>NC_080618.1:1200000-2400000 GCF_027887145.1 Ammospiza caudacuta
CCCTAACCCTAGGCAGATAAATCGGCCTAGGTATAGGGATGGTGCCAAGGAAAAAGCTGTGAAAGTTGCCATGTTGTTGCACTTTTGTACTCCCCTTGGGATGCCTTGAACAGCTGCAGTGTGCCTGGAGCTAAGGGCTTCCTAGTTTTAAAAATCCTAGCCTTAGGCCTAAGCCTAACAGTAACCCTGGGAAGGTAAATCAGCCTGGTCTTAGGCTTCTTGCCAAGGAAAAAGTTGTGAAAGCAGCCATGTTGTGGCACTTTTGCACTCCCTTTTGGATGCCTTTCACAGCTCCAGTGTGCCTGGAACTCAGGGCTTCCTGATTTTAAAAATCCTACCCCTAGGCCGAACCCTAACCCTAAGACGAGAAAGGCAAATCAGCCAGGAATTAGGGATGTTCCCAAGGAAAAAGCTGTGGAGGCAGGCATGTTGTGGTACTTTTGCGCTCTTCTTGGGTAGTCCTTCGCAGCTGCTGTGTTCTTGGAACTCAGGGCTTTCTGGTTAATAGAACCCTTACCCTAGGCGTAACTCAAACCTTAACCCTAGGAAGGAAAATCAGCCTATGGTTCGGGATGGTCTCATGGAAATATCAGTGGTGGCAGCCATGTTGCGTCACTTTTGCGCTCCCCTTGGGATGCCTTTCGCAGCTGCAGTGTGCCTGGAGCCCAGGGCTTCCTGGTTTTAAAAGTCCTAGGCCTAAGCCTAACAGTAACCCTGGGAAGGTAAATCAGCCGGGTATTAGGGTTCTTCCTAAGGAAAAAGCTGTGAAAGCAGCCATGTTGTGGCACTTCTGCACTCCTCTTGGGATGCCTTTCACAGCTGCAGTGTGCTTGGAGCACAGGGCTTCCAGGTTAAATAAATCCAAGCCCTAGGCTGAACCCTAACCCTAACCCTAGGCAGATAAATCAGCCTAGGTATAGGGATGGGGCCAAGGAAAAAGCTGTGAAAGCTGCCATGTGTTTGCACTTTTGTACTCCCCTTGGGATGCCTTGAACAGCTGCAGTGTGCCTGGAGCTAAGGGCTTCCTAGTTTTAAAAATCCTAGCCTTAGGCCTAAGCCTAACAGTAACCCTGGGAAGGGAAATCAGCCTGGTGTTAGGCTTCTTGCCAAGGAAAAAGTTGTGAAAGCAGCCATGTTGTGGCACTTTTGCACTCCCTTTTGGATGCCTTTCACAGCTCCAGTGTGCCTGGAACTCAGGGCTTCCTGATTTTAAAAACCCTAGCCCTAGGCCGAACCCCAACCCTAAGACGAGAAAGGCAAATCAGCCAGGAATTAGGCATGTCCCCAAGGAAAATGCTGTGGAGGCAGGCATGTTGTGGTACTTTTGCGCTCTTCTTGGCTAGTCCTTCGCAGCTGCTGTGTTCTTGGAACTCAGGGCTTTCTGGTTAATAGAACCCTTACCCTAGGCGTAACTCAAACCTTAACCCTAGGAAGGAAAATCAGCCTATGGTTCGGGATGGTCTCATGGAAATATCAGTGGTGGCAGCCATGTTGCGTCACTTTTGCGCTCCCCTTGGGATGCCTTTCGCAGCTGCAGTGTGCCTGGAGCCCAGGGCTTCCTGGTTTTAAAAGTCCTAGGCCTAAGCCTAACAGTAACTCTAGGAAGGTAAATCAGCCGGGTATTAGGGTTCTTCCTAAGGAAAAAGCCGTGAAAGCAGCCATGTTGTGGCACTTCTGCTCTCCCTTTGGGATGCCTTTCACAGCTCCGGTGTGCCTGGAACTCAGGGCTTCCTGATTTTAAAAACCCTAGCCCTAGGCCGAACTCTAACCCTAAGACGAGAAAGGCAAATCAGCCAGGAATTAGGGATGTTCCCATGGAAAAAGCTGTGGAGGCAGGCATGTTGTGGTACTTTTGCGCTCTTCTTGGCTAGTCCTTCGCAGCTGCTGTGTTCTTGGAACTCAGGGCTTTCTGGTTAATAGAACCCTTACCCTAGGCGTAACTCAAACCTTAAGCCTAGGAAGGAAAATCAGCCTATGGCTTGGGGTGGTCTCATGGAAATATCAGTGGTGGCAGCCAAGTTGCGTCACTTTTGCGCTCCCCTTGGGATGCCTTTCGCAGCTGCAGTGTGCCTGGAGCCCAGGGCTTCCTGGTTTTAAAAGTCCTAGGCCTAAGCCTAACAGTAACCCTGGGAAGGTAAATCAGCCGGGTATTAGGGTTCTTCCTAAGGGAAAAGCCGTGAAAGCAGCCATGTTGTGGCACTTCTGCACTCCCTTTGGGATGCCTTTGGCAGATGAAGTAAGCCTGGAACTCAGGGCTTCCTGGTTAAAAAAATCCAAGCCCTAGGCTGAACCCTAACCCTAACCCTAGGCAGATAAATCAGCCTAGGTATAGGGATGGGGCCAAGGAAAAAGCTGTGAAAGCTGCCATGTTGTTGCACTTTTGTACTCCCCTTGGGATGCCTTGAACAGCTGCAGTGTGCCTGGAGCTAAGGGCTTCCTAGTTTTAAAAATCCTAGCCCTAGGCCTAAGCCTAACAGTAACCCTGGGAAGGGAAATCAGCCTGGTGTTAGGCTTCTTGCCAAGGAAAAAGCCGTGAAAGCAGCCATGTTGTGGCACTTTTGCACTCCCTTTTGGATGCCTTTCACAGCTCCAGTGTGCCTGGAACTCAGGGCTTCCTGATTTTAAAAACCCTAGCCCTAGGCCGAACCCCAACCCTAAGACGAGAAAGGCAAATCAGCCAGGAATTAGGCATGTCCCCAAGGAAAAAGCTGTGGAGGCAGGCATGCTGTGGTACTTTTGCGCTCTTCTTGGGTAGTCCTTCGCAGCTGCTGTGTTCTTGGAACTCAGGGCTTTCTGGTTAATAGAACCCTTACCCTAGGCGTAACTCAAACCTTAACCCTAGGAAGGAAAATCAGCCTATGGCTCGGGGTGGTCTCATGGAAATATCAGTGGTGGCATCCAAGTTGCGTCACTTTTGCGCTCCCCTTGGGATGCCTTTCGCAGCTGCAGTGTGCCTGGAGCCCAGGGCTTCCTGGTTTTAAAAGTCCTAGGCCTAAGCCTAACAGTAACCCTGGGAAGGTAAATCAGCCGGGTATTAGGGTTCTTCCTAAGGGAAAAGCCGTGAAAGCAGCCATGTTGTGGCACTTCGGCACTCCCTTTGGGATGCCTTTGGCAGATGAAGGAAGCCTGGAACTCAGGGCTTCCTGGTTAAAAAAATCCAAGCCCTAGGCTGAACCCTAACCCTAACCCTCGGCAGATAAATCAGCCTAGGTATAGGGATGGTGCCAAAGAAAAAGCTGTGAAAGCTGCCATGTTGTTGCACTTTTGTACTCCCCTTGGGATGCCTTGAACAGCTGCAGTGTGCCTGGAGCTAAGGGCTTCCTAGTTTTAAAAATCCTAGCCTTAGGCCTAAGCCTAACAGTAACCCTGGGAAGGGAAATCAGCCTGGTGTTAGGCTTCTTGCCATGGAAAAAGTTGTGAAAGCAGCCATGTTGTGGCACTTTTGCACTGCATTTTGGATGCCTTTAACAGCTCCAGTGTGCCTGGAACTCAGGGCTTCCTGATTTTAAAAATCCTAGCCCTAGGCCAAACCCTAACCCTAAGACGAGAAAGGCAAATCAGCCAGGAATTAGGCATGTCCCCAAGGAAAAAGCTGTGGAGGCAGGCATGTTGTGGTACTTTTGCGCTCTTCTTGGGTAGTCCTTCGCAGCTGCTGTGTTCTTGGAACTCAGGGCTTTCTGGTTAATAGAACCCTTACCCTAGGCGTAACTCAAACCTTAACCCTAGGAAGGAAAATCAGCCTATGGTTCGGGATGGTCTCATGGAAATATCAGTGGTGGCAGCCATGTTGCGTCACTTTTGCGCTCCCCTTGGGATGCCTTTCGCAGCTGCAGTGTGCCTGGAGCCCAGGGCTTCCTGGTTTTAAAAGTCCTAGGCCTAAGCCTAACAGTAACTCTAGGAAGGTAAATCAGCCGGGTATTAGGGTTCTTCCTAAGGAAAAAGCCGTGAAAGCAGCCATGTTGTGGCACTTCTGCTCTCCCTTTGGGATGCCTTTGGCAGATGAAGTAAGCCTGGAACTCAGGGCTTCCTGGTTAAAGAAATCCAAGCCCTAGGCTGAACCCTAACCCTAACCCTAGGCAGATAAATCAGCCTAGGTATAGGGATGGTGCCAAGGAAAAAGCTGTGAAAGCTGCCATGTTGCTGCACTTTTGTATTCCCCTTGGGATGCCTTGAACAGCTGCAGTGTGCCTGGAGCTAAGGGCTTCCTAGTTTTAAAAATCCTAGCCCTAGGCCTAAGCCTAACAGTAACCCTGGGAAGGGAAATCAGCCTGGTGTTAGGCTTCTTGCCAAGGAAAAAGTTGTGAAAGCAGCCATGTTGTGGCACTTTTGCACTCCCTTTTGGATGCCTTTCACAGCTCCAGTGTGCCTGGAACTCAGGGCTTCCTGATTTTAAAAACCCTAGCCCTAGGCCGAACCCCAACCCTAAGACGAGAAAGGCAAATCAGCCAGGAATTAGGCATGTCCCCAAGGAAAATGCTGTGGAGGCAGGCATGCTGTGGTACTTTTGCGCTCTTCTTGGGTAGTCCTTCGCAGCTGCTGTGTTCTTGGAACTCAGGGCTTTCTGGTTAATAGAACCCTTACCCTAGGCGTAACTCAAACCTTAACCCTAGGAAGGAAAATCAGCCTATGGCTCGGGGTGGTCTCATGGAAATATCAGTGGTGGCATCCAAGTTGCGTCACTTTTGCGCTCCCCTTGGGATGCCTTTCGCAGCTGCAGTGTGCCTGGAGCCCAGGGCTTCCTGGTTTTAAAAGTCCTAGGCCTAAGCCTAACAGTAACCCTGGGAAGGTAAATCAGCCGGGTATTAGGGTTCTTCCTAAGGGAAAAGCCGTGAAAGCAGCCATGTTGTGGCACTTCGGCACTCCCTTTGGGATGCCTTTGGCAGATGAAGGAAGCCTGGAACTCAGGGCTTCCTGGTTAAAAAAATCCAAGCCCTAGGCTGAACCCTAACCCTAACCCTCGGCAGATAAATCAGCCTAGGTATAGGGATGGTGCCAAAGAAAAAGCTGTGAAAGCTGCCATGTTGTTGCACTTTTGTACTCCCCTTGGGATGCCTTGAACAGCTGCAGTGTGCCTGGAGCTAAGGGCTTCCTAGTTTTAAAAATCCTAGCCTTAGGCCTAAGCCTAACAGTAACCCTGGGAAGGGAAATCAGCCTGGTGTTAGGCTTCTTGCCATGGAAAAAGTTGTGAAAGCAGCCATGTTGTGGCACTTTTGCACTCCCTTTTGGATGCCTTTCACAGCTCCAGTGTGCCTGGAACTCAGGGCTTCCTGATTTTAAAAATCCTAGCCCTAGGCCAAACCCTAACCCTAAGACGAGAAAGGCAAATCAGCCAGGAATTAGGCATGTCCCCAAGGAAAAAGCTGTGGAGGCAGGCATGTTGTGGTACTTTTGCGCTCTTCTTGGGTAGTCCTTCGCAGCTGCTGTGTTCTTGGAACTCAGGGCTTTCTGGTTAATAGAACCCTTACCCTAGGCGTAACTCAAACCTTAACCCTAGGAAGGAAAATCAGCCTATGGTTCGGGATGGTCTCATGGAAATATCAGTGGTGGCAGCCATGTTGCGTCACTTTTGCGCTCCCCTTGGGATGCCTTTCGCAGCTGCAGTGTGCCTGGAGCCCAGGGCTTCCTGGTTTTAAAAGTCCTAGGCCTAAGCCTAACAGTAACTCTAGGAAGGTAAATCAGCCGGGTATTAGGGTTCTTCCTAAGGAAAAAGCCGTGAAAGCAGCCATGTTGTGGCACTTCTGCTCTCCCTTTGGGATGCCTTCGGCAGATGAAGTAAGCCTGGAACTCAGGGCTTCCTGGTTAAAGAAATCCAAGCCCTAGGCTGAACCCTAACCCTAACCCTAGGCAGATAAATCAGCCTAGGTATAGGGATGGTGCCAAGGAAAAAGCTGTGAAAGCTGCCATGTTGCTGCACTTTTGTATTCCCCTTGGGATGCCTTGAACAGCTGCAGTGTGCCTGGAGCTAAGGGCTTCCTAGTTTTAAAAATCCTAGCCCTAGGCCTAAGCCTAACAGTAACCCTGGGAAGGTAAATCAGCCTGGTGTTAGGCTTCTTGCCAAGGAAAAAGTTGTGAAAGCAGCCATGTTGTGGCACTTTTGCACTCCCTTTTGGATGCCTTTCACAGCTCCAGTGTGCCTGGAACTCAGGGCTTCCTGATTTTAAAAACCCTAGCCCTAGGCCGAACCCCAACCCTAAGACGAGAAAGGCAAATCAGCCAGGAATTAGGCATGTCCCCAAGGAAAATGCTGTGGAGGCAGGCATGTTGTGGTACTTTTGCGCTCTTCTTGGCTAGTCCTTCGCAGCTGCTGTGTTCTTGGAACTCAGGGCTTTCTGGTTAATAGAACCCTTACCCTAGGCGTAACTCAAACCTTAAGCCTAGGAAGGAAATCAGCCTATGGTTCGGGATGGTCTCATGGAAATATCAGTGGTGGCAGCCAAGTTGCGTCACTTTTGCGCTCCCCTTGGGATGCCTTTCGCAGCTGCAGTGTGCCTGGAGCCCAGGGCTTCCTGGTTTTAAAAGTCCTAGGCCTAAGCCTAACAGTAACCCTGGGAAGGTAAATCAGCCGGGTATTAGGGTTCTTCCTAAGGGAAAAGCCGTGAAAGCAGCCATGTTGTGGCACTTCTGCACTCCTCTTGGGATGCCTTTCACAGCTGCAGTGTGCTTGGAGCACAGGGCTTCCTGGTTAAAAAAATCCAAGCCCTAGGCTGAACCCTAACCCTAACCCTAGGCAGATAAATCGGCCTAGGTATAGGGATGGTGCCAAGGAAAAAGCTGTGAAAGTTGCCATGTTGTTGCACTTTTGTACTCCCCTTGGGATGCCTTGAACAGCTGCAGTGTGCCTGGAGCTAAGGGCTTCCTAGTTTTAAAAATCCTAGCCTTAGGCCTAAGCCTAACAGTAACCCTGGGAAGGTAAATCAGCCTGGTCTTAGGCTTCTTGCCAAGGAAAAAGTTGTGAAAGCAGCCATGTTGTGGCACTTTTGCACTCCCTTTTGGATGCCTTTCACAGCTCCAGTGTGCCTGGAACTCAGGGCTTCCTGATTTTAAAAATCCTACCCCTAGGCCGAACCCTAACCCTAAGACGAGAAAGGCAAATCAGCCAGGAATTAGGGATGTTCCCAAGGAAAAAGCTGTGGAGGCAGGCATGTTGTGGTACTTTTGCGCTCTTCTTGGGTAGTCCTTCGCAGCTGCTGTGTTCTTGGAACTCAGGGCTTTCTGGTTAATAGAACCCTTACCCTAGGCGTAACTCAAACCTTAACCCTAGGAAGGAAAATCAGCCTATGGTTCGGGATGGTCTCATGGAAATATCAGTGGTGGCAGCCAAGTTGCGTCACTTTTGCGCTCCCCTTGGGATGCCTTTCGCAGCTGCAGTGTGCCTGGAGCCCAGGGCTTCCTGGTTTTAAAAGTCCTAGGCCTAAGCCTAACAGTAACCCTAGGAAGGTAAATCAGCCGGGTATTAGGGTTTTTCCTAAGGGAAAAGCTGTGAAAGCAGCCATGTTGTGGCACTTCTGCACTCCTCTTGGGATGCCTTTCACAGCTGCAGTGTGCTTGGAGCACAGGGCTTCCTGGTTAAAAAACTCCAAGCCCTAGGCTGAACCCTAACCCTAACCCTAGGCAGATAAATCGGCCTAGGTATAGGCATGGGGCCAAGGAAAAATCTGTGAAAGCTGCCATGTTGTTGCACTTTTGTATTCCCCTTGGGATGCCTTGAACAGCTGCAGTGTGCCTGGAGCTAAGGGCTTCCTAGTTTTAAAAATCCTAGCCCTAGGCCTAAGCCTAACAGTAACCCTGGGAAGGTAAATCAGCCTGGTGTTAGGCTTCTTGCCAAGGAAAAAGCCGTGAAAGCAGCCATGTTGTGGCACTTTTGCACTCCCTTTTGGATGCCTTTCACAGCTCCAGTGTGCCTGGAACTCAGGGACTCCTGATTTTAGAAACCCTAGCCCTAGGCCGAACCCCAACCCTAAGATGAGAAAGGCAAATCAGCCAGGAATTAGGCATGTCCCCAAGGAAAAAGCTGTGGAGGCAGGCATGTTGTGGTACTTTTGCGCTCTTCTTGGCTAGTCCTTCGCAGCTGCTGTGTTCTTGGAACTCAGGGCTTTCTGGTTAATAGAACCCTCACCCTAGGCGTAACTCAAACCTTAAGCCTAGGAAGGAAATCAGCCTATGGTTCGGGATGGTCTCATGGAAATATCAGTGGTGGCAGCCAAGTTGCGTCACTTTTGCGCTCCCCTTGGGATGCCTTTCGCAGCTGCAGTGTGCCTGGAGCCCAGGGCTTCCTGGTTTTAAAAGTCCTAGGCCTAAGCCTAACAGTAACCCTGGGAAGGTAAATCAGCCGGGTATTAGGGTTCTTCCTAAGGGAAAAGCTGTGAAAGCAGCCATGTTGTGGCACTTCTGCACTCCTCTTGGGATGCCTTTCACAGCTGCAGTGTGCTTGGAGCACAGGGCTTCCTGGTTAAATAAATCCAAGCCCTAGGCTGAACCCTAACCCTAACCCTAGGCAGATAAATCAGCCTAGGTATAGGGATGGGGCCAAGGAAAAAGCTGTGAAAGCTGCCATGTTGTTGCACTTTTGTACTCCCCTTGGGATGCCTTGAACAGCTGCAGTGTGCCTGGAGCTAAGGGCTTCCTAGTTTTAAAAATCCTAGCCCTAGGCATAAGCGTAACAGTAACCCTGGGAAGCAAATCAGCCTGGTCTTAGGCTTCTTGCCAAGGAAAAAACCGTGAAAGCAGCCATGTTGTGGCACTTTTGCACTCCCTTTTGGATGCCTTTCACAGCTCCAGTGTGCCTGGAACTCAGGGCTTCCTGATTTTAAAAACCCTAGCCCTAGGCCGAACCCCAACCCTAAGACGAGAAAGGCAAATCAGCCAGGAATTAGGCATGTCCCCAAGGAAAAAGCTGTGGAGGCAGGCATGTTGTGGTACTTTTGCGCTCTTCTTGGGTAGTCCTTCGCAGCTGCTGTGTTCTTGGAACTCAGGGCTTTCTGGTTAATAGAACCCTTACCCTAGGCGTAACTCAAACCTTAAGACTAGGAAGGAAAATCAGCCTATGGCTTGGGGTGGTCTCATGGAAATATCAGTGGTGGCAGCCAAGTTGCGTCACTTTTGCGCTCCCCTTGGGATGCCTTTCGCAGCTGCAGTGTGCCTGGAGCTGAGGGTTTCCTGGTTTTAAAAGTCCTAGGCCTAAGCCTAACAGTAACCCTGGGAAGGTAAATCAGCCGGGTATTAGGGTTCTTCCTAAGGGAAAAGCCGTGAAAGCAGCCATGTTGTGGCACTTCGGCACTCCCTTTGGGATGCCTTTGGCAGATGAAGTAAGCCTGGAACTCAGGGCTTCCTGGTTAAAAAAATCCAAGCCCTAGGCTGAACCCTAACCCTAACCCTAGGCAGATAAATCAGCCTAGGTATAGGGATGGGGCCAAGGAAAAAGCTGTGAAAGCTGCCATGTTGTTGCACTTTTGTACTCCCCTTGGGATGCCTTGAACAGCTGCAGTGTGCCTGGAGCTAAGGGCTTCCTAGTTTTAAAAATCCTAGCCCTAGGCCTAAGCCTAACAGTAACCCTGGCAAGGCAAATCAGCCTGGTGTTAGGCTTCTTGCCAAGGAAAAAGCCGTGAAAGCAGCCATGTTGTGGCACTTTTGCACTCCCTTTTGGATGCCTTTCACAGCTCCAGTGTGCCTGGAACTCAGGGCTTCCTGATTTTAAAAACCCTAGCCCTAGGCCGAACCCCAACCCTAAGACGAGAAAGGCAAATCAGCCAGGAATTAGGCATGTCCCCAAGGAAAAAGCTGTGGAGGCAGGCATGCTGTGGTACTTTTGCGCTCTTCTTGGGTAGTCCTTCGCAGCTGCTGTGTTCTTGGAACTCAGGGCTTTCTGGTTAATAGAACCCTTACCCTAGGCGTAACTCAAACCTTAACCCTAGGAAGGAAAATCAGCCTATGGCTCGGGGTGGTCTCATGGAAATATCAGTGGTGGCATCCAAGTTGCGTCACTTTTGCGCTCCCCTTGGGATGCCTTTCGCAGCTGCAGTGTGCCTGGAGCCCAGGGCTTCCTGGTTTTAAAAGTCCTAGGCCTAAGCCTAACAGTAACCCTGGGAAGGTAAATCAGCCGGGTATTAGGGTTCTTCCTAAGGGAAAAGCCGTGAAAGCAGCCATGTTGTGGCACTTCTGCACTCCCTTTGGGATGCCTTTGGCAGATGAAGGAAGCCTGGAACTCAGGGCTTCCTGGTTAAAAAAATCCAAGCCCTAGGCTGAACCCTAACCCTAACCCTAGGCAGATAAATCAGCCTAGGTATAGGGATGGTGCCAAAGAAAAAGCTGTGAAAGCTGCCATGTTGTTGCACTTTTGTACTCCCCTTGGGATGCCTTGAACAGCTGCAGTGTGCCTGGAGCTAAGGGCTTCCTAGTTTTAAAAATCCTAGCCTTAGGCCTAAGCCTAACAGTAACCCTGGCAAGGCAAATCAGCCTGGTGTTAGGCTTCTTGCCATGGAAAAAGTTGTGAAAGCAGCCATGTTGTGGCACTTTTGCACTCCCTTTTGGATGCCTTTCACAGCTGCAGTGTGCCTGGAACTCAGGGCTTCCTGATTTTAAAAACCCTAGCCCTAGGCCGAACCCTAACCCTAAGACGAGAAAGGCAAATCAGCCAGGAATTAGGCATGTCCCCAAGGAAAAAGCTGTGGAGGCAGGCATGTTGTGGTACTTTTGCGCTCTTCTTGGGTAGTCCTTCGCAGCTGCTGTGTTCTTGGAACTCAGGGATTTCTGGTTAATAGAACCCTTACCCTAGGCGTAACTCAAACCTTAACCCTAGGAAGGAAAATCAGCCTATGGTTCGGGATGGTCTCATGGAAATATAAGTGGTGGCAGCCATGTTGCGTCACTTTTGCGCTCCCCTTGGGATGCCTTTCGCAGCTGCAGTGTGCCTGGAGCCCAGGGCTTCCTGGTTTTAAAAGTCCTAGGCCTAAGCCTAACAGTAACTCTAGGAAGGTAAATCAGCCGGGTATTAGGGTTCTTCCTAAGGAAAAAGCCGTGAAAGCAGCCATGTTGTGGCACTTCTGCTCTCCCTTAGGGATGCCTTTGGCAGATGAAGTAAGCCTGGAACTCAGGGCTTCCTGGTTAAAGAAATCCAAGCCCTAGGCTGAACCCTAACCCTAACCCTAGGCAGATAAATCAGCCTAGGTATAGGGATGGTGCCAAGGAAAAAGCTGTGAAAGCTGCCATGTTGCTGCACTTTTGTATTCCCCTTGGGATGCCTTGAACAGCTGCAGTGTGCCTGGAGCTAAGGGCTTCCTAGTTTTAAAAATCCTAGCCCTAGGCCTAAGCCTAACAGTAACCCTGGGAAGGTAAATCAGCCTGGTGTTAGGCTTCTTGCCAAGGAAAAAGTTGTGAAAGCAGCCATGTTGTGGCACTTTTGCACTCCCTTTTGGATGCCTTTCACAGCTGCAGTGTGCCTGGAACTCAGGGCTTCCTGATTTTAAAAACCCTAGCCCTAGGCCGAACCCCAACCCTAAGACGAGAAAGGCAAATCAGCCAGGAATTAGGCATGTCCCCAAGGAAAATGCTGTGGAGGCAGGCATGTTGTGGTACTTTTGCGCTCTTCTTGGCTAGTCCTTCGCAGATGCTGTGTTCTTGGAACTCAGGGCTTTCTGGTTAATAGAACCCTTACCCTAGGCGTAACTCAAACCTTAAGCCTAGGAAGGAAATCAGCCTATGGTTCGGGATGGTCTCATGGAAATATCAGTGGTGGCAGCCAAGTTGCGTCACTTTTGCGCTCCCCTTGGGATGCCTTTCGCAGCTGCAGTGTGCCTGGAGCCCAGGGCTTCCTGGTTTTAAAAGTCCTAGGCCTAAGCCTAACAGTAACCCTGGGAAGGTAAATCAGCCGGGTATTAGGGTTCTTCCTAAGGGAAAAGCCGTGAAAGCAGCCATGTTGTGGCACTTCTGCACTCCTCTTGGGATGCCTTTCACAGCTGCAGTGTGCTTGGAGCACAGGGCTTCCTGGTTAAAAAAATCCAAGCCCTAGGCTGAACCCTAACCCTAACCCTAGGCAGATAAATCGGCCTAGGTATAGGGATGGTGCCAAGGAAAAAGCTGTGAAAGCTGCCATGTTGTTGCACTTTTGTACTCCCCTTGGGATGCCTTGAACAGCTGCAGTGTGCCTGGAGTTAAGGGCTTCCTAGTTTTAAAAATCCTAGCCCTAGGCCTAAGCCTAACAGTAACCCTGGGAAGGGAAATCAGCCTGGTGTTAGGCTTCTTGCCAAGGAAAAAGTTGTGAAAGCAGCCATGTTGTGGAACATTTGCACTCCCTTTTGGATGCCTTTCACAGCTCCAGTGTGCCTGGAACTCAGGGCTTCCTGATTTTAAAAACCCTAGCCCTAGGCCGAACCCTAACCCTAAGACGAGAAAGGCAAATCAGCCAGGAATTAGGCATGTCCCCAAGGAAAAAGCTGTGGAGGCAGGCATGTTGTGGTACTTTTGCGCTCTTCTTGGCTAGTCCTTCGCAGCTGCTGTGTTCTTGGAACTCAGGGCTTTCTGGTTAATAGAACCCTTACCCTAGGCGTAACTCAAACCTTAACCCTAGGAAGGAAAATCAGCCTATGGTTCGGGATGGTCTCATGGAAATATCAGTGGTGGCAGCCATGTTGCGTCACTTTTGCGCTCCCCTTGGGATGCCTTTCGCAGCTGCAGTGTGCCTGGAGCTAAGGGCTTCCTGGTTTTAAAAGTCCTAGGCCTAAGCCTAACAGTAACCCTGGGAAGGTAAATCAGCCGGGTATTAGGGTTCTTCCTAAGGAAAAAGCCGTGAAAGCAGCCATGTTGTGGCACTTCTGCTCTCCCTTTGGGATGCCTTTGGCAGATGAAGTAAGCCTGGAACTCAGGGCTTCCTGGTTAAAGAAATCCAAGCCCTAGGCTGAAGCCTAACCCTAACCCTAGGCAGATAAATCAGCCTAGGTATAGGGATGGGGCCAAGGAAAAAGCTGTGAAAGCTGCCATGTTGCTGCACTTTTGTATTCCCCTTGGGATGCCTTGAACAGCTGCAGTGTGCCTGGAGCTAAGGGCTTCCTAGTTTTAAAAATCCTAGCCCTAGGCCTAAGCCTAACAGTAACCCTGGGAAGGTAAATCAGCCTGGTGTTAGGCTTCTTGCCAAGGAAAAAGTTGTGAAAGCAGCCATGTTGTGGAACTTTTGCACTCCCTTCTGGATGCCTTTCACAGCTCCAGTGTGCCTGGAACTCAGGGCTTCCTGATTTTAAAAACCCTAGCCCTAGGCCGAACCCCAACCCTAAGACGAGAAAGGCAAATCAGCCAGGAATTAGGCATGTCCCCAAGGAAAAAGCTGTGGAGGCAGGCATGTTGTGGTACTTTTGCGCTCTTCTTGGCTAGTCCTTCGCAGCTGCTGTGTTCTTGGAACTCAGGGCTTTCTGGTTAATAGAACCCTTACCCTAGGCGTAACTCAAACCTTAAGCCTAGGAAGGAAAATCAGCCTATGGTTCGGGATGGTCTCATGGAAATATCAGTGGTGGCAGCCATGTTGCGTCACTTTTGCGCTCCCCTTGGAATGCCTTTCGCAGCTGCAGTGTGCCTGGAGCCCAGGGCTTCCTGGTTTTAAAAGTCCTAGGCCTAAGCCTAACAGTAACCCTGGGAAGGTAAATCAGCCGGGTATTAGGGTTCTTCCTAAGGAAAAAGCTGTGAAAGCAGCCATGTTGTGGCACTTCTGCACTCCTCTTGGGATGCCTTTAACAGCTGCAGTGTGCTTGGAGCACAGGGCTTCCTGGTTAAATAAATCCAAGCCCTAGGCTGAACCCTAACCCTAACCCTAGGCAGATAAATCAGCCTAGGTATAGGGATGGGGCCAAGGAAAAAGCTGTGAAAGCTGCCATGTTGTTGCACTTTTGTAATCCCCTTGGGATGCCTTGAACAGCTGCAGTGTGCCTGGAGCTAAGGGCTTCCTAGTTTTAAAAATCCTAGCCTTAGGCCTAAGCCTAACAGTAACCCTGGGAAGGGAAATCAGCCTGGTGTTAGGCTTCTTGCCAAGGAAAAAGCCGTGAAAGCAGCCATGTTGTGGCACTTTTGCACTCCCTTTTGGATGCCTTTCACAGCTCCAGTGTGCCTGGAACTCAGGGCTTCCTGATTTTAAAAACCCTAGCCCTAGGCCGAACCCCAACCCTAAGACGAGAAAGGCAAATCAGCCAGGAATTAGGCATGTCCCCAAGGAAAAAGCTGTGGAGGCAGGCATGCTGTGGTACTTTTGCGCTCTTCTTGGCTAGTCCTTCGCAGCTGCTGTGTTCTTGGAACTCAGGGCTTTCTGGTTAATAGAACCCTTACCCTAGGCGTAACTCAAACCTTAACCCTAGGAAGGAAAATCAGCCTATGGTTCGGGATGGTCTCATGGAAATATCAGTGGTGGCAGCCATGTTGCGTCACTTTTGCGCTCCCCTTGGGATGCCTTTCGCAGCTGCAGTGTGCCTGGAGCTGAGGGCTTCCTGGTTTTAAAAGTCCTAGGCCTAAGCCTAACAGTAACCCTGGGAAGGTAAATCAGCCGGGTATTAGGGTTCTTCCTAAGGGAAAAGCCGTGAAAGCAGCCATGTTGTGGCACTTCTGCACTCCCTTTGGGATGCCTTTGGCAGATGAAGTAAGCCTGGAACTCAGGGCTTCCTGGTTAAAGAAATCCAAGCCCTAGGCTGAACCCTAACCCTAACCCTAGGCAGATAAATCAGCCTAGGTATAGGGATGGTGCCAAAGAAAAAGCTGTGAAAGCTGCCATGTTGTTGCACTTTTGTACTCCCCTTGGGATGCCTTGAACAGCTGCAGTGTGCCTGGAGCTAAGGGCTTCCTAGTTTTAAAAATCCTAGCCTTAGGCCTAAGCCTAACAGTAACCCTGGGAAGGTAAATCAGCCTGGTGTTAGGCTTCTTGCCAAGGAAAAAGTTGTGAAAGCAGCCATGTTGTGGCACTTCTGCACTCCCTTTGGGATGCCTTTCACAGCTGCAGTGTGCTTGGAGCACAGGGCTTCCTGGTTAAATAAATCCAAGCCCTAGACTGAACCCTAACCCTAACCCTAGGCAGATAAATCAGCCTAGGTATAGGGATGGGGCCAAGGAAAAAGCTGTGAATTCTGCCATGTGTTTGCACTTTTGTACTCCCCTTGGGATGCCTTGAACAGCTGCAGTGTGCCTGGAGCTAAGGGCTTCCTAGTTTTAAAAATCCTTGCCTTAGGCCTAAGCCTAACAGTAACCCTGGCAAGGCAAATCAGCCTGGTGTTAGGCTTCTTGCCAAGGAAAAAGTTGTGAAAGCAGCCATGTTGTGGCACTTTTGCACTCCCTTTTGGATGCCTTTCACAGCTTCAGTGTGCCTGAAAATCACGGCTTCCTGATTTTAAAAACCCTAGCCCTAGGCCGAACCCCAACCCTAAGACGAGAAAGGCAAATCAGCCAGGAATTAGGCATGTCCCCAAGGAAAAAGCTGTGGAGGCAGGCATGTTGTGGTACTTTTGCGCTCTTCTTGGCTAGTCCTTCGCAGCTGCTGTGTTCTTGGAACTCAGGGCTTTCTGGTTAATAGAACCCTTACCCTAGGCGTAACTCAAACCTTAACCCTAGGAAGGAAAATCAGCCTATGGTTCGGGATGGTCTCATGGAAATATCAGTGGTGGCAGCCATGTTGCGTCACTTTTGCGCTCCCCTTGGGATGCCTTTCGCAGCTGCAGTGTGCCTGGAGCCCAGGGCTTCCTGGTTTTAAAAGTCCTAGGCCTAAGCCTAACAGTAACCCTAGGAAGGTAAATCAGCCGGGTATTAGGGTTCTTCCTAAGGGAAAAGCCGTGAAAGCAGCCATGTTGTGGCACTTCTGCACTCCCTTTGGGATGCCTTTGGCAGATGCAGTAAGCCTAGAACTCAGGGCTTCCTGGTTAAACAAATCCAAGCCCTAGGCTGAACCCTAACCCTAACCCTAGGCAGCTAAATCAGCCAAGGTATAGGGATGGTGCCAAGGAAAAAGCTGTGAAAGCTGCCATGTGTTTGCACTTTTGTATTCCCCTTGGGATGCCTTGAACAGCTGCAGTGTGCCTGGAGCTAAGGGCTTCCTAGTTTTAAAAATCCTAGCCGTAGGCTTAAGCCTAACAGTAACCCTGGGAAGGGAAATCAGCCTGCTGTTAGGCTTCTTGCCAAGGAAAAAGCCGTGAAAGCAGCCATGTTTTGGCACTTATGCACTCCCTTTTGGATGCCTTTCACAGCTCCAGTGTGCCTGGAACTCAGGGCTTCCTGATTTTAAAAACCCTAGCCCTAGGCCAAACCTCAAACCTAAGACGAGAAAGGCAAATCAGCCGGAATTAGGCATGTCCCCAAGGAAAGAGCTGTGGAGGCAGGCATGTTGTGGTACTTTTGCGCTCTTCTTGGGTAGTCCTTCGCAGCTGCTGTGTTCTTGGAACTCAGGGCTTTCTGGTTAATAGAACCCTTACCCTAGGCGTAACTCAAACCTTAACCCTAGGAAGGAAAATCAGCCTATGGCTCGGGGTGGTCTCATGGAAATATCAGTGGTGGCAGCCAAGTTGCGTCACTTTTGCGCTCCCCTTGGGATGCCTTTCGCAGCTGCAGTGTGCCTGGAGCCCAGGGCTTCCTGGTTTTAAAAGTCCTAGGCCTAAGCCTAACAGTAACCCTGGGAAGGTAAATCAGCCGGGTATTAGGGTTCTTCCTAAGGAAAAAGCCGTGAAAGCAGCCATGTTGTGGCACTTCTGCACTCCCTTTGGGATGCCTTTGGCAGATGAAGTAAGCCTGGAACTCAGGGCTTCCTGGTTAAAGAAATCCAAGCCCTAGGCTGAACCCTAACCCTAACCCTAGGCAGATAAATCAGCCTAGGTATAGGGATGGTGCCAAGGAAAAAGCTGTGAAAGCTGCCATGTTGTTGCACTTTTGTATTCCCCTTGGGATGCCTTGAACAGCTGCAGTGTGCCTGGAGCTAAGGGCTTCCTAGTTTTAAAAATCCTAGCCCTAGGCCTAAGCCTAACAGTAACCCTGGGAAGGGAAATCAGCCTGGTGTTAGGCTTCTTGCCAAGGAAAAAGCCGTGAAAGCAGCCATGTTGTGGCACTTTTGCACTCCCTTTTGGATGCCTTTCACAGCTCCAGTGTGCCTGGAACTCAGGGCTTCCTGATTTTAAAAACCCTAGCCCTAGACCGAACCCCAACCCTAAGACGAGAAAGGCAAATCAGCCAGGAATTAGGCATGTCCCCAAGGAAAAAGCTGTGGAGGCAGGCATGTTGTGGTACTTTTGCGCTCTTCTTGGCTAGTCCTTCGCAGCTGCTGTGTTCTTGGAACTCAGGGCTTTCTGGTTAATAGAACCCTTACCCTAGGCGTAACTCAAACCTTAACCCTAGGAAGGAAAATCAGCCTATGGTTCGGGATGGTCTCATGGAAATATCAGTGGTGGCAGCCATGTTGCGTCACTTTTGCGCTCCCCTTGGAATGCCTTTCGCAGCTGCAGTGTGCCTGGAGCCCAGGGCTTCCTGGTTTTAAAAGTCCTAGGCCTAAGCCTAACAGTAACCCTGGGAAGGTAAATCAGCCGGGTATTAGGGTTCTTCCTAAGGGAAAAGCCGTGAAAGCAGCCATGTTGTGGCACTTCTGCACTCCCTTTGGGATGCCTTTGGCAGATGAAGTAAGCCTGGAACTCAGGGCTTCCTGGTTAAAGAAATCCAAGCCCTAGGCTGAACCCTAACCCTAACCCTAGGCAGATAAATCAGCCTAGGTATAGGGATGGTGCCAAAGAAAAAGCTGTGAAAGCTGCCATGTTGTTGCACTTTTGTACTCCCCTTGGGATGCCTTGAACAGCTGCAGTGTGCCTGGAGCTAAGGGCTTCCTAGTTTTAAAAATCCTAGCCTTAGGCCTAAGCCTAACAGTAACCCTGGGAAGGTAAATCAGCCTGGTGTTAGGCTTCTTGCCAAGGAAAAAGTTGTGAAAGCAGCCATGTTGTGGCACTTCTGCACTCCCTTTGGGATGCCTTTCACAGCTGCAGTGTGCTTGGAGCACAGGGCTTCCTGGTTAAATAAATCCAAGCCCTAGACTGAACCCTAACCCTAACCCTAGGCAGATAAATCAGCCTAGGTATAGGGATGGGGCCAAGGAAAAAGCTGTGAATTCTGCCATGTGTTTGCACTTTTGTACTCCCCTTGGGATGCCTTGAACAGCTGCAGTGTGCCTGGAGCTAAGGGCTTCCTAGTTTTAAAAATCCTTGCCTTAGGCCTAAGCCTAACAGTAACCCTGGCAAGGCAAATCAGCCTGGTGTTAGGCTTCTTGCCAAGGAAAAAGTTGTGAAAGCAGCCATGTTGTGGCACTTTTGCACTCCCTTTTGGATGCCTTTCACAGCTTCAGTGTGCCTGAAAATCACGGCTTCCTGATTTTAAAAACCCTAGCCCTAGGCCGAACCCTAACCCTAAGACGAGAAAGGCAAATCAGCCAGGAATTAGGCATGTCCCCAAGGAAAAAGCTGTGGAGGCAGGCATGTTGTGGTACTTTTGCGCTCTTCTTGGCTAGTCCTTCGCAGCTGCTGTGTTCTTGGAACTCAGGGCTTTCTGGTTAATAGAACCCTTACCCTAGGCGTAACTCAAACCTTAACCCTAGGAAGGAAAATCAGCCTATGGTTCGGGATGGTCTCATGGAAATATCAGTGGTGGCAGCCATGTTGCGTCACTTTTGCGCTCCCCTTGGGATGCCTTTCGCAGCTGCAGTGTGCCTGGAGCCCAGGGCTTCCTGGTTTTAAAAGTCCTAGGCCTAAGCCTAACAGTAACCCTAGGAAGGTAAATCAGCCGGGTATTAGGGTTCTTCCTAAGGGAAAAGCCGTGAAAGCAGCCATGTTGTGGCACTTCTGCACTCCCTTTGGGATGCCTTTGGCAGATGCAGTAAGCCTAGAACTCAGGGCTTCCTGGTTAAACAAATCCAAGCCCTAGGCTGAACCCTAACCCTAACCCTAGGCAGCTAAATCAGCCAAGGTATAGGGATGGTGCCAAGGAAAAAGCTGTGAAAGCTGCCATGTGTTTGCACTTTTGTATTCCCCTTGGGATGCCTTGAACAGCTGCAGTGTGCCTGGAGCTAAGGGCTTCCTAGTTTTAAAAATCCTAGCCGTAGGCTTAAGCCTAACAGTAACCCTGGGAAGGGAAATCAGCCTGCTGTTAGGCTTCTTGCCAAGGAAAAAGCCGTGAAAGCAGCCATGTTGTGGCACTTATGCACTCCCTTTTGGATGCCTTTCACAGCTCCAGTGTGCCTGGAACTCAGGGCTTCCTGATTTTAAAAACCCTAGCCCTAGGCCAAACCTCAAACCTAAGACGAGAAAGGCAAATCAGCCGGAATTAGGCATGTCCCCAAGGAAAGAGCTGTGGAGGCAGGCATGTTGTGGTACTTTTGCGCTCTTCTTGGGTAGTCCTTCGCAGCTGCTGTGTTCTTGGAACTCAGGGCTTTCTGGTTAATAGAACCCTTACCCTAGGCGTAACTCAAACCTTAACCCTAGGAAGGAAAATCAGCCTATGGTTCGGGATGGTCTCATGGAAATATCAGTGGTGGCAGCCATGTTGCGTCACTTTTGCGCTCCCCTTGGAATGCCTTTCGCAGCTGCAGTGTGCCTGGAGCCCAGGGCTTCCTGGTTTTAAAAGTCATAGGCCTAAGCCTAACAGTAACCCTGGGAAGGTAAATCAGCCGGGTATTAGGGTTCTTCCTAAGGAAAAAGCTGTGAAAGCAGCCATGTTGTGGCACTTCTGCACTCTACTTGGGATGCCTTTCACAGCTGCAGTGTGCTTGGAGCACAGGGCTTCCTGGTTAAATAAATCCAAGCCCTAGGCTGAACCCTAACCCTAACCCTAGGCAGATAAATCAGCCTAGGTATAGGGATGGGGCCAAGGAAAAAGCTGTGAAAGCTGCCATGTTGCTGCACTTTTGTAATCCCCTTGGGATGCCTTGAACAGCTGCAGTGTGCCTGGAGCTAAGGGCTTCCTAGTTTTAAAAATCCTAGCCTTAGGCCTAAGCCTAACAGTAACCCTGGGAAGGGAAATCAGCCTGGTGTTAGGCTTCTTGCCAAGGAAAAAGCCGTGAAAGCAGCCATGTTGTGGCACTTTTGCACTCCCTTTTGGATGCCTTTCACAGCTCCAGTGTGCCTGGAACTCAGGGCTTCCTGATTTTAAAAACCCTAGCCCTAGGCCGAACCCCAACCCTAAGACGAGAAAGGCAAATCAGCCAGGAATTAGGCCTGTCCCCAAGGAAAAAGCTGTGGAGGCAGGCATGCTGTGGTACTTTTGCGCTCTTCTTGGCTAGTCCTTCGCAGCTGCTGTGTTCTTGGAACTCAGGGCTTTCTGGTTAATAGAACCCTTACCCTAGGCGTAACTCAAACCTTAACCCTAGGAAGGAAAATCAGCCTATGGTTCGGGATGGTCTCATGGAAATATCAGTGGTGGCAGCCATGTTGCGTCACTTTTGCGCTCCCCTTGGGATGCCTTTCGCAGCTGCAGTGTGCCTGGAGCTGAGGGCTTCCTGGTTTTAAAAGTCCTAGGCCTAAGCCTAACAGTAACCCTGGGAAGGTAAATCAGCCGGGTATTAGGGTTCTTCCTAAAGGAAAAGCCGTGAAAGCAGCCATGTTGTGGCACTTCTGCACTCCCTTTGGGATGCCTTTGGCAGATGAAGTAAGCCTGGAACTCAGGGCTTCCTGGTTAAAGAAATCCAAGCCCTAGGCTGAACCCTAACCCTAACCCTAGGCAGATAAATCAGCCTAGGTATAGGGATGGTGCCAAAGAAAAAGCTGTGAAAGCTGCCATGTTGTTGCACTTTTGTACTCCCCTTGGGATGCCTTGAACAGCTGCAGTGTGCCTGGAGCTAAGGGCTTCCTAGTTTTAAAAATCCTAGCCTTAGGCCTAAGCCTAACAGTAACCCTGGGAAGGTAAATCAGCCTGGTGTTAGGCTTCTTGCCAAGGAAAAAGTTGTGAAAGCAGCCATGTTGTGGCACTTCTGCACTCTCTTTGGGATGCCTTTCACAGCTGCAGTGTGCTTGGAGCATAGGGCTTCCTGGTTAAATAAATCCAAGCCCTAGGCTGAACCCTAACCCTAACCCTAGGCAGATAAATCAGCCTAGGTATAGGGATGGGGCCAAGGAAAAAGCTGTGAATTCTGCCATGTGTTTGCACTTTTGTACTCCCCTTGGGATGCCTTGAACAGCTGCAGTGTGCCTGGAGCTAAGGGCTTCCTAGTTTTAAAAATCCTTGCCTTAGGCCTAAGCCTAACAGTAACCCTGGCAAGGCAAATCAGCCTGGTGTTAGGCTTCTTGCCAAGGAAAAAGTTGTGAAAGCAGCCATGTTGTGGCACTTTTGCACTCCCTTTTGGATGCCTTTCACAGCTTCAGTGTGCCTGAAACTCACGGCTTCCTGATTTTAAAAACCCTAGCCCTAGGCCGAACCCCAACCCTAAGACGAGAAAGGCAAATCAGCCAGGAATTAGGCATGTCCCCAAGGAAAAAGCTGTGGAGGCAGGCATGTTGTGGTACTTTTGCGCTCTTCTTGGCTAGTCCTTCGCAGCTGCTGTGTTCTTGGAACTCAGGGCTTTCTGGTTAATAGAACCCTTACCCTAGGCGTAACTCAAACCTTAACCCTAGGAAGGAAAATCAGCCTATGGTTCGGGATGGTCTCATGGAAATATCAGTGGTGGCAGCCATGTTGCGTCACTTTTGCGCTCCCCTTGGGATGCCTTTCGCAGCTGCAGTGTGCCTGGAGCCCAGGGCTTCCTGGTTTTAAAAGTCCTAGGCCTAAGCCTAACAGTAACCCTAGGAAGGTAAATCAGCCGGGTATTAGGGTTCTTCCTAAGGGAAAAGCCGTGAAAGCAGCCATGTTGTGGCACTTCTGCACTCCCTTTGGGATGCCTTTGGCAGATGCAGTAAGCCTAGAACTCAGGGCTTCCTGGTTAAACAAATCCAAGCCCTAGGCTGAACCCTAACCCTAACCCTAGGCAGATAAATCAGCCAAGGTATAGGGATGGTGCCAAGGAAAAAGCTGTGAAAGCTGCCATGTGTTTGCACTTTTGTATTCCCCTTGGGATGCCTTGAACAGCTGCAGTGTGCCTGGAGCTAAGGGCTTCCTAGTTTTAAAAATCCTAGCCGTAGGCTTAAGCCTAATAGTAACCCTGGGAAGGGAAATCAGCCTGGTGTTAGGCTTCTTGCCAAGGAAAAAGCCGTGAAAGCAGCCATGTTGTGGCACTTTTGCACTCCCTTTTGGATGCCTTTCACAGCTCCAGTGTGCCTGGAACTCAGGGCTTCCTGATTTTAAAAACCCTAGCCCTAGGCCAAACCTCAAACCTAAGACGAGAAAGGCAAATCAGCCGGAATTAGGCATGTCCCCAAGGAAAGAGCTGTGGAGGCAGGCATGTTGTGGTACTTTTGCGCTCTTCTTGGCTAGTCCTTCGCAGCTGCTGTGTTCTTGGAACTCAGGGCTTTCTGGTTAATAGAACCCTTACCCTAGGCGTAACTCAAACCTTAACCCTAGGAAGGAAAATCAGCCTATGGCTCGGGGTGGTCTCATGGAAATATCAGTGGTGGCAGCCAAGTTGCGTCACTTTTGCGCTCCCCTTGGGATGCCTTTCGCAGCTGCAGTGTGCCTGGAGCCCAGGGCTTCCTGGTTTTAAAAGTCCTAGGCCTAAGCCTAACAGTAACCCTGGGAAGGTAAATCAGCCGGGTATTAGGGTTCTTCCTAAGGAAAAAGCCGTGAAAGCAGCCATGTTGTGGCACTTCTGCACTCCCTTTGGGATGCCTTTGGCAGATGAAGTAAGCCTGGAACTCAGGGCTTCCTGGTTAAAGAAATCCAAGCCCTAGGCTGAACCCTAACCCTAACCCTAGGCAGATAAATCAGCCTAGGTATAGGGATGGGGCCAAGGAAAAAGCTGTGAAAGCTGCCATGTTGTTGCACTTTTGTACTCCCCTTGGGATGCCTTGAACAGCTGCAGTGTGCCTGGAGCTAAGGGCTTCCTAGTTTTAAAAATCCTAGCCCTAGGCCTAAGCCTAACAGTAACCCTGGGAAGGCAAATCAGCCTGGTGTTAGGCTTCTTGCCAAGGAAAAAGCCGTGAAAGCAGCCATGTTGTGGCACTTTTGCACTCCCTTTTGGATGCCTTTCACAGCTCCAGTGTGCCTGGAACTCAGGGCTTCCTGATTTTAAAAACCCTAGCCCTAGGCCGAACCCCAACCCTAAGACGAGAAAGGCAAATCAGCCAGGAATTAGGCATGTCCCCAAGGAAAAAGCTGTGGAGGCAGGCATGTTGTGGTACTTTTGCGCTCTTCTTGGCTAGTCCTTCGCAGCTGCTGTGTTCTTGGAACTCAGGGCTTTCTGGTTAATAGAACCCTTACCCTAGGCGTAACTCTAACCCTAACCCTAGGAAGGAAAATCAGCCTATGGCTCGGGGTGGTCTCATGGAAATATCAGTGGTGGCAGCCAAGTTGCGTAACTTTTGCGCTCCCCTTGGGATGCCTTTCGCAGCTGCAGTGTGCCTGGAGCCCAGGGCTTCCTGGTTTTAAAAGTCCTAGGCCTAAGCCTAACAGTAACCCTGGGAAGGTAAATCAGCCGGGTATTAGGGTTCTTCCTAAGGGAAAAGCCATGAAAGCAGCCATGTTGTGGCACTTCTGCACTCCCTTTGGAATGCCTTTGGCAGATGCAGTAAGCCTGGAACTCAGGGCTTCCTGGTTAAAGAAATCCAAGCCCTAGGCTGAACCCTAACCCTAACCCTAGGCAGATAAATCAGCCTAGGTATAGGGATGGGGCCAAGGAAAAAGCTGTGAAAGCTGCCATGTTGTTGCACTTTTGTACTCCCCTTGGGATGCCTTGAACAGCTGCAGTGTGCCTGGAGCTAAGGGCTTCCTAGTTTTAAAAATCCTAGCCCTAGGCCTAAGCCTAACAGTAACCCTGGGAAGGCAAATCAGCCTGGTGTTAGGCTTCTTGCCAAGGAAAAAGCCGTGAAAGCAGCCATGTTGTGGCACTTTTGCACTCCCTTTTGGATGCCTTTCACAGCTCCAGTGTGCCTGGAACTCAGGGCTTCCTGATTTTAAAAACCCTAGCCCTAGGCCGAACCCCAACCCTAAGACGAGAAAGGCAAATCAGCCAGGAATTAGGCATGTCCCCAAGGAAAAAGCTGTGGAGGCAGGCATGCTGTGGTACTTTTGCGCTCTTCTTGGGTAGTCCTTCGCAGCTGCTGTGTTCTTGGAACTCAGGGCTTTCTGGTTAATAGAACCCTTACCCTAGGCGTAACTCAAACCTTAACCCTAGGAAGGAAAATCAGCCTATGGCTCGGGGTGGTCTCATGGAAATATCAGTGGTGGCATCCAAGTTGCGTCACTTTTGCGCTCCCCTTGGGATGCCTTTCGCAGCTGCAGTGTGCCTGGAGCCCAGGGCTTCCTGGTTTTAAAAGTCCTAGGCCTAAGCCTAACAGTAACCCTGGGAAGGTAAATCAGCCGGGTATTAGGGTTCTTCCTAAGGGAAAAGCCGTGAAAGCAGCCATGTTGTGGCACTTCTGCACTCCCTTTGGGATGCCTTTGGCAGATGAAGGAAGCCTGGAACTCAGGGCTTCCTGGTTAAAAAAATCCAAGCCCTAGGCTGAACCCTAACCCTAACCCTAGGCAGATAAATCAGCCTAGGTATAGGGATGGTGCCAAAGAAAAAGCTGTGAAAGCTGCCATGTTGTTGCACTTTTGTACTCCCCTTGGGATGCCTTGAACAGCTGCAGTGTGCCTGGAGCTAAGGGCTTCCTAGTTTTAAAAATCCTAGCCTTAGGCCTAAGCCTAACAGTAACCCTGGCAAGGCAAATCAGCCTGGTGTTAGGCTTCTTGCCATGGAAAAAGTTGTGAAAGCAGCCATGTTGTGGCACTTTTGCACTCCCTTTTGGATGCCTTTAACAGCTCCAGTGTGCCTGGAACTCAGGGCTTCCTGATTTTAAAAACCCTAGCCCTAGGCCAAACCCTAACCCTAAGACGAGAAAGGCAAATCAGCCAGGAATTAGGCATGTCCCCAAGGAAAAAGCTGTGGAGGCAGGCATGTTGTGGTACTTTTGCGCTCTTCTTGGCTAGTCCTTCGCAGCTGCTGTGTTCTTGGAACTCAGGGCTTTCTGGTTAATAGAACCCTTACCCTAGGCGTAACTCAAACCTTAACCCTAGGAAGGAAAATCAGCCTATGGTTCGGGATGGTCTCATGGAAATATAAGTGGTGGCAGCCATGTTGCGTCACTTTTGCGCTCCCCTTGGGATGCCTTTCGCAGCTGCAGTGTGCCTGGAGCCCAGGGCTTCCTGGTTTTAAAAGTCCTAGGCCTAAGCCTAACAGTAACCCTGGGAAGGTAAATCAGCCGGGTATTAGGGTTCTTCCTAAGGAAAAAGCCGTGAAAGCAGCCATGTTGTGGCACTTCTGCACTCCCTTTGGGATGCCTTTGGCAGATGAAGTAAGCCTGGAACTCAGGGCTTCCTGGTTAAAGAAATCCAAGCCCTAGGCTGAACCCTAACCCTAACCCTAGGCAGATAAATCAGCCTAGGTATAGGGATGGTGCCAAGGAAAAAGCTGTGAAAGCTGCCAAGTTGTTGCACTTTTGTATTCCCCTTGGGATGCCTTGAACAGCTGCAGTGTGCCTGGAGCTAAGGGCTTCCTAGTTTTAAAAATCCTAGCCCTAGGCCTAAGCCTAACAGTAACCCTGGGAAGGGAAATCAGCCTGGTGTTAGGCTTCTTGCCAAGGAAAAAGCCGTGAAAGCAGCCATGTTGTGGCACTTTTGCACTCCCTTTTGGATGCCTTTCACAGCTCCAGTGTGCCTGGAACTCAGGGCTTCCTGATTTTAAAAACCCTAGCCCTAGGCCGAACCCCAACCCTAAGACGAGAAAGGCAAATCAGCCAGGAATTAGGCATGTCCCCAAGGAAAAAGCTGTGGAGGCAGGCATGTTGTGGTACTTTTGCGCTCTTCTTGGCTAGTCCTTCGCAGCTGCTGTGTTCTTGGAACTCAGGGCTTTCTGGTTAATAGAACCCTTACCCTAGGCGTAACTCAAACCTTAACCCTAGGAAGGAAAATCAGCCTATGGTTCGGGATGGTCTCATGGAAATATCAGTGGTGGCAGCCATGTTGCGTCACTTTTGCGCTCCCCTTGAAATGCCTTTCGCAGCTGCAGTGTGCCTGGAGCCCAGGGCTTCCTGGTTTTAAAAGTCATAGGCCTAAGCCTAACAGTAACCCTGGGAAGGTAAATCAGCCGGGTATTAGGGTTCTTCCTAAGGAAAAAGCTGTGAAAGCAGCCATGTTGTGGCACTTCTGCACTCTACTTGGGATGCCTTGCACAGCTGCAGTGTGCTTGGAGCACAGGGCTTCCTGGTTAAATAAATCCAAGCCCTAGGCTGAACCCTAACCCTAACCCTAGGCAGATAAATCAGCCTAGGTATAGGGATGGGGCCAAGGAAAAAGCTGTGAAAGCTGCCATGTTGTTGCACTTTTGTAATCCCCTTGGGATGCCTTGAACAGCTGCAGTGTGCCTGGAGCTAAGGGCTTCCTAGTTTTAAAAATCCTAGCCTTAGGCCTAAGCCTAACAGTAACCCTGGGAAGGGAAATCAGCCTGGTGTTAGGCTTCTTGCCAAGGAAAAAGCCGTGAAAGCAGCCATGTTGTGGCACTTTTGCACTCCCTTTTGGATGCCTTTCACAGCTCCAGTGTGCCTGGAACTCAGGGCTTCCTGATTTTAAAAACCCTAGCCCTAGGCCGAACCCCAACCCTAAGACGAGAAAGGCAAATCAGCCAGGAATTAGGCATGTCCCCAAGGAAAAAGCTGTGGAGGCAGGCATGCTGTGGTACTTTTGCGCTCTTCTTGGCTAGTCCTTCGCAGCTGCTGTGTTCTTGGAACTCAGGGCTTTCTGGTTAATAGAACCCTTACCCTAGGCGTAACTCAAACCTTAACCCTAGGAAGGAAAATCAGCCTATGGTTCGGGATGGTCTCATGGAAATATCAGTGGTGGCAGCCATGTTGCGTCACTTTTGCGCTCCCCTTGGGATGCCTTTCGCAGCTGCAGTGTGCCTGGAGCTGAGGGCTTCCTGGTTTTAAAAGTCCTAGGCCTAAGCCTAACAGTAACCCTGGGAAGGTAAATCAGCCGGGTATTAGGGTTCTTCCTAAGGGAAAAGCCGTGAAAGCAGCCATGTTGTGGCACTTCTGCACTCCCTTTGGGATGCCTTTGGCAGATGAAGTAAGCCTGGAACTCAGGGCTTCCTGGTTAAAGAAATCCAAGCCCTAGGCTGAACCCTAACCCTAACCCTAGGCAGATAAATCAGCCTAGGTATAGGGATGGTGCCAAAGAAAAAGCTGTGAAAGCTGCCATGTTGTTGCACTTTTGTACTCCCCTTGGGATGCCTTGAACAGCTGCAGTGTGCCTGGAGCTAAGGGCTTCCTAGTTTTAAAAATCCTAGCCTTAGGCCTAAGCCTAACAGTAACCCTGGGAAGGTAAATCAGCCTGGTGTTAGGCTTCTTGCCAAGGAAAAAGTTGTGAAAGCAGCCATGTTGTGGCACTTCTGCACTCCCTTTGGGATGCCTTTCACAGCTGCAGTGTGCTTGGAGCATAGGGCTTCCTGGTTAAATAAATCCAAGCCCTAGGCTGAACCCTAACCCTAACCCTAGGCAGATAAATCAGCCTAGGTATAGGGATGGGGCCAAGGAAAAAGCTGTGAATTCTGCCATGTGTTTGCACTTTTGTACTCCCCTTGGGATGCCTTGAACAGCTGCAGTGTGCCTGGAGCTAAGGGCTTCCTAGTTTTAAAAATCCTTGCCTTAGGCCTAAGCCTAACAGTAACCCTGGCAAGGCAAATCAGCCTGGTGTTAGGCTTCTTGCCAAGGAAAAAGTTGTGAAAGCAGCCATGTTGTGGCACTTTTGCACTCCCTTTTGGATGCCTTTCACAGCTTCAGTGTGCCTGAAACTCACGGCTTCCTGATTTTAAAAACCCTAGCCCTAGGCCGAACCCCAACCCTAAGACGAGAAAGGCAAATCAGCCAGGAATTAGGCATGTCCCCAAGGAAAAAGCTGTGGAGGCAGGCATGTTGTGGTACTTTTGCGCTCTTCTTGGCTAGTCCTTCGCAGCTGCTGTGTTCTTGGAACTCAGGGCTTTCTGGTTAATAGAACCCTTACCCTAGGCGTAACTCAAACCTTAACCCTAGGAAGGAAAATCAGCCTATGGTTCGGGATGGTCTCATGGAAATATCAGTGGTGGCAGCCATGTTGCGTCACTTTTGCGCTCCCCTTGGGATGTCTTTCGCAGCTGCAGTGTGCCTGGAGCCCAGGGCTTCCTGGTTTTAAAAGTCCTAGGCCTAAGCCTAACAGTAACCCTAGGAAGGTAAATCAGCCGGGTATTAGGGTTCTTCCTAAGGGAAAAGCCGTGAAAGCAGCCATGTTGTGGCACTTCTGCACTCCCTTTGGGATGCCTTTGGCAGATGCAGTAAGCCTAGAACTCAGGGCTTCCTGGTTAAAAAAATCCAAGCCCTAGGCTGAACCCTAACCCTAACCCTAGGCAGCTAAATCAGCCAAGGTATAGGGATGGTGCCAAGGAAAAAGCTGTGAATTCTGCCATGTGTTTGCACTTTTGTATTCCCCTTGGGATGCCTTGAACAGCTGCAGTGTGCCTGGAGCTAAGGGCTTCCTAGTTTTAAAAATCCTAGCCGTAGGCTTAAGCCTAATAGTAACCCTGGGAAGGGAAATCAGCCTGGTGTTAGGCTTCTTGCCAAGGAAAAAGCCGTGAAAGCAGCCATGTTGTGGCACTTTTGCACTCCCTTTTGGATGCCTTTCACAGCTCCAGTGTGCCTGGAACTCAGGGCTTCCTGATTTTAAAAACCCTAGCCCTAGGCCAAACCTCAAACCTAAGACGAGAAAGGCAAATCAGCCGGAATTAGGCATGTCCCCAAGGAAAGAGCTGTGGAGGCAGGCATGTTGTGGTACTTTTGCGCTCTTCTTGGGCAGTCCTTCGCAGCTGCTGTGTTCTTGGAACTCAGGGCTTTCTGGTTAATAGAACCCTTACCCTAGGCGTAACTCAAACCTTAACCCTAGGAAGGAAAATCAGCCTATGGCTCGGGGTGGTCTCATGGAAATATCAGTGGTGGCAGCCAAGTTGCGTCACTTTTGCGCTCCCCTTGGGATGCCTTTCGCAGCTGCAGTGTGCCTGGAGCCCAGGGCTTCCTGGTTTTAAAAGTCCTAGGCCTAAGCCTAACAGTAACCCTGGGAAGGTAAATCAGCCGGGTATTAGGGTTCTTCCTAAGGAAAAAGCCGTGAAAGCAGCCATGTTGTGGCACTTCTGCACTCCCTTTGGGATGCCTTTGGCAGATGAAGTAAGCCTGGAACTCAGGGCTTCCTGGTTAAAGAAATCCAAGCCCTAGGCTGAACCCTAACCCTAACCCTAGGCAGATAAATCAGCCTAGGTATAGGGATGGGGCCAAGGAAAAAGCTGTGAAAGCTGCCATGTTGTTGCACTTTTGTACTCCCCTTGGGATGCCTTGAACAGCTGCAGTGTGCCTGGAGCTAAGGGCTTCCTAGTTTTAAAAATCCTAGCCCTAGGCCTAAGCCTAACAGTAACCCTGGGAAGGCAAATCAGCCTGGTGTTAGGCTTCTTGCCAAGGAAAAAGCCGTGAAAGCAGCCATGTTGTGGCACTTTTGCACTCCCTTTTGGATGCCTTTCACAGCTCCAGTGTGCCTGGAACTCAGGGCTTCCTGATTTTAAAAACCCTAGCCCTAGGCCGAACCCCAACCCTAAGACGAGAAAGGCAAATCAGCCAGGAATTAGGCATGTCCCCAAGGAAAAAGCTGTGGAGGCAGGCATGTTGTGGTACTTTTGCGCTCTTCTTGGCTAGTCCTTCGCAGCTGCTGTGTTCTTGGAACTCAGGGCTTTCTGGTTAATAGAACCCTTACCCTAGGCGTAACTCTAACCCTAACCCTAGGAAGGAAAATCAGCCTATGGCTCGGGGTGGTCTCATGGAAATATCAGTGGTGGCAGCCAAGTTGCGTCACTTTTGCGCTCCCCTTGGAATGCCTTTCGCAGCTGCAGTGTGCCTGGAGCCCAGGGCTTCCTGGTTTTAAAAGTCATAGGCCTAAGCCTAACAGTAACCCTGGGAAGGTAAATCAGCCGGGTATTAGGGTTCTTCCTAAGGAAAAAGCTGTGAAAGCAGCCATGTTGTGGCACTTCTGCACTCTACTTGGGATGCCTTTCACAGCTGCAGTGTGCTTGGAGCACAGGGCTTCCTGGTTAAATAAATCCAAGCCCTAGGCTGAACCCTAACCCTAACCCTAGGCAGATAAATCAGCCTAGGTATAGGGATGGGGCCAAGGAAAAAGCTTTGAAAGCTGCCATGTTGTTGCACTTTTGTAATCCCCTTGGGATGCCTTGAACAGCTGCAGTGTGCCTGGAGCTAAGGGCTTCCTAGTTTTAAAAATCCTAGCCTTAGGCCTAAGCCTAACAGTAACCCTGGGAAGGGAAATCAGCCTGGTGTTAGGCTTCTTGCCAAGGAAAAAGCCGTGAAAGCAGCCATGTTGTGGCACTTTTGCACTCCCTTTTGGATGCCTTTCACAGCTCCAGTGTGCCTGGAACTCAGGGCTTCCTGATTTTAAAAACCCTAGCCCTAGGCCGAACCCCAACCCTAAGACGAGAAAGGCAAATCAGCCAAGAATTAGGCATGTCCCCAAGGAAAAAGCTGTGGAGGCAGGCATGCTGTGGTACTTTTGCGCTCTTCTTGGGTAGTCCTTCGCAGCTGCTGTGTTCTTGGAACTCAGGGCTTTCTGGTTAATAGAACCCTTACCCTAGGCGTAACTCAAACCTTAACCCTAGGAAGGAAAATCAGCCTATGGTTCGGGATGGTCTCATGGAAATATCAGTGGTGGCAGCCATGTTGCGTCACTTTTGCGCTCCCCTTGGGATGCCTTTCGCAGCTGCAGTGTGCCTGGAGCTGAGGGCTTCCTGGTTTTAAAAGTCCTAGGCCTAAGCCTAACAGTAACCCTGGGAAGGTAAATCAGCCGGGTATTAGGGTTCTTCCTAAGGGAAAAGCCGTGAAAGCAGCCATGTTGTGGCACTTCTGCACTCCCTTTGGGATGCCTTTGGCAGATGAAGTAAGCCTGGAACTCAGGGCTTCCTGGTTAAAGAAATCCAAGCCCTAGGCTGAACCCTAACCCTAACCCTAGGCAGATAAATCAGCCTAGGTATAGGGATGGTGCCAAAGAAAAAGCTGTGAAAGCTGCCATGTTGTTGCACTTTTGTACTCCCCTTGGGATGCCTTGAACAGCTGCAGTGTGCCTGGAGCTAAGGGCTTCCTAGTTTTAAAAATCCTAGCCCTAGGCCTAAGCCTAACAGTAACCCTGGGAAGGTAAATCAGCCTGGTGTTAGGCTTCTTGCCAAGGAAAAAGTTGTGAAAGCAGCCATGTTGTGGCACTTCTGCACTCCCTTTGGGATGCCTTTCACAGCTGCAGTGTGCTTGGAGCATAGGGCTTCCTGGTTAAATAAATCCAAGCCCTAGGCTGAACCCTAACCCTAACCCTAGGCAGATAAATCAGCCTAGGTATAGGGATGGGGCCAAGGAAAAAGCTGTGAATTCTGCCATGTGTTTGCACTTTTGTACTCCCCTTGGGATGCCTTGAACAGCTGCAGTGTGCCTGGAGCTAAGGGCTTCCTAGTTTTAAAAATCCTTGCCTTAGGCCTAAGCCTAACAGTAACCCTGGCAAGGCAAATCAGCCTGGTGTTAGGCTTCTTGCCAAGGAAAAAGTTGTGAAAGCAGCCATGTTGTGGCACTTTTGCACTCCCTTTTGGATGCCTTTCACAGCTTCAGTGTGCCTGAAACTCACGGCTTCCTGATTTTAAAAACCCTAGCCCTAGGCCGAACCCCAACCCTAAGACGAGAAAGGCAAATCAGCCAGGAATTAGGCATGTCCCCAAGGAAAAAGCTGTGGAGGCAGGCATGCTGTGGTACTTTTGCGCTCTTCTTGGCTAGTCCTTCGCAGCTGCTGTGTTCTTGGAACTCAGGGCTTTCTGGTTAATAGAACCCTTACCCTAGGCGTAACTCAAACCTTAACCCTAGGAAGGAAAATCAGCCTATGGTTCGGGATGGTCTCATGGAAATATCAGTGGTGGCAGCCATGTTGCGTCACTTTTGCGCTCCCCTTGGGATGCCTTTCGCAGCTGCAGTGTGCCTGGAGCCCAGGGCTTCCTGGTTTTAAAAGTCCTAGGCCTAAGCCTAACAGTAACCCTAGGAAGGTAAATCAGCCGGGTATTAGGGTTCTTCCTAAGGGAAAAGCCGTGAAAGCAGCCATGTTGTGGCACTTCTGCACTCCCTTTGGGATGCCTTTGGCAGATGCAGTAAGCCTAGAACTCAGGGCTTCCTGGTTAAAGAAATCCAAGCCCTAGGCTGAACCCTAACCCTAACCCTAGGCAGCTAAATCAGCCAAGGTATAGGGATGGTGCCAAGGAAAAAGCTGTAAAAGCTGCCATGTGTTTGCACTTTTGTATTCCCCTTGGGATGCCTTGAACAGCTGCAGTGTGCCTGGAGCTAAGGGCTTCCTAGTTTTAAAAATCCTAGCCGTAGGCTTAAGCCTAATAGTAACCCTGGGAAGGGAAATCAGCCTGGTGTTAGGCTTCTTGCCAAGGAAAAAGCCGTGAAAGCAGCCATGTTGTGGCACTTTTGCACTCCCTTTTGGATGCCTTTCACAGCTCCAGTGTGCCTGGAACTCAGGGCTTCCTGATTTTAAAAACCCTAGCCCTAGGCCAAACCTCAAACCTAAGACGAGAAAGGCAAATCAGCCGGAATTAGGCATGTCCCCAAGGAAAAAGCTGTGGAGGCAGGCATGTTGTGGTACTTTTGCGCTCTTCTTGGGTAGTCCTTCGCAGCTGCTGTGTTCTTGGAACTCAGGGCTTTCTGGTTAATAGAACCCTTACCCTAGGCGTAACTCAAACCTTAACCCTAGGAAGGAAAATCAGCCTATGGCTCGGGGTGGTCTCATGGAAATATCAGTGGTGGCAGCCAAGTTGCGTCACTTTTGCGCTCCCCTTGGGATGCCTTTCGCAGCTGCAGTGTGCCTGGAGCCCAGGGCTTCCTGGTTTTAAAAGTCCTAGGCCTAAGCCTAACAGTAACCCTGGGAAGGTAAATCAGCCGGGTATTAGGGTTCTTCCTAAGGAAAAAGCCGTGAAAGCAGCCATGTTGTGGCACTTCTGCACTCCCTTTGGGATGCCTTTGGCAGATGAAGTAAGCCTGGAACTCAGGGCTTCCTGGTTAAAGAAATCCAAGCCCTAGGCTGAACCCTAACCCTAACCCTAGGCAGATAAATCAGCCTAGGTATAGGGATGGGGCCAAGGAAAAAGCTGTGAAAGCTGCCATGTTGTTGCACTTTTGTACTCCCCTTGGGATGCCTTGAACAGCTGCAGTGTGCCTGGAGCTAAGGGCTTCCTAGTTTTAAAAATCCTAGCCCTAGGCCTAAGCCTAACAGTAACCCTGGGAAGGCAAATCAGCCTGGTGTTAGGCTTCTTGCCAAGGAAAAAGCCGTGAAAGCAGCCATGTTGTGGCACTTTTGCACTCCCTTTTGGATGCCTTTCACAGCTCCAGTGTGCCTGGAACTCAGGGCTTCCTGATTTTAAAAACCCTAGCCCTAGGCCGAACCCCAACCCTAAGACGAGAAAGGCAAATCAGCCAGGAATTAGGCATGTCCCCAAGGAAAAAGCTGTGGAGGCAGGCATGTTGTGGTACTTTTGCGCTCTTCTTGGCTAGTCCTTCGCAGCTGCTGTGTTCTTGGAACTCAGGGCTTTCTGGTTAATAGAACCCTTACCCTAGGCGTAACTCTAACCCTAACCCTAGGAAGGAAAATCAGCCTATGGCTCGGGGTGGTCTCATGGAAATATCAGTGGTGGCAGCCAAGTTGCGTCACTTTTGCGCTCCCCTTGGGATGCCTTTCGCAGCTGCAGTGTGCCTGGAGCCCAGGGCTTCCTGGTTTTAAAAGTCCTAGGCCTAAGCCTAACAGTAACCCTGGGAAGGTAAATCAGCCGGGTATTAGGGTTCTTCCTAAGGGAAAAGCCATGAAAGCAGCCATGTTGTGGCACTTCTGCACTCCCTTTGGAATGCCTTTGGCAGATGCAGTAAGCCTGGAACTCAGGGCTTCCTGGTTAAAGAAATCCAAGCCCTAGGCTGAACCCTAACCCTAACCCTAGGCAGATAAATCAGCCTAGGTATAGGGATGGGGCCAAGGAAAAAGCTGTGAAAGCTGCCATGTTGTTGCACTTTTGTACTCCCCTTGGGATGCCTTGAACAGCTGCAGTGTGCCTGGAGCTAAGGGCTTCCTAGTTTTAAAAATCCTAGCCCTAGGCCTAAGCCTAACAGTAACCCTGGGAAGGCAAATCAGCCTGGTGTTAGGCTTCTTGCCAAGGAAAAAGCCGTGAAAGCAGCCATGTTGTGGCACTTTTGCACTCCCTTTTGGATGCCTTTCACAGCTGCAGTGTGCCTGGAACTCAGGGCTTCCTGATTTTAAAAACCCTAGCCCTAGGCCGAACCCCAACCCTAAGACGAGAAAGGCAAATCAGCCAGGAATTAGGCATGTCCCCAAGGAAAAAGCTGTGGAGGCAGGCATGCTGTGGTACTTTTGCGCTCTTCTTGGCTAGTCCTTCGCAGCTGCTGTGTTCTTGGAACTCAGGGCTTTCTGGTTAATAGAACCCTTACCCTAGGCGTAACTCAAACCTTAACCCTAGGAAGGAAAATGAGCCTATGGCTCGGGGTGGTCTCATGGAAATATCAGTGGTGGCATCCAAGTTGCGTCACTTTTGCGCTCCCCTTGGGATGCCTTTCGCAGCTGCAGTGTGCCTGGAGCCCAGGGCTTCCTGGTTTTAAAAGTCCTAGGCCTAAGCCTAACAGTAACCCTGGGAAGGTAAATCAGCCGGGTATTAGGGTTCTTCCTAAGGGAAAAGCCGTGAAAGCAGCCATGTTGTGGCACTTCTGCACTCCCTTTGGGATGCCTTTGGCAGATGAAGGAAGCCTGGAACTCAGGGCTTCCTGGTTAAAAAAATCCAAGCCCTAGGCTGAACCCTAACCCTAACCCTAGGCAGATAAATCAGCCTAGGTATAGGGATGGTGCCAAAGAAAAAGCTGTGAAAGCTGCCATGTTGTTGCACTTTTGTACTCCCCTTGGGATGCCTTGAACAGCTGCAGTGTGCCTGGAGCTAAGGGCTTCCTAGTTTTAAAAATCCTAGCCTTAGGCCTAAGCCTAACAGTAACCCTGGGAAGGGAAATCAGCCTGGTGTTAGGCTTCTTGCCATGGAAAAAGTTGTGAAAGCAGCCATGTTGTGGCACTTTTGCACTCCCTTTTGGATGCCTTTAACAGCTCCAGTGTGCCTGGAACTCAGGGCTTCCTGATTTTAAAAACCCTAGCCCTAGGCCAAACCCTAACCCTAAGACGAGAAAGGCAAATCAGCCAGGAATTAGGCATGTCCCCAAGGAAAAAGCTGTGGAGGCAGGCATGTTGTGGTACTTTTGCGCTCTTCTTGGGTAGTCCTTCGCAGCTGCTGTGTTCTTGGAACTCAGGGCTTTCTGGTTAATAGAACCCTTACCCTAGGCGTAACTCAAACCTTAACCCTAGGAAGGAAAATCAGCCTATGGTTCGGGATGGTCTCATGGAAATATAAGTGGTGGCAGCCATGTTGCGTCACTTTTGCACTCCCCTTGGGATGCCTTTCGCAGCTGCAGTGTGCCTGGAGCCCAGGGCTTCCTGGTTTTAAAAGTCCTAGGCCTAAGCCTAACAGTAACCCTAGGAAGGTAAATCAGCCGGGTATTAGGGTTCTTCCTAAGGAAAAAGCCGTGAAAGCAGCCATGTTGTGGCACTTCTGCTCTCCCTTTGGGATGCCTTTGGCAGATGAAGTAAGCCTGGAACTCAGGGCTTCCTGGTTAAAGAAATCCAAGCCCTAGGCTGAACCCTAACCCTAACCCTAGGCAGATAAATCAGCCTAGGTATAGGGATGGTGCCAAGGAAAAAGCTGTGAAAGCTGCCATGTTGCTGCACTTTTGTATTCCCCTTGGGATGCCTTGAACAGCTGCAGTGTGCCTGGAGCCAAGGGCTTCCTAGTTTTAAAAATCCTAGCCCTAGGCCTAAGCCTAACAGTAACCCTGGGAAGGTAAATCAGCCTGGTGTTAGGCTTCTTGCCAAGGAAAAAGTTGTGAAAGCAGCCATGTTGTGGCACTTTTGCACTCCCTTTGGGATGCCTTTGGCAGATGCAGTAAGCCTAGAACTCAGGGCTTCCTGGTTAAACAAATCCAAGCCCTAGGCTGAACCCTAACCCTAACCCTAGGCAGATAAATCAGCCAAGGTATAGGGATGGTGCCAAGGAAAAAGATGTGAAAGCTGCCATGTGTTTGCACTTTTGTATTCCCCTTGGGATGCCTTGAACAGCTGCAGTGTGCCTGGAGCTAAGGGCTTCCTAGTTTTAAAAATCCTAGCCGTAGGCTTAAGCCTAATAGTAACCCTGGGAAGGGAAATCAGCCTGCTGTTAGGCTTCTTGCCAAGGAAAAAGCCGTGAAAGCAGCCATGTTGTGGCACTTTTGCACTCCCTTTTGGATGCCTTTCACAGCTCCAGTGTGCCTGGAACTCAGGGCTTCCTGATTTTAAAAACCCTAGCCCTAGGCCAAACCTCAAACCTAAGACGAGAAAGGCAAATCAGCCGGAATTAGGCATGTCCCCAAGGAAAGAGCTGTGGAGGCAGGCATGTTGTGGTACTTTTGCGCTCTTCTTGGCTAGTCCTTCGCAGCTGCTGTGTTCTTGGAACTCAGGGCTTTCTGGTTAATAGAACCCTTACCCTAGGCGTAACTCAAACCTTAACCCTAGGAAGGAAAATCAGCCTATGGCTCGGGGTGGTCTCATGGAAATATCAGTGGTGGCAGCCAAGTTGCGTCACTTTTGCGCTCCCCTTGGGATGCCTTTCGCAGCTGCAGTGTGCCTGGAGCCCAGGGCTTCCTGGTTTTAAAAGTCCTAGGCCTAAGCCTAACAGTAACCCTGGGAAGGTAAATCAGCCGGCTATTAGGGTTCTTCCTAAGGGAAAAGCCGTGAAAGCAGCCATGTTGTGGCACTTCTGCTCTCCCTTTGGGATGCCTTTGGCAGATGAAGTAAGCCTGGAACTCAGGGCTTCCTGGTTAAAGAAATCCAAGCCCTAGGCTGAACCCTAACCCTAACCCTAGGCAGATAAATCAGCCTAGGTATAGGGATGGTGCCAAGGAAAAAGCTGTGAAAGCTGCCATGTTGTTGCACTTTTGTATTCCCCTTGGGATGCCTTGAACAGCTGCAGTGTGCCTGGAGCTAAGGGCTTCCTAGTTTTAAAAATCCTAGCCCTAGGCCTAAGCCTAACAGTAACCCTGGGAAGGGAAATCAGCCTGCTGTTAGGCTTCTTGCCAAGGAAAAAGCCGTGAAAGCAGCCATGTTGTGGCACTTTTGCACTCCCTTTTGGATGCCTTTCACAGCTCCAGTGTGCCTGGAACTCAGGGCTTCCTGATTTTAAAAACCCTAGCCCTAGGCCGAACCCCAACCCTAAGACGAGAAAGGCAAATCAGCCAGGAATTAGGCATGTCCCCAAGGAAAAAGCTGTGGAGGCAGGCATGTTGTGGTACTTTTGCGCTCTTCTTGGCTAGTCCTTCGCAGCTGCTGTGTTCTTGGAACTCAGGGCTTTCTGGTTAATAGAACCCTTACCCTAGGCGTAACTCAAACCTTAACCCTAGGAAGGAAAATCAGCCTATGGTTCGGGATGGTCTCATGGAAATATCAGTGGTGGCAGCCAAGTTGCGTCACTTTTGCGCTCCCCTTGGGATGCCTTTCGCAGCTGCAGTGTGCCTGGAGCTGAGGGCTTCCTGGTTTTAAAAGTCCTAGGCCTAAGCCTAACAGTAACCCTGGGAAGGTAAATCAGCCGGGTATTAGGGTTCTTCCTAAGGGAAAAGCCGTGAAAGCAGCCATGTTGTGGCACTTCTGCACTCCTCTTGGGATGCCTTTCACAGCTGCAGTGTGCTTGGAGCACAGGGCTTCCTGGTTAAAAAAATCCAAGCCCTAGGCTGAACCCTAACCCTAACCCTAGGCAGATAAATCAGCCTAGGTATAGGGATGGTGTCAAGGAAAAAGCTGTGAAAGCTGCCATGTTGTTGCACTTTTGTACTCCCCTTGGGATGCCTTGAACAGCTGCAGTGTGCCTGGAGCTAAGGGCTTCCTAGTTTTAAAAATCCTAGCCTTAGGCCTAAGCCTAACAGTAACCCTGGGAAGGTAAATCAGCCTGGTGTTAGGCTTCTTGCCAAGGAAAAAGCCGTGAAAGCAGCCATGTTGTGGCACTTTTGCACTCCCTTTTGGATGCCTTTCACAGCTCCAGTGTGCCTGGAACTCAGGGCTTCCTGATTTTAAAAACCCTAGCCCTAGGCCGAACCCCAACCCTAAGACGAGAAAGGCAAATCAGCCAGGAATTAGGCATGTCCCCAAGGAAAAAGCTGTGGAGGCAGGCATGTTGTGGTACTTTTGCGCTCTTCTTGGCTAGTCCATCGAAGCTGCTGTGTTCTTGGAACTCAGGGCTTTCTGGTTAATAGAACCCTTACCCTAGGCGTAACTCAAACCTTAACCCTAGGAAGGAAAATCAGCCTATGGCTCGGGGTGGTCTCATGGAAATATCAGTGGTGGCAGCCAAGTTGCGTCACTTTTGCGCTCCCCTTGGGATGCCTTTCGCAGCTGCAGTGTGCCTGGAGCCCAGGGCTTCCTGGTTTTTAAAGTCCTAGGCCTAAGCCTAACAGTAACCCTGGGAAGGTAAATCAGCCGGGTATTAGGGTTATTCCTAAGGGAAAAGCCGTGAAAGCAGCCATGTTGTGGCACTTCTGCACTCCTCTTGGGATGCCTTTCACAGCTGCAGTGTGCTTGGAGCACAGAGCTTCCTGGTTAAAAAAATCCAAGCCCTAGGCTGAACCCTAACCCTAACCCTAGGCAGATAAATCAGCCTAGGTATAGGGATGGGGCCAAGGAAAAAGCTGTGAAAGCTGCCATGTTGTTGCACTTTTGTACTCCCCTTGGGATGCCTTGAACAGCTGCAGTGTGCCTGGAGCTAAGGGCTTCCTAGTTTTAAAAATCCTAGCCCTAGGCCTAAGCCTAACAGTAACCCTGGGAAGGGAAATCAGCCTGGTGTTAGGCTTCTTGCCAAGGAAAAAGCCGTGAAAGCAGCCATGTTGTGGCACTTTTGCACTCCCTTTTGGATGCCTTTCACAGCTCCAGTGTGCCTGGAACTCAGGGCTTCCTGATTTTAAAAACCCTAGCCCTAGGCCAAATCTCAAACCTAAGACGAGAAAGGCAAATCAGCCAGGAATTAGGCATGTCCCCAAGGAAAGAGCTGTGGAGGCAGGCATGTTGTGGTACTTTTGCGCTCTTCTTGGCTAGTCCTTCGCAGCTGCTGTGTTCTTGGAACTCAGGGCTTTCTGGTTAATAGAACCCTTACCCTAGGCGTAACTCTAACCCTAACCCTAGGAAGGAAAATCAGCCTATGGCTCGGGGTGGTCTCATGGAAATATCAGTGGTGGCAGCCAAGTTGCGTAACTTTTGCGCTCCCCTTGGGATGCCTTTCGCAGCTGCAGTGTGCCTGGAGCCCAGGGCTTCCTGGTTTTAAAAGTCCTAGGCCTAAGCCTAACAGTAACCCTGGGAAGGTAAATCAGCCGGGTATTAGGGTTCTTCCTAAGGGAAAAGCCATGAAAGCAGCCATGTTGTGGCACTTCTGCACTCCCTTTGGAATGCCTTTGGCAGATGCAGTAAGCCTGGAACTCAGGGCTTCCTGGTTAAAGAAATCCAAGCCCTAGGCTGAACCCTAACCCTAACCCTAGGCAGATAAATCAGCCTAGGTATAGGGATGGTGCCAAGGAAAAACCTTTGAAAGCTGCCATGTGTTTGCACTTTTGTACTCCCCTTGGGATGCCTTGAACAGCTGCAGTGTGCCTGGAGCTAAGGGCTTCCTAGTTTTAAAAATCCTAGCCTTAGACCTAAGCCTAATAGTAACCCTGGGAAGGCAAATCAGCCTGGTGTTAGGCTTCTTGCCAAGGAAAAAGCCGTGAAAGCAGCCATGTTGTGGCACTTTTGCACTCCCTTTTGGATGCCTTTAACAGCTCCAGTGTGCCTGGAACTCAGGGCTTCCTGATTTTAAAAACCCTAGCCCTAGGCCGAACCCCAACCCTAAGACGAGAAAGGCAAATCAGCCAGGAATTAGGCATGTCCCCAAGGAAAAAGCTGTGGAGGCAGGCATGTTGTGGTACTTTTGCGCTCTTCTTGGCTAGTCCTTCGCAGCTGCTGTGTTCTTGGAACTCAGGGCTTTCTGGTTAATAGAACCCTTACCCTAGGCGTAACTCAAACCTTAACCCTAGGAAGGAAAATCAGCCTATGGCTCGGGGTGGTCTCATGGAAATATCAGTGGTGGCAGCCAAGTTGCGTCACTTTTGCGCTCCCCTTGGGATGCCTTTCGCAGCTGCAGTGTGCCTGGAGCCCAGGGCTTCCTGGTTTTAAAAGTCCTAGGCCTAAGCCTAACAGTAACCCTGGGAAGGTAAAACAGCCGGGTATTAGGGTTCTTCCTAAGGGAAAAGCCATGAAAGCAGCCATGTTGTGGCACTTCTGCACTCCCTTTGGGATGCCTTTGGCAGATGCAGTAAGCCTGGAACTCAGGGCTTCCTGGTTAAAGAAATCCAAGCCCTAGGCTGAACCCTAACCCTAACCCTAGGCAGATAAATCAGCCTAGGTATAGGGATTGTGCCAAGGAAAAAGCTGTGAAAGCTGCCATGTGTTTGCACTTTTGTACTCCCCTTGGGATGCCTTGAACAGCTGCAGTGTGCCTGGAGCTAAGGGCTTCCTAGTTTTAAAAATCCTAGCCCTAGGCCTAAGCCTAACAGTAACCCTGGGAAGGCAAATCAGCCTGGTGTTAGGCTTCTTGCCAAGGAAAAAGCCGTGAAAGCAGCCATGTTGTGGCACTTTTGCACTCCCTTTTGGATGCCTTTCACAGCTCCAGTGTGCCTGGAACTCAGGGCTTCCTGATTTTAAAAACCCTAGCCCTAGGCCGTACATAACCCTAAGAGGAGAAAGGCAAATCAGCCAGGAATTAGGCATGTCCCCAAGGAAAAAGCTGTGGAGGCAGGCATGTTGTGGTACTTTTGCGCTCTTCTTGGCTAGTCCTTCGCAGCTGCTGTGTTCTTGGAACTCAGGGCTTTCTGGTTAATAGAACCCTTACCCTAGGCGTAACTCAAACCTTAACCCTAGGAAGGAAAATCAGCCTATGGTTCAGGATGGTCTCATGGAAATATCAGTGGTGGCAGCCAAGTTGCGTCACTTTTGCGCTCCCCTTGGGATGCCTTTCGCAGCTGCAGTGTGCCTGGAGCCCAGGGCTTCCTGGTTTTAAAAGTCCTAGGCATAAGCCTAACAGTAACCCTAGGAAGGTAAATCAGCCGGGTATTAGGGTTCTTCCTAAGGGAAAAGCTGTGAAAGCAGCCATGTTGTGGCACTTCTGCACTCCTCTTGGGATGCCTTTCACAGCTGCAGTGTGCTTGGAGCACAGGGCTTCCTGGTTAAAGAAATCCAAGCCCTAGGCTGAACCCTATCCCTAACCCTAGGCAGATAAATCAGCCTAGGTATAGGGATGGAGCCAAGGAAAAAGCTGTGAAAGCTGCCATGTGTTTGCACTTTTGTATTCCACTTGGGATGCCTTGAACAGCTGCCGTATGCCTGGAGCCCAGGGCTTCCTAGTTTTAAAAATCCTAGCCCTAGGCCTAAGCCTAACAGTAACCCTGGGAAGGCAAATCAGCCTGGTGTTAGGCTTCTTGCCAAGGAAAAAGCCGTGAAAGCAGCCATGTTGTGGCACTTTTGCACTCCCTTTTGGATGCCTTTCACAGCTCCAGTGTGCCTGGAACTCAGGGCTTCCTGATTTTAAAAATCCTAGCCCTAGGCCGAACCCCAACCCTAAGACGAGAAAGGCAAATCAGCCAGGAATTAGGCATGTCCCCAAGGAAAAAGCTGTGGAGGCAGGCATGTTGTGGTACTTTTGCGCTCTTCTTGGCTAGTCCTTCGCAGCTGCTGTGTTCTTGGAACTCAGGGCTTTCTGGTTAATAGAACCCTTACCCTAGGCGTAACTCAAACCTTAACCCTAGGAAGGAAAATCAACCTATGGTTCGGGATGGTCTCATGGAAATATCAGTGGTGGCAGCCATGTTGCGTCACTTTTGCGCTCCCCTTGGGATGCCTTTCGCAGCTGCAGTGTGCCTGGAGCCCAGGGCTTCCTGGTTTTAAAAGTCCTAGGCCTAAGCCTAACAGTAACCCTGGGAAGGTAAATCAGCCGGGTATTAGGGTACTTCCTAAGGAAAAAGCTGTGAAAGCAGCCATGTTGTGGCACTTCTGCACTCCTCTTGGGATGCCTTTCACAGCTGCAGTGTGCTTGGAGCACAGGGCTTCCTGGTTAAATAAATCCAAGCCCTAGGCTGAACCCTAACCCTAACACTAGGCAGATAAATCAGCCTAGGTATAGGGATGGGGCCAAAGAAAAAGCTGTGAATGCTGCCATGTGTTTGCACTTTTGTACTCCCCTTGGGATGCCTTGAACAGCTGCAGTGTGCCTGGAGCTAAGGGCTTCCTAGTTTTAAAAATCCTAGCCTTAGGCCTAAGCCTAACAGTAACCCTGGGAAGGGAAATCAGCCTGGTGTTAGGCTTCTTGCCAAGGAAAAAGTTGTGAAAGCAGCCATGTTGTGGCACTTTTGCACTCCCTTTTGGATGCCTTTCACAGCTCCAGTGTGCCTGGAACTCAGGGCTTCCTGATTTTAAAAACCCTAGCCCTAGGCCGAACCCCAACCCTAAGACGAGAAAGGCAAATCAGCCAGGAATTAGGCATGTCCCCAAGGAAAAAGCTGTGGAGGCAGGCATGCTGTGGTACTTTTGCGCTCTTCTTGGCTAGTCCTTCGCAGCTGCTGTGTTCTTGGAACTCAGGGCTTTCTGGTTAATAGAACCCTTACCCTAGGCGTAACTCAAACCTTAACCCTAGGAAGGAAAATCAGCCTATGGCTCGGGGTGGTCTCATGGAAATATCAGTGGTGGCAGCCAAGTTGCGTCACTTTTGCGCTCCCCTTGGGATGCCTTTCGCAGCTGCAGTGTGCCTGGAGCTGAGGGCTTCCTGGATTTAAAAGTCCTAGGTCTAAGCCTAACAGTAACCCTGGGAAGGTAAATCAGCCGGGTATTAGGGTTCTTCCTAAGGGAAAAGCCGTGAAAGCAGCCATGTTGTGGCACTTCTGCACTCCCTTTGGGATGCCTTTGGCAGATGAAGTAAGCCTGGAACTCAGGGCTTCCTGGTTAAAGAAATCCAAGCCCTAGGCTGAACCCTAACCCTAAGACGAGAAAGGCAAATCAGCCTAGGTATAGGGATGGTGCCAAAGAAAAAGCTGTGAAAGCTGCCATGTTGTTGCACTTTTTTACTCCCCTTGGGATGCCTTGAACAGCTGCAGTGTGCCTGGAGCTAAGGGCTTCCTAGTTTTAAAAATCCTAGCCTTAGGCCTAAGCCTAACAGTAACCCTGGGAAGGGAAATCAGCCTGGTGTTAGGCTTCTTGCCAAGGAAAAAGTTGTGAAAGCAGCCATGTTGTGGCACTTCTGCACTCCCTTTGGGATGCCTTTCACAGCTGCAGTGTGCTTGGAGCATAGGGCTTCCTGGTTAAATAAATCCAAGCCCTAGGCTGAACCCTAACCCTAACCCTAGGCAGATAAATCAGCCTAGGTATAGGGATGGGGCCAAGGAAAAAGCTGTGAATTCTGCCATGTGTTTGCACTTTTGTACTCCCCTTGGGATGCCTTGAACAGCTGCAGTGTGCCTGGAGCTAAGGGCTTCCTAGTTTTAAAAATCCTTGCCTTAGGCCTAAGCCTAACAGTAACCCTGGCAAGGCAAATCAGCCTGGTGTTAGGCTTCTTGCCAAGGAAAAAGTTGTGAAAGCAGCTATGTTGTGGCACTTTTGCACTCCCTTTTGGATGCCTTTCACAGCTCCAGTGTGCCTGAAACTCACGGCTTCCTGATTTTAAAAACCCTAGCCCTAGGCCGAACCCCAACCCTAAGACGAGAAAGGCAAATCAGCCAGGAATTAGGCATGTCCCCAAGGAAAAAGCTGTGGAGGCAGGCATGTTGTGGTACTTTTGCGCTCTTCTTGGCTAGTCCTTCGCAGCTGCTGTGTTCTTGGAACTCAGGGCTTTCTGGTTAATAGAACCCTTACCCTAGGCGTAACTCAAACCTTAACCCTAGGAAGGAAAATCAGCCTATGGTTCGGGATGGTCTCATGGAAATATCAGTGGTGGCAGCCAAGTTGCGTCACTTTTGCGCTCCCCTTGGGATGCCTTTCGCAGCTGCAGTGTGCCTGGAGCCCAGGGCTTCCTGGTTTTAAAAGTCCTAGACCTAAGCCTAACAGTAACCCTGGGAAGGTAAATCAGCCGGGTATTAGGGTTCTTCCTAAGGGAAAAGCAGTGAAAGCAGCCATGTTGTGGCACTTCTGCACTCCTCTTGGGATGCCTTTCACAGCTGCAGTGTGCTTGGAGCACAGGGCTTCCTGGTTAAAAAAATCCAAGCCCTAGGCTGAACCCTAACTCTAACCCTAGGCAGATAAATCAGCCTAGGTATAGGGATGGTGCCAAGGAAAAAGCTGTGAAAGCTGCCATGTGTTTGCACTTTTGTACTCCCCTTGGGATGCCTTGAACAGCTGCAGTGTGCCTGGAGCTAAGGGCTTCCTAGTTTTAAAAATCCTAGCCTTAGGCCTAAGCCTAACAGTAACCCTGGCAAGGCAAATCAGCCTGGTGTTAGGCTTCTTGCCAAGGAAAAAGTTGTGAAAGCAGCCATGTTGTGGCACTTTTGCACTCCCTTTTGGATGCCTTTCACAGCTCCAGTGTGCCTGGAACTCAGGGCTTCCTGATTTTAAAAACCCTAGCCCTAGGCCGAACCCCAACCCTAAGACGAGAAAGGCAAATCAGCCAGGAATTAGGCATGTCCCCAAGGAAAAAGCTGTGGAGGCAGGCATGTTGTGGTACTTTTGCGCTCTTCTTGGCTAGTCCTTCGCAGCTGCTGTGTTCTTGGAACTCAGGGCTTTCTGGTTAATAGAACCCTTACCCTAGGCGTAACTCAAACCTTAACCCTAGGAAGGAAAATCAGCCTATGGTTCGGGATGGTCTCATGGAAATATCAGTGGTGGCAGCCAAGTTGCGTCACTTTTGCGCTCCCCTTGGGATGCCTTTCGCAGCTGCAGTGTGCCTGGAGCCCAGGGCTTCCTGGTTTTAAAAGTCCTAGACCTAAGCCTAACATTAACCCTGGGAAGGTAAATCAGCCGGGTATTAGGGTTCTTCCTAAGGGAAAAGCAGTGAAAGCAGCCATGTTGTGGCACTTCTGCACTCCTCTTGGGATGCCTTTCACAGCTGCAGTGTGCTTGGAGCACAGGGCTTCCTGGTTAAAAAAATCCAAGCCCTAGGCTGAACCCTAACTCTAACCCTAGGCAGATAAATCAGCCTAGGTATAGGGATGGTGCCAAGGAAAAAGCTGTGAAAGCTGCCATGTGTTTGCACTTTTGTACTCCCCTTGGGATGCCTTGAACAGCTGCAGTGTGCCTGGAGCTAAGGGCTTCCTAGTTTTAAAAATCCTAGCCTTAGGCCTAAGCCTAACAGTAACCCTGGCAAGGCAAATCAGCCTGGTGTTAGGCTTCTTGCCAAGGAAAAAGTTGTGAAAGCAGCCATGTTGTGGCACTTTTGCACTCCCTTTTGGATGCCTTTCACAGCTCCAGTGTGCCTGGAACTCAGGGCTTCCTGATTTTAAAAACCCTAGCCCTAGGCCGAACCCCAACCCTAAGACGAGAAAGGCAAATCAGCCAGGAATTAGGCATGTCCCCAAGGAAAAAGCTGTGGAGGCAGGCATGTTGTGGTACTTTTGCGCTCTTCTTGGCTAGTCCTTTGCAGCTGCTGTGTTCTTGGAACTCAGGGCTTTCTGGTTAATAGAACCCTTACCCTAGGCGTAACTCAAACCTTAACCCTAGGAAGGAAATCAGCCTATGGTTCGGGATGGTCTCATGGAAATATCAGTGGTGGCAGCCAAGTTGCGTCACTTTTGCGCTCCCCTTGGGATGCCTTTCGCAGCTGCAGTGTGCCTGGAGCCCAGGGCTTCCTGGTTTTAAAAGTCCTAGGCCTAAGCCTAACAGTAACCCTGGGAAGGTAAATCAGCCGGGTATTAGGGTTCTTCCTAAGGGAAAAGCTGTGAAAGCAGCCATGTTGTGGCAGTTCTGCACTCCTCTTGGGATGCCTTTCACAGCTGCAGTGTGCTTGGAGCATAGGGCTTCCTGGTTAAAGAAATCCAAGCCCTAGGCTGAACCCTAACCCTAACCCTAGGCAGCTAAATCAGCCAAGGTATAGGGATGGTGCCAAGGAAAAAGCTGTGAAAGCTGCCATGTGTTTGCACTTTGGTATTCCCCTTGGGATGCCTTGAACAGCTGCAGTGTGCCTGGAGCTAAGGGCTTCCTAGTTTTAAAAATCCTAGCCGTAGGCTTAAGCCTAATAGAAACCCAGGGAAGGCAAATCAGCCTGGTGTTAGGCTTCTTGCCAAGGAAAAAGCCGTGAAAGCAGCCATGTTGTGGCACTTTTGCACTCCCTTTTGGATGCCTTTCACAGCTCCAGTGTGTCTGGAACTCAGGGCTTCCTGATTTTAAAAACCCTAGCCCTAGGCCAAACCTCAAACCTAAGACGAGAAAGGCAAATCAGCCGGAATTAGGCATGTCCCCAAGGAAAGAGCTGTGGAGGCAGGCATGTTGTGGTACTTTTGCGCTCTTCTTGGGTAGTCCTTCGCAGCTGCTGTGTTCTTGGAACTCAGGGCTTTCTGGTTAATAGAACCCTTACCCTAGGCGTAACTCAAACCTTAACCCTAGGAAGGAAAATCAGCCTATGGCTCGGGGTGGTCTCATGGAAATATCAGTGGTGGCAGCCAAGTTGCGTCACTTTTGCGCTCCCCTTGGGATGCCTTTCGCAGCTGCAGTGTGCCTGGAGCCCAGGGCTTCCTGGTTTTAAAAGTCCTAGGCCTAAGCCTAACAGTAACCCTGGGAAGGTAAATCAGCCGGGTATTAGGGTTCTTCATAAGGAAAAGCTGTGAAAGCAGCCATGTTGTGGCACTTCTGCACTCCCTTTCGGATGCCTTTGGCAGATGAAGTAAGCCTGGAACTCAGGGCTTCCTGGTTAAAGAAATCCAAGCCCTAGGCTGAACCCTAACCCTAACCCTAGGCAGATAAATCAGCCTAGGTATAGGGATGGTGCCAAGGAAAATGCTGTGAAAGCTGCCATGTTGTTGCACTTTTGTATTCCCCTTGGGATGCCTTGAACAGCTGCAGTGTGCCTGGAGCTAAGGGCTTCCTAGTTTTAAAAATCCTAGCCCTAGGCCTAAGCCTAACAGTAACCCTGGGAAGGGAAATCAGCCTGGTGTTAGGCTTCTTGCCAAGGAAAAAGCCGTGAAAGCAGCCATGTTGTGGCACTTTTGCACTCCCTTTTGGATGCCTTTCACAGCTCCAGTGTGCCTGGAACTCAGGGCTTCCTGATTTTAAAAACCCTAGCCCTAGGCCGAACCCCAACCCTAAGACGAGAAAGGCAAATCAGCCAGGAATTAGGCATGTCCCCAAGGAAAAAGCTGTGGAGGCAGGCATGTTGTGGTACTTTTGCGCTCTTCTTGGCTAGTCCTTCGCAGCTGCTGTGTTCTTGGAACTCAGGGCTTTCTGGTTAATAGAACCCTTACCCTAGGCGTAACTCAAACCTTAACCCTAGGAAGGAAAATCAGCCTATGGTTCGGGATGGTCTCATGGAAATATCAGTGGTGGCAGCCAAGTTGCGTCACTTTAGCGCTCCCCTTGGGATGCCTTTCGCAGCTGCAGTGTGCCTGGAGCCCAGGGCTTCCTGGTTTTAAAAGTCCTAGGCCTAAGCCTAACAGTAACCCTGGGAAGGTAAATCAGCCGGGTATTAGGGTTCTTCCTAAGGGAAAAGCCGTGAAAGCAGCCATGTTGTGGCACTTCTGCACTCCTCTTGGGATGCCTTTCACAGCTGCAGTGTGCTTGGAGCACAGGGCTTCCTGGTTAAAAAAATCCAAGCCCTAGGCTGAACCCTAACCCTAACCCTAGGCAGATAAATCAGCCTAGGTATAGGGATGGTGTCAAGGAAAAAGCTGTGAAAGCTGCCATGTTGTTGCACTTTTGTACTCCCCTTGGGATGCCTTGAACAGCTGCAGTGTGCCTGGAGCTAAGGGCTTCCTAGTTTTAAAAATCCTAGCCTTAGGCCTAAGCCTAACAGTAACCCTGGGAAGGTAAATCAGCCTGGTGTTAGGCTTCTTGCCAAGGAAAAAGTTGTGAAAGCAGCCATGTTGTGGCACTTTTGCACTCCCTTTTGGATGCCTTTCACAGCTCCAGTGTGCCTGGAACTCAGGGCTTCCTGATTTTAAAAACCCTAGCCCTAGGCCGAACCCCAACCCTAAGACGAGAAAGGCAAATCAGCCAGGAATTAGGCATGTCCCCAAGGAAAAAGCTGTGGAGGCAGGCATGTTGTGGTACTTTTGCACTCTTCTTGGCTAGTCCTTCGCAGCTGCTGTGTTCTTGGAACTCAGGGCTTTCTGGTTAATAGAACCCTTACCCTAGGCGTAACTCAAACCTTAACCCTAGGAAGGAAAATCAGCCTATGGTTCGGGATGGTCTCATGGAAATATCAGTGGTGGCAGCCATGTTGCGTCACTTTTGCGCTCCCCTTGGGATGCCTTTCGCAGCTGCAGTGTGCCTGGAGCCCAGGGCTTCCTGGTTTTAAAAGTCCTAGGCCTAAGCCTAACAGTAACCCTGGGAAGGTAAATCAGCCGGGTATTAGGGTACTTCCTAAGGAAAAAGCTGTGAAAGCAGCCATGTTGTGGCACTTCTGCTCTCCTCTTGGGATGCCTTTCACAGCTGCAGTGTGCTTGGAGCACAGGGCTTCCTGGTTAAATAAATCCAAGCCCTAGGCTGAACCCTAACCCTAACACTAGGCAGATTAATCAGCCTAGGTATAGGGATGGGGCCAAAGAAAAAGCTGTGAATGCTGCCATGTGTTTGCACTTTTGTACTCCCCTTGGGATGCCTTGAACAGCTGCAGTGTGCCTGGAGCTAAGGGCTTCCTAGTTTTAAAAATCCTAGCCTTAGGCCTAAGCCTAACAGTAACCCTGGGAAGGGAAATCAGCCTGGTGTTAGGCTTCTTGCCAAGGAAAAAGTTGTGAAAGCAGCCATGTTGTGGCACTTTTGCACTCCCTTTTGGATGCCTTTCACAGCTCCAGTGTGCCTGGAACTCAGGGCTTCCTGATTTTAAAAACCCTAGCCCTAGGCCGAACCCCAACCCTAAGACGAGAAAGGCAAATCAGCCAGGAATTAGGCATGTCCCCAAGGAAAAAGCTGTGGAGGCAGGCATGCTGTGGTACTTTTGCGCTCTTCTTGGCTAGTCCTTCGCAGCTGCTGTGTTCTTGGAACTCAGGGCTTTCTGGTTAATAGAACCCTTACCCTAGGCGTAACTCAAACCTTAACCCTAGGAAGGAAAATCAGCCTATGGCTCAGGGTGGTCTCATGGAAATATCAGTGGTGGCAGCCATGTTGCGTCACTTTTGCGCTCCCCTTGGGATGCCTTTCGCAGCTGCAGTGTGCCTGGAGCTGAGGGCTTCCTGGATTTAAAAGTCCTAGGTCTAAGCCTAACAGTAACCCTGGGAAGGTAAATCAGCCGGGTATTAGGGTTCTTCCTAAGGGAAAAGCCGTGAAAGCAGCCATGTTGTGGCACTTCTGCACTCCCTTTGGGATGCCTTTGGCAGATGAAGTAAGCCTGGAACTCAGGGCTTCCTGGTTAAAGAAATCCAAGCCCTAGGCTGAACCCTAACCCTAACCCTAGGCAAATAAATCAGCCTAGGTATAGGGATGGTGCCAAAGAAAAAGCTGTGAAAGCTGCCATGTTGTTGCACTTTTTTACTCCCCTTGGGATGCCTTGAACAGCTGCAGTGTGCCTGGAGCTAAGGGCTTCCTAGTTTTAAAAATCCTAGCCTTAGGCCTAAGCCTAACAGTAACCCTGGGAAGGGAAATCAGCCTGGTGTTAGGCTTCTTGCCAAGGAAAAAGTTGTGAAAGCAGCCATGTTGTGGCACTTTTGCACTCCTCTTGGGATGCCTTTCACAGCTGCAGTGTGCTTGGAGCACAGGGCTTCCTGGTTAAATAAATCCAAGCCCTAGACTGAACCCTAACCCTAACCCTAGGCAGATAAATCAGCCTAGGTATAGGGATGGGGCCAAGGAAAAAGCTGTGAATTCTGCCATGTGTTTGCACTTTTGTACTCCCCTTGGGATGCCTTGAACAGCTGCAGTGTGCCTGGAGCTAAGGGCTTCCTAGTTTTAAAAATCCTTGCCTTAGGCCTAAGCCTAACAGTAACCCTGGCAAGGCAAATCAGCCTGGTGTTAGGCTTCTTGCCAAGGAAAAAGTTGTGAAAGCAGCCATGTTGTGGCACTTTTGCACTCCCTTTTGGATGCCTTTCACAGCTCCAGTGTGCCTGAAACTCACGGCTTCCTGATTTTAAAAACCCTAGCCCTAGGCCGAACCCCAACCCTAAGACGAGAAAGGCAAATCAGCCAGGAATTAGGCATGTCCCCAAGGAAAAAGCTGTGGAGGCAGGCATGTTGTGGTACTTTTGCGCTCTTCTTGGCTAGTCCTTCGCAGCTGCTGTGTTCTTGGAACTCAGGGCTTTCTGGTTAATAGAACCCTTACCCTAGGCGTAACTCAAACCTTAACCCTAGGAAGGAAAATCAGCCTATGGTTCGGGATGGTCTCATGGAAATATCAGTGGTGGCAGCCAAGTTGCGTCACTTTTGCGCTCCCCTTGGGATGCCTTTCGCAGCTGCAGTGTGCCTGGAGCCCAGGGCTTCCTGGTTTTAAAAGTCCTAGACCTAAGCCTAACAGTAACCCTGGGAAGGTAAATCAGCCGGGTATTAGGGTTCTTCCTAAGGGAAAAGCAGTGAAAGCAGCCATGTTGTGGCACTTCTGCACTCCTCTTGGGATGCCTTTCACAGCTGCAGTGTGCTTGGAGCACAGGGCTTCCTGGTTAAAAAAATCCAAGCCCTAGGCTGAACCCTAACTCTAACCCTAGGCAGATAAATCAGCCTAGGTATAGGGATGGTGCCAAGGAAAAAGCTGTGAAAGCTGCCATGTGTTTGCACTTTTGTACTCCCCTTGGGATGCCTTGAACAGCTGCAGTGTGCCTGGAGCTAAGGGCTTCCTAGTTTTAAAAATCCTTGCCTTAGGCCTAAGCCTAACAGTAACCCTGGGAAGGCAAATCAGCCTGGTGTTAGGCTTCTTGCCAAGGAAAAAGTTGTGAAAGCAGCCATGTTGTGGCACTTTTGCACTCCCTTTTGGATGCCTTTCACAGCTCCAGTGTGCCTGGAACTCAGGGCTTCCTGATTTTAAAAACCCTAGCCCTAGGCCGAACCCCAACCCTAAGACGAGAAAGGCAAATCAGCCAGGAATTAGGCATGTCCCCAAGGAAAAAGCTGTGGAGGCAGGCATGTTGTGGTACTTTTGCGCTCTTCTTGGCTAGTCCTTCGCAGCTGCTGTGTTCTTGGAACTCAGGGCTTTCTGGTTAATAGAACCCTTACCCTAGGCGTAACTCAAACCTTAACCCTAGGAAGGAAAATCAGCCTATGGTTCGGGATGGTCTCATGGAAATATCAGTGGTGGCAGCCAAGTTGCGTCACTTTTGCGCTCCCCTTGGGATGCCTTTCGCAGCTGCAGTGTGCCTGGAGCCCAGGGCTTCCTGGTTTTAAAAGTCCTAGACCTAAGCCTAACAGTAACCCTGGGAAGGTAAATCAGCCGGGTATTAGGGTTCTTCCTAAGGGAAAAGCAGTGAAAGCAGCCATGTTGTGGCACTTCTGCACTCCTCTTGGGATGCCTTTCACAGCTGCAGTGTGCTTGGAGCACAGGGCTTCCTGGTTAAAAAAATCCAAGCCCTAGGCTGAACCCTAACCCTAACCCTAGGCAGATAAATCAGCCTAGGTATAGGGATGGTGTCAAGGAAAAAGCTGTGAAAGCTGCCATGTGTTTGCACTTTTGTACTCCCCTTGGGATGCCTTGAACAGCTGCAGTGTGCCTGGAGCTAAGGGTTTCCTGGTTTTAAAAATCCTAGCCTTAGGCCTAAGCCTAACAGTAACCCTGGGAAGGTAAATCAGCCTAGTTTTAGGCTTCTTGCCAAGGAAAAAGTTGTGAAAGCAGCCATGTTGTGGCACTTTTGCACTCCCTTTTGGATGCCTTTCACAGCTCCAGTGTGCCTGGAACTCAGGGCTTCCTGATTTTAAAAACCCTAGCCCTAGGCCGAACCCCAACCCTAAGACGAGAAAGGCAAATCAGCCAGGAATTAGGCATGTCCCCAAGGAAAGAGCTGTGGAGGCAGGCATGTTGTGGTACTTTTGCGCTCTTCTTGGGTAGTCCTTCGCAGCTGCTGTGTTCTTGGAACTCAGGGCTTTCTGGTTAATAGAACCCTTACCCTAGGCGTAACTCAAACCTTAACCCTAGGAAGGAAAATCAGCCTATGGCTCGGGGTGGTCTCATGGAAATATCAGTGGTGGCAGCCAAGTTGCGTCACTTTTGCGCTCCCCTTGGGATGCCTTTCGCAGCTGCAGTGTGCCTGGAGCCCAGGGCTTCCTGGTTTTAAAAGTCCTAGGCCTAAGCCTAACAGTAACCCTGGGAAGGTAAATCAGCCGGGTATTAGGGTTCTTCCTAAGGGAAAAGCCGTGAAAGCAGCCATGTTGTGGCACTTCTGCACTCCCTTTGGGATGCCTTTGGCAGATGCAGTAAGCCTGGAACTCAGGGCTTCCTGGTTAAAGAAATCCAAGCCCTAGGCTGAACCCTAACCCTAACCCTAGGCAGATAAATCAGCCTAGGTATAGGGATGGGGCCAAGGAAAAAGCTGTGAAAGCTGCCATGTGTTTGCACTTTTGTACTCCCCTTGGGATGCCTTGAACAGCTGCAGTGTGCCTGGAGCCCAGGGCTTCCTAGTTTTAAAAATCCTAGCCTTAGGCTTAAGCCTAATAGTAACCCTGGGAAGGCAAATCAGCCTGGTGTTAGGCTTCTTGCCAAGGAAAAAGCCGTGAAAGCAGCCATGTTGTGGCACTTTTGCACTCCCTTTTGGATGCCTTTCACAGCTCCAGTGTGCCTGGAACTCAGGGCTTCCTGATTTTAAAAACCCTAGCCCTAGGCCGAACCCCAACCCTAAGACGAGAAAGGCAAATCAGCCAGGAATTAGGCATGTCCCCAAGGAAAAAGCTGTGGAGGCAGGCATGTTGTGGTACTTTTGCGCTCTTCTTGGCTAGTCCTTCGCAGCTGCTGTGTTCTTGGAACTCAGGGCTTTCTGGTTAATAGAACCCTTACCCTAGGCGTAACTCAAACCTTAACCCTAGGAAGGAAAATCAGCCTATGGTTCGGGATGGTCTCATGGAAATATCAGTGGTGGCAGCCAAGTTGCGTCACTTTTGCGCTCCCCTTGGGATGCCTTTCGCAGCTGCAGTGTGCCTGGAGCCCAGGGCTTCCTGGTTTTAAAAGTCCTAGGCCTAAGCCTAACAGTAACCCTAGGAAGGTAAATCAGCCGGGTATTAGGGTTCTTCCTAAGGGAAAAGCTGTGAAAGCAGCCATGTGTGGCACTTCTGCACTCCTCTTGGGATGCCTTTCACAGCTGCAGTGTGCTTGGAGCACAGGGCTTCCTGGTTAAAGAAATCCAAGCCCTAGGCTGAACCCTAACCCTAACCCTAGGCAGCTAAATCAGCCAAGGTATAGGGATGGTGCCAAGGAAAAAGCTGTGAAAGCTGCCATGTTGTTGCACTTTTGTACTCCCCTTGGGATGCCTTGAACTGCTGCAGTGTGCCTGGAGCCCAGGGCTTCCTAGTTTTAAAAATCCTAGCCCTAGGCCTAAGCCTAACAGTAACCCTGGGAAGGCAAATCAGCCTGGTGTTAGGCTTCTTGCCAAGGAAAAAGCCGTGAAAGCAGCCATGTTGTGGCACTTTTGCACTCCCTTTTGGATGCCTTTCACAGCTCCAGTGTGCCTGGAACTCAGGGCTTCCTGATTTTAAAAATCCTAGCCCTAGGCCGAACCCCAACCCTAAGACGAGAAAGGCAAATCAGCCAGGAATTAGGCATGTCCCCAAGGAAAAAGCTGTGAAGGCAGGCATGTTGTGGTACTTTTGCGCTCTTCTTGGCTAGTCCTTCGCAGCTGCTGTGTTCTTGGAACTCACGGCTTTCTGGTTAATAGAGCCCTTACCCTAGGCGTAACTCAAACCTTAACCCTAGGAAGGAAAATCAGCCTATGGCTCGGGGTGGTCTCATGGAAATATCAGTGGTGGCAGCCAAGTTGCGTCACTTTTGCGCTCCCCTTGGGATGCCTTTCGCAGCTGCAGTGTGCCTGGAGCCCAGGGCTTCCTGGTTTTAAAAGTCCTAGGCCTAAGCCTAACAGTAACCCTGGGAAGGTAAATCAGCCGGGTATTAGGGTTCTTCCTAAGGAAAAAGCCGTGAAAGCAGCCATGTTGTGGCACTTCTGCACTCCTCTTGGGATGCCTTTAACAGCTGCAGTGTGCTTGGAACTCAGGGCTTCCTGGTTAAAAAAATCCAAGCCCTAGGCTGAACCCTAACTCTAACCCTAGGCAGATAAATCAGCCTAGGTATAGGGATGGTGCCAAGGAAAAAGCTGTGAAAGCTGCCATGTGTTTGCACTTTTGTACTCCCCTTGGGATGCCTTGAACAGCTGCAGTGTGCCTGGAGCTAAGGGCTTCCTAGTTTTAAAAATCCTAGCCCTAGGCTTAAGCTTAACAGTAACCCTGGGAAGGGAAATCAGCCTGGTGTTAGGCTTCTTGCCAAGGAAAAAGCCGTGAAAGCAGCCATGTTGTGGCACTTTTGCACTCCCTTTTGGATGCCTTTCACAGCTCCAGTGTGCCTGGAACTCAGGGCTTCCTGATTTTAAAAACCCTAGCCCTAGGCCGAACCCCAACCCTAAGACGAGAAAGGCAAATCAGCCAGGAATTAGGCATGTCCCCAAGGAAAAAGCTGTGGAGGCAGGCATGTTGTGGTACTTTTGCGCTCTTCTTGGCTAGTCCTTCGCAGCTGCTGTGTTCTTGGAACTCAGGGCTTTCTGGTTAATAGAACCCTTACCCTAGGCGTAACTCAAACCTTAACCCTAGGAAGGAAAATCAGCCTATGGTTCGGGATGGTCTCATGGAAATATCAGTGGTGGCAGCCATGTTGCATCACTTTTGCGCTCCCCTTGGGATGCCTTTCGCAGCTGCAGTGTGCCTGGAGCCCAGGGCTTCCTGGTTTTAAAAGTCCTAGGCCTAAGCCTAACAGTAACCCTGGGAAGGTAAATCAGCCGGGTATTAGGGTTCTTCCTAAGGGAAAAGCCGTGAAAGCAGCCATGTTGTGGCACTTCTGCTCTCCTCTTGGGATGCCTTTCACAGCTGCAGTAAGCCTGGAACTCAGGGCTTCCTGGTTAAAGAAATCCAAGCCCTAGGCTGAACCCTAACCCTAACCCTAGGCAGATAAATCAGCCTAGGTATAGGGATGGTGTCAAGGAAAAAGCTGTGAAAGCTGCCATGTTGTTGCACTTTTGTACTCCCCTTGGGATGCCTTGAACAGCTGCAGTGTGCCTGGAGCTAAGGGTTTCCTGGTTTTAAAAATCCTAGCCTTAGGCCTAAGCCTAACAGTAACCCTGGGAAGGTAAATCAGCCTAGTTTTAGGCTTCTTGCCAAGGAAAAAGTTGTGAAAGCAGCCATGTTGTGGCACTTTTGCACTCCCTTTTGGATGCCTTTCACAGCTCCAGTGTGCCTGGAACTCAGGGCTTCCTGATTTTAAAAATCCTAGCCCTAGGCCGAACCCCAACCCTAAGACGAGAAAGGCAAATCAGCCAGGAATTAGGCATGTCCCCAAGGAAAGAGCTGTGGAGGCAGGCATGTTGTGGTACTTTTGCGCTCTTCTTGGGTAGTCCTTCGCAGCTGCTGTGTTCTTGGAACTCAGGGCTTTCTGGTTAATAGAACCCTTACCCTAGGCGTAACTCAAACCTTAACCCTAGGAAGGAAAATCAGCCTATGGTTCGGGATGGTCTCATGGAAATATCAGTGGTGGCAGCCAAGTTGCGTCACTTTTGCGCTCCCCTTGGGATGCCTTTCGCAGCTGCAGTGTGCCTGGAGCCCAGGGCTTCCTGGTTTTAAAAGTCCTAGGCCTAAGCCTAACAGTAACCCTAGGAAGGTAAATCACCCGGGTATTAGGGTTCTTCCTAAGGGAAAAGCCGTGAAAGCAGCCATGTGTGGCACTTCTGCACTCCTCTTGGGATGCCTTTCACAGCTGCAGTGTGCTTGGAGCACAGGGCTTCCTGGTTAAAAAAATCCAAGCCCTAGGCTGAACCCTAACCCTAACCCTAGGCAGCTAAATCAGCCAATGTATAGGGATGGTGCCAAGGAAAAAGCTGTGAAAGCTGCCATGTTGTTGCACTTTTGTACTCCCCTTGGGATGCCTTGAACAGCTGCAGTGTGCCTGGAGCTAAGGGCTTCCTAGTTTTAAAAATCCTAGCCCTAGGCCTAAGCCTAACAGTAACCCTGGGAAGGCAAATCAGCCTGGTGTTAGGCTTCTTGCCAAGGAAAAAGACGTGAAAGCAGCCATGTTGTGGCACTTTTGCACTCCCTTTTGGATGCCTTTCACAGCTCCAGTGTGCCTGGAACTCAGGGCTTCCTGATTTTAAAAATCCTAGCCCTAGGCCGAACCCCAACCCTAAGACGAGAAAGGCAAATCAGCCAGGATTTAGGCATGTCCCCAAGGAAAGAGCTGTGGAGGCAGGCATGTTGTGGTACTTTTGCGCTCTTCTTGGGTAGTCCTTCGCAGCTGCTGTGTTCTTGGAACTCAGGGCTTTCTGGTTAATAGAACCCTTACCCTAGGCGTAACTCAAACCTTAACCCTAGGAAGGAAAATCAGCCTATGGCTCGGGGTGGTCTCATGGAAATATCAGTGGTGGCAGCCAAGTTGCGTCACTTTTGCGCTCCCCTTGGGATGCCTTTCGCAGCTGCAGTGTGCCTGGAGCCCAGGGCTTCCTGGTTTTAAAAGTCCTAGGCCTAAGCCTAACAGTAACCCTAGGAAGGTAAATCAGCCGGGTATTAGGGTTCTTCCTAAGGGAAAAGCCGTGAAAGCAGCCATGTTGTGGCACTTCTGCACTCCCTTTGGGATGCCTTTGTCAGATGCAGTAAGCCTAGAACTCTGGGCTTCCTGGTTAAAAAAATCCAAGCCCTAGGCTGAACCCTAACCCTAACCCTAGGCAGATAAATCAGCCTAGGTATAGGTATGGTGCCAAGGAAAAAGCTGTGAAAGCTGCCATGTGTTTGCACTTTTGTACTCCCCTTGGGATGCCTTGAACAGCTGCAGTGTGCCTGGAGCTAAGGGCTTCCTAGTTTTAAAAATCCTAGCCCTAGGCCTAAGCCTAACAGTAACCCTGGGAAGGCAAATCAGCCTGGTGTTAGGCTTCTTGCCAAGGAAAAAGCCGTGAAAGCAGCCATGTTGTGGCACTTTTGCACTCCCTTTTGGATGCCTTTAACAGCTCCAGTGTGCCTGGAACTCAGGGCTTCCTGATTTTAAAAACCCTAGCCCTAGACCAAACCTCAAACCTAAGACGAGAAAGGCAAATCAGCCGGAATTAGGCATGTCCCCAAGGAAAGAGCTGTGGAGGCAGGCATGTTGTGGTACTTTTGCGCTCTTCTTGGGTAGTCCTTCGCAGCTGCTGTGTTCTTGGAACTCAGGGCTTTCTGGTTAATAGAACCCTTACCCTAGGCGTAACTCAAACCTTAACCCTAGGAAGGAAAATCAGCCTATGGCTCGGGGTGGTCTCATGGAAATATCAGTGGTGGCAGCCAAGTTGCGTCACTTTTGCGCTCCCCTTGGGATGCCTTTCGCAGCTGCAGTGTGCCTGGAGCCCAGGGCTTCCTGGTTTTAAAAGTCCTAGGCCTAAGCCTAACAGTAACCCTAGGAAGGTAAATCAGCCGGGTATTAGGGTTCTTCCTAAGGGAAAAGCCGTGAAAGCAGCCATGTTGTGGCACTTCTGCACTCCCTTTGGGATGCCTTTGGCAGATGAAGTAAGCCTAGAACACAGGGCTTCCTGGTTAAAAAAATCCAAGCCCTAGGCTGAACCCTAACCCCAACCCTAGACAGCTAAATCAGCCAAGGTATAGGGATGGTGCCAAGGAAAAAGCTGTGAAAGCTGCCATGTGTTTGCACTTTTGTATTCCCCTTGGGATGCCTTGAACAGCTGCAGTGTGCCTGGAGCCCAGGGCTTCCTAGTTTTAAAAATCCTAGCCTTAGGCTTAAGCCTAATAGTAACCCTGGGAAGGCAAATCAGCCTGGTGTTAGGCTTCTTGCCAAGGAAAAAGCCGTGAAAGCAGCCATGTTGTGGCACTTTTGCACTCCCTTTTGGATGCCTTTCACAGCTCCAGTGTGCCTGGAACTCAGGGCTTCCTGATTTTAAAAACCCTAGCCCTAGGCCGAACCCCAACCCTAAGACGAGAAAGGCAAATCAGCCAGGAATTAGGCATGTCCCCAAGGAAAAAGCTGTGGAGGCAGGCATGTTGTGCTACTTTTGCGCTCTTCTTGGCTAGTCCTTCGCAGCTGCTGTGTTCTTGGAACTCAGGGCTTTCTGGTTAATAGAACCCTTACCCTAGGCGTAACTCAAACCTTAACCCTAGGAAGGAAAATCAGCCTATGGCTCGGGGTGGTCTCATGGAAATATCAGTGGTGGCAGCCAAGTTGCGTCACTTTTGCGCTCCCCTTGGGATGCCTTTCGCAGCTGCAGTGTGCCTGGAGCCCAGGGCTTCCTGGTTTTAAAAGTCCTAGGCCTAAGCCTAACAGTAACCCTGGGAAGGTAAATCAGCCGGGTATTAGGGTTCTTCCTAAGGAAAAAGCTGTGAAAGCAGCCATGTTGTGGCACTTCTGCACTCCTCTTGGGATGCCTTTCACAGCTGCAGTGTGCTTGGAACTCAGGGCTTCCTGGTTAAAGAAATCCAAGCCCTAGGCTGAACCCTAACCCTAACCCTAGGCAGATAAATCAGCCTAGGTATAGGGATGGTGCCAAGGAAAAAGCTGTGAAAGCTGCCATGTTGTTGCACTTTTGTATTCCCCTTGGGATGCCTTGAACAGCTGCAGTGTGCCTGGAGCTAAGGGCTTCCTAGTTTTAAAAATCCTAGCCTTAGGCCTAAGCCTAACAGTAACCCTGGGAAGGGAAATCAGCCTGGTGTTAGGCTTCTTGCCAAGGAAAAAGCCGTGAAAGCAGCCATGTTGTGGCACTTTTGCACTCCCTTTTGGATGCCTTTCACAGCTCCAGTGTGCCTGGAACTCAGGGCTTCCTGATTTTAAAAATCCTAGCCCTAGGCCGAACCCCAACCCTAAGACGAGAAAGGCAAATCAGCCAGGAATTAGGCATGTCCCCAAGGAAAAAGCTGTGGAGGCAGGCATGTTGTGGTACTTTTGCGCTCTTCTTGGGTAGTCCTTCGCAGCTGCTGTGTTCTTGGAACTCAGGGCTTTCTGGTTAATAGAACCCTTACCCTAGGCGTAACTCAAACCTTAACCCTAGGAAGGAAAATCAGCCTATGGTTCGGGATGGTCTCATGGAAATATCAGTGGTGGCAGCCAAGTTGCGTCACTTTTGTGCTCCCCTTGGGATGCCTTTCGCAGCTGCAGTGTGCCTGGAGCCCAGGGCTTCCTGGTTTTAAAAGTCCTAGGCCTAAGCCTAACAGTAACCCTGGGAAGGTAAATCAGCCGGGTATTAGGGTTCTTCCTAAGGGAAAAGCCGTGAAAGCAGCCATGTTGTGGCACTTCTGCACTCCTCTTGGGATGCCTTTCACAGCTGCAGTGTGCTTGGAGCACAGGGCTTCCTGGTTAAAAAAATCCAAGCCCTAGGCTGAACCCTAACCCTAACCCTAGGCAGATAAATCAGCCTAGGTATAGGGATGGGGCCAAGGAAAAAGCTGTGAAAGCTGCCATGTTGTTGCACTTTTGTACTCCCCTTGGGATGCCTTGAACAGCTGCAGTGTGCCTGGAGCTAAGGGCTTCCTAGTTTTAAAAATCCTAGCCTTAGGCCTAAGCCTAACAGTAACCCTGGGAAGGTAAATCAGCCTGGTGTTAGGCTTCTTGCCAAGGAAAAAGTTGTGAAAGCAGCCATGTTGTGGCACTTTTGCACTCCCTTTTGGATGCCTTTCATAGCTCCAGTGTGCCTGGAACTCAGGGCTTCCTGATTTTAAAAACCCTAGCCCTAGGCCGAACCCCAACCCTAAGACGAGAAAGGCAAATCAGCCAGGAATTAGGCATGTCCCCAAGGAAAAAGCTGTGGAGGCAGACATGTTGTGGTACTTTTGCGCTCTTCTTGGGTAGTCCTTCGCAGCTGCTGTGTTCTTGGAACTCAGGGCTTTCTGGTTAATAGAACCCTTACCCTAGGCGTAACACAAACATTAACCCTAGGAAGGAAAATCAGCCTATGGCTAGGGGTGGTCTCATGGAAATATCAGTGGTGGCAGCCAAGTTGCGTCACTTTTGCGCTCCCCTTGGGATGCCTTTGGCAGCTGCAGTGTGCCTGGAGCCCAGGGCTTCCTGGTTTTAAACGTCCTAGGCCTAAGCCTAACAGTAACCCTGGGAAGGTTAATCAGCCTGGTGTTAGGCTTCTTTCGAAGGAAAAAGCCGTGAAAGCAGCCATGTTGTGGCACTTTTGCACTCCCTTTTGGATGCCTTTCACAGCTCCAGTGTGCCTGGAACTCAGGGCTTCCTGATTTTAAAAATCCTAGCCCTAGGCCGAACCCCAACCCTAAGACGAGAAAGGCAAATCAGCCAGGATTTAGGCATGTCCCCAAGGAAAGAGCTGTGGAGGCAGGCATGTTGTGGTACTTTTGCGCTCTTCTTGGGTAGTCCTTCGCAGCTGCTGTGTTCTTGGAACTCAGGGCTTTCTGGTTAATAGAACCCTTACCCTAGGCGTAACTCAAACCTTAACCCTAGGAAGGAAAATCAGCCTATGGCTCGGGGTGGTCTCATGGAAATATCAGTGGTGGCAGCCAAGTTGCGTCACTTTTGCGCTCCCCTTGGGATGCCTTTCGCAGCTGCAGTGTGCCTGGAGCCCAGGGCTTCCTGGTTTTAAAAGTCCTAGGCCTAAGCCTAACAGTAACCTTTGGAAGGTAAATCAGCCGGGTATTAGGGTTCTTCCTAAGGGAAAAGCCGTGAAAGCAGCCATGTTGTGGCACTTCTGCACTCCCTTTGGGATGCCTTTGGCAGATGAAGTAAGCCTAGAACACAGGGCTTCCTGGTTAAAAAAATCCAAGCCCTAGGCTGAACCCTAACCCCAACCCTAGACAGCTAAATCAGCCAAGGTATAGGGATGGTGCCAAGGAAAAAGCTGTGAAAGCTGCCATGTGTTTGCACATTTGTATTCCCCTTGGGATGCCTTGAACAGCTGCAGTGTGCCTGGAGCCCAGGGCTTCCTAGTTTTAAAAATCCTAGCCTTAGGCTTAAGCCTAATAGTAACCCTGGGAAGGGAAATCAGCCTGGTGTTAGGCTTCTTGCCAAGGAAAAAGCCGTGAAAGCAGCCATGTTGTGGCACTTTTGCACTCCCTTTTGGATGCCTTTCACAGCTCCAGTGTTCCTGGAACTCAGGGCTTCCTGATTTTAAAAACCCTAGCCCTAGGCCGAACCCCAACCCTAAGACGAGAAAGGCAAATCAGCCAGGAATTAGGCATGTCCCCAAGGAAAGAGCTGTGGAGGCAGGCATGTTGTGGCACTTTTGCGCTCTTCTTGGCTAGTCCTTCGCAGCTGCTGTGTTCTTGGAACTCAGGGCTTTCTGGTTAATAGAACCCTTACCCTAGGCGTAACTCAAACCTTAACCCTAGGAAGGAAAATCAGCCTATGGCTCGGGGTGGTCTCATGGAAATATCAGTGGTGGCAGCCAAGTTGCGTCACTTTTGCGCTCCCCTTGGGATGCCTTTCGCAGCTGCAGTGTGCCTGGAGCCCAGGGCTTCCTGGTTTTAAAAGTCCTAGGCCTAAGCCTAACAGTAACCCTGGGAAGGTAAATCAGCCGGGTATTAGGGTTCTTCCTAAGGAAAAAGCTGTGAAAGCAGCCATGTTGTGGCACTTCTGCACTCCTCTTGGGATGCCTTTCACAGCTGCAGTGTGCTTGGAACTCAGGGCTTCCTGGTTAAAAAAATCCAAGCCCTAGGCTGAACCCTAACCCTAACCCTAGGCAGATAAATCAGCCTAGGTATAGGGATGGTGCCAAGGAAAAAGCTGTGAAAGCTGCCATGTTGCTGCACTTTTGTATTCCCCTTGGGATGCCTTGAACAGCTGCAGTGTGCCTGGAGCTAAGGGCTTCCTAGTTTTAAAAATCCTAGCCTTAGGCCTAAGCCTAACAGTAACCCTGGGAAGGGAAATCAGCCTGGTGTTAGGCTTCTTGCCAAGGAAAAAGCCGTGAAAGCAGCCATGTTGTGGCACTTTTGCACTCCCTTTTGGATGCCTTTCACAGCTCCAGTGTGCCTGGAACTCAGGGCTTCCTGATTTTAAAAATCCTAGCCCTAGGCCGAACCTCAACCCTAAGACGAGAAAGGCAAATCAGCCAGGAATTAGGCATGTCCCCAAGGAAAAAGCTGTGGAGGCAGGCATGTTGTGGTACTTTTGCGCTCTTCTTGGGTAGTCCTTCGCAGCTGCTGTGTTCTTGGAACTCAGGGCTTTCTGGTTAATAGAACCCTTACCCTAGGCGTAACTCAAACCTTAACCCTAGGAAGGAAAATCAGCCTATGGTTCGGGATGGTCTCATGGAAATATCAGTGGTGGCAGCCAAGTTGCGTCACTTTTGCGCTCCCCTTGGGATGCCTTTCGCAGCTGCAGTGTGCCTGGAGCCCAGGGCTTCCTGGTTTTAAAAGTCCTAGGCCTAAGCCTAACAGTAACCCTGGGAAGGTAAATCAGCCGGGTATTAGGGTTCTTCCTAAGGGAAAAGCCGTGAAAGCAGCCATGTTGTGGCACTTCTGCACTCCTCTTGGGATGCCTTTGGAAGATGAAGTAAGCCTGGAACTCAGGGCTTCCTGGTAAAAAAAATCCTAGCCTAGGCTGAACCCTAACCCTAACCCTAGGCAGATAAATCAGCCTAGGTATAGGGATGGTGCCAAGGAAAAAGCTGTGAAAGCTGCCATGTTGTTGCACTTTTGTATTCCCCCTGGGATGCCTTGAACAGCTGCAGTGTGCCTGGAGCCCAGGGCTTCCTAGTTTTAAAAATCCTAGCCCTAGGCCTAAGCCTAACAGTAACCCTGGGAAGGGAAATCAGCCTGGTGTTAGGCTTCTTGCCAAGGAAAAAGCCGTGAAAGCAGCCATGTTGTGGCACTTTTGCACTCCCTTTTGGATGCCTTTCACAGCTCCAGTGTGCCTGGAACTCAGGGCTTCCTGATTTTAAAAATCCTAGCCCTAGGCCGAACCCCAGCCCTAAGACGAGAAAGGCAAATCAGCCAGGAATTAGGCATGTCCCCAAGGAAAAAGCTGTGGAGGCAGGCATGTTGTGGTACTTTTGCGCTCTTCTTGGGTAGTCCTTCGCAGCTGCTGTGTTCTTGGAACTCAGGGCTTTCTGGTTAATAGAACCCTAACCCTAGGCGTAACTCTAACCCTAACCTTAGGAAGAAAATCAGCCTATTGTTCGGGCTGGTCTCATGGAAATAGCTGCAAAGGCAGCCAAGTTGCGTCACTTTTGCGCTCCCCTTGGGATGCCTTTCGCAGCTGCAGTGTGCCTGGAGCCCAGGGCTTCCTGGTTTTAAAAGTCCTAGGCCTAAGCCTAACAGTAACCCTAGGAAGGTAAATCAGCCGGGTATTAGGGTTCTTCCTAAGGGAAAAGCCGTGAAAGCAGCCATGTTGTGGCACTTCTGCACTCCCTTTGGGATGCCTTTGGAAGATGAAGTAAGCCTGGAACTCAGGGCTTCCTGGTTAAAAAAATCCAAGCCCTAGGCTGAACCCTAACCCTAACCCTAGGCAGATAAATCAGCCTAGGTATAGGGATGGTGCCAAGGAAAAAGCTGTGAAAGCAGCCATGTTGTTGCACTTTTGTACTCCCCTTGGGATACCTTGAACAGCTGCAGTGTGCCTGGAGCACAGGGCTTCCTAGTTTTAAAAATCCTAGCCCTAGGCCTAAGCCTAACAGTAACCCTGGGAAGGTAAATCAGCCGGGTATTAGGGTTCTTCCTAAGGGAAAAGCCATGAAAGCAGCCATGTTGTGGCTCTTCTGCACTCCCTTTGGGATGCCTTTGGCAGCTGCAGTAAGCCTGGAACTCAGGGCTTCCTGGTAAAAAAAATCCTAGCCTAGGCTGAACCCTAACCCTAACCCTAGGCAGATTAATCAGCCTAGGTATAGGGATGGGGCCAAGGAAAAAGCTGAGAAAGCTGCCATGTTGTTGCACTTTTGTACTCCCCTTGGGATGCCTTGAACAGCTGCAGTGTGCCTGTTGGTCTGGGCTTCCTGATTTTAAAATCCTAACCCTAGGCTGAATCCCAACCCTAAGACGAGAAAGGCAAATCAGCCGGGAATTAGGGATGTTCCCAAGGAAAAAGCTGTGGAGGCAGGCATGTTGTGGTAGTTTTGCTCTCTTCTTGGGTAGTCCTTCGCAGCTGCTGTGTTCCTGGAACTCAGGGCTTTCTGGTAAAAACCCTAACCCTAGGCGTAACTCTATCCCTAATCCTAGGAAGGAAAATCAGCCTATGGTTCGGGCTGCTCTAATGGAAATAGCAGCAGAGGTAGCCAAGATGTGTCACTTTTGCACTCCCCTTGCAATGCCTTTGGCAGCTGCAGTGTGCCTGGAGCCCAGGGCTTCCTGGTTTTCAAAGTCCTAAGCCTAAGCCTAACAATAACCCTAGGAAGGTAAATCAGCCGGGTGTTAGGGTTCTTCCTAAGGGAAAAGCCGTGAAAGCAGCCATGTTGTGGCACTTCTGCGCTCCCTTTGGGATGCCTTTGGCAGCTGCAGTAAGCCTGGAACTCAGGGCTTCCTGGTTAAAAAATCCTAGCCCTAGGCTGAACCCCAACCCTAACCCTAGGCAGATGAATCAGCTTAAGTGATTTTAGGGATGGTGCCAAGGAAAAAGCTGTGAAAGCTTCCATGTTGCACTTTTGCACTCCCCTTGGGATGCCTTTGGCAGCTGCCGTGTGCCTGGAGCTCAGAGCTTGCTGGTTTAAAAAGCTCTGAACCTAGGCGTAACACTAACCCTAACCCTAACACTGGTCTTTTAAATCAGCCTGGCTTTAGGAATTATCCCAAGGAAAAAGCTGTGGAGACAGCCATGTTGTAGCACTTTTGCGCTCCCCTTGGAATGCCTTTCACAGCTGCAGTGTGCTTGGAGCACAGGGATTCCTGGTTTAAAAAACCCTAGCCCTAGGCCTAAGCCTGGCACTTACCCTAGGAAGGTAAATCAGCCTGGTGTTAGGCTTCTTCCCAAGGAAAAAGCTGTGAAAGCAGCCATGTTGTGGCACTTTTGTACTGGCTTTTGGATGCCTTTCACAGATGCAGTGTGACTGGTGGCCTGGGCTCCCTGATTTTAAAAATGCTGGCCCTAGGCTGAACCCCAACCCTAAGACGAGAAAGGCAAATCAGCCAGGAATTAGGCATGTCCCCAAGGAAAAAGCTGTGGAGGCAGGCATGTTGTGGCACTTTTGCGCTCTTCTTGGGTAGTCCTTCGCAGCTGCTGTGTTCTTGGAACTCAGGGCTTTCTGGTTAATAGAACCCTTACCCTAGGCGTAACTCAAACCTTAACCCTAGGAAGGAAAATCAGCCTATGGCTCGGGGTGGTCTCATGGAAATATCAGTGGTGGCAGCCAAGTTGCGTCACTTTTGCGCTCCCCTTGGGATGCCTTTCGCAGCTGCAGTGTGCCTGGAGCCCAGGGCTTCCTGGTTTTAAAAGTCCTAGGCCTAAGCCTAACAGTAACCCTGGGAAGGTAAATCAGCCGGGTATTAGGGTTCTTCCTAAGGAAAAAGCTGTGAAAGCAGCCATGTGTGGCACTTCTGCACTCCTCTTGGGATGCCTTTCACAGCTGCAGTGTGCTTGGAACTCAGGGCTTCCTGGTTAAAAAAATCCAAGCCCTAGGCTGAACCCTAACCCTAACCCTAGGCAGATAAATCAGCCTAGGTATAGGGATGGTGCCAAGGAAAAAGCTGTGAAAGCTGCCATGTTGTTGCACTTTTGTATTCCCCTTGGGATGCCTTGAACAGCTGCAGTGTGCCTGGAGCTAAGGGCTTCCTAGTTTTAAAAATCCTAGCCTTAGGCCTAAGCCTAACAGTAACCCTGGGAAGGGAAATCAGCCTGGTGTTAGGCTTCTTGCCAAGGAAAAAGCCGTGAAAGCAGCCATGTTGTGGCACTTTTGCACTCCCTTTTGGATGCCTTTCACAGCTCCAGTGTGCCTGGAACTCAGGGCTTCCTGATTTTAAAAATCCTAGCCCTAGGCCGAACCCCAACCCTAAGACGAGAAAGGCAAATCAGCCAGGAATTAGGCATGTCCCCAAGGAAAAAGCTGTGGAGGCAGGCATGTTGTGGTACTTTTGCGCTCTTCTTGGGTAGTCCTTCGCAGCTGCTGTGTTCTTGGAACTCAGGGCTTTCTGGTTAATAGAACCCTTACCCTAGGCGTAACTCAAACCTTAACCCTAGGAAGGAAAATCAGCCTATGGTTCGGGATGGTCTCATGGAAATATCAGTGGTGGCAGCCAAGTTGCGTCACTTTTGCGCTCCCCTTGGGATGCCTTTCGCAGCTGCAGTGTGCCTGGAGCCCAGGGCTTCCTGGTTTTAAAAGTCCTAGGCCTAAGCCTAACAGTAACCCTGGGAAGGTAAATCAGCCGGGTATTAGGGTTCTTCCTAAGGGAAAAGCCGTGAAAGCAGCCATGTTGTGGCACTTCTGCACTCCTCTTGGGATGCCTTTGGAAGATGAAGTAAGCCTGGAACTCAGGGCTTCCTGGTAAAAAAAATCCTAGCCTAGGCTGAACCCTAACCCTAACCCTAGGCAGATAAATCAGCCTAGGTATAGGGATGGTGCCAAGGAAAAAGCTGTGAAAGCTGCCATGTTGTTGCACTTTTGTATTCCCCCTGGGATGCCTTGAACAGCTGCAGTGTGCCTGGAGCCCAGGGCTTCCTAGTTTTAAAAATCCTAGCCCTAGGCCTAAGCCTAACAGTAACCCTGGGAAGGGAAATCAGCCTGGTGTTAGGCTTCTTGCCAAGGAAAAAGCCGTGAAAGCAGCCATGTTGTGGCACTTTTGCACTCCCTTTTGGATGCCTTTCACAGCTCCAGTGTGCCTGGAACTCAGGGCTTCCTGATTTTAAAAATCCTAGCCCTAGGCCGAACCCCAGCCCTAAGACGAGAAAGGCAAATCAGCCAGGAATTAGGCATGTCCCCAAGGAAAAAGCTGTGGAGGCAGGCATGTTGTGGTACTTTTGCGCTCTTCTTGGGTAGTCCTTCGCAGCTGCTGTGTTCTTGGAACTCAGGGCTTTCTGGTTAATAGAACCCTAACCCTAGGCGTAACTCTAACCCTAACCTTAGGAAGAAAATCAGCCTATTGTTCGGGCTGGTCTCATGGAAATAGCTGCAAAGGCAGCCAAGTTGCGTCACTTTTGCGCTCCCCTTGGGATGCCTTTCGCAGCTGCAGTGTGCCTGGAGCCCAGGGCTTCCTGGTTTTAAAAGTCCTAGGCCTAAGCCTAACAGTAACCCTAGGAAGGTAAATCAGCCGGGTATTAGGGTTCTTCCTAAGGGAAAAGCCGTGAAAGCAGCCATGTTGTGGCACTTCTGCACTCCCTTTGGGATTCCTTTGGAAGATGAAGTAAGCCTGGAACTCAGGGCTTCCTGGTTAAAAAAATCCAAGCCCTAGGCTGAACCCTAACCCTAACCCTAGGCAGATAAATCAGCCTAGGTATAGGGATGGTGCCAAGGAAAAAGCTGTGAAAGCAGCCATGTTGTTGCACTTTTGTACTCCCCTTGGGATACCTTGAACAGCTGCAGTGTGCCTGGAGCACAGGGCTTCCTAGTTTTAAAAATCCTAGCCCTAGGCCTAAGCCTAACAGTAACCCTGGGAAGGTAAATCAGCCGGGTATTAGGGTTCTTCCTAAGGGAAAAGCCATGAAAGCAGCCATGTTGTGGCTCTTCTGCACTCCCTTTGGGATGCCTTTGGCAGCTGCAGTAAGCCTGGAACTCAGGGCTTCCTGGTAAAAAAAATCCTAGCCTAGGCTGAACCCTAACCCTAACCCTAGGCAGATTAATCAGCCTAGGTATAGGGATGGGGCCAAGGAAAAAGCTGAGAAAGCTGCCATGTTGTTGCACTTTTGTACTCCCCTTGGGATGCCTTGAACAGCTGCAGTGTGCCTGTTGGTCTGGGCTTCCTGATTTTAAAATCCTAACCCTAGGCTGAATCCCAACCCTAAGACGAGAAAGGCAAATCAGCCGGGAATTAGGGATGTTCCCAAGGAAAAAGCTGTGGAGGCAGGCATGTTGTGGTAGTTTTGCTCTCTTCTTGGGTAGTCCTTCGCAGCTGCTGTGTTCCTGGAACTCAGGGCTTTCTGGTAAAAACCCTAACCCTAGGCGTAACTCTATCCCTAATCCTAGGAAGGAAAATCAGCCTATGGTTCGGGCTGGTCTCATGGAAATAGCAGCAGAGGTAGCCAAGATGTGTCACTTTTGCACTCCCCTTGCAATGCCTTTGGCAGCTGCAGTGTGCCTGGAGCCCAGGGCTTCCTGGTTTTCAAAGTCCTAAGCCTAAGCCTAACAATAACCCTAGGAAGGTAAATCAGCCGGGTGTTAGGGTTCTTCCTAAGGGAAAAGCCGTGAAAGCAGCCATGTTGTGGCACTTCTGCGCTCCCTTTGGGATGCCTTTGGCAGCTGCAGTAAGCCTGGAACTCAGGGCTTCCTGGTTAAAAAATCCTAGCCCTAGGCTGAACCCCAACCCTAACCCTAGGCAGATGAATCAGCTTAAGTGATTTTAGGGATGGTGCCAAGGAAAAAGCTGTGAAAGCTTCCATGTTGCACTTTTGCACTCCCCTTGGGATGCCTTTGGCAGCTGCCGTGTGCCTGGAGCTCAGAGCTTGCTGGTTTAAAAAGCTCTGAACCTAGGCGTAACCCTAACCCTAACCCTAACACTGGTCTTTTAAATCAGCCTGGCTTTAGGAATTATCCCAAGGAAAAAGCTGTGGAGACAGCCATGTTGTGGCACTTTTGCGCTCCCCTTGGAATGCCTTTCACAGCTGCAGTGTGCTTGGAGCACAGGGATTCCTGGTTTAAAAAACCCTAGCCCTAGGCCTAAGCCTGGCACTTACCCTAGGAAGGTAAATCAGCCTGGTGTTAGGCTTCTTCCCAAGGAAAAAGCTGTGAAAGCAGCCATGTTGTGGCACTTTGTACTCGCTTTTGGATGCCTTTCACAGATGCAGTGTGACTGGTGGCCTGGGCTCCCTGATTTTAAAAATGCTGGCCCTAGGCTGAACCCCAACCCTAAGACGAGAAAGGCAAATCAGCCAGGAATTAGGGATGTTCCCAAGGAAAAAGTTGTGGAGGCAGGCATCTTGTGGTACTTTTGCGCTCTTCTTGGGTAGTCCTTCGCAGCTGCTGTGTTTTTGGAACTCAGAGCTTTGTGGTTAAAAAAACCCAAACCATAGGTTGATTTTCTTTCTAGGGTTAGGGTTACAGTTACGACTAGGTTTAGGGTTTTAATTGACCAGTGTTAGGATTAGGGTAAGGGTTACGCCTAGGTGTAGAGCTTTTTAAACCAGGAAGCTCTGAGCTCCAGGCACACGGCAGCTGCGAAAGGCATCCCAAGGGGAGTACAAAAGTGCAACAACATGGCAGCTTTCACAGCTTTTTCCTTGGCACCATCCCTATACCTAGGATGATTTATCTGCCAAGGGTTAGGGTTAGGGTTCAGCCTAGGGCTTGGATTTTTAAACCAGGAAGGCCTGAGTTCCAGGCTTACTGCAGCTGCCAAAGGCATCCCAAAAGGAGCGCAGAAGTGCCACAACATGGCTGCTTTCACAGCTTTTTCCTTAGGAAGAACCCTAATACCCAGCTGATTTACCTTCCCAGGGTTACTGTTAGGCTTAGGCCTAGGACTTTGAAAACCAGGAAGCCCTGTGCTCCAGGCACACTGCAGTTGTTCAAGGCATCCCAAGGGGAGTGCAAAAGTGACACAACTTGGCTGCGTCTGCTGCTATTTCCATGAGACCAGCCCGAACCATAGGCTGATTTTCTTCCTAGGGTTAGGGTTAGAGTTACGCCTAGGGTTAGGGTTCTATTAACCAGAAAGCCCTGAGTTCCAAGAACACAGCAGCTGCGAAGGACTACCCAAGAAGAGCGCAAAAGTACCACAGCATGCCTGCCTCCACAGCTTTTTCCTTGGGAACATCCCTAATTCCTGGCTGATTTGCCTTTCTCGTCTTAGGGTTGGGGTTCAGCCTAGGGCTAGGATTTTGAAAATCAGGAAGCCCAGACCTCCAGGCACACCGGAGCGGTGAAATGCATCCAAATGCGAGTACAAAAGTGCCACAACATGGCTGCTTTCACGGCTTTTTCCTTGGGAAGAAGCCTAACACCAGGGTGATTTACCTTCCTAGGGTAAGTGCTAGGCTTAGGACTAGGGCTAGGATTTTTAAAACTAGGAAGCCCTTAGCTCCAGGCAAACTGCAGCTGTTCAAGGCATCCCATGGGGAGTGCAAAAGTGCCACAACATGGCTGCTTTCACGGCTTTCTCCTTAGGAAGAACCCTAATACCCGGATGATTTACCTTCCTAGGGTTACTGTTAGGCTTAGGCCTAGGACTTTTAAAACCAGGAATCCCTGGGCTCCAGGCACACTGCAGCTGTTCAAGGCATCCCAAGGGGAGTACAAAAGTTCAACAACATGGCAGCTTTCACAGCTTATTCCTTGGCACCATCCCTATACCTAGACTGATTTATCTGCCTAGGGTTATGGTTAGGGTTCAGCCTAGGCTAGGATTTTTTTTACCAGGAAGCCCTGAGTTCCAGGCTTACTGCAGCTACCAAAGCCATCCCAAAGGGAGTGCAGAAGTGCCACAACATGGCTGTTTCCACAGCTTTTTCATTGGGATAATTCCTAAACCCAGGCTGATTGAAATGACCAGTGTTAGGGTTAGGGTTAAGGCTACGCCTAGGTGTAGAGCTTTTTAAACCAGCAAGCTCTGAGCTCCAGGCACACGGCAGCTGCGAAAGGCATCCCAAGGGGAGTACAAAAGTGCAACAACATGGCAGCTTTCACAGCATTTCCTTGGCAGCATCCCTATACCTAGGATGATCTATCTGCCAAGTATTACAACGACCTGAGTGGGCCGCTGCTGGTGAGAGAGAGACGGTGAATCTTGCATCTTGATCAGAAGGCTGAATTTATTAATATATGATATAATACATTATAGTTATACTAAAAAGAATATAGAGAGAGGTTTGCAGAGCTGCTAGCTAAGCTAAGAAGAGTTAGAAGAGAATCCGCAACAAAGTTGTGGCCAAGGACTCAGTCCCCTGGCTTGAACTGATGATTGGCTCTTAATTATAAACATAGAAAATGAGCCAATCAAGGTGAATCCTGTTGCATTCCACAGCAGCTGATAATAATTGTTTACCTTCTCTTCGGGGGCCTCTGGTTCCCGAAGACACAGAAATGTGAAATAAAGGATTTCTGTGGAGAAATGTCTGCGACATCTCACCTTTCTAAATTGTATAAAAATAAAAGAAAAATGCTGATGTGAAATGAACAGGAAATTCCTTCACCTATAAAATATAGAATACTAATAAATCACTAAAACAATCCTACAGTATAAGAAAATTGCAAGAAACAATGCAAAGAGAATTTGAGTCCATGCAGCTGAGTTTCAGGAACAGTCCATCAGCTGAAGTTGTTTCTTTTGGACATCTGAGAGTCCTTAGAGTCCTTTTTGTCCTGAAACAGCTTGCTGCAAAAGGAATCCCATCAATAGGTATCAAAAAACCATTTACAGTCATAACACAATTTTAAACAATATGTACAATTTTGAAATGTCCTTTCTGCTGGCCTTTCAGTGCTTTCAGTGCTTCAGCGCTTCAGAGCTGCTGCCCAGTATTTTCAATCTTTTTTATTTAATTTTTTTTTTTTTTTTTTTTTTTTTTTTTTTTTTTTTAATCGAAAAGCAAAAGAGCAGCAGCCGAGCAATGCCAGAGAAGGAAAGGCCCTGGGGGCCCTGGCCCATACTGGTCCAGGAACCCCAAAACTGGCTCACACAGGGGGACCCGGACTGGTAGGACAAACCAGAATCCCCAAAAACATCAAGAGGCCTCGCAGTGGGCCCGGCCCAGGAATTTCCTGAGCCCAGCATCCCCGGCCAAACCCATAAGAAAGGCTCTGTATTCCTGCTGCAGGCCTGAACCTTTCTGCCAGCACAATGGCAGCACGGGCAGTGAGACGCTTCCTTTCCCCTAAACCACTGAGGCATGCCAGCAGCAGGGAAATAGAAGCTGCCCCGAGAATCTTCATCTCGGGTCTGGGAATGTTTGTTTCCCACAGCATCACAGCACCACCCCCACTGGGCTGGGGACCAAAGGCAAAACTTTCAGGAGCCCCCTCCCCCTCGCCGCTAGGGCACAAGAGGGGCGGCAGAGAAGGCAGCCTCCATGGGACAGCAACCGAAACACCACCCCCCAAACCGCCGAGCTTGAAAGCCGGCAGCCGGACTGCCGCAACAGTGAGCTGACGGGCAGCCCCGGCCCCACTGAAGGAGAGACCCCCCGCCGGAGCGACTGCTGGGACGTCCGGTGGAAGCAGCGGGGACGGAGCCGGAACCGGGGGGGGAACCGCGCTGAGCGTGGGATCAGCCGCGGGCTGCTTCGAAGGTCCCGCGGGCTCAACTCCGTTTTCTGCTGCTGACTCTGGGGTCCGCTGCGGAGGCGGCGGGGACGCGCGGGAACACGCCGTTGCTGTGTCCCTGGGCTCTGAAAGCGGCGGCGGGCACGGCACCGGCACCAGCGGAGCTGGGAGGAGCGCCGGAGCGTCGCCGTTGCTTAGCAACAGGTCAATCGGCGGAAGTGCTGTCTCTTCGGCCTTCTCCGACGCAGGCTCTTGCGGGGGCAGGGAGGCCGGTGCAACCGCGGGCGGGACCTCCTGGAGAGGCGGAGACGGGATCTCCTGGAGTGACAGCTCTAGCAGGGCCATGGAGGAGACCTCGGAGACCGGTGCCGCCCCCGTTTCTGAAGGTGGAGTCTGAGAGGCCGGCGCTGGCTTGAGCGGCCGCTCCCATCCCCCCGGAGAGAGAGAAGGGGGGGAAGGAGGAGGCTCCATCTGAGCATGCTCCGGAGCAAGAGTAAAAAAAACTTCTTCGCGCCGCGAAGTTTCAGCCCCCCCCGCCGTGAAGCAGGGGGGGAAAAAAAAACCAAAGTCGTCCCCCACCGGGTCTTCTGCCAAGGGCGGTGGAAATGGAGCTTGGCCATAACAATTAGATATCCATTGAAAACAAGCTGCTCTGCGTTTCAGGACTGGGAAAAGCTTTATAAATGCTGGGTAGATGGAAGGCAACACGCGTCCCTCCAGGTAGACGCACTGGATAATCGAGTCCATGCACTCCCAGACAAAAACATCCAAAGCATACAAAATATCAGCAAAGAACCCAAAAAGCTTTGCCCATCGAAAGAACCCATAGATATCTGTTTTTGACAAAAAGCAACCATCTTCTCTGCACCAATGTTTCCAGAGGGCTATGATTTTTTCCTCTGCAGAGGAAAATTGAATCTCTTCTGGCAAGGCATGGGTCTGCCATACAAACAGCCACAAACTACGAAGGGCTGGTTCATCAGGGATAGAAAAGTGAACAGTACCTTTTGAAAGAGTCCAGCTTGCTCTGGCCAGCTCCACAGGTCTGCTGCTCTTTTCCATCATCTTTCCTGATGATTTTCCAGAAGAAAGATTCTCTTTGTGGTCAGCCTTGGCTGTGAACTCTGTCCGAATCAGGATCTTCGGTTCTTCAGCTCCTGGCTTGAATCCACTTTCTGAGGTCACTTCAAAGCAACCCTCAAATGCTACACATACAGGATTTTTACCCAGTGCAGCAATTTTGCTCCTCTGGTCTTATCAGATTAATTTTTGCTCTGACACGAGGGGTCACCAGATATTACAGCGGCCTGAGTGGGCCGCTGCTGGTGAGAGAGAGACGGTGAATCTTGCATCTTGATCAGAAGGCTGAATTTATTAATATATGATATAATACATTATAGTTATACTAAAAAGAATATAGAGAGAGGTTTGCAGAGCTGCTAGCTAAGCTAAGAAGAGATAGAAAAGAATCCACAACAAAGTTGTGGCCAAGGACTCAGTCCCCTGGCTTGAACTGATGATTGGCTCTTAATTATAAACATAGAAAATGAGCCAATCAAGGTGAATCCTGTTGCATTCCACAGCAGCTGATAATAATTGTTTAACTTCTCTTTGGGGGCCTCTGGTTCCCGAAGACACAGAAATGTGAAATAAAGGATTTCTGTGGAGAAATGTCTGCGACAGCCAAGGGTTAGGGTTAGGGTTAGGGTTAGTGTTCAGACTAGGGCTAGGATATTTTAACCAGGAAGCCCTGAGTTCCAGGCTTACTTCATCTGCCAAAGGCATCCCAAAGGGAGTGCAGAAGTGCCACAACATGGCTGCTTTCACGGCTTTTCCCTTAGGAAGAACCCTAATACCCGGCTGATTTACCTTCCTAGGGTTACTGTTAGGCTTAGGCCTAGGACTTTTAAAACCAGGAAGCCCTGGGCTCCAGGCACACTGCAGCTGCGAAAGGCATCCCAAGGGGAGTGCAAAAGTGACACAACTTGGCTGCCACCACTGATATTTCCATGAGACCAGCCCGAACCATAGGCTGATTTTCTTCCTAGGGTTAGGGTTAGAGTTACACCTAGGGTTAGGGTTTTTTAACCAGAAAGCCCTGAGTTCCAAGAACACAGCAGCTGCGAAGGACTACCCAAGAAGAGCGCAAAAGTACCACAACATGCCTGCCTCCACAGCTTTTTCCGTGGGAACATCCCTAATTCCTGGCTGATTTGCCTTTCTCGTCTTAGGGTTGGGGTTCAGCCTAGGGCTTGGATTTTTAAAATCAAGAAGCCCTGAGTTCCAGGCAAACTGGAGCTGTGAAAGGCATCCAAAATTGAGTACAAAAGTGCCACATTATGGCTGCCTTCACGGCTTTTTTCTTAGGAAGAACCCTAATACCTGGATGATTTACCGTCCCAGGGTTACTGTTAGGCTTAGGCTTAGGACTTTGAAAAGCAGGATGCCCTGTGCTCCAGGCACACTGCAGCTGTTCAAGGCATCCCAAGGGGAGTACAAAAGTGCAACAACATGGCAGCTTTCACAGCTTTTTCCTTGGCACCATCCCTATACCTAGGCTGATTTATCTGCCTAGGGTTAGGGTTAGGGTTCAGCCTAGGCTAGGATTTTTTTTACCAGGAAGCCCTGAGTTCCAGGCTTACTTCATCTGCCAAAGGCATCCCAAGGGGAGCGCAGAAGTGCCACAACATGGCTGTCTCCACAGCTTTTTCCTTGGGATAATCCCTAAACCCAGGCTGATTTAAAGGACCAATGCTAGGGTTAGGATTCGGGTTACGCCTAGGTGTAGAGCTTTTTAAACCACCAAGGTCTGAGCTCCAGGCACACGGCAGCTGCGAAGGGCATCCCAAGGGGAGTACAAAAGTGCAACAACATGGCAGCTTTCACAGCTTTTTCCTTGGCACCATCCCTATACCTAGGCTGATTTATCTGCCAAGGGTTAGGGTTAGGGTTCAGCTTAGGGCTAGGATTTTTAAACCAGGAAGGGCTGAGTTCCAGGCTTACTGCAGCTGCCAAAGGCATCCCAAAGGGAGCGCAGAAGTGCCACAACATGGCTGCTTTCACGGCTTTTTCCTTAGGAAGAACCCTAACGCCAGGCTGATTTACCTTCCCAGGGTTATTGTTAGGCTTAGGCCTAGGACTTTTAAAACCAGGAAGCCCTGGGCTCCAGGCACACTGCAGCTGTTCAAGGCATCCCAAGGGGAGTGCAAAAGTGACACATCTTGGCTACCTCTGCTGCTATTTCCATGAGACCAGCCCGAACCATAGGCTGATTTTCTTCCTAGGGTTAGGGTTAGAGTTACGCCTAGGGTCAGAGTTTTTTAACCAGAAAGCCCTGAGTTCCAAGAACACAGCAGCTGCAAAGGACTACCCAAGAAGAGCGCAAAACTACCACAACATGCCTGCCTCCACAGCATTTCCTTGGGAACATCCCTAATTCCTGGCTGATTTGCCTTTCTCGTCTTAGGGTTGGGGTTCAGCCTAGGGCTAGGATTTTTAAAATCAGGAAGCTTAGAAATCCAGGCACACTGGAGCTGTGAAAGGCATCCAAAAGTGAGTACAAAAGTGCCACAACATGGCTGCCTTCGCGGCTTTTTCCTTAAGAAGAAGCCTAACACCAGGCTGATTTACCTTCCCAGGATTAGAGTTAGGCTTAGGTCTCGGGCTAGGCTTTATAAAACTAGCAACCCCTACCTCCAATCACATTGCAGCTGTGAAAGGACTACCCAAGAGGAGCGGAAAAGTGCCACAACATGGCTGCCTCCAGCGCTTTTTCCTTGGGACCATCATGGACCCTAGGCTGATTTACTCGCCTCCAGTTGCAGCTATGGTCACGCCAAGGGATAGGGTTTTTAAATCAGTAAACCCTGAGCTCCAGCCCAGTGCAGAAGCGAAAGGTTTCCCAAGGGCATCCAAAAATTGCCTCAACATGCTCCCTCCTGCGCTTTTTTCCTTTGGAACATCCCTATACCTAGGTTGATTTATCTGCCTAGGGTTAGGGTTAGGGTTCAGCCTAGAGCTAGGATTTTTAAAATCAGGAAGCCCAGACCTCCAGGCACACTGCAGCTGTGAAAGGCATCCAAAAGCGAGTACAAAAGTGCCACAACATGGCTGCTTTCACGGCTTTTTCCTTAGGAAGAAGCCTAACACCAGGCTGATTTGCCTTCCTAGGGTAAGTGCTAGGCTTAGGCCTAGGGCTAGGATTTTTTAAACCAGGAAGCCCTGTGCTCCAAGCACACTGCAGCTGTGAAAGACATCCCAAGGGGAGCGCAAAACTGCCACAACTTGGCTGCCTCTGCTGTTATTTCCATGAGACCATCCCGAACAATAGGCTGATTTTCTTCCTAGGGTTAGTGTTAGAGTTACGCCTAGGGTTAGGGTTTTTTTAACCAGAAAGCCCTGAGTTCTAAGAACAAAGCATCTTGGAAGGACTACACAAGAGGAGCGCAAAAGTACCACAACATGCCAGTATGGGATACTGATAGCCCAGGAAAATCAAAACGAGCAGACCCTGTGAAAATTGAGCTACACACAAGAGTTGAGCCAGTAGTCAGAAAGCAATACCCTTGAAGATTAGAAGCTAGGAAAGAAAAGAACCAACAATCAATAAATCCCTGGCATCAGGATTATTAAAAGAATAAAAGTCAGAATTGAATACTGCTAGATTAGCAATAAAGAAACCTAATGGCACTTAGAGACTAGTGCCAGATTTCCAGGCAATTAATGGTTTATACCTTACTAGCTTACTAGCTAAGCTTGGAGATGATTTTATTTGGTGCGGGGAAGGTCCATGGGCAGGTGCTGTGGAGAGCCGCTCCCTCTTGGTCTGAGAGACCAGCCCTCCCAGCCCACCTTGCTCCCAGGCCCGGAGGGTGTAATGTGCGCTCGACCGGCAGCCGAAGGAGGGCTCTTGACACCGTGTCTGATGCAACAGGGTTTACTGAAGGTAGGTCAGAGGGTGCAGGTTGGCTGAGGGTGAGAAGAGGGACAGGAAGAGGCAGGAGCACAAGCACTGTAACATGACACATAAGGCACCTGCAAGCTGCTGGGGAAGCCTCAAGTCTGCTCAGTGAGCCACGTGTGCCCTCAGCATTGGGACAGCCACCTTTCCCTCAGTGAGCCTCACATCCCAGGGTCAGCAAATCAAGAGGCACCAGGCATGCTGTAGGTGACTCAGAGTGAGTGCAGTGGGCTATGGTGGCCAGGGGCCAGAAGCAGGCAGAAAGCCACCAGGGCTTAGGAGCCCCTGGGGTGGCAGTGAGCAAAATCGGGCTCTGCTCACTGCTGCTGGCATTTTCTATTGACCCATCTCCAAGGACTTCTGTTGTGCTCTGTGTTCCTAAGGGTTTCCCCCCTTGGTTTTTTTTGGTGGTCTCCTGCACCTTTTTTTCTCCAAATTTTCCTACCCTGGCAGCAGCAGGTCTTGTCCAGAACTGGCTCTTAAATATCAGCAAAGTAGCTCGGAACAACAATGGGTGGAATCCTGCGGCTCAGGAATTCGTATGCCAGAGCCCTGCCTGTGCCTGTGCCTTATGTCAGGACCTCCTTCTCTGTGCAAAAACTAGGGATTAGTGGAGTTTTTTTGCCACAGAGCTCCTGAGAGGCAAATGTTGTGCTAGGTTTCTCAGGAGTATATCCGTTAAGTTCATGGCTGGCAAACAGAAAGTAGGGCCAGGGTAGCAGAGCAGCTGGGAGCTGGTCACTCCCTGCATCCTCACATCTCACATGATGTGAGAACACCACGTTCCAGGAGGGGCGAGCAGGGTAAATGTGCTCAAGGTGCTGCCAATGAGGTTTGGGTCACTTAGAGAGTAGTCAGGAGCGGTGAGCACTGGAAGATCCAGCTGCCGTCCCCATCCATGTCCCTTTCAGTGCTGGCTTTAGTGTGTCTGCAGCCTGGATCCAGAGCGCCCTGGGGGGCTCCTGAGGCTGCCTTTGCACTCAGGGTGAGGATGCCCAGGAGCCCCTGAGGCCGCAGTGGGGACCAGGGCTGGGGCTTGTGGCCTGGCAGGCGTGGCTCTGGGGGCTGTGACATGCCAGGGCATGGGTCACTGTCAGTGCCCTCTGCAGCCCTGGCTAGCTCTGTGATGCTCCAGGGACAATGGCAAGAGTGGGGAACTGGCTAGGTTAGGGTTTTGCCTGAGCCAGAACCTCTAGGCCAAATGCCCAGCAATAGAGACCCCTGGAGGGCCGAGTGAAGGAAGCAGAGGAGGCTCTTCTGTGGTGTAAAGTGCAGCAAATTCATCAGGAGAGGCGGGGCAAAGGTTCACAGGTGAGAATGCCCAATGGGAACAGATGTTGAAAGAACCCCCAGCACTCCTCTGCATGGGTTTTTAAAATCTTTCAAAACACGGGGTGGACACCATATAGTAACCAATAAGCGACTCTTGGGGTCGGTTTTGAGGGCTACAACAAATCAGAACAAGGGGAAGAGAGAGCTTTGGGATAGGGATTGGATCTTAGGGTGAGGGACAGGGAACTTTCTGGAACAAAGGGTAGGGTTTGGGCTGATGGATGGGGCAAAGGGGCCGGGTTGTCTTGACAGACAGGGAAAATCTGGTGAGGTGGGAGGGGATTCCTTGAGGGACACTTGGGTAGGAGGGCATAACATAGGGGAGAAACTAACTGTAGTAACTCGGGGAACACTTGAACATACCACTATATAACAGAACATTTGACTCAATAAACTAACGCACTGCAACACAGAAATTCAGGCTTTCGGCAGCTGAGAGGTGGCAGTGTTAGAACCCGCAGCAGCTGGTGAAAGCCATCTCTGTCCTTCAGGTTCTTGCTGTGTGGAAGGAGCTGCGAGTTGTGGTGGCTGCACTCCCCCTTTGCTGGGAGGATGATCTGTACCAGGGGAGAGCAGAAAGCTGCCATGGTGAGCAGAACATGCTCAGAGCATTACAGTTCAGAGAATGGCACTGCCATTTCCCACTGAAGGGAAAAAAGCTTGAAAGCATAGAATTCTGTGCAGAACCATTGCACAGATTTTCTCTTCTAGAACATGCCCATTTTTGTCTACTGTAGATGAATACTCTGGGCTTTATAGAATACATGGGGTTTTTTCCTTAAGGTTTTTGGGAGAACTCTCAAGTTAATTTCTGTTTGTATTTTACATCCAGATTTACATGCATACAGGTTTTATTTAATTATTATTTTTCTTTAGTAAATACTAAGGGAAAAAATACCTAAGCATTTTTTAATCCTTTGGGATGTTGTGATTAATATTCTAAGAAAGAAAACCTTGTTGAACAAGTGTGAAAACACAGAGAGAGGGAAAATAGCATAGACATCTTTTAGAACAGGGCATGTAATAAGGACTGCAGAACTGAGTAATTCCTCCAAGGGCAGAATTAGCAAGATATACCACCAAGAGTAACTGCCAAGATACTTCCTTAAATCAAGGGAAATGTGACCTGCAGCCATACGAAGCACAGCCAAAGCAAATGAAAACCTTTGGAAAAGAGGGAATTTTGCCAGTGACATCAGTCTGTCTGGATAACTGAGGGATGCCCATCAATATTGCACTACATTCCTCAATATTTGCAATGTCTTTTCTCCCAATTTCTGTGAAATTAATAAGCTGCAGTTGTTTACCATTAACTTAAGCTCTTAGGGGAATTACCAAGCACCATGTATGTTTTTCTGTAGCTACCATGTATGTTTTTCTGTAGCTGAGCAGGACTTGAGTTTCCCAAATCTTCTACAAAGCAGAAGAGAATCACACAGTTACTTGTGCTAATGTTAATGAAGGGTTTCATGAAAGCAGGTGAATGAGAGCATTGCATTGTAAAACTTCCACATGCAAGAAAACAGGAGTCCACTTAGAATAAAACATACAAGGCTAGCATAACATCAGAACAGGATAAAATGAAATTGCTAGACAGGAACTGATGCATCAGAAATTAGATGTGTCATTTCTGATACATCTGCATGCATTTGCAAGCTAAAACAGAAAAGGAAGGGCAGAGATTATAAGGAACGAAGATTTTAAAATTGCGCTGTGCAGAAGAGACACACGAACCACCAATGTGAACACAGCTGGGAGATTCAGCTTGGAGATGGATTAGAGTGGAATCCATTCACTGAGGCTTTCTGGTGGACATGAGTGCAAAGACTGAGGAAAAAAAGGAAAAAAGTTTAATTTCTGAAAGCTATTTAGATTCCTGGAAGCATTGTCTAGAGATCTAAAAATCTGAAGCCTCAGAGAATCTGAACCTAAAACATCCCCAAATGGATTGATAAGGTATGATGTGCACATCTCTGCTGCTTTCAGAGTCAATGAAATTGACAATGAGTGTCTGGAAATTAGGAATGCCCACCCAGATTTTATCTCCATTACTTTCAGAACACCTTAAAAAGGCACTTCCAGAGCTGAACACTGACATTCTCACCCTGCTCTATTTACTTTACATTTGAATACAGGCTGGTAGAAGGAGAAATTGGTCTGTAATTTCTCCCCAAATGACTCTGTTGCACTTTCAGGTCAGGGGTAGATGTAGATTCAGCTAATCACTCTCTCTGTCCATGAATATTCCACTAGTGAACTGACATAAAGAACATCCTTGTTCTCTTTTGTACCTTCCTAAATGGTGCCCAATGAACAGGACACTTGCATAAATCTCACAGAAAATCACCAAAATTGCTGAAATTGACACTGAATTCCATGATAAAAGCTTCTGAGGAAAGGCTTGACAGAATCACTGAAGAAACTGAATCTTGGAAGAGAAACACATTTCAGCACAGATTAAGGGGAAAGAAAAAGAAATGCTGTAAAAATTCCAAGTGGAAGGTAAGGAGAAACACAGGAAGCACAGAAAGAACAAGGCCCTGTCAGATGACCTGTGCAAGGTAACTTTGTGCCCCAGCACTGTTAGAGGACATTCCCTGTCATTGGTGCAAGCAGCTGGAGCCATAAATGCTGATTGATTTGGGGGCCACAGTCTTGGTAAGTGCAGAGGTGGTTCAATAACCTGACACGAGGGAGTTCCCTCAGAGCAACTGGGATGCCAGAAAGAAGCGAACAGCTCACCACAGCCTGGCCCGCTCGGCTGCTTTTCCTTCTGACCCTCCTGGGGAGGCTCTGACATTTCCTCTTCCCTGATGGAAGCGCAGCTGCTGCCAAGGGAAACGTCCCCACACTCACTCACTGTTCCCTGTGCTTGCCAGATGTCCCATCTGCTGTCCCTGTCCAGGAGAGCTGCTCTGCTCGGGAAGAGGAGCCGAGGGAGAGCCTGGGAACATCGGCGGCTGCAACCCCTCCTGATCTGGTGCTGTTTATGGATGTGTAGCTAGATTTGGATAGGTACAAGTATAGGGATATTTACATACGCTGACTGATATTTGTATAGGGATATTATGTGTGTATATTGTTATATTGATGCGTGTATATTCTCTGTTTACACAGTTGTACAGCTCTGTAGCTGTGCATTTCTATTGCTGGAGTTGTATGGATTTTTTTATTGGTCCATTGATATTTGTGTATTTATAGACAGGTTTGTTATATTTGTATTATATTGTCATGTTATATGTCATGAAATATGTAATGCATGTTTACATCTCTATATTGTTATGCCCATATATGTATTTACTTCTATTTATTATATATGGAGTTGTATAGTTCTAAAATTCTATTTATTTAGTTCTGGATCTGAGATTCTTTAGAGAGGGATATTGATGTTTCTGTATTTGTATATGGGCTGTACAGTTGTAGTAATATGTAATAAATTTGATTGTTAAACTTCAATTCAGTAACTTCAACATTTGTGTACAGTGAGTTGTTGCAGACGGTTGCAATAAAGTAACTTTTTTCACTCAAGTTGATATCTGTATATATTTACATAGCACAATTCTCAGAATAAATTAGATTTTATTCATAAATTGATATTTCTATGTTTCCATATTGGTAGCTAGCACAGATGTTGTAATTTAAAATAAATTTCATTTTTAAACATAAGTTAATGTTTGTGTATTTGTACATTAGTAGTGCGGGTGTAGCTATCTGCAATAAATGCACTGTTTCAACTGAAGTAAGTGTAGATTTGTGCTGCCCAAAGCCATGAGCAGATGTAAATGCTGGAGGATTTTGGCCGTGCCAATCTCCGGCCATGCCCGGCACATGCCCCACCTGCACTCGGGCTGGGCAGGGGAAGCGCAGATTTGGGCTGGCAGCAGAGCCCCACGTTGGCTCAGAACTCGCTGCAGAGGCAGCTGAGAAAACTCCGGGGCTCCATGGGCACAGAATCCAAGCAGGAGCCACCCGGGGAGGACAAATCCCTCATCCCACGGGCAGCTCTTTAGGAAAGGGCTCCAAGTGTCCCCCTGAAGCTCATCCCAGAGAGCAGAAGCCAGCAGGGATCCTGAGCCAGCTCTGCTGCCTTTGGCAGCACTTTGGCAAAAGAGCTGCAGCAAGGGGGAGGCAGCAGCGACTGTGACTGCTGCAGGCTGGGGATGAAGGGAGGGCCATGGACACAAGTGCTGAGATGCCCCAAAATCCAGAGGGAGGCTGGAGAGCTGGGAATCAACTTGGCATTTCAGTGCCAAGCTCTCACAGGCACTGAAATGATGGAATCCCTTTGTGTGAAGTGACCTGGAAGAACTGACAGGGAGTTGCTGCTAGGATCAGCAGTAGCAGAAAGCAAAAATGTACAAACACTAGGAGATCATCTAATATCCCCCACAAGCAAAGGCTTCAAAAATGATCTCATATATTTAGAATAGAATAGAATAGAATAGAAATCAAAATATATAATATATAATATGCATGAAATTGAATGTACATGTATTTTTGGACAATTTTATTTTTTGATATATATTTTCATTTAAGATATATATTTGAAATAGTCTTTCAGCTTGGGAGAGTGAAGATTTACAACAGTGCAAAACCATCTGCCCACAGAGCAGTCAGCCCCCGGGTGTGTGCATGCACACCCACCCACTGTGCCTGCTCTTCTCAGCATCTCGGGGCTGCTGTTTGCACACAATTGGGATGAATTTAACTCGACCGAGCCACGAGTGGGGTGTCCAGCTTGTCATGAACACTCATGTAGCAACGAACAACACAGAGCTCTCAAATCACATTATCACAGGTCATTTCATTCCTGCTGGGCACTGCGGAACTCTTAAAAGACACAGAAAAGGGGTGGAAAACATTGGCATCATGCTACTGCTGGTAGAAAAATCTCCTGGAGAAAAATCTCTTGGGTTTCTTCAGGTGGTAGCTTTCCAAAAACTAGGAAAACTGCTGAGCACTGGTAGCCCAATTGTGAATGGTTTTCTTGACTTGGCAAAGCTGGGGTGTTAACAATGGACTCCATCCTTTGTCCAAATCACCTGCCCTCACCTGCAGACAAAAGCACCACCACCACCAGCAGCAGCTACATCAGTCAGTTTTCTCAGAAAGCTGTGTTAAATTTGGGAGAGGAAAGGAAAACACATCAGACACTGTGGATTAATGACAAGACTCCGAGGAACAGTTCCAAAGCAAAGGGCAGCAGCTTCTCTCTGGGCCACTCCTTGTGCCCCAAGGCAGCCGGGCTGCCCTGGCTGCCCAGGACCCTGCGCCCCGCGGGCTCTGCAGAGCTGCACAGCGGGGAGGCAGCTTCGGGCACCTCAGCCCCTGGGCAGGAGGGGCTGCTTGCTCTGCAGGGCTGCCTGTGGGCAAAAGCAGGGTGCTGGCCTTGTGCTCTTGGCCCCAGCCTGGCCTTGCAGGGCTAATCCTGTTCCCTGTCTCAAATGTGCTAAGGACAGACTTGTTTGTTTCCAGCTCTGCACAGGTGTGATTTGCACCACAAAATACTGAAGGACTAAGGCCTGAACAACAGACCCTGACTGAAGCCTCAACAACAGGACCTGAGCCAAAGCTGCCCTCTAGATGACCTTCCCAACCCAATCTTCTATGTACCTGCTCCTTAACCAAGTGTTACTATCAAAAGGATTGTTACATGCATTCACTGGTGAAACACGTCTTCACCTTTCTGCATGAGGAAAATGGACAAGGCCACACCTGGCCTTGGTTCCTCCTTGAGCCCTGGGCAGGCTCGGGGAGAAAACCAAGAGGAGAATGACACCAGCTGTGCCCCAGCAGAAGCTCTGGCACATTGCTCGTCCAGCACGTTCAGAGCCGGTCTGCTCTCACAGCGCACTTGGGAGCCTCGTGGCCACCAAAGGTGGAGGCACTGCAGGATTTCCCGGTTCCCGGCCGTGGCTCTGCAGGGCTGGGCTGGGACAGCTTCCCCCAGCTGATGTGCAGCTCTGCATGAAGGGGAAACCATTGGGGTACCTGCTGATGGATCTTCCTTAATCACCAGAGGCACCCATTTGTAATAATGCTGAGGTGCATTGCTTAGCTTATCCTTTCCTGACTCTTTTTTGCACTTTTGCATTACAGTAAATTACACTGTTCCTTCAGCTGGTGTCGGTGTCTGCATCTCTGACCCTCTCCACCATTAAAACAAACACACAGCCAGTTTAGCATGAGATCTGCCTCTCTGCCAGCCCATCTCTTGGCAAACACCGCTGGTGGCCATCTCCACAAATGAAATTCCCACTTTGCAATTTCCTTTGCTGCAGGCAGGTGAGAAAAGGAGCCACTCCCAGCTCTGGACACCTCCAGAAACCAGCTGCTTTCAGCAGTCAATACCCTGAAATATCAACCTCCTTCCTTAACCTGCCACAGGGAGCTCCAACCAAGAGGCCTTTTGTCCGAGGATACCCACAGAAGAGCTGGAGAAGGGAGCAGTTTGAAACACAGCTGCTTCAGAGTTTAAATCTGTCTTTATCAAATGAGCACACACCAACCTGTCCCAAAGGAAAAGCAGGCAGGAAAGAGAAGCTCCTCTCCCACATCAGCAAACTCTGTGCTTCCTTCTGTTCCAGCTGGAGAGTGGAGGCCATGGGCTGCCCCTCACTTTGGGAAGGCGCCCTGGGAATTGGCCTGATCTGGGAGGGGAGCAAAGGAATTCCCCAAAAAGTAGGAAAAGATTCTTTGGAAGCATTAGATTATGACAATATTTCTGGAGGAAAGCAAAAAAAAAAAAAAAAAAAAAAAAGGTAATTGCAGTAATTCAAGAAGTTCGCAGAATGAAATTTGTTCGCCAATGCACCAACCCCAAAGTCTCTGTGGTGTGTCAGGAAGATCAGGAATGTAGAGAGCATTTTGAGCAGATACTGGATAGAAGCAAGCTTCACAACCTTGCATACGTGCCTTAGAGCAGAAACATGCTGTCCTTGGGCAAATAATATAAAGAAGTTTGCCAAGATGTACCCCAGGAAAAGAGATGTGAAGCAAGATGTTCTAAGGATGTGAAGAGAGGATATGGGGCAGAATGTTCTGCTGACACTTTTGCCAATCTATGTACCTGACCAAAGATATGTTAGCTCTTTGTCCTACACATAACACTTTGTAACCAGTTATATGTATTCACCCGGTGCTAAACCCTGCATTACCATATAAATGTACCCTGAGATTTGCAATGAACTAAGCACTGATCATTACCTCCATGAAGATTGATCTCTGCCTGCGGAGGGCTCCTTTCTCTATTACCCCTCTTCTTTTCCACGTCTCTCTCCCGTATACCTTATTTCTCTATCTGGCATCCATATACTTTCTTTCTTTACAGGAATGAACCTTCAAGACTTGGATAAACACCACTGGTGTCTGTCCCCCAGAGCATGAGCAGCTCCCCAGCAAGACTTCAAGACTAAGGGACAAAGCTTCCCCCCTCAGCTCTCCACAGCACTCTAGGGAGTCTCTCTCCATCGCAAGATCTCCTTTGTCAGTCTACAGCGACGAGTTGGCTGCAGGAGGCATTTGCATTGGAGCTGTCCCCAGATGGGAGGAAGAAAAAGAAGAGGTGATTCCTGAGGAAAGAAAAAGGCAACACCATTTGGGAAGACACCAGTGTGAGTTTGCTACAACTCTAAGCCAAAAATCCCATGAAGAAAGCAACATCCATCCATGGGGCAGCGCTTTGGCTTTGATATCAATGCTGACAAAATTGCTTCCCATTCCTGCTGCCGTAGCTCCAGTTCAGTAGAAATGTGCCACCTCTGCCAAAGACAGGCAGACATGGTGAGATAAAACCAGCTAGTCTGCTGAAAAGGAGTCCAAATGAATGTTTTCTAACTCCCCCTTTGCCTCCTCTCTGCAGCCAAGACAGAGCAATGTCCTTCCTCTCTGTCCCCGATGGTGACCCAGGCATGGGATGCAGTGTGGGGACAGAGCCTGTCACTGCTCCCAGTGCCCTGCCCTGCCCTTCCCTGCCTGCCTTGCCCTTCCCTGTCCTGCGGGATCCTGCTGTGCAGTGCCAAGCCGAGCCGAGCCCGGCCAGCGGTCATGCATTTTGGGAATGACCCTCCCCTGTGCCGCACGTAATGAACATAACACCTTCTAACTTTGACTAGTTAGAGAGTCTTTGTCCCTGATTTTCAGTTTTAACAATTCAGGAAGCTTTTGTTTTCCCTGACAGTACAGTTGCTGCCAAGGGAAACACACCCAAATGTCACAGTCGAGGCGGTCACGACATAAAGCAGAGACCACAAGCAGTCTCAGTTGGTAACACTTGGCAACAGTTTATTAATGAAAATGGCTGATCTTTTATACACTTTCCAGTTGTTTACCCTTCTTCTACCTTAGCTATTGGCCACAATAATTCAATACCATGCCATTGGTGAAAAGTTACTCTGACTCCACCTAACTTTCTAAAAATGCTTCATCCAGCTGCAGAATGCTCTTATCTTCCTTCTCTCGATCTCCTTGGTTACGGCCTTGGAGAAAGCTCCTTATCAGCTTCTTCTTCTTCTTACTTCTCGCTCCTTTAGCTAACAGGCCCACTGCTAGCCCCTTCCACAATTCCCCCTTTTTTGTTTTTGACCTGTAAATACAGCTGCTATGGATTTTTGCAGGGCCCTTTGCAAAAACCCAAGCAGAGAGGGGACACACAAAATCACAATCACAGCCATCAACAAAATTCCCATTCTTCCTTCATCCATCTTTAAGTACTGATATATGGTCTTAGCCAGTGTCATCCGCACGTTCTGCTTCAGCTGCGGAGCCATCGATCCTGTCCTTTCCCGCACGCTCTAGGTAAGGTTTAACACAGCGAGCAGGAACCCATCGAGGACCATTATCTGTCAAAACACAAGCATAACCCCTTCCCCAGGTTACCAGTTCCACTGGACCAGACCATATACCAGTAATCAAATCCTTGACCCATACCTTGACATTTCTATGGAAATTTGGTTGCTTAGAATTCAAAGAAGAAAAATGGCAAAAGATTGGAGATAACTGTGAGTCAGGTAGGGGACGCAAGAAATTTAACACATAAACAGCTTTATCTAATCTCACTTGAGGTGACTCCTGTTGCATTCCCCCTTTTTGTTTTTGAACCTGACGTTTAAGAAGTCCGTGAGCTCTTTCAATAATTGCTTGGCCCGTGGGGACATGTGGAATACCTGTTGAATGCTCAATGCCCCAAGCACGAAAGAATGCTTGCATTTTCCGCGAAGCATATGCTGGGCCGTTATCTGTCTTTACATGACATGGAACACCTAGAATAGAAAAGGCATGATAAAAATGACGAATAGCATCTCGAGTTTTCTCTCCTGTGAATGCTGAAGCAACCATTGTGTGAGAAAAAGTATCAACTGTAACATGAACATACTTAAAGCGACCAAATTCTGGCATTTTTGTAACATCAGTTTGCCATTCTCCTAACGCAGAAAGACCTCTAGGGTTGGTACCATAATACTGAGTGACATGAGTCATATGATAGTCGGGACAAGAGGAAAGGATAGATTTTGCTTCGGCAGTAGACAATTTGAATTGCTGCTGTAAAGCTTGAGCACTCTGATGAAAAAATTGATGGGATAAAATTGCCTGCTGCAACACATTGGGTACAGTTTTGATTGCAGCAGCAGCTACTAAAGAGTCTACATAGGCATTGCCTTCAGCAAAAAATCCCGGTAATGATGTATGGCTGCGAATGTGCATGATAAAGTAAGAATGTTTTCGAGCGCCAATAACTGTCCACAACTTCACTAATATAGTAAACAATGGTTTCTCCTGAATATTGTACAACACTGCTTGATCTAAATGCTTAACCAAATTTGCAACATAAACTGAATCAGTAACTATGTTTACAGAACCAGGAAACAAAGTAAAAGCCAAAAGAACAGCAGAAAGTTCAACCAGTTGAGGAGATCCCTGCTGAATCACTGTCTGATATTCCCAGTGATCATCCTTTCTCCAAGCCACAGCTGCTTTTCCGGTTTTCCCGGACCCATCTGTAAAACCCGTTATACCTTCCACTGGAACAGGAGAACAAATTTGCTTGCCTTCAAAAGGAATCTCTTTAGTTAGTGTTAGAACAGGATGAGAAGGCAAGTGATACGAGATTTGGCCTGTAAAACAAGATAAGGCAGATTGCAATTCATGATTATTTTGAAAGCACCATTCAAAATACCACTGTTGCACAGGTATCACAATGGTCACAGGGTCCTGTCCCAAAATCTCATGACAACGCCTGCGACCCTTGATGATAATATCTGCAAAGAGCTCATAAAGTCCTGGAGCTGTTTTCCGAGATCTGAAAGATAAAAATATCCATTCCAGAATATGCAATTGATCTTCCCAATTATCATTCCATTGACACAATATTCCACATGGTATTTCATGGTCTTTCAAAATAAACAATTGAACACCAACAGAGGGATCTATCCTGTTAACAAATTTGTGTGCTAGGGCTAATTCAACTTCTTCTAGGGTCTTTTTTGCCGCTGAGGTCAATTGCCTCTCATCAGTGGAGGAAGTGATGCCTGACAGCAGATCAAACAATGGTTGCATCTGATGATTAGTTATGCCTAAATATGATCGAATCCAACCTATTAAACCAACCAATTTCTGTACATCAGTAGCAGTTTTAACATCAATGTCTAACTTTACAGGTTGAGGCATAACTTGAGTGTTGGTCACCAACATACCTAGGTATTTCCAAGGCATGTGTTCCTGCACTTTCTCTGGAGCAATAATCAAGCCAAAGTCTTTCAAATTTGTCACAGCACATTGTTTAAGAGCTGACAACTGTTGTTTGTTGTCAGATGCCAACAAGATATCATCCATGTAATGATAGCAGTAGCAGTTTTTAAATTGTTCCCTCACTTTTGACAAGGCCTGTGCCACAAACCATTGACAAATAGTTGGCGAATTTTTCATGCCTTGTGGGAGTACCTTCCATTGATATCTTTTATCAGGTTCAGCATGATTTATAGAAGGCACCGTAAATGCGAATTTTTCTTTGTCCTGCTCAGCCAATGGAATAGTGAAGAAACAATCTTTTAGATCAATGACAACTATTTGCCATTCTTGTGGAATCATCGTGGGTGTAGGAAGGCCTGGTTGCAAAGCTCCCATTGTTGCCATTACAGCATTTATCTGCCGTAAATCATGTAAAAGTCTCCATTTTCCCGATTTCTTTTTTATTACAAAAACGGGGGTGTTCCAGGGACTGAATGATTCCTCAATGTGTCCTGCTTGTAACTGTTCTGTAACTAATTCTTGCAGGGCAGTAAGCTTTTCAGTAGTCAGGGGCCACTGGCGAACCCGGACAGGCTTATCTGTCAACCATGTCAGGGGTACAACTGGACGTTCATTGCCCTGCAACACAGTGGCCCCCATTAAAAATCCATAGTAATTTTGACACCCCATTGAGATAAACAATCTCGTCCCCACAAACTTTGAGGAGTATCGGCAACATAGGGTCTGATGTTAGCTTGTTGGCCATCAGGATGTTTCACATTAATTACAATGGCTGACAGGCCACCTGTTGTAGCACCACCCAACCCGAGGAGTCCAAAACTTGCATGAGTGAGAGGCCACGATTGAGGCCAGCAAAGTCGTGAGAGTATTGTGACATCTGCTCCAGTATCAATCAAACCTGTTACTGATATAGTTCCTGGATGACATCCACTGGCGGTGAGAGTGCATGTCTTCTCTGGACGGCTCTCTGTTACTTTCTCAGTCCAAAACACTTGAGGTACTCCTGTCGATCCAAAGCTTCCTGTGCCGCGACTTCGGTCCACTGCATTTGGAACAGAACTCACAAAAGGTACAAGCTGAGCAATGCAAGTTCCTTTCTGAATAGTGACAGGAGGGTCATCAATGGATACCATAGCATGAATCTGCCCTAAATAATCAGCATCAATAAGCCCTAGATGCACATGAATACCTCTAAGTGTAGTACTTGATCTCCCTATCAAAAACGCACTCAATCCCCGTCCTATCGGACCATAGGCATCAAGAGGCACTTTACATATTTCTTTTGTTAAAATGGTTACTGTGTCAGCGGTGGGTATATCAATCCCTGCGGACCCGCTTGTTGCCCCTGAGAATTGTTCGCAGATAGGTAGCTTTGCAGGGCTGGGAAGGCCCGCATTTGCTGTTGTGGTTGTTGGGGTATTTGTTTCCCCACGCGCCCCTTCGCGCTCCTCTTTGGGTTTCCCGGCAATAGCTGACCATTTGCATGATATCTACTTCTGCATTGCTTAGCATAGTGCCCAGTTTTAGCACAACGGTTGCATACAACATTGCTACTTGCACTTGGCCTAAATGTTGTTCTCTGGACAGTACACTGTGACTTTACGTGCCCTTGTTGTCCACAATTATAACACTTTGCTGAAGGTCTTAACACTGCAGCAAGAGCTGCCATTTTATGCTCGACTGAACCAACTTTCGAGCAAGCAGTAACCATTTCAGACAAGGTGGGTTCCCCAGGCAAAGTATCAATAATCTTTCTGCAATCTGGGTTTGCATTTTCTTTAGCCAATTGTACACACAATTTGTCTCGCAAAGTTTCATCATCTACTTGTTTCTCAATAGCGGCAGCAAGTTTTTCAGCAAACTGCAAAAATGGTTCTCTCATTTCTTGTTGTATAGTAACATATTTGTGTTTTGGAGCTGTCATTTCCATTGTTTTAGTTAAGGCACTCATGCCAATTTGCTGAGCTTGTGCCAAAATCGAAGGATCCCACCTTGCCTGTAAATCTGGATTAGCAAAAGGCCCAGAGCCCATTAGGGCATCAACACCCACAGCATGACGAGGGTCGTGTTGAGGCAACTGCATATTTGTTAAAGCAGTGCGCTCAGCCACTCGCCTCCAAGTTTCTTGAAATACACCATATTGTACTGGCTGGAATAGAATTGTAGCAAGATGAGTGATGTCATAAGGTGCAAGCAAATCTGCATTAATCACACGTATTAATTGCATTACCTCTGAGGAATTAATACCATATTGAGCTACTTTTGATTGGAGGTCTTGCACAACCCTCCAGGCGAAGACATGATGACTGTCGTTCTGTCCTGTTCCAGGAGCTGCTTTGAAAACTGGAAAAGCCATAGGGTTATCACAAGCAACATTTGCAATGGCACTGTTCTCCTGAGGTACTCTTGGAGCACCTAACCTTTCTATGATGTCCCAGTTCTTTTCTTCAACTGCTTTCCTCCTAACAAATTCCCAAAACTCCTGAGGGTGTCGAGGAAGCACAGTGACTTGGCATGGAGGCAAAGTCCATGGGGCAGTAAGGCTAGAGCTCTTAGGAGATGAAGAGACCAGAGCTCCTTGCCCCAAGTCAGGTGTTACTGCGGGCGACTCATCACTTGACTCACTGTTGCTGTCACTGTCAGGTAAAGGAGGATACGGCCTTGCAGGTTGTTCAAGCATCTCAGAGGGGAGCGGGGGGGCAGACGGCTGGACCAGAGAGGAGGGAAGCGGGGGGGAAGACGGCTGGACCTTTCTCTCTGCTAAAGACATTTCAGCTAACTGGCGTAGCGGTGTAGTATATACAGGCACCATCTTGAGCTGCTGCGCAGGTGTGAGATAAGGAGGCTTAGGAGTCTGATAAGAAGAGGCTAGGGCAGGTTGCCCAGAAGTTTTGGCAGCTTTCCCAGAAGCCTTGGAAGCTTTCCCAGAAGCTTTGGCAGCTTTCCCAGAAGCCTTGGCACCCAGCCCAGAAGCTCTGGCAGCCTTCCCAGAAGCTTTGGCAGCTTTCCCAGAAGCTCTGGCAGCATGCCAGGTAACTCCCATGGCATCCGAACTTTCTTCACCAAGTTCCCCATCAGAGCCCCCTTCTACCTCAGCCCCCCCGTCAGGTTCTGTTATCAGCCCCGACTCTTCATCTGCATCTTGCTCCGTTTCTCCCTCTATTCTCCATTCCTTTAAAGCCTCAAAGAGCGAGTTCCAGGTTACTGCTAAATCAACAGCTGTTTTATCTCCCGCTCGAATAACTTGCCAAAGTCTGTCCCCGACTTTCTTCCATGCCTTAACACTAAATGCTGTATCGGGATCAGTGCCAAAATTCTGTGATTTAGCCCACAGCAATATATTACGAAGCTCATAGTCTGACGTATTAATTCCCTTATTTCTTAACAAAACTTTCCATGTAGACAGAACACCTTCTTCCTCTTTAGATAAATTTTGTCCCATTATTACTAGTTGGTGGCTCACCTACTTCCAGGTGTCTTGATTGGAGGGAATCAGGTCCGGACCTCCCTGTGGCTTCCACCTGCCACTCTCAGCTGCACCAACGCCGCCTCCCCCACTACGTCCCAGTGGGTCACGGTTGCCAATTGCTAGGACCCTGTATGGGCCCCCACCAACTATGTTCTTATCACGTCGGCGTCTCCAAAATGTCGCAGTCGAGGCGGTCACGACATAAAGCAGAGACCACAAGCAGTCTCAGTTGGTAACACTTGGCAACAGTTTATTAATGAAAATGGCTGATCTTTTATACACTTTCCAGTTGTTTACCCTTCTTCTACCTTAGCTATTGGCCACAATAATTCAATACCATGCCATTGGTGAAAAGTTACTCTGACTCCACCTAACTTTCTAAAAATGCTTCATCCAGCTGCAGAATGCTCTTATCTTCCTTCTCTCGATCTCCTTGGTTACGGCCTTGGAGAAAGCTCCTTATCAGCTTCTTCTTCTTCTTACTTCTCGCTCCTTTACCTAACAGGCCCGCAGCTAGCCCCTTCCACACCCAAAGACCAAAAGTGACCCAGCCTTCCCTTTGCTTCCCTTTTCCTTCCCTCACTGCTACGCAGCGCTCTCATACCAGGACCTCAGTGCTGCCTCACCTGAGGATTTAGAGCTGCCTCCAGGCCCTTCCAGGCTAAGTGCAGGTGCTCAGGACTCTGAGGTTTCCTAGCTTCTTGGGAGAAGGTGTTTGCTTCATCTGGACTTCTTGGGGTTTCACTGGAGGAGCAAGGCACAGGGAAATTTCATCTCCACTGTGAGCTCTTCATTCTGCTTGTTCCCATGAAGCTCAAATGCCAACCTGAGCTCATCATTCCTCTGGTTCCCATAGACCATCACAGCCCTTCCATGGCCTCTCCAGACAGGAGCAGCTGCACATCTTCAGAGCAGCAGTTGCCAGCCCGCATCCCATCAGGGAGGGAAAGAGTTTCTACCCTTGCTTTCCAAGCAGGTTCTGGTTAATGACCTTCAAAATGTTTTCCTGCAGTGCTGTATCATGGGTAGATCTCAAGTGAGAATCAGGTAGAAAGGGTCAAGTCGCCTAGGAAGGGGGACCTTGAAAACAGAAAGATTCTCTGCCTGATTTTCATGTCCTTACTGCAGATTTGGAGGGTGTTCTGGGCATTTTGCAGACAGCCTCTCTGTAGGGGTACAAGGGCAAGGTGGAAGATATTGCCTAACAAGTGGTCAGTGTTAGGTGCACTCTCCTCTTTCTTTGAATGAAGCCAAACTAGGACTCTGATAGGATATTGCAGATGTTTAAGACTGTCTGCCCTGCAAATCAAGCCGTGCCATTTGACGCTGGCAGGGGCTATGTATAAATCCCGAGCGGGCCGGGGCTGCTGAGGAACGTGCCTCGAGCTGTTTGTTTTCCAGCATCACTCTCATTACGTGGTTATGACAATGGGAAGATGCCAGCAGCTCACATCCCAGGCAGCAGACCAAGAACTTAATGTTAAAACTTACTTTAAAAGTTTTTTGACCAATCACACAAAGCAAAAGCATATTGACAGTAGTTCTATCCAATCACTATAAGCACAGGTACCTTTGGTTAAAACAGTGCTTGTTTATTTTGAAGACAATACCTACCAGTAAGCCTTAAAACACAATGCAGTGAGCTGCATTATTAAGCTTCAACCTTCCCAATATCTTGCTAGATAAACTTTTCTGTAGCTTGGAGATTTATTCTAGACCAGCGTTAATACACAGACCATTGTTCTATTTGTCCTTGCTTTTCTGCAGTTTAAATAAGTTTTCTGCTGACCTATCTGACGGCTGCTGCTTGGCTCTAATCACAGTTCTGCTGTATCTGAGACCTGCCTTTGCAGCTTTCCCAAAACTCTCTAATTTTGTGGATTCCCTCAGAGGACTCAGTGTCAGAGCCTCTGGAGAAGCGTGGAGGGCAGGGCTCAGGCAGGCTGTGCCAGTGCAGGATTTGAACTCAAGGCACCAGGAAGCACCAAGGCTGCAGACAGGAACTCAAGCCTTCTCATCTCCCTCCCTGCCAGAGGCAGGCTCAGAGCAGCCATCTCAGCCCTCTCTAAACCAGTGGGGGCTCTGTCCTTACCAGGCTCCTCGGGCTCCTGGGGATTGTTCCCACAGCTCTCGGTGCCAGGCAAAGCTCCCTCTGCTGCAGCTCTGTCCACAGGCTCCCCTCCTGAGGACTCAGGGGCAACATTAATATTCCCCTTGAAAGAGAAACCGAAAGGAAGAAACCCTTCTCACCACTTAGACAAAACACCTGGTCCAACAACTCCATGGCTCACACACTTAATCCCTTGTTCCTAACAAGAACTCTGGGCCCCAAAGCCCTTCAACAGTCAGAAAAAATTGACTTCTCAAACACAGTCCAAAAGCTGTCAAAGCTGACAGTGACAGTGTTGAACATGGGGGTGACACTGAACACATGGAATGGCTGCTAAGGAAATCAATTGCTGCTCTGTTCTGTAAGGTTGCATGTCTGACAGCACTAACATCAGTCCTCATGTCACTAATTGCAATGGAAGTAGCACTGTCTTCTTTCTTCAGCCAACACCCCAATCGGTGTCATGGTTTCAATGCCTCACCCAAGGCAAGGTGATGTAGAAATAAATTCAATGTATCTCATTTTGCAGGGCCCTAGGGTCTGAAATTGCTATTACAGTTTTCTTTATAATGATGGGCAAATCTTTTTTCTCTGTGTTTTCTCTTGATGGCTTTTTTAACGATAGGTGCTATCACAGTGAGTTGTCTGATGCTACATGGGCCACCTTTAATTTTTGAGGGAATGTCCTGCCAGGCTCTATCTCCACAAATGAGCCAATATTCTGTTGCTAATTGTCATGGGGACTCATCTAGGTCATCTACCCATCAGCAGTTTCACCCTTAAGGGGGCACTGGGGTAGTACAATTGCACCACAAACTGGAGTATCTGTCCTCCGGATGATGGGGAGTAACATTTAACTGTGGATCTCCCTGGTACTGAAACTCAGCACAAAATTCCATCACTAATGAACCAAGAATTTGAATTCTTGAGGTTCAGAAGGTGCTTTAAGAAGATCAGGGGCCCAGTGATGTCAGCTGGTTATGGGATTGGTCTCGTTGGCAGCCTCACACCAATATTTGTCACGATTGGGTATTGGCTGCTCCTTGGCTGGCACAGGTACACCGACCAGATGGGTTGCAAATGATTTGTCTGGGCTGAAATGGGTCAAACACACGGTATCTGAGCCTGCTGACTTGGCTAAAGCAAGGCAAACATTCATTTTTCATTGATCTACAGGCATGTATGCATGCAAAAGCAAGCAAGCAAAACCAACAAGTGCCAGTATATCCTTTGATCAAGCTCCATGTTCCTGTTCAGCTGTTTTTTGGCAAAAGCTTCCCCATCTATTTCAGTTCTCAAGCAAATCTTTTAGCGCTTGTTTAGGGACTGGCCAACTATAGGGCACTAAACTGTCCCTCTAACCTTCAATTTTTACAAATTTGGATATCTTAGAATTCTTTGGAACACAATGGACACCACGCTTTTGCTGAAAGAGCTCTATGATACAAACCATTTTCCCAGTCCAAAAATCAACATCAAACTCCAGAACTGTAGCTTTCACAGGTTGAACGGGGAACGTCTGGCATGCACCGTAGCTTCTCCGTGCGGCTCACGTCTGCGTGCTCATTTCCCTGCTGGTGGAATTGTCGGTGTGCTCTTGTGTATGAGACGGTTTCACATCCTTCACCAGGACCCACTTAGGTCCGGCACCTGTGCAAATACAAGCATACCCTTTGCCCCAAGTGATTAGTGGAAATGGTCCTTCAGTTTGTCCTAACTCAAGGTTTCTGATAAAAACTGAAGGATTTTCTTTCAATTTTTCCTGTGTGCTGTTTGAAAAGTGCCTAAAAATCGGAGGATTCGTTCCTGCAAATGAGCTATTAAAAACATAAAGACATATAAAGCTTTGCTCAACCTCATCTGGGGTGTTGCTTGGGCCACTCCCCGTTTTCTTGTTGTAGAATGGTTTTAGAGTGTGGTGCGTCCTTTCAACAATTGCCTGACCTGTGTAGGAATAGGGAATTCCAAAATGTGGCGAACACCCCAGTCCATCAAAAATGTGGCCAAATTTTGAGCTGTGTATATGGGACCATTTGTCAGTTTTCATCTCGTGGGGGATCAGTTTGGCGAGCTCTGGGCCCAGTGACACTGACAAGGACAAAAGCAAAAGACGAGAGGCGCTCTCTCTTCCCGGGACCAAAGTCCCACAGCTTTAATGGAGAACAGCTCCAGGAGAGAAAGGGAGTGTCCAGGAAAGGAAAGAGGATGTCCAGGGGAGGCAAGAGAGTGTCCTCCTCGTGGCAGGAGACTGTAAATGCTCGGAGAGGGGGGCAGTAGAAAGGAACTGCCATAGTTCAGCATAATAAATCACCACACTGTAGTTTTCTGCATAAATTGCTGCACTTGTTGAAAACAAAATCCTGAAATCTCCCCAAACACAACCGTGCAGTCCCAAATGACCACAGTGTGGGAGAAAAACCACTCAACCCCCCTGTATACCCAAGCACCAGGTGTCACAGGGAGTACCAATCCCTGCAACTAGAAAGTCCACACACACAGGCTCACCGGGAAGGGAATATCTCTTTATGAGGGGACAGAGAGCTCACTCTTCTCAACACAACACACACCATACACCACATCGGCATCCACCCACATCATCTTCCTCAAACATTCACACACTGAAAATACAACCACAACTACAACACACAGGAAAAACAGCAGCAATAAAACAGGATTTGCTCAATTCACACCCAGAATTCCTAGCAGGTCCTTATTGACACAGCAAATCCTTTCTGCCATCAGCTAGACCCAAGCCCAAACTGCACAGGCGTACGTCGTGCACAGGACATCTCTGTGTGACTTGTGAACAGCCCTTCCCCTGCATACGCCTTACGGGTTACTTTATACAGAGTTAAAGGTTCCTTTCTCCACAGTGCCAGCAGTCTTGTCTGTCCCCTACGAGGAGCAGCCGAGAGCGGAGGTGCCTCCAGGAAAGGAATGTCCTGGCAGCGCCCAGAGACGTCCAGAGCCCGGATGTTCTTGCTGGAGCAGGGAAGCGTTCCTGCCGCAGTCAGCAAATGAGGTGTGGAATAGAACTCCCCACAGTTAAAGGTAGGAGGTGGTGTGTTAATTACAGCCAGGCACACGAGGAGTTGTCTCCTAAAGACATGTGTGAAGAATCACTGGCTCTCTCTCTCATCTCTACTCATCTAAAATATCTTACACATTCATATAAATCCCAAAAAACCTAACACATATTCATTAGATAACACTGCCTACCCTCCTTTGAATTAAAATGTATTATAATTGAGTCCAAAGTTCCTTCACATTTCTGCAGTCTTTCACTTCAAATGGGTTGGTGGGTTTTAAAGTAGGGAATGGTCTCCTTCTGATGAAGGCCAAGACGTCTTCCTCAATTTGACCTCTTTCCTTATGATCTGTTGGCAGGCTTTCACACCCCTTGGCTATAGTTGTAGTTTCGGGGCCCAGGTGCAGGCTACGGTCCTCTTCTTTGTCACAAAGAAATCCGCATCCCATCCTGCTTCTTTAAACATAGTAAAGACAGGCAAGTGACATATTACCCTAGCCTTAACTACCTTATCTGATAAAAATTAATTATCCCTTCTTATTTCTACTCTTCTTGCTATACTCTTTCCCCCTAACTAAATCTTGCTAAAATTTTAACTCTTCCAGTTCTTTTAAATCCTGGATTCATGGCCTCATCTCACACACCAGCCATGGGTGAGCTGATGCTGTAACTGGGAAATTCCACTCCTGAGCAGGAGATCCCAGGCCTGGTTCTGAGCTGGAAGGGTGAGAAGGATGAGATGCACGTGGTTTTGCTCCAGGGGATGTCCTGAAAGTGCACTGCCCACCTGCCCCTGCTGCCGAGCACCACGCTCCACCTCCTTCTCCTGCTCAGCAGATTTTTAGGATTCCAGGGCTTGGTATGTATTATTTGCTACTGCAACAAATAGAAAGAATTTGCTTTGCAAGCCCAGTTTTGTCCTGGCTTATTTTCTGCATGGGCCTCCTCCTGAACCTGGGGCAATGACCAGTGGGGACCTACAGGACACTCCAGTTCTCTTGTCAGTAACTTCGGAGAAGTGATTTAAGTATCAAGAAGTCAATAAGTATCAATCAATAAATGAAATCATTTGGGGGAATATTTAGCCTGTGAGTTTCAGCAAAGTATTGAATATATCTTAGATCCATGGATACAAACTAGTAAGTGAGATTGCTGGGTGTGCACGTGTTAGGGAAGTGATTCCCCACACACCCAGTGCTTTTGATCAAGGATTGCCTCTCTTCTAACCCTGAGCTGGCAGCAGGAATTGGGCCCTGCTTGGTAACGTTCATTTTGAAGACTTCTGTTGAGCAGGTAAGAATGGTGAAAATGTAATCTTTTCCAGTTGTTTTCCTTTGGTTTACCTGTTTGAGGGTTAAAATTGTGTGCTGCAGGTGTGCTGGGTGTGTGCAGAGCAGTGCAGCCCCAGAAACCCCTTGGCTTGCCCACAGGTTGTCATGCCTTGTTGCCAGGTGTGCCCAGCTGTGGCAGGAGAAGGAGCCCGCAGTGCAGTGGGCACCGTGCCCTGCCCAGCCGGGGCTCTCTGGCACAGAGCAGCAGCAGCGCCAGCACCATTCAGCCCGCTCCTGCCTTGGCTTCCCCTGGCACACAGAAGCCTCTGGAAATCAGCGCCGCCAGTGGCGTTCCCAGCTGGGAGCAGCTGCTGCTGGCGGGCAGATGCTGCCAGTTCCACTGCTGCCAAAGGGGAAGAGAGGCAGAGATGTACACGCACCGGAGCCCTGGGCATGTCCAATAAAGGTGCAAATATGTGGGGAGATTTGTTAGGAAGCATTTCAGCTGTGATGCCAACAGTGGCTTCTCTCCTGGTTCTGTGTGTTCTGGACAAGTAATGCAATGGTTGGGTCTGACAATTAAGAAGCAGATGTTATGTGGATGTTCAAATGAGTAGTGATTATATTGTAATATATCCTCCCATAGTCCTCTTTCCCGTCCCCCTTGTAACAGCCTGGGTAGTCAGGGCATTTGGGGAGGGCTGGCTTGTGACCAGCAGGCAGGGTGTAACAACGCCTGACCTCCAGTCGGGATGCAGGAAAGTAATCTCCACCCATGGGCAGCAGAGAAAGAGTTGACTGGCAAAACTTTTGGAGGGGCTGAGGGTATAAAAGGCAGAGCATCCTTTTTGCAGATGAGCACATGGCTGCTAGTCACAGAGACTCCCAATGATGCGACTTTTCCTTATTCAGTCCTTTGTTAAGGTTTACTAAACCTTTAAAATTTTAAAAGTGAGAGTCATTTCTCACACGTGCAAAGCTGTGGGCCATTATCTTGGTCTGGTTTCCTTTGCTTGTGTCCCATCTGAGTGCTCAGTTGGGGTACAGGCTGTAGGTGCTTGGGGCACTCCTGGAGTTCCTCTTGGATCCCCTGAACAACAGGGTTTGGCCCATGAGGGGAATTTTCGGTGCTTTGTGACAGATGAGAATTTCCCAGGCTCTTTTGTGTTTTCTGTAGGGAAGGTTGGTTATTGCTTTGCATAAAGACCAACACAGAGCTGTCCCTTTGTGATGTCAGGGCATGGTTGCCCCGTCGTCATAGTGGCATCAGAAGGTTGCCTTGGTGCACGGAAGGCCTGAGTGTCAGAGCAGCCCTAGGCCTTGCTCAGATCAGGAGAACCTTCCTGGTCAAAGCAGCTGTCAGTAGGCAGCTGCCCACTGACACGAGGCTTGTTTTTTAGCGTTTAGAAAAATTGCAGATATGCCAATAATTAACCATCTGGCCACTGCAGCTTTTGCTGCATATGGCATTACTTATTCCATTTATTATTTCACAAATTTTGCACGTAAGTAGAGGCTTCCCTTCTGCTTAGGTTAGGGTGTATCCTAACCTGGCTTTTGTATGTCTTCTTGCTCTTTCTTGGGGGCTGAGTTTCTGATTTTGAAACAGAAAGAGCATTAGAATGCCAGAGGTTTGCTAAAGCCCCTGTCAAGAGGTCTAGCTAAAAAGGGGGTGTCTGTAGCCACAGGGGCAGCATTTGCAGGGGAACCTGCAGGGCTTGCGTTCCCTGCACGGGAGAGTCTGTGGCAGCAGAGTCTGTCATTTCCTCAGGTTGCTGGGAGAAGCAAGACACCTTTGAAAATGTAGACTGGCAGACCTTCTTTAAGGCTTTCCAAAAACTCTGCAGTTGTTCCCAGAATTCCGAGAAAGCTTCTTTCTTTTTAAATTTTGTCATGAAAGGATTTGACTAACTTGACCTTTTACTAAATGCTAAAATAGTTGCTCCCTTTGAAAGGAAGGGCTGCTGTGCTTTTCCACAATAGAACTGCGCCACCTCTGGGGGATTTTGGGGAAGCTTTTCTGGGCAACGGTTTCCTGCAAGTTAATCAGAATCAGTGCATGACACTGAGTGAAAAAAAAAAAGAGTACCTGAAGGAGAAGATTTCAGAAGCTGTCTTATGTGTTTGGTAGAACAGGAGCATTGAGTGTTAAAAACACTTTGCATTTGCTTGATCATTTTTGTATTCATTTCCTGGCTAAACTGGCTGCAGTGTAGGCACAACCAAGAATATTGTCCTGGTCTCTTGCTGGCTGTGTGAATGAGATGTGTCTCCTGGAGGGATGTTGTGAAACGGGAAATCATCTCTGTTTGGGCTGACTTGTTCTGTGGGATTCAGCAGCCCAGGCAGTTTTCTGACAGCATCTGGTTCATTTTCCCTTCCCACTACAGGACACCTGAAGCGTGTATTCAGCAGCGCTGAAGATCCTGAGGTGAGTGAGAAAGGAACATTTCATGTTCCTGGTGTTTAAGACTTGTAGAGCAAGCTGAGAGCTTGGCCAGTAGCAGTAGACTGTAGAGGGCCAGCTAGGAAGGCCGAAAGAAAAACCATATTCATGCCTGTAACAAAAATAATAAAGGCAGAGATAGATATTTTTAAATTTCCTTCTCAGAGTTTGAAGAACTAAGAAACTAGTTTTGAAAAGAGAACGATGCTTGCCGACAGCAGATAGGGAAAATTTAATGAAGAGCAATTTCCTGTACAGTTGAATTAGATCATTTTAATTTAAAGAGAGGGACTTAGAATGCTATTCCTATCAAACTTGATGATATCTACTTGGAACATGAGGTGGTAGAACAGGAAGGCCATCTTGCAACGGTGCCTGCTGTATCTGAAGTGCAATGGGCACCTTTGTGGCTGGGGAGCTGCGTGGGCCCAAAGGACGCAGGGCTGGCGGCCGTGAGCAGCTGGAGATGAGGCAGCGTGGGGCCAGGGGGCCCAGAAGGCCAAGGGCACGGTGGCTGTGCCAGCAGCAGTGGGGCAGCAGGAGCAGGGCAGGGAGCGTGGCCCTGTGCTGGGCAGCGCTGCGGCCACAGCTGGAGTGCTGTGTGCAGCTGTGGGCCCTGGGAAGCAGAAAGTCATGGAGGGGCTGCAGCGTGGGCACAGAGGGACAGGGGAGCTGGGCAAGGGGTGCAGCACAAGGCCAGGGAGGAGGTGCTGAGGGAGCTTTAGCCTGGACAATGGGGGCTCATGAGGGACCTTCAGGCAGACTGCCATTGATCCCTGCCTTGGATCCATAGAGCCAATGCTCAGCACGAGGGCTGTTTCCCTGCCAAACATCCCTTCACTGCATCCAAGTGCTTTAGACACTGGTGTAGGTAACGCTTTCATATTTTGTTGATTTGTTTTTTTGCTAGAAGGAGAAGCAATTTCTCCTTCTCCAGGGAGCAAGGGAGCTTTTTTCTCAGTCTTTCCTACCCTTTTACAGCACTGGCAGAAATTCTGCTAGAATTTCAATTTTCAAGGGGGCAGTTCTGGACAATGCAGTATTTTTGCACAAGAACACATCGTTTGGGGCAGGGATGTTGGTGCAGAACGAGCTGTTCTGGTGCCAGACCAGCCAGTAGGGCTTGCCCATCCTTTTCAAGTAAACGGCTCCCGTGTCTTTTGGCTGCCCAGGGAATCAGTGTGTGTTGTGTTTGGGAACTGAGTAGGAAATCAATGCCCTTGCATTCCAGCTGGTGCTCAGAGATTAGAGGAGCTGGGAGGGGCTGGGCTGCATTTCTGATTCCAGCCACTTCAGCACCATCAGTGTGGGCGAGTCCAAGCAAAGAACTTGCCCGAGCACAGATGCACAAAGAGAGCCGTTCCCAGTGCAATGCTCTGGGTCTGATTGCATTCCATAAGGACCGACATGCTCCAGATTCCCCAAGAGTGTGGGTTACTGAAGCAACAGGAGAGCAAGTTCAGGATGGCTGCTGGTTGGGGCACTGCTGCCGAGTGCTGATGTGTGTAGCGACAGGAAGGACAGGATTGATTCAGGGTGACCCCAACGTGGCATAAAATGTGCTTTCACTCTATGATTCAGAAGTTTAAACAAATGCTTTATTAAGCTATGTTATATTACACTAGTACTATATTAAAACTATACTAAAGAGATATTATACTAAAAACATACGAAAGAAAAACTCGTGACTGTCTCCACACAGCCTTTTATCTAATTATCTAATCAGTCTAAACAACTATCTCTAAAATCCAATTAACAAATCACTTTCAGTAAACAATCACTATAACACATTCTTCATGTACTAAAAAACAAGAACAGCAAGTAGAGATAATAATTGTTTTCTCTCCTTCTATGAGTTTCTCACTACCTTCCCTTAAAAAAAACCTAGGAGAGAGAATTATATCTCTCTCCATTCAAAGAATGTAAATACTACAGCACAGTATAGAGAGATGATAAAAGTGAGATCTGTCTATCTATCGATTTTAATCTTCCTGGCTCTGCTCCAAAGCAGGGGAAGATGCAAAGGCATCTATTCAGGAGAGAATTAGAGACAAGTTCCATTGACTGATCCTGAGCAGGCAGAGATGTTTCCCCCTCCAGAGATGGTTGTTTTTTCCCCTCATGTTTTCCTACTCCAGCCTTTTCTCACCTGAAGCCTTCATTTGTCCTTTAAATTTTTGCATGTCTTAAGGGAATGGAACTATCCCATGCTGTAGCTGGGGTCTGGTGACTCTGGTCATACATGCCATGCTATACATGGTTTCCTTCAATGGCATCCCCAGGGCTGTGTAAGTGCATTCGTTAATGGGGCCTTATGAGAAACTCTGTTACTGCTGGTCAGAATTCTCCGTTGACAAAAGAGGGAGAAGAAACACCTTGGTCCTCCTCCATATACTGAGGTGGCCATAGAGGTTCTCTGACTTCCATCAGAGACCTTTGCATGCATCCTTATCTCCTGAATGACCCGGTTTTCTAACAAGAGTGTGGATGTCAGGAAGGAGGAATGCTGGTGCAGGCCTGAAGAGAAGGTGAACTCCAGAAGTGTCTCTCACAAGGAGTGAGCTCACCCAGGAAGCCCCTGCAGAGCCAGGATGGAGCTGTGGGACAGGGCGGGGAGTCAGTCACTACTGAAAGACAAACAGGACACGGCGGAAGCAGAGGGAGGCCCTCACCAGACCCTTGAGAAATGCCACCCCTTCCCTGTCAGCTGCCTGAGAGGCTGCTGGAGCTTCAGTCCCAGATGGCCCCTGATTGTAGGGCCAGGGTCACTTTGGAATCTGTGCCTCCCCTCGGGCAGAGAACGACCCAGGAGAGCAGCAGCACAGTGCTTTGGGAACGTGTGAGGCCAGCAGTCTGTGAGTCTTGGCCCACAAAGGGCGTATGGGAAGTTGAAACCCATCTTCTCTTGCTTTCTGTGCAGGTGCTTCTAGAGAAAGAGCAGGAGCACACTGCCTCATCTGAGCTGCCATGCCAGACTCAGGGAGAGCTGTTCCCAGCCCGAGAGCAGGAAGAGCAGCTCAGGCAGCAGGTGGAAGAGCCACAGGAGAATGGCCAGGTAAACCTGACTGGCCAGGCCACAGAGGGAAGGGCAGGGAGAGGAGCATAAAGCAGAGCTCTTGGGACTGAGGAGGCCAGGAGTCCCACAGGCAATGGAAGCACAGAGCCTTGCAATCTGCAGTGATCTGCCCTGGGACAGGAGGTTTGCAATGGAGGCAGATGTGGAGAGGGAAGCAGAAAGAAGGGGCTGAATAAATGTGATTTTGAGGCTGCAAGAGGAAAAAAGCTGAGCCTGATGGCAGCTCTCAGGCCCTTGCCCTGCTTTTGTGTGTACAGAACATCAAGGCAGAGCCACAAGCAGAGCTGCCCGAAGCTCAGAGTGACATCATGACAGTGAAGAGAAAGAACAAGGAAGACATGGGAAGAATTCAAGAGGAGAATCTCCATCAGCAGAGGGGCGATCATCAAAACCAGGTGAATGAAAGAGTGGCAGCCACTCCACTCATGAAATGTCCTCTCTTTTGTTTATTAGAGAACATGAAGGAACAGCTGGATGCAGAGCTTCAGACAGCTCACAGTATGAACAAGGCAAGGCATAACAGCTGGAGGAAGAAATGAAAATCATCAGAGAGAAACTTAATCGCTTCCGTCAGTCTCTGCAAAACCAAGTGAGTGAAAGAGGGATGCAGCCACTGCAGTCACCAATCTGGTGGTTTCTGCCCTTCTTGCCTTTCCAGTGCAGAGCAGCAGGGAGTGGGGCCATGCCTCTGAGTGCCATGCTGCTGTAGTGTGTGTATCACAGTCACTCTGAAGGACATTTCCCGGTGTGCTGAATCTCAACATTAGCCCTGGACAGTGAAACTTGTCCTTTGGCCTGTTGGCCAGCAGTCATCCAAATTGATTCCTGCTGGCCTGTTCCTGCTCTCCTTTTTTCTTGAGGTGTTTTTACAGTGGAACTTGGTGACCCAGATGGAGGATTGAAACAAGCTGTTGTATCCCCTGTCAGTCTGTTCTTTGCCTTTCCTCACAGTCGATGACTCCTGGCTGACAGGGACAAGCTGTAGTGTCTGACTGCTTTGTTCTATTTGACTTGAGGTGCAAGTGTTGACATCTCACCGGGCAGCCTGCGAAGACTTGCAGGGAATGTGTGGCAATGAAGAACCCCAAGTTTGGAGTGAGGCACAGGAACAGTGCCCACCAGAAATGCTCCAGGTCCAGCACATCATGGGCTCTGAACCTGCTGCTGCAGCAGCATCACCTCGAGGAAGCCCTTCTGTGAAACCTGGGAACTCAGGCTCGGGCACATCCCGGGAACAGGAGATTGAGGAGGAGTACCTGCAGCTGCTGGGTACGTCTGGGGTGTTTCTTATCTGAGGGACAGTGTGTTGTGTGCAGGTGTCAGCAGAGCTGTACCAAATGCTCCTCCTGAGCTCGGTGTCACAGGGCCATTTAGGACTCCCCAGAGGCAGTGCTGTGCACCGAGGCAGCGAGAGAGCTCTGGGTGTTCCTGCTGCCTCTGAGGGCATTTTTTTGGGGGGTGGGGGGGGTGGGGTGGGAGTGCTTTTCTGTTGTTCATTTTTGGTGGGGGTTTTTTGTTGTGTTTTTCTCCATCCCGAAGGAGGCCTTCTACCCCACGTTTTACTGATGTCATTTTATGACTGTTACTGTTACCACTACTACATCTGCAGTTTATTTTCATGAGAATGCTATCTTTTTGTCAATAAGAACTACTTTGAAAGAACATCAGGTTACAGGACAAATAGAGAGCACAAGATATTTTCCATGTGTTGCCATAGAAAAAACAGAGACTTTGATAACAAACTTTATTTAATCTTCTAATTTTATGCTTATCAAGATGTGTCCAGGAGACACATCCAAGTGGCGTGATCAGATAAAACTGTACTGCAGGCATTTCTCAGGAGAGAGCCTTCAGCCCAGCCATGGTATATCCCTCAGATCCATGGCACTTTTCCATACCTGATTCCCACTCTTTGCCATGACTGTTAGAATCCTACCCATTGGCCCAGGCCCTGCTCAGATCAGTCTCTAGGAAAACACATCAAGCCCTTTGTGATTCTGCAGCACAACCCAATGAATCTGCTTCTTGCCCGTAACAGCTGCCAGTGCTGTGCTCTCAGATAAGAGACCTGGTGGGGCTGAGACCAGAGCCCAGTGGATTCTGTGTCTGCCATCACCTGTTGGGACAAAAAGGGCACTGATGTGTGCCTCGGTGTGGCTGATCTCAAAGCCCATCCTGTTGTGTCCTGAATGGGGGCAACAGCTTGTCTGGGGCTCAGGCTCACTCTGGCTTCTTCCCATCAGTGCCTGTCAGTGCTCATGCTGGGGCTTTGCCAGCCTTGTTGTGGTCGCTGCCCTGTCCCTGAGGGCTGGAGGGACTGCAGAGGCTGGAGCCTTCCTTAGCTGGGAGAGGGGCATCTTTGAGCTCAGCCTGCTCACAAACAGGTCAGGGTCCTGATGCTGGAAGCCCCGTCAGGATTGTTTACAGCTGGAGCTGCTCTGGTTTACAAATGGGAAGGCATTCCTTTGGCAAACTGCTGAAAGGCGGGGAAGATGTCCTCCTCTCCTGGGATTCTATGTCCCTGTGCTTTGTTTCCTGTCAAGAGAACTCTTCAAAAGACTGTACAAATCAGTCTCTGTGCTGGCCACCTGTGCTGCAGGGCTGTCTGCCTGGTTGTGGTTGTTGTTACCCAGCCGACCACAAAGGGCTCAGAGCTCCAGGCGCTGGGGCTGCCTTTTGTATCTCCTGGAAGCTGGGATCTCTGCTTTAAAGTCAGCATCTTGCATTTTGTTTCCCTCAGGGAGAATGGTGAACACCACTGAAAATCCCCTGATGAAATACACACATCTGAATTATATTGGCAGCGGGTGAGTCCAACAGCAGTTACTCCTGCACAACCGTGGGCCAGGTGTGTTTGGGGTGGAATGTCTATCCAGTGTGAAGTCAGGACAGCTGCAAAGATGATCAGACACTGGGGATAGATTGTCCCATCTCTCAATGCTGCTCAGAATTTCTGAGTGGGCTCAGAAGGCATTGTCAGAGATGCCTTGCTACCGAGGTCTTGCCTGCATCAAGCAACAGGACCTGGAAGGTCTCCTTGTCTCTCAAGTGTGGGACAGCTCTGTGTTAATTTCTTTAGCATTTTTTGTATGTCTCAAAATCATACTGGCACACTAATGAAAAGAGAAGTAACTTGCTTGCCTGAAAAAGCAACTTATGCCCTATCAAAGCTGTGAGATAACAGTTCCCACAGTTCCCAGGAACAATTCTTTCCCCTGGTTTGAAGAGGGAAACACTCTGTGGTCAGGATAGGAACCACACTGTTTAGACAGTGAAACCCAAGAGGAAAGACTAAACTCCCTTTAGAAATTGGACCCCAGTGCTTCAGGAACAGGCCCAGTGCCCATGCACTTGAGAAGAAAATGCATCATCTCCCTTCTGGCAGAGCCCTCCTGCATCCTGCAGGTTTTGACACTTGCAGCAGAGATCTCCTGTGTGGGCTGGCTTTCACTGCAAGATCTAAACAGCTTCTCCTTTCTCTGCTTCTGTTTTTTTTCTAGGACTTTTGGAGATGTTTACAGAGCACTCGACAGTGCCACAGGAGGAGAGGTAAATGTCAACAGCCCCTGCAGGCTCTGCTGCACTCGAGGGCTTTCCCCTCTGGTGTGAGCTGTGGCTGGAGCTTTGGGCAGAGCTGTGCTGAAAAGGCACAAGAAGCACAGACTGGTGCCAGCCCACAGAACACATTTGGGACTTTGTCCTCCTCAGCTGCCGGAAGGAAGGCACAGAGGGCAGCAGGTCCTTTCAGAGAAGGACGCGCTCACTCGCTCTCCATTGCTAAAACAAAGGTGGTGCCTGCGAGCACCTCACTGCTCTTTGGGGCTACAGCTTCAGAGTCCTGAATTCTCATTCCTGGCTGCCAGCAAATCCATCTGAAAGTTCCTGGCAGTTCCTTAGCCACCTGCAGTGCTGCACTAGGGAACTGCACGTAGGGAGAGATCTGCAAGGTGTCCTTGAAAGCCCTAAGCCCTGCCCATATCACAAGATGGATCCCCAGAGTATTAAGGCATGGATTCCTTCTTCTGAGTCCCAAACAAAGCAGCAGAGAGTGCGGTCAGAGGTTTGTGGGTGATAACTGAGACACCGTTGTTACCAAGTGGTCAAGGCAAAATGTCAGTGGCCCCACGTGTCCTGTAACTGGCTCCCAAGGGAGCAGAGAAATGGGCTGTTGGAATGTCAGTTCCTGATTACTGCAGTGCCTAATCACAAGGCAGTTTGGCACAGCTCAGCTGTGTCATTGCAAAATCACTCGCTCCACGTGCCTTGTGGTCTCATGCCACCAACCCCTCAAGTTCCTGATTTTCAATGTCATTTTAGGTGGCAATAAAAAAAATAAATCTTCAAGGAGTGAGGAGGAAGGAGCTAACCTTTAATGAAATAACGATCATGAAGACGTATAGGAGTCCCAATGTTGTGAATTATTTAGACAGGTGAGAGGTCATGGTCTTATCCCATGGATGTGTGTTTACATAAAGCAAACATGAGAGGTTAAAAACCCACTTTGGTCAGTGGCAGCAAGTAAAGCTGTTAATTTTTATTTATTCATATTTCTCTACTCATCTCCAATGGATGAGAAGAGAGTGCATCTTGTCTGCATGAGTCTTCCCTGGCACACCTAGTTTGATAATTACTCCAAAATTATTCAAAACCTGGATCAGCTGTATCTTCCTAACTCAATAGCCTCAAAGTTCACTACCTCCACATTTATTTGGGATTGATTTTTTAAAGTTTCTTAAGTGCAGATGAACCATCCTAAAGTGGATTTCCCTTGGATTGTTGCCCCTCTTTGCCGTTGCTATGCATGCCAGGAAGACTAGGTGCTTATTTCCAGAAACACCATGCCTGGCATGTTTTATATCTGGGCTGTTTCTAAACTGCACTTTTCATTTGCTGCCCATCTAAGACATCTCCTTTTTCACAGATGTGTCTTTCTCTATGAGACTGCACAGATTGCAAATAATGCACAGCCAAGAGGGAATGTCTATTCCTTTGATTCTGTCCTTGTCACAAAGGCATCTGGAAATAAGAAACCTGGAAGCAAAAAATCAACGTAGCCATGCATGTTCATCTCTACCCCCTTGTTTCCTTCTTTCAGCTACCTTCTGGGCGAGGAACTCTTGCTGGTTTTAGAGTACATGGATGGAGGTGTCCTGAGCGACATCGTCAGCCAGACCTGCCTGTCTGAAGATGAGATGGCAGCCATCAGTCGGGAGGTCAGCAATGCCATCTGTGTTTCCAAGGGCTTGGGCAGGATTGTCTGGGAAACAGGGGCTCAGAACAGGAGAGGTTTCCTGTGCCGAGCTTTGTTTCTGTGTTGCTGCTATGCTATGGGCAAGTAAAAGCATCTCGAGTGAAAGGCCTGCCAGTGCCCCTGCACTCCCTGTACTCAGTGCCAGTACTCTTATCTCCTGCTGTTGTATTCTCGCTCTGTCTCTTGTATTTGTAGTTGCTGTTCTCCTCCTTGCCTCTCTAAATGTTTGCCTGGAGTCTGTCTTCACTGCATTCCTTGCCTGTAAAAGCAAAGGTGCTGGTGGCAGGATTTGAAACAAAGAGCAAAGAAAGAAGAGAGAGACTCGTTTCTCTCAGTGCTCAGCTAAAAAGGATAGGAGTGCAGCCAGAATGCTCTTTGCTTCTGAGCACATGCGCTGCAGCAGGAGTCATCCTGGCTGGTTGGCAGGGGACAGCCTACAACAGCAGGTGCTGTTGCTCTTTCAAAAGCTGATGTGCCTTTCCTCAGAAAGGTCCTGCTCTGCAAGTGTTGGAGCAGCAAGCTCTTCCTCTCAGTGGCCATGACTGTTGTGCCATTACTCCCCATTCCCCTGGAGAGGGAATCTTTTAGATTCTTTGTTTCCTTTCTTGTGTGATGAAATCACACCACTCATTTTTGCCCTTCTGTTTCTGTTTTCTTGCTCAGTGCCTGCAAGGACTGGATTTTCTTCATGCAAACGATGTGATCCATCGAGACGTGAAGAGTGACAACATCCTTCTCAGAACGGACGGTTCTGTCAAACTGGGTCAGTATATTCTTGGTCAGGTGCAGCGTTCCAGGGATGTGGGTGTGGGGCTGCTTGGCGTGACTGCCAGCTCCCCAAAAATGGTGCTGGTGGCAGTGCAGGGACCCCTGCTGCGAGCTGAGGGCACAGTTGCAACGTGCACAGAGGTAGAAGGAGCCACAAGCAGTCAAGAGTGGCCTTGCTCTGTGTGGGTCCCTTCCAGAGGGAGGGAGTTATGAGTCTAAAGAACAAAAGCCACTGCTAGAGGCAGTGTAAAACATGGGGGGATTTTTAAAGTCGCCAAGGCCAGGAGATTCAACAGAGCAATTTCAAACTTCTACTGGGGAATTCTTTTGCTTGCTTTCCTAATTGCACAGAATTCAGATAAAACCAGTATTTTGTTTTCTCCTCAGCTGATTTTGGCCTCGCTACTCAGCTCAGCCCTGAGCAGAGCAGACGGTGCTCGGTAACCGGGACTCCTTGGTGGATGGCGCCTGAAGTGGTGACAGGTCAACCATATGGCCCCAAAGTGGACATATGGTCTTTTGGAATTGTGGGAATTGAAATGATAGAACAAGAACCTCCTTACTTGGGCGAAAGTTCTGGCACGGTAAGGAGCAAATACTCACTGATCCCACTGTCTTTCTCACCTGTCCCATGTCCTGTGTGCCACTGGACAAAATCCCATTGCCATCTGCTGCAACTACTTCCACCAAGGTCCCCTCCTACAAATGTCCCTGCAACACATCAGCATCTGCTGTACTTTTGCTTGCATCAGTGGGGGAACTCAAGCCTTACCACCTGCAAACAAACTCCAAACAAACTCCATTCTCACTCAACACTTTCCTTTGGGTTAGTGGTTCCAGTTCTTTTGTCTGTGTAGATGGCCTTAATAACAGGGGAAAAGCGTCTTAAAAGTGTTGTTATCTTTCCAGAAATGAAGGAAGGAAACCCAAACCCAACAAAGTTTCTAAAACCGTGGTCTTTAGAGAGGAACCTAACCCTGTGTGCAGTTTCTTCTTACTGGAAAACATGGGCATGAGGGTGTAATGCACAGAGTCTCTTTTGCTTCTTGTGCAATGCTGCTGAAACACTCAGTGACCGTGTTTCTCTCCTAGCCCAAGCAACATTCTGCACGTCACCAAGCCAGAGCCTGGTGATGTGGAGAGCCTGCCAAAACCTCCTGTTTGTTTCCTGGCACTTTCTGGCATGGGCCTACCATTAATGCATTGACTTGAGCAGCCAAATGACTAGAGGGTGTCCATAGGGATGGAACCTCTCCTTCTTCTGACCTAGACAATTTTTCTTTGGCTGCAAAAATGGGAAGCTGAAATTTTCAGACTGCTGAGAGACAGAGCTGCAAGTGGCTCCTGTGTGCCCAAGCAGGCATTTTCATCCCAATACGTTTGTGCAGGCATCTTAATGTGTCTGTGTTGAAGAGGAGATTGTAAATGTTTGTTTCCCTACCTGGGTATTAACTGATGGATTTCCTTTCTTTTCTTCCAATTCCCATTGTTTTCAAGAACAGCACAAAAAGCTTGATGAGTTTTGTTCTAGGGCACGTGCGCTTAAAGGACCAACAAGCACTGCAGAGATGCCTTTCATGTACTAACCCTTGAAATTAGTTAGTGTAGCAAAGTCCCTCTTCCAAAAACCATCTCAAGCTGGCATGAATCCTCAGAGAAGCAAATGTCCTTTTGCTGATGTAGTTCCCACTAACTAGGTCAGGCAATGAAATCAGCTGCCAAGGCAAGATCTGCAGGATGGTGGAAAAGCTGTGGCTGCATCGGGGTTTGGGTTTTTGGTTGGTAAAGGAAAGTCATCTCTGGGTCTGTGCCAGGGCAGAAACTGCCACTGAAGAACAGAGGTTAAACAAAGGGATCTGGGAGAGCCTTAGAGAAGTGAAAGCAGGAGGTGGAGCCTGGTGTCTCCTTTCTCTCCAGGCTACATACCTGATAGCCACAGTAGGGACTCCACAGCTGCGGCAGCCCAAGCTCCTCTCGGCTTTGCTGCGTGACTTCCTGAGCTGCTGCCTGCAGACAGACGAGGAGCAGCGCTGGTCTGCCAAGGAGCTCCTGCAGGTAAAATGTGAAGGGGCTGCAGGTGAAACAGGCTCTGAGGGATGGGCTCCTCCTCCACTCAAGCCCAAGGCAGCAGATGAGCCCCCTTCCTCCTCACCTCCACTCTTGCTGCTCTTCAAATGAAAATGGTGAGGAATCCTAGACTGGGCTGGGCTGGCAGGGCCCTGTAAATGTCCTCTGGTGCAAGTGTCCTGCAATGAGCAGGGACATCTTTAAAGAGATCAGGTTGCTCAGAGCCCGTTGCCACCGGAGCCGGAATGGTTGCAGGGATGGGGCACCTACAAGCTCTTGGGGCAAGCTGTGCCAGTGTGGCACCATGCTCCGAGTACACAAGTTCTTCCTTAGACCTACTCTGATTAGATGCCCTTAGTGTTTAAAAATATTTGTCCATATCCTATTGTAACTGGCCCTGTTAAAAAAGATGTCCCCCACTTTCTTCAAAGCCACTCTGAAGTCTTGGAAAGTGGCAATAAAGTCTCCCCGGGGTCTGTTCTTCACAAAACTGAATAACTCCAGCTCCCTCTGCATTTCCTGTGAGGAGAGGTGCTCTGTCCTCTGACTGTGTCTGTTGCCCTCTTTTGTGATTTTGTGGAGTGTTCAGCTTTATCTAATGGCAAAAGAATTGAAGTAGAGCAATGCAGGGTACAGAGACATGAAATGGTGGTGGAGGAACCCAAGGAAGCCAGTCCCAGCCTAGGGGTCAGAGATTTGGCTGTGGGCAGGAGGGGCTGTGGGGGGCTCACTGTGAGCCTCTGAGGGGCCCTGGTTGGTGCCCCCCAGCCCACCCTCAGAGGTTTCTGCCATGCAAACAGGGACAGCTGGGAGGGTCTTGTCCCAGCCCCATCTGCTGCCTGGCGCGCTCAAGCAGACGGGAACTGTGCCAGGGTTACTGGCAGGTTGTGTGGCAGAGAGGGAACTGCAGGGCCCAGTGCCACTGGGCTGGCCCTGCTGGGAAGGAAGGTGCCATCCAGCACACGAGGGGCAGGGCATGGAAAGGCAGACACTGCTTTCTGTCCCTGTGGGAATCAGCACAGTGCCTGTCTTTCAAAGGCACGGACCTATGTGAGTCATTGGAGTTTCCTGAAAGGAAGAAAACCCAGGGACAGAAAGCGCCATTTCTAGAGCGCTGGCAGGGCAAAAATCCCAGCATGATGAAGACATCACAATAAACAGATGAGTGGGATTCTGGGCCAGGTTTGCCTGTGATGGCAAGGTCTTGCACATTGGGGATGACTGGGAAGTAGATGGTCCCATTGCTCCTCTTTCTGGGTCTTTCCAGGAACTTGATGTATCCTGATTGAGTCCCTGAAGCAATGAGCTTGGAAAGTAATGGTTCACTGTTCTTTGTTTTTGGTTTTTGTTTTTTATTTCCCGCTGGACAGCATCCATTTGTAACTTCAGCCAAGCCACCATTCATCCTGGCACAAGTCATCAACTCAGTGAAGAAGACGAATAACCCTAACCCTAAACTCTAAACCTAAAACCTAACCCTAACCTTAAATGCTAACCCAAACCCTAACCCTATCCCTATCTCTATCCCTTACTCTTTCCCTAACCCCAACCCTAAGCCTACACCAAAGCCTAAACCTAAACCCAAACCTGAACCTAAGCCTAAACCTAAGCCTAAGCCTAAACCTAACCCTTACCCTAAACCTATGAGACGAGAACATAGCAATCATGTCAAGATATTATCTCTTACCAGTTTAGAGTAGGATTGTAGAGTAGGGTTGCTAAAGAGATTTGTAGCATAGAATTATAGATTAGAGTTGTAATTAATAAAGTTTCTGAAACATCAACTCACTTGGAAGATTCTCCTCCTTCTGACCCCTTCAGAAAATTCAACATTTTTTTCTGAATTACCAATTGTTTTTTATTGGTACTAAGTCACACATATGGCTTTTTTTGTATGGTTTCATAAGTGAGCAGGGCTCTTCTTCATTCATCCTCTCCAGAGTACACTGCCTTTGGAATATGACCCACTGGCTGGTTATGGCACATCTGAGGTATTGCTAGTTGAGGCAGAAAGGGCAATGGCATTTGAAGGCAAAACCAAAGGAAGAATGAGGCAGCCCAAACATCTTGTGCAGATGCAGGCCTTCAGCTGTGACTGGAGAGCAATGGGGTTCCTGCCACTTGGATTTGTATCCCTAAATGCAATAATCTCTTTGGCTGGAGGAGAGCCTTGCTCAAGTGAGAAAGCAGAATGATCAGAGAGGGTGCTCGGGAAGGTCTCCTGTGGCGCAGAGCTGTCAGCGCCTGTGAGGTGAGAGCGGGCCCGGCCTTGCCCGGGCTGGAGCCCCAGCAGAGCCCCGGCAGAGGCCGGAGCAGCCTGAGCCCCGGCAGAGGCAGGCTGGAAGGAGGCCCTTGGAGCTGCAAGAGGCAGCAGCCGGGCCCTGGGTGCCTCTTGCTGGGAGCGGGCGAATCCTCCGCTCTCAGAGCCCAGGCGGCAGCTGGCTGCTGCCGAGGGGAAGCGCAGCCGTGCTGGGCACAGCCCGGCCTGGGGGCCATGGCCTTCTGGAGTGTGCCCAGGAGCAGAGAAAGGCCAAGGGCAGCTGCGGGCCGCTGGGCTGCCTGAGGATTCCTCCTCTTCTGCCGGCTGCCCTGCAACTCCTGGCAAAGGCCAGCAGTGTGTGCAGCACTCTGGGCACCGGGGCAGGGAGCCGGGCTGCTCGGCAGGCTGGAGCACAGGGCAGCTCCTTCAGGCCCGGCACTTGTGCCAGGGAAGCGAGGCCAGCGTGAGGCAGGGACAGCTTGGCAGGGCCCATCTGCAGGAGCCAGCGCCTCACGCAGCTCTGGGAGGAAGCGCCTGCAACCCTGCAGTTCTGCACTGAGCCAGAGCAAAGGTGTGAGATGCAGAGTGTTTGGCAGAAATATTCAGGCCCAGCAGGCCAGCCTGCTTTGTGCTCTGTGGTGCACAGCAAGCGCTGTGCAATGCAGCTCTGAGCTGCTGGGAGAGAGGCAGTCGGGGATGTGCCTGAGGTGAGTCAAGGGCTTAGCTGAAAATGTAATGAGGATAATTGAAAAGTGCAGATGGGTCAAGGGCCCAGCTGGGAAGAGAATTGGGATAGTAGAAGATTGCATATTTTAGTTAAGATTTTAAAATGAGGTAAGAAGCTAAGTTAGTAATACAGGTAGCAGAAATCATGTGCCTTAGTTAAAGAGTACCAAATATATTAGGAACATAAAGCTAGGAGTGACAGGGATAGAGGAAGCAATTGTGAAGAAGCTGAGACCATAGAAAGACCTTGCCTTAAGAATAATTGAACAGTTAGGAGAGGCTTGGACCATGAGCAGCAGGTCAAAAGGTCTTGCCAACTGGCCATGGGAGGAGAGTTCACCATGAGGAAGACTGCTTTCTTCCTCCCATACAACCACTCCCTCATTTCAAAATCCCACCAATCCACTTAAGGGAATACAATTGCGCAGCTGTAATAGATATTCAGCTGATAAAAATGCGAAGCAGGCAGGTAATAATTATGTATTTTGGGTCCTTAGAAACCTAATGTAAATCCTTTTCTGTAGAAATAGAGAGCAGGAGTCTGCAACTCCTTGCACATGTCTCTGGAAACTAGTTCACATGTGACCAGGGCTGCAATAAATACCCTTCTTTTCTACTATAATTAGTTGAAGGGTCATCTGTCCGTGCTTCAAGGGTTATGCTGGAGTAGTGAACTGATTTGGATGGGAGCAGAAGAGTTTCAGCAGGCAATTTTTGGAAGAGATGGAAGGCTCTTTTGACTGGGAAAGAGGGTAAAGCCATTTGGAATGGAGAAATGATCCCAAAGTCCATCCAATTGTATCTTTGTGTCTGAATTGAAATCAGAATGATTATAGATAGCTTCATGTAATTTGTCTACAAATTTATCAAAGTCTTCATTCTTTCTTTGACAAATCTGTGTAAAAGACATAGTGTGTAACTTATCTGGAAGTGCAAGAAATGCATTACATGCTAGTTGTTGGCTCATCTGTAAGACTTGATCAATGCTCCTAGCCTGGGCAGTGGCAGTAGCCCCGGGCCCTTTGCCAAGTAACTGTTGTGCTGTTAAACCATACAGAGGATCACCCTGCACTCTAGCTCTTGCAGCTTCTTGAGCACACTTTTCCTCCCAGCTTTTATGAAACATCACCTGCTGATAGGGTGGCATTCTAAGTCTTATTAGGGTATGCACATCAGCTGGAATTAATGCGTTAGATGGAAAAATATACTGCAGAAGTGACTGTGCAAGTTGGCATTTTCAACCAAATTGTGAAAATGCAGCTCTCATCTTTTCTAAAATCTTCCAATCAAAAGGTTCTCAAACTCTACTTGCAGCATTAGTTACTACAAGAAAAGCTTCTACATCATTGGAGAGAAGAGTCCCTTCTACAATAGCTTCTGCAATAACTTTTTTCTACTTTTGTTTCTCTTTGGTGGAGATAAAACTTGGCCTGCAATTCCACAGAAAGAATTAGGAGGACCATGCTAATTTGGGAAATTGACACTGTTTGCCCCTAGCATTCAACAGATGCTTGACATCAGGCACAAATTCCAACGTCCAAAATGTAGTGAGCATCTATTAGGCTCAGACTGCAAGGATAATGTAGAATTGTGGAATTGGCCTTCGGTTATCCTGGCATCACTTTTTACACCAGGATTGGCTTCATCACAGGCCCTTACATCATTCAAACGATTGGCTTGTTGGACAGGAAAACAAATTAACATTACATCTGCAATCCGGAATGAGCTTACCACTGATGTAGGTAGCATACACCACGCTGTGTTACAGGATAGGACTGCTATAAATTTTTTGTTGCTAGCACAAGGAGATGAGCGTGAAGATTTTGAAGGGATGTGTTGCATGAATCTCTCTGACCACTCTGGATCTATTGACAAGAAATTGTCATTGCTTAAGGAGAACATGAAAAAGCTCACAGTGGTTGAGAATTCTTTTGATGAGTGGCTAAAATCCTGGGGAATAACAGGCTGGCTCAAGGATTTAGTACCCTTTGGCATAATGATACTTTGTCTTCATTTTCAATTCTGCTTGTAGTGCCTTGTTGTGCAGAAAATAATTGAGCGTGCTTTTAAATCAGTCTGGCTTGTGCAAAAACAAAACCGGGGAACTGTTGAGAGTTTTTTGCAGATTGAGGAGTTCTTGCTAGACAAGGGCCATATTCAGCCGATGCACAATCCAACCTGCTTGTACTAATGGACAATGGACACATTCACAAACAATGGATAATGGACATATTCAGAAATGGGGTTGGTATATCCTTGAGAAAAATACAAGAAGAGTCATCAGGACTCAGCAAGTTTGACAGCAAGCTTGGGAAAGAAGGAAAACATTGAACCATGAGTGGGCCAGAAAACAACAGCAAGATGCGTGAAAAATTAGGTGATCCAATCAGCATTCTCTTTTAGATGTGTAAACAACTAGGATTAACCAATCATGTATTAGATAGAGACACGTGGACAGAAGAGATGTATTATAAATATAATCTTTTTAGGGATAATAAATTTGGCCTCACTGGATCATATTGGTTGTGGTGTGATATCCCTGAACCTCCGCACCCCGCACAAGGGCAGCTGGGGAGGCCCAGCCCGGGCAGCAGCAGAAAGGAATTTCTCTGGCAGGGCAGGGCTGTGGTGCAGCACGTCCCCAGCAGGAGCCTGGAGCAGCCCAAGGCTCTGTGTGGGCAGGCAGGGGCAGGCAGGAGGCAGAGCTGTCAGCAAAGGAAGGGCCCAGCCAGGTGGGGCAGCCGGGGGATGCCGACAGCCTGCAGGGACAGAGGCGCAGGGCAGGGACACCGTGGGACAGCCGGGGCTGCACAGGGCACAGGGATGGGCAGCAGCTGCGAGACAGCCCTGCCAGAGCCAACATGGGCAGCACTTTGGCCATGGCTGCTGGGCCTGGGCCTGAGGCCACGATGGGACAAGTGGCCCTTGCAGGCCTGGGGCCTCATTGCCTCCTCGTCCCTGCTCAGACGCCTGGCAGGGGCCGACATGACAAAACTAAGCTCACAGATGTTGCAAAAGCAGGGGAAAAAGTCAAGGAGGAAGACAAAACTTAGGGGGCAAGATATGAGGAACATGGCATGGACACTTCAGAAAACAACCAAAAACAGAAAAAAATCTTTCCCACAGTCAAAGCCATCAAAAGGCATGGCATGCCATCAAGGGCAGGGACATGCACCAAAGATTCCTCTATTAGTCCCCATTGAAATCGTAAGATTCCTTTTCCCTTCTCGATTGGAAATTTCATTTCCTTTCGGGAAGGGAAAAAGAATCTTGCGAATCCCAAATGAAAGGCTTTCAAACACACTGAAAGGCGATAGGTTAAAATGAAATGCAATTGAAAAAAGCAGAAAATCGGGAATTTTAGTGACTTCAAAAAGTAGGCTGTGAGGAAATCCGCTGCATTGCACAGGACCAAAAAATGCCAAAACTAAGCTCACAGATGTTGCATAGGCAGGGGAAAAAGTCAAGGAGGAAGACCCAGCTTAGGAGGCAAGATATGAGGGACATGGCATGAATACTTAAAGCAAAAAGAAAAACAAGAAAAAATCTTTCCCAAAGTCAAAGCCATTAAAATGCAGGCAGGCCATACGCCAGCAAGTGCAGGCACATGCAGCAAAGCTTGCCAAAATTGATCCCCACTGAAGGACAAAACAGAAAAGAAGGACTTACAAACACGCTAGAATAGAGACACCATCAAAGGATTTGCAATTGGAGGAGAAAAAAAGAAAATTTGGGAAATTAGGTGACTCTAAGAAAATGGTCCGGGATTATATCAGGTGCAGTGCAAAGGACCAAAACATGCCAAAACTAAGCTCACAGATGTTGCAAAAGCAGGGGAAAAAGTCAAGGAGGAAGAAAAACTTGGAGGGTAAGATATTAGGGACATGGCATGAATGCTTAAAAAAAAAAAAAACCAAAAAAAAAGTGTTCCAAAAGTCAAACCCTCCCAAATGCAGGCAGGCCATACGCCAGCAAGTGCAGGAACATGCAGCAAAGCTTGCCAAAATTGAGCCCCACTGCAAAGAAGGACTTACAAACACGCTGGAATGGAGACACCATCAAAGGATTTGCAATTGGAGGAGAAAAAAAGAAAAATTGGGAAATTAAGTGACTCTAAGAAAATGGCCCGGGATTATATCAGGTGTAGTGCAAAGGACCAAAACATGCTAAAAGAGGGAACACAGATGTTGCATAGGCAGGGGAAAAAGTCAAGGAGGAAGAAAAACTTAGGGGGCAAGATATGAGGGACATGGTATGGACACTTAAGAAAACAACGAAAAAAAAGAAAAAAATCGTTGCCAAAGTCAAAGCCATCAAATGGAATGGCATGCCATCAAGGGCAGCGACATGCACCAAAGATTTCCTCTATTGGTCCCCATTGAAATCGCAAGATTCCTTTCCCCTTCCCAAAAGGAAATGAAATTTCCTTTCGGGAAGGGAAAAGGAATCTTGCGAATCCCAAAAGAAAGGCTTACAAACACTCTGGAAAGGAGATAGGTTCAAATGAAATGCAATTGAAAAAAGCAGAAACACGGGAATTTTAGTGTCTTCAAAAAATAGGCTGTGAGGAAATCAGCTGCATTGCAAAGGAATTGCAATTGGAGTAGAAAAGAAGAAAATTTGGGAAATTTAGTGACTCTAAGAAAATGGCCCAGGATTATATCAGGTGCAGTGCAAAGGACCAAAACATGCCAAAACTAAGCTCACAGATGTTGCAAAAGCAGGGGAAAAAGTCAAGGACGAAGACCCAGCTTAGGAGGCAAGATATGAGGGACATGGCATGGACACTTCATAAAACAACCAAAAAAAGAAAAAATCTTTCCCAAAGTCAAAGCCATCAAAATGCAGGAAGGGATATGCCAGCAAGTGCAGGCACATGCAGCAAAGCTTGCCAAAATTGATCCCCACTGAAGGCCAAAACAGAAAAGAAGGAGCTAAAAACACGCTGGAATGGAGACACCATCAAAGGAATTGCAAGTGGAGGAGAAAAACAGAAAACTTGGGAAATTTAGTGACTCTAAGAAAATGGCCCGGGATTACATCAGGTGCAGTGCAAAGGACCAAAACATGCCAAAACTAAGCTCACAGATGTTGCAAAAGCAGGGGAAAAAGTCAAGGAGGAAGACCCAACTTAGGGGGCAAGATATGAGGGACATGGCATGGACACTTCAGAAAACAACCAAAAAAAGAAAAAATGTTTCCCAATGTCAAAGCCATCAATGGAATGGCATGCCATCAAGGGCAGGGACATGCACCAAAGATTTCCTCTCTTGGTTCCCATCGAAATCGCAAGATTCCTTTTCCATTCCCGTAAGGAAATTTCATTTCCGTGTGTCCTCCACGGGCCCCGGGAGGAGCCGGGGCCAGGGCCGGGGCCGGGCTCAGACCAGGCGGAGGCAAAGGGCGGCGATGCTGCCCTGGCCCAAGGCACTGATGCTTGCCCGGCAACGCCACCGCCAGCACGGTCAGAGCCGGGTGGAGGCGAGACCATGGCGGGACGGCCGGGGCCGGGCACGGGGCAGCCCCGCCCGGGGCTGGGGGCGGGCCGGGGGCATGGCCCGGCCCGGAAGGGGAGAGGGAGGCGGGGAGAGGAGAGGGACGCCGGGCAAGGGACCCCGAGAGAAGGGTGCCCGACAGCGGGAAAGGGAGAGTAAAAAAGAGAAAAAGAGGAAGAAAAAGAGAAAGAGAAAGAGCATTCTAAATTATCTGTTTTGTCGCTGCTTCTGCCACTGCTACCGCCGCTGCTGCCGCCGCTGCTGCTGCCGCCGCTGCAACTGAAGCACCGGGGCCGTTCGTCCCCGTGTCCGTTCCCCGCTCGCCCCACGAGCCCCACGTTCGAGCCCCGCACGCCCCGGGGACAGCCCCTCTGTCTATCCAAACACGGGAACTTTGCGGCCTTGAGCCCACATGCAGAGCCCCGACTCCTGCACGCTGGCACAGCGATCCCCTCGCTCGCTGCTGTGCATTGTCCTTGCCGAGGGTCAAACACTGCTGGGCCACCTCCCCTTGGGGTAGGATTCCTACCTGACCCCAGCACTGCACTTACACCTCCAGTGTTGCCTTCCAGTAAAAACAGGGGAAGGAAAACTGTGTGTGGCTCATGCTATTTTAGAGTGTCTAAAAATCACTAAGTCACTGATCTTAGAGGTGCTGTGCATCTGGAATTACTGGGATGGAGAAGTAGTGTAACATGGAAAAGGGGAGCATAGAAATAAATAGAGGAAAACATCTTGGATTGTTTCTTTCATTTCCATTTCACATCTGGAAAGCTGTTTCAGTTTTCCAGGAATCTTCTCCTGTCTGCTCTTCCCAAGAATCTCTCATGGAGAACAAGGTCAAGCTTCTGTCACAAGATTTACCACCAGGAAATTACGCCACTGGTACAATTTTCATGATGACTGTTTGTGCTGGCTGAGGGCAAATTTTGGGAGGAAACCTCCAAAAGGGGTCCGCCTAGAAAGCAAGTTCAAGCGGCCTCTCCCCCTACTAGTTCAGGAAAAGACTTCCCTTGAGAAAAGTGAAAAAAACCCAGTCTATTTAACAAGTAAAGTATTCACAAGCATGAAAAATGAATATTAAATAAATATTAAATAAAACCTCTGACAGTGCTGAAGAGATGGCAAATTCAGGAAGTCCTTTTTGTGGGTTGTAGTTGGCTCCCTCAGTCTCTTCTAAGTCCCTCTGGTGCTGGAATGCAGCGTCCCAGAGCTCGGTGTGCCACAGGTGTGAGCTGCCGGTGTTTGTCTGGGTTTTCAGTCCAGAGCAGGTTTAAACAGTTCCAAGAAAAAGGAAAGTCACAGTCTGAGGAACTTCTCTTCCTAGGCTAGCTAACACCACATTGCTAGACCTGGGCTGTGAAGGCATCAGGAAATTTCCAAATCTGGGCACTGGCAGTCCCAGCAAACACCAGATCTGGGTGGAGTCATTGCCAGCAACAGAAATCTGCCAGATTTGGGCTCTGCTGGCACTGAGAAATTTCCAAATCTGGGTTCTGGTTACATGAAACACAAGATGTGGGGGTGGTGGCAGACCCAGTAGCAGGAAGCTGCCTCGGTATTACTGGCACCTGAGTGGGTCGCTGAGGGTGAGAGATGGACGGTGAATCTTGTTTCTTGATCAGAAGGCTGGATTTATTGATATATGATATATAATACATTATGACTATACTAAATAGAATAAAGAGAGAGAAGTTTCAGATGCTGCTAAGCTAAGAATAGAAAGAAAGGTTCTATAAAAAAGTTGTGTCCAGGGACTCTGTCCCTAGCTTGTTCCTGTGATTGGCCTTTAATTATAAACATGGGAACATGAACCAATGACAGGTCAAAATAGGTGCATCCTATTGCATTTCACAGCAGCTGATAACAATTGTTTACATTCTCTTCTGAGGCCTCTGCCTTCCAGAAGAGGCAGAAATCTGAAAGAAAGGATTTCTGTGAAAAAATGTCTGCGACACCTCGGCTTTTGGATTTCTGTGCCAGCAAATTGCTGCACTTGGGCTGTGCCAGAATAGGGAAATTTCCAGATCTGGGCACTGGCAGTGCCAGCAAACAGCCCATTTCAGGCTCCAGGCTCCAGGAATGACTGGATCTGGATGCCTTCCTCTTTTCTTTCCTTCTTTCCTTCCTTCTTTCTTGGGATCCTGCTGCCAACAAACTCCAGATTGGGCAGTGCTGGCAAGGGGAAATTGCCAGGTTTTAGCTTTCTTTGCCAGTAAATTCTGGATATGGGTGGTGCCAGAAGAGGAAAATTTCCAGATGTGGGCACTGGCAGTGCACACCAGATCTGAGTGGGGAATGTGCCAGCACTGGGAAATTGCCAGATGGTAATTTTCTGTGCCAACAAATTGCTGGAATTGTGCTGTAGGCCCAGGTGGCCAAGAAGGCCAATGGCTCCTGGCCTGGATCAGGAATGGTGTGGCCAGCAGGAGCAGGGCAGGGATTCTTCCCCTGTGCTCAGCACTCCTTGGGCAGCACCTTGAGTGCTGTTTGCAGTTCTGGGGCCCCAATTTAGGAAGGACATGGAGGGGCTGGAGTGTGTCCAGAGAAGGGCAATAAGGTTGATGAGGGATCTGGAACACAAGAGCTGTGAGGAGCGGCTGAGGGAGCTGCTGGGGTTGTTTATCCTGGAGGAGAGGAGGCCCAGGGCAGACAAGGTGGTGTCAGGGCACGGATTGGACTTGATCTCCATAGCCTCTTCCACCCTTGCTGATTCTGGGATTCTCTGAAAGAATACTTGGAGCAGTTTCACGATGAGCCCTGGGCCTCCTGTTCAGAAGCTCCAGCAGCCCAGGTCCCTCAGCTTCTCCTGCCCGCCCCAAAGCCCATCCTGTCAGTCCTGCAGAGCCTCTGCAGCTCCTCCTCACTGCCCAGAACAGGGAGCCCCAGAGCCAGACACAGCAGCCCAGATGTGCCCCCCTGGCCGGGGGTGCCGCTGGCAAGGGAGCAGCACCAGGCACTGCAGGAGCCTGCAGACAATTGATCTGAAGGCCAAACCTCCTTAGCTCCTTGTGAAAGAGCAGGAACAGTTCCTCATTCCAGAGTGATGGAATGCCAGGCACCGCAGCTCCGGGTGAGGACTGGACACAAGTTTGCTCCCACTGAGTGCTGTGATGGGTTCTGCAGGAGCTCTGGGCTCCTGGGCTTGCCAGGCACAATGAGGAGAGAAGGAGCCAAGTGCACTGATGTGGGAAATGGATATGTAGAAAGTTTTTAGGACCTAATAGAAGGCCCACACAGTATGAATCTGTATATAAATCTTGAGACAAGAAACGCTAACTTAAAAATTTCCATGAAATAGGACAGATATTGTTGAGAGAGAAATGGAGCTGGAAAAGTTTCAAAAGATGGCCTTGCAAATAAGATTTTAGAAAAACAGAGCTATGAAAGATGCATTGTAGTGGGACCCACAAAGAGTATTTTTAAAGAATTGGCTACAAGGCATCTACAACATGGCATGGCAAAAGGCTGATAGACCAAGAAACGCTTATAATGTATTATAATTAGGAAGTAACTGGCTTCTGATGGTGACGGCGTGAATTATAACATCTGTATTGTCTCACCATTCTCATGAGACTGAAAATAGAATAAAAGTTTTTAAAACACCTCTCAGTTGCCCCATCTCTAGGTCAAGAAAAGAGTATTATCCAACACACTGACACACCTTTGCCTCAAGCATAGCCCAGCCTGGACCAAACACACTGAAAGGTTTCCCCTTTGGCCCATGTCTCGAAACATCAGGTCTGCTGTTTGACAACTCAGCTTGGGTTGGTGTCAAGGAGTTCCCTCAGAAATACTGGGTTTGTCTTCCTCTGTGCCTTCCCCTCAGCAGCCTTGGGGATGCTCCTGTGTGAAGCCATCTGTCTCACACAGTTTGAGACAACTTCAAACAGGATATTGTGCAATAAGTTGTCTCCTCTAAAGTGTGCCAACAATCCCTTTCCAGCAATAGGAAATTATTACTAATGGATGGAAGTGGAAAACCCCCAACAGTTTATTATCAAGCAGAATCCCCCCATGACACGCGTTCCAAGAAGGCGCCGGGGTCTCTCTCGGAAGAACAGGAGCTGTCACGGAGCAGTTCCAGCAGCTGATGGAAGCTCGGGGACTCATCCGGTGTCGGCTTTCTCCCACGGCAGAGCTCCATGGGGCGGGCAGGGCAGTGAAGCAGCTGGGCTGGAGCCCCTCGCTGCCTTGTCTCCCCGGCATGGCTCAGCCCACAGACTCTCGGGCTGGGAGCGGGGCCGCTCCGCTCCTGCCGGCACCGTGTCCCTGGGCTTGGACAAACAGTTTCCTGCCAGGAGAGCCCTGCACACTGCTCCACAGATCTTTCATAAAGGCCCAAACCAACTCCAAACACTCTGTCTGCAGCAGCTTTTCACAAAGGGCTGCAGCAATCCGGGACAGCTGCAAGTGAGTGTCGGAAGGCTCTTGTCTTGTTCCTGACAGCAGAATTCTTGATGATCTGATGCAGTTTTATTCAGATGTAACATGAGAGCTGAGGTTTTTTTGTTAAAATATTTCATGATGAGTAACAAGCCTTGGGTGCATGAGGTACAGGACTGACATGCCAAAGCATGAGCATATCCTCCAAAGTGGCCAGTTTAATTGCCCATTTTATTACTCTTGTATTTACTCCACACTAATAAGGAAAACCAAGCTCTGCTTGGAGGCAAAACAGGCATGGGATGCACTACAGTCCCTCGCAGGCTCAGCAGGGCTGGCAGTGACAAAGCAGGCCGTCTGCTTCATTGTGAACCACTACAGAGCTGCATCCCAATCTGGTTTAGGTAGCGTGGTATTATTAAGAGGTCCTTTTCTGCATGAGACCCAAAAAGGAGATCCCAAATGATCTTCATGCAAGCATGCAGTAAAGAACGGCTCCTGCTATCCTAAAAAAGCGTTTGCTTTGGCCATTACACTCTTCCCATTCATCTTTTGATGCAGACACTTCAGGTTTTCTCTCACACCCCTGCAAGGCTGGCAGTTGCTGTTTCCCATTTCCTGTTTTTCCCTAGAGATGGTGCAGTGGCTGCTTTGAAACAAAAAGCCCTGAGATCTGGATAGTTTGAAGGAGCATGAAATGCTAATTAAGTGCTCATATTGGTAATACCCAGGTCTGCACTGCCCAGTGCTCTGCAGCAGCAGCAAGACCATGCATCATTCCTGTTGGTGGATGTTCATGTTTCTGGTGTGCAAGAGCAATGACTTTGAGGAGGGACAAAAATGCCCCTCTTCAAACACTGGCTGTGCAAGGAGATGTGAAGCTTCACAGCCTTTTCTAGGATATTTTAGAAAGATCTAAGTGAATATTGTAGCATGGAGTAGGTCCCTAAATTTGTCTCCAGAGAAATCCCCAAAGGGCACATTGACTCTGCTGCTGATGGCAACCCCAGAAGCTCATGGACCAATTTTCCCTGCAATGTGCCTCCCTGCCTGGGCTTTACTAGGCCAGGACTAGACCCAGAGCTAAGCAAACACATGCAGCCAGGTGACATTGTGTAACATCAGAAGCTGGCAACTGTGGAGTCTGGTTCTAGCATGGCATAAAGAAAGAGGCCATGAAGGTATATACAGTTGAGGGAAAAGTAAAAGGTAGTTGTAAAGCATTTCCCAGGCTTGATCCTATAAATGATTAGGCTCTCTCAAGCACCACTTGTTAAACAATAAGGTTCTCAGACAGTCTTCCCATAACAGGCAAACATTCTGTCCTTGGGCTCTCTGAGAACACTGATCCTATTTTCAATAGACAAACCACAGGTATTTTAAACAAAAGGAGGGGTTAGAGTTTTCTCTGTAACCTATCGTGAGCTTGGATTTTGCAATATGCATGAAGTTAATTAACACTGTTATATAAAGTGGCTGATTGATCAATAAATCAAAGTCAATGCTGATCAACGACAAGGTGGGTTGGCTCCCTTCGCTTTCAACAGGCAACCATGAGGACTTTGCTGCCAAAAGGTTACAGTTTGCACTGGGCCCAAAAGTGTTTTTCCCTAAGGCAAAGCAAACTGAAATGTGAAGTTTAAAAGGTTCAAATGACTATGAAAGGAAACTGCAGAATAATTTCTGGAAGTGCAGCATTGTCAATGATCATGCAGCCCACCAAGAGCTGGAGCTGAATCCAGAATTGCTTCTTCCAGCTGTGCAGGAATTCATTCCACTGGCAAGCACTGGTCCACGGGAACAAATGATCCCCTAGCTCTGGGCTGAATGGCACCCAGGCTGCAGTGCAGATTTGAGGAGCCCTTGTCACTTGTTATTGGCCTCCCAGGGCACTCATCCTTCTGCAAACAAGGTGCAAACAACACAGCTGCACTGCTGTCCCAGATAAATATACATGTGCCAAAGCAGTGCATCATTTCCCAGTGAAATACATGACTTCTTCTTACCTATGGAATTGTGATTGAAGACACCTGTGAGCCAGATCTGTGGGAAATTGCAAAGGAGCGAAGCTTTGGGATTTGGGCACACTTCTCTTGGTTTCTTTGCTCAGGACTTTGGTGAGCACAGAACACACCTAGGTAGAAAACCTTTGACTAGATAGGATCTTTTGGATCCATTGTCCCCCAAACATGTCAAAGTGTGGCCCCGTTGTAATGCCAAGTAACAACGAGCAGCACAGATGACACAAAGAAAGCATGGCCAAAGAGGAAGAGGAGAGGCCCAATGAGGAAAGGATGTGGTGAGACACTGGCACACCGAGTGAGCTGCACTCCCATAATCTCTAGGCTAGCAGGTGCTGGTCTCACATTCTCCTCTTGGTTTATTTAAATTTCATTTATTTACTTACTTTTTTTCATCGTCAAAATAAAATATATACAATTAAAAATATGTCATCAAATTTTAAAGATACAATCAAAACACATTCATTCAGAACTGTATCTAAAGATCAGAACATATGTACAGCAGTAACTATGAAGCCTAACACATCAATCCCAATCTGCAAACACTCTTCATACGGGCGGCAGCTTCTTCCTGAGCTTGGCGGAAAGAGAGCTCTTCTGGAGGGGAGGCAAGGACTTTGTGGGTGAGGGAACATCTGAAGTGTCCAGAGAAAACTTCTCAGTAAGACTGTAACCAGTCAGATCTGCAAAATGGAGACACAAAGTTTAACAGAGAGGCAAAGTTTAGCAGAGGCCACCATGCAAACCTAAAGCATCTGAAGCTCTGCATTTCATGGGACACATTTCCTGGAGATGTGTAAACAGCTGCACAGGGAAACATGCTCCTGCTGGCAGACACTGAGGCAGGCCAGGGCAAACCCTGAGCCACTTGCCCAGAGCTGGCACAGGCACAGCCTGGCCTCTGGGCTGCCCCGGGACAGCAGGGAGCCCAGAGCCCTGTGCTCTCCAGGAATGGCTCAGCTGCACACGCACCCTCCTGCTCCTCTGCCTGCCCCACAGCTCAGCAGCCCCACAGCTCCAGGGGCACTGGCAGCAGCCCAGCTCATTGCAGGGGCGCATGCAGGGCACAGCTGTTCCCTGGCAATGTGCACAGCCTCTCTGGGCTGCCACAAGGCCCTTCCTGCCAGCAGAGATTGGCCCAGCTCCCCCCTCACCTCTGCGTGCGGCTGAGCCATGATTGCCTTCACCTTGTCAATAATCTGGAGTTGCTCCAGGCCCCCATGCCATGACTAGGAAGGGCAATGGAGAGAGTGGGGCAGATGCACACCCTTCCTTAGGATTTTGTCATTTTTGGCACAGCTCAAAAGGCAAATCCAGAGGTATGCAACTCAGCGCTTCCTCAGCTTTCTGGAGAACATCTCGCCTTCACCAGCCCAGCATTTTGGAGAGGTTTTCCCGCACATGTGGAGGCTTGCTGGCAGCACATTTCTTCAGCTGGGTGCCCATCACCTTGCAGAGGGCAGAGGCCAGCTTGGTGGCCACGGTGCGGACGTTGGCGCTCCGCACAGGCAGCGCCTTGTTCTCCAGGCAGGGCCAGAGCACGGGCAGGGCGTCGCGCTGGGCGACTTCAGGGCTCCTGGCATGAACCCCTTGCACAAGCCCTGCCGGGACAGAGACACAGCTCCTTACCCACCAGCCTCACTGCAAACAGGGATCCACCTCTGCTTCTGCTTCTTGCCAGCCTCTCTGGCCAAGAGCAGCAAAACAGCACCCAGAGCCCCTTGGTCCAGAAACGGGCAAAGCAGCTGATCATCCTGGAAACAGAACCACCCACCCCTCAGCACTAACTGCTGCAACCAGAGCCTTGTCCCTGCGGCAGACTTCCTACCTTTACTAAATTATTTCACAATCTCTGCATGAACAATGAATGAAATGTCCAATTGCCTTTGATTTCCATTAAGAAGTTGTCTAAACCCACACTGAAGATTTGGAAATGCACCATAGAGAGGAAATGGAGAGATTTCTAATAAAACGGTTGATTCCATTTTTGTAACTTTGATGCCAAGTGCCAAATGTCTAATCTGGCTCTTCCCTGCGCTCAGCGGCACACAGCAAAGGGCAGGATTAGAACACACCTCAAAACTCCAGCCCACCAGAGATGGCTGCTGCCTGACAGCTGGATGAGAAACATCAGTGGCCAGCTGGGGTCTTTGGCAGAATGCTTTTGGGGCTTCCAACAAAGAGCTGTTTCAAACCTCAGGGTGTCTTACAGAATTACCCAGACCCCATTGCCTTGGCATTTGGGCATCTCCACATTTTAATGCCATTTCCCCTCTCAATCTTAATGGCATTTTTTTCCTATAATGTCCACTCAAATAGGGGCATAGAGAAGGAAAAATGCTACACAGGGGACTGAAAGGTAACCAAAACACGAGTGTTTTCTCACATTGTCTCTGAAATCTCTCTGCCCATTTTCCTAACTGAACTGTATCAAACATAGACAAAAGCTTACTACCAACAGGCTCCTTGCAACAGGCAGATTTGGCTAAGATATGAAAACCTGAAATGCTCTGGAGACCATTCTTATTTTCTGATCAGACAAAATGTTATCTAGCAGCCACTTAATATTCTGTGGTGGAAGAGACTTCCTTTTCTCTATGCTGTTAATCCACCAGCAGACATCAACATTGAAAGAGCTCCTGCAAGTACCCAAAACCAATTCTGCTAAGCAAGAAAGGGTTATGGTACCCGTTTTAAAATGGGAATTCATTTCAGTTTAAATGCAATTAAAGACATCGGTGACTACTGAATGTGAGGAACAGCTAAATCCGGTCCTGCTAAATCTCAGAGAGAACATCTGCTCTTTCTAAAGTAGTCCTAATTTCTGGTTAATTTCTTTATTTGAAAAAGAGATCAAAAGAAGTGCTAAACTAAATTCCCTATTGCTGGAGATCTACTTTATTCAAATGCTCTTTAAAGGGCCTTTGACATTCCCAATCACTGAACATGCCCTTTTGAGATTCCTAATGAAGACACAAAGTGTATTAAACCTTACATTCAAAGAAATTGGCATAATTAGTGGATTTAGCCCCAGTTGAAGCAAGGCTATCAATCATCTTCTCTGCTATATATTGAGATTATCCTTTTTCCATTCCTTGGCCCTTGCTGACACAGCAAGCTCCTCTGAGGAATCAATTATCAGCTGCATGTGTAGCATTTTGGGCAGCGCTGACACAGGCAGACACTGTTTGCACACCCTGAAAGGCTCAGTCCAAGGCCCCTCTGACAGCACAGGCAGGGAGCCTCAGCACTCTGCTTCTGTCCCTGTGCCCCAGAGGCTGCCTTGCACTAAACCCGTGCCTCTGGTACCTCTGTTGAGTTCTGGCCTAAGCTGTGACCCCCAGGCCCTGCACGGTTCAGCCTCAAAACTTTCCAAGAGACAAACAAGAATTCTGTGAGGACAAAAGAAACGGATGCCCTGAAACAGCATTTGCCACCATTTCCCCTCAAAGATCACAGATGTCCCTGAGCTCCCCAGAGAGGAGCCAGCTGGGGCATTTTTAGCCCTCCCTTTGCTGGAGGTGGTTCTGAGATGCCCCAGTGAGAGCTCAGCCCCAGGCCGAGCGCCGCCCCCATCTCAGGTGCTGCCCAGCTCTGCAGCAGCCAGGGAAAACCTGCCAAACCCACCTGCCTTGGCTATGGGGCAGCAGGGACAAGCTCAGCACCTCCTGGTTTGGAGGAGCTGCTCTGCTGTCTGCTCACAGGCATTCCCTGTAAATGCTCCTTGGGAAGAGCTCTGGGCTCAGAAGGGGAGGCCAAACCTGTGATATGCTCGGTGACATCCAGCAGGGCTTGGCCACTCAGGTGATTCCATTGGTAGCTGAACTCTTTCAGCAGGGACACTTTATCTACAAGGGAAACACACGTTTCTGCTCACTTTTCTTAGGTCATAGGAGAAAGGGCAGGGCCAACCCCATTTTAAAAAATAAAGTACATTTCTGCTGGTTTTTGAATCCTTTTCTTCTTTCCTTCCAGCCTGCTTGGCAGGGTTTTAAGTTCCAAAAGAAAAGCTCTCTTTTCACATTTGTAAATCCAAAGTTGTCTGCTGTAGCAGGAGCTGTGTTAAAACATTTCACATCAGGGACCTCAGGAGTTCAGTCACATGGAAGCAGTGAAAAGGTTTTGCATCCCAGAGCACAAAGGAAGAGCCCCATACTTGGGTCACAGAAAGGCACTGAGTCAGGCAGTTCCTGAGTTCACAGAGCAGCTGGGGAGGAGAAAGTGGAAGCTCCCCTTGAAGACCTGCCTCTTCAACACTCCTTTTTTCAGGCATATTTCCCCAGTGCAGCATTCTCAGAGCTGACATAAATCTGTGTGGCAAAGGAATTTAGAGCAGCCCTTGCCTATGTAGTTAATTGCTGTGGCCATCTTGCCCCACGCAAAACACGTGGAACAAGACATCATTGACAGCTGGGTTTATACCTGTTTGATATAAAGAAATTAACTTGGTGAATCACAAGTTCCCCTTTGAACACAGAAGACAAAGAAGAAAAGTGGAAAATAGGCAGTAATGCCTCTAATGTAGAGCCTTGCAGGTGGCTGACCTGCAGAAGCTCTGATGGGTGAGTGTCCCTTCATGCCAACAGCAAAGCTGTTCACTTGGGAAGTCAGACGGGGCCCAAGCAAACTCCAAACCCCCTTTGCCCCTGAACTGTAGCAGAGCTGTAGCCCAGGACTTGCTCTTCAGACAAGCAGCACAGAGCCAAGGGCTCCTGGGACTGTTGGGAAATGCTGATCCCATTCCAGCCTGTTGGGGATGGTGCATAAGGACTGCACCTGCACAGCCTCTGGTGGGTGTCAGCTGGAGGGTTCCACAGACAAGAGCAGCTGTCAAGGCACTCAGCGCTCTCTTGTGCAGGAGAGACAGAGACGAAGCTGAGGAGAGTCCCTGCCAGGGCTCAGCCTTACCCAAATGAGCAATGGATTCTCCCAGTGCTTTCACAGCTGCCCCACGAACCCTGGGATCCTTTGAGTTCAGGCTCTTTGTTATTCCTTCCACCAAACCAATGATCAGCGGGTTCAAGGCATCTCTCAGGGCTCCTGTGATTTCAGCCAGCACGTCCAGCACCCTCTGCTTCACTTTCTTGTGGCTGTCAGATATTCTCAGGACAAAATAATCAAAAATCTGTGAAGAGAACAAGCAAGGTGAAAGCTGGATTCAAATGCCCCTGTTTGAAGAGTGGCTGTAGCAGTCAGCAATGTCAAAGATGAAAGTGATTCTTTGTCAGGTCAGCACTCACTTGCACAATTTCACTGTTTTCCTGTGGGCCACTCACTGGAATGGTGGCACAACCTCATGCTGGTTGAAAGATTTTCTTCTGTTTTTAGGAGGTTTGGCTGGGGACTGAATGGTTCCTATGGCATTTCTCTCCATCTATAAATCATTAAATCAATTCCATTTTTTAATGCTAAAAGAGTACCTTTGCTTTGAATGGAAGCAGATGTTTACAATGCCTGGTTTTCTATACAGTTGCCTCAAGTACTGAGGGCAATGATGATTTTGCCAAAACTATGGCTGGAGAAGATCTAAGTTTTCTTATGTTTGTTTCTGAGCCAGTGTCTGGAGAAGTGCAGGGCCCTGATCAACTCTTCCAGGATCCAGACAATTTCTCTAAGTAACAGGTGGACTTCTGAAATGTAATGTGCTGTACAGCTCTCATTAGAGCAGGTTCAGTCCTTTGACAGCCACATTATCAGGCACCTTTTCCTGGAAAAAGGGAAAAAGCAGCTACTGGGAGGAGAAGGCAGAGATGAGTCCGTAGCTGTTTTCCTCCTTTTCCAAAGAGAAAAAAAGACCCCCCAAAAAGGGTGAGCACTGTCTTTACCAAGAGGAATAGGAACAAGGATGGAAATGAGTAGCCAGAGCTGTGCCTGTGTAAGACAAGATGGAGTGTATAGAAGTGTTCTTAAATAAAACAACTGGGTTTAAACCAACCCAGCCTGATACTTCTCTTCCCTGTGCAAACCCATTTTTGGTCTAGAGAACAACTGCCATGCTTTCAGGGGCTGGATTCCCTTCACTTCACCCAGCTGCGAGTAGGAGAGAGCAGCAGTTACACCAGAAGAAAATTCTGCCATCATCTGATGAACAGCATCAATAGGCACCTGCCACACAAATACAGCTGGACTGAAATGACTTGTCCTGAAGCCTGGACCTGAGATACATTTGTCTGGGTGAGAGGGACCAGCATGTCCCAAACAGCCAGGACAGAGTGCCAAGACACACTGAATTAACTTTGCTGCTACAGGCTTAGGAAAGGAGCTAAAGGAAAGGAGCAGTGAAGATACCCTACATACTTGGGCAATGTTAGTGGAGATGAGCTGGGGGCTGGTTTTGCACAGGTCTTGGAGGAGTTCCACTCCTTCCATCCTTGTCTGAAACCCCTTGGCTTCCAGGAGATGGTGAAGCTTCTGGAGCAGCTCCGTTTCTTCCACAGCTGGAGGTGACGTGACCTGGGCTTTTGCACGGGGTAGGAGGTGTCCATCAGAGGGAGATTTCACCCTGGAAAATAAAACCAAATGAGGACGTGGTGGTGATAATTATCATAGCATGGCATCCCCATAGTGGAAATAATTAGCATTGACTCCATGATTCCAGAAGGCTGATCAATCACTCTATTATACTATACTATACTACACTCTACTATACTATACTATACTGAAACTCATTGCCCTCACAGACAGTCTGATACAGACAGACCAGATTGGTCAATTGAATCCAAAACACCATCACCAGTGACCAATTAAGAAATTACCCTTTGGTAAAGAAATCTCCATAACACATTCCGCGTGTTCACAACAACAGGTGCAGCAAGTGAGGATAAGAATTGTTTCTCATTCTTTTCTCTGATCTTCTCACAGCCTTCCCCAGGACAATGCCTGGCAAAGTTGTGCCTGCTGCTCTCTATGGAGACAGCTGCAGCCACAGACAATACCTGCAGTTAATTGTGAGCAAAACATCTTGAGCAGCTTTCCTAATTATGTGATTTCAAGCTGGAAAATCATGAGGATCTGAAGAACAATGTGGACCTCATGATAATCAGTATGGCTGACAATCTGCAAGTCACATTCTCACCACTGCTCACTCAGGAAAGCCAAGGATGAGATGCATCTGATCTATCTTCAGATGGCTGCCAGGGCACACAGGTCACTTTGCTTTGTGGAGAAAGAGAGACACTACTGCCAAGTTTAAATGCCTCCTCATATGGGACATGTGTGTCTTAGAATAAGGGAACTCATCACTCTGGAGAAGTGTCTCTGCAACCAGGCATGACAATCTGGAAAAGTAGCTCAGATGCATTCTGAACAGATAAACAGGGCCAAATTTGAAGGATTCAGAAAATCAGTAACAGATAAAAAGAGAAGCCAGACATCCCAGAACTATGCTCACATTTCATTTGCTTCCCTGGAGATCAGATGCACAGCTTAACAACCCCACTGGGAACAATTCTCCTGATCAACCTGTCTCTTCCATGAGCACAGGAAGATGCCAGCTGTGCTGCTGGGACATGTGGTCACTTTCCTGCCACTGCTGAGCAGGACAGAGCTAAATAAATCCCCTCTGCTATCAGAGGAGAACAGGTACAAGCAGCTCTGCAGCTGCCATGAAGAGACAGCAAGGAGCAAATTCCTGTCTTAAATGCTGATTGCAGCACAGGGGGAGACAAACCAAACATGCTGTCCATCAAGCAAATTACTTGAAGGACAGGAATATCAAGGCAAAATGTCCACATTCAGATACCTGTTGACTGAAGTTGTTCAGGAATTGCCTTGCTCCTTACTACTCAAACTTGGTACTGTTTGAGGGAAAGAAAATCATGATTCAGCAGGCCAAACCTCACAGATGAGAACTGCATCTTTGTGGAACGGCATCTTGCTTCCAGACTGAGATTTCTCATCAAAACACCAATCTGAAAAAGACTCCATTCAGGTGAAAAAAAAGCCCTGTTTTATAGGGGCCTGAGTAAATATATGTATGGCAGTAAAAGATCTCTGTATTGTATAAGTGACCCTGCCCTGATTCTAGTTATTGTAAATGGGCTGCAGCTGTGATGTCCTTAATTGGGCAGCAGCTTTGGCCCGTGGAGGTAGCTGGGATAAAAGGGGGTGAGGCATTCAGGGAGGGCTGCAGAGGAGCCCTGGCTGAGAAGCAACAATGACACTGCTGTGAAGAGCTGCTGTGAGAAAACCACCAAGAAGGTATGAGACTCTGGAAATATGATATACAACAATATGATTACAACATTGTTTGAATTTACTTGTCCCAAGTCAGGTAGCAGAAACTTGGCTCTCTCCCAGCCTCCACAACACTGCCCTTGCCACTGCACTGGATCATCTGAGCTGCCACCAATGGACAAGTCCATTTTTATACTGGAACCTGGCCCAAGAATCTACTAGAGAAGATCTTTATCTGTTTTCTTTCATTCCTCCAGGGTTAAAGTAGTTGGAAAAAACCATAAACAGAATAATGCAGAATTTTGGAGTGCTGGAAAAATGTTTTCGTTTGCAAATGGCAGGAATCCACCATCTCTCTGTTTGTCTCTCCATTTTTGTGGACACCCCTCCAGAGAAGTTGTGTTCAGCACAATGCACAAGTAGACATTTTTTTTCCTAGAGTAGGGAAAGGAAACAATCTGTGGCATTGGTCATCTCTGCCAGACAGTTTTTCCTGAGGAAGAGGCATGTAAAGCTTGCCATGTGCTTTGTCACATCTGACAAAAGTGCTCAGCACCGTTTGCCAGCAGACAATGTGGCCTGGGGCTCCTCTGAGCCATCGTTCCTCTCCTTCACCGGCTCCTTGACAGATGGGCCTTCAGCCTTCTGGTTTTCCATCCCTGACAAAGACACAGAGAAACCCCATCAATCTTTAGTGTATAAAACAGGAAATTCCCTGCTGAAAACATAAGTTAGAGCCAGGATCACTGCTACCAAGGCTTAGGGAAACATTTCCTAACTTACAGATGGAAACAGACCAGAGATTCAGTGATGCCAACTCTTTGTTTTCAATAGCCCAAGGCAGGTTATGGGTGCTACCAGACTGAGCAGCAGTCTAAAATCCCAAATTCCTTAGTCTTGAGCATAAATGGGAATAATGCAAACTGGTAGGCAAAGAGTGTTTGTAAAGGAATCAACAGAATAAATTGGACTCTTTTGGGGGTTGGCCCATTGTGTTGGAAGTTGATTTGGTTCAACACTCACTCTCCCTGTGCCTGCACAAAGGCAGGCTCCCTTCTATAATGTTGATAAAAAAATATAAAATCCTCCCCCAAACAAACAAAGGATTTTCCACTGGATGCTGCTGAATTCACCAATCTTCTTCCAGCCCTACATGGCTGGACAGCAGGGTGGTATTCCCTAAAGACAGCCAGTCATTGTAGTAACTAGGATTGACTTGGATATCTTTTGTAAATTTGGGAATTTTCTTGGCACTACTACTTCCAGTGTCCTTTGCAAAGACTCTATTATCTTCAGAAGCACAATTCTCACTTAATTGCTTTACAGGGGGCAGGGTAGGGAGAGCATGGTGGGGGCTTACGCTTAAATGTAAATCCATTTTCTCCTCTTTCCCTTTCCTCTTTGTGACCGATATTTTAAATATTCAAAACCCCACTTTTTCCCTAATAATATCAGTTCCTTTGTGGTCTGCAGATGAACAGGCTGAGGATTGACAGCTCATTCCCAGGAACAAAATGATTCAGCAGAAGAGGAATGAGCTAAAGACAGATTGGGTATGTTTGATTTCATATTAGCAGAGGCAATACTTGCACAAAGGAGACATTTCTCCTGCCAAGCACTTACTTTCTTCTTAATTCTTGTCAAAATATCTTCCAGGTCACGGGGGGAAAGAGATTGTTCCAAAAGCATTTTAAATTGTTGATGATTGAGCAACATCATCACCATCTCTTGTCCATAATGCCTAAGGAAGGAAACAAAACAAAAGTGAACAAACACAGGAAGAGCGTTACCAGAAGAGACTGATCCCTTAAACTCATCAGGTGCAATCCCTGCATAAGAAGGCATTACCTACTCAGCAAAGAGGGAGATTTACCTCACTTGACACTGCACAGTGCTGTCAGCTGAACACAAGAGGCAAGAGGAGAATGTGGGGCCAAAAATACCATTTCACTCTGAAACTGGGGGTGTGCTTCTGTGGCATCAAAGGATCCCAGGGAGCAAGCAAAACACATCTGCTTCGTTGTCAAAGCTTATTAGCAGTGTCTTGCTGCCATTGCACAATAATTTGCCTTTCTTTACCTGGCAGGGAAGCCAGGACAAAACACCTCATGCATCCTATTGATTATTCTATACTATGGGTATGCACAGAGACAGCTAATTGCTCTGCTAGTTGCTTTTGGCAGGTATTAATTGGAATTTCATCACCACAGGAAGGGGATTTTTGTGGTTTGAGTTGATTTTGCTACTAGGAAACTACAGTTTTCTTCAAGAAGAAAAGTGGAGCTCACTGAGCCACAGATAACAGCATTCTAGAAATCTGCAGAACAGGTTTAGAAAGACTGAATATGTTGGCTAAAGACCCCTGAAATATTTCTAGGCAAGTCTGGAGTTAATGAGAAATGGATGTTTGGCATCCTTCAGTGATGAACATTAGCCAACACTTTGGCTTTGTGTTGTGCACCTGAGGCCAAACAAAAGTGTTGGACTGGCTGATCTGAGCTCTTTTGATCTCAGTAAAGAATCCTTCAAGCCACAGGAAAAAGGTGGCAATGCTCCTTTTTGCTGGCCAACCCAAGGTTTCCCAGCACAGCCATTTGCCCAGACAGCCCAGAGCAGTGGTCACAGTGCCAAGGCTGACAGAGCTCAAGGAGAGTTTGGACAATGCTCTCAAGCACATGGAGTGACTCTTGGGGTCACTGCACATGGCCAGGAGATGGACTCGATGACCCTGATGGGCCCTTCCAACTCAGCATATTCCATGATTCTATGACCCTTATTCACACCGTGAGGTAACTTCATGTTCCCTTTAGTTTCCACTCTTGCGTGGTTTCACCTTTACAGCCAGACACAAAACGGTTTTCCTGTTTTGGGAGGTGAAATGAAGATCATTACTTGTGTCCTTGTGGCAGTCCTGAGCAAGCTTCCCTGCCACGTGTGGCAGCCTCTCAGCCCTGGGGGTGCCTGCGAGCTGGGTGACTCCAATTCTCTCCACCAGGGACAGGAGGAGTTGGGCCGCACACTCGCGCACCGGGGCGGGGCGGCTGCTGGGGAGGAGAGAGCAAACCCTGGGCACGGGGACAAGGAGCAGCGGCAGCGCCGGCCTTGGCCAGAGCTGCTCCCTGCCCTTGCTGGGGGAAGGAGCCTGGGCTCTCCCTGCACCTTCAGACACCTGCACAAGGCTCTGTCCTCAGCTAAACACAAAGGTAGCATTGCACACTAGGCCTGCCTGCACGGAAGAGGGAGGAATACAGTCTCCCTGCACTGTCTGATACTCAGTTTCTTTCACAGTATTGACTCGGAGAAAGATTAAAGAAATAGATGACATATGAATAATTTAGAAATTAAGGACAATTGATGCTGACCCATCAGAGGGCACCCAGTACACAGAGCTACAGCAGGACTGAGGCTCTTTCCACCCATTTATCCCCAAATCTGCAGACCTCTGGAAAACAACAAATGCAGGGAAAATGCGTTGTGGGCTGTGAAGTTGCAGAATATCCAGCAATGCAGCCTGTTTCTGCTGTGGGGCTTGGCAATGGATCCATCTGAATGTTTTACCCTATTGCAAAGCTGAGGAAAGGGTGGCAGGCAGTTTAGCCAGGCTGTCCTGTTCTAGAGAGTGTCTCTTGGGAACTATCAGGCCCAGCACCAACATTTAAGGCAGCATTTGCTTCAACTGTGCCATGGCTGTCAGCCTGTGGAGGTGCCTGTAAAGTGGTTCATCTTCTCAAGGCTAACGTGAAACATCAGTTTGCATAGAAAGTAGAGTTCTAAGGCCAGGACAGTCATACAAGACTCCTTTGGCAGGAGCTGCACCTGCTGTGCAGGCTGTGCCTCACCCAGAAGATTGTCCCCCATGTGCTCCATGCCCCAGGAAGGACCCTCCTCATTTCTCAAGTTAATGGCATCATGATGTTATGTTTGCCCATTTATCCCATCATAAAAAAAGCCAAACAATATTAAAAGTAGTAACAATTTTATTTAAATAGTTAAAATAAAAAAAAAAGATATAAAATTGGATACAATATAACTTGACTAAAATAAGGGATAATTTGGTTCCAATAATAGCGCATAAGCAAAAGATAACCGCGGGGTACAGAGTTCTTGGACCCTTGCCACCTCATACAAGCTTGCCAAGTGAAAATCACCCCTTATATGTCATGTGTACATGCCATCTCCTCCCATTTTCAGTTTGTCATATCTCTATCTCCATCCTCATTACCACCCTTATCACGTATGTGCCACCATTCAGTTTGGTGGTCGCACAAGTCTTTGGGGGTTGTTTTGGATGAAGACCTCTCCTCTTCCTCTTTGTCCTTTAATTCACCTTTGGTTACACGTGCGCACCAAGCCAAGACTAACGTATCACTGCATCTACATATCAAGGCAATAAATCCCTTATAATTAGCATTTTCTGGGACCAAACCAGGTTCTTAGTCATTTTTAGCAACTGTATCTCACCTTCTTTCCTGTGGTCCTTGAGAACATCTGCTGGGAAGGGGAGGGGGCCCCTCCTCTCCCTCTCTTCTTTGGCATTACAACTTTTTAACTATTTTACTGTATCAATTTTTATCAGCACGCATCATACCTATTTATCACAAATCCCCCATTTCTCTTCTTGATCATTATGATTCATGCTGTATTTAAAAAGCTGTGCCCTGATATCTTTTATATTTTTCAGAATTTTGGTTTTCTCGTTGTCTCTTTTCAGCTTCAAACTTTTCCAGCATTTCTGTTACTGCTTCTAGTCTTTCACACTCTCTTTCAAGTGTAGTTAGCATTTCCTGGTCTACTTCAATCTTTTTAAGTCCTTGTTCTTTAACATGGGTCAACTTAGCTTTTAATACCATTATAGATCTTGGTTTTCCTTTTTCTGCTGATTCTGAATCTAGAGGCATTGTTGTAATCTGCATCCCCTGAATCACTGAGTGAATTAGCCTAATAAAACACAAAATCATACAAGGAAGAAACAGAAGTCTCAGAATTGAGCATAACAACATGAACTCTAACTTTTTCCTCCAAACACTTCCAAAGAGGTTACCCCACCAATCTGCTTTCAAGATTGAATTCCACTTTTGTACTGGCACATGAGCTACTGTTTTAATTTCCTCTGCAAGTTCTGTTGTAGCTTCCCCATAATCATCAATTTCTACACAGCACTCAAATTCATTTAATCTCCCACAAACTCCTCCTTCTTCTGCTAACAGATGGTCTAAGGTGATCCTGTTTTGGTACACAAATGCCCGCACTTGTGTATATTGTCTGGCCAACATTTTTAAGGCACCAGAGGTGTGATTTGACACCACCTCCACTACTGCTTGGAGTCTTATTAATCTATTCAGCAGGTAAATTGGGGTCCTATATCCCCATGAATCATCCTGAGCCCATGTTGCTGGGTCATAATATGCTATAATTTGTTCTGCAGGCCATTCGTCCTCCCCCCATTTTTGATTCCCTCCTGCTGTTGGAAAATTTAAATTTAAATCTCCTTTACTCCACTGCAGGGTTTCATACAGTGGAGTTCCAGCATATTGCTCCTAGACCTCAGTAGAACAAAGAAGGAGGGTTGTATTACTCCCAAAATACAGGTTCTTCCCCATTTTTGAGGTAACTCACTGTATACTCGTTGCCCACAAATCCAATATATCCCATCTGGGGCTTTCCATTTCTTATCAGTTTTCTCTAGTTGTTCCCAATAAGACCTCAGGCTGTCGATGGATTGGTAGGGGTTAGCTCCAGGACTTCTGTACCAGCATAAATTAATCTGTTCATCCCATTCACAATTTATTTCTTTTATTGGTTCCCAATATCCAACAGGGTTTTCAGGTCGCCAAATTTTTGAACAATTATCCATATTAACCACCAATGTGGATTTACAAGGAGTATGCCCTACTATTTTATTAAATTTCCTTCCTTCTCGAGTTATACAAATGGTTCTAATTACCTGATGGCTTAAAATCCATCCTTGAGGTCTCTTCGATGTTCCAGAAATTTGGGTGTGGTTCCACTTTAAAAATTGCTCTGGAGCTAAGCTCTCACCTTTCCATGGCCATCTTTTACCCATTTTTAGACCTCCACAAATCCAACATTTGGATAATTCCAATTCTGTAGCAATCCTTTGCATCAATCCCACAAACCGTTTCTTATTTGAGGCTGGCAAATCCCAATCTTTGTAGTACTCTTTTAGCTGTTTATACAATTCAGCTAATTCTGTTGACTCTTTTCTCCTGTTCTTTCCTCTATTCTCCTTTGTTTCTTTTTCTTCTTTTATTTTCTCTTTCAATTTTTCTCTTAGTGCCTGGCCTCCTATTCCTATACTTGGATCATCTCCATTATCATTTCTTTTAAAACAAAAAAACCTTTCATATTAAGGGCCAATGTGATTACCATGGGGAAAAGGAGCTCATCCATTATATCCCAAATTTTTCTCTACCCAATACACCTTTCCTTCCTTAATACAAACATCTATAACACTGCTGCGATTGTAGCAGGCAGAACTGACATACAGGTGTGTTACACACACAGATTCCACCTTGTCCTTAATCCACACAGGTTGATTGCAATAGTCACAAATGTTGAAATTGCTGGGACTTGGTTTTTGCCCTGATTGCTTTTTCATTGCTGAAACTCTTTCCAGTGTGGCTCTCTGGCTTTGGCCAACTGCCAAGGGTACCAGAATGATCACAGTGAAAATAATCCTCAGGAAATCTACCTTTCTACCTTTCTCAAGGGCCCTTGGGTTGAAACCAAGGGCCAAGATGCCAGTCTTCTCGGTAGCAAAGGTAATATCCCGGGATCTAGTCACTGGTCCTTTTAGTTTCCTTGGTACCCATAGCCCCACAGAGTTTGCTTGTCTCCTTTTAAAGGCCATTTCCGAGTTCTAGCTTGTTAAAAAGAAATAATTAAAATGAAAAGAACAGGGAAAAGATTAGGCCGGAGTACCATAAACCTGTATTTTCCAAAATTTCAGGGATGTGCCAACCACAATAAGATTTTTCTAATTATTTTCTGCTTCCAGGGCGGGGAGTTCATTGAGTTGCCGCCTCCAATATGCACACTCACAGTGCCAATGTGCCCCTGAAATGCACCTACGTTGTGGTATATAGACTTCTTCTTCCCCACAACTATCAATTTTGAGACACTGGTCTATAATATTATGAGCTGCTCATTCTCTTATTTGTGCTATAGTCAATATAGCAAAAATCAATTGATCTAAGTTCTCTATTAATCCAATTGCTGCTGGAAGGGTCTAGTCTCAAAGGTATCTAAAAAATCACTAGCAATGCATTCTATAATTAGCTGAATAAATACATAACCATAGCAAAGCAAGCAAATCAATTGTCTCTCCTTCTCTTCCCTCTTACTTTCCACCATAAGTTAAAGCGAAGTGTGCAAACAATTCATATCCAGGGATGACACCCTAAACCATGTTTACTACACTCCCAACATTTTACTTGTCTCTGAGCTCTTTTAGCAACAGGTGTTATCAATCTCAGTTTCTGGAATTGCAATTTTGTAATCAGTTCTAATAATGTTGCTGGTGGGTGATCCTGGAGGAGATCTTTGATCTTTTTAGGCCGTTCACACTGATTCAGAAAGTCTTTTTATTCTTTTCCACCGGTGTTCTTCTGCGTCTGAGCTCAAGGGAATTGCGGTCGGCAGCCACTCCAGAGTGCCTAGTTCATTCTTAATAAATCAGGGTTAATAAAAGCAACTTAAATCCTACTGATAGTGGAGCCCTGGAAAAAGTTAAAGATAGAATCTAAAATGTTAGGCTTTGTGCTTTCCCAGATCAACTGCACCTGCGTAAGCAGTATGATAAATTATATAATTGTTAGATGTGATGTTTGTTTAGTAATTAAATGTAATTATTACATAACCATGGGAAGAATAATGAGAAACTATGTTGGAAATTCAGAGAGGGGTTAAATTTATGGATACAATAGAACAACATAAGTTTAATAATTAACATGAAAGTTATGTAACGATAGAGTATAAAAACATGATCATTTTGGATGTATGGTCGGAATCAGATTTGGGTTGAATATACCCTGATTCCCAGAGCTCTTCAATAAAAAGCACCGCATATAATCCCCCGTGATTATGTGTTTTGAATGCTAACACTACCATATTATCATATTAGTGGAATTACATGTTCTAACAGTATTTTAGTTACTGTTTGAACTGTAGCCTGAGCTGCTGGAAATGCTTCAACCCACTGAGTTAGTTGATCTATTATAACTAACAAATATTTCCACCAACCCACTTTAGGCAATTCTATACAATCAACCTGGATCTTTTCAAATAGCCTGAAGGCTGTTTTGCATCCTCCAGAGGGAGGGCTTCTTAACGCTTTCTTATTTACCTTTTGACAGGTGAGACACCCCTGGGTAATTTGCTCTCCAATTTCAAACATCCTTATACACCCATAAAATTTAAAAAGTGATCACAAAAGGTTCTTGCTCCCCAGTGTGTCTGTCTATGCAAGTTATCTAAGATCTAATGTGCCACTGGTTTTGGCATCATAATCTTGCCATCAGGAAAAACTCACTTTCCCTCCTTAAATGTTACTCCTACTTTCCTTATAGCTGCCAGTTCTTCTAGTGGAAGGGAAAGCGTCTCTTGCTGAATTTCTATTTTTTGTTAGGTGATGATTTCAGTATCTCCCTTTCTTAAGGTTGTTCTTCTTTTGCTTCTTCATCAGCCAAATTATTCTCTCTGACTCTAATATCCCTCCCTCTCTGGTGTCCCTTTACATGAACTACTGCTATTTTCTTTGAGCCTTTTAAAGCTTCAAGTATCTGAATTATTAATTCCCCGTTTACTAACCCTTTCCCTTGAGTGTTTATAAGTCTTCTTTCCTTCCAAATTTTTCTAAAAGTATGTACTACACTAAAAGCATATTTGGAGTCTGTATAAATAGTCCCTTCTTGCCCTTTTAGTATTAATAATGCACAAAGTAATGCATAAAATTCACAGGCTTGTGCTGACCAGGAGGGATGGAGGGGACCAGACTCCTTTACCCTAAACTTTTTCCCACTTCACCTGAATGCCAACCTGTGTCATTAATTTCTAGATTATCTTCTTCAGTTAAAGAATAAATTGTAAGTTTTCCTTCACAGGGTTTTATCCGCAAATTTAAGGCTATTATTAAATCTCTGCCTAACAAATTATTCTCGGCCTCTGGTATCAACAATAAATCATTTACTCCAAATTTGTCATCTGTTTCAATTTGCACTCCTTTTATTACAGGGAAGCCTCTCCCATAATTCCAATGACTGAAACTCACTCACGACATATCTCCCTGGGGTAATTTTGTCACTGTCAACCAAGAAACTCCTGTATTGACTAAAAATATAACTTCTTCACTCTGAGGACCTATTTTTAGCTTTATTATCAAGGGCTCTTTTGGTTGTATTTTGGTCCTCTTCATTAAACAAAACTCCTGACCTCTCTGATTCTCCTGAGTAGTTTTCTCATCTTGCTGTTTCTTTCTGCAATTTTTTTGCAGGTGCCCCTTTTTATGACAATAAAAACAGGTGTGTCCTGCACCCTTCAAAGTGGGGCAAGAATTTTTTTAAGTGTCTTTTCTTGTGGCGGGAAAAATGCACAGGTCCTGTGTTCCTAAAAATAGATCCTGACATCGGCTGTTTGTTTTTCCCTGCAGATTTTTCTGTATTCAAAGCTGCCTGCATTTCGTGAACTGCTGCTACCAAAATTCTGGCATCTGCTTTCTGCTTTTCCTCATCTCTGTTCACAAACACCCTTTGTGCTTCTCTCAGTAATTCTTGAAGTCCCCTGTCCTGCCAGTCTTCTAATTTTTCCAGATTTTTCCTGATGTCACTGCAAGACCTGGTCACAAACTGAATTTTTAACAGAACCTGCCCTACTGCAGTATCAGTATTTATACCTGAATATAATTGCAAGTCTCTTTTTAATCTTTTTAACCATTCTGCTGGGGACTCATATTTTTTCTGATGCTCACTCAAAGCTTTTCCTATATTATGTCCCTTAGGCACTGCCCTCTGAATTTCTTGATTTTCTTCTCTTTGGGATCCCCATTCATCCCAAAACTGTATTATCATTCCCAGTGGGCTGTCCTGAGGAACGCTCCCCCACTGAGAACCCCCTTCACAGTTCCCAGATACCTCAAATTTTTCACACACTGCAAATTTTTCACACAATCCGCAGCCCCTGGGTCAAGGAACTTACTCTTTCCCTGAACCATTTCTGGCGGCAACAAACTAAAAAATCCCCGGTACCAGGAGAGTCTTAGTTTCCCACACTCACCTCGTGACTCAACTTCCTCACTTACTACTCTGTCACACTGCCTTTTCAATCTACCTGTTCCACTCCTATCTCTCCCTCTGCAATCTACTTGTTCCACTCCTCTCTCTCCCTCTTTCTCTATCTATTAGCCCCGTCCTCTCACCATCTAATCACATACTAAATTGCCTGCTACCAACCCCTCCAAGGAAATTGAACCTATTCATTCACTCTCTTTCTCAGTCTCCCTACTGAGTAAATCCCTCCTGCCCAACGACCTTCCTACAGGTGCCTGGACCAGGGATCCCCTCCTTCCCCCTGGGTCAAACCCTCCCGGGATCCCCACTCATTCATTTTTCTTTCACTTCCCTCCTTTTCTGGCTGACCTCTCCCCAGCCCAGCCCAGCCGGCTCTGGCCCCACAGCTCTGCTCAGGCCAGGCTGCTCTGGGCACTGCCCCACGGCCTCAGCCCCTGGCAAGGGCACAGCAGCAGCTGCAGCTGCCCCAGGACTCAGCCCCAGCCATGGGGGAAGGTGCTTGGCCAAGGCCAAAGGAGGCTCCCTGGCTGCCCTGCTGCCCTCGGGCTGAGGTGCTGAGAGCTCTGCAGCCCCTGCTGCCATCCCATCTGCCCAGGGCAGCACAAGAGCTCCGGCCTTGGGGCCCTCATGCTCCAGGCCCAGGGCCCAGGCCAAAGCTGGGGCAGCCAAAAAGCTGTGCCCATTTCTGTTCATTGCTGCTCTGATGAGGATGGATCCTCAGCCACTTGGAGGTTGCTGATGAATTTAATTACTCCAGTGGCCTCTTCTTTCTTGAGCTCTTAAGTTCAGGAATTCAGTGAGAAAAGCACATAAATATTTGTTCAAAACACCTGAACATGAAAAGTCCCTAGGAATAATTTGTTTTCAATTCTCTTATGGTTAATTATGCACATTCCAGAAGTATATTGAAAGTCAATATATGGTATTGAAAACAAGACGGAAAAAATTGTTTTGTCCTGTTTTCTTTTCCTGTTTATAGATAGATTTTCAGCAATGCGCAATTGATTTTGACCCCCTGCACCTTCTAATGCAATTTGAACATATATGAAAATCAAGACCCTTCATGCCTGACAATCAATTAGACCTTATCCCCACTCCCTCCCCACCATTTCTCTCATCAGACCCCTGGCACTCCTATGGATCAGGAATGGTGTGGCCAGCAGGAGCAGGGCAGGGATTCTTCCCCTGTGCTCAGCACTGCTTGGGCAGCTCCTTGAGTGCTTTTGCAGTTCTGGGCCCCCAGTTTAGGAAGGACATGGAGGGGCTGGAGTGTGTCAAGAGAAGGGCAACAAGGCTGGTGAGGGGTCTGCAACACAAGTCCTGTGAGGAGTGGTTGAGGGAGCTCAGGTTGTTTATCCTGGAGAAGAGGAGGCTCAGGGGACACAAGGTGGTATCAGGGCAAAGATTGGACTTGATGATCTCCAAGGTCTTTTAAGACCTTGTTGATTCTGCGATTCTCTGAAACCACCCTTGGAGCAGTTTCACGATGAGCCCTGGGCCTCCTCTTCAGGAGCTCCAGCAGCCCAGGTCCCTCAGCTTCTCCTGCCCGCCCCAAAGCCCATCCTGTCAGTCCTGCAGAGCCTCTGCAGCTCCTCCTCCTTGCCCAGAACAGGGAGCCCCAGAGCCAGACACAGCAGCCCAGATGTGCCCCCCTGGCCTGGGGTGCCTCTGGCAAGGGAGCAGCACCAGGCACTGCAGGAGCCTGCAGACAATTCCTGCAGCATTTGTAGGATGATCCTGCTGCCCAAGGGACGTTCCCATGGGGCCAAGTCAGGAACTGCAATGGGGAGTGGGGCCAGAGAGGAAAGGGCAAACAGGGATGGGCTGTTTGCAGGGGAGGGAACAGGGGTGGGCAAGAGGAAGAAATCTGGATCAGGAAAAAAGAACGAAAGCACAGTTGAAGGAAAGGAAATGCTTGGGGCAGTCTGGGGTGGCTGCCAGACAGCCCTGGCTCTGAGCAACAGCATCTGCAGTGGGACAGAAAACTCCCAGCTGATGGGAGCAAAGTTTCTGGCTGACTGCAGAGGCCAAGAGAAACCTGAGTGGTTTCCCTGGTGTCCCCCAGCCCTCGCTGGCCCCAGGGGCTGATGGCATTTGTGCTCCCTCAGGTTCATGTCCCCACACCAACAGCATGGGGGTGCTCCCCCTGCTCTGTGCAATGCAAACAGGGGCTCCTGAGCCAGTGCTGCCGTGTCTGTGCCTGCAAGGATGGGGCGCCTGTGTGAGCTGGGGCAGAGGCCAGGGCTGCACAGGGGGGATGTTGTGGGCAGCTCCATGAGGACGCTCTGGGACGCTGCCCTGGGCTGTGCAGCGCACTGGGGATGGATCAGCCCCTGCTCTGCTGCTCCTTCCCGTCTGCCCCAGGGCCCTTGCAGAGCCCCAGCCATGCTGTTTGCCCCCAGCCTACCCACGGCCAGCCTGGGGCTGCTCACAGGGCTCTTTCTGTGCTGAGCATTGGCCTGGCCGTGTTCTTGAGAGAGCCTGGGCAAGGAGCCTGGAGCCCCCAGGCCCTGGGCTGAGGCGTCAGCGCTGCCCCAGCAGTGCCCATGGCCTGTCCCTGCTGCAGCCCCGGCAGTGCCACCTCCAGGGCTGTGCCCAGCCCCAAGAGCACTCAGGCCCTGCAGCAACACCAGGGCCACCAGGGCAGCAGGGCAGGGCCACGGCAGCAGCACTGGCAACACCAAGTGCTGCTGCTGCTGGGCACGGCTGCTGAGTCAGCGCTGATCTGCCCCCAGCTCTGCACACAGACATTGCTGCTGCAGCTCCAGAGAAGGAAAAAAAGGGGATCTCCCTTGAAAACTGCTGGGAGATACTTTAGTTCATTTGAAGCCACCGAGAGTGCAGCACCTCATTTACACAGTCTATGACTACAGCAAAGGTGGAAAGAAACAAATATAGAAATGGCACAAACAATGGCATTTATTTCTGGACAATCTTAAAAAAACTAAAACAAAAGAAAAAGACAACACATAAAGCACCAAACCTAACTACTATCAAAGACAACTTGAATTGCAAGCATATTGCAGAACATGACCAGCAGTTTAGGGTTTCTTAAACCATCCAGTCATCAGTGTCCACACTGCAGCCTTGACCTCCTGGTTCCTCAGGCTGTAGATGAGGGGGTTAAGGGCTGGAGGCACCACCGAGTACAGAACTGACAGGGCAAGATCCAGGGAAGGAGAGGAGATGGAGGGCGGCTTCAAGTAGGCAAATGTGCCAGTACTGAAAAACAGGGAGACCACAGACAGGTGAGGGAGGCAGGTAGAAAAGGCTTTGTGCCGTCCTTGCTCAGAGGGGATGCTCAGCACAGCTCTGAAGATCTGAACATAGGAGAAAACCATGAACACAAAACAACACAATGATAAACTGGCAGTAACCACAATGAGCCCAATTTTCCTGAGGTAAGACTTGGAGCAGGAGAGCTTGAGGATGTGGGGCATTTCACAGAAGAACTGGCCCAGGGCATTGCCATGGCACAGGGGCAGGGAAAATGTATTGGCTGTGTGCAGCAGTGAATAGAGAAAGGCACTGGCCCAGGCAGCTGCTGCCATGTGGGCACAAGCTCTGCTGCCCAGGAGGGTCCCGTAGCGGTCGTAGCACATGACGGTCAGGAGGGAAACCTCTGCTGAACAGAAAAAGACAAACAGAAACACCTGAGCAGCACATCCTGAGTAGGAGTCCCTCTGGTGTCCCAGAGGGAATTGTGCATGGCTTTGGGGACAGTGGTGCAGATGGAGCCCAGGTCGCTGAGGGCCAGGTTGAGCAGGAAGAAGAACATGGGCGTGTGCAGGTGGTGGCCGCAGGCTACGGCGCTGATGATGAGGCCGTTGCCCAGGAGGGCAGCCAGGGAGATGCCCAGCAAGAGGCAGAAGTGCAGGAGCTGCAGCTGCCGTGTGTCTGCCAATGCCAGCAGGAAGAAGTGCCTGATGGAGCTGCTGTTGGACATTTGGTTCCAGCCATTGGAACCTTTTGAAGAAGGAATTAGAGTGGTAATTGAGAGGAGATTTCTCACAGAAAATCAAAGTTGTTTCTCATAGACCCTTTCCTGCCACTTGACACCTCCCCCTGTCCATGTCTAGGAGACATTCCTTCACCTTTGTTGCTGGAGCCCCGATTGCTGCTGGCCAATGTTGTGTGAGGAGCTGGACCTTGACCTGCAGGACACCTGGGAATCAGCCCTGACTCCCAGTCAGTGCAGGAGAACAGTGAGGGCAGAGGCCAGTCCTAGTGTTAGGACTTGGATAAAGAATATTCTCCTGTGGCAGAGGATTGCCTGGGTGATGGGACGGGGAATGCAAGAGGCAGAAGATTCTGCGGCACTGTGGAAGAACAGAGTCCAGAGAGGCAGGAGGATTGTCTGAGGCTTAGTGCAGAATGAGGGGAGCTGCTCTGTCCCTCTCTCCTGTTCCAGCTGCCCTGGACTTGCACCTTTCTGAGATCCACTCCTCTGTTACCCTGGACAGCCAGGAGATACAGCTGAGAGCAGAGGGATCCCTGGCACACAGAGTGGCTCCTGCCTTTCCCAGAGTCAGGAGAGTGGGCTCAGTGCCAGCCTCCCAGGCTGCCCTGCCCAGAGCTCCCTGGGCACAGGGAGCTGGGACACCCCATTGCTGAGCTCAGCCTGCACAGGAGGAGCCCAAGGGCTGGACCTGGACCTGCAGCTGGAACTGCCATTGCAGAGAGCCCCTCAGCAATGCCAGCAGCACCTGGGCAAGGCAAGGAGAGAGAGAGAGCCAGGCCTGAGGAAAAGCCGTTCCCTGGCCAGCCACAAAAACCAACAGCGCTGAGTGGAAGGGAAAGTTCTGGGTTTGTGTTGTTTGTTCTGTTCTGGTTTATAAATTTCTTAGTAAAGAGCTGATATTCCTTTTCCTACACTTTTGCCTGGAAGCCACATAATTTTCCAAATTTAAAAATGTAAGAGATGGGTCTTCTTTCCATTCCAGGAATGTTTTTACTTTCCTTGGCTGACATTTCTAATTTAAATGTCAATTAAAGAGTTGCCAACTTCTGGGTTCCAGAGTTGATGGGACAGAGACCTCAAGAGGAGACATGGTCAAGGACTTGGCCATCTCATGCTCTTCCTTTTAAGCCAGTTGGGACACCAAGGGCCCTCTCCTCAGATGGCACTTCTGCTCATGTGGTCGCACAGGAGCTGGCTTTGGTAGAATGTCACACTGTCCCCACTGTGCCTCAGTGTGCCACAGACTGATGGACAGATGGGGCCCTGTCTCTCACCACAAGCAAGGCCTGACCCACACCTGCCACACACAGGTGTTCCAAAATATCTCCAGACATCAAACATTTCCTGTCTCTGACACCCCACCCTGTGCCATGCCCTAATCCCGACTGCCTTGGTAAAGAGCGACGCTCTGGAACCCTCACAGGGCCTCTGTGAGATCATCGTCTTGGGTACAGGGCAGAGGAGGGGTTTGGAACAGGGGACAAGAGAGTCCAGAGCCACCTGAAGGCCGCTGTGGCCATCAAAGCAGTGAAAGTCCAGGGCTCTGCCAGGTTCCTCTGGTGGAGGAAACATGCTGGGGACAGCGTTTGGGGTTTATTCCTTTTGTGGCTTTCCCTGGAAATTGTTCCTTTTTTGACCATTTGGACTCTGAACCTTGTTCCTGTTTCTGTTGGTTTTATTCTCTCTCATTGCTGTTTCAGGAAATTGTTCTTCTCTAAGCCTTTTGGGATCCTTGTGCCCCCATGGGGATGGAGAGGGGCAGTTTTTAGTGGCAGCACACACACGAGTGGGTGCCGATGGGTGGGCACCCCCAGTACCCCCCAGTTCCCCCCAGTGTCACAGCACATTCCCATAGATGTCACTGAGTTCCTGCAGTTGCCCCTGGGGTCCCCGCAGCTCCGCGTAGGTCACCTGGGGATCCTGAAGGGTGGTGGCACAGGGGGACACTGCGAGACACACGGGCTGGGGTTCTGGGTGGGGTAAAACTCATGGGTAACGTGTCCCCCTGCGTGTGTCCTCCCCGTACTCACCCCCTGCCCTCTTGGTGGACAATGTTGGGTTCCCAGGGGAATGGGGGTGCCAGGGATAGGCAGTGGCTGGGTGGGCACAGGGGTCAAAGCTCCTTCCTGGAGTGCCTCAGATTTTGGGGTGACCCAAGGCCCAGCACAGCCCCCACCCTGGGGCACCCCAGGGCTGTCCTGAGAGTTTCTGTTTCCCTGCTCCACACATCCCTGGGTCAGGTCCCCCCATTTGGCCTTCCATCCCAGGCAACACCTGATGCCAAATTGCTTGAGACACACTTATACATCTATAGAATAAAAGCAAAAGCATTATTTTCCCAAGAAAGAACAAACTCATCAAAAATCAATCTGACAAGGTATATAATGGTCTGGTTTATAGAACCCATTGCTTTTCCAACAAATCCCTCACAATAAAAACACAAACAAATCACAATGAAATGAGAAGTTTTGGTTCTCTTGCTGCATCCCACAGCAGCTTTATCTCCCTGAGTGTCCAACAGCTCCATGGGATTATTCCCTGCCTGCTGGGCAGCAACCCAGCCCATAAGGAAACCTTTTCTTGACCCATATTTAGGAACTCTCCCTGTGTTTCTCATTTCCACCCTGAAACCTGATTGACTTCCCATTGAAGAAGGGGAGAAGCTCTGTCTATCCTTGGGACAGTGCACAGGAATCTGTGGAAATGCTTGTGTGTGCCTCAGGGTCTGATTCCCTGGTAAATCCACTCCAGCCTGCCCTGAATTCCCCTGCATGGACACTCCCTGCTCCTGCTGTGACACCCCTGTTCCCCAGCCCCTGGTGTGCCACCCCTGCTCAATATTTTCACACTTTCCCCTCTCTTCTGGTGTACACATCCAGAACACACACATTCTTTCCATGAGGTTCCAAAGGGCTGCAGGTTTTGTTCAAGAAGGAGGGTCCAGGTCAGGTTGTTGAGCAGATTGTGTTGTCCTTGCAGTAGTTTTGTGGTTTTTCTCAGTCCCTTGGGCAAAGGGACAAAGTGATCAATTGTTGCATTTCTGGACTGGTTCCCTCTCAGCTGCCCCTGCAGGGGGAGTTTCCAGCCAGCCCTGCTCTGAAAACCATCAAAGGCCCTCTCAGAGCCACTGCTTGGCCTGTCTTTGGGTCTTGTGCTTCTTGCAGGGCTGAGGAAACCACAGGCAGGCCTTTTTCCACCCACAGAATTCTCACCTCTGCAGCAGCTCTAAAAGTGCCAGAATAAAAGCCAAGGGGGCAGGGAAGACCCTCAGGTCCTGGCTGTCACCTAGCGCTGGCCAGAGCAGGGCTGGGCAATGGCCATCCCTGTGCAGTGGGGCTGGGCCATGGCTGGGCCCCACCCTTGCATTGACAGGGGTCCCCAGGATGTGCCACCCCTGGGACAGGCACCCGGCCAGGAACGTGCAGGGACATTTCTGGAACTGCCACCCTCTGGGACAGGACCCCCCATGCCAGGATACGTCACCCCCTGGGACAGGATTCTCTCAGGACAGGACCCCCCTTGATGTGTCCCCCAGGACAGAACCCCGCCCCTTTCCCATCTGAAACTGAGCACAAATGGCCTCTTCCTTCTTGTCTAGGAAAAAGAAAGTGAAAGTGTTGAGGGGACACAGCCCAACACCCCCATCCCCCACAGCCTGCCCACCCTTTCCTGCGTCCCCCACTCCCCATCTTCCCTCTCTCCTGGGTGCCCCCAACCTGTTCTTTGCTCAGGTGTTTCCCAGGATTGCTGCGTCAGGAATTGGGGATGGGGGTACACTGCACAAAAGTGAGGAAAATAGGGAAATAAGCGAAATAAAGAGAGGAAAAAGTCAAGGGCGGGGGTGGGCACAGAGGCACAGCAACCCAGGACCCCCATGTGATACCTCCCCAGGAAATGAGCACCCCAGGGAGGCAGCGCTGGGCCCTGGGTCACCCCGATTTCTGAAGCACCCTGGGAAGGAGCTGTGACCCCTGTGCCCACCCAGCCACTGCGCATCCCGGGCACCCCCATTCCCCTGGGAACCCAACCATGGGACCCCCATTGCCTTGGTCTCTCCTCCCTGGGGACTTCTATCCCAGAACTGCCATTGCCCAGCACCACCATTGCCTTGAGCCCATCCCATGGGCTGCTTCTTCCCCCAGAACCCCTATTCCCAAGGGTCCCGTTTTTCCCCCTGCACCCCCAACTCCGGCACCCACATGCCACGACACCAAATCCCTGGGGACCCTGTTTCCACAGCACTTCCATCCCTGAATCCCCCTAGGCATGGAGACCCCAATTCCCCTGGACACCCACCCTTGGTTCCCCACATCCCCTGAGCCCCCCACTCCTGGCAACACCATCGCCAACCATGTCCCCAGACTATCCCAGAATGTCCCTGGCCTGTGCCCAGCTTGTGGCCACCCTGCCCCCACCAAGGGCCACCTACATGTGGGGACGGACATGACCTCGCTTCCTTCCCCTTAATCCAAGAGTCACCAGCCAGGGGAGCGGTGGCCACAGCAATGAGTGACAGCAAGTGCACATGGCTGGGGACACCGGGATGGCTGGGAAGGTGGCGCTGCTCCTGTGGGGTGAGTCCCCTGGGCACGGGCCTGACACCCCGGGCATGGGGAGAGGACAGGGCACAGAGGAGCTGTGGGGTCCCCTGAGGTCCCCAGGGTCAGCAGGGCATTGAGCCCAGTGTGACCAGAGTCCTGGGGTGGCTTTTGGGGACAGGAACAGGGCTCAGGAATAGGGGAACTGGGATGTGGGGACAGGGGAGAGAGATGTTGGGACAAGGATGTTGAAGAAGGAACCTTGGGACTGGGGCAGCTGTGGGGACAGGGACACAGTGATGCAGGGACAGGGACAAGAGGACAAGCACCATGCTGATGGGCCATGGGGACAGGTGCCAATGGAATGGGACCATGGGTGCAGGGCCATGGGGATGTGGCTGTGGGGCTGCTGATGTTGACCAGTGTCAGCACAGGGTCCCCATTCCTGAGCATGGGTTGGCCACTGTGTCCCTGCCCTTGAGACATCTGTGCCACACCAATGCCCCCATGGAGACCTTTTGGGGACAGCCCCAACACCCCATATTCCCTGTGCTGCTGTCCCTGCAGTGCCATCCCCCATCCAGCCCTGTCCCTTCGCCCTTTCAGCCCAGACCCTCGGCCTCGCTGGTGAGTCCTCAGGGGATGCCATGACCTGACCCTGCTGTCCTCAGCCCTGCACTGGCCCTGGTAGTCTGGTGTCCCCTGTCACCCACAGGTGCCCAGACCACCCAGCTCGTTGTGGAGTCCCCGTGGAGGCCGGCAGTGCTGTGGGACAGGGTGACACTGACCTGTCAGGGCTCGGGGACTGCCAGTGCTACCACCTGGTACAAGGACAGGGAGCGCTGGGTGCAGGACGGACAGGAAAACATCACTGTCACCAAGAAAGACACCTACTGGTGTGTCAGACCTGGCACCAGGCGCAGTTTCCCTCTGAGAATCTCAAATGATGAGGGATGTTTAGGTGTCCCCAGCCTGGGACCCACGAGATCCCTGAGGGCCCCTGGTGGTCTTTGCTCCATAGGTCACCTCCTGTGTTACCAGAGCTCGTCCCCTGCTCTGGGACATCCCAAAGCATCCCAGAGTGAGAGGATCCTGTTGATGGAATTGATGACCTCTGGTGTATTGGAAAAAAAGGCTCCCAATATTACCAGTTAGATTGTGCCTGGGCCGGTCTGACCCTCGCTGCTGGGCCAAAGGCAGCAACTGCGGTGTGTCACCCCAGAGATACCTTGGCTTGCTGGAGATTGCAGCTGGGCACTGAACAAGTCCAGGCTTGTTAGGAACCCCGCTTACCTCAGGAGGAATAGCTTCAGGCGATGGTGAAGAGAAAAAGGAGAGGATTCTGCTGGAGGGTTTAATGTCCAGAGGTTTATCCCATGGTTGCAGAGGTCTGAACGTGAGCAACTGCTCCAACAGAACCCCGGCCGCATGGTCTCATTCACCTTTTAAGCTCAGGGACAGGGGGAGGGGAGGTACAGGTGAGCCACCAACCAGGTGAGAGGGGCAGGGTCTCAGGAGAAGATGACACCCAGAAAGGCCAATGACCTCTGGGCATAGGGGCATCCTTTGAACTTGACCAACCGTTACACGACGCCTTGCTGGAATGTTCAGCCTGATGGACAGGACTCACTCAGCATGGGGGCAAGGGGGAAGGGAGAGACGTATAGGCACACCTGGGAAAGTGACCTGGAAGGCCAAAATGGGACATTACAGCACACCACAACACTGGTGCACTGAGTGCGACCCAGTGGGGGTCCTGATTTCACCAGGACCCTCCAGATCCCTGTCATGTGATGTGATGAATCCTCTCTGTCTCCGAGACTTGCTGGTACTGCAGGCACTGGGGCAGGCGCTACTGGAGGGGGACACAGTGACACTGTGCTGCCAGGGCTGGTGGAACAACACGGTCACCTCGGTGTCCTTCTACCAAAAGGAGACAGATCTGGAGGTGTTCTCCAATAGCACCGAGCTGTCCCTGTCCCCTCTGCAGCTGAACCACAGTGGCCACTACAGCTTCAAAGGCCAGGTGGAATACTGGGTGTGGAAGGAGTCTGCGCTGGTGACAGTGACAGTGCATGGTGAGCATCCCAGAGCTGCCACCCTGACACCTCCAGCCCCTTCCAGGGAACTTGGGGTCACAAATCTCCCTCCCCTCTCCTTCCCTGAGCTCTTCATGGTGCAAGTGCTGGAAGGTCCCCGTGATCTCACCGTAGGTTCCCCCCTCACTCTCAGCTGCCTCAGCACCCCCGGGCCCCTGCAACCCTGAGCCCCCCTCCTGCACGTGTTCTACCAGGACGGGCAAGTGGCGGGGGGCCTGCAGGGGTCTTCACCCGCTGTGGGGGTCTCCCACTCGGGGAATTACAGCTGCCAGGTGCTCTCCAAGGGGAGGCCATGTGGAAGAGCAGTGCCTGGCTCTGCGTCACGGTGCGCAATGAGTGCTAGGATGGGTACAGGGAGCCCCAAGAGACCCCTTGGGTCTCCTGCCTGGGCACCTCCATGACCCCCGGACACCTTGCTTGTGTCCCCCCACCTCTGCCCTGTGTCCTCTCACCCCTCCACAGTGTGACCTCATCCCCAACATCCCCCATCACACCCATCCCCCCTGTCCGTACCCACCCACACCGGCTGCCAGCCCCTCCCTGTGCCCTCAGCCCTGTCTGTGTCCCCACAGTGCCCGTGGCCAATGCCACCATCATCCCCAGTCCCCTGTCACACCAGGTGCGTGCAGGTGACCCCATGACCCTGCGCTGCTAGGTGCAGGTGGGTTCAGCCCCTGTCACCTTCACCTGGCTTCACAATGGGCAGGAGGTTGCCTGGGGTGCCCTCCTGGAGCTCAGAGCCATCAATGTGGGCCACCTACCAGTAAGTGGCCACCAACCAGCTGGGACAGGACGGCACCGTGTGTTCTGGGCACTCAGCCCTGAGCTGGCACTGACAGTGAAAACATGGGGACACAGGGACACAGGTGGCGACACACAGGGTCACTAGGGAGTGCAGGACCCCTGGAATGATGGGTGACACCCTGACACCGTGTCCCCCTCTGTTTCTTGCAGTGGCTGCAGGGGTCGGTTGGGCCCTTTTGTTCCTGCACCTGCTTGTGGGTGTCATTGTGACCTGGCATCAGTGGCACCATATGGGTGGATGACAATGGGGAGACAGGGGTCCCAGGGAGCTGTAGAGGTCCCCAGAGTTGGGGAGCAATTAGACAGCACCCACAGCCCCAGAATTGTGACCTTGTCTGGGGGTCCTTTAGGGTTTGGGGAGGTGCTGGAGGATCCTGCAGGGATGTTGGGGGTTCCCTTGGGGGTGTTTGGGTGTCTGTCTCTGCCGGGCTTTGGGTTCTTGAGGCTGAGTTGGTCGGGGGCACTGGGGATGTTCATGAATTCTGGGGGACCTCAGGGATGCTTGGGGGTCCTGTGGGAAATTGAGGGCCCCTTGGCTGTTCAGGATTCCTGAGAGGGGTCATAGCCCTCGGATCCCACAGTCACCCCTCCCCTCTTTCCTCTGCAACTGCAAGAAAGCAGCAGGAAAGGTGAGTGGGGGCTCAAACCACACTCTCTCCTTTTACCCCGACCACCACGACCTCCCATTTCTTCCCCCACATCCCCTTTGCTCCTTCAGGGTCCCCCCGGATCCCCCGGCCCCCCCAGAGGAGGGGGAGGTGCTGTACACCCACGCCATGGTCACCAAGAGGGCAGGGGGTGAGTACGGTGGGGACACACACAGAGGGACACCTCACCCACGAGTGTCACCCCACCCAGATCCCACAGCCCGTGTGTCTCGCAGCGTCCCCCCGTGCCACCACACTCCAGGATCCCCAGGTGACCTACGCGGAGCTGCGGGGACCCCAGGGGCGACCACGGGAACCCAGTGACATCTACGGGAATGTGCTGTGACACTGGGGGGCACTGGGGGTACCCACCCATGGGCACCCACTCTTGTGTGTGCTGCCACTAAAAAATTGCTCCTCAACCTCCTTGTGAAGGGAGAAAGATCCCAAAGGACTGAGAGAAGAACAATTTCCTGAAACAGCAACAAGAGAGAATGAAACCACCAGCAAGAGCAACAAGTTTCAGAGTCCAAAGAGTCACAAAAAGAACAATTTCCTAGGAGAGACCCCAACAAGTAACAAACCCTGAACACTCCTCCCAGCATGTTTCCCACGCCAGAGTAACCTGGCATGGCCTTGGATCTTCCTCGCTCTGATGGCCAAAGCGGCCTTCAGAAGGCTCGGGATTCTCTTCTCCCCTCCTCTTCTCCCCTCCCAAACCCCTCCTCTCCCGTGATCATCCCACAACAATGCCACGAAGGCCCTGTGAGGGTTCTGGAGCCTGCCCCTTTGCCAGAGCAGTTGGGATCAGACCATGGCACATGGTGGGGGTTCAGAGACAGGAAAAGTGTGATGTCTGGAGATATTTTGGAACAGCTATGTGTGGCAGGGGTGGGTCAGGCCTTGCTTTTGGTGAGACAGGGCCCCATCTGTCCATCAGTCTGTCAGCCATGGAACACTGGGGACAGTGTGACACTCTGCCAAAGCCAGCTCCTGAGTGGTCGGGGGACCAGAAGTGCCATCTGGGGAGAGGGCCCTTGGTGGCCCAACTGGCTTAAAGGGCAGAGCATGAGGTGGCCAAGTCCCTGATCCTGTCTTCCCTTTAGGTGTCTGTCCCATCCACACTGCAGCTCAGGAGCTGAAATCTCGTTTATGAGCAATATGTGCCAAGAAAGTGGGAATGTTCCTGGAATAGAATGAAGACCCATGTCAAAAATGTTTTCTAATTTCAGAAATGGTGGGGCTTCCAGGCCAAAGTGTAGGAAAAGGAATAACAGGTCTTTACTGGGAAATTTATAAACCAGAACAGAACAAACAAGAGAAACCCAGAACTTTCCCTCCCGCTCAGCACAGTTGGTTTTTGTGGCAGTTCTAACTGCGGCCAGCAGGGGGCGCTGCAGAGAGCACTCCCGGCCAGCAGGGGGCGCCCCGGTCCAGCTCCATCCCCTCAGGGACCATGGCAGCCTCGGACGGGAGGGAGGAGGGGAAATCGCTCCTTTTGCAAACTCACGGGCACCAATCGCTCCCGGCACCACCACCGGCAGCGGGCAGAAGCCGCCAAGGCAGCAGGTTGGATCCCAGTGCCCACCGGCAGCGTAGCAGTGTCCTGGACTCAGGCACACGCCCTTTGCAACACCTGCGACTGCTGTCCCTGATCCTGAATGGAAGGAAGGCAGCACCTGACCCCAGGCAGGTCTTGGGTCCACAGCAGCCCGTCTAGTGGCTTTACACCGCAATTCCTGCAAACCCTCAGCCTTTCACTCCGTTTTCTTCCTTCAGCCCTGGCACAGCCACTCTGGAAATGTTGAATTGCCCTGGCATGTTGAGGAAAGCTGGTACTCAGTGCTGACTCTGCCAGGGCTCCTCAGGGGGCTCCAGAGCACTTTTGGAGTTCCTGCTCTTCTTGGGCCACTGCTGGTCCCTACACAGAAGCCACAGGAGGAGGAGGAGAAGGAGAGCAGAGCCGCAGCTCTGAGGGCTCTACAGCTGCAGCTGGAGCACAGGGACAGCCCAGGCTGGAAGCAGTGCCTTGGGAGGGCAAAATGGGGCAAAATTGGAGCTGATTGGGCCAATGCCCCAGTTCTGCTCTGGGTGCTGCAGACCGTTAAGGAGGCATTGTAATTAGGGCCGGGGTTCCTAAATTTCAGCCATAGTCCTAAAGCATCCCGCTGCACAAACATCCAGTGCCTCTACTGGCGATTTTGGGCTACACAAGGCAGCACTGGACACAATTTGGGGGTCCGATGCTGCCAGCTCTGCCCACAAGGAGCTTTTTTGGCTGTCTGTGTTATGTTTGCCCAATATTCCCATCATAAAAAAAACCCAAACAATATTTGAGATAGCAGCAATTTTATTTGAATAGTTGAGAAAATACATAAATAAGGGATAATTTGGTTCAAACAATAGCGCATAAGCAAAAAAAAATGTGGGGTACAGAGTGAAGGGCTCTTGGACCCGTGCCACCTCACATATGAGCTTGCCAAGTGAAAATTACCCCCTTACATGCCATGTGTTAATATCATCTCCTCCCATTTTCAGTTTGTCATATTTCTATCTCCACCCTCATTACCACCTTTACCGCCACTGAGTTTGGTGGTCGCACAAGTCTTTTGGAGGTCGTCTGATGAAGATTTCGTAGTCTTCCTGTGTGTCTTTTAATTCACCTTTGGGTTACACATGCGCCACCAAGCCAGTACAATGTAAGCCAAGACTAACATATCACTACATCTACATATCAAGGCAATAAATCCCTTATAATTAACATTTTTCTGGGACCCAACCAGAGTTTCCCTTCTGTGTTAATTTTTAGCAACTGTTATCTCTTGCTTTCCTCCTGTTCCTGAACATCTGCAGGGAGGGGGGTGGAGCCCCTCTTCTCCCTTTCTTCTTTGGCATTACAATTTTTAACTGTTTTATTATCCACAAATATTAATTATTGTATTAATATTGATTCCTGTTTCAATTTTTATCAGCATGAATCATACCTATTTACCACAAATCCCCCATTTCTCTTCTTGATCATTATGTTCCGTGCTTTATTAAAAATCTATGCCCTGATATCCTTTATATTCTTCAGAATTTTGATTTTCTTGTTGTCTCTTCAGCTTCAAATTTCTCCAGCATTTCTGTTGCTGCCTCTAATTTTCCAGACTTTTTTCAAATTTGGTTAGCATTTCCTGGGCTATTTCAATCTGTTTAGGTCCTTATTATTTAACACCGGTTGATTCAGCTGTTAGTACCATCACAGATTTTGGTTTTCCTCTTTCTACTGATTCTGAATCTAGAGATATTATTGTAATCTGCATCTCCTGAATCACTGAGCAAATTAGCCTAATAAAACATGGAATCATACAAGGCAGAAACAAAGGTCTCAAAATTGAACAAAACAACATGAACTCTAACTTTTTCTACCAAACACCTCCAAAGAGGTTATCTCACCAATCTGCTTTCTAGATTGAATTCCACTTTTGTACTGGCTCATGAGCCACCCTTTTAATTTCCTCGACAGGTTCAGTGATAGCTTCTCCATTTTCTTCAATTTCTATGCAGCAGTAAAATTTGTTAAATCTCCCATAAACTCTTCCTTCTTCTGCTGACAGATAGTCTAGGGCAATCCTGTTTTGGTACACAAATGCCCGCATTTGTGTATATTGCCTGGCCAACATTTTTAAGGCACCAGTGGTGTGATTTGACACCACTTCCACTACTACTTGGGGCCCTATCACTCGATTCAACAGGCAAATTAGGGTCCTATATCCCCATGACCAATCCTGAGCCATTGATAGATTGGTAGGGGTTAGCTCCAGGACTTCTGTACCAGCATAAATCAATCTGTTCATCCCATTCACAGTTTTTTTTTATTGGTCTCTAATAACCAACAGGGGTTTCAGGTCACCAAACTTTTGAACGATTATCCATATTGACCACCAATGTGGATTTACAAGGAGTATGCCCCACTACTTTATTAAATTTTCTTCCTTCTTGAGTTATACAAATGATTTCAATTACTTGATAGCTTAGAATCTATCTTTCAAGTCTCTTCAATGTTCTAGAAATTTGGGTATGGTTCCATTTTAAAAATTGTTCTGGAGCTAAGCTCTCACTTTTCCACGTCCATCTTTTCAGCTATTTTTAGACCTCCACAAATCCAACATTTGGATAATCCCAATTCTGTAGCAATATCTTGCATCAACCTCACAAACAGATTCTTATTCGAGGCTGGCAGGTTCCAATCTTTGTAGTGCTGTTTAAGCTATTTATACAATTCAGCCAATTCTTTTGACTCTTTTCTCTTGTTCTTTCCTCTATTCTCCTTTGTTTCTTTCTCTTCTTTTATTTTCTCTTTCAATTTTTCTCTTAGTGCCTGGTTTCCCATGCTTATACTTGGATCATTTCAATTATCGTCTCTTTCAAAACAAAAGAACTTTTCATACTGGGGGCAAATCTGATTACCATGGGGATGAGGAGCTCGTCCATTATAGTTTAAATTTTTCCCTACCCAATGCATCTTTCTTTCTTTAACACAAACATCTATAAAGTGGTTGCGATTGTAGCAGGCAGAACTAACATATGGGTGTGTCACAAACACAGATCCCATCTTGTCCTTAATCTTCATAGGGTGATTGCAATAGTCACAAATATTGAAATTGCTGGGACTTTGTTTTTGCCCTGTTTGCTTTTTTATTGATGAAACTCTGTCCAGTGTGGCTCTCTGGCTTTGGCCAACCATCCAGGGTACCAGAATGATCACAGTGAAAATAATATTATAGATTTCTTTAGGAAATCTACCTTTCTACCTTTCTCAAGGCCCCTTGGGTTGCAACCAAGGGCCGAGATGCTAGTCTTCTCAGTAGCAAAGGTAATATCTAGGGATCTAGTCACTGGTGTTTTTAGTTTATTTGGTACCCATAGCCCCACAGAGTTTGCTTGTCCCCTCTTAAATACCATTTCTCAGTTCTGGCTGGTTAAGAAGAAATAATTAAAACGACAAGAACAGGGGAAAGGTTAGGCTGGAATACCATAAATCTGTATTTTCCAAAATTTCAGGGATGTGTCAACCACAATAAGATTTCACTAAATATTTTCTACTTCAAGTGCAAGAAGTGCATTAAATCACAGCCTCCAATAGGCACACTCGCCAGGCCAATATGCCCCTGGAATGCGCTTACGATGTGATATATAGACTTCTTCTCCACAACAACGATTGATTATGAGACACTGGTCTATAATATTATAAATTGCTTGTTCTCTTATTTGTGCTATAGCCAATATGGCAAGAACCAATTGATTTAAGTTCTCTATTAATCCAATTGCTTCTGGAAGGGTCCCGTCTCCCAGTCTCATTGGTATCTAAAAAAAATCACTAGCAATGCGTTCTATAGTTAGCTGTCTAAATACATAACTATAGCAAAGCAAGCAAATCAATTGTTTCTCCTTCTCTTCCCTCTTAGGTACTCTCCACCATGAGTTAAAGCAAAGTGTGCAAACAATACATATCCAGGGATGACACCCTAAACCATGTTTACTGCACTGCCAATGTTTTAGTTGTCTCTGGACTCTTTCAACAACAGGTGTTATCAATCTCAGTTTCTGGAATTGCAGTTTTGTAATAAATTCTAATAATGTTGCTGGTGGGTAATTTTGGAGGAGATCTTTGATCCTTTTAGGCTGTTCCCACTGATTCAAAAAGTCTTTTATTCTTTTCCACCAGCGTTCTTCTGCCTCTGAGCTCAAGGGAATTGCGGTCGGCAGCCACTCCAGGATGCTTAGTTCATTCTTACTAAATCAGGGTTAATATAAATCCACTTAAATCCCACCACATTATCACATTCTTGGAATTACATATTCCAACAATATTTTGGCCTCCGTTTGAACTGTAGCCCGAGCTGCTGGAAATGCTTCAACTCACTGAGTTAATTGATCTATTATAACTAAGAAATATTTCCACCGACTCACTTTAGGCAATTCTGTAAAATCAACCTGGATCGTTTCAAATAGCCTGTAGGCTGTTTTGCATCCTCCAGAGGGAGGGCTTCTTAATGCCTTCTTAGTTACTTTTTGACAGGTGAGACACCCCTGGGTGATTTGCTTTCCAATTTCAAATATCCTTATACACCCATAAAATTTTAAAAAGTGATCACAAAGGGCTCTTATTCCCCAGTGTGTCCATCTATGCAAGTTATCTAAGACCTAATGTGCCACTGGTTTTGGCATCATAATCTTGCTATAAAGAAAAACCCACTTTCCCTCCTTAAATGTTTTTCCTAATTTCCTTATAGCTGCCAGTTCTGCTAGCGAAAGAGAAAGTGTCCCCTGCTGAATTCTGTTTCTTGTAACGTAATGATTTCAGTATTTTTGCTTTGGGTTTTTTTTTCCTTAAGGTCGCTCTTTTTGCTTCTTCGTCGGCCAAATTATTCTCTCTGACTCTAATATCCCTCTCTCTCTGGTTTTTTCCCTTTGCATGAATTACTGCTATTTTCTTTGAGCTTTTTAAAGCTTCAAGTATCTGAATTATCAATTCCCCGTGTACTAACCCTTTCCCTTGAGTGTTTATAAGTCCCCTTTCCTTCCAAATTTTTCTAAAAGTATGTACTACACTAAAAGCATATTTGGAGTCTTTATAAATAGTCCCTTCTTGCTCTTTTAGTATGAATAATGCACGGAGTAATGCATAAAGTTCACAGGCTTGTGCTGACCAGGAGGGACTAAGGGGACCAGATTCCTTTACCCCAAGCTCTTCCCCACTTCACTCAAATGCCAACCCATATCATTAATTTCCAGATTATCTTCTTCAGTTAAAGAATAATTTTTTAGTTTTCCTTCCCAGGGTTTTATCTGTAAATTTAAGGCTAATATTAGATCATTGCTTAATAAATTATTCTCCGCTTCTGGTATCAACAATAAATCATTTACTCCAAATTTGTCGTCTGTTTAAATTTGCACCCCTTTAATTACAGGAACTGGAAAAGCCTCTCTTGTAATTCTAACTACTGGAACTCGCTCACAACTTATCTCACATCCCTGGGGTAATTTTGTCATTGTCGACTGAGAAACTCCTGTATTGACTAAGAATATAACTTATCAACACACTTCTGGTGGTGTTTTTCAGTCCCCTTCATTAAACAGAGCCCCTGACCTCCATTAAAAGTTTCCTCATCTTGCTCTTTCTTCCTGCAACTTTTTTTGTCTGTGCCCCTTTTTATGATAGTAAAAACAGGTAGGACCTGCACCCTTTAAGGTAGGGCAAGAATTTTTTTAGGTGCTCTTTCTTGTGGTCGGAAAAACACACAGGTCTTGTGTTCCTAAAGATAGATCTTGACATCTGCTCTTTGTTTTTCTCTGTGGATTTTTCTGTATTCAAAGCTGCCTGCATTTCTTTAACTGCTGCTACCAAAATTCAGGCATCTGCTTTCTGCTTTTTCTTATCTCTGTTCACATACACCCTTTGTGCTCCTCTCAATAACTCCTGAAGTGCCCTGTCCTGCCTCTGAACAACAGACCTACTTCTCCCCTCAGGACTCCAAAAGGCAGCATTTTCACTCTCCTCCTGATTAACAGGGTCTTTTGAATTCACATATATATTTAGAGCCTGGCAAATATAATCCTCAAATGATCCGAACTTAGACCAATAAAAATTATCTTTCCGGATCATTTCCTTTTTCCATTTAAACATGTAATACTTAATTATTTTCTGTTTACTTTTTCTCCTTTGGGATTCCCATTCATCTCCAAACCGTATTATCATCCCCAGTGGGCTGTCCTGAGGAATGCTCTCCCCCTGAGAACCCACCTCACAGTTCCTAGATACCTCAAACTGCTGTGAATTACTCACACAATCCGCAGCCCCTGGGTCAAGGAACTTACTTTTTCCCTGACCCATTTCTGGTGACAACGAACTAAGAAATCCCTGGTGTCACAGACATCTTTTGTGAAAAATCCTTTCTTTGGGATTTTTTCCCTTTCTCAGAAGCTGTGGCCTCAGTAACAAAATGTAAACAATGGTTATCTGCTGCTGTGAAATGCAACAGGTGCACCTGTGATTGGCCCATGTTGGATGTTTACAATTAATGGCCACTCAAGGACCGAGCTCGCTGTTGGGACCAGTGACAGGACTCGAGGAAAGGGCAGGGAGCTGGGATGGGGCAGGTTTCATTTCCGTATTAGGAAAACGCTTTTCACCCAGAGCAGAGTCAGCAACTGGGACGGGTTCCCCATGGACGCAGCCCAGCGGAGCCTGGGATGCTCGTGGGAAAAAGTTAAAATGGATAGAGAAAACCCTAGCAAAGTAGCAAAAAGATTGGAGTTCGTAGTCACGAGTCAAGAGCCAGGCTGAGGTGATCCTGATTTCATGTTGACAGAGCTAACCAAAGCAGCAAAAGAGTTGGCGATCAAGGCAGCCAGAGCACGTGTGCAGGGACAAATTGCTAGTGGAGCCTTACAAGGCACAGTAGACAAGCCGTGTCCTATCGTAAGCCCTTTGTGGGACGCGAACGATGCCGGCTGCTGTGCAATGTTCACCAGATACCAGGAATGACCGAGACTGGCAGTTCTTGCCCTAGCAGGTTACCGGTTAAAATACAGCTAAAGAATAACAAAGAAGTTGAATTTTTAACTAAATGTGGAGACACATTTTCACACGGGAATCAAGCACTGATACCCAAAAGTGAAAACTATCTGCCAGCAATAGGAGCCAGAAAAGGCATTCTTCCTGCAACCACTTCAATGTAAAATCAAGAAGAAAATGGGAATACATCAGTTTCTTTATTTACCAAACTCACTCAAATCTGTCCTAGGCATGGATTTTTTGCTTGAAAATTTAGAAGCAAGAGTTCCGTTTAGAGAAAGAAAACTAACATGGAAGGTACCTGAAAACAAATGAGAAGTTTTAGCAGTAGGACTGACAATTGACACAAGACCAACAAACAAGAAGAACTATTTAGAGCAAGTATTGAATCAGGTATACCCCAGAGTATGGGATACTGATAGCCCAGGAAAATCAAAACGAGCAGACCCTGTGAAAATTGAGCTACACACAAGAGTTGAGCCAGTAGTCAGAAAGCAATACCCTTGAAGATTAGAAGCTAGGAAAGAAATAGAACCAACAATCAATAAATTCCTGACATCAGGATTATTAAAAGAATAAAAGTCAGAATTGAATACTGCTAGATTAGCAATAAAGAAACCTAATGGCACTTAGAGACTAGTGCCAGATTTCCAGGCAATTAATGGTTTATACCTTACTAGCTTACTAGCTAAGCTTGGAGATGATTTTATTTGGTGCGGGGAAGGTCCATGGGCAGGTGCTGTGGAGAGCCGCTCCCTCTTGGTCTGAGAGAACAGCTCTCCCAGCCCACCTTGCTCCCAGGCCCGGAGGGTGTAATGTGCGCTCGACCGGCAGCCGAAGGAGGGCTCTTGACACCGTGTCTGATGCAACAGGGTTTACTGAAGGTAGGACAGAGGGTGCACGTTGGCTGAGGGTGAGAAGAGGGACAGGAAGAGGCAGGAGCACAAGCACTGTAACATGACACATAAGGCACCTGCAAGCTGCTGGGGAAGCCTCAAGTCTGCTCAGTGAGCCACGTGTGCCCTCAGCATTGGGACAGCCACCTTTCCCTCAGTGAGCCTCACATCCCAGGGTCAGCAAATCAAGAGGCACCAGGCATGCTGTAGGTGACTCAGAGCGAGTGCAGTGGGCCATGGTGGCCAGGGGCCAGAAGCAGGCAGAAAGCCACCAGGGCTTAGGAGCCCCTGGGGTGGCAGTGAGCAAAATCGGGCTCTGCTCACTGCTGCTGGCATTTTCTATTGACCCATCTCCAAGGACTTCTGTTGTGCTCTGTGTTCCTAAGGGTTTCCCCCCTTGGTTTTTTTTGGTGGTCTCCTGCACCTTTTTTTCTCCAAATTTTCCTACCCTGGCAGCAGCAGGTCTTGTCCAGAACTGGCTCTTAAATATCAGCAAAGTAGCTCGGAACAACAATGGGTGGAATCCTGCGGCTCAGGAATTCGTATGCCAGAGCCCTGCCTGTGCCTGTGCCTTATGTCAGGACCTCCTTCTCTGTGCAAAAACTAGGGATTAGTGGAGTTTTTTTGCCACAGAGCTCCTGAGAGGCAAATGTTGTGCTAGGTTTCTCAGGAGTATATCCATTAAGTTCATGGCTGGCACACAGAAAGTAAGGCCAGGGTAGCAGAGCAGCTGGGAGCTGGTCACTCCCTGCATCCTCACATCTCACATGATGTGAGAACACCACGTTCCAGGAGGGGCGAGCAGGGTAAATGTGCTCAAGGTGCTGCCAATGAGGTTTGGGTCACTTAGAGAGTAGTCAGGAGCGGTGAGCACTGGAAGATCCAGCTGCCGTCCCCATCCATGTCCCTTTCAGTGCTGGCTTTAGTGTGTCTGCAGCCTGGATCCAGAGCGCCCTGGGGGGCTCCTGAGGCTGCCTTTGCACTCAGGGTGAGGATGCCCAGGAGCCCCTGAGGCCGCAGTGGGGACCAGGGCTGGGGCTTGTGGCCTGGCAGGCGTGGCTCTGGGGGCTGTGACATGCCAGGGCATGGGTCACTGTCACTGCCCTCTGCAGCCCTGGATAGCTCTGTGATGCTCCAGGGACAATGGCAAGAGTGGGGAACTGGCTAGGTTAGGGTCTTGCCTGAGCCAGAACCTCCAGGCCAAATGCCCAGCAATAGAGACCCCTGGAGGGCCGAGTGAAGGAAGCAGAGGAGGCTCTTCTGCGGTGTAAAGTGCAGCAAATTCATCAGGAGAGGCGGGGCAAAGGTTCACAGGTGAGAATGCCCAATGGGAACAGATGTTGAAAGAACCCCCAGCACTCCTCTGCATGGGTTTTTAAAATCTTTCAAAACACGGGGTGGACACCATATAGTAACCAATAAGCGACTCTTGGGGTCGGTTTTGAGGGCTACAACAAATCAGAACAAGGGGAAGAGAGAGCTTTGGGATAGGGATTGGATCTTAGGGTGAGGGACAGGGAACTTTCTGGAACAAAGGGTAGGGTTTGGGCTGATGGATGGGGCAAAGGGGCCGGGTTGTCTTGACAGACAGGGAAAATCTGGTGAGGTGGGAGGGGATTCCTTGAGGGACACTTGGGTAGGAGGGCATAACATAGGGGAGAAACTAACTGTAGTAACTCGGGGAACACTTGAACATACCACTATATAACAGAACATTTGACTCAATAAACTAATGCACTGCAACACAGAAATTCAGGCTTTCGGCAGCTGAGAGGTGGCAGTGTTAGAACCCGCAGCAGCTGGTGAAAGCCATCTCTGTCCTTCAGGTTCTTGCTGTGTGGAAGGAGCTGCGAGTTGTGGTGGCTGCACTCCCCCTTTGCTGGGAGGATGATCTGTACCAGGGGAGAGCAGAAAGCTGCCATGGTGAGCAGAACATGCTCAGAGCATTACAGTTCAGAGAATGGCACTGCCATTTCCCACTGAAGGGAAAAAAGCTTGAAAGCATAGAATTCTGTGCAGAACCATTGCACAGATTTTCTCTTCTAGAACATGCCCATTTTTGTCTACTGTAGATGAATACTCTGGGCTTTATAGAATACATGGGGTTTTTTCCTTAAGGTTTTTGGGAGAACTCTCAAGTTAATTTCTGTTTGTATTTTACATCCAGATTTACATGCATACAGGTTTTATTTAATTATTATTTTTCTTTAGTAAATACTAAGGGAAAAATACCTAAGCATTTTTTAATCCTTTGGGATGTTGTGATTAATATTCTAAGAAAGAAAACCTTGTTGAACAAGTGTGAAAACACAGAGAGAGGGAAAATAGCATAGACATCTTTTAGAACAGGGCATGTAATAAGGACTGCAGAACTGAGTAATTCCTCCAAGGGCAGAATTAGCAAGATATACCACCAAGAGTAACTGCCAAGATACTTCCTTAAATCAAGGGAAATGTGACCTGCAGCCATACGAAGCACAGCCAAAGCAAATGAAAACCTTTGGAAAAGAGGGAATTTTGCCAGTGACATCAGTCTGTCTGGATAACTGAGGGATGCCCATCAATATTGCACTACATTCCTCAATATTTGCAATGTCTTTTCTCCCAATTTCTGTGAAATTAATAAGCTGCAGTTGTTTACCATTAACTTAAGCTCTTAGGGGAATTACCAAGCACCATGTATGTTTTTCTGTAGCTGAGCAGGACTTGAGTTTCCCAAATCTTCTACAAAGCAGAAGGGAATCACACAGTTACTTGTGCTAATGTTCATGAAGGGTTTCATGAAAGCAGGTGAATGAGAGCATTGCATTGTAAAACTTCCACATGCAAGAAAACAGGAGTCCACTTAGAATAAAACATACAAGGCTAGCATAACATCAGAACAGGATAAAATGAAATTGCTAGACAGGAACTGATGCATCAGAAATTAGATGTGTCATTTCTGATACATCTGCATGCATTTGCAAGCTAAAACAGAAAAGGAAGGGCAGAGATTATAAGGAACGAAGATTTTAAAATTGCGCTGTGCAGAAGAGACACACGAACCACCAATGTGAACACAGCTGGGAGATTCAGCTTGGAGATGGATTAGAGTGGAATCCATTCACTGAGGGTTTCTGGTGGACATGAGTGCAAAGACTGAGGAAAAAAGGAAAAAAGTTTAATTTCTGAAAGCTATTTAGATTCCTGGAAGCATTGTCTAGAGATCTAAAAATCTGAAGCCTCAGAGAATCTGAACCTAAAACATCCCCAAATGGATTGATAAGGTATGATGTGCACATCTCTGCTGCTTTCAGAGTCAATGAAATTGACAATGAGTGTCTGGAAATTAGGAATGCCCACCCAGATTTTATCTCCATTACTTTCAGAACACCTTAATAAGGCACTTCCAGAGCTGAACACTGACATTCTCACCCTGCTCTATTTACTTTACATTTGAATACAGGCTGGTAGAAGGAGAAATTGGTCTGTAATTTCTCCCCAAATGACCTGTTGCACTTTCAGGTCAGGGGTAGATGTGGATTCAGCTAATCACTCTCTCTGTCCATGAATATTCCACTAGTGAACTGACATAAAGAACATCCTTGTTCTCTTTTGTACCTTCCTAAATGGTGCCCAATGAACAGGACACTTGCATAAATCTCACAGAAAATCACCAAAATTGCTGAAATTGACACTGAATTCCATGATAAAAGCTTCTGAGGAAAGGCTTGACAGAATCACTGAAGAAACTGAATCTTGGAAGAGAAACACATTTCAGCACAGATTAAGGGGAAAGAAAAAGAAATGCTGTAAAAATTCCAAGTGGAAGGTAGGGAGAAACACAGGAAGCACAGAAAGAACAAGGCCCTGTCAGATGACCTGTGCAAGGTAACTTTGTGCCCCAGCACTGTTAGAGGACATTCCCTGTCATTGGTGCAAGCAGCTGGAGCCATAAATGCTGATTGATTTGGGGGCCACAGTCTTGGTAAGTGCAGAGGTGGTTCAATAACCTGACATGAGGGAGTTCCCTCAGAGCAACTGGGATGCCAGAAAGAAGCGAACAGCTCACCACAGCCTGGCCCGCTCGGCTGCTTTTCCTTCTGACCCTCCTGGGGAGGCTCTGACATTTCCTCTTCCCTGATGGAAGCGCAGCTGCTGCCAAGGGAAACGTCCCCACACTCACTCACTGTTCCCTGTGCTTGCCAGATGTCCCATCTGCTGTCCCTGTCCAGGAGAGCTGCTCTGCTCGGGAAGAGGAGCCGAGGGAGAGCCTGGGAACATCGGCGGCTGCAACCCCTCCTGATCTGGTGCTGTTTATGGATGTGTAGCTAGATTTGGATAGGTACAAGTATAGGGATATTTACATACGCTGACTGATATTTGTATAGGGATATTATGTGTGTATATTGTTATATTGATGCGTGTATATTCTCTGTTTACACAGTTGTACAGCTCTGTAGCTGTGCATTTCTATTGCTGGAGTTGTATGGATTTTTTTATTGGTCCATTGATATTTGTGTATTTATAGACAGGTTTGTTATATTTGTATTATATTGTCATGTTATATGTCATGAAATATGTAATGCATGTTTACATCTCTATATTGTTATGCCCATATATGTATTTACTTCTATTTATTATATATGGAGTTGTATAGTTCTAAAATTCTATTTATTTAGTTCTGGATCTGAGATTCTTTAGAGAGGGATATTGATGTTTCTGTATTTGTATATGGGCTGTACAGTTGTAGTAATATGTAATAAATTTGATTGTTAAACTTCAATTCAGTAACTTCAACATTTGTGTACAGTGAGTTGTTGCAGACGGTTGCAATAAAGTAACTTTTTTTCACTCAAGTTGATATCTGTATATATTTACATAGCACAATTCTCAGAATAAATTAGATTTTATTCATAAATTGATATTTCTATGTTTCCATATTGGTAGCTAGCACAGATGTTGTAATTTAAAATAAATTTCATTTTTAAACATAAGTTAATGTTTGTGTATTTGTACATTAGTAGTGCGGGTGTAGCTATCTGCAATAAATGCAATGTTTCAACTGAAGTAAGTGTAGATTTGTGCTGCCCAAAGCCATGAGCAGATGTAAATGCTGGAGGATTTTGGCCGTGCCAATCTCCGGCCATGCCCGGCACATGCCCCACCTGCACTCGGGCTGGGCAGGGGAAGCGCAGATTTGGGCTGGCAGCAGAGCCCCACGTTGGCTCAGAACTCGCTGCAGAGGCAGCTGAGAAAACTCCGGGGCTCCATGGGCACAGAATCCAAGCAGGAGCCACCCGGGGAGGACAAATCCCTCATCCCACGGGCAGCTCTTTAGGAAAGGGCTCCAAGTGTCCCCCTGAAGCTCATCCCAGAGAGCAGAAGCCAGCAGGGATCCTGAGCCAGCTCTGCTGCCTTTGGCAGCACTTTGGCAAAAGAGCTGCAGCAAGGGGGAGGCAGCAGCGACTGTGACTGCTGCAGGCTGGGGATGAAGAGAGGGCCATGGACACAAGTGCTGAGATGCCCCAAAATCCAGAGGGAGGCTGGAGAGCTGGGAATCAACTTGGCATTTCAGTGCCAAGCTCTCACAGGCACTGAAATGATGGAATCCCTTTGTGTGAAGTGACCTGGAAGAACTGACAGGGAGTTGCTGCTAGGATCAGCAGTAGCAGAAAGCAAAAATGTACAAACACTAGGAGATCATCTAATATCCCCCACAAGCAAAGGCTTCAAAAATGATCTCATATATTTAGAATAGAATAGAATAGAATAGAAATCAAAATATATAATATATAATATGCATGAAATTGAATGTACATGTATTTTTGGACAATTTTATTTTTTGATATATATTTTCATTTAAGATATATATTTGAAATAGTCTTTCAGCTTGGGAGAGTGAAGATTTACAACAGTGCAAAACCATCTGCCCACAGAGCAGTCAGCCCCCGGGTGTGTGCATGCACACCCACCCACTGTGCCTGCTCTTCTCAGCATCTCGGGGCTGCTGTTTGCACACAATTGGGATGAATTTAACTCGACCGAGCCACGAGTGGGGTGTCCAGCTTGTCATGAACACTCATGTAGCAACGAACAACACAGAGCTCTCAAATCACATTATCACAGGTCATTTCATTCCTGCTGGGCACTGCGGAACTCTTAAAAGACACAGAAAAGGGGTGGAAAACATTGGCATCATGCTACTGCTGGTAGAAAAATCTCCTGGAGAAAAATCTCTTGGGTTTCTTCAGGTGGTAGCTTTCCAAAAACTAGGAAAACTGCTGAGCACTGGTAGCCCAATTGTGAATGGTTTTCTTGACTTGGCAAAGCTGGGGTGTTAACAATGGACTCCATCCTTGGTCCAAATCACCTGCCCTCACCTGCAGACAAAAGCACCACCACCACCAGCAGCAGCTACATCAGTCAGTTTTCTCAGAAAGCTGTGTTAAATTTGGGAGAGGAAAGGAAAACACATCAGACACTGTGGATTAATGACAAGACTCCGAGGAACAGTTCCAAAGCAAAGGGCAGCAGCTTCTCTCTGGGCCACTCCTTGTGCTCCAAGGCAGCCGGGCTGCCCTGGCTGCCCAGGACCCTGCGCCCCGCGGGCTCTGCAGAGCTGCACAGCGGGGAGGCAGCTTCGGGCACCTCAGCCCCTGGGCAGGAGGGGCTGCTTCCTCTGCAGGGCTGCCTGTGGGCAAAAGCAGGGTGCTGGCCTTGTGCTCTTGGCCCCAGCCTGGCCTTGCAGGGCTAATCCTGTTCCCTGTCTCAAATGTGCTAAGGACAGACTTGTTTGTTTCCAGCTCTGCACAGGTGTGATTTGCACCACAAAATACTGAAGGACTAAGGCCTGAACAACAGACCCTGACTGAAGCCTCAACAACAGGACCTGAGCCAAAGCTGCCCTCTAGATGACCTTCCCAACCCAATCTTCTATGTACCTGCTCCTTAACCAAGTGTTACTATCAAAAGGATTGTTACATGCATTCACTGGTGAAACACGTCTTCACCTTTCTGCATGAGGAAAATGGACAAGGCCACACCTGGCCTTGGTTCCTCCTTGAGCCCTGGGCAGGCTCGGGGAGAAAACCAAGAGGAGAATGACACCAGCTGTGCCCCAGCAGAAGCTCTGGCACATTGCTCGTCCAGCACGTTCAGAGCCGGTCTGCTCTCACAGCGCACTCGGGAGCCTCGTGGCCACCAAAGGTGGAGGCACTGCAGGATTTCCCGGTTCCCGGCCGTGGCTCTGCAGGGCTGGGCTGGGACAGCTTCCCCCAGCTGATGTGCAGCTCTGCATGAAGGGGAAACCATTGGGGTACCTGCTGATGGATCTTCCTTAATCACCAGAGGCACCCATTTGTAATAATGCTGAGGTGCATTGCTTAGCTTATCCTTTCCTGACTCTTTTTTGCACTTTTGCATTACAGTAAATTACACTGTTCCTTCAGCTGGTGTCGGTGTCTGCATCTCTGACCCTCTCCACCATTAAAACAAACACACAGCCAGTTTAGCATGAGATCTGCCTCTCTGCCAGCCCATCTCTTGGCAAACACCGCTGGTGGCCATCTCCACAAATGAAATTCCCACTTTGCAATTTCCTTTGCTGCAGGCAGGTGAGAAAAGGAGCCACTCCCAGCTCTGGACACCTCCAGAAACCAGCTGCTTTCAGCAGTCAATACCCTGAAATATCAACCTCCTTCCTTAACCTGCCACAGGGAGCTCCGACCAAGAGGCCTTTTGTCCGAGGATACCCACAGAAGAGCTGGAGAAGGGAGCAGTTTGAAACACAGCTGCTTCAGAGTTTAAATCTGTCTTTATCAAATGAGCACACACCAACCTGTCCCAAAGGAAAAGCAGGCAGGAAAGAGAAGCTCCTCTCCCACATCAGCAAACTCTGTGCTTCCTTCTGTTCCAGCTGGAGAGTGGAGGCCATGGGCTGCCCCTCACTTTGGGAAGGCGCCCTGGGAATTGGCCTGATCTGGGAGGGGAGCAAAGGAATTCCCCAAAAAGTAGGAAAAGATTCTTTGGAAGCATTAGATTATGACAATATTTCTGGAGGAAAGCAAAAAAAAAAAAAAAAAAAAAAAAAGGTAATTGCAGTAATTCAAGAAGTTCGCAGAATGAAATTTGTTCGCCAATGCACCAACCCCAAAGTCTCTGTGGTGTGTCAGGAAGATCAGGAATGTAGAGAGCATTTTGAGCAGACACTGGATAGAAGCAAGCTGCACAACCTTGCATATGTGCCTTAGAGCAGAAACATGCTGTCCTTGGGCAAATAATATAAAGAAGTTTGCCAAGATGTACCCCAGGAAAAGAGATGTGAAGCAAGATGTTCTAAGGATGTGAAGAGAGGATATGGGGCAGAATGTTCTGCTGACACTTTTGCCAATCTATGTACCTGACCAAAGATATGTTAGCTCTTTGTCCTACACATAACACTTTGTAACCAGTTATATGTATTCACCCGGTGCTGAACCCTGCATTACCATATAAATGTACCCTGAGATTTGCAATGAACTAAGCACTGATCATTACCTCCATGAAGATTGATCTCTGCCTGCAGAGGGCTCCTTTCTCTATTACCCCTCTCCTTTTCCACGTCTCTCTCCCGTATACCTTATTTCTCTATCTGGCATCCATATACTTTCTTTCTTTACAGGAATGAACCTTCAAGACTTGGATAAACACCACTGGTGTCCGTCCCCCAGAGCATGAGCAGCTCCCCAGCAAGACTTCAAGACTAAGGGACAAAGCTTCCCCCCTCAGCTCTCCACAGCAGCTCTAGGGAGTCTCTCTCCATTGCAAGATCTCCTTTGTCAGTCTACAGCGACGAGTTGGCTGCAGGAGGCATTTGCATTGGAGCTGTCCCCAGATGGGAGGAAGAAAAAGAAGAGGTGATTCCTGAGGAAAGAAAAAGGCAACACCATTTGGGAAGACACCAGTGTGAGTTTGCTACAACTCTAAGCCAAAAATCCCATGAAGAAAGCAATATCCATCCATGGGGCAGCGCTTTGGCTTTGATATCAATGCTGACAAAATTGCTTCCCATTCCTGCTGCCGTAGCTCCAGTTCAGTAGAAATGTGCCACCTCTGCCAAAGACAGGCAGACATGGTGAGATAAAACCAGCTAGTCTGCTGAAAAGGAGTCCAAATGAATGTTTTCTAACTCCCCCTTTGCCTCCTCTCTGCAGCCAAGACAGAGCAATGTCCTTCCTCTCTGTCCCCGATGGTGACCCAGGCATGGGATGCAGTGTGGGGACAGAGCCTGTCACTGCTCCCAGTGCCCTGCCCTGCTCTTCCCTGCCTGCCTTGCCCTTCCCTGTCCTGCGGGATCCTGCTGTGCTGTGCCAAGCCGAGCCGAGCCCGGCCAGCGGTCATGCATTTTGGGAATGACCCTCCCCTGTGCCGCACGTAATGAACATAACACCTTCTAACTTTGACTAGTTAGAGAGTCTTTGTCCCTGATTTTCAGTTTTAACAATTCAGGGAGCTTTTGTTTTCCCTGACAGTACAGTTGCTGCCAAGGGAAACACACCCAAAGACCAAAAGTGACCCAGCCTTCCCTTTGCTTCCCTTTTCCTTCCCTCACTGCTACACAGCGCTCTCATACCAGGACCTCAGTGCTGCCTCACCTGAGGATTTAGAGCTGCCTCCAGGCCCTTCCAGGCTAAGTGCAGGTGCTCAGGACTCTGAGGTTTCCTAGCTTCTTGGGAGAAGGTGTTTGCTTCATCTGGACTTCTTGGGGTTTCACTGGAGGAGCAAGGCACAGGGAAATTTCATCTCCACTGTGAGCTCTTCATTCTGCTTGTTCCCATGAAGCTCAAATGCCAACCTGAGCTCATCATTCCTCTGGTTCCCGTAGACCATCACAGCCCTTCCATGGCCTCTCCAGACAGGAGCAGCTGCACATCTTCAGAGCAGCAGTTGCCAGCCCGCATCCCATCAGGGAGGGAAAGAGTTTCTACCCTTGCTTTCCAAGCAGGTCCTGGTTAATGATCTTCAAAATGTTTTCCTGCAGTGCTGTATCATGGGTAGATCTCAAGTGAGAATCAGGTAGAAAGGGTCAAGTCGCCTAGGAAGGGGGACCTTGATAACAGAAAGATTCTCTGCCTGCTTTTCCTGGCCTTGCTGCAGATTTGGAGGGTGTTCTGGGCATTTTGCAGACAGCCTCTCTGTAGGGGTACAAGGGCAAGGTGGAAGATATTGCCTAACAAGTGGTCAGTGTTAGGTGCACTCTCCTCTTTCTTTGAATTAAGCCAAACTAGGACTCTGATAGGATATTGCAGATGTTTAAGACTGTCTGCCCTGCAAATCAAGCCGTGCCATTTGACGCTGGCAGGGGCTATGTAGAAATCCCGAGCGGGCCGGGGCTGCTGAGGAACGCGCCTCGAGCTGTTTGTTTTCCAGCATCACTCTCATTACGTGGTTATGACAATGGGAAGATGCCAGCAGCTCACATCCCAGGCAGCAGACAAAGAAATTAATGTTAAAACTTACTTTAAAAGTTTTTTGACCAATCACACAAAGCAAAAGCATATTGACAGTAGTTCTATCCAATCACTATAAGCACAGGTACCTTTGGTTAAAACAGTGCTTGTTTATTTCGAATACAATACCTACTTGTAAGCCTTAAAACACAATGCACTGAGCTCCATTATTAAGCTTCAACCTTCCCAATATCTTGCTAGATAAACTTTTCTGTAGCTTGGAGATTTATTCTAGACCAGCGTTAATACACAGACCATTGTTCTATTTGTCCTTGCTTTTCTGCAGTTTAAATAAGTTTTCTGCTGACCTATCTGACGGCTGCTGCTTGGCTCTAATCACAGTTCTGCTGTATCTGAGACCTGCCTTTGCAGCTTTCCCAAAACTCTCTAATTTTGTGGATTCCCTCAGAGGACTCAGTGTCAGAGCCTCTGGAGAAGCGTGGAGGGCAGGGCTCAGGCAGGCTGTGCCAGTGCAGGATTTGAACTCAAGGCACCAGGAAGCACCAAGGCTGCAGACAGGAACTCAAGCCTTCTCATCTCCCTCCCTGCCAGAGGCAGGCTCAGAGCAGCCATCTCAGCCCTCTCTAAACCAGTGGGGGCTCTGTCCTTACCAGGCTCCTCGGGCTCCTGGGGATTGTTCCCACAGCTCTCGGTGCCAGGCAAAGCTCCCTCTGCTGCAGCTCTGTCCACAGGCTCCCCTCCTGAGGACTCAGGGGCAACATTAATATTCCCCTTGAAAGAGAAACAGAAAGGAAGAAACCCTTCTCACCACTTAGACAAAACACCTGGTCCAACAACTCCATGGCTCACACACTTAATCCCTTGTTCCTAACAAGAACTCTGGGCCCCAAAGCCCTTCAACAGTCAGAAAAAATTGACTTCTCAAACACAGTCCAAAAGCTGTCAAAGCTGACAGTGACAGTGTTGAACATGGGGGTGACACTGAACACATGGAATGGCTGCTAAGGAAATCAATTGCTGCTCTGTTCTGTAAGGTTGCATGTCTGACAGCACTAACATCAGTCCTCATGTCACTAATTGCAATGGAAGTAGCACTGTCTTCTTTCTTCAGCCAACACCCCAATCGGTGTCATGGTTTCAATGCCTCACCCAAGGCAAGTTGATGTAGAAATAAATTCAATGTACCTCATTTTGCAGGGCCCTAGGGTCTGAAATTGCTATTACAGTTTTCTTTATAATGATGGGCAAATCTTTTTTCTCTGTGTTTTCTCTTGATGGCTTTTTTAACGATAGGTGCTATCACAGTGAGTTGTCTGATGCTACATGGGCCACCTTTAATTTTTGAGGGAATGTCCTGCCAGGCTCTATCTCCACAAATGAGCCAATATTCTGTTGCTAATTGTCATGGGGACTCATCTAGGTCATCTACTCGTCAGCAGTTTCACCCTTAAGGGGGCACTGGGGTACTGCAATTGCACCACAAACTGGAGTATCTGTCCTCAGGATGATGGGGAGTAACATTCAACTGTGGATCTCCCTGGTACTGAAACTCAGCACAAAATTCCATCACCAATGAACCAAGAATTCCAATTCTTGAGGTTCAGAAGGTGCTTTAAGAAGATCAGGGGCCCAGTGATGTCAGCTGGTTATGGGATTGGTCTCGTTGGCAGCCTCACACCAATATTTGTCACGATTGGGTATTGGCTGCTCCTTGGCTGGCACAGGCACACCAACCAGATGTGTTGCAAAGGATTTGTCTGGGCTGAAATGGGTCAAACACACGGTGTCTGAGCCTGCTGACTTGGCTAAAGCAAGGCAAACCTTCGTTTTTGGTTGATCTACAGGCACGTATGCATGCAAAAGCAAGCAAGCAAAAACAACAAGTTCCAGTATATCATATGATCAAGCTCCATGTTCCTGTTCAGCTGTTTTTTGGCAAAAGCTTCCCCATCTATTTCAGTTCTCAAGCAAATCTTTTAGCGCTTGTTCAGGGACTGGCCAACTATAGGGCACTAAACTGTCCCTCTAACCTTCAATTTTTACAAATTTGGATATCTTAGAATTCTTTGGAACACAATGGACACCACGCTTTTGCTGAAAGAGCTCTATGATACAAACCATTTTCCCAGTCCAAAAATCAACATCAAACTCCAGAATTGTAGCTTTCACAGGTTGAACGGGGAACGTCTGGCATGCACCGTAGCTTCTCCATGCGGCTCACGTCTGCGTGCTCATTTCCCTGCTGGTGGAATTGTCGGTGTGCTCTTGTGTATGAGACGGTTTCACATCCTTCACCAGGACCCACTTAGGTCCGGCACCTGTGCAAATACAAGCATACCCTTTGCCCCAAGTGATTAGTGGAAATGGTCCTTCAGTTTATCCTAACTCAAGGTTTCTGATCAAAACTGAAGGATTTTCTTTCAATTTTTCCTGTGTGCTGTTTGAAAAGTGCCTAAAAATTGGAGGATTAGTTCCTGCAAATGAGCTATTAAAAACATAAAGACATATAAAGCTTTGCTCAACCTCATCTGGGGTGTTGCTTGGGCCACTCCCCATTTTCTTGTTGTAGAATGGTTTTAGAGTGTGGTGCGTCCTTTCAACAATTGCCTGACCTGTGTAGGAATAGGGAATTCCAAAATGTGGCGAACACCCCAGTCCATCAAAAATGTGGCCAATTTTTGAGCTGTGTATATGGGACCATTTGTCAGTTTTCATCTGGTGGGGGATCAGTTTGGCGAGCTCTGGGCCCAGTGACACTGACAAGGACAAAAGCAAAAGACGAGAGGCGCTCTCTCTTCCCGGGACCAAAGTCCCACAGCTTTAATGGAGAACAGCTCCAGGAGAGAAAGGGAGTGTCCAGGAAAGGAAAGAGGATGTCCAGGGGAGGCAAGAGAGTGTCCTCCTCGTGGCAGGAGACTGTAAATGCTCGGAGAGGGGGGCAGTAGAAAGGAACTGCCATAGTTCAGCATAATAAATCACCACACTGTAGTTTTCTGCATAAATTGCTGCACTTGTTGAAAACAAAATCCTGAAATCTCCCCAAACACAACCGTGCAGTCCCAAATGACCACAGTGTGGGAGAAAAACCACTCAACCCCCCTGTATACCCAAGCACCAGGTGTCACAGGGAGTACCAATCCCTGCAACTAGAAAGTCCACACACACAGGCTCACCGGGAAGGGAATATCTCTTTATGAGGGGACAGAGAGCTCACTCTTCTCAACACAACACACACCATACACCGCATCAGCATCCACCCACATCATCTTCCTCAAACATTCACACACTGAAAATACAACCACAACTACAACACACAGGAAAAACAGCAGCAATAAAACAGGATTTGCTCAATTCACCCCCAGAATTCCTAGCAGGTCCTTATTGACACAGCAAATCCTTTCTGCCATCAGCCAGACCCAAGCCCAAACTGCACAGGCGTACGTCGTGCACAGGACATCTCTGTGTGACTTGTGAACAGCCCTTCCCCTGCATACGCCTTACGGGTTACTTTATACAGAGTTAAAGGTTCCTTTCTCCACAGTGCCAGCAGTCTTGTCTGTCCCCCACGAGGAGCAGCCGAGAGCGGAGGTGCCTCCAGGAAAGGAATGTCCTGGCAGCGCCCAGAGACGTCCAGAGCCCGGATGTTCTTGCTGGAGCAGGGAAGCGTTCCTGCCGCGGTCAGCAAATGAGGTGTGGAATAGAACTCCCCACAGTTAAAGGTAGGAGGTGGTGTGTTTATTACAGCCAGGCACACGAGGAGTTGTCTCCTAAAGACATGCGTGAAGAACCACTGGCTCTCTCTCTCATCTCTACTCATCTAAAATATCTTACACATTCATATAAATCCCAAAAAACCTAACACATATTCATTAGATAACACTGCCTACCCTCCTTTGAATTAAAATGTATTATAATTGAGTCCAAAGTTCCTTCACATTTCTGCAGTCTTTCACTTCAAATGGGTTGGTGGGTTTTAAAGTGGGGAATGGTCTCCTTCTGATGAAGGCCAAGACGTCTTCCTCAATTTGACCTCTTTCCTTATGATGTGTTGGCAGGCTTTCACACCCCTTGGCTATAGTTGTAGTTTCGGGGCCCAGGTGCAGGCTACGGTCCTCTTCTTTGTCACAAAGAAATCCGCATCCCATCCCGCTTCTTTAAACATAGTAAAGACAGGCAAGTGACATATTACCCTAGCCTTAACTACCTTATCTGATAAAAATTAATTATCCCTTCTTATTTCTACTCTTCTTGCTATACTCTTTCCCCCTAACTAAATCTTGCTAAAATTTTAACTCTTCCAGTTCTTTTAAATCCTGGATTCATGGCCTCATCTCACACACCAGCCATGGGTGAGCCGATGCTGTAACTGGGAAATTCCACTCCTGAGCAGGAGATCCCAGGCCTGGTTCTGAGCTGGAAGGGTGAGAAGGATGAGATGCACGTGGTTTTGCTCCAGGGGATGTCCTGAAAGTGCACTGCCCACCTGCCCCTGCTGCCGAGCACCACGCTCCACCTCCTTCTCCTGCTCAGCAGATTTTTAGGAATCCAGGGCTTAGTATGTATTATTTGCTACTGCAACAAATAGAAAGAATTTGCTTTGCAAGCCCAGTTTTGTCCTGGCTTATTTTCTGCATGGGTCTCCTCCTGAACCTGGGGCAATGACCAGTAGGGACCTACAGGACACTCCTGTTCTCTTGTCAGTAAATTCGGAGAAGTGATTTAAGTATCAAGAAGTCAATAAGTATCAATCAATTAATGAAATCATTTGGGGGAATATTTAGCCTGTGAGTTTCAGCAAAGTATTGAATATGTCTTAGATCCATGGATACAAACTAGTAAGTGAGATTGCTGGGTGTGCACGTGTTAGGGAAGTGATTCCCCACACACCCAGTGCTGAGATCAAGGATTGCCTCTCTTCTAACCCTGAGCTGGCAGCAGGAATTGGGCCCTGCTTGGTAACGTTCATTTTGAAGACTTCTGTTGAGCAGGCAAGAATGGTGAAAATGTAATCTTTTCCAGTTGTTTTCCTTTGGTTTACCTGTTTGAGGGTTAAAATTGTGTGCTGCAGGTGTGCTGGGTGTGTGCAGAGCAGTGCAGCCCCAGAAACCCCTTGGCTTGCCCACAGGTTGTCATGCCTTGTTGCCAGGTGTGCCCAGCTGTGGCAGGAGAAGGAGCCCGCAGCGCAGTGGGCACCGTGCCCTGCCCAGCCGGGGCTCTCTGGCACAGAGCAGCAGCAGCGCCAGCACCGTTCAGCCCGCTCCTGCCTTGGCTTCCCCTGGCACACAGAAGCCTCTGGAAATCAGCGCCGCCAGCGGCGTTCCCAGCTGGGAGCAGCTGCTGCTGGCGGGCAGATGCTGCCAGTTCCACTGCTGCCAAAGGGGAAGAGAGGCAGAGATGTACCCGCACCGGAGCCCTGGGCATGTCCAATAAAGGTGCAAATATGTGGGGAGATTTGTTAGGAAACATTTCAGCTGTGATGCCAACAGTGGCTTCTCTCCTGGTTCTGTGTGTTCTGGACAAGTAATGCAATGGTTGGGTCTGACAATTAAGAAGCAGATGTTATGTGGATGTTCACATGAGTAGTGATTATATTGTAATATATCCTCCCATAGTCCTCTTTCCCGTCCCCCTTGTAACAGCCTGGGCAGTCAGGGCATTTGGGGAGGGCTGGCTTGTGACCAGCAGGCAGGGTGTAACAACACCTGACCTCCAGTCGGGATGCAGGAAAGTAATCTCCACCAATGGGCAGCAGAGAAAGAGTTGACTGGCAAAACTTTTGGAGGGGCTGAGGGTATAAAAGGCAGAGCATCCTTTTTGCAGATGAGCACATGGCTGCTAATCACAGAGACTCCCAATGATGCGACTTTTCCTTATTCAGTACTTTGTTAAGGTTTACTAAACGTTTACAATTTTAAAAGTGAGAGTCATTTCTCACACGTGCAAAGCTGTGGGCCATTATCTTGGTCTGGTTTCCTTTGCTTGTGTCCCATCTGAGTGCTCAGTTGGGGTACAGGCTGTAGGTGCTTGGGGCACTCCTGGAGTTCCTCTTGGATCCCCTGAACAACAGGGTTTGGCCCATGAGGGGAATTTTCGGTGCTTTGTGACAGATGAGAATTTCCCAGGCTCTTTTGTGTTTTCTGTAGGGAAGGTTGGTTATTGCTTTGCATAAAGACCAACACAGAGCTGTCCCTTTGTGATGTCAGGGCATGGTTGCCCCGTCGTCATAGTGGCATCAGAAGGTTGCCTTGGTGCACGGAAGGCCTGAGTGTCAGAGCAGCCCTAGGCCTTGCTCAGATCAGGAGAACCTTCCTGGTCAAAGCATCTGTCAGTAGGCAGCTGCCCACTGACAAGAGGCTTGTTTTTTAGCGTTTAGAAAAATTGCAGATATGCCAATAATTAACCATCTGGCCACTGCAGCTTTTGCTGCATATGGCATTACTTATTCCATTTATTATTTCACAAATTTTGCACGTAAGTAGAGGCTTCCCTTCTGCTTAGCTTAGGGTGTATCCTAACCTGGCTTTTGTATGTCTTCCTGCTCTTTCTTGGGGGCTGAGTTTCTGATTTTGAAACAGAAAGAGCATTAGGATGCCTCTGCTTTGGTAAAGCTCCTGTCAAGAGGTTCAGCTAAAAAGGGGGTGTCTGTAGCCACAGGGGCAGCATTTGCAGGGGAACCTGCAGGGCTTGCGTTCCCTGCACGGGAGAGTCTGTGGCAGCAGAGTCTGTCATTTCCTCAGGTTGCTGGGAGAAGCAAGACACCTTTGAAAATGTAGACTGGCAGACCTTCTTTAAGGCTTTCCAAAAACTCTGCAGTTGTTCCCAGAATTCCGAGAAAGCTTCTTTCTTTTTAAATTTTGTCATGAAAGGATTTGACTAACTTGACCTTTTACTAAATGCTAAAATAGTTGTTCCCTTTGAAAGGAAGTGCTGCTGTGCTTTTCCACAATAGAACTGCGCCACCTCTGGGGGATTTTGGGGAAGCTTTTCTGGGCAACGGTTTCCTGCAAGTTAATCAGAATCAGTGCATGACACTGAGTGAAAAAAAAAGAGTACCTGAAGGAGAAGATTTCAGAAGCTGTCTTATGTGTTTGGTAGAACAGGAGCATTGAGTGCTAAAAACACTTTGCATTTGCTTGATCATATTTGTATTCATTTCCTGGCTAAACTGGCTGCAGTGTAGGCACAACCAAGAATATTGTCCTGATCTCTTGCTGGCTGTGTGAATGAGATGTGTCTCCTGGAGGGATGTTGTGAAACAGGAAATCATCTCTGTTTGGGCTGACTTGTTCTGTGGGATTCAGCAGCCCAGGCAGTTTTCTGACAGCATCTGGTTCATTTTCCCTTCCCACTACAGGACACCTGAAGTGTGTATTCAGCAGCGCTGAAGATCCTGAGGTGAGTGAGAAAGGAACATTTCATGTTCCTGGTGTTTAAGACTTGTAGAGCAAGCTGAGAGCTTGGCCAGTAGCAGTAGACTGTAGAGGGCCAGCTAGGAAGGCCGAAAGAAAAACCATATTCATGCCTGTAACAAAAATAATAAAGGCAGAGATAGATATTTTTAAATTTCCTTCTCAGAGTTTGAAGAACTAAAAACCTAGTTTTGAAAAGAGAACGATGCTTGCCGACAGCAGATAGGGAAAATTTAATGAAGAGCAATTTCCTGTACAGTTGAATTAGATCATTTTAATTTAAAGAGAGGGACTTAGAATGCTATTCCTATCAAACTTGATGATATCTACTTGGAACATGAGGTGGTAGAACAGGAAGGCCATCTTGCAACGGTGCCTGCTGTATCTGAAGTGCAATGGGCACCTTTGTGGCTGGGGAGCTGCGTGGGCCCAAAGGACGCAGGGCTGGCGGCCGTGAGCAGCTGGAGATGAGGCAGCGTGGGGCCAGGGGGCCCAGAAGGCCAAGGGCACGGTGGCTGTGCCAGCAGCAGTGGGGCAGCAGGAGCAGGGCAGGGAGCGTGGCCCTGTGCTGGGCAGCGCTGCGGCCACAGCTGGAGTGCTGTGTGCAGCTGTGGGCCCTGGGAAGCAGAAAGTCATGGAGGGGCTGCAGCGTGGGCACAGAGGGACAGGGGAGCTGGGCAAGGGGTGCAGCACAAGGCCAGGGAGGAGGTGCTGAGGGAGCTTTAGCCTGGACAATGGGGGCTCATGAGGGACCTTCAGGCAGACTGCCATTGATCCCTGCCTTGGATCCATAGAGCCAATGCTCAGCACGAGGGCTGTTTCCCTGCCAAACATCCCTTCACTGCATCCAAGTGCTTTAGACACTGGTGTGGGTAACGCTTTCATATTTTGTTGATTTGTTTGTTTGCTAGAAGGAGAAGCCTTGTGCAATTTCTCCTTCTCCAGGGAGCAAGGGAGCTTTTTTCTCAGTCTTTCCTACCCTTTTACAGCACTGGCAGAAATTCTGCTAGAATTTCAGTTTTCAAGGGGGCAGTTCTGGACAATGCAGTATTTTTGCACAAGAACACATCGTTTGGGGCAGGGATGTTGGTGCAGAACGAGCTGTTCTGGTGCCAGACCAGCCAGTAGGGCTTGCCCATCCTTTTCACGTAAACGGCTCCCGTGTCTTTTGGCTGCCCAGGGAATCAGTGTGTGTTGTGTTTGGGAACTGAGTAGGAAATCAATGCCCTTGCATTCCAGCTGGTGCTCAGAGATTAGAGGAGCTGGGAGGGGCTGGGCTGCATTTCTGATTCCAGCCACTTCAGCACCATCAGTGTGGGCGAGTCCAAGGGAAGAACTTGCCCGAGCACAGATGCACAAAGAGAGCCGTTCCCAGTGCAATGCTCTGGGTCTGATTGCATTCCATAAGGACCTACATGCTCCAGATTCCCCAAGAGTGTGGGTTACTGAAGCAACAGGAGAGCAAGTTCAGGATGGCTGCTGGTTGGGGCACTGCTGCCGAGTGCTGATGTGTGTAGCGACAGAAAGGACAGGATTGATTCAGGGTGACCCCCACGTGGCGAAAAATGTGCTTTCACTCTATGATTCAGAAGTTTAAACAAATTCTTTATTAAGCTATGTTATATTACATAGTACTATATTAAAACTATACTAAAGAGATATTATACTATAAACATACGAAAGAAAAACTCGTGACTGTCTCCACACAGCCTTTTATCTAATTATCTAATCAGTCTAAACAACTATCTCTAAAATCCAATTAACAAATCACTTTCAGTAAACAATCACTATAACACATTCTTCATGTACTAAAAACCAAGAACAGCAAGTAGAGATAATAATTGTTTTCTCTCCTTCTATGAGTTTCTCACTCTCTTCCCTTAAAAAAAACCTAGGAGAGAGAATTATATCTCTCTCCATTCAAAGAATGTAAATACTACAGCACAGTAAAGAGAGATGATAAAAGTGAGATCTGTCTATCTATCGATTTTAATCTTCCTGGCTCTGCTCCAAAGCAGTGGAAGATGCAAAGGCATCTATTCAGGAGAGAAGTAGAGACAAGTTCCATTGACTGATCCTGAGCAGGCAGAGATGTTTCCCCCTCCAGAGATGGTTGTTTTTTCCCCTCATGTTTTCCTACTCCAGCCTTTTCTCACCTGAAGCCTTCATTTGTCCTTTAAATTTTTGCATGTCTTAAGGGAATGGAACTATCCCATGCTGTAGCTGGGGTCTGGTGACTCTGGTCATACATGCCATGCCATACATGGCACATGGTTTCCTTCACTGGCATCCCCAGGGCTGTGTAAGTGCATTCGTTAACGGGGCCTTATGAGAAACTCTGTTACTGCTGGTCAGAATTCTCCGTTGACAAAAGAGGGAGAAGAAACACCTTGGTCCTCCTCCATATACTGAGGTGGCCATAGAGGTTCTCTGACTTCCATCAGAGATCTTTGCATGCATCCTTATCTCCTGAATGACCCGGTTTTCTAACAAGAGTGTGGATGTCAGGAAGGAGGAATGCTGGTGCAGGCCTGAAGAGAAGGTGAACTCCAGAAGTGTCTCTCACAAGGAGTGAGCTCACCCAGGAAGCCCCTGCAGAGCCAGGATGGAGCTGTGGCACAGGGCGGGGAGTCAGTCACTACTGAAAGACAAACAGGACACGGCGGAAGCAGAGGGAGGCCCTCACCAGACCCTTGAGAAATGCCACCCCTTCCCTGTCAGCTGCCTGAGAGGCTGCTGGAGCTTCAGTCCCAGATGGCCCCTGATTGTAGGGCCAGGGTCACTTTGGAATCTGTGCCTCCCCTCAGGCAGAGAACGACCCAGGAGAGCAGCAGCAGAGTGCTTTGGGAACGTGTGAGCCCAGCAGTCTGTGAGTCTTGGCCCACAAAGGGCGTATGGGAAGTTGAAACCCATCTTCTCTTGCTTTCCGTGCAGGTGCTTCTAGAGAAAGAGCAGGAGCACACTGCCTCATCTGAGCTGCCATGCCAGACTCAGGGAGAGCTGTTCCCAGCCCGAGGGCAGGAAGAGCAGCTCAGGCAGCAGGTGGAAGAGCCACAGGAGAATGGCCAGGTAAGCCTGACTGGCCAGGCCACAGAGGGAAGGGCAGGGAGAGGGGCATAAACCAGAGCTCTTGGGACTGAGGAGGCCAGGAGTCCCACAGGCAATGGAGGCACAGAGCCTTGCAATCTGCAGTGATCAGCCCTGGGACAGGAGGTTTGCAATGGAGGCAGATGTGGGGAGGGAAGCAGAAAGAAGGGGCTGAATAAATGTGATTTTGAGGCTGCAAGAGGAAAAAAGCTGAGCCTGATGGCAGCTCTCAGTCCCTTGGTCTGCTTTTGTGTGTACAGAACATCAAGGCAGAGCCACAAGCAGAGCTGCCCGAAGCTCAGAGTGACATCATGGCAGTGAAGAGAAAGAACAAGGAAGACATGGGAAGAATTCAAGAGGAGAATCTCCATCAGCAGAGGGGCGATCATCAAAACCAGGTGAGTGAAAGAGTGGCAGCCACTCCACTCATGAAATGTCCTCTCTTTTGTTTATTAGAGAACATGAAGGAACAGCTGGATGCAGAGCTTCAGACAGCTCACAGTATGATCAAGGCAAGACATAAGCGGCTGGAGGAAGAAATGAAAATCATCAGAGAGAAACTTAATCGCTTCCGTCAGTCTCTGCAAAACCAAGTGAGTGAAAGAGGGATGCAGCCACTGCAGTCACCAATCTGGTGGTTTCTGCCCTTCTTGCCTTTCCAGTGCAGAGCAGCAGGGAGTGGGGCCATGCCTCTGAGTGCCATGCTGCTGTAGTGTGTGTATCACAGTCACTCTGAAGGACATTTCCCGGTGTGCTGAATCTCAACATTAGCCCTGGACAGTGAAACTTGTCCTTTGGCCTTTTGGCCAGCAGTCATCCAAATTGATTCCTGCTGGCCTGTTCCTGCTCTCCTTTTTTCTTGAGGTGTTTTTACAGTGGAACTTGGTGACCCAGATGGAGGATTGAAACAAGCTGTTGTATCCCCTGTCAGTCTGTTCTTTGCCTTTCCTCACAGTCGATGACTCCTGGCTGACAGGGACAAGCTGTAGTGTCTGACTGCTTTGTTCTGTTTGACTTGAGGTGCAAGTGTTGACATCTCACCGGGCAGCCTGCGAAGACTTGCAGGGAATGTGTGGCAATGAAGAACCCCAAGTTAGGAGTGAGGCACAGGAACAGTGCCCACCAGAAACGCTCCAGGTCCAGCACATCATGGGCTCTGAACCTGCTGCTGCAGCAGCATCACCTCGAGGAAGCCCTTCTGTGAAACCTGGGAACTCAGGCTGGGGCACATCCTGGGAACAGGAGATTGAGGAGGAGTACCTGGAGCTGCTGGGTACGTCTGGGGTGTTTCTTATCTGAGGGACAGTGTGTTGTGTGCAGGTGTCAGCAGAGCTGTACCAAATGCTCCTCCTGAGCTCGGTGTCACAGGGCCATTTAGGACTCCCCAGAGGCAGTGCTGTGCTCCGAGGCAGCGAGAGAGCTCTGGGTGTTCCTGCTGCCTCTGAGGGCACCTGGGACTGGCTTGGGTTTGCCTGAGCTTCCCTCTCTGCTAAAGGCTGAAGCAGGGATTGTTCTTGGATCAGCACAAGGCTGTGACCAAGCAAATGATCTAGGCAAGTCCTGTGTGCTAGTGGCCAAACTGAACAGAATTTTTAGCTTCCTAAATTCTCCTTAGACTCCTGACTTGCAACCAGTCATCACAGCAAAAAAACTTCACAGAAATGGACTGACTTTGGAGTTTTGTCTTTTTGGTTGGGCAATTTTTTTTGGGGGTGGGGGGGTGGGGTGGGATTGCTTTTCTGTTGTTCATTTTTGGTGGGGGTTTTTTGTTGTGTTTTTCTCCATCCTGAAGGAGGCCTTCTACCCCACGTTTTACTGATGTCATTTTATGACTGTTACTGTTACCACTACTACATCTGCAGTTTATTTTCATGGGAATGCTATCTTTTTGTCAATAAGAACTACTTTGAAAGAACATCAGGTTACAGGACAAATAGAGAGCACAAGGTATTTTCCATGTGCCGCCATAGAAAAAACAGAGACTTTGATAACAAACTTTATTTAATCTTCTAGTTTTATGCTTATCAAGATGTGTCCAGGAGACACATCCAAGTGGCGTGATCAGATAAAACTGTACTGCAGGCATTTCTCAGGAGAGAGCCTCCAGCCCAGCCATGGTATATCCCTCAGATGCATGGCACTTTTCCATACCTGATTCCCACTCTTTCCCATGACTGTTAGAATCCTACCCATTGGCCCAGGCCCTGCTCAGATCAGTCTCTAGGAAAACACATCAAGCCCTTTGTGATTCTGCAGCACAACCCAATGAATCTGCTTCTTGCCCGTAACAGCTGCCAGTGCTGTGCTCTCAGATAAGAGACCTGGTGGGGCTGAGACCAGAGCCCAGTGGATTCTGTGTCTGCCATCACCTGTTGGGACAAAAAGGGCACTGATGTGTGCCTCGGTGTGGCTGATCTCAAAGCCCATCCTGTTGTGTCCTGAATGGGGGCAACAGCTTGTCTGGGGCTCAGGCTCACTCTGGCTTCTTCCCATCAGTGCCTGTCAGTGCTCATGCTGGGGCTTTGCCAGCCTTGTTGTGGTCGCTGCCCTGTCCCTGAGGGCTGGAGGGACTGCAGAGGCTGGAGCCTTCCTTAGCTGGGAGAGGGGCATCTTTGAGCTCAGCCTGCTCACAAACAGGTCAGGGTCCTGATGCTGAAAGCCCTGTCAGGATCGGTTACAGCTGGAGCTGCTCTGGTTTACAAATGGGAAGGCATTCCTTTGGCAAACTGCTGAAAGGTGGGGAAGATGTCCTCCTCTCCTGGGATTGTATGTCCCTGTGCTTTGTTTCCTGTCAAGAGAACTCTTCAAAAGACTGTACAAATCAGTCTCTGTGCTGGCCACCTGTGCTGCAGGGCTGTCTGCCTGGTTGTGGTTGTTGTTACCCAGCCGACCACAAAGGGCTCAGAGCTCCAGGCGCTGGGGCTGCCTTTTGTATCTCCTGGAAGCTGGGATCTCTGCTTTAAAGTCAGCATCTTGCATTTTGTTTCCCTCAGGGAGAATGGTGAACACCACTGAAAATCCCCTGATGAAATACACACATCTGAATTATATTGGCAGCGGGTGAGTCCAACAGCAGTTACTCCTGCACAACCGTGGGCCAGGTGTTTTTGGGGTGGAATGTCTATCCAGCCTGAAGGCAGGCCAGCTACAAAGATTATCAGACACTGGGGATAGGTTGTCCCATCTCTCAATGCTGCTTAGAATTTGTGAGTGGGCTCAGAAGGCATTGTCAGAGATGCCTTGCTACCGAGGTCTTGCCTGCATCAAGCAACAGGACCTGGAAGGTCTCCTTGTCTCTCAAGTGTGGGACAGCTCTGTGTTAATTTCTTTAGCATTTTTTGTGTGTCTCAAAATCATACTGGCACACTAATGAAAAGAGAAGTAACTTGCTTGCCTGAAAAAGCAACTTATGCCCTATCAAAGCTGTGAGATAACAGTTCCCACAGTTCCCAGGAACAATTCTTTCCCCTGGTTTGAAGAGGGAAACACTCTGTGGTCAGGATAGGAACCACACTGTTTAGACAGTGAAACCCAAGAGGAAAGACTAAACTCCCTTTAGAAATTGGACCCCAGTGCTTCAGGAACAGGCCCAGTGCCCATGCACTTGAGAGGAAAATGCATCATCTCCCTTCTGGCAGAGCCCTCCTGCATCCTGCAGGTTTTGACACTTCCAGCAGAGATCTCCTGTGTGGGCTGGCTTTCACTGCAAGATCTAAACAGCTTCTCCTTTCTCTGCTTCTGTTTTTTTTCTAGGACTTTTGGAGATGTTTACAGAGCCCTCGACAGTGCCACAGGAGGAGAGGTAAATGTCAACAGCCCCTGCAGGCTCTGCTGCACTCGAGGGCTTTCCCCTCTGGTGTGAGCTGTGGCTGGAGCTTTGGGCAGAGCTGTGCTGAAAAGGCACAAGAAGCACAGACTGGTGCCAGCCCACAGAACATATTTGGGACTTTGTCCTCCTCAGCTGCCAGAAGGAAGGCACGGAGGGCAGCGGTTCCTTTCAGAGAAGGACGCACTCACTCGCTCTCCATTGCTAAAACAAAGGTGGTGCCTGCGAGCACCTCACTGCTCTTTGGGGCTACAGCTTCAGAGTCCTGAATTCTCATTCCTGGCTGCCAGCAAATCCATCTGAAAGTTCCTGGCAGTTCCTTAGCCACCTGCAGTGCTGCACTAGGGAACTGCACGTAGGGAGAGATCTGCAAAGCGTCCTTGAAAGCCCTAAGCCCTGCCCATATCACAAGATGTATCCACAGAGTATTAAGGCATGGATTCCTTCTTCTGAGTCCCAAACAAAGCAGCAGAGAGTGCGGTCAGAGGTTTGTGGGTGATAACTGAGACACCGTTGTTACCAAGTGGTCAAGGCAAAATGTCAGTGGCCCCACGTGTCCTGTAACTGGCTCCCAAGGGAGCAGAGAAATGGGCTGTTGGAATGTCAGTTCCTGATTACTGCAGTGCCTAATCACAAGGCAGTTTGGCACAGCTCAGCTGTGTCATTGCAAAATCACTCGCTCCACGTGCCTTGTGGTCTCGTGCCACCAACCCTCAAGTTCCTGATTTTCAATGTCATTTTAGGTGGCAATAAAAAAAATAAATCTTCAAGGAGTGAGGAGGAAGGAGCTAACCTTTAATGAAATAACGATCATGAAGACGTATAGGAGTCCCAATGTTGTGAATTATTTAGACAGGTGAGAGGTCATGGTCTTATCCCATGGATGTGTGTTTACATAAAGCAAACATGAGAGGTTAAAAACCCACTTTGGTCAGTGGCAGCAAGTAAAGCTGTTAATTTTTATTTATTCATATTTCTCTACTCATCTCCAATGGATGAGAAGAGAGTGCATCTTGTCTGCATGAGTCTTCCCTGGCACACCTAGTTTGATAATTACTCCAAAATTATTCAAAACCTGGATCAGCTGTATCTTCCTAACTCAATAGCCTCAAAGTTCACTGCCTCCACATTTATTTGGGATTGGTTTTTTAAAGTTTCTTAAGTGCAGATGAACCATCCTAAAGTGGATTTCCCTTGGATTGTTGCCCCTCTTTGCCATTGCTATGCATTCCAGGAAGACTAGGTGCTTATTTCCAGAAACACCATGCCTGGCATGTTTTATATCTGGGCTGTTTCTAAACTGCACTTTTCATTTGCTGCCCATCTAGGACATCTCCTTTTTCACAGATGTGTCTTTCTCTATGAGACTGCACAGATTGCAAATAATGCACAGCCAAGAGGGAATGTCTATTCCTTTGATTCTGTCCTTGTCACAAAGGCATCTGGAAATAAGAAACCTGGAAGCAAAAAATCAATGTAGCCATGCATGTTCATCTCTACCCCCTTGTTTCCTTCTTTCAGCTACCTTCTGGGCGAGGAACTCTTGCTGGTTTTAGAGTACATGGATGGAGGTGTCCTGAGCGACATCGTCAGCCAGACCTGCCTGTCAGAAGATGAGATGGCAGCCATCAGTCGGGAGGTCAGCAATGCCATCTGTGTTTCCAAGGGCTTGGGCAGGATTGTCTGGGAAACAGGGGCTCAGAACAGGAGAGGTTTCCTGTGCCGAGCTTTGTTTCTGTGTCGCTGCTATGCTATGGGCAAGTAAAAGCATCTCAAGTGAAAGGCCTGCCAGTGCCCCTGCACTCCCTGTACTCAGTGCCAGTACTCTTATCTCCTGCTGTTGTATTCTCGCTCTGTCTCTTGTATTGGTAGTTGCTGTTCTCCACCTTGCCTCTCTAAATGTTTGCCTGGAGTCTGTCTTCACTGCATTCCTTGCCTGTAAAAGCAAAGGTGCTGGTGGCAGGATTTGAAACAAAGAGCAAAGAAAGAAGAGAGAGACTCGTTTCTCTCAGTGCTCAGCTAAAAAGGATAGGAGTGCAGCCAGAATGCTCTTTGCTTCTGAGCACATGCGCTGCAGCAGGAGTCATCCTGGCTGGTTGGCAGGGGACAGCCTACAACAGCAGGTGCTGTTGCTCTTTCAAAAGCTGACGTGCCTTTCCTCAGAAAGGTCCTGCTCTGCAAGTGTTGGAGCAGCAAGCTCTTCCTCTCAGTGGCCATGACTGTTGTGCCATTACTCCCCATTCCCCTGGAGAGGGAATCTTTTAGATTCTTTGTTTCCCTTCTTGTGTGATGAAATCACACCACTCATTTTTGCCCTTCTGTTTCTGTTTTCTCGCTCAGTGCCTGCAAGGACTGGATTTTCTTCATGCAAACGATGTGATCCATCGAGACGTGAAGAGTGACAACATCCTTCTCAGAACGGACGGTTCTGTCAAACTGGGTCAGTATATTCTTGGTCAGGTGCAGCGTTCCAGGGATGTGGGTGTGGGGCTGCTTGGCGTGACTGCCAGCTCCCCAAAAATGGTGCTGGTGGCAGTGCAGGGACCCCTGCTGCGAGCTGAGGGCACAGTTGCAACGTGCACAGAGGTAGAAGGAGCCACAAGCAGTCAAGAGTGGCCTTGCTCTGTGTGGGTCCCTTCCAGAGGGAGGGAGTTATGAGTCTAAAGTTTCCAAAGAACAAAAGCCACTGCTAGAGACAGTGTAAAACATGGGGGGATTTTTAAAGTCGCCAATGCCAGGAGATTCAACAGAGCAATTTCAAACTTCTACCGGGGAATTCTTTTGCTTGCTTTCCTAATTGCACAGAATTCAGATAAAACCAGCATTTTGTTTTCTCCTCAGCTGATTTTGGCCTCGCTACTCAGCTCAGCCCTGAGCAGAGCAGACGGTGCTCGGTAACCGGGACTCCTTGGTGGATGGCGCCTGAAGTGGTGACAGGTCAACCATATGGCCCCAAAGTGGACATATGGTCTTTTGGAATTGTGGGAATTGAAATGATAGAACAAGAACCTCCTTACTTGGGCGAAAGTTCTGGCACGGTAAGGAGCAAATACTCACTGATCCCACTGTCTTTCTCACCTGTCCCATGTCCTGTGTGCCACTGGACAAAATCCCATTGGCATCTGCTGCAACTACTTCCACCAAGGTCCCCTCCTACAAATGTCCCTGCAACACATCAGCATCTGCTGTACTTTTGCTTGCATCAGTGGGGGAACTCAAGCCTTACCACCTGCAAACAAACTCCAAACAAACTCCATTCTCACTCAACACTTTCCTTTGGGTTAGTGGTTCCAGTTCTTTTGTCTGTGTAGATGGCCTTAATAACAGGGGAAAAGCGTCTTAAAAGTGTTGTTATCTTTCCAGAAATGAAGGAAGGAAACCCAAACCCAACAAAGTTTCTAAAACCGTGGTCTTTAGAGAGGAACCTAATCCTGTGTGCAGTTTCTTCTCACTGGAAAACATGGGCATGAGGGTGTAATGCACAGAGTCTCTTCTGCTTCTTGTGCAGTGCTGCTGAAACACTCAGTGACCGTGTTTCTCTCCTAGCCCAAGCAACATTCTGCACGTCACCAAGCCAGAGCCTGGTGATGTGGAGAGCCTGCCAAAACCTCCTGTTTGTTTCCTGGCACTTTCTGGCATGGGCCTACCATTAATGCATTGACTTGAGCAGCCAAATGACTAGAGGGTGTCCATAGGGATGGAACCTCTCCTTCTTCTGACCTAGACAATTTTTCTTTGGCTGCAAAAATGGGAAGCTGAAATTTTCAGACTGCTGAGAGACAGAGCTGCAAGTGGCTCCTGTGTGCCCAAGCAGGCATTTTCATCCCAATACATTTGTGCAGGCATCTTAATGTGTCTGTGTTGAAGAGGAGATTGTAAATGTTTGTTTCCCTACCTGGGTATTAACTGATGGATTTCCTTTCTTTTCTTCCAATTCCCATTGTTTTCAAGAACAGCACAAAAAGCTTGATGAGTTTTGTTCTAGGGCACGTGCGCTTAAAGGACCAACAAGCACTGCAGAGATGCCTTTCATGCACAAACCCTTGAAATTAGTTAGTGTAGCAAAGTCCCTCTTCCAAAAACCATCTCAAGCTGGCATGAATCCTCAGAGAAGCAAATGTCCTTTTGCTGATGTAGTTCCCACTAACTAGGTCAGGCAATGAAATCAGCTGCCAAGGCAAGATCTGCAGGATGGTGGAAAAGCTGTGGCTGCATCGGGGTTTGGGTTTTTGGTTGGTAAAGGAAAGTCATCTCTGGGTCTGTGCCAGGGCAGAAACTGCCACTGAAGAACAGAGGTTAAACAAAGGGATCTGGGAGAGCCTTAGAGATGTGAAAGCAGGAGGTGGAGCCTGGTGTCTCCTTTCTCTCCAGGCTACATACCTGATAGCCACAGTAGGGACTCCACAGCTGCGGCAGCCCAAGCTCCTCTCGGCTTTGCTGCGTGACTTCCTGAGCTGCTGCCTGCAGACAGACGAGGAGCAGCGCTGGTCTGCCAAGGAGCTCCTGCAGGTAAAATGTGAAGGGGCTGCAGGTGAAACAGGCTCTGAGGGATGGGCTCCTCCTCCACTCAAGCCCAAGGCAGCCGATGAGCCCCCTTCCTCCTCACCTCCACTCTTGCTGCTCTTCAAATGAAAATGGTGAGGAATCCTAGACTGGGCTGGGCTGGCAGGGCCCTGTAAATGTCCTCTGGTGCAAGTGTCCTGCAATGAGCAGGAACATCTTTAAAGAGATCAGGTTGCTCAGAGCCCGTTGCCACCGGAGCCGGAATGGTTGCAGGAATGGGGCACCTACAAGCTCTTGGGGCAAGCTGTGTCAGGGTGGCACCATGCTCCGAGTACACAAGTTCTTCCTTAGACCTACTCTCATTAGATGCCCTTAGTGTTTAAAAATAGTTGTCCATATCCTATTGTAACTGGCCCTGTTAAAAAAGATGTCCCGCACTTTCTTCAAAGCCACTCTGAAGTCTTGAAAAATGGCAAAAAAGTCTCCCCGGGGCCTGTCCTTCACAAAACTGAATAACTCCAGCTCCCTCTGCATTTCCTGTGAGGAGAGGTGCTCTGTCCTCTGACTGTGTCTGTTGCCCTCTTTTGTGATTTTGTGGAGTGTTCAGCTTTATCTAATGGCAAAAGAATTGAAGTAGAGCAATGCAGGGTACAGAGACATGAAATGGTGGTGGAGGAACCCAAGGAAGCCAGTCCCAGCCTAGGGGTCAGAGATTTGGCTGTGGGCAGGAGGGGCTGTGGGGGGCTCCCTGTGAGCCTCTGAGGGGCCCTGGTTGGTGCCCCCCAGCCCACCCTCAGAGGTTTCTGCCATGCAAACAGGGACAGCTGGGAGGGTCTTGTCCCAGCCCCATCTGCTGCCTGGCGCGCTCAAGCAGACGGGAACTGTGCCAGGGTTACTGGCAGGTTGTGTGGCAGAGAGGGAACTGCAGGGCCCAGTGCCACTGGGCTGGCCCTGCTGGGAAGGAAGGTGCCATCCAGCACACGAGGGGCAGGGCATGGAAAGGCAGACACTGCTTTCTGTCCCTGTGGGAATCAGCACAGTGCCTGTCTTTCAAAGGCACGGACCTATGTGAGTCATTGGAGTTTTCTGAAAGGAAGAAAACCCAGGGACAGAAAGCGCCATTTCTAGAGCGCTGGCAGGGCAAAAATCCCAGCATGATGAAGACATCACAATAAACAGATGAGTGGGATTCTGGGCCAGGTTTGCCTGTGATGGCAAGGTCTTGCACATTGGGGTGGCTGGGGAGCAGATGGTCCCATTGCTCCTCTTTCTGGGTCTTTCCAGGAACTTGATGTATCCTGATTGAGTCCCTGAAGCAATGAGCTTGGAAAGTAATGGTTCACTGTTCTTTGTTTTTGTTTTTTTTTTCCGGTGGACAGCATCCATTTGTAACTTCAGCCAAGCCACCATTCATCCTGGCACAAGTCATCAACTCAGTGAAGAAGACGAATAACCCTAACCCTAAACTCTAAACCTAAAACCTAACCCTAACCTTAAATGCTAACCCAAACCCTAACCCTATCCCTATCTCTATCCCTTACCCTTTCCCTTACCCTTTCCCTATCCCCAAACCTAAGCCTAAGCCAAAGCCTAAACCTAAACCCAAACCTGATCCTAAGTCTAAGCCTAAGCCTAAGCCTAAGCCTAAACCAAAGACTAAGCCTAAGCCTAACCCTAGGAGACGAGAACATAGCAATCATGTCAAGATGTTATCTCTGTTACCAATTTAGAGTAGGATTGTAGAGTAGGGTTGCTAAAGAGACTTGTAGCATAGAATTATAGATTAGAGTTGTAATTAATAAAGTTTCTGAAACATCAACTCACTTGGAAGATTCTCCTCCTTCTGACCCCTTCAGAAAATTCAACATTTTTTTCTGAATTACCAATTGTTTTTTATTGGTACTAAGTCACACATATGGCTCTTTTTGTATGGTTTCATAAGTGAGGAGGGCTCTTCTTCATTCATCCTCTCCAGACCGCACTGCCTTTGGAATATGACCCACTGGCTGGTTATGGCACAGCTGTGGTATTTCTAGTTGAGGCAGAAAGGGCAATGGCATTTGAAGGCAAAACCAAAAGAAAGATTGAGGCGGCCTAAACATCGTGTGCAGATGCAGGCCTTCAGCTGTGACTGGAGAGCAATGGGGTTCCTGCCACTTGGATTTGTATCCCTAAATGCAATAATCTCTTTGGCTGGAGGAGAGCCTTGCTCAAGTGAGAAAGCAGAAAGATCAGAGAGGGTGCTCGGGAAGGTCTCCTGTGGCGCAGAGCTGTCAGCGCCTGTGAGGTGAGAGCGGGCCCGGCCTTGCCCGGGCTGGAGCCCCAGCAGAGCCCCGGCAGAGGCCGGAGCAGCCTGAGCCCCGGCAGAGGCAGGCTGGAAGGAGGCCCTTGGAGCTGCAAGAGGCAGCAGCCGGGCCCTGGGTGCCTCTTGCTGGGAGCGGGCGAATCCTCCGCTCTCAGAGCCCAGGTGGCAGCTGGCTGCTGCCGAGGGGAAGCGCAGCCGTGCTGGGCACAGCCCGGCCTGGGGGCCATGGCCGTCTGGAGCGTGCCCAGGAGCAGAGACAGGCCAAGGGCAGCCGCGGGCCGCTGGGCTGCCTGAGGATTCCTCCTCTTCTGCCGGCTGCCCTGCAACTCCTGGCAAAGGCCAGCAGTGTGTGCAGCACTCTGGGCACCGGGGCAGGGAGCCGGGCTGCTCGGCAGGCTGGAGCACAAGGCAGCTCCTTCAGGCCCGGCACTTGTGCCAGGGAAGCGAGGCCAGCGTGAGGCAGGGACAGCTTGGCAGGGCCCATCTGCAGGAGCCAGCGCCTCACGCAGCTCTGGGAGGAAGCGCCTGCAGCCCTGCAGTTCTGCACTGAGCCAGAGCAAAGGTGTGAGATGCAGAGTGTTTGGCAGAAATATTCAGGCCCAGCAGGCCAGCCTGCTTTGTGCTCTGTGGTACACAGCAAGCGCTGTGCAATGCAGCTCTGAGCTGCTGGGAGAGAGGCAGTCGGGCATGTGCCTGAGGTGAGTCAAGGGCTTAGCTGAAAATGTAATGAGGAAAATTGAAAAGTGCAGATGGGTCGAGGGCCCAGCTGGGAAGAGAATTGGGATAGTAGAAGATTGCATATTTTAGTTAAGATTTTAAAATGAGGTAAGAAGCTAAGTTAGTAATACAGGTAGCAGAAATCATGTGCCTTAGTTAAAGAGTACCAAATATATTAGGAACATAAAGCTAGGAGTGACAGGGATAGAGGAAGCAATTGTGAAGAAGCTGAGACCATAGAAAGACCTTGCCTTAAGAATAATTGAACAGTTAGGAGAGGCTTGGACCATGAGCAGCAGGTCAAAAGGTCTTGCCAACTGGCCATGGGAGGAGAGTTCACCATGAGGAAGACTGCTTTCTTCCTCCCATACAACCACTCCCTCATTTCAAAATCCCACCAATCCACTTAAGGGAATACAATTGCGCAGCTGTAATAGATATTCAGCTGATAAAAATGCGAAGCAGGCAGGTAATAATTATGTATTTTGGGTCCTTAGAAACCTAATGTAAATCCTTTTCTGTAGAAATAGAGAGCAGGAGTCTGCAACTCCTTGCACATGTCTCTGGAAACTAGTTCACATGTGACCAGGGCTGCAATAAATACCCTTCTTTTCTACTATAATTAGTTGAAGGGTCATCTGTCCGTGCTTCAAGGGTTATGCTGGAGTAGTGAACTGATTTGGATGGGAGCAGAAGAGTTTCAGCAGGCAATTTTTGGAAGAGATGGAAGGCTCTTTTGACTGGGAAAGAGGGTAAAGCCATTTGGAATGGAGAAATGATCCCAAAGTCCATCCAATTGTATCTTTGTGTCTGAATTGAAATCAGAATGATTATAGATAGCTTCATGTAATTTGTCTACAAATTTATCAAAGTCTTCATTCTTTCTTTGACAAATCTGTGTAAAAGACATAGTGTGTAACTTATCTGGAAGTGCAAGAAATGCATTACATGCTAGTTGTTGGCTCATCTGTAAGACTTGATCAATGCTCCTAGCCTGGGCAGTGGCAGTAGCCCCGGGCCCTTTGCCAAGTAACTGTTGTGCTGTTAAACCATACAGAGGATCACCCTGCACTCTAGCTCTTGCAGCTTCTTGAGCACACTTTTCCTCCCAGCTTTTATGAAACATCACCTGCTGATAGGGTGGCATTCTAAGTCTTATTAGGGTATGCACATCAGCTGGAATTAATGCGTTAGATGGAAAAATATACTGCAGAAGTGACTGTGCAAGTTGGCATTTTCAACCAAATTGTGAAAATGCAGCTCTCATCTTTTCTAAAATCTTCCAATCAAAAGGTTCTCAAACTCTACTTGCAGCATTAGTTACTACAAGAAAAGCTTCTACATCATTGGAGAGAAGAGTCCCTTCTACAATAGCTTCTGCAATAACTTTTTTCTACTTTTGTTTCTCTTTGGTGGAGATAAAACTTGGCCTGCAATTCCTCAGAAAAGATTAGGAGGACCATGCTAATTTGGGAAATTGACACTGTTTGCCCCTAGCATTCAACAGATGCTTGACATCAGGCACAAATTCCAACGTCCAAAATGTAGTGAGCATCTATTAGGCTCAGACTGCAAGGATAATGTAGAATTGTGGAATTGGCCTTCGGTTATCCTGGCATCACTTTTTACACCAGGATTAGCTTCATCACAGGCCCTTACATCATTCAAACGATTGGCTTGTTGGACAGGAAAACAAATTAACATTACATCTGCAATCCGGAATGAGCTTACCACTGATGTAGGTAGCATACACCACGCTGTGTTACAGGATAGGACTGCTATAAATTTTTTGTTGCTAGCACAAGGAGATGAGCGTGAAGATTTTGAAGGGATGTGTTGCATGAATCTCTCTGACCACTCTGGATCTATTGACAAGAAATTGTCATTGCTTAAGGAGAATATGAAAAAGCTCACGGTGGTTGAGAATTCTTTTGATGAGTGGCTAAAGTCCTGGGGAATAACAGGCTGGCTCAAGGATTTAGTACCCTTTGGCATAATGATACTTTGTCTTCTTTTTTCAATTCTGCTTGTAGTGCCTTGCTGTGAAGAAAATAATTGAGCGTGCTTTTAAATCAGTCTGGCTTGTGCAAAAACAAAACCAGGGAACTGTTGAGAGTTTTTTGCAGATTGAGGAGTTCTGGCAAGACAAGGGCCATATTCAGCCGATGCACAATCTAACCTGCTTGTACTAATGGACAATGGACACATTCACAAACAATGGATAATGGACATATTCAGAAATGGGGTTTGTATATCCTTGAGAAAAATACAAGAAGAGTCATCAGGACTCAGCAAGTTTGACAGCAAGCTTGGGAAAGAAGGAAAAAATTGAACCATGAGTGGGCCAGAAGAGGACAGCAAGACGCATGAAAAATTAGGTGATCCAATCAGCATTCTATTTTAGATGTGTAAACAGCTAGGATTATAATCATGTATTAGCTAGAGACACGTGGACAGTAGAGATTTATTATAATATAGTCTTTTTAGGGATAATAAATTTGGCCTCACTGGATCATATTGGTTGTGGTGTGATATCCCTGAACCTCCGCACCCCGCACAAGGGCAGCTGGGGAGGCCCAGCCCGGGCAGCAGCAGAAAGGAATTTCCCTGGCAGGGCAGGGCTGTGGTGCAGCACGTCCCCAGCAGGAGCCTGGAGCAGCCCAAGGCTCTGTGTGGGCAGGCAGGGGCAGGCAGGAGGCAGAGCTGTCAGCAAAGGAAGGGCCCAGCCAGGTGGGGCAGCCGGGGGATGCCGACAGCCTGCAGGGACAGAGGCGCAGGGCAGGGACACCGTGGGACAGCCTGGGCTGCACAGGGCACAGGGATGGGCAGCAGCTGCGAGACAGCCCTGCCAGAGCCAACATGGGCAGCACTTTGGCCATGGCTGCTGGGCCTGGGCCTGAGGCCACGATGGGACAAGTGACCCTTGCAGGACTGGGGCCTCATTGCCTCCTCGTCCCTGCTCAGACGCCTGGCAGGGGCCGACATGACAAAACTAAGCTCACAGATGTTGCAAAAGCAGGGGAAAAAGTCAAGGAGGAAGACACAACTTTGGGGGCAAGATATGAGGGACATGGCATGGACACTTCAGAAAACAACCAAAAAAAGAAAAAAATCTTTCCCATAGTCAAAGCCATCAAAATGCAGGCAGGCCATACGCCAGCAAGTGCAGGCACATGCAGCAAATCTTGCCAAAATTGGTCCCCACTGAAGGCCAAAACAGAAAAGAAGGACCTACAAACACGCTGGAATGGAGACACCATCAAAAGAAATTGCAATTGGAGGAGAGAAAAAGAAAATTTGGGAAATTTAGTGACTCTAAGAAAATGGCCCGGGATTATATCAGGTGCATTGCAAAGGACCAAAACATGCCAAAACAAAGCTCACAGAGGTCGCAAAAGCAGGGGAAAAGGTCAAGTAGGAAGACATAACTTGGAGGGGAATATATGAGGGACATGGCATGAATAATTAAAACAAAAAAAACCAAAAAAAATCGTTCCCAAAGTCAAAGCCTCCAAAATGCAGGCAAGCCATATGTCAGCAAGTGCAGGCACATGCAGCAAAGCTTGCCAAAATTGATCCCCACTGAAGGCCAAAACAGAAAAGAACGACTTAAAACACGCTGGAATGGAGACACCATCAAAGGAATTGCAATGGGAGGAGAAAAAAAGAAAACTTGGGAAATCTAGTGACTCTAAGAAAATGGCCAGGGATTATGTCAGGTGCATTGCAAAGGACCAAAACATGCCAAAACTAAGCTAACCGATGTTGCAAAAGCAGGGGAACAAGTCAAGGAGGAAGACCCAACTTAGGGGGCAAGATATGAGGGACATGGCACGGACAATTCAGAAAACAACCAAAAAACAGAAAAAAATCTTTCCCAAAGTCAAAGCCATCAAATGGAATGGCATGCCATCAAGGGCAGGGACATGCACCAAAGATTTCCTCTATTGGTTCCCATTGAAATCGCAAGATTCCTTTTCCATTCCCGTAAGGAAATTTCATTTTCCTTTCGGGAAGGGAAACGGAATCTTGCGAATCCCAAAAGAAAGGCTAACAAACACTCCGGAAAGGAGATAGGTTCAAATGAAATGCAATTGCAAAAAGCAGAAACACGGGAATTTTAGTGTCTTCAAAAAATAGGCTGTGAGGAAATCAGATGCATTGCAAAGGACCAAAACATGCCAAAACTAAGCTCACAGATGTTGCAAAAGCAGGGGAAAAAGTCAAGGAGGAAGACACAACTTAGGGGGCAAGATATGAGGGACATGGCATGGACACTTCAGAAAGCAACCAAAAAAAGAAAAAAAATCTTTCCCACAGTCAAAGCCATCAAATGGCATAGCATGCCATCAAGGGCAGGGATATGCACCAAAGATTCCTCTATTGGTCCCCATTGAAATTGCAAGATTCCTTTTTGATTTTGCCAGTAGGAAACCACAGTTTTCTTCAAGAAGAAGTTTGGAACTCACTGAGCCTCAGATAACAGCATTCTAGAAATCTGCAGAACAGGTTTAGAAAGACTGAATATTTTGGCTAAAGACCCCTGAAATATTTCTAGAAAGTCTGAAGTTAATGGAAAATGGATGTTGGTATCCTTCAGTGATGAACATTAGCCAACACTCTGGCTTTGTGTTGTGCACCTGAGGCCAAACAAAAGTATTGGACTGGCTGATCTGAGCTCTTTTGATCTCAGTAAAGAATCCTTCAAGCCACAGGAAAAAGGTGGCAATGCTCCTTTTTGCTGGCCAACCCAAGGTTTCCCAGCACAGCCATTTGCCCAGGCAGCCCAGAGCAGTGGTCACAGTGCCAAGGCTGACAGAGCTCAAGGAGAGTTTGGACAATGCTCTCAAGCACATGGAGTGACTCTTGGGGTCACTGCACATGGCCAGGAGATGGACTCGATGACCCTGATGGGCCCTTCCAACTCAGCATATTCCATGATTCTATGACCCTTATTCACACCGTGAGGTAACTTCATGTTCCCTTTAGTTTCCACTCTTGCGTGGTTTCACCTTTACAGCCAGACACAAAACGGTTTTCCTGTTTTGGGAGGTGAAATGAAGATCATTACTTGTGTCCTTGTGGCAGTCCTGAGCAAGCTTCCCTGCCACGTGTGGCAGCCTCTCAGCCCTGGGGGTGCCTGCGAGCTGGGTGACTCCAATTCTCTCCACCAGGGACAGGAGGAGTTGGGCCGCACACTCGCGCACCGGGGCGGGGCGGCTGCTGGGGAGGAGAGAGCAAACCCTGGGCACAGGGACAAGGAGCAGCGGCAGCGCCGGCCTTGGCCAGAGCTGCTCCCTGCCCTTGCTGGGGGAAGGAGCCTGGGCTCTCCCTGCACCTTCAGACACCTGCACAAGGCTCTGTCCTCAGCTAAACACAAAGGTAGCATTGCACACTAGGCCTGCCTGCACGGAAGAGGGAGGAATTCAGTCTCCCTGCACTGTCTGATACTCAGTTTCTTTCACAGTATTTACTCGGAGAAAGATTAAAGAAATAGATGACATATGAATAATTTAGCAATTAAGGACAATTGATGCTGACCCATCAGAGGGCACCCAGTACACAGAGCTACAGCAGGACTGAAGCTCTTTCCACCCATTTATCCCCAAATCTGCAGACCTTTGGAAAACAACAAATGCAGGGAAAACACGTGGTGGGCTGTGAAGTTGCAGAATATCCAGCAATGCAGCCTGTTTCTTCTGTGGGGCTTGGCAATGGATCCATCTGAATGTTTTACCCTATTGCAAAGCTGAGGAAAGGGTGGCAGGCAGTTTAGCCAGGCTGTCCTGTTCTAGAGAGTGTCTCTTGGGAACTATCAGGCCCAGCACCAACATTTAAGGCAGCATTTGCTTCAACTGTGCCATGGCTGTCAGCCTGTGGAGATGCCTGTAAAGTGGTTCATCTTCTCAAGGCTAACATGAAACATCAGTTTGCATAGAAAGTAGAGTTCTAAGGCCAGGACAGTCATACAAGACTCCTTTGGCAGGAGCTGCACCTGCTGTGCAGGCTGTGCCACACCCAGCAGATTGTCCCCCATGTGCTCCACGCCCCAGCAAGGACCCTCCTCATTTCCCAAGTTAGTGGCATCATGAGGAGACATGGTTTTCCCAGGGCCTCTGTGGTTAGCACTGTGAAATACCAAACACTGCTCACAGCTGCAATTGCAATTGCCCCTCTTCCCACAAAAGCACAAGGCTCTATCCTTGGCCTTTGCAGGCACTTTCCCTTCCCCATCAGTCACCACATCTAGGAAAATATGACAGACTGGGAGAAGTCCAGGAAGCAGCAGGAAGCTGAGTCAGAGGAGCTTTAGTTTGGATATCAGGAAAAAGGTTTTTTCACCCAGAGGGTGGTTGGGCACTGGAACAGGCTCCCCAGGGCAGTGGTCACAGCACCAAGCCTGACAGGGCTGAAGGAGCATTTGGACAGCAATCTCAGGCACTTGGTGTGACCCTTGGGCTGTTCTGGGCAAGGCCAGGAGCTGGACTCCATGGTCCTGATGGGCCCCTTCCAGCTCCCCATATTCTACACTTCTGTGATTCTGAGAACTGATGGGCTGCAGGAGGGCAGAAATAGGTGACGAGAAGACAGAAGTGAGGTTGGTTGGAGAATCAAGTCACTGAGTTCATAGAAGATGCAGGATACAGGACCCTTCCCTCCAACCATTCCCATTCTCTGTCTCATCCCTTCTCCCTGCCACACACACAAAGGTGAAGAATATCACTAAAAGAAGAAGAACCTACTTGACTCCCATGTCCATGAGAGCAGTCATTGCTCGTGCAGGAGTCACATTCTCCACCAGGATCCCCAGGGTCTGACTGGCTGCTTTCTGAACAAATTCTGGGGAGATGGACACCATCTGGAGAAGGACCCGAGCACCCTCATCCACCTCAGAGTCCATGTCCTTCTTCAAGGTCACAGAGAGCTCTCCCAGAGTGACAATGGCAGAGCAGGACACCTTGGAACGGAGGTTGGTCACCTGGGGAAGCCATGAGGGGAAGCATAAGAATCACCTTGGAAAGAAAACCAGTTGCCTTCAGGAGAAGTCCCAGGAAATGACAACACATCCCACTGTGTCCAGGGGAACATACAAGTACAGGAAGAGCTGGAGAGCACAAGCACAGAAAGGCACTTACTCTGGCATCAATTTCTGGCCTCAGACCTGCTCACTGTGGGCCTAAAATAAAAATTCCACTCAGTGTTCTACTTAACACTTCTAAAATGTCCACAGCTTTCGTTTTAGGCCCTTTTACTAGAAAATTAAAGCAAGGGCTGCTTTGAAATCATCAAGGCACAAGTCATAAAGATAAAAGAGTCAGGTGCTCCTGTTCCAAAAAGCAACACCAGCAGTTGAAGCACTCAGCCAGGAAACAGAAAACACAGGCTCAGGTCTACAGAATAATTTGCAGTGTTGAATTACAGCTTGGGCAGAGACTGGGACTCTGGGAAATAACATCATCAGTGTCTCAGCTTCTGCATTTGCACTCAAAGATGAGTGTCAGATACCCGACCTGGCAGTAAATACAGCTGCATGTGCCCACAGATCCTACAGATAGCTGACAGAAATTAGAAATCTCAGGTCTAAAACCAGAAATGAAGGCAGACCCTGAGCACACATGGAGATGAACAAGTGTTGCCCGATTTATAGATGACACAAAACTCGGATAAGTTTTGTGGGTGCTTTATTAAGGGCCCGGGGAACTGAGGGACTCACGTCCCAAAATCCGAGCCCTCAAATTCACGTGTGGGTGCTTCCCTCTTATACATGCGATTCATAACAAAGTCTCCAAGAAACAGTTTCCCCGTTCCCCTTGCCTGGTCACAGACCCCTTGTGATACATTCCTTGGTTCACAAACAAGATCATTAATCCTCTGCTTATCTTATTCTAAGAGCATTGTATGCTGCCTCCAGACACGTTAGCATTCTTACTTTCCTGCACTAGTTTAATTATTTATTAAATCCCTAAGACTACCTGCTAGGTTACACACACAAAACTCAACACACTTTTCAACGGCTACAAAACTACTTTTTAACAAACCAGTTCACACACAACTCACTATAATTAAATATTTTCCTAAATTTCATTTCTTTTCCAACATTTCCCCCCTTTTGAGCATCCTTCAGTCCTGCTGCAAGGATGCTCAATCAACAGTAACATCTTCATAACGAGGTGGGGAGTGTTCCTCATTCTGCCGCCCGCGGGTCATCGCCTTCAGCAACCGGAAAGATCGCCTCTTTTCCTTTTCGATCACACCTAAGAGGCATCTATATACAATCCATATAGTCACTAGAAATACTAAAAACATTAGTACATATTTTATAGCAGACGTAATCCAGCCAGACAGGTGAAGCCCCAAAGAATCAAATACTGCTCCTATCCAATTATGCTGTGCTTCCTTTTCAATTTCCTTGGTTTTTGTTTCCAGTTCTGCCAGTTGAGAAATATCTTTCTCAACTTCAAGTGTAACGTTTGGAATGTGTACACAGCAATGATCTATTCTCCTACTCAGGTAACCACAAACTCCATGCTCTTTTAACAGTAGCAAATCCAATGCCATTCTGTTTTGTAGGGTCATTCTTGATGTAGCTTGCAATTGCAAATTTAGATCTTTAAATCCCTTCTTAGTAGCTGCTGCCAACCTTTCTGTCTGTCCTAACAAATTGTTGAGCATTTCCCTGTTTCGATATGTCGCTACCGGAGGGAATAATGACTCCAATATCCATCCAAATTGCACTCCTGAGCCAGGTTCATGCCACTGCTCCTCTAGGGATTCTTCCCTCTTTCTGAGTCCTTTCCTTTGGATCAATCTATTCTGTTTCCAGTATGGACACAATGTGGGAACCCCTAGGGTGATTTGTGTTACTGATCCATCTAGAGGTAAATGTGTGGTCCACTGTCCGTGTCCCAACACCCAGACTAAATTTCCAGGGCTATGCACAGTAGTAGATCTGCAATCTATAGGTCCATCCATGGATTCTCTGCTAACCGTGTGATCATACCCCCTACACTCGCATCCCCACTTTAATGCCATTTTCACCGGTACCAATCCAATTCGGTCTTCCGGTGTATCACATGTAAAAACCTCAGTACAATTCCAATCCTCTTTCTGCGGTCTGAACTCTGGGGAAGATGTAGACGTGAGAAGGGCCCTATAATGTGACTGATTCTTTAGTCCTGACCATTGGATGCACCATTGTACTTCCCCAAGGTAATTATAGTGTTCCAAAACACTAGGTCCCCATAATGTCTTCCAACTATTCCAGGTGTCAAAATTCTGTGTGACATTCTGACAACTCATCTCATTTCGTTGGGATTTCGTTCTTATTCGTACTGTATTGCATGGCTCATCTATTGGGGTTGCAATTAAACACCTCCTGGTATTTTGAATCCAACCATAATGATTGGATTTCTTTTCACATTCCTCTCTAGTCATAGCCCGAATGGTCATACACAAATCTCTCCATACATCTACTGGTTTGGGAACTGACTGGCAGGACCATGAAACATTCTTGAATGTTTCAGGCATTTTGGTTACTGGTATTATTCCCCAGGGAACTGGTTCACCTGCAGCCTGTGGTAATGGCAGGCAAGCTGTTATTTTAGTCACATTCTGCATGATCCCAAAATCTCTGATTAATCCTACCACTAAGTTTTCCTGCTCAGTATTGCGTTCTATTGTATCATTAACCTCTCGTCTACTCCTTCTACCGTGTCTCTGTAAGGATAACATCATTCTGTCATGCCTCCACCATGCATTTCCTATTCTAGGATTAGTGACACTCGACCACCCACAACCTTTGCCTTCCTTCTCCCACCAACTGGTCCCGTCCTCTATTCTGTCCCAGGTCAGTTCCCTATTTTGCTTCTACCATTTGACCCAAAGGTTCCTTTGATATCTTGATCTTACTAGGAAGGAACAATTTATTCTGAGAGGTGGCCCATCTCACATGTCCACTGCCATTGATACTGGATTAACCTTTATGTTTTCAGCACGATCCCCTGTCCATGGCAAAACCCTCATACTCACTCTTTTGTAATCAAAACTATCCCGTATTTTGACCAAGCATGTATATTCTCCCGTATCGTTTGTGGTTACCTTGGTAAGATTCAGTACCGTGTTTCCTTGTTGTTTATCCTGATCCCAACCGACTCCTATCTTGCCTCGGCTTCTTTCAGCCCCCCGTTGCCATATTGCAATAACTTCACCGGCCTCAACTTTCTGGCTGTCAAAGATAACACAAGTTAATTGAACATCCATCCCTTCCATGACTGTAACCTTTGTTTCTTCAACCTGTACTAGAGTAGACCCTTGAACGGGTAATAGTCTCATGATCACTAGCAGTAATATAATTAAGAAGGCGGCTTTGCGCGGAAGATCATCCGGGTTGGAGACACTATCTGGGTTTCCCACTGGAACGGTGCCTTCTTTACCCTGGTGTAATGGATCCAAGCATCCATCCCCTGGACCTTCACCGCCGTGTAGGTCGTCATCATCACCTGGTGGGGTCCGCTCCATGATTCCCGTAGCGAATCCGTGATCCACTTCTTGACGTACACCTGGTCCCCAGGCTGGATGTCGTGGACAGAATTCTCCAGCGTGAGCAGTCTATTTCACTGTAACGTATTTCTTAAAGAATTCTATTAAGTGACATAACATACTCTGCAATCGCCTGGTCCCCACTCACATGTACCTCCCCTTTTAATACAGTTGCATGATATGGTTTGCCATATAATATCTCATATGGACTTACGCCTACCTTTTCCCTTGGTTTAATTCGAATCCTGAGTAGGGCCAAAGGCAAAGCTTGAGGCCAGTGCAGTTTAGCTTCCTGGCAAATCTTTTTGATTTGTCCTTTCAGGGTTTGATTCATCCTTTCCACCTGCCCACTAGACTGAGGTCTCCAGGGGGTATGCAAAGTCCAGGTTATATCTAACATTCGTGCTAATTCCTGCACTACCCCGGCTATAAAATGCGGACCCCTATCTGATGACAATCCTAAAGGTACTCCAAATCTTGGTATTATTTCTTTTAACAAGGTTTTTACCACCTCCTTAGCCTGATTAGTTCTACATGGAAAAGCTTCCGGCCACCCTGAGAATGTACATACGTACACTAACAAGTATCTGTATCCCTGTGCCCTAGGCAATTCAGAAAAATCAACTTGCCAGTAATCTCCTGGTTGTGGCCCGACTTGCAACTTTCCCATTTGTATTTGTCTCCTAACTACTGGATTATTTTTCAAACATACCGGGCACATTGCATTAACTCTTTTTGCCATTGTTAACATCTGATTAGAGATTATCTCATTCTTCAAAAATTTTACCAATACCTCTGCCCCCCAATGACATTTATTATGTTCTGATTCCAAAATAAATTTCATTATGCGGGTAGGTACCACTATTTGTCCCATTGGTGTAACGTACCACCCAAGTTGATTCTTCTGTGCCCCTAGCAAGTTTATTAGTTTTCCATCTTCTATTGAATATTTGGGCTCCTGATTCAGGTATGGGGTAGCCGGATTTGTTCTTACCGGTACCAATGCCATTTGAGTCCATACTTCCCGTGTCACTTGCGTGCTGTAACATCAGCAAATCGATTTCCTCTGTAAACGTCTCCTTCCGCAGTCTGATGTCCTCTAACATGCATTATTGCAACTGCTTTGGGACTGTGTATAGCATCCAGTAGCTGTAGCACTTCTTCCCGGTGCTTGATGTTGGTTCCCTGTGAATTCAAAAGCCCCCTTTCCTTCCATAATGCCCCATGTACATGAACCACACCAAAGGCATATTTAGAATCTGTCCAGATATTAACCCTTTTGTCCTTGCTCAAATACAGGGCTCTGGTGAGTCCAATTACCTCTGCCTTCTGGGCCGAAGTTCCAGGCAACAAAGCCCTTGCCTCTATTACCTGATCCAATGTTACCACTGCATACCCGGCATAGCGAGTCCCATTCTCGACAAAACTGGATCCATCAGTGTATAGTTCCCATTCAGGTTCTTCCAATGGTTCATCCTTTAGGTCGGGTCTGCGAATCCAGTTGTTTAGAGAAGTATCCCACTGGCCTCTTCCAGGATCCCACCTTCTGGGTGAGGACCCCCAATGCCAGTTTTTGCCTCTCATTCACGTACAACTGGAATTCCTTGGTCAGGTCAGGGAGTCCTAGGGCTGGGGCCTCCTTTAGTGCCTGCTTCAATTCCTGGAAGGCCTTCTTTTGCTGTGTCGTCCACTCCAACCGATGCTGCTTCAAGGCCTCATATAGTGGCTTGGCTAGGAGACCGAAATTCATGATCCACAGTCGACACCATCCCACCATTCCTAGACAAGATCTCAATTCCTGATGGTTACGAGGCAAAGGAATAGCACATATTGCCTCTATTCGGTTTACTCCCAAATGTCTCTGCCCTTGTGTGATCTCACAACCGAGGTAAATAACGCTATTTTTGACCAATTGAGCTTTTTCCTTAGAAACCTGATACCCTGCTTGGCCAAGCATGTTGAGTAATTTAATTGTTAATTCCACGCACATTTCCCTTTCCTTAGTAGCCAGAAAAATGTCGTCCACGTACTGCAGGACTACATACAAGGATGGGGATATTGTTACCTGGGTTATCTTCCATTCCTCCAGCTCCTTGGCCAGTTGGTTTCCAAAAATAGTAGGGGAGCATTTAAATCCCTGTGGGAGTCTCGTCCACATAAGCTGCTTCTTTCTCCCAAAATCAGGACTCTCCCACTCAAAGGCAAAATATTTCCTACTCTCTACTGCCAGTGGGATGCAGAAGAAGGCATCTTTAAGGTCAATCACTGAGAACCATTTAAACTCCTCCGATACAGATGTTAACAAGGTATAAGGACTAGCAACAACTGGATGTATGTCTTTCACTATTTCATTAATAGCCCTTAAGTCCTGTACCAAACGGTACTTACCATTAGGTTTCTTTACTGGAAAAATTGGAGTATTATACTCCGATTCACATTCCTGTAATATTCCTTGAGCCAAAAATTGTTTAATTAACGGGGCTACTCCCCTCCTTGCCTCAAGCTTCAAGGGGTATTGCTTTATCCTCACTGGTCGGGCCCCTTCCTTTAGCTCCACCTTTACTGGCTGCACAGCTTTAGATTTTCCGGGGACCCCTGACTCCCATACCCAGGGTACTACAGCCTGCTCAATTTCTTCTGGAATAGGAGAGGCATCCACTTCCTTGATTACAAAAATGCCTGCTATTTGTTCCTCAGGTATTTCCAATTTCACCCTTCCCCCTTCAAATATTATTTTCGCATTAAGTCGGGACAACAGGTCTCTGCCAAGAAGGGGTGTGGGGCAGTTTGGCATATACAAAAATTGGTGATCTAATTCCTTCCCCCCAAACCTAAGATTTAAAGGTTGTAAAAATGGTTGTTCCTCTAGCTTCCCTGTTGCCCCCACCACCTGTACCGTTGTGTCACTCAAAGGTCCCAATTGTCTATTGAGTACAGAATAAGTAGCTCCAGTGTCTACCATAAATTCTTGATCCTTTCCATCTATTTCTAAAACTACCCTTAAATCCTTTTCTAGTCAGCTTTGATTCTGATAGTTTCCCAAAACTAGTGCTTGAGCGACTTCTGCTGGTCCTCCTGTGAATCCTCCCACAGGAGCATTCCCCATTGGACCTGTCCTTAATCCCATGTTTCCCATGCCCATACCTCCTCTAACCGGGCATTCATTTTTCCAGTGTCCCAATTGTCGTCAAAACGCACACTGGTTTGGATCCAACCTCCCCATGTTAGGTGCAAACCCAAATCCTCCCCGACCTCTTGGCAACCCCCCTCTGTCCACGATTAGTTCCTCCCCGACCTCGACCCCTAATGGGTCTTCCTCCTGCCCCTGTCTGTTGCATTACAGCCAGAATACTAGCTTGTTGTCTTTTTGCAGTTTCTTTTTCCCTGTTGTTGTATACCTTCCACGCTACCTCCAGCATTTTATCCAAACTTCTAGTATCCTCTCCTTCCAGCTTTAGTAACTTTTTCCTAATATCCTCTTGTGATTGCCCCCATAAACAACAAGGCCAATTGAAGTTTTCCTGATTGATCCTCTACATCTAAATTAGTAAACTTCCGAGCCATGTCTTTTAATCGTTCTAAAAAGGCAGACGGAGACTCATTCTTGTCCTGCTTGACCGAATACAACTTAGACCAGTTCATAGTCTTAGGTATTCCTGTCCTAATTCCTTCCACCAACAATTCCTGATATCGTTTTACAGCCCTTATTCCTCCCGTAGAGTTTGGGTCCCACTTAGGTTCCTCACTTGGTACCAATTCATCAACTGTCTCATTTAGTTGTCTCAACCGAATCTCCTCACGAGCCTTTTCTCTAGTGGCTCTAATAACCATTTCCTTTTCCGTGGAATCCATTATAGTATCTAATAATACCTGTAAATCATTCCAGTCCGGATTCTGAGTCTTTATTACCATTTTAACCACCCTTGCCACCCTTTCAGGATCCTCCCGATAACTCCCCGCTGATTGCTTCCATATTACCAAATCCCCGGGGGAGAAAGGCACCTTTATAAGTATCCTTTCTCCCTGTGGTCCCACAGCTTCCCTTAACGGCGCAATTAACTGTGGCCCCTTCTGCCCCTTCCTTCCCTTGTGAGTCCGCCCTGCTAACGGAGTTCCTTTAACACTCTCATTCTTTTCTAAATCACCACCATCACTATCACTCTCACTAGATCCCGTTTTTATAGCTATATCCGCAGAGGGAGCAGGGGGCACATTAGGAGCAACCGGAACCCTCGGAGGTGCTATACAATAAGACAAATCTTCCTTGACTGAAGGATACAAATTACGCTCCTTTCTTTCTTTACATCCCACACACTCCCTTTCATCATTCACTTCTAAAACAAAAATACCGCATTCCTTTTGCCATTCCTCTTTCCGATATAAAACGAAAAACAAATCCAAATATGGTATTTCATCCCATTTCTCATTTCTCCTTAAAAATTGCATCAAAGATTCCATTATCCCCAATTCCAGTGTACCATTCACCGGCCATCCCACTTCCCCAATCTCATATTCAGGCCACCAATGATTACAATAATCTATCATTTTGCTTTTATCCAATTCTTGATAATACCCCTCATTTTTCCACCGTTTCAATATACAACCTAATGGTGTATTTCCAGGTATTTTACCATTGGCTTGCACTAAGGTTTTAAAAGTTTTAAAAGACATCATATGACAACCTTTAATTCCACTATTAATCCCAATAAACCAATATACCTTAAACCAATATACCTTCTCGCCGTCCTTCCCTAAAACAAACAGGAGGTGAGTTCCGGCCCTGCGTCCTTAGACGTCTTATGGCCGGAGCCTAGGCTTTTTTACCAACCACCAAATCCAAATCCAATTATCACCTTTTTCCAATATAAAGCACCTTCGGGCTCACCTTGGCAATTGTCCAACAGGCACGGGGTGTCGGGTACGACCGATTACTCCCCGAGAAGTGCTCGGTGCCGGCTTGGAGTGGATCGGGACGCGAACCGCCCCAGCAGCCCTTGGAGTCCTGCCGCGGTCGCCAGAAAACTGTTGCCCGATTGATAGATGACACAAAACTCGGATAAGTTTTGTGGGTGCTTTATTAAGGGCCCGGGGAACTGGGGGACTCACGTCCCAAAATCCGAGCCCTCAAATTCACGTGTGGGTGCTTCCCTCTTATACATGCGATTCATAACAAAGTCTCCAAGAAACAGTTTCCCCGTTCCCCTTGCCTGGTCACAGACCCCTTGTGATACATTCCTTGGTTCACAAACAAGATCATTAATCCTCTGCTTATCTTATTCTAAGAGCATTGTATGCTGCCTCCAGACACGTTAGCATTCTTACTTTCCTGCACTAGTTTAATTATTTATTAAATCCCTAAGACTACCTGCTAGGTTACACACACAAAACTCAACACACTTTTCAACGGCTACAAAACTACTTTTTAACAAACCAGTTCACACACAACTCACTATAATTAAATATTTTGCTAAATTTCATTTCTTTTCCAGCACAAGCACATACCTACTCTACACACCGTGTATGAAGTATAGGGGACAATTCAGAACAATGTTCTCACCTCACTGGTAACTGCCAAGCAAACCTGATGGAGGCTTCAAAGCAGGACCTCTGAATGGGACCCAGCCAGGTGTTGGATGGTGAAGAGTCCCTTCTCGTTCAGCTCCCTGAAAGGCAGAAGATTGATTTTTCTCTCCACCAAGGCAGCACCCTCTGAAATGAGCAGCACTGGGACAGGTCCTTGGAGGTGTCAGGGATGGGCAGGGGCCTTTGGAGCCTGCAGTTGCTCCTCAGCTTGGCCCCTCTCCTGCAGAGGCTGGTCCAGGCCAACACTTGGGTGGTGCTCCGGGGCCTGGAGCCAGGGGTGAGGCACCACATCCAGCTGTGCAGCAAGCCCGACGGTACCTCCATGGACGGTGTCTGGGGGCCCTGGTCACAGGCTCTGGCTGCAGAGACCCCCCACTCCTCCGGTGAGCAGCCATCCCCTCTGCAGGGTGCTGGCAGCAACAGCAGGGAGGCACCCACGCCTGGGGCTGCTGGGGTGGGGGTCCTGTTGTAGCAAGGTGTAACTCCCAAGTTTTGGGGGGCCAAGGGGAAGCAGCCCCCTCCCTGTCCTGGCTCTCCCTGCCCAGGAGACATCGGGCTGTGCTGCAGAACCCCTTACCTGCGGCACGAGCGCTGCGAGTGGAGCTGGGACCCTGCAGAGCCCCACAGCTCCCACCAGCTCCTCTACCGGCCACCTCCGAGCGGGGCTGGCACAAGGTAAGGGGCATGGCAGGCAGGTGGCACCCATGCAGGCACATCCCAGAGACCACTGGTCCTGCTGTGTCCCAATATCCCACACTGGGCCCCTTGCCCATGCCCTGCTCTGTCCTGCCCTTCCACCACCAATCTCATACCCCCTCACCACATTGCACCTCCAACTACAAGCAGCAGTAGCTTTCCTGGGGAAGAGCAGGAGGAATGCTGGCTGTGGGTTTGCTTTGGTGAGACTGACTGGCTCCCCACTCCTCCCACAGGGAAGATGCATGGCAACAGTGCGAGGAGGTAAGCAGGGGGGCACAGGGCACCTATGCCTGCACTTTCCAGCCCAAGGCTGGCAGTGCCATCTCTGTCCTGGTGAATGTCACCAGGACCCACATGCTGCCCACACTCAGCTACTTCAAGGAGCCCTTTTGGCTGCACCAGGCTGGTGAGTCCCAGTGCCACCGCAGCCCCTGCTTGTCTCACAGGGGACACAGTGTCCCATGTCCCGTTTCACAGGAGCGACGAATGCCTATCCCCAACACCAGCAATGCTCACAGATGCCCCACAGCTTGTGCAGGCAACAGTGTCGCAGGGCCGGCTGAGCGTGCAGTGGCTGCCGCCCCTGGAGCTGCCTGCAGAGCAGCTGGACTACCAGGTCCGCTATGCCATGGAGAAAAGCCATGACTGGAAGGCAAGGCCTGCCCAGGGAAGCCCGAGCAGCGCTGCCCCCCTCCGCTGCTGACACACGGCAGGCGCGGGGTCGGGCCAAGCGGGACCCGCCCCTTGGTGCCAGCCCACAGCAGCCATGCCTCCGGCTCGGCTCTGCCCCGCAGGTCCTGCAGGTTCCGCGAGCAGCGAGGAAAGAGGTCCTGGACCTGCGGCCAGGCTCCCGCTACCCCGCGCAGGTGCGGGCCCAACCCAGCGGGCCGTGGTACCGGGCAGCTGGAGCGCCGGGACCAAACCCGTTGTGGTTGATGCCGTGGCCGATGCGGGTAAGGGGCAGGGCTGGAGGCTGCGGCCGCAGAAGCCTCACGGCTGAGGGCAAGAGGCAGACAGTGCTGGAAATGGGGAGGGGGGCACGGGGCAGGGGGCTGCGAGGGGCTCAGAGATGGTGGCTCTGGGAAAGGCTACAGTTCCGGCATTCCTCCGCCGATGCAGGCTGGCTCAGCCCCAGTGTTACGGTGGTGCCGCTGCTCTTCTCAGCAGCGCTCCTGGGGCTGTGTTGCACCTTCCCCTCCCTCTACAGGTAAGGGCTGTGCCGGGGGCAGGCGGGGGGGTCCAGCACCAAGCCTGGGCAACTTGAATGGGGCATTAGGGCACCTCAAGTCTGAGGGTAAATTCGATGCCCCTTCCTGCGTACCCAGCAACATGAAGCCGAAACTCCGGCCGCCCGTTCCTGAGCTGCACCGTGCTCTGGGCAGCTTCCTCCAGGAAAGCAGCAAGCACGGCCAGGCCAGTGGGTGGGCAGGGCGACTCAGCTGCTCCCAGGGGCAGCTCGAAGGGCAGCCCCTACCCCGTCCACTCCATGTCGCCCCAGGCCATGCCTTCGAAAAGCAGCCGCTGGAGGAGACCGTCCTGCCCTGCCTGCTGGAGGTGCTGCCCGGCCCGCCGCCGGAGCACTCTGGGGGCCGCCTGTCCAGCACCGACATGGCCAACCAGTCCTACCTGCTCATGAGCGGCTGGGAGCCGCGGGCAGCCACGACCGCCCCCACCCCGCCATAAACTCCTGCTCCCCCCGAGCCCCCGCCTGGTCCCTCCTGCGGCGCCGCGCCCCCGGCGCGGATCGCCCCGCCTTAGCAAGACCTGGTCCCGCCTCCGCTCCCGCCCCCTCACTTCATGCGCGGAGCGCTCCGCCCCGTCCCGCGGCTCAGCCAATCGCGTTGCGTCGCGCGGCCGTCGCCGGGCGGTGCGCGGCCGTTGGGTGTGAAGCGGCCCAGCGGGGCCCCGTCCGCCCGCCGTTTGAAATGCTGCGGGGCGGGCGAGCGGCGGCGGCGCCGCGGAGGTGAGCGTGCCACAGGGCCGGAGAGGCGGCCTGCAGGCGCAGTCCCGAGCGGGGAGGCTGTGGTGAGGCGGGCAGGGGAAGGGAGAATGTCGCTTATCGGAGGGAGCCCCAAAGAGCGGCTGGAAGAGGTGCCGGCTGATCAAGGACCCCCGAGGAGCGGAGGGAGGGAGGGCGTATCGGCTGACGGAGTGTCCCGAGGAGCGGCTGGGGAGAGTGGCGGTGTGCGTTGGCGGGCAGGAGCGGCCGCAGCGCTTGCACGGTCCGGTGGGGAGAGGCCGGCGGGGCTGTCGGAGCAGGCTCAGCCCGGCCGCTGGGCACGGCTAACCCCGCCCGCCCGCCCGCCCGCCCGCCCGCCCGCAGGACCACGGCGCAGTTCCTGTTGGAGGCGGACCTGCACGGGCTGCTGAAGCTGGACACGCTGATCCCGACCGCGCCGCCTGCGCCATGGCAGCGCAAGGCCAAGGAGAGCGGCCCCGGGCCCAGCCCCGTCGGCGTGTGGCCCGTGAAGCCGGGCAATCGCTCCCACAGCTCCAGCAAGACGCCGTCCACGACAGCCGGTGAGCGCCGGCCACCGGCGGCAGAGGTTGAGTGCGGGAGCCTCGCCCAGGCTGCTTGTCCGTAGCCATGGGGCTCTGGGCTCCCTGCCACGCTGCCCTACCGGCTGCTGCTCAGGCAGGAGGAGGTGGGCTGTGCTCCTGACAGCCACCCACCTCCTTGCCAGCATGAGGGGCAGAGCTCTGAGCACTGGGGCTGGCGAGCTGCTGTTCGCCCAGCTGAGCCTTGCTGGCACAGCTGTATGCTAGGACGAGTGTGGGCGGGACTGTCAGCTGACAGCTTTACATCCTGTGAGCGCTTTTGTATCTTCCCCTTATCTCTGGACTCTGGCATTGTTGCACTAGACCCAAGGAGTTGCACCACACTGTCCCTAACCAACTTGGTGGCAGGGAGGAAAATATAAGTTAGTTGTGACTGTGTGGCGTGAGACCTCAGAGTCCTACTTGTCTGGTGGGTGTGATGTGGAAGAGTGTTGGGTTTGCTCCCGTGAAAGCTCTAATGCAGGCTTTTAAACAGCTGTAAGACAATCTTTTCATATGTGAATGCAGGTAAATCTGGATCCAAAATTCAAAGCTACCCCACAAAGGCCGGGGGGGATCGCTACATTCCCAAACGCAGCACCATGCAGATGGAGATGGCAAATTTCCTCCTAAGCAAAGAGAATGACCCTGCTGAGGATTCCCCTACCAAGAAGGTGAGCATGTTGCTAAGTTACAATTGCTTCAACAACCGCTACCCCTTCCTGCCCCTTTACAGAGCAGTGAACAAGAGGTTCTATCAAGTGGGCAGACGGGACTGACAAGTCCCAGCCATCACTACTTGCAGCTCTGGGCTTCAGGAGCCTAGGATGAGACTGAAGCTGTAGAGACTGCCATGCACTCGAAGCCTATGCTGCTTCTGGTAGCAAAATTTGGCTTTTGACTAATGAGGCTTTAAAATGTAGCAGGCAACACAAACACAAAGCTGTGAGCCTATGCAAAGTGAAACTGCTGGTGGTAGCTATTCTAGGACAATGTCTCCACAGGGAACACTTCTGGAATGTTTTACACTGTCTTCTGAAATCTGTTTGTGAAGCATTTGGTCGCTTTGTGGCTGTGGCTTTTCCCACTGGCAATGACACTGAATTTGCCATTGTGTGAAAATGTGAGCCAGGACGATGTATGACAGTCTGAGGAAAAATGCTTTGACCTGCCTCTGTGTGACTGACCCTTGCAGCACAGGCAAACATCTTCAGATTCTAAGAGAAGGGGACTTAGGTGTCTGTTTAAATTGCAGTGTGGGAATTGTTTTAAATGCATTGCACTGAGGGTGATTTGTCTCTGTAGGAGCAACAGAAAGCCTGGGCAGTGAATCTGAATGGTTTTGATGTAGAAGAGGCAAAAATCCTCCACCTCAGAGGAAAACCACAGAATGCTCCAGAAGGTGTGATACAGGCTCTGTGTGAGCTGAATCAGCAGGGGAGATCAGGTCTGGGGAACAGCAACACAGAGGCTCTGTGTGTGGTCACAGGAGAAATCAACTGGTTTCTGAGAGCTGTACAGGCTGGAGTCTCCTTTCTTAAGGTTCCTGAGGTCGAGGGAGGGCATACCAGTTACAGTGAATTTATTTAGGAGAGTTGCTATGACTGCCAGTTGGTCACCTGTTACAGGGCTTGCAAGGGTCTTCAGGGTGGCGAGAGAGACGAGAATCTTGACCTCATGTTCAGAAGGCTGGATTTATAATTTTATGATATATATTACATTATTACTATACTAAAAGAAATAGAAGGAAAGTTCTCAGAAGCTAGCTAAGCTAAGAATAGAGAAAGAATGAATAAACAAAGGGCTGTGTCTCAGCAGAGAGCGAGACCTAGCTCTGCCTTGAGTGGTCAGTAAATCCAAACATCCACCCGAGACCAATCACACATCCACCTGTTGCATTCCCCAGCAGCAGATAACCATTGTTTACCTTTTGTTGCTGAGGCCACAGCTTCTCAGAAGGGGAAAAATCCTAAAGAAAGGATTTTTATGAAAAGATGTCAGTGAACGTTCACCTATACTGCAGGTTCCAAACCTTCATGAAGTCTGTAAGAGCATCAAACCCTCTTCTGTGCACTTTCTAGCTTAAACTGCAACTAAATATATTGGGATTCAAAAACCCAAGTGTTTGTCAAATTTGTTTCCATGAATGAGGAAATTGTAGCTCACCCCTGTTCAGCAGTTCATACTGCCAGTGATTTTAGTGCACTGCAGGCTTGTGAGTGTTTCTCTTAGGACTTCATTTTCACTCCAAGGGATTCCTAGTTGGGTGAGCAGCTGGGAGGAAACTAACTCAGGTTAACAAATCTGTTCCCCCGCACACAGGCTGTCAGAATAAGCTGAAAGTGCTCTACAGTCAGAAAATGGCACCTGGATCCAGCAGGAAGAATAGCAGAAATATTCCCTCAAAGCCAGAACGGGTCTTGGATGCACCAGAGATGTTCAACGACTACTGTAAGTCGGCTACAGGGTTGAGTGCTGGGCATCCAGAACATTCTGCACTGGATTGCTGTTCCTAGGACAGTGTAACTGGGCTATCTGTATTATTTGGTGTACCCAGGCTAGCACAGACCCCTTCTGGAGTGTCCCTGTGTGGCCTTAGCGGGACAGTGGTCTAGGGCACAGTGTAGATGCCTTGGAGCAGGGTACCTGGCCCCAGCAGCTGGGCATAGTGACACTCAGAAGGCTGCCCCTCACTTGCACGTGTGTGTGTGCACATGTGCACCCACACCTGCTGCAGCAGCACGGGTGAAGGGCAGGGCTCTCTAGCCAAGCATGGTGTGACCTGCATTGCTCTTTCAAATTGTAGAACTGAATCTCATAGACTGGAGCTCCCAGAACTTCCTGGCAGTGGCTCTGGACAGCACTGCTACACAGCGCTCTCATACCAGGACCTCAGTGCTGCCTCACCTGAGGATTTAGAGCTGCCTCCCGGCCTTTCCAGGCTAAGTGCAGGTGCTCAGGACTCTGAGGTTTCCTAGCTTCTTGGGAGAAGGTGTTTGCTTCATCTGGACTTCTTGGGGTTTCACTGGAGGAGCCAGGCACAGGCAAATTTCATCTCCACTGTGAGCTCTTCATTCTGCTTGTTCCCATGAAGCTCAAATGCCAACCTGAGCTCATCATTCCTCTGGTTCCCATAGACCATCACAGCCCTTCCATGGCCTCTCCAGACAGGAGCAGCTGCACATCTTCAGAGCAGCAGTTGCCAGCCCGCATCCCATCAGGGAGGGAAAGAGTTTCTACCCTTGCTTTCCAAGCAGGTTCTGGTTAATGACCCTTTAAAGTGTTTTCCTGCAATGCTCTATCATGGGTAGATCTCAAGTGAGAATCAGGTAGAAAGGGTCAAGTCGCCTAGGAAGGGGGACCTTGAGAACAGAAAGATTCTCTGCCTGCTTTTCCTGGCCTTGCTGCAGATTTGGAGGGTGTTCTGGGCATTTTGCAGACAGCCTCTCTGTAGGGGTACAAGGGCAAGGTGGAAGATATTGCCTAACAAGTGGTCAGTGTTAGGTGCACTCTCCTCTTTCTTTGAATGAAGCCAAACTAGGACTCTGATAGGATATTGCAGATGTTTAAGACTGTCTGCCCTGCAAATCAAGCCGTGCCATTTGACGCTGGCAGGGGCTATGTAGAAATCCCGAGCGGGCCGGGGCTGCTGAGGAACGCGCCTCGAGCTGTTTGTTTTCCAGCATCACTCTCATTACGTGGTTATGACAATGGGAAGATGCCAGCAGCTCACATCCCAGGCAGCAGACCAGGAACTTAATGTTAAAACTTACTTTAAAAGTTTTTTGACCAATCACACAAAGCAAAAGCATATTGACAGTAGTTGGATCCAATCACTATAAGCACAGGTACCTTTGGTTAAAACAGTGCTTGTTTATTTTGAAGACAATACCTACCAGTAAGCCTTAAAACACAATGCAGTGAGCTGCATTATTAAGCTTCAACCTTCCCAATATCTTGCTAGATAAACTTTTCTGTAGCTTGGAGATTTATTCTAGACCAGCGTTAATACACAGACCATTGTTCTATTTGTCCTTGCTTTTCTGCAGTTTAAATAAGTTTTCTGCTGACCTATCTGACGGCTGCTGCTTGGCTCTAATCACAGTTCTGCTGTATCTGAGACCTGCCTTTGCAGCTTTCCCAAAACTCTCTAATTTTGTGGATTCCCTCAGAGGACTCAGTGTCAGAGCCTCTGGAGAAGCGTGGAGGGCAGGGCTCAGGCAGGCTGTGCCAGTGCAGGATTTGAACTCAAGGCACCAGGAAGCACCAAGGCTGCAGACAGGAACTCAAGCCTTCTCATCTCCCTCCCTGCCAGAGGCAGGCTCAGAGCAGCCATCTCAGCCCTCTCTAAACCAGTGGGGGCTCTGTCCTTACCAGGCTCCTCGGGCTCCTGGGGATTGTTCCCACAGCTCTCGGTGCCAGGCAAAGCTCCCTCTGCTGCAGCTCTGTCCACAGGCTCCCCTCCTGAGGACTCAGGGGCAACATTAATATTCCCCTTGAAAGAGAAACAGAAAGGAAGAAACCCTTCTCACCACTTAGACAAAACACCTGGTCCAACAACTCCATGGCTCACACACTTAATCCCTTGTTCCTAACAAGAACTCTGGGCCCCAAAGCCCTTCAACAGTCAGAAAAAACTGACTTCTCAAACACAGTCCAAAAGCTGTCAAAGCTGACAGTGACAGTGTTGAACATGGGGGTGACACTGAACACATGGAATGGCTGCTAAGGAAATCAATTGCTGCTCTGTTCTGTAAGGTTGCATGTCTGACAGCACTAACATCAGTCCTCATGTCACTAATTGCAATGGAAGTAGCACTGTCTTCTTTCTTCAGCCAACACCCCAATCGGTGTCATGGTTTCAATGCCTCACCCAAGGCAAGTTGATGTAGAAATAAATTCAATGTACCTCATTTTGCAGGGCCCTAGGGTCTGAAATTGCTATTACAGTTTTCTTTATAATGATGGGCAAATCTTTTTTCTCTGTGTTTTCTCTTGATGGCTTTTTTAACGATAGGTGCTATCACAGTGAGTTGTCTGATGCTACATGGGCCACCTTTAATTTTTGAGGGAATGTCCTGCCAGGCTCTGTCTCCACAAATGAGCCAATATTCTGTTGCTAATTGATGTGGGGACTCATCTAGGTCATCTACTCGTCAGCAGTTTCACCCTTAAGGGGGCACTGGGGTACTGCAATTGCACCACAAACTGGAGTATCTGTCCTCAGGATGATGGGGAGTAACATTCAACTGTGGATCTCCCTGGTACTGAAACTCAGCACAAAATTCCATCACCAATGAACCAAGAATTCCAATTCTTGAGGTTCAGAAAGTGCTTTAAGAAGATCAGGGGCCCAGTGATGTCAACTGGTTATGGGATTGGTCTCGTTGGCAGCCTCACACCAATATTTGTCATGATTGGGTATTGGCTGCTCCTTGGCTGGCACAGGCACACCAACCAGATGTGTTGCAAAGGATTTGTCTGGGCTGAAATGGGTCAAACACACGGTGTCTGAGCCTGCTGACTTGGCTAAAGCAAGGCAAACCTTCGTTTTTGGTTGATCTACAGGCATGTATGCATGCAAAAGCAAGCAAGCAAAACCAACAAGTTCCAGTATATCATATGATCAAGCTCCATGTTCCTGTTCAGCTGTTTTTTGGCAAAAGCTTCCCCATCTATTTCAGTTCTCAAGCAAATCTTTTAGCGCTTGTTCAGGGACTGGCCAACTATAGGGCACTAAACTGTCCCTCTAACCTTCAATTTTTACAAATTTGGATATCTTAGAATTCTTTGGAACACAATGGACACCACGCTTTTGCTGAAAGAGCTCTATGATACAAACCATTTTCCCAGTCCAAAAATCAACATCAAACTCCAGAATTGTAGCTTTCACAGGTTGAACGGGGAACGTCTGGCATGCACCGTAGCTTCTCCGTGCGGCTCACGTCTGCGTGCTCATTTCCCTGCTGGTGGAATTGTCGGTGTGCTCTTGTGTATGAGACGGTTTCACATCCTTCACCAGGACCCACTTAGGTCCGGCACCTGTGCAAATACAAGCATACCCTTTGCCCCAAGTGATTAGTGGAAATGGTCCTTCAGTTTGTCCTAACTCAAGGTTTCTGATCAAAACTGAAGGATTTTCTTTCAATTTTTCCTGTGTGCTGTTTGAAAAGTGCCTAAAAATTGGAGGATTAGTTCCTGCAAATGAGCTATTAAAAACATAAAGACATATAAAGCTTTGCTCAACCTCATCTGGGGTGTTGCTTGGGCCACTCCCCATTTTCTTGTTGTAGAATGGTTTTAGAGTGTGGTGCGTCCTTTCAACAATTGCCTGACCTGTGTAGGAATAGGGAATTCCAAAATGTGGCGAACACCCCAGTCCATCAAAAATGTGGCCAATTTTTGAGCTGTGTATATGGGACCATTTGTCAGTTTTCATCTGGTGGGGGATCAGTTTGGCGAGCTCTGGGCCCAGTGACACTGACAAGGACAAAAGCAAAAGACGAGAGGCGCTCTCTCTTCCCGGGACCAAAGTCCCACAGCTTTAATGGAGAACAGCTCCAGGAGAGAAAGGGAGTGTCCAGGAAAGGAAAGAGGATGTCCAGGGGAGGCAAGAGAGTGTCCTCCTCGTGGCAGGAGACTGTAAATGCTTGGAGAGGGGGGCAGTAGAAAGGAACTGCCATAGTTCAGCATAATAAATCACCACACTGTAGTTTTCTGCATAAATTGCTGCACTTGTTGAAAACAAAATCCTGAAATCTCCCCAAACACAACCGTGCAGTCCCAAATGACCACAGTGTGGGAGAAAAACCACTCAACCCCCCTGTATACCCAAGCACCAGGTGTCACAGGGAGTACCAATCCCTGCAACTAGAAAGTCCACACACACAGGCTCACCGGGAAGGGAATATCTCTTTATGAGGGGACAGAGAGCTCACTCTTCTCAACACAACACACACCATACACCACATCGGCATCCACCCACATCATCTTCCTCAAACATTCACACACTGAAAATACAACCACAACTACAACACAAAGGAAAAACAGCAGCAATAAAACAGGATTTGCTCAATTCACCCCCAGAATTCCTAGCAGGTCCTTATTGACACAGCAAATCCTTTCTGCCATCAGCCAGACCCAAGCCCAAACTGCACAGGCGTACGTCGTGCACAGGACATCTCTGTGTGACTTGTGAACAGCCCTTCCCCTGCATACGCCTTACGGGTTACTTTATACAGAGTTAAAGGTTCCTTTCTCCACAGTGCCAGCAGTCTTGTCTGTCCCCCACGAGGAGCAGCCGAGAGCGGAGGTGCCTCCAGGAAAGGAATGTCCTGGCAGCGCCCAGAGACGTCCAGAGCCCGGATGTTCTTGCTGGAGCAGGGAAGCGTTCCTGCCGCGGTCAGCAAATGAGGTGTGGAATAGAACTCCCCACAGTTAAAGGTAGGAGGTGGTGTGTTTATTACAGCCAGGCACACGAGGAGTTGTCTCCTAAAGACATGCGTGAAGAACCACTGGCTCTCTCTCTCATCTCTACTCATCTAAAATATCTTACACATTCATATAAATCCCAAAAAACCTAACACATATTCATTAGATAACACTGCCTACCCTCCTTTGAATTAAAATGTATTATAATTGAGTCCAAAGTTCCTTCACATTTCTGCAGTCTTTCACTTCAAATGGGTTGGTGGGTTTTAAAGTGGGGAATGGTCTCCTTCTGATGAAGGCCAAGACGTCTTCCTCAATTTGACCTCTTTCCTTATGATGTGTTGGCAGGCTTTCACACCCCTTGGCTATAGTTGTAGTTTCGGGGCCCAGGTGCAGGCTACGGTCCTCTTCTTTGTCACAAAGAAATCCGCATCCCATCCTGCTTCTTTAAACATAGTAAAGACAGGCAAGTGACATATTACCCTAGCCTTAACTACCTTATCTGATAAAAATTAATTATCCCTTCTTATTTCTACTCTTCTTGCTATACTCTTTCCCCCTAACTAAATCTTGCTAAAATTTTAAATCTTCCAGTTCTTTTAAATCCTGGATTCATGGCCTCATCTCACACACCAGCCATGGGTGAGCCGATGCTGTAACTGGGAAATTCCACTCCTGAGCAGGAGATCCCAGGCCTGGTTCTGAGCTGCAAGGGTGAGAAGGATGAGATGCAGTGGTTTTGCTCCAGGGGATGTCCTGAAAGTGCACTGCCCACCTGCCCCTGCTGCCGAGCACCACGCTCCACCTCCTTCTCCTGCTCAGCAGATTTTTAGGAATCCAGGGCTTGGTATGTATTATTTGCTACTGCAACAAATAGAAAGAATTTGCTTTGCAAGCCCAGTTTTGTCCTGGCTTATTTTCTGCATGGGTCTCCTCCTGAACCTGGGGCAATGACCAGTAGGGACCTACAGGACACTCCAGTTCTCTTGTCAGTAACTTCGGAGAAGTGATTTAAGTATCAAGAAGTCAATAAGTATCAATCAATAAATGAAATCATTTGGGGGAATATTTAGCCTGTGAGTTTCAGCAAAGTATTGAATATGTCTTAGATCCATGGATACAAACTAGTAAGTGAGATTGCTGGGTGTGCACGTGTTAGGGAAGTGATTCCCCACACACCCAGTGCTGAGATCAAGGATTGCCTCTCTTCTAACCCTGAGCTGGCAGCAGGAATTGGGCCCTGCTTGGTAACGTTCATTTTGAAGACTTCTGTTGAGCAGGCAAGAATGGTGAAAATGTAATCTTTTCCAGTTGTTTTCCTTTGGTTTACCTGTTTGAGGGTTAAAATTGTGTGCTGCAGGTGTGCTGGGTGTGTGCAGAGCAGTGCAGCCCCAGAAACCCCTTGGCTTGCCCACAGGTTGTCATGCCTTGTTGCCAGGTGTGCCCAGCTGTGGCAGGAGAAGGAGCCCGCAGCGCAGTGGGCACCGTGCCCTGCCCAGCCGGGGCTCTCTGGCACAGAGCAGCAGCAGCGCCAGCACCGTTCAGCCCGCTCCTGCCTTGGCTTCCCCTGGCACACAGAAGCCTCTGGAAATCAGCGCCGCCAGCGGCGTTCCCAGCTGGGAGCAGCTGCTGCTGGCGGGCAGATGCTGCCAGTTCCACTGCTGCCAAAGGGGAAGAGAGGCAGAGATGTACCCGCACCGGAGCCCTGGGCATGTCCAATAAAGGTGCAAATATGTGGGGAGATTTGTTAGGAAACATTTCAGCTGTGATGCCAACAGTGGCTTCTCTCCTGGTTCTGTGTGTTCTGGACAAGTAATGCAATGGTTGGGTCTGACAATTAAGAAGCAGATGTTATGTGGATGTTCACATGAGTAGTGATTATATTGTAATATATCCTCCCATAGTCCTCTTTCCCGTCCCCCTTGTAACAGCCTGGGCAGTCAGGGCATTTGGGGAGGGCTGGCTTGTGACCAGCAGGCAGGGTGTAACAACACCTGACCTCCAGTCGGGATGCAGGAAAGTAATCTCCACCAATGGGCAGCAGAGAAAGAGTTGACTGGCAAAACTTTTGGAGGGGCTGAGGGTATAAAAGGCAGAGCATCCTTTTTGCAGATGAGCACATGGCTGCTAATCACAGAGACTCCCAATGATGCGACTTTTCCTTATTCAGTACTTTGTTAAGGTTTACTAAACGTTTACAATTTTAAAAGTGAGAGTCATTTCTCACACGTGCAAAGCTGTGGGCCATTATCTTGGTCTGGTTTCCTTTGCTTGTGTCCCATCTGAGTGCTCAGTTGGGGTACAGGCTGTAGGTGCTTGGGGCACTCCTGGAGTTCCTCTTGGATCCCCTGAACAACAGGGTTTGGCCCATGAGGGGAATTTTCGGTGCTTTGTGACAGATGAGAATTTCCCAGGCTCTTTTGTGTTTTCTGTAGGGAAGGTTGGTTATTGCTTTGCATAAAGACCAACACAGAGCTGTCCCTTTGTGATGTCAGGGCATGGTTGCCCCGTCGTCATAGTGGCATCAGAAGGTTGCCTTGGTGCACGGAAGGCCTGAGTGTCAGAGCAGCCCTAGGCCTTGCTCAGATCAGGAGAACCTTCCTGGTCAAAGCATCTGTCAGTAGGCAGCTGCCCACTGACAAGAGGCTTGTTTTTTAGCGTTTAGAAAAATTGCAGATATGCCAATAATTAACCATCTGGCCACTGCAGCTTTTGCTGCATATGGCATTACTTATTCCATTTATTATTTCACAAATTTTGCACGTAAGTAGAGGCTTCCCTTCTGCTTAGCTTAGGGTGTATCCTAACCTGGCTTTTGTATGTCTTCCTGCTCTTTCTTGGGGGCTGAGTTTCTGATTTTGAAACAGAAAGAGCATTAGGATGCCTCTGCTTTGGTAAAGCTCCTGTCAAGAGGTTCAGCTAAAAAGGGGGTGTCTGTAGCCACAGGGGCAGCATTTGCAGGGGAACCTGCAGGGCTTGCGTTCCCTGCACGGGAGAGTCTGTGGCAGCAGAGTCTGTCATTTCCTCAGGTTGCTGGGAGAAGCAAGACACCTTTGAAAATGTAGACTGGCAGACCTTCTTTAAGGCTTTCCAAAAACTCTGCAGTTGTTCCCAGAATTCCGAGAAAGCTTCTTTCTTTTTAAATTTTGTCATGAAAGGATTTGACTAACTTGACCTTTTACTAAATGCTAAAATAGTTGTTCCCTTTGAAAGGAAGTGCTGCTGTGCTTTTCCACAATAGAACTGCGCCACCTCTGGGGGATTTTGGGGAAGCTTTTCTGGGCAACGGTTTCCTGCAAGTTAATCAGAATCAGTGCATGACACTGAGTGAAAAAAAAAGAGTACCTGAAGGAGAAGATTTCAGAAGCTGTCTTATGTGTTTGGTAGAACAGGAGCATTGAGTGCTAAAAACACTTTGCATTTGCTTGATCATATTTGTATTCATTTCCTGGCTAAACTGGCTGCAGTGTAGGCACAACCAAGAATATTGTCCTGATCTCTTGCTGGCTGTGTGAATGAGATGTGTCTCCTGGAGGGATGTTGTGAAACAGGAAATCATCTCTGTTTGGGCTGACTTGTTCTGTGGGATTCAGCAGCCCAGGCAGTTTTCTGACAGCATCTGGTTCATTTTCCCTTCCCACTACAGGACACCTGAAGTGTGTATTCAGCAGCGCTGAAGATCCTGAGGTGAGTGAGAAAGGAACATTTCATGTTCCTGGTGTTTAAGACTTGTAGAGCAAGCTGAGAGCTTGGCCAGTAGCAGTAGACTGTAGAGGGCCAGCTAGGAAGGCCGAAAGAAAAACCATATTCATGCCTGTAACAAAAATAATAAAGGCAGAGATAGATATTTTTAAATTTCCTTCTCAGAGTTTGAAGAACTAAAAACCTAGTTTTGAAAAGAGAACGATGCTTGCCGACAGCAGATAGGGAAAATTTAATGAAGAGCAATTTCCTGTACAGTTGAATTAGATCATTTTAATTTAAAGAGAGGGACTTAGAATGCTATTCCTATCAAACTTGATGATATCTACTTGGAACATGAGGTGGTAGAACAGGAAGGCCATCTTGCAACGGTGCCTGCTGTATCTGAAGTGCAATGGGCACCTTTGTGGCTGGGGAGCTGCGTGGGCCCAAAGGACGCAGGGCTGGCGGCCGTGAGCAGCTGGAGATGAGGCAGCGTGGGGCCAGGGGGCCCAGAAGGCCAAGGGCACGGTGGCTGTGCCAGCAGCAGTGGGGCAGCAGGAGCAGGGCAGGGAGCGTGGCCCTGTGCTGGGCAGCGCTGCGGCCACAGCTGGAGTGCTGTGTGCAGCTGTGGGCCCTGGGAAGCAGAAAGTCATGGAGGGGCTGCAGCGTGGGCACAGAGGGACAGGGGAGCTGGGCAAGGGGTGCAGCACAAGGCCAGGGAGGAGGTGCTGAGGGAGCTTTAGCCTGGACAATGGGGGCTCATGAGGGACCTTCAGGCAGACTGCCATTGATCCCTGCCTTGGATCCATAGAGCCAATGCTCAGCACGAGGGCTGTTTCCCTGCCAAACATCCCTTCACTGCATCCAAGTGCTTTAGACACTGGTGTGGGTAACGCTTTCATATTTTGTTGATTTGTTTGTTTGCTAGAAGGAGAAGCCTTGTGCAATTTCTCCTTCTCCAGGGAGCAAGGGAGCTTTTTTCTCAGTCTTTCCTACCCTTTTACAGCACTGGCAGAAATTCTGCTAGAATTTCAGTTTTCAAGGGGGCAGTTCTGGACAATGCAGTATTTTTGCACAAGAACACATCGTTTGGGGCAGGGATGTTGGTGCAGAACGAGCTGTTCTGGTGCCAGACCAGCCAGTAGGGCTTGCCCATCCTTTTCACGTAAACGGCTCCCGTGTCTTTTGGCTGCCCAGGGAATCAGTGTGTGTTGTGTTTGGGAACTGAGTAGGAAATCAATGCCCTTGCATTCCAGCTGGTGCTCAGAGATTAGAGGAGCTGGGAGGGGCTGGGCTGCATTTCTGATTCCAGCCACTTCAGCACCATCAGTGTGGGCGAGTCCAAGGGAAGAACTTGCCCGAGCACAGATGCACAAAGAGAGCCGTTCCCAGTGCAATGCTCTGGGTCTGATTGCATTCCATAAGGACCTACATGCTCCAGATTCCCCAAGAGTGTGGGTTACTGAAGCAACAGGAGAGCAAGTTCAGGATGGCTGCTGGTTGGGGCACTGCTGCCGAGTGCTGATGTGTGTAGCGACAGAAAGGACAGGATTGATTCAGGGTGACCCCCACGTGGCGAAAAATGTGCTTTCACTCTATGATTCAGAAGTTTAAACAAATTCTTTATTAAGCTATGTTATATTACATAGTACTATATTAAAACTATACTAAAGAGATATTATACTATAAACATACGAAAGAAAAACTCGTGACTGTCTCCACACAGCCTTTTATCTAATTATCTAATCAGTCTAAACAACTATCTCTAAAATCCAATTAACAAATCACTTTCAGTAAACAATCACTATAACACATTCTTCATGTACTAAAAACCAAGAACAGCAAGTAGAGATAATAATTGTTTTCTCTCCTTCTATGAGTTTCTCACTCTCTTCCCTTAAAAAAAACCTAGGAGAGAGAATTATATCTCTCTCCATTCAAAGAATGTAAATACTACAGCACAGTAAAGAGAGATGATAAAAGTGAGATCTGTCTATCTATCGATTTTAATCTTCCTGGCTCTGCTCCAAAGCAGTGGAAGATGCAAAGGCATCTATTCAGGAGAGAAGTAGAGACAAGTTCCATTGACTGATCCTGAGCAGGCAGAGATGTTTCCCCCTCCAGAGATGGTTGTTTTTTCCCCTCATGTTTTCCTACTCCAGCCTTTTCTCACCTGAAGCCTTCATTTGTCCTTTAAATTTTTGCATGTCTTAAGGGAATGGAACTATCCCATGCTGTAGCTGGGGTCTGGTGACTCTGGTCATACATGCCATGCCATACATGGCACATGGTTTCCTTCACTGGCATCCCCAGGGCTGTGTAAGTGCATTCGTTAACGGGGCCTTATGAGAAACTCTGTTACTGCTGGTCAGAATTCTCCGTTGACAAAAGAGGGAGAAGAAACACCTTGGTCCTCCTCCATATACTGAGGTGGCCATAGAGGTTCTCTGACTTCCATCAGAGATCTTTGCATGCATCCTTATCTCCTGAATGACCCGGTTTTCTAACAAGAGTGTGGATGTCAGGAAGGAGGAATGCTGGTGCAGGCCTGAAGAGAAGGTGAACTCCAGAAGTGTCTCTCACAAGGAGTGAGCTCACCCAGGAAGCCCCTGCAGAGCCAGGATGGAGCTGTGGCACAGGGCGGGGAGTCAGTCACTACTGAAAGACAAACAGGACACGGCGGAAGCAGAGGGAGGCCCTCACCAGACCCTTGAGAAATGCCACCCCTTCCCTGTCAGCTGCCTGAGAGGCTGCTGGAGCTTCAGTCCCAGATGGCCCCTGATTGTAGGGCCAGGGTCACTTTGGAATCTGTGCCTCCCCTCGGGCAGAGAACGACCCAGGAGAGCAGCAGCAGAGTGCTTTGGGAACGTGTGAGCCCAGCAGTCTGTGAGTCTTGGCCCACAAAGGGCGTATGGGAAGTTGAAACCCATCTTCTCTTGCTTTCCGTGCAGGTGCTTCTAGAGAAAGAGCAGGAGCACACTGCCTCATCTGAGCTGCCATGCCAGACTCAGGGAGAGCTGTTCCCAGCCCGAGGGCAGGAAGAGCAGCTCAGGCAGCAGGTGGAAGAGCCACAGGAGAATGGCCAGGTAAGCCTGACTGGCCAGGCCACAGAGGGAAGGGCAGGGAGAGGGGCATAAACCAGAGCTCTTGGGACTGAGGAGGCCAGGAGTCCCACAGGCAATGGAAGCACAGAGCCTTGCAATCTGCAGTGATCAGCCCTGGGACAGGAGGTTTGCAATGGAGGCAGATGTGGGGAGGGAAGCAGAAAGAAGGGGCTGAATAAATGTGATTTTGAGGCTGCAAGAGGAAAAAAGCTGAGCCTGATGGCAGCTCTCAGTCCCTTGGTCTGCTTTTGTGTGTACAGAACATCAAGGCAGAGCCACAAGCAGAGCTGCCCGAAGCTCAGAGTGACATCATGGCAGTGAAGAGAAAGAACAAGGAAGACATGGGAAGAATTCAAGAGGAGAATCTCCATCAGCAGAGGGGCGATCATCAAAACCAGGTGAATGAAAGAGTGGCAGCCACTCCACTCATGAAATGTCCTCTCTTTTGTTTATTAGAGAACATGAAGGAACAGCTGGATGCAGAGCTTCAGACAGCTCACAGTATGATCAAGGCAAGACATAAGCGGCTGGAGGAAGAAATGAAAATCATCAGAGAGAAACTTAATCGCTTCCGTCAGTCTCTGCAAAACCAAGTGAGTGAAAGAGGGATGCAGCCACTGCAGTCACCAATCTGGTGGTTTCTGCCCTTCTTGCCTTTCCAGTGCAGAGCAGCAGGGAGTGGGGCCATGCCTCTGAGTGCCATGCTGCTGTAGTGTGTGTATCACAGTCACTCTGAAGGACATTTCCCGGTGTGCTGAATCTCAACATTAGCCCTGGACAGTGAAACTTGTCCTTTGGCCTTTTGGCCAGCAGTCATCCAAATTGATTCCTGCTGGCCTGTTCCTGCTCTCCTTTTTTCTTGAGGTGTTTTTACAGTGGAACTTGGTGACCCAGATGGAGGATTGAAACAAGCTGTTGTATCCCCTGTCAGTCTGTTCTTTGCCTTTCCTCACAGTCGATGACTCCTGGCTGACAGGGACAAGCTGTAGTGTCTGACTGCTTTGTTCTGTTTGACTTGAGGTGCAAGTGTTGACATCTCACCGGGCAGCCTGCGAAGACTTGCAGGGAATGTGTGGCAATGAAGAACCCCAAGTTAGGAGTGAGGCACAGGAACAGTGCCCACCAGAAACGCTCCAGGTCCAGCACATCATGGGCTCTGAACCTGCTGCTGCAGCAGCATCACCTCGAGGAAGCCCTTCTGTGAAACCTGGGAACTCAGGCTGGGGCACATCCTGGGAACAGGAGATTGAGGAGGAGTACCTGGAGCTGCTGGGTACGTCTGGGGTGTTTCTTATCTGAGGGACAGTGTGTTGTGTGCAGGTGTCAGCAGAGCTGTACCAAATGCTCCTCCTGAGCTCGGTGTCACAGGGCCATTTAGGACTCCCCAGAGGCAGTGCTGTGCTCCGAGGCAGCGAGAGAGCTCTGGGTGTTCCTGCTGCCTCTGAGGGCACCTGGGACTGGCTTGGGTTTGCCTGAGCTTCCCTCTCTGCTAAAGGCTGAAGCAGGGATTGTTCTTGGATCAGCAGAAGGCTGTGACCAAGCAAATGATCTAGGCAAGTCCTGTGTGCTAGTGGCCAAACTGAACAGAATTTTTAGCTTCCTAAATTCTCCTTAGACTCCTGACTTGCAACCAGTCATCACAGCAAAAAAACTTCACAGAAATGGACTGACTTTGGAGTTTTGTCTTTTTGGTTGGGCAATTTTTTTGGGGGTGGGGGGGTGGGGTGGGATTGCTTTTCTGTTGTTCATTTTTGGTGGGGGTTTTTTGTTGTGTTTTTCTCCATCCTGAAGGAGGCCTTCTACCCCACGTTTTACTGATGTCATTTTATGACTGTTACTGTTACCACTACTACATCTGCAGTTTATTTTCATGGGAATGCTATCTTTTTGTCAATAAGAACTACTTTGAAAGAACATCAGGTTACAGGACAAATAGAGAGCACAAGGTATTTTCCATGTGCCGCCATAGAAAAAACAGAGACTTTGATAACAAACTTTATTTAATCTTCTAGTTTTATGCTTATCAAGATGTGTCCAGGAGACACATCCAAGTGGCGTGATCAGATAAAACTGTACTGCAGGCATTTCTCAGGAGAGAGCCTCCAGCCCAGCCATGGTATATCCCTCAGATGCATGGCACTTTTCCATACCTGATTCCCACTCTTTCCCATGACTGTTAGAATCCTACCCATTGGCCCAGGCCCTGCTCAGATCAGTCTCTAGGAAAACACATCAAGCCCTTTGTGATTCTGCAGCACAACCCAATGAATCTGCTTCTTGCCCGTAACAGCTGCCAGTGCTGTGCTCTCAGATAAGAGACCTGGTGGGGCTGAGACCAGAGCCCAGTGGATTCTGTGTCTGCCATCACCTGTTGGGACAAAAAGGGCACTGATGTGTGCCTCGGTGTGGCTGATCTCAAAGCCCATCCTGTTGTGTCCTGAATGGGGGCAACAGCTTGTCTGGGGCTCAGGCTCACTCTGGCTTCTTCCCATCAGTGCCTGTCAGTGCTCATGCTGGGGCTTTGCCAGCCTTGTTGTGGTCGCTGCCCTGTCCCTGAGGGCTGGAGGGACTGCAGAGGCTGGAGCCTTCCTTAGCTGGGAGAGGGGCATCTTTGAGCTCAGCCTGCTCACAAACAGGTCAGGGTCCTGATGCTGAAAGCCCCGTCAGGATCGGTTACAGCTGGAGCTGCTCTGGTTTACAAATGGGAAGGCATTCCTTTGGCAAACTGCTGAAAGGTGGGGTAGATGTCCTCCTCTCCTGGGATTGTATGTCCCTGTGCTTTGTTTCCTGTCAAGAGAACTCTTCAAAAGACTGTACAAATCAGTCTCTGTGCTGGCCACCTGTGCTGCAGGGCTGTCTGCCTGGTTGTGGTTGTTGTTACCCAGTCGACCACAAAGGGCTCAGAGCTCCAGGCGCTGGGGCTGCCTTTTGTATCTCCTGGAAGCTGGGATCTCTGCTTTAAAGTCAGCATCTTGCATTTTGTTTCCCTCAGGGAGAATGGTGAACACCACTGAAAATCCCCTGATGAAATACACACATCTGAATTATATTGGCAGCGGGTGAGTCCAACAGCAGTTACTCCTGCACAACCGTGGGCCAGGTGTTTTTGGGGTGGAATGTCTATCCAGCCTGAAGGCAGGCCAGCTACAAAGATTATCACACACTGGGGATAGGTTGTCCCATCTCTCAATGCTGCTTAGAATTTGTGAGTGGGCTCAGAAGGCATTGTCAGAGATGCCTTGCTACCGAGGTCTTGCCTGCATCAAGCAACAGGACCTGGAAGGTCTCCTTGTCTCTCAAGTGTGGGACAGCTCTGTGTTAATTTCTTTAGCATTTTTGTGTGTCTCAAAATCATACTGGCACACTAATGAAAAGAGAAGAAACTTGCTTGCTTGAAAGAGCAACCTATGCCTTATCAAAGCTGTGAGATAACAGTTCCCAGGAACAATTCTTTCCCCTGGTTTGAAGAGGGAAACACTCTGTGGTCAGGATAGGAACCACACTGTTTAGACAGTGAAACCCAAGAGGAAAGACTAAACTCCCTTTAGAAATTGGACCGCAGTGCTTCAGGAACAGGCCCAGTGCCCATGCACTTGAGAGGAAAATGCATCATCTCCCTTCTGGCAGAGCCCTCCTGCATCCTGCAGGTTTTGACACTTCCAGCAGAGATCTCCTGTGTGGGCTGGCTTTCACTGCAAGATCTAAACAGCTTCTCCTTTCTCTGCTTCTGTTTTTTTTTCTAGGACTTTTGGGCATGTTTACAGAGCACTCGACAGTGCCACAGGAGGAGAGGTAAATGTCAACAACCCCTGCAGGCTCTGCTGCACTCGAGGGCTTTCCCCTCTGGTGTGAGCTGTGGCTGGAGCTTTGGGCAGAGCTGTGCTGAAAAGGCACAAGAAGCACAGACTGGTGCCAGCCCACAGAACACATTTGGGACTTTGTCCTCCTCAGCTGCTGGAAGGAAGGCACGGAGGGCAGCGGTTCCTTTCAGAGAAGGACGCGCTCACTCGCTCTCCATTGCTAAAACAAAGGTGGTGCCTGCGAGCACCTCACTGCTCTTTGGGGCTACAGCTTCAGAGTCCTGAATTCTCATTCCTGGCTGCCAGCAAATCCATCTGAAAGTTCCTGGCAGTTCCTTAGCCACCTGCAGTGCTGCACTAGGGAACTGCACGTAGGGAGAGATCTGCAAAGCGTCCTTGAAAGCCCTAAGCCCTGCCCATATCACAAGATGTATCCACAGAGTATTAAGGCATGGATTCCTTCTTCTTAGTCCCAAACAAAGCAGCAGAGAGTGCGGTCAGAGGTTTGTGGGTGATAACTGAGACACCGTTGTTACCAAGTGGTCAAGGCAAAATGTCAGTGGCCCCACGTGTCCTGTAACTGGCTCCCAAGGGAGCAGAGAAATGGGCTGTTGGAATGTCAGTTCCTGATTACTGCAGTGCCTAATCACAAGGCAGTTTGGCACAGCTCAGCTGTGTCATTGCAAAATCACTCGCTCCACGTGCCTTGTGGTCTCGTGCCACCAACCCCTCAAGTTCCTGATTTTCAATGTCATTTTAGGTGGCAATAAAAAAAATAAATCTTCAAGGAGTGAGGAAGAAGGAGCTAACCTTTAATGAAATAACGATCATGAAGACGTATAGGAGTCCCAATGTTGTGAATTATTTAGACAGGTGAGAGGTCATGGTCTTATCCCATGGATGTGTGTTTACATAAAGCAAACATGAGAGGTTAAAAACCCACTTTGGTCAGTGGCAGCAAGTAAAGCTGTTAATTTTTATTTATTCATATTTCTCTACTCATCTCCAATGGATGAGAAGAGAGTGCATCTTGTCTGCATGAGTCTTCCCTGGCACACCTAGTTTGATAATTACTCCAAAATTATTCAAAACCTGGATCAGCTGTATCTTCCTAACTCAATAGCCTCAAAGTTCACTGCCTCCACATTTATTTGGGATTGATTTTTTAAAGTTTCTTAAGTGCAGATGAACCATCCTAAAGTGGATTTCCCTTGGATTGTTGCCCCTCTTTGCCATTGCTATGCATGCCAGGAAGACTAGGTGCTTATTTCCAGAAACACCATGCCTGGCATGTTTTATATCTGGGCTGTTTCTAAACTGCACTTTTCATTTGCTGCCCATCTAGGACATCTCCTTTTTCACAGATGTGTCTTTCTCTATGAGACTGCACAGATTGCAAATAATGCACAGCCAAGAGGGAATGTCTATTCCTTTGATTCTGTCCTTGTCACAAAGGCATCTGGAAATAAGAAACCTGGAAGCAAAAAATCAACGTAGCCATGCATGTTCATCTCTACCCCCTTGTTTCCTTCTTTCAGCTACCTTCTGGGCGAGGAACTCTTGCTGGTTATAGAGTACATGGATGGAGGTGTCCTGAGCGACATCGTCAGCCAGACCTGCCTGTCTGAAGATGAGATGGCAGCCATCAGTCGGGAGGTCAGCAATGCCATCTGTGTTTCCAAGGGCTTGGGCAGGATTGTCTGGGAAACAGGGGCTCAGAACAGGAGAGGTTTCCTGTGCCGAGCTTTGTTTCTGTGTTGCTGCTATGCTATGGGCAAGTAAAAGCATCTCGAGTGAAAGGCCTGCCAGTGCCCCTGCACTCCCTGTACTCAGTGCCAGTACTCTTATCTCCTGCTGTTGTATTCTCGCTCTGTCTCTTGTATTGGTAGTTGCTGTTCTCCACCTTGCCTCTAAATGTTTGCCTGCAGTCTGTCTTCACTGCATTCCTTGCCTGTAAAAGCAAAGGTGCTGGTGGCAGGATTTGAAACAAAGAGCAAAGAAAGAAGAGAGAGACTCGTTTCTCTCAGTGCTCAGCTAAAAAGGATAGGAGTGCAGCCAGAATGCTCTTTGCTTCTGAGCACATGCGCTGCAGCAGGAGTCATCCTGGCTGGTTGGCAGGGGACAGCCTACAACAGCAGGTGCTGTTGCTCTTTCAAAAGCTGACGTGCCTTTCCTCAGAAAGGTCCTGCTCTGCAAGTGTTGGAGCAGCAAGCTCTTCCTCTCAGTGGCCATGACTGTTGTGCCATTACTCCCCATTCCCCTGGAGAGGGAATCTTTTAGATTCTTTGTTTCCCTTCTTGTGTGATGAAATCACATCACTCATTTTTGCCCTTCTGTTTCTGTTTTCTCGCTCAGTGCCTGCAAGGACTGGATTTTCTTCATGCAAACGATGTGATCCATCGAGACGTGAAGAGTGACAACATCCTTCTCAGAACGGACGGTTCTGTCAAACTGGGTCAGTATATTCTTGGTCAGGTGCAGCGTTCCAGGGATGTGGGTGTGGGGCTGCTTGGCGTGACTGCCAGCTCCCCAAAAATGGTGCTGGTGGCAGTGCAGGGACCCCTGCTGCGAGCTGAGGGCACAGTTGCAACGTGCACAGAGGTAGAAGGAGCCACAAGCAGTCAAGAGTGGCCTTGCTCTGTGTGGGTCCCTTCCAGAGGGAGGGAGTTACGAGTCTAAAGTTTCCAAAGAACAAAAGCCACTGCTAGAGACAGTGTAAAACATGGGGGGATTTTTAAAGTCGCCAATGCCAGGAGATTCAACAGAGCAATTTCAAACTTCTACCGGGGAATTCTTTTGCTTGCTTTCCTAATTGCACAGAATTCAGATAAAACCAGTATTTTGTTTTCTCCTCAGCTGATTTTGGCCTCGCTACTCAGCTCAGCCCTGAGCAGAGCAGACGGTGCTCAGTAACCGGGACTCCTTGGTGGATGGCGCCTGAAGTGGTGACAGGTCAACCATATGGCCCCAAAGTGGACATATGGTCTTTTGGAATTGTGGGAATTGAAATGATAGGACAAGAACCTCCTTACTTGGGCGAAAGTTCTGGCACGGTAAGGAGCAAATACTGATCCCACTGTCTTTCTCACCTGTCCCATGTCCTGTGTGCCACTGGACAAAATCCCATTGGCATCTGCTGCAACTACTTCCACCAAGGTCCCCTCCTACAAATGTCCCTGCAACACATCAGCATCTGCTGTACTTTTGCTTGCATCAGTGGGGGAACTCAAGCCTTACCACCTGCAAACAAACTCCAAACAAACTCCATTCTCACTCAACACTTTCCTTTGGGTTAGTGGTTCCAGTTCTTTTGTCTGTGTAGATGGCCTTAATAACAGGGGAAAAGCGTCTTAAAAGTGTTGTTATCTTTCCAGAAATGAAGGAAGGAAACCCAAACCCAACAAAGTTTCTAAAACCGTGGTCTTTAGAGAGGAACCTAATCCTGTGTGCAGTTTCTTCTCACTGGAAAACATGGGCATGAGGGTGTAATGCACAGAGTCTCTTCTGCTTCTTGTGCAGTGCTGCTGAAACACTCAGTGACCGTGTTTCTCTCCTAGCCCAAGCAACATTCTGCACGTCACCAAGCCAGAGCCTGGTGATGTGGAGAGCCTGCCAAAACCTCCTGTTTGTTTCCTGGCACTTTCTGGCATGGGCCTACCATTAATGCATTGACTTGAGCAGCCAAATGACTAGAGGGTGTCCATAGGGATGGAACCTCTCCTTCTTCTGACCTAGACAATTTTTCTTTGGCTGCAAAAATGGGAAGCTGAAATTTTCAGACTGCTGAGAGACAGAGCTGCAAGTGGCTCCTGTGTGCCCAAGCAGGCATTTTCATCCCAATACATTTGTGCAGGCATCTTAATGTGTCTGTGTTGAAGAGGAGATTGTAAATGTTTGTTTCCCTACCTGGGTATTAACTGATGGATTTCCTTTCTTTTCTTCCAATTCCCATTGTTTTCAAGAACAGCACAAAAAGCTTGATGAGTTTTGTTCTAGGGCACGTGCGCTTAAAGGACCAACAAGCACTGCAGAGATGCCTTTCATGCACAAACCCTTGAAATTAGTTAGTATAGCAAAGTCCCTCTTCCAAAAACCATCTCAAGCTGGCATGAATCCTCAGAGAAGCAAATGTCCTTTTGCTGATGTAGTTCCCACTAACTAGGTCAGGCAATGAAATCAGCTGCCAAGGCAAGATCTGCAGGATGGTGGAAAAGCTGTGGCTGCATCGGGGTTTGGGTTTTTGGTTGGTAAAGGAAAGTCATCTCTGGGTCTGTGCCAGGTCAGAAACTGCCACTGAAGAACAGAGGTTAAACAAAGAGATCTGGGAGAGCCTTAGAGATGTGAAAGCAGGAGGTGGAGCCTGGTGTCTCCTTTCTCTCCAGGCTACATACCTGATAGCCACAGTAGGGACTCCACAGCTGCGGCAGCCCAAGCTCCTCTCGGCTTTGCTGCGTGACTTCCTGAGCTGCTGCCTGCAGACAGACGAGGAGCAGCGCTGGTCTGCCAAGGAGCTCCTGCAGGTAAAATGTGAAGGGGCTGCAGGTGAAACAGGCTCTGAGGGATGGGCTCCTCCTCCACTCAAGCCCAAGGCAGCCGATGAGCCCCCTTCCTCCTCACCTCCACTCTTGCTGCTCTTCAAATGAAAATGGTGAGGAATCCTAGACTGGGCTGGGCTGGCAGGGCCCTGTAAATGTCCTCTGGTGCAAGTGTCCTGCAATGAGCAGGAACATCTTTAAAGAGATCAGGTTGCTCAGAGCCCGTTGCCACCGGAGCCGGAATGGTTGCAGGAATGGGGCACCTACAAGCTCTTGGGGCAAGCTGTGCCAGGGTGGCACCATGCTCTGAGTACACAAGTTCTTCCTTAGACCTACTCTCATTAGATGCCCTTAGTGTTTAAAAAGATTTGTCCATATCCTATTGTAACTGGCCCTGTTAAAAAAGATGTCCCGCACTTTCTTCAAAGCCACTCTGAAGTCTTGAAAAGTGGCAATAAAGTCTCCCCGGGGCCTGTCCTTCACAAAACTGAATAACTCCAGCTCCCTCTGCATTTCCTGTGAGGAGAGGTGCTCTGTCCTCTGACTGTGTCTGTTGCCCTCTTTTGTGATTTTGTGGAGTGTTCAGCTTTATCTAATGGCAAAAGAATTGAAGTAGAGCAATGCAGGGTACAGAGACATGAAATGGTGGTGGAGGAACCCAAGGAAGCCAGTCCCAGCCTAGGGGGTCAGAGATTTGGCTGTGGGCAGGAGGGGCTGTGGGGGGCTCACTGTGAGCCTCTGAGGGGCCCTGGTTGGTGCCCCCCAGCCCACCCTCAGAGGTTTCTGCCATGCAAACAGGGACAGCTGGGAGGGTCTTGTCCCAGCCCCATCTGCTGCCTGGCACGCTCAAGCAGACGGGAACTGTGCCAGGGTTACTGGCAGGTTGTGTGGCAGAGAGGGAACTGCAGGGCCCAGTGCCACTGGGCTGGCCCTGCTGGGAAGGAAGGTGCCATCCAGCACACGAGGGGCAGGGCATGGAAAGGCAGACACTGCTTTCTGTCCCTGTGGGAATCAGCACAGTGCCTGTCTTTCAAAGGCACGGACCTATGTGAGTCATTGGAGTTTTCTGAAAGGAAGAAAACCCAGGGACAGAAAGCGCCATTTCTAGAGCGCTGGCAGGGCAAAAATCCCAGCATGATGAAGACATCACAATAAACAGATGAGTGGGATTCTGGGCCAGGTTTGCCTGTGATGGCAAGGTCTTGCACATTGGGGATGGCTGGGGAGCAGATGGTCCCATTGCTCCTCTTTCTGGGTCTTTCCAGGAACTTGATGTATCCTGATTGAGTCCCTGAAGCAATGAGCTTGGAAAGTAATGGTTCACTGTTCTTTGTTTTTGTTTTTTTTTTCCCCGCTGGACAGCATCCATTTGTAACTTCAGCCAAGCCACCATTCATCCTGGCACAAGTCATCAACTCAGTGAAGAAGACGAATAACCCTAACCCTAAACTCTAAACCTAAAACCTAACCCTAACCTTAAATGCTAACCCAAACCCTAACCCTATCCCTATCTCTATCCCTTACCCTTTCCCTTACCCTTTCCCTATCCCCAAACCTAAGCCTAAGCCAAAGCCTAAACCTAAACCCAAACCTGATCCTAAGTCTAAGCCTAAGCCTAAGCCTAAGCCTAAACCAAAGACTAAGCCTAAGCCTAACCCTAGGAGACGAGAACATAGCAATCATGTCAAGATGTTATCTCTGTTACCAATTTAGAGTAGGATTGTAGAGTAGGGTTGCTAAAGAGACTTGTAGCATAGAATTATAGATTAGAGTTGTAATTAATAAAGTTTCTGAAACATCAACTCACTTGGAAGATTCTCCTCCTTCTGACCCCTTCAGAAAATTCAACATTTTTTTCTGAATTACCAATTGTTTTTTATTGGTACTAAGTCACACATATGGCTCTTTTTGTATGGTTTCATAAGTGAGGAGGGCTCTTCTTCATTCATCCTCTCCAGACCGCACTGCCTTTGGAATATGACCCACTGGCTGGTTATGGCACAGCTGTGGTATTTCTAGTTGAGGCAGAAAGGGCAATGGCATTTGAAGGCAAAACCAAAAGAAAGATTGAGGCGGCCTAAACATCGTGTGCAGATGCAGGCCTTCAGCTGTGACTGGAGAGCAATGGGGTTCCTGCCACTTGGATTTGTATCCCTAAATGCAATAATCTCTTTGGCTGGAGGAGAGCCTTGCTCAAGTGAGAAAGCAGAAAGATCAGAGAGGGTGCTCGGGAAGGTCTCCTGTGGCGCAGAGCTGTCAGCGCCTGTGAGGTGAGAGCGGGCCCGGCCTTGCCCGGGCTGGAGCCCCAGCAGAGCCCCGGCAGAGGCCGGAGCAGCCTGAGCCCCGGCAGAGGCAGGCTGGAAGGAGGCCCTTGGAGCTGCAAGAGGCAGCAGCCGGGCCCTGGGTGCCTCTTGCTGGGAGCGGGCGAATCCTCCGCTCTCAGAGCCCAGGTGGCAGCTGGCTGCTGCCGAGGGGAAGCGCAGCCGTGCTGGGCACAGCCCGGCCTGGGGGCCATGGCCGTCTGGAGCGTGCCCAGGAGCAGAGAAAGGCCAAGGGCAGCCGCGGGCCGCTGGGCTGCCTGAGGATTCCTCCTCTTCTGCCGGCTGCCCTGCGACTCCTGGCAAAGGCCAGCAGTGTGTGCAGCACTCTGGGCACCGGGGCAGGGAGCCGGGCTGCTCGGCAGGCTGGAGCACAGGGCAGCTCCTTCAGGCCCGGCACTTGTGCCAGGGAAGCGAGGCCAGCGTGAGGCAGGGACAGCTTGGCAGGGCCCATCTGCAGGAGCCAGCGCCTCACGCAGCTCTGGGAGGAAGCGCCTGCAACCCTGCAGTTCTGCACTGAGCCAGAGCAAAGGTGTGAGATGCAGAGTGTTTGGCAGAAATATTCAGGCCCAGCAGGCCAGCCTGCTTTGTGCTCTGTGGTGCACAGCAAGCGCTGTGCAATGCAGCTCTGAGCTGCTGGGAGAGAGGCAGTCGGGGATGTGCCTGAGGTGAGTCAAGGGCTTAGCTGAAAATGTAATGAGGAAAATTGAAAAGTGCAGATGGGTCGAGGGCCCAGCTGGGAAGAGAATTGGGATAGTAGAAGATTGCATATTTTAGTTAAGATTTTAAAATGAGGTAAGAAGCTAAGTTAGTAATACAGGTAGCAGAAATCATGTGCCTTAGTTAAAGAGTACCAAATATATTAGGAACATAAAGCTAGGAGTGACAGGGATGGAGGAAGCAATTGTGAAGAAGCTGAGACCATAGAAAGACCTTGCCTTAAGAATAATTGAACAGTTAGGAGAGGCTTGGACCATGAGCAGCAGGTCAAAAGGTCTTGCCAACTGGCCATGGGAGGAGAGTTCACCATGAGGAAGACTGCTTTCTTCCTCCCATACAACCACTCCCTCATTTCAAAATCCCACCAATCCACTTAAGGGAATACAATTGCGCAGCTGTAATAGATATTCAGCTGATAAAAATGCGAAGCAGGCAGGTAATAATTATGTATTTTGGGTCCTTAGAAACCTAATGTAAATCCTTTTCTGTAGAAATAGAGAGCAGGAGTCTGCAACTCCTTGCACATGTCTCTGGAAACTAGTTCACATGTGACCAGGGCTGCAATAAATACCCTTCTTTTCTACTATAATTAGTTTAAGAGTCATCTGTCCGTGCTTCAAGGGTTATGCTGGAGTAGTGAACTGATTTGGATGGGAGCAGAAGAGTTTCAGCAGGCAATTTTTGGAAGAGATGGAAGGCTCTTTTGACTGGGAAAGAGGGTAAAGCCATTTGGAATGGAGAAATGATCCCAAAGTCCATCCAATTGTATCTTTGTGTCTGAATTGAAATCAGAATGATTATAGATAGCTTCATGTAATTTGTCTACAAATTTATCAAAGTCTTCATTCTTTCTTTGACAAATCTGTGTAAAAGACATAGTGTGTAACTTATCTGGAAGTGCAAGAAATGCATTACATGCTAGTTGTTGGCTCATCTGTAAGACTTGATCAATGCTCCTAGCCTGGGCAGTGGCAGTAGCCCCGGGCCCTTTGCCAAGTAACTGTTGTGCTGTTAAACCATACAGAGGATCACCCTGCACTCTAGCTCTTGCAGCTTCTTGAGCACACTTTTCCTCCCAGCTTTTATGAAACATCACCTGCTGATAGGGTGGCATTCTAAGTCTTATTAGGGTATGCACATCAGCTGGAATTAATGCGTTAGATGGAAAAATATACTGCAGAAGTGACTGTGCAAGTTGGCATTTTCAACCAAATTGTGAAAATGCAGCTCTCATCTTTTCTAAAATCTTCCAATCGAAAGGTTCTCAAACTCTACTTGCAGCATTAGTTACTACAAGCAAAGCTTCTACATCATTGGAGAGAAGAGTCCCTTCTACAATAGCTTCTGCAATAACTTTTTTCTACTTTTGTTTCTCTTTGGTGGAGATAAAACTTGGCCTGCAATTCCTCAGAAAAGATTAGGAGGACCATGCTAATTTGGGAAATTGACACTGTTTGCCCCTAGCATTCAACAGATGCTTGACATCAGGCACAAATTCCAACGTCCAAAATGTAGTGAGCATCTATTAGGCTCAGACTGCAAGGATAATGTAGAATTGTGGAATTGGCCTTCGGTTATCCTGGCATCACTTTTTACACCAGGATTAGCTTCATCACAGGCCCTTACATCATTCAAACGATTGGCTTGTTGGACAGGAAAACAAATTAACATTACATCTGCAATCCGGAATGAGCTTACCATTGATGTAGGTAGCATACACCACGCTGTGTTACAGGATAGGACTGCTATAAATTTTTTGTTGCTAGCACAAGGAGATGAGTGTGAAGATTTTGAAGGGATGTGTTGCATGAATCTCTCTGACCACTCTGGATCTATTGACAAGAAATTGTCATTGCTTAAGGAGAATATGAAAAAGCTCACAGTGGTTGAGAATTCTTTTAATGAGTGGCTAAAGTCCTGGGGAATAACAGGCTGGCTCAAGGATTTAGTACCCTTTGGCATAATGATACTTTGTCTTCTTTTTTCAATTCTGCTTGTAGTGCCTTGCTGTGAAGAAAATAATTGAGCGTGCTTTTAAATCAGTCTGGCTTGTGCAAAAACAAAACCGGGGAACTGTTGAGAGTTTTTTGCAGATTGAGGAGTTCTTGCTAGACAAGGGCCATATTCAGCCGATGCACAATCCAACCTGCTTGTACTAATGGACAATGGACACATTCACAAACAATGGATAATGGACATATTCAGAAATGGGGTTTGTATATCCTTGAGAAAAATACAAGAAGAGTCATCAGGACTCAGCAAGTTTGACAGCAAGCTTGGGAAAGAAGGAAAAAATTGAACCATGAGTGGGCCAGAAGAGGACAGCAAGACACGTGAAAAATTAGGTGATCCAATCAGCATTCTATTTTAGATGTGTAAACAGCTAGGATTAACCAATCATGTATTAGCTAGAGACACGCGGACAGTAGAGATTTATTATAAATATAGTCTTTTTAGGGATAATAAATTTGGCCTCACTGGATCATATTGGTTGTGGTGTGATATCCCTGAACCTCCGCACCCCGCACAAGGGCAGCTGGGGAGGCCCAGCCCGGGCAGCAGCAGAAAGGAATTTCCCTGGCAGGGCAGGGCTGTGGTGCAGCACGTCCCCAGCAGGAGCCTGGAGCAGCCCAAGGCTCTGTGTGGGCAGGCAGGGGCAGGCAGGAGGCAGAGCTGTCAGCAAAGGAAGGGCCCAGCCAGGTGGGGCAGCCGGGGGATGCCGACAGCCTGCAGGGACAGAGGCGCAGGGCAGGGACACCGTGGGACAGCCGGGGCTGCACAGGGCACAGGGATGGGCAGCAGCTGCGAGACAGCCCTGCCAGAGCCAACATGGGCAGCACTTTGGCCATGGCTGCTGGGCCTGGGCCTGAGGCCACGATGGGACAAGTGACCCTTGCAGGCCTGGGGCCTCATTGCCTCCTCGTCCCTGCTCAGACGCCTGGCAGGGGCCGACATGACAAAACTAAGCTCACAGCTGTTGCAAAAGCAGGGGAAAAAGTCAAGGAGGAAGACACAACTTTGGGGGCAAGATATGAGGGACATGGCATGGACACTTCAGAAAACAACCAAAAAAAGAAAAAAATCTTTCCCATAGTCAAAGCCATCAAAATGCAGGCAGGCCATACGCCAGCAAGTGCAGGCACATGCAGCAAAGCTTGCCAAAATTGATCCCCACTGAAGGCCAAAACTGAAAAGAAGGACCTACAAACACGCTGGAATGGAGACACCATCAAAAGAAATTGCAATTGGAGGAGAGAAAAAGAAAATTTGGGAAATTTAGTGACTCTAAGAAAATGGCCCAGGATTATATCAGGTGCATTGCAAAGGACCAAAACATGCCAAAACAAAGCTCACAGAGGTCGCAAAAGCAGGGGAAAAGGTCAAGTAGGAAGACATAACTTGGAGGGGAATATATGAGGGACATGGCATGAATAATTAAAACAAAAAAAACCCAAAAAAAATCGTTCCCAAAGTCAAAGCCTCCAAAATGCAGGCAAGCCATATGTCAGCAAGTGCAGGCACATGCAGCAAAGCTTGCCAAAATTGATCCCCACTGAAGGCCAAAACAGAAAAGAACGACTTACAAACACACTGGAATGGAGACACCATGAAAGGAATTGCAAGTGGAGGAGAAAAAAAGAAAATTTGGGAAATTTAGTGACTCTAAGAAAATGGCCAGGGATTATGTCAGGTGCATTGCAAAGGACCAAAAAGATGCCAAAACTAAGCTCACAGATGTTGCAAAAGCAGGGGAACAAGTCAAGGAGGAAGACCCAACTTAGGGGGCAAGATATGAGGGACATGGCACGGACAATTCAGAAAACAACCAAGAAAAAGAAAAAAATCTTTCCCAAAGTCAAAGCCATCAAATGGAATGGCATGCCATCAAGGGCAGGGACATGCACCAAAGATTCCTCTATTGGTTCCCATTGAAATCGCAAGATTCCTTTTCCATTCCCGTAAGGAAATTTCATTTCCTTTCGGGAAGGGAAACGGAATCTTGCGAATCCCAAAAGAAAGGCTAACAAACACTCCGGAAAGGAGATAGGTTCAAATGAAATGCAATTGCAAAAAGCAGAAACACGGGAATTTTAGTGTCTTCAAAAAAATAGGCTGTGAGGAAATCAGCTGCATTGCAAAGGACCAAAACATGCCAAAACTAAGCTCACAGATGTTGCAAAAGCAGGGGAAAAAGTCAAGGAGGAAGACACAACTTAGGGGGCAAGATATGAGGGACATGGCATGGACACTTCAGAAAGCAACCAAAAAAAGAAAAAAAATCTTTCCCACAGTCAAAGCCATCAAATGGCATAGCATGCCATCAAGGGCAGGGATATGCACCAAAGATTCCTCTATTGGTCCCCATTGAAATCGCAAGATTCCTTTTTGATTTTGCCAGTAGGAAACCACAGTTTTCTTCAAGAAGAAGTTTGGAACTCACTGAGCCACAGATAACAGCATTCTAGAAATCTGCAGAACAGGTTTAGAAAGACTGAATATTTTGGCTAAAGACCCCTGAAATATTTCTAGAAAGTCTGAAGTTAATGGAAAATGGATGTTGGTATCCTTCAGTGATGAACATTAGCCAACACTTTGGCTTTGTGTTGTGCACCTGAGGCCAAACAAAAGTGTTGGACTGGCTGATCTGAGCTCTTTTGATCTCAGTAAAGAATCCTTCAAGCCACAGGAAAAAGGTGGCAATGCTCCTTTTTGCTGGCCAACCCAAGGTTTCCCAGTACAGCCATTTGCCCAGGCAGCCCAGAGCAGTGGTCACAGTGCCAAGGCTGACAGAGCTCAAGGAGAGTTTGGACAATGCTCTCAAGCACATGGAGTGACTCTTGGGGTCACTGCACATGGCCAGGAGATGGACTCGATGACCCTGATGGGCCCTTCCAACTCAGCATATTCCATGATTCTATGACCCTTATTCACACCGTGAGGTAACTTCATGTTCCCTTTAGTTTCCACTCTTGCGTGGTTTCACCTTTACAGCCAGACACAAAACGGTTTTCCTGTTTTGGGAGGTGAAATGAAGATCATTACTTGTGTCCTTGTGGCAGTCCTGAGCAAGCTTCCCTGCCACGTGTGGCAGCCTCTCAGCCCTGGGGGTGCCTGCGAGCTGGGTGACTCCAATTCTCTCCACCAGGGACAGGAGGAGTTGGGCCGCACACTCGCGCACCGGGGCGGGGCGGCTGCTGGGGAGGAGAGAGCAAACCCTGGGCACAGGGACAAGGAGCAGCGGCAGCGCCGGCCTTGGCCAGAGCTGCTCCCTGCCCTTGCTGGGGGAAGGAGCCTGGGCTCTCCCTGCACCTTCAGACACCTGCACAAGGCTCTGTCCTCAGCTAAACACAAAGGTAGCATTGCACACTAGGCCTGCCTGCACGGAAGAGGGAGGAATTCAGTCTCCCTGCACTGTCTGATACTCAGTTTCTTTCACAGTATTTACTCAGAGAAAGATTAAAGTAATAGATGACATATGAATAATTTAGCAATTAAGGACAATTGAAGCTGACCCATCAGAGGGCACCCAGTACACAGAGCTACAGCAGGACTGAGGCTCTTTCCACCCATTTATCCCCAAATCTGCAGACCTCTGGAAAATAACAAATGCAGGGAAAACACGTGGTGGGCTGTGAAGTAGCAGAATATCCAGCAATGCAGCCTGTTTCTGCTGTGGGGCTTGGCAATGGATGCATCTGAATGTTTTACCCTATTGCAAAGCTGAGGAAAGGGTGGCAGGCAGTTTAGCCAGGCTGTCCTGTTCTAGAGAGTGTCTCTTGGGAACTATCAGGCCCAGCACCAACATTCAAGGCAGCATTTGCTTCAACTGTGCCATGGCTGTCAGCCTGTGGAGGTGCCTGTAAAGTGATTCATCTTCTCAAGGCTAACGTGAAACATCAGTTTGCATAGAAAGTAGAGCTCTAAGGCCAGGACAGTCATACAAGGCTCCTTTGGCAGGAGCTGCACCTGCTGTGCAGGCTGTGCCACACCCAGCAGATTGTCCCCCATGTGCTCCACGCCCCAGCAAGGACCCTCCTCATTTCCCAAGTTAGTGGCATCATGAGGAGACATGGTTTTCCCAGGGCCTCTGTGGTTAGCACTGTGAAATACCAAACACTGCTCACAGCTGCAATTGCAATTGCCCCTCTTCCCACAAAAGCACAAGGCTCTATCCTTGGCCTTTGCAGGCACTTTCCCTTCCCCATCAGTCACCACATCTAGGAAAATCTGACAGACTGGGAGAACTGCAGGAAGCAGCAGGAAGCTGAGTCAGAGGAGCTTTAGTTTGGATATCAGGAAAAAGGGTTTTTCACCCAGAGGGTGGTTGGGCACTGGAACAGGCTCCCCAGGGCAGTGGTCACAGCACCAAGCCTGACAGGGCTGAAGGAGCATTTGGACAGCAATCTCAGGCACTTGGTGTGACCCTTGGGCTGTTCTGGGCAAGGCCAGGAGCTGGACTCCATGGTCCTGATGGGCCCCTTCCAGCTCCCCATATTCTACACTTCTGTGATTCTGAGAACTGATGGGCTGCAGGAGGGCAGAAATAGGTGACGAGAGGACAGAAGTGAGGTTGGTTGGAGAATCAAGTCACTGAGTTCATAGAAGATGCAGGATACAGGACCCTTCCCTCCAACCATTCCCATTCTCTGTCTCATCCCTTCTCCCTGCCACACACACAAAGGTGAAGAATATCACTAAAAGAAGAAGAACCTACTTGACTCCCATGTCCATGAGAGCAGTCATTGCTCGTGCAGGAGTCACATTCTCCACCAGGATCCCCAGGGTCTGACTGGCTGCTTTCTGAACAAATTCTGGGGAGATGGACACCATCTGGAGAAGGACCCGAGCACCCTCATCCACCTCAGAGTCCATGTCCTTCTTCAAGGTCACAGAGAGCTCTCCCAGAGTGACAATGGCAGAGCAGGACACCTTGGAACGGAGGTTGGTCACCTGGGGAAGCCATGAGGGGAAGCATAAGAATCACCTTGGAAAGAAAACCAGTTGCCTTCAGGAGAAGTCCCAGGAAATGACAACACATCCCACTGTGTCCAGGGGAACATACAAGTACAGGAAGAGCTGGAGAGCACAAGCACAGAAAGGCACTTACTCTGGCATCAATTTCTGGCCTCAGACCTGCTCACTGTGGGCCTAAAATAAAAATTCCACTCAGTGTTCTACTTAACACTTCTAAAATGTCCACAGCTTTCATTTTAGGCCCTTTTACTAGAAAATTAAAGCAAGGGCTGCATTCAAATCATCAAGGCACAAGTCATAAAGATAAAAGAGCCAGGTGCTCCTGTTCCAAAAAGCAACACCAGCAGTTGAAGCACTCAGCCAGGAAACAGAAAACACAGGCTCAGGTCTACAGAATAATTTGCAGTGTTGAATTACAGCTTGGGCAGAGACTGGGACTCTGGGAAATAACATCATCAGTGTCTCAGCTTCTGCATTTGCACTCAAAGATGAGTGTCAGATACCCGACCTGGCAGTAAATACAGCTGCATGTGCCCACAGATCCTACAGATAGCTGACAGAAATTAGAAATCTCAGGTCTAAAACCAGAAATGAAGGCAGACCCTGAGCACACATGGAGATGAACAAGTGTTGCCCGATTTATAGATGACACAAAACTCGGATAAGTTTTGTGGGTGCTTTATTAAGGGCCCGGGGAACTGGGGGACTCACGTCCCAAAATCCGAGCCCTCAAATTCACGTGTGGGTGCTTCCCTCTTATACATGCGATTCATAACAAAGTCTCCAAGAAACAGTTTCCCCGTTCCCCTTGCCTGGTCACAGACCCCTTGTGATACATTCCTTGGTTCACAAACAAGATCATTAATCCTCTGCTTATCTTATTCTAAGAGCATTGTATGCTGCCTCCAGACACGTTAGCATTCTTACTTTCCTGCACTAGTTTAATTATTTATTAAATCCCTAAGACTACCTGCTAGGTTACACACACAAAACTCAACACACTTTTCAACGGCTACAAAACTACTTTTAAACAAACCAGTTCACACACAACTCACTTTAATTAAATATTTTGCTAAATTTCATTTCTTTTCCAACATTTCCCCCCTTTTGAGCATCCTTCAGTCCTGCTGCAAGGATGCTCAATCAACAGTAACATCTTCATAACGAGGTGGGGAGTGTTCCTCATTCTGCCGCCCGCGGGTCATCGCCTTCAGCAACCGGAGAGATCGCCTCTTTTCCTTTTCGATCACACCTAAGAGGCATCTATATACAATCCATATAGTCACTAGAAATACTAAAAACATTAGTACATATTGTATAGCAGACGTAATCCAGCCAGACAGGTGAAGCCCCAAAGAATCAAATACTGCTCCTATCCAATTATGCTGTGCTTCCTTTTCAATTTCCTTGGTTTTTGTTTCCAGTTCTGCCAGTTGAGAAATATCTTTCTCAACTTCAAGTGTAATATTTGGAATGTGTACACAGCAATGATCTATTCTCCTACTCAGGTAACCACAAACTCCATGCTCTTTTAACAGTAGCAAATCCAATGCCATTCTGTTTTGTAGGGTCATTCTTGATGTAGCTTGCAATTGCAAATTTAGATCTTTAAATCCCTTCTTAGTAGCTGCTGCCAACCTTTCTGTCTGTCCTAACAAATTGTTGAGCATTTCCCTGTTTCGATATGTTGCTACCGGAGGGAATAATGACTCCAATATCCATCCAAATTGCACTCCTGAGCCAGGTTCATGCCACTGCTCCTCTAGGGATTCTTCCCTCTTTCTGAGTCCTTTCCTTTGGATCAATCTATTCTGTTTCCAGTATGGACACAATGTGGGAACCCCTAGGGTGATTTGTGTTACTGATCCATCTAGAGGTAAATGTGTGGTCCACTGTCCGTGTCCCAACACCCAGACTAAATTTCCAGGGCTATGCACAGTAGTATATCTGCAATCTATAGGTCCATCCATGGACTCTCTGCTAACCGTGTGATCATACCCCCTACACTCGCATCCCCACTTTAATGCCATTTTCACCGGTACCAATCCAATTCGGTCTTCCGGTGTATCACATGTAAAAACCTCAGTACAATTCCAATCCTCTTTCTGCGGTCTGAACTCTGGGGAAGATGTAGACGTGAGAAGGGCCCTATAATGTGACTGATTCTTTACTCCTGACCATTGGATGCACCATTGTACTTCCCCAAGGTAATTATAGTGTTCCAAAACACTAGGTCCCCATAATGTCTTCCAACTATTCCAGGTGTCAAAATTCTGTGTGACATTCTGACAACTCATCTCATTTCGTTGGGATTTCGTTCTTATTCGTACTGTATTGCATGGCTCATCTATTGGGGTTGCAATTAAACACCTCCTGGTATTTTGAATCCAACCATAATGATTGGATTTCTTTTCACATTCCTCTCTAGTCATAGCCCGAATGGTCATACACAAATCTCTCCATACATCTACTGGTTTGGGAACTGACTGGCAGGACCATGAAACATTCTTGAATGTTTCAGGCATTTTGGTTACTGGTATTATTCCCCAGGGAATTGGTTCACCTGCAGCCTGTGGTAATGGCAGGCAAGCTGTTATTTTAGTCACATTCTGCATGATCCCAAAATCTCTGATTAATCCTACCACTAAGTTTTCCTGCTCAGTATTGCATTCTATTGTATCATTAACCTCTCGTCTACTCCTTCTACCGTGTCTCTGTAAGGATAACATCATTCTGTCATGCCTCCACCATGCATTTCCTATTCTAGGATTAGTGACACTCGACCACCCACAACCTTTGCCTTCCTTCTCCCACCAACTGGTCCCGTCCTCTATTCTGTCCCAGGTCAGTTCCCTATTTTGCTTCTACCATTTGACCCAAAGGTTCCTTTGATATCTTGATCTTACTAGGAAGGAACAATTTATTCTGAGAGGTGGCCCATCTCACATGTCCACTGCCATTGATACTGGATTAACCTTTATGTTTTCAGCACGATCCCCTGTCCATGGCAAAACCCTCATACTCACTCTTTTGTAATCAAAACTATCCCGTATTTTGACCAAGCATGTATATTCTCCCGTATCGTTTGTGGTTACCTTGGTAAGATTCAGTACCGTGTTTCCTTGTTGTTTATCCTGATCCCAACCGACTCCTATCTTGCCTCGGCTTCTTTCAGCCCCCCGTTGCCATATTGCAATAACTTCACCGGCCTCAACTTTCTGGCTGTCAAAGATAACACAAGTTAATTGAACATCCATCCCTTCCATGACTGTAACCTTTGTTTCTTCAACCTGTACTAGAGTAGACCCTTGAACGGGTAATAGTCTCATGATCACTAGCAGTAATATAATTAAGAAGGCGGCTTTGCGCGGAAGATCATCCGGGTTGGAGACACTATCTGGGTTTCCCACTGGAACGGTGCCTTCTTTACCCTGGTGTAATGAATCCAAGCATCCATCCCCTGGACCTTCACCGCCGTGTAGGTCGTCATCATCACCTGGTGGGGTCCGCTCCATGATTCCCGTAGCGAATCCGTGATCCACTTCTTGACGTACACCTGGTCCCCAGGCTGGATGTCGTGGACAGAATTCTCCAGCGTGAGCAGTCTATTTCACTGTAACATATTTCTTAAAGAATTCTATTAAGTGACATAACATACTCTGCAATCGCCTGGTCCCCACTCACATGTACCTCCCCTTTTAATACAGTTGCATGATATGGTTTGCCATATAATATCTCATATGGACTTACGCCTACCTTTTCCCTTGGTTTAATTCGAATCCTGAGTAGGGCCAAAGGCAAAGCTTGAGGCCAGTGCAGTTTAGCTTCCTGGCAAATCTTTTTGATTTGTCCTTTCAGGGTTTGATTCATCCTTTCCACCTGCCCACTAGACTGAGGTCTCCAGGGGGTATGCAAAGTCCAGGTTATATCTAACATTCGTGCTAATTCCTGCACTACCCCGGCTATAAAATGCGGACCCCTATCTGATGACAATCCTAAAGGTACTCCAAATCTTGGTATTATTTCTTTTAACAAGGTTTTTACCACCTCCTTAGCCTGATTAGTTCTACATGGAAAAGCTTCCGGCCACCCTGAGAATGTACATACGTACACTAACAAGTATCTGTATCCCTGTGCCCTAGGCAATTCAGAAAAATCAACTTGCCAGTAATCTCCTGGTTGTGGCCCGACTTGCAACTTTCCCATTTGTATTTGTCTCCTAACTACTGGATTATTTTTCAAACATACCGGGCACATTGCATTAACTCTTTTTGCCATTGTTAACATCTGATTAGAGATTATCTCATTCTTCAAAAATTTTACCAATACCTCTGCCCCCCAATGACATTTGTTATGTTCTGATTCCAAAATAAATTTCATTATGCGGGTAGGTACCACTATTTGTCCCATTGGTGTAACGTACCACCCAAGTTGATTCTTCTGTGCCCCTAGCAAGTTTATTAGTTTTCCATCTTCTATTGAATATTTGGGCTCCTGATTCAGGTATGGGGTAGCCGGATTTGTTCTTACCGGTACCAATGCCATTTGAGTCCATACTTCCCGTGTCACTTGCGTGCTGTAACATCAGCAAATCGATTTCCTCTGTAAACGTCTCCTTCCGCAGTCTGATGTCCTCTAACATGCATTATTGCAACTGCTTTGGGACTGTGTATCGCATCCAGTAGCTGTAGCACTTCTTCCCGGTGCTTGATGTTGGTTCCCTGTGAATTCAAAAGCCCCCTTTCCTTCCATAATGCCCCATGTACATGAACCACACCAAAGGCATATTTAGAATCTGTCCAGATATTAACCCTTTTGTCCTTGCTCAAATACAGGGCTCCGGTGAGTCCAATTACCTCTGCCTTCTGGGCCGAAGTTCCAGGTAACAAAGCCCTTGCCTCTATTACCTGATCCAATGTTACCACTGCATACCCGGCATAGCGAGTCCCATTCTCGACAAAACTGGATCCATCAGTGTATAGTTCCCATTCAGGTTCTTCCAATGGTTCATCCTTTAGGTCGGGTCTGCGAATCCAGTTGTTTAGAGAAGTATCCCACTGGCCTCTTCCAGGATCCCACCTTCTGGGTGAGGACCCCCAATGCCAGTTTTTGCCTCTCATTCACGTACAACTGGAATTCCTTGGTCAGGTCAGGGAGTCCTAGGGCTGGGGCCTCCTTTAGTGCCTGCTTCAATTCCTGGAAGGCCTTCTTTTGCTGTGTCGTCCACTCCAACCGATGCTGCTTCAAGGCCTCATATAGTGGCTTGGCTAGGAGACCGAAATTCATGATCCACAGTCGACACCATCCCACCATTCCTAGACAAGATCTCAATTCCTGATGGTTACGAGGCAAAGGAATAGCACATATTGCCTCTATTCGGTTTACTCCCAAATGTCTCTGCCCTTGTGTGATCTCACAACCGAGGTAAATAACGCTATTTTTGACCAATTGAGCTTTTTCCTTAGAAACCTGATACCCTGCTTGGCCAAGCATGTTGAGTAATTTAATTGTTAATTCCACGCACATTTCCCTTTCCTTAGTAGCCAGAAAAATGTCGTCCACGTACTGCAGGACTACATACAAGGATGGGGATATTGTTACCTGGGTTATCTTCCATTCCTCCAGCTCCTTGGCCAGTTGGTTTCCAAAAATAGTAGGGGAGCATTTAAATCCCTGTGGGAGTCTCGTCCACATAAGCTGCTTCTTTCTCCCAAAATCAGGACTCTCCCACTCAAAGGCAAAATATTTCCTACTCTCTACTGCCAGTGGGATGCAGAAGAAGGCATCTTTAAGGTCAATCACTGAGAACCATTTAAACTCCTCCGATACAGATGTTAACAAGGTATAAGGACTAGCAACAACTGGATGTATGTCTTTCACTATTTCATTAATAGCCCTTAAGTCCTGTACCAAACGGTACTTACCATTAGGTTTCTTTACTGGAAAAATTGGAGTATTATACTCCGATTCACATTCCTGTAATATTCCTTGAGCCAAAAATTGTTTAATTAACGGGGCTACTCCCCTCCTTGCCTCAAGCTTCAAGGGGTATTGCTTTATCCTCACTGGTCGGGCCCCTTCCTTTAGCTCCACCTTTACTGGCTGCACAGCTTTAGATTTTCCGGGGACCCCTGACTCCCATACCCAGGGTACTACAGCCTGCTCAATTTCTTCTGGAATAGGAGAGGCATCCACTTCCTTGATTACAAAAATGCCTGCTATTTGTTCCTCAGGTATTTCCAATTTCACCCTTCCCCCTTCAAATATTATTTTCGCATTAAGTCGGGACAACAGGTCTCTGCCAAGAAGGGGTGTGGGGCAGTTTGGCATATACAAAAATTGGTGATCTAATTCCTTCCCCCCAAACCTAAGATTTAAAGGTTGTAAAAATGGTTGTTCCTCTAGCTTCCCTGTTGCCCCCACCACCTGTACCGTTGTGTCACTCAAAGGTCCCAATTGTCTATTGAGTACAGAATAAGTAGCTCCAGTGTCTACCATAAATTCTTGATCCTTTCCATCTATTTCTAAAACTACCCTTAAATCCTTTTCTAGTCAGCTTTGATTCTGATAGTTTCCCAAAACTAGTGCTTGAGCAACTTCTGCTGGTCCTCCTGTGAATCCTCCCACAGGAGCATTCCCCATTGGACCTGTCCTTAATCCCATGTTTCCCATGCCCATACCTCCTCTAACCGGGCATTCATTTTTCCAGTGTCCCAATTGTCGTCAAAACGCACACTGGTTTGGATCCAACCTCCCCATGTTAGGTGCAAACCCAAATCCTCCCCGACCTCTTGGCAACCCCCCTCTGTCCACGATTAGTTCCTCCCCGACCTCGACCCCTAATGGGTCTTCCTCCTGCCCCTGTCTGTTGCATTACAGCCAGAATACTAGCTTGTTGTCTTTTTGGAGTTTCTTTTTCCCTGTTGTTATATACCTTCCACGCTACCTCCAGCATTTTATCCAAACTTCTAGTATCCTCTCCTTCCAGCTTTAGTAACTTTTTCCTAATATCCTCTTGTGATTGCCCCCATAAACAACAAGGCCAATTGAAGTTTTCCTGATTGATCCTCTACATCTAAATTAGTAAACTTCCGAGCCATGTCTTTTAATCGTTCTAAAAAGGCAGACGGAGACTCATTCTTGTCCTGCTTGACCGAATACAACTTAGACCAGTTCATAGTCTTAGGTATTCCTGTCCTAATTCCTTCCACCAACAATTCCTGATTCGTTTTACAGCCCTTATTCCTCCCGTAGAGTTTGGGTCCCACTTAGGTTCCTCACTTGGTACCAATTCATCAACTGTCTCATTTAGTTGTCTCAACCGAATCTCCTCATGAGCCTTTTCTCTAGTGGCTCTAATAACCATTTCCTTTTCCGTGGAATCCATTATAGTATCTAATAATACCTGTAAATCATTCCAGTCCGGATTCTGAGTCTTTATTACCATTTTAACCACCCTTGCCACCCTTTCAGGATCCTCCCGATAACTCCCCGCTGATTGCTTCCATATTACCAAATCCCCGGGGGAGAAAGGCACCTTTATAAGTATCCTTTCTCCCTGTGGTCCCACAGCTTCCCTTAACGGCGCAATTAACTGTGGCCCCTTCTGCCCCTTCCTTCCCTTGTGAGTCCGCCCTGCTAACGGAGTTCCTTTAACACTCTCATTCTTTTCTAAATCACCACCATCACTATCACTCTCACTAGATCCCATTTTTATAGCTATATCCGCAGAGGGAGCAGGGGGCACATTAGGAGCAACCGGAACCCTCGGAGGTGCTATACAATAAGACAAATCTTCCTTGACTGAAGGATACAAATTACGCTCCTTTCTTTCTTTACATCCCACACACTCCCTTTCATCATTCACTTCTAAAACAAAAATACCGCATTCCTTTTGCCATTCCTCTTTCCGATATAAAACGAAAAACAAATCCAAATACGGTATTTCATCCCATTTCTCATTTCTCCTTAAAAATTGCATCAAAGATTCCATTATCCCCAATTCCAGTGTACCATTCACCGGCCATCCCACTTCCCCAATCTCATATTCAGGCCACCAATGATTACAATAATCTATCATTTTGCTTTTATCCAATTCTTGATAATACCCCTCATTTTTCCACCGTTTCAATATACAACCTAATGGTGTATTTCCAGGTATTTTACCATTGGCTTGCACTAAGGTTTTAAAAGTTTTAAAAGACATCATATGACAACCTTTAATTCCACTATTAATCCCAATAAACCAATATACCTTAAACCAATATACCTTCTCGCCGTCCTTCCCTAAAACAAACAGGAGGTGAGTTCCGGCCCTGCGTCCTTAGACGTCTTATGGCCGGAGCCTAGGCTTTTTTACCAACCACCAAATCCAAATCCAATTATCACCTTTTTCCAATATAAAGCACCTTCGGGCTCACCTTGGCAATTGTCCAACAGGCACGGGGTGTCGGGTACGACCGATTACTCCCCGAGAAGTGCTCGGTGCCGGCTTGGAGTGGATCGGGACGCGAACCGCCCCAGCAGCCCTTGGAGTCCTGCCGCGGTCGCCAGAAAACTGTTGCCCGATTGATAGATGACACAAAACTCGGATAAGTTTTGTGGGTGCTTTATTAAGGGCCCGGGGAACTGGGGGACTCACGTCCCAAAATCCGAGCCCCCAAATTCACGTGTGGGCGCTTCCCTCTTATACATGCGGTTCATAACAAAGTCTCCAAGAAACAGTTTCCCCGTTCCCCTTGCCTGGTCACAGACCCCTTGTGATACATTCCTTGGTTCACAAACAAGATCATTAATCCTCTGCTTATCTTATTCTAAGAGCATTGTATGCTGCCTCCAGACACGTTAGCATTCTTACTTTCCTGCACTAGTTTAATTATTTATTAAATCCCTAAGACTACCTGCTAGGTTACACACACAAAACTCAACACACTTTTCAACGGCTACAAAACTACTTTTTAACAAACCAGTTCACACACAACTCACTATAATTAAATATTTTGCTAAATTTCATTTCTTTTCCAGCACAAGCACATACCTACTCTACACACCGTGTATGAAGTATAGGGGACAATTCAGAACAATGTTCTCACCTCGCTGGTAACTGCCAAGCAAACCTGACAGAGGCTTCAAAGCAGGACCTCTGAATGGGACCCAGCCAGGTGTTGGATGGTGAAGAGTCCCTTCTCGTTCAGCTCCCTGAAAGGCAGAAGATTGATTTTTCTCTCCACCAAGGCAGCACCCTCTGAAACGAGCAGCACTGGGACAGGTCCTTGGAGGTGTCAGGGATGGGCAGGGGCCTTTGGAGCCTGCAGTTGCTCCTCAGCTTGGCCCCTCTCCTGCAGAGGCTGGTCCAGGCCAACACTTGGGTGGTGCTCCGGGGCCTGGAGCCAGGGGTGAGGCACCACATCCAGCTGTGCAGCAAGCCCGACGGTACCTCCATGGACGGCGTCTGGGGGCCCTGGTCACAGGCTCTGGCTGCAGAGACCCCCCACTCCTCCGGTGAGCAGCCATCCCCTCTGCAGGGTGCTGGCAGCAACAGCAGGGAGGCACCCACGCCTGGGGCTGCTGGGGTGGGGGTCCTGTTGTAGCAAGGTGTGACTCCCAAGTTTTGGGGGGCCAAGGGGAAGCAGCCCCCTCCCTGTCCTGGCTCTCCCTGCCCAGGAGACATTGGGCTGTGCTGCAGAACCCCTTACCTGCGGCACGAGCGCTGCGAGTGGAGCTGGGACCCTGCAGAGCCCCACAGCTCCCACCAGCTCCTCTACCGGCCACCTCCGAGCGGGGCTGGCACAAGGTAAGGGGCATGGCAGGCAGGTGGCACCCATGCAGGCACATCCCAGAGACCACTGGTCCTGCTGTGTCCCAATATCCCACACTGGGCCCCTTGCCCATGCCCTGCTCTGTCCTGCCCTTCCACCACCAATCTCATACCCCCTCACCACATTGCACCTCCAACTACAAGCAGCAGTAGCTTTCCTGGGGAAGAGCAGGAGGAATGCTGGCTGTGGGTTTGCTTTGGTGAGACTGACTGGCTCCCCACTCCTCCCACAGGGAAGATGCATGGCAACAGTGCGAGGAGGTAAGCAGGGGGGCACAGGGCACCTATGCCTGCACTTTCCAGCCCAAGGCTGGCAGTGCCATCTCTGTCCTGGTGAATGTCACCAGGACCCACATGCTGCCCACACTCAGCTACTTCAAGGAGCCCTTTTGGCTGCACCAGGCTGGTGAGTCCCAGTGCCACCGCAGCCCCTGCTTGTCTCACAGGGGACACAGTGTCCCATGTCCCGTTTCACAGGAGCGACGAATGCCTATCCCCAACACCAGCAATGCTCACAGATGCCCCACAGCTTGTGCAGGCAACAGTGTCGCAGGGCCGGCTGAGCGTGCAGTGGCTGCCGCCCCTGGAGCTGCCTGCAGAGCAGCTGGACTACCAGGTCCGCTATGCCATGGAGAAAAGCCATGACTGGAAGGCAAGGCCTGCCCAGGGAAGCCCGAGCAGCGCTGCCCCCCTCCGCTGCTGACACACGGCAGGCGCGGGCTCGGGCCAAGCGGGACCCGCCCCTTGGTGCCAGCCCACAGCAGCCATGCCTCCGGCTCGGCTCTGCCCCGCAGGTCCTGCAGGTTCCGCGAGCAGCGAGGAAAGAGGTCCTGGACCTGCGGCCAGGCTCCCGCTACCCCGCGCAGGTGCGGGCCCAACCCAGCGGGCCGTGGTACCGGGCAGCTGGAGCGCCGGGACCAAACCCGTTGTGGTTGATGCCGTGGCCGATGCGGGTAAGGGGCAGGGCTGGAGGCTGCGGCCGCAGAAGCCTCACGGCTGAGGGCAAGAGGCAGACAGTGCTGGAAATGGGGAGGGGGGCACGGGGCAGGGGGCTGCGAGGGGCTCAGAGATGGTGGCTCTGGGAAAGGCTACAGTTCCGGCATTCCTCCGCCGATGCAGGCTGGCTCAGCCCCAGTGTTACGGTGGTGCCGCTGCTCTTCTCAGCAGCGCTCCTGGGGCTGTGTTGCACCTTCCCCTCCCTCTACAGGTAAGGGCTGTGCCGGGGGCAGGCGGGGGGGTCCAGCACCAAGCCTGGGCAACTTGAATGGGGCATTAGGGCACCTCAAGTCTGAGGGTAAATTCGATGCCCCTTCCTGCGTACCCAGCAACATGAAGCCGAAACTCCGGCCGCCCGTTCCTGAGCTGCACCGTGCTCTGGGCAGCTTCCTCCAGGAAAGCAGCAAGCACGGCCAGGCCAGTGGGTGGGCAGGGCGACTCAGCTGCTCCCAGGGGCAGCTCGAAGGGCAGCCCCTACCCCGTCCACTCCATGTCGCCCCAGGCCATGCCTTCGAAAAGCAGCCGCTGGAGGAGACCGTCCTGCCCTGCCTGCTGGAGGTGCTGCCCGGCCCGCCGCCGGAGCACTCTGGGGGCCGCCTGTCCAGCACCGACATGGCCAACCAGTCCTACCTGCTCATGAGCGGCTGGGAGCCGCGGGCAGCCACGACCGCCCCCACCCCGCCATAAACTCCTGCTCCCCCCGAGCCCCCGCCTGGTCCCTCCTGCGGCGCCGCGCCCCCGGCGCGGATCGCCCCGCCTTAGCAAGACCTGGTCCCGCCTCCGCTCCCGCCCCCTCACTTCATGCGCGGAGCGCTCCGCCCCGTCCCGCGGCTCAGCCAATCGCGTTGCGTCGCGCGGCCGTCGCCGGGCAGTGCGCGGCCGTTGGGTGTGAAGCGGCCCAGCGGGGCCCCGTCCGCCCGCCGTTTGAAATGCTGCGGGGCGGGCGAGCGGCGGCGGCGCCGCGGAGGTGAGCGTGCCACAGGGCCGGAGAGGCGGCCTGCAGGCGCAGTCCCGAGCGGGGAGGCTGTGGTGAGGCGGGCAGGGGAAGGGAGAATGTCGCTTATCGGAGGGAGCCCCAAAGAGCGGCTGGAAGAGGTGCCGGCTGATCAAGGACCCCCGAGGAGCGGAGGGAGGGAGGGCGTATCGGCTGACGGAGTGTCCCGAGGAGCGGCTGGGGAGAGTGGCGGTGTGCGTTGGCGGGCAGGAGCGGCCGCAGCGCTTGCACGGTCCGGTGGTGGGGAGGCCGGCGGGGCTGTCGGAGCAGGCTCAGCCCGGCCGCTGGGCACGGCTAACCCCGCCCGCCCGCCCGCAGGACCACGGCGCAGTTCCTGTTGGAGGCGGACCTGCACGGGCTGCTGAAGCTGGACACGCTGATCCCGACCGCGCCGCCTGCGCCATGGCAGCGCAAGGCCAAGGAGAGCGGCCCCGGGCCCAGCCCCGTCGGCGTGTGGCCCGTGAAGCCGGGCAATCGCTCCCACAGCTCCAGCAAGACGCCGTCCACGACAGCCGGTGAGCGCCGGCCACCGGCGGCAGAGGTTGAGTGCGGGAGCCTCGCCCAGGCTGCTTGTCCGTAGCCATGGGGCTCTGGGCTCCCTGCCACGCTGCCCTACCGGCTGCTGCTCAGGCAGGAGGAGGTGGGCTGTGCTCCTGACAGCCACCCACCTCCTTGCCAGCATGAGGGGCAGAGCTCTGAGCACTGGGGCTGGCGAGCTGCTGTTCGCCCAGCTGAGCCTTGCTGGCACAGCTGTATGCTAGGACGAGTGTGGGCGGGACTGTCAGCTGACAGCTTTACATCCTGTGAGCGCTTTTGTATCTTCCCCTTATCTCTGGACTCTGGCATTGTTGCACTAGACCCAAGGAGTTGCACCACACTGTCCCTAACCAACTTGGTGGCAGGGAGGAAAATATAAGTTAGTTGTGACTGTGTGGCATGAGACCTCAGAGTCCTACTTGTCTGGTGGGTGTGATGTGGAAAAGTGTTGGGTTTGCTCCCGTGAAAGCTCTAATGCAGGCTTTTAAATAGCTGTAAGACAATCTTTTCATATGTGAATGCAGGTAAATCTGGATCCAAAATTCAAAGCTACCCCACAAAGGCCAGGGGGGATCGCTACATTCCCAAACGCAGCACCATGCAGATGGAGATGGCAAATTTCCTCCTAACCAAAGAGAATGACCCTGCTGCGGATTCCCCTACCAAGAAGGTGAGCATGTTGCTAAGTTACAATTGCTTCAACAACCGCTACTCCTTCCTGCCCCTTTACAGAGCAGTGAACAAGAGGTTCTATCAAGTGGGCAGACGGGACTGACAAGTCCCAGCCATCACTACTTGCAGCTCTGGGCTTCAGGAGCCTAGGATGAGACTGAAGCTGTAGAGACTGCCATGCACTCGAAGCCTATGCTGCTTCTGGTAGCAAAATTTGGCTTTTGACTAATGAGGCTTTAAAATGTAGCAGGCAACACAAACACAAAGCTGTGAGCCTATGCAAAGTGAAACTGCTGGTGGTAGCTATTCTAGGACAATGTCTCCACAGGGAACACTTCTGGAATGTTTTACACTGTCTTCTGAAATCTGTTTGTGAAGCATTTGGTCGCTTTGTGGCTGTGGCTTTTCCCACTGGCAATGACACTGAATTTGCCATTGTGTGAAAATGTGAGCCAGGACGATGTATGACAGTCTGAGGAAAAATGCTTTGACCTGCCTCTGTGTGACTGACCCTTGCAGCACAGGCAAACATCTTCAGATTCTAAGAGAAGGGGACTTAGGTGTCTGTTTAAATTGCAGTGTGGGAATTGTTTTAAATGCATTGCACTGAGGGTGATTTGTCTCTGTAGGAGCAACAGAAAGCCTGGGCAGTGAATCTGAATGGTTTTGATGTAGAAGAGGCAAAAATCCTCCACCTCAGAGGAAAACCACAGAATGCTCCAGAAGGTGTGATACAGGCTCTGTGTGAGCTGAATCAGCAGGGGAGATCAGGTCTGGGGAACAGCAACACAGAGGCTCTGTGTGTGGTCACAGGAGAAATCAACTGGTTTCTGAGAGCTGTACAGGCTGGAGTCTCCTTTCTCAAGGTTCCTGAGGTCGAGGGAGGGCATACCAGTTACAGTGAATTTATTTAGGAGAGTTGCTATGACTGCCAGTTGGTCACCTGTTACAGGGCTTGCAAGGGTCTTCAGGGTGGCGAGAGAGACGAGAATCTTGACCTCATGTTCAGAAGGCTGGATTTATAATTTTATGATATATATTACATTATTACTATACTAAAAGAAATAGAAGGAAAGTTCTCAGAAGCTAGCTAAGCTAAGAATAGAGAAAGAATGAATAAACAAAGGGCTGTGTCTCAGCAGAGAGCGAGACCTAGCTCTGCCTTGAGTGGTCAGTAAATCCAAACATCCACCCGAGACCAATCACACATCCACCCGTTGCATTCCCCAGCAGCAGATAACCATTGTTTACCTTTTGTTGCTGAGGCCACAGCTTCTCAGAAGGGGAAAAATCCTAAAGAAAGGATTTTTATGAAAAGATGTCAGTGAACGTTCACCTATACTGCAGGTTCCAAACCTTCATGAAGTCTGTAAGAGCATCAAACCCTCTTCTGTGCACTTTCTAGCTTAAACTGCAACTAAATATATTGGGATTCAAAAACCCAAGTGTTTGTCAAATTTGTTTCCATGAATGAGGAAATTGTAGCTCACCCCTGTTCAGCAGTTCATACTGCCAGTGATTTTAGTGCACTGCAGGCTTGTGAGTGTTTCTCTTAGGACTTCATTTTCACTCCAAGGGATTCCTAGTTGGGTGAGCAGCTGGGAGGAAACTAACTCAGGTTAACAAATCTGTTCCCCTGCACACAGGCTGTCAGAATAAGCTGAAAGTGCTCTACAGTCAGAAAATGGCACCTGGATCCAGCAGGAAGAATAGCAGAAATATTCCCTCAAAGCCAGAACGGGTCTTGGATGCACCAGAGATGTTCAACGACTACTGTAAGTCGGCTACAGGGTTGAGTGCTGGGCATCCAGAACATTCTGCACTGGATTGCTGTTCCTAGGACAGTGTAACTGGGCTATCTGTATTATTTGGTGTACCCAGGCTAGCACAGACCCCTTCTGGAGTGTCCCTGTGTGGCCTTAGCGGGACAGTGGTCTAGGGCACAGTGTAGATGCCTTGGAGCAGGGTACCTGGCCCCAGCAGCTGGGCATAGTGACACTCAGAAGGCTGCCCCTCACCTGCACGTGTGTGTGTGCACATGTGCACCCACACCTGCTGCAGCAGCACGGGTGAAGGGCAGGGCTCTCTAGCCAAGCATGGTGTGACCTGCATTGCTCTTTCAAATTGTAGAACTGAATCTCATAGACTGGAGCTCCCAGAACTTCCTGGCAGTGGCTCTGGACAGCACTGCTACACAGCGCTCTCATACCAGGACCTCAGTGCTGCCTCACCTGAGGATTTAGAGCTGCCTCCCGGCCTTTCCAGGCTAAGTGCAGGTGCTCAGGACTCTGAGGTTTCCTAGCTTCTTGGGAGAAGGTGTTTGCTTCATCTGGACTTCTTGGGGTTTCACTGGAGGAGCCAGGCACAGGCAAATTTCATCTCCACTGTGAGCTCTTCATTCTGCTTGTTCCCATGAAGCTCAAATGCCAACCTGAGCTCATCATTCCTCTGGTTCCCATAGACCATCACAGCCCTTCCATGGCCTCTCCAGACAGGAGCAGCTGCACATCTTCAGAGCAGCAGTTGCCAGCCCGCATCCCATCAGGGAGGGAAAGAGTTTCTACCCTTGCTTTCCAAGCAGGTTCTGGTTAATGACCCTTTAAAGTGTTTTCCTGCAATGCTCTATCATGGGTAGATCTCAAGTGAGAATCAGGTAGAAAGGGTCAAGTCGCCTAGGAAGGGGGACCTTGAGAACAGAAAGATTCTCTGCCTGCTTTTCCTGGCCTTGCTGCAGATTTGGAGGGTGTTCTGGGCATTTTGCAGACAGCCTCTCTGTAGGGGTACAAGGGCAAGGTGGAAGATATTGCCTAACAAGTGGTCAGTGTTAGGTGCACTCTCCTCTTTCTTTGAATGAAGCCAAACTAGGACTCTGATAGGATATTGCAGATGTTTAAGACTGTCTGCCCTGCAAATCAAGCCGTGCCATTTGACGCTGGCAGGGGCTATGTAGAAATCCCGAGCGGGCCGGGGCTGCTGAGGAACGCGCCTCGAGCTGTTTGTTTTCCAGCATCACTCTCATTACGTGGTTATGACAATGGGAAGATGCCAGCAGCTCACATCCCAGGCAGCAGACCAGGAACTTAATGTTAAAACTTACTTTAAAAGTTTTTTGACCAATCACACAAAGCAAAAGCATATTGACAGTAGTTGGATCCAATCACTATAAGCACAGGTACCTTTGGTTAAAACAGTGCTTGTTTATTTTGAAGACAATACCTACCAGTAAGCCTTAAAACACAATGCAGTGAGCTGCATTATTAAGCTTCAACCTTCCCAATATCTTGCTAGATAAACTTTTCTGTAGCTTGGAGATTTATTCTAGACCAGCGTTAATACACAGACCATTGTTCTATTTGTCCTTGCTTTTCTGCAGTTTAAATAAGTTTTCTGCTGACCTATCTGACGGCTGCTGCTTGGCTCTAATCACAGTTCTGCTGTATCTGAGACCTGCCTTTGCAGCTTTCCCAAAACTCTCTAATTTTGTGGATTCCCTCAGAGGACTCAGTGTCAGAGCCTCTGGAGAAGCGTGGAGGGCAGGGCTCAGGCAGGCTGTGCCAGTGCAGGATTTGAACTCAAGGCACCAGGAAGCACCAAGGCTGCAGACAGGAACTCAAGCCTTCTCATCTCCCTCCCTGCCAGAGGCAGGCTCAGAGCAGCCATCTCAGCCCTCTCTAAACCAGTGGGGGCTCTGTCCTTACCAGGCTCCTCGGGCTCCTGGGGATTGTTCCCACAGCTCTCGGTGCCAGGCAAAGCTCCCTCTGCTGCAGCTCTGTCCACAGGCTCCCCTCCTGAGGACTCAGGGGCAACATTAATATTCCCCTTGAAAGAGAAACAGAAAGGAAGAAACCCTTCTCACCACTTAGACAAAACACCTGGTCCAACAACTCCATGGCTCACACACTTAATCCCTTGTTCCTAACAAGAACTCTGGGCCCCAAAGCCCTTCAACAGTCAGAAAAAACTGACTTCTCAAACACAGTCCAAAAGCTGTCAAAGCTGACAGTGACAGTGTTGAACATGGGGGTGACACTGAACACATGGAATGGCTGCTAAGGAAATCAATTGCTGCTCTGTTCTGTAAGGTTGCATGTCTGACAGCACTAACATCAGTCCTCATGTCACTAATTGCAATGGAAGTAGCACTGTCTTCTTTCTTCAGCCAACACCCCAATCGGTGTCATGGTTTCAATGCCTCACCCAAGGCAAGTTGATGTAGAAATAAATTCAATGTACCTCATTTTGCAGGGCCCTAGGGTCTGAAATTGCTATTACAGTTTTCTTTATAATGATGGGCAAATCTTTTTTCTCTGTGTTTTCTCTTGATGGCTTTTTTAACGTTAGGTGCTATCACAGTGAGTTGTCTGATGCTACATGGGCCACCTTTAATTTTTGAGGGAATGTCCTGCCAGGCTCTGTCTCCACAAATGAGCCAATATTCTGTTGCTAATTGATGTGGGGACTCATCTAGGTCATCTACTCGTCAGCAGTTTCACCCTTAGGGGGCACTGGGGTACTGCAATTGCACCACAAACTGGAGTATCTGTCCTCAGGATGATGGGGAGTAACATTCAACTGTGGATCTCCCTGGTACTGAAACTCAGCACAAAATTCCATCACCAATGAACCAAGAATTCCAATTCTTGAGGTTCAGAAAGTGCTTTAAGAAGATCAGGGGCCCAGTGATGTCAGCTGGTTATGGGATTGGTCTCGTTGGCAGCCTCACACCAATATTTGTCATGATTGGGTATTGGCTGCTCCTTGGCTGGCACAGGCACACCAACCAGATGTGTTGCAAAGGATTTGTCTGGGCTGAAATGGGTCAAACACACGGTGTCTGAGCCTGCTGACTTGGCTAAAGCAAGGCAAACCTTCGTTTTTGGTTGATCTACAGGCATGTATGCATGCAAAAGCAAGCAAGCAAAACCAACAAGTTCCAGTATATCATATGATCAAGCTCCATGTTCCTGTTCAGCTGTTTTTTGGCAAAAGCTTCCCCATCTATTTCAGTTCTCAAGCAAATCTTTTAGCGCTTGTTCAGGGACTGGCCAACTATAGGGCACTAAACTGTCCCTCTAACCTTCAATTTTTACAAATTTGGATATCTTAGAATTCTTTGGAACACAATGGACACCACGCTTTTGCTGAAAGAGCTCTATGATACAAACCATTTTCCCAGTCCAAAAATCAACATCAAACTCCAGAATTGTAGCTTTCACAGGTTGAACGGGGAACGTCTGGCATGCACCGTAGCTTCTCCGTGCGGCTCACGTCTGCGTGCTCGTTTCCCTGCTGGTGGAATTGTCGGTGTGCTCTTGTGTTTGAGACGGTTTCACATCCTTCACCAGGACCCACTTAGGTCCGGCACCTGTGCAAATACAAGCATACCCTTTGCCCCAAGTGATTAGTGGAAATGGTCCTTCAGTTTGTCCTAACTCAAGGTTTCTGATCAAAACTGAAGGATTTTCTTTCAATTTTTCCTGTGTGCTGTTTGAAAAGTGCCTAAAAATTGGAGGATTAGTTCCTGCAAATGAGCTATTAAAAACATAAAGACATATAAAGCTTTGCTCAACCTCATCTGGGGTGTTGCTTGGGCCACTCCCCATTTTCTTGTTGTAGAATGGTTTTAGAGTGTGGTGCGTCCTTTCAACAATTGCCTGACCTGTGTAGGAATAGGGAATTCCAAAATGTGGCGAACACCCCAGTCCATCAAAAATGTGGCCAATTTTTGAGCTGTGTATATGGGACCATTTGTCAGTTTTCATCTGGTGGGGGATCAGTTTGGCGAGCTCTGGGCCCAGTGACACTGACAAGGACAAAAGCAAAAGACGAGAGGCGCTCTCTCTTCCCGGGACCAAAGTCCCACAGCTTTAATGGAGAACAGCTCCAGGAGAGAAAGGGAGTGTCCAGGAAAGGAAAGAGGATGTCCAGGGGAGGCAAGAGAGTGTCCTCCTCGTGGCAGGAGACTGTAAATGCTCGGAGAGGGGGGCAGTAGAAAGGAACTGCCATAGTTCAGCATAATAAATCACCACACTGTAGTTTTCTGCATAAATTGCTGCACTTGTTGAAAACAAAATCCTGAAATCTCCCCAAACACAACCGTGCAGTCCCAAATGACCACAGTGTGGGAGAAAAACCACTCAACCCCCCTGTATACCCAAGCACCAGGTGTCACAGGGAGTACCAATCCCTGCAACTAGAAAGTCCACACACACAGGCTCACCGGGAAGGGAATATCTCTTTATGAGGGGACAGAGAGCTCACTCTTCTCAACACAACACACACCATACACCACATCGGCATCCACCCACATCATCTTCCTCAAACATTCACACACTGAAAACACAACCACAACTACAACACAAAGGAAAAACAGCAGCAATAAAACAGGATTTGCTCAATTCACCCCCAGAATTCCTAGCAGGTCCTTATTGACACAGCAAATCCTTTCTGCCATCAGCCAGACCCAAGCCCAAACTGCACAGGCGTACGTCGTGCACAGGACATCTCTGTGTGACTTGTGAACAGCCCTTCCCCTGCATACGCCTTACGGGTTACTTTATACAGAGTTAAAGGTTCCTTTCTCCACAGTGCCAGCAGTCTTGTCTGCCCCCCACGAGGAGCAGCCGAGAGCGGAGGTGCCTCCAGGAAAGGAATGTCCTGGCAGCGCCCAGAGACGTCCAGAGCCCGGATGTTCTTGCTGGAGCAGGGAAGCGTTCCTGCCGTGGTCAGCAAATGAGGTGTGGAATAGAACTCCCCGCAGTTAAAGGTAGGAGGTGGTGTGTTTATTACAGCCAGGCACACGAGGAGTTGTCTCCTAAAGACATGCGTGAAGAACCACTGGCTCTCTCTCTCATCTCTACTCATCTAAAATATCTTACACATTCATATAAATCCCAAAAAACCTAACACATATTCATTAGATAACACTGCCTACCCTCCTTTGAATTAAAATGTATTATAATTGAGTCCAAAGTTCCTTCACATTTCTGCAGTCTTTCACTTCAAATGGGTTGGTGGGTTTTAAAGTAGGGAATGGTCTCCTTCTGATGAAGGCCAAGACGTCTTCCTCAATTTGACCTCTTTCCTTATGATGTGTTGGCAGGCTTTCACACCCCTTGGCTATAGTTGTAGTTTCGGGGCCCAGGTGCAGGCTACGCTCCTCTTCTTTGTCACAAAGAAATCCGCATCCCATCCCGCTTCTTTAAACATAGTAAAGACAGGCAAGTGACATATTACCCTAGCCTTAACTACCTTATCTGATAAAAATTAATTATCCCTTCTTATTTCTACTCTTCTTGCTATACTCTTTCCCCCTAACTAAATCTTGCTAAAATTTTAACTCTTCCAGTTCTTTTAAATCCTGGATTCATGGCCTCATCTCACACACCAGCCATGGGTGAGCCGATGCTGTAACTGGGAAATTCCACTCCTGAGCAGGAGATCCCAGGCCTGGTTCTGAGCTGCAAGGGTGAGAAGGATGAGATGCACGTGGTTTTGCTCCAGGGGATGTCCTGAAAGTGCACTGCCCACCTGCCCCTGCTGCCGAGCACCACGCTCCACCTCCTTCTCCTGCTCAGCAGATTTTTAGGAATCCAGGGCTTGGTATGTATTATTTGCTACTGCAACAAATAGAAAGAATTTGCTTTGCAAGCCCAGTTTTGTCCTGGCTTATTTTCTGCATGGGCCTCCTCCTGAACCTGGGGCAATGACCAGTAGGGACCTACAGGACACTCCTGTTCTCTTGTCAGTAAATTCGGAGAAGTGATTTAAGTATCAAGAAGTCAATAAGTATCAATCAATAAATGAAATCATTTGGGGGAATATTTAGCCTGTGAGTTTCAGCAAAGTATTGAATATGTCTTAGATCCATGGATACAAACTAGTAAGTGAGATTGCTGGGTGTGCACGTGTTAGGGAAGTGATTCCCCACACACCCAGTGCTGAGATCAAGGATTGCCTCTCTTCTAACCCTGAGCTGGCAGCAGGAATTGGGCCCTGCTTGGTAACGTTCATTTTGAAGACTTCTGTTGAGCAGGTAAGAATGGTGAAAATGTAATCTTTTCCAGTTGTTTTCCTTTGGTTTACCTGTTTGAGGGTTAAAATTGTGTGCTGCAGGTGTGCTGGGTGTGTGCAGAGCAGTGCAGCCCCAGAAACCCCTTGGCTTGCCCACAGGTTGTCATGCCTTGTTGCCAGGTGTGCCCAGCTGTGGCAGGAGAAGGAGCCCGCAGCGCAGTGGGCACCGTGCCCTGCCCAGCCGGGGCTCTCTGGCACAGAGCAGCAGCAGCGCCAGCACCGTTCAACCCGCTCCTGCCTTGGCTTCCCCTGGCACACAGAAGCCTCTGGAAATCAGCGCCGCCAGTGGCGTTCCCAGCTGGGAGCAGCTGCTGCTGGCGGGCAGATGCTGCCAGTTCCACTGCTGCCAAAGGGGAAGAGAGGCAGAGATGTACCCGCACCGGAGCCCTGGGCATGTCCAATAAAGGTGCAAATATGTGGGGAGATTTGTTAGGAAGCATTTCAGCTGTGATGCCAACAGTGGCTTCTCTCCTGGTTCTGTGTGTTCTGGACGAGTAATGCAATGGTTGGGTCTGACAATTAAGAAGCAGATGTTATGTGGATGTTCACATGAGTAGTGATTATATTGTAATATATCCTCCCATAGTCCTCTTTCCCGTCCCCCTTGTAACAGCCTGGGCAGTCAGGGCATTTGGGGAGGGCTGGCTTGTGACCAGCAGGCAGGGTGTAACAACACCTGACCTCCAGTCGGGATGCAGGAAAGTAATCTCCACCCATGGGCAGCAGAGAAAGAGTTGACTGGCAAAACTTTTGGAGGGGCTGAGGGTATAAAAGGCAGAGCATCCTTTTTGCAGATGAGCACATGGCTGCTAATCACAGAGACTCCCAATGATGCGACTTTTCCTTATTCAGTACTTTGTTAAGGTTTACTAAACGTTTACAATTTTAAAAGTGAGAGTCCTTTCTCACACGTGCAAAGCTGTGGGCCATTATCTTGGCCTGGTTTCCTTTGCTTGTGTCCCATCTGAGTGCTCAGTTGGGGTACAGGCTGTAGGTGCTTGGGGCACTCCTGGAGTTCCTCTTGGATCCCCTGAACAACAGGGTTTGGCCCATGAGGGGAATTTTCGGTGCTTTGTGACAGATGAGAATTTCCCAGGCTCTTTTGTGTTTTCTGTAGGGAAGGTTGGTTATTGCTTTGCATAAAGACCAACACAGAGCTGTCCCTTTGTGATGTCAGGGCATGGTTGCGCCGTCGTCATAGTGGCATCAGAAGGTTGCCTTGGTGCACGGAAGGCCTGAGTGTCAGAGCAGCCCTAGGCCTTGCTCAGATCAGGAGAACCTTCCTGGTCAAAGCATCTGTCAGTAGGCAGCTGCCCACTGACACGAGGCTTGTATTTTTAGCGTTTAGAAAAATTGCAGATATGCCAATAATTAACCATCTGGCCACTGCAGCTTTTGCTGCATATGGCATTACTTATTCCATTTATTATTTCACAAATTTTGCACGTAAGTAGAGGCTTCCCTTCTGCTTAGCTTAGGGTGTAACCTAACCTGGCTTTTGTATGTCTTCCTGCTCTTCCTTGGGGGCTGAGTTTCTGATTTTGAAACAGAAAGAGCATTAGGATGCCTCTGCTTTGGTAAAGCTCCTGTCAAGAGGTTCAGCTAAAAAGGGGGTGTCTGTAGCCACAGGGGCAGCATTTGCAGGGGAACCTGCAGGGCTTGCGTTCCCTAGCACGGGAGAGTCTGTGGCAGCAGAGTCTGTCATTTCCTCAGGTTGCTGGGAGAAGCAAGACACCTTTGAAAATGTAGACTGGCAGACCTTCTTTAAGGCTTTCCAAAAACTCTGCAGTTGTTCCCAGAATTCCGAGAAAGCTTCTTTCTTTTTAAATTTTGTCATGAAAGGATTTGACTAACTTGACCTTTTACTAAATGCTAAAATAGTTGTTCCCTTTGAAAGGAAGTGCTGCTGTGCTTTTCCACAATAGAACTGCGCCACCTCTGGGGGATTTTGGGGAAGCTTTTCTGGGCAACGGTTTCCTGCAAGTTAATCAGAATCAGTGCATGACACTGAGTGAAAAAAAAAGAGTACCTGAAGGAGAAGATTTCAGAAGCTGTCTTATGTGTTTGGTAGAACAGGAGCATTGAGTGCTAAAAACACTTTGCATTTGCTTGATCATATTTGTATTCATTTCCTGGCTAAACTGGCTGCAGTGTAGGCACAACCAAGAATATTGTCCTGGTCTCTTGCTGGCTGTGTGAAAGAGATGTGTCTCCTGGAGGGATGTTGTGAAATGGGAAATCATCTCTGTTTGGGCTGACTTGTTCTGTGGGATTCAGCAGCCCAGGCAGTTTTCTGACAGCATCTGGTTCATTTTCCCTTCCCACTACAGGACACCTGAAGCGTGTATTCAGCAGCGCTGAAGATCCTGAGGTGAGTGAGAAAGGAACATTTCATGTTCCTGGTGTTTAAGACTTGTAGAGCAAGCTGAGAGCTTGGCCAGTAGCAGTAGACTGTAGAGGGCCAGCTAGGAAGGCCGAAAGAAAAACCATATTCATGCCTGTAACAAAAATAATAAAGGCAGAGATAGATATTTTTAAATTTCTTTCTCAGAGTTTGAAGAACTAAAAACCTAGTTTTGAAAAGAGAACGATGCTTGCCGACAGCAGATAGGGAAAATTTAATGAAGAGCAATTTCCTGTACAGTTGAATTAGATCATTTTAATTTAAAGAGAGGGACTTAGAATGCTATTCCTATCAAACTTGATGATATCTACTTGGAACATGAGGTGGTAGAACAGGAAGGCCATCTTGCAACGGTGCCTGCTGTATCTGAAGTGCAATGGGCACCTTTGTGGCTGGGGAGCTGCGTGGGCCCAAAGGACGCAGGGCTGGCGGCCGTGAGCAGCTGGAGATGAGGCAGCGTGGGGCCAGGGGGCCCAGAAGGCCAAGGGCACGGTGGCTGTGCCAGCAGCAGTGGGGCAGCAGGAGCAGGGCAGGGAGCGTGGCCCTGTGCTGGGCAGCGCTGCGGCCACAGCTGGAGTGCTGTGTGCAGCTGTGGGCCCTGGGGAGCAGAAAGTCATGGAGGGGCTGCAGCGTGGGCACAGAGGGACAGGGGAGCTGGGCAAGGGGTGCAGCACAAGGCCAGGGAGGAGGTGCTGAGGGAGCTTTAGCCTGGACAATGGGGGCTCATGAGGGACCTTCAGGCAGACTGCCATTGATCCCTGCCTTGGATCCATAGAGCCAATGCTCAGCACGAGGGCTGTTTCCCTGCCAAACATCCCTTCACTGCATCCAAGTGCTTTAGACACTGGTGTGGGTAACGCTTTCATATTTTGTTGATTTGTTTGTTTGCTAGAAGGAGAAGCCTTGTGCAATTTCTCCTTCTCCAGGGAGCAAGGGAGCTTTTTTCTCAGTCTTTCCTACCCTTTTACAGCACTGGCAGAAATTCTGCTAGAATTTCAGTTTTCAAGGGGGCAGTTCTGGACAATGCAGTATTTTTGCACAAGAACACATCGTTTAGGGCAGGGATGTTGGTGCAGAACGAGCTGTTCTGGTGCCAGACCAGCCAGTAGGGCTTGCCCATCCTTTTCACGTAAATGGCTCCCGTGTCTTTTGGTTGCCCAGGGAATCAGTGTGTGTTGTGTTTGGGAACTGAGTAGGAAATCAATGCCCTTGCATTCCAGCTGGTGCTCAGAGATTAGAGGAGCTGGGAGGGGCTGGGCTGCATTTCTGATTCCAGCCACTTCAGCACCATCAGTGTGGGCGAGTCCAAGCGAAGAACTTGCCCGAGCACAGATGCACAAAGAGAGCCATTCCCAGTGCAATGCTCTGGGTCTGATTGCATTCCATAAGGACCGACATGCTCCAGATTCCCCAAGAGTGTGGGTTACTGAAGCAACAGGAGAGCAAGTTCAGGATGGCTGCTGGTTGGGGCACTGCTGCCGAGTGCTGATGTGTGTAGCGACAGAAAGGACAGGATTGATTCAGGGTGACCCCCACGTGGCGAAAAAATGTGCTTTCACTCTATGATTCAGAAGTTTAAACAAATGCTTTATTAAGCTATGTTATATTACATAGTACTATATTAAAACTATGCTAAAGAGATATTATACTATAAACATACGAAAGAAAAACTCGAGACTGTCTCCACACAGCCTTTTATCTAATTATCTAATCAGTCTAAACAACTATCTCTAAAATGCAATTAACAAATCACTTTCAGTAAACAATCACTATAACACATTCTTCATGTACTAAAAAACAAGAACAGCAAGTAGAGATAATAATTGTTTTCTCTCCTTCTATGAGTTTCTCACTCTCTTCCCTTAAAAAAAACCTAGGAGAGAGAATTATATCTCTCTCCATTCAAAGAATGTAAATACTACAGCACAGTAAAGAGAGATGATAAAAGTGAGATCTGTCTATCTATCGATTTTAATCTTCCTGGCTCTGCTCCAAAGCAGTGGAAGATGCAAAGGCATCTATTCAGGAGAGAAGTAGAGACAAGTTCCATTGACTGATCCTGAGCAGGCAGAGATGTTTCCCCCTCCAGAGATGGTTGTTTTTTCCCCTCATGTTTTCCTACTCCAGCCTTTTCTCACCTGAAGCCTTCATTTGTCCTTTAAATTTTTGCATGTCTTAAGGGAATGGAACTATCCCATGCTGTAGCTGGGGTCTGGTGACTCTGGTCATACATGCCATGCCATACATGGCACATGGTTTCCTTCACTGGCATCCCCAGGGCTGTGTAAGTGCATTCGTTAACGGGGCCTTATGAGAAACTCTGTTACTGCTGGTCAGAATTCTCCGTTGACAAAAGAGGGAGAAGAAACACCTTGGTCCTCCTCCATATACTGAGGTGGCCATAGAGGTTCTCTGACTTCCATCAGAGACCTTTGCATGCATCCTTATCTCCTGAATGACCCGGTTTTCTAACAAGAGTGTGGATGTCAGGAAGGAGGAATGCTGGTGCAGGCCTGAAGAGAAGGTGAACTCCAGAAGTGTCTCTCACAAGGAGTGAGCTCACCCAGGAAGCCCCTGCAGAGCCAGGATGGAGCTGTGGCACAGGGCGGGGAGTCAGTCACTACTGAAAGACAAACAGGACACGGCGGAAGCAGAGGGAGGCCCTCACCAGACCCTTGAGAAATGCCACCCCTTCCCTGTCAGCTGCCTGAGAGGCTGCTGGAGCTTCAGTCCCAGATGGCCCCTGATTGTAGGGCCAGGGTCACTTTGGAATCTGTGCCTCCCCTCGGGCAGAGAACGACCCAGGAGAGCAGCAGCAGAGTGCTTTGGGAACGTGTGAGCCCAGCAGTCTGTGAGTCTTGGCCCACAAAGGGCGTATGGGAAGTTGAAACCCATCTTCTCTTGCTTTCCGTGCAGGTGCTTCTAGAGAAAGAGCAGGAGCACACTGCCTCATCTGAGCTGCCATGCCAGACTCAGGGAGAGCTGTTCCCAGCCCGAGGGCAGGAAGAGCAGCTCAGGCAGCAGGTGGAAGAGCCACAGGAGAATGGCCAGGTAAGCCTGACTGGCCAGGCCACAGAGGGAAGGGCAGGGAGAGGGGCATAAACCAGAGCTCTTGGGACTGAGGAGGCCAGGAGTCCCACAGGCAATGGAGGCACAGAGCCTTGCAATCTGCAGTGATCAGCCCTGGGACAGGAGGTTTGCAATGGAGGCAGATGTGGAGAGGGAAGCAGAAAGAAGGGGCTGAATAAATGTGATTTTGAGGCTGCAAGAGGAAAAAAGCTGAGCCTGATGGCAGCTCTCAGTCCCTTGGTCTGCTTTTGTGTGTACAGAACATCAAGGCAGAGCCACAAGCAGAGCTGCCCGAAGCTCAGAGTGACATCATGGCAGTGAAGAGAAAGAACAAGGAAGACATGGGAAGAATTCAAGAGGAGAATCTCCATCAGCAGAGGGGCGATCATCAAAACCAGGTGAGTGAAAGAGTGGCAGCCACTCCACTCATGAAATGTCCTCTCTTTTGTTTATTAGAGAACATGAAGGAACAGCTGGATGCAGAGCTTCAGACAGCTCACAGTATGATCAAGGCAAGACATAAGCGGCTGGAGGAAGAAATGAAAATCATCAGAGAGAAACTTAATCGCTTCCGTCAGTCTCTGCAAAACCAAGTGAGTGAAAGAGGGATGCAGCCACTGCAGTCACCAGTCTGGTGGTTTCTGCCCTTCTTGCCTTTCCAGTGCAGAGCAGCAGGGAGTGGGGCCATGCCTCTGAGTGCCATGCTGCTGTAGTGTGTGTATCACAGTCACTCTGAAGGACATTTCCCGGTGTGCTGAATCTCAACATTAGCCCTGGACAGTGAAACTTGTCCTTTGGCCTTTTGGCCAGCAGTCATCCAAATTGATTCCTGCTGGCCTGTTCCTGCTCTCCTTTTTTCTTGAGGTGTTTTTACAGTGGAACTTGGTGACCCAGATGGAGGATTGAAACAAGCTGTTGTATCCCCTGTCAATCTGTTCTTTGCCTTTCCTCACAGTCGATGACTCCTGGCTGACAGGGACAAGCTGTAGTGTCTGACTGCTTTGTTCTGTTTGACTTGAGGTGCAAGTGTTGACATCTCACCGGGCAGCCTGCGAAGACTTGCAGGGAATGTGTGGCAATGAAGAACCCCAAGTTAGGAGTGAGGCACAGGAACAGTGCCCACCAGAAATGCTCCAGGTCCAGCACATCATGGGCTCTGAACCTGCTGCTGCAGCAGCATCACCTCGAGGAAGCCCTTCTGTGAAACCTGGGAACTCAGGCTGGGGCACATCCTGGGAACAGGAGATTGAGGAGGAGTACCTGGAGCTGCTGGGTACGTCTGGGGTGTTTCTTATCTGAGGGACAGTGTGTTGTGTGCAGGTGTCAGCAGGGCTGTACCAAATGCTCCTCCTGAGCTTGGTGTCACAGGGCCATTTAGGACTCCCCAGAGGCAGTGCTGTGCTCCGAGGCAGCGAGAGAGCTCTGGGTGTTCCTGCTGCCTCTGAGGGCACCTGGGACTGGCTTGGGTTTGCCTGAGCTTCCCTCTCTGCTAAAGGCTGAAGCAGGGATTGTTCTTGGATCAGCACAAGGCTGTGACCTAGCAAATGATCTAGGCAAGTCCTGTGTGCTAGTGGCCAAACTGAACAGAATTTTTAGCTTCCTAAATTCTCCTTAGACTCCTGACTTCCAATCAGTCATCACAGCAAAAAAACTTCACAGAAATGGACTGACTTTGGAGTTTTGTCTTTTTGGTTGGGCATTTTTTTGGGGGGTGGGGGGGTGGGGTGGGATTGCTTTTCTGTTGTTCATTTTTGGTGGGGGTTTTTTGTTGTGTTTTTCTCCATCCTGAAGGAGGCCTTCTACCCCACGTTTTACTGATGTCATTTTATGACTGTTACTGTTACCACTACTACACCTGCAGTTTATTTTCATGAGAATGCTATCTTTTTGTCAATAAGAACTACTTTGAAAGAACATCAGGTTACAGGACAAATAGAGAGCACAAGGTATTTTCCATGTGCCGCCATAGAAAAAACAGAGACTTTGATAACAAACTTTATTTAATCTTCTAGTTTTATGCTTATCAAGATGTGTCCAGGAGACACATCCAAGTGGCGTGATCAGATAAAACTGTTCTGCAGGCATTTCTCAGGAGAGAGCCTCCAGCCCAGCCATGGTATATCCCTCAGATGCATGGCACTTTTCCATACCTGATTCCCGCTCTTTCCCAGGACTGTTAGAATCCTACCCATTGGCCCAGGCCCTGCTCAGATCAGTCTCTAGGAAAACACATCAAGCCCTTTGTGATTCTGCAGCACAACCCAATGAATCTGCTTCTTGCCCGTAACAGCTGCCAGTGCTGTGCTCTCAGATAAGAGACCTGGTGGGGCTGAGACCAGAGCCCAGTGGATTCTGTGTCTGCCATCACCTGTTGGGACAAAAAGGGCACTGATGTGTGCCTCGGTGTGGCTGATCTCAAAGCCCATCCTGTTGTGTCCTGAATGGGGGCAACATCTTGTCTGGAGCTCAGGCTCACTCTGGCTTCTTCCCATCAGTGCCTGTCAGTGCTCATGCTGGGGCTTTGCCAGCCTTGTTGTGGTCGCTGCCCTGTCCCTGAGGGCTGGAGGGACTGCAGAGGCTGGAGCCTTCCTTAGCTGGGAGAGGGGCATCTTTGAGCTCAGCCTGCTCACAAACAGGTCAGGGTCCTGATGCTGAAAGCCCCGTCAGGATTGTTTACAGCTGGAGCTGCTCTGGTTTACAAATGGGAAGGCATTCCTTTGCAAACTGCTGAAAGGTGGGGAAGATGTCCTCCTCTCCTGGGATTGTATGTCCCTGTGCTTTGTTTCCTGTCAAGAGAACTCTTCAAAAGACTGTACAAATCAGTCTCTGTGCTGGCCACCTGTGCTGCAGGGCTGTCTGCCTGGTTGTGGTTGTTGTTACCCAGTCGACCACAAAGGGCTCAGAGCTCCAGGCGCTGGGGCTGCCTTTTGTATCTCCTGGAAGCTGGGATCTCTGCTTTAAAGTCAGCATCTTGCATTTTGTTTCCCTCAGGGAGAATGGTGAACACCACTGAAAATCCCCTGATGAAATACACACATCTGAATTATATTGGCAGCGGGTGAGTCCAACAGCAGTTACTCCTGCACAACCGTGGGCCAGGTGTGTTTGGGGTGGAATGTCTATCCAGCGTGAAGTCAGGACAGCTGCAAAGATGATCAGACACTGGGGATAGATCGTCCCGTCTCTCAATGCTGCTCAGAATTTGTGAGTGGGCTCAGAAGGCATTGTCAGAGATGCCTTGCTACCGAGGTCTTGCCTGCATCAAGCAACAGGACCTGGAAGGTCTCCTTGTCTCTCAAGTGTGGGACAGCTCTGTGTTAATTTCTTTAGCATTTTTTGTGTGTCTCAAAATCATACTGGCACACTAATGAAAAGAGAAGTAACTTGCTTGCCTGAAAAAGCAACTTATGCCCTATCAAAGCTGTGAGATAACAGTTCCCACAGTTCCCAGGAACAATTCTTTCCCCTGGTTTGAAGAGGGAAACACTCTGTGGTCAGGATAGGAACCACACTGTTTAGACAGTGAAACCCAAGAGGAAAGACTAAACTCCCTTTAGAAATTGGACCCCAGTGCTTCAGGAACAGGCCCAGTGCCCATGCACTTGAGAGGAAAATGCATCATCTCCCTTCTGGCAGAGCCCTCCTGCATCCTGCAGGTTTTGACACTTGCAGCAGAGATCTCCTGTGTGGGCTGGCTTTCACTGCAAGATCTAAACAGCTTCTCCTTTCTCTGCTTCTGTTTTTTTTCTAGGACTTTTGGGCATGTTTACAGAGCACTCGACAGTGCCACAGGAGGAGAGGTAAATGTCAACAGCCCCTGCAGGCTCTGCTGCACTCGAGGGCTTTCCCCTCTGGTGTGAGCTGTGGCTGGAGCTTTGGGCAGAGCTGTGCTGAAAAGGCACAAGAAGCACAGACTGGTGCCAGCCCACAGAACACATTTGGGACTCTGTCCTCCTCAGCTGCCGGAAGGAAGGCACGGAGGGCAGCGGTTCCTTTCAGAGAAGGACGCGCTCACTCGCTCTCCATTGCTAAAACAAAGGTGGTGCCTGCGAGCACCTCACTGCTCTTTGGGGCTACAGCTTCAGAGTCCTGAATTCTCATTTCTGGCTGCCAGCAAATCCATCTGAAAGTTCCTGGCAGTTCCTTAGCCACCTGCAGTGCTGCACTAGGGAACTGCACGTAGGGAGAGATCTGCAAGGTGTCCTTGAAAGCCCTAAGCCCTGCCCATATCACAAGATGTATCCACAGAGTATTAAGGCATGGATTCCTTCTTCTGAGTCCCAAACAAAGCAGCAGAGAGCGCGGTCAGAGGTTTGTGGGTGATAACTGAGACACCGTTGTTACCAAGTGGTCAAGGCAAAATGTCAGTGGCCCCACGTGTCCTGTAACTGGCTCCCAAGGGAGCAGAGAAATGGGCTGTTGGAATGTCAGTTCCTGATTACTGCAGTGCCTAATCACAAGGCAGTTTGGCACAGCTCAGCTGTGTCATTGCAAAATCACTCGCTCCACGTGCCTTGTGGTCTCGTGCCACCAACCCCTCAAGTTCCTGATTTTCAATGTCATTTTAGGTGGCAATAAAAAAAATAAATCTTCAAGGAGTGAGGAGGAAGGAGCTAACCTTTAATGAAATAACGATCATGAAGACGTATAGGAGTCCCAATGTTGTGAATTATTTAGACAGGTGAGAGGTCATGGTCTTATCCCATGGATGTGTGTTTACATAAAGCAAACATGAGAGGTTAAAAACCCACTTTGGTCAGTGGCAGCAAGTAAAGCTGTTAATTTTTATTTATTCATATTTCTCTACTCATCTCCAATGGATGAGAAGAGAGTGCATCTTGTCTGCATGAGTCTTCCCTGGCACACCTAGTTTGATAATTACTCCAAAATTATTCAAAACCTGGATCAGCTGTATCTTCCTAACTCAATAGCCTCAAAGTTCACTGCCTCCACATTTATTTGGGATTGATTTTTTAAAGTTTCTTAAGTGCAGATGAACCATCCTAAAGTGGATTTCCCTTGGATTGTTGCCCCTCTTTGCCATTGCTATGCATGCCAGGAAGACTAGGTGCTTATTTCCAGAAACACCATGCCTGGCATGTTTTATATCTGGGCTGTTTCTAAACTGCACTTTTCATTTGCTGCCCATCTAAGACATCTCCTTTTTCACAGATGTGTCTTTCTCTATGAGACTGCACAGATTGCAAATAATGCACAGCCAAGAGGGAATGTCTATTCCTTTGATTCTGTCCTTGTCACAAAGGCATCTGGAAATAAGAAACATGGAAGCAAAAAATCAACGTAGCCATGCATGTTCATCTCTACCCCCTTGTTTCCTTCTTTCAGCTACCTTCTGGGCAAGGAACTCTTGCTGGTTATAGAGTACATGGATGGAGGTGTCCTGAGCGACATCGTCAGCCAGACCTGCCTGTCAGAAGATGAGATGGCAGCCATCAGTCGGGAGGTCAGCAATGCCATCTGTGTTTCCAAGGGCTTGGGCAGGATTGTCTGGGAAACAGGGGCTCAGAACAGGAGAGGTTTCCTGTGCCGAGCTTTGTTTCTGTGTTGCTGCTATGCTATGGGCAAGTAAAAGCATCTCGAGTGAAAGGCCTGCCAGTGCCCCTGCACTCCCTGTACTCAGTGCCAGTACTCTTATCTCCTGCTGTTGTATTCTCGCTCTGTCTCTTGTATTTGTAGTTGCTGTTCTCCTCCTTGCCTCTCTAAATGTTTGCCTGGAGTCTGTCTTCACTGCATTCCTTGCCTGTAAAAGCAAAGGTGCTGGTGGCAGGATTTGAAACAAAGAGCAAAGAAAGAAGAGAGAGACTCGTTTCTCTCAGTGCTCAGCTAAAAAGGATAGGAGTGCAGCCAGAATGCTCTTTGCTTCTGAGCACATGCGCTGCAGCAGGAGTCATCCTGGCTGGTTGGCAGGGGACAGCCTACAACAGCAGGTGCTGTTGCTCTTTCAAAAGCTGACGTGCCTTTCCTCAGAAAGGTCCTGCTCTGCAAGTGTTGGAGCAGCAAGCTCTTCCTCTCAGTGGCCATGACTGTTGTGCCATTACTCCCCATTCCCCTGGAGAGGGAATCTTTTAGATTCTTTGTTTCCCTTCTTGTGTGATGAAATCACACCACTCATTTTTGCCCTTCTGTTTCTGTTTTCTCGCTCAGTGCCTGCAAGGACTGGATTTTCTTCATGCAAACGATGCGATCCATCGAGACGTGAAGAGTGACAACATCCTTCTCAGAACGGACGGTTCTGTCAAACTGGGTCAGTATATTCTTGGTCAGGTGCAGCGTTCCAGGGATGTGGGTGTGGGGCTGCTTGGCGTGACTGCCAGCTCCCCAAAAATGGTGCTGGTGGCAGTGCAGGGACCCCTGCTGCGAGCTGAGGGCACAGTTGCAACGTGCACAGAGGTAGAAGGAGCCACAAGCAGTCAAGAGTGGCCTTGCTCTGTGTGGGTCCCTTCCAGAGGGAGGGAGTTACGAGTCTAAAGTTTCCAAAGAACAAAAGCCACTGCTAGAGACAGTGTAAAACATGGGGGGATTTTTAAAGTCGCCAATGCCAGGAGATTCAACAGAGCAATTTCAAACTTCTACTGGGGAATTCTTTTGCTTGCTTTCCTAATTGCACAGAATTCAGATAAAACCAGTATTTTGTTTTCTCCTCAGCTGATTTTGGCCTCGCTACTCAGCTCAGCCCTGAGCAGAGCAGACGGTGCTCGGTAACCGGGACTCCTTGGTGGATGGCGCCTGAAGTGGTGACAGGTCAACCATATGGCCCCAAAGTGGACATATGGTCTTTTGGAATTGTGGGAATTGAAATGATAGAACAAGAACCTCCTTACTTGGGCGAAAGTTCTGGCACGGTAAGGAGCAAATACTCACTGATCCCACTGTCTTTCTCACCTCTCCCATGTCCTGTGTGCCACTGGACAAAATCCCATTGCCATCTGCTGCAACTACTTCCACCAAGGTCCCCTCCTACAAATGTCCCTGCAACACATCAGCATCTGCTGTACTTTTGCTTGCATCAGTGGGGGAACTCAAGCCTTACCACATGCAAACAAACTCCAAACAAACTCCATTCTCACTCAACACTTTCCTTTGGGTTAGTGGTTCCAGTTCTTTTGTCTGTGTAGATGGCCTTAATGACAGGGGAAAAGCATCTTAAAAGTGTTGTTATCTTTCCAGAAATGAAGGAAGGAAACCCAAACCCAACAAAGTTTCTAAAACCGTGGTCTTTAGAGAGGAACCTAACCCTGTGTGCAGTTTCTTCTTACTGGAAAACATGGGCATGAGGGTGTAATGCACAGAGTCTCTTTTGCTTCTTGTGCAGTGCTGCTGAAACACTCAGTGACCGTGTTTCTCTCCTAGCCCAAGCAACATTCTGCACGTCACCAAGCCAGAGCCTGGTGATGTGGAGAGCCTGCCAAAACCTCCTGTTTGTTTCCTGGCACTTTCTGGCATGGGCCTACCATTAATGCATTGACTTGAGCAGCCAAATGACTAGAGGGTGTCCATAGGGATGGAACCTCTCCTTCTTCTGACCTAGACAATTTTTCTTTGGCTGCAAAAATGGGAAGCTGAAATTTTCAGACTGCTGAGAGACAGAGCTGCAAGTGGCTCCTGTGTGCCCAAGCAGGCATTTTCATCCCAATACGTTTGTGCAGGCATCTTAATGTGTCTGTGTTGAAGAGGAGATTGTAAATGTTTGTTTCCCTACCTGGGTATTAACTGATGGATTTCCTTTCTTTTCTTCCAATTCCCATTGTTTTCAAGAACAGCACAAAAAGCTTGATGAGTTTTGTTCTAGGGCACGTGCGCTTAAAGGACCAACAAGCACTGCAGAGATGCCTTTCATGTACTAACCCTTGAAATTAGTTAGTGTAGCAAAGTCCCTCTTCCAAAAACCATCTCAAGCTGGCATGAATCCTCAGAGAAGCAAATGTCCTTTTGCTGATGTAGTTCCCACTAACTAGGTCAGGCAATGAAATCAGCTGCCAAGGCAAGATCTGCAGGATGGTGGAAAAGCTGTGGCTGCATCGGGGTTTGGGTTTTTGGTTGGTAAAGGAAAGTCATCTCTGGGTCTGTGCCAGGGCAGAAACTGCCACTGAAGAACAGAGGTTAAACAAAGGGATCTGGGAGAGCCTTAGAGATGTGAAAGCGGGAGGTGGAGCCTGGTGTCTCCTTTCTCTCCAGGCTACATACCTGATAGCCACAGTAGGGACTCCACAGCTGCGGCAGCCCAAGCTCCTCTCGGCTTTGCTGCGTGACTTCCTGAGCTGCTGCCTGCAGACAGACGAGGAGCAGCGCTGGTCTGCCAAGGAGCTCCTGCAGGTAAAATGTGAAGGGGCTGCAGGTGAAACAGGCTCTGAGGGATGGGCTCCTCCTCCACTCACGCCCAAGGCAGCAGATGAGCCCCCTTCCTCCTCACCTCCACTCTTGCTGCTCTTCAAATGAAAATGGTGAGGAATCCTAGACTGGGCTGGGCTGGCAGGGCCCTGTAAATGTCCTCTGGTGCAAGTGTCCTGCAATGAGCAGGGACATCTTTAAAGAGATCAGGTTGCTCAGAGCCCGTTGCCACCGGAGCCGGAATGGTTGCAGGGATGGGGCACCTACAAGCTCTTGGGGCAAGCTGTGCCAGTGTGGCACCATGCTCCGAGTACACAAGTTCTTCCTTAGACCTACTCTGATTAGATGCCCTTAGTGTTTAAAAATAGTTGTCCATATCCTATTGTAACTGGCCCTGTTAAAAAAGATGTCCCCCACTTTCTTTAAAGCCACTCTGAAGTCTTGAAAAGTGGCAATAAAGTCTCCCCGGGGCCTGTCCTTCACAAAACTGAATAACTCCAGCTCCCTCTGCATTTCCTGTGAGGAGAGGTGCTCTGTCCTCTGACTGTGTCTGTTGCCCTCTTTTGTGATTTTGTGGAGTGTTCAGCTTTATCTAATGGCAAAAGAATTGAAGTAGAGCAATGCAGGGTACAGAGACATGAAATGGTGGTGGAGGAACCCAAGGAAGCCAGTCCCAGCCTAGGGGTCAGAGATTTGGCTGTGGGCAGGAGGGGCTGTGGGGGGCTCACTGTGAGCCTCTGAGGGGCCCTGGTTGGTGCCCCCCAGCCCACCCTCAGAGGTTTCTGCCATGCAAACAGGGACAGCTGGGAGGGTCTTGTCCCAGCCCCATCTGCTGCCTGGCGCGCTCAAGCAGACGGGAACTGTGCCAGGGTTACTGGCAGGTTGTGTGGCAGAGAGGGAACTGCAGGGCCCAGTGCCACTGGGCTGGCCCTGCTGGGAAGGAAGGTGCCATCCAGCACACGAGGGGCAGGGCATGGAAAGGCAGACACTGCTTTCTGTCCCTGTGGGAATCAGCACAGTGCCTGTCTTTCAAAGGCAGGGACCTATGTGAGTCATTGGAGTTTTCTGAAAGGAAGAAAACCCCGGGACAGAAAGCGCCATTTCTAGAGCGCTGGCAGGGCAAAAATCCCAGCATGATGAAGGGATCACAATAAACAGATGAGTGGGATTCTGGGCCAGGTTTGCCTGTGATGGCAAGGTCTTGCACATTGGGGATGACTGGGGAGCAGATGGTCCCATTGCTCCTCTTTCTGGGTCTTTCCAGGAACTTGATGTATCCTGATTGAGTCCCTGAAGCAATGAGCTTGGAAAGTAATGGTTCACTGTTCTTTGTTTTTGTTTTTTATTTCCCGCTGGACAGCATCCATTTGTAACTTCAGCCAAGCCACCATTCATCCTGGCACAAGTCATCAACTCAGTGAAGAAGACGAATAACCCTAACCCTAAACTCTAAACCTAAAACCTAACCCTAACCTTAAATGCTAACCCAAACCCTAACCCTATCCCTATCTCTATCCCTTACCCTTTCCCTTACCCTTTCCCTATCCCCAAACCTAAGCCTAAGCCAAAGCCTAAACCTAAACCCAAACCTGATCCTAAGTCTAAGCCTAAGCCTAAGCCTAAGCCTAAACCAAAGACTAAGCCTAAGCCTAACCCTAGGAGACGAGAACATAGCAATCATGTCAAGATGTTATCTCTGTTACCAATTTAGAGTAGGATTGTAGAGTAGGGTTGCTAAAGAGACTTGTAGCATAGAATTATAGATTAGAGTTGTAATTAATAAAGTTTCTGAAACATCAACTCACTTGGAAGATTCTCCTCCTTCTGACCCCTTCAGAAAATTCAACATTTTTTTCTGAATTACCAATTGTTTTTTATTGGTACTAAGTCACACATATGGCTCTTTTTGTATGGTTTCATAAGTGAGGAGGGCTCTTCTTCATTCATCCTCTCCAGACCGCACTGCCTTTGGAATATGACCCACTGGCTGGTTATGGCACAGCTGTGGTATTTCTAGTTGAGGCAGAAAGGGCAATGGCATTTGAAGGCAAAACCAAAAGAAAGATTGAGGCGGCCTAAACATCGTGTGCAGATGCAGGCCTTCAGCTGTGACTGGAGAGCAATGGGGTTCCTGCCACTTGGATTTGTATCCCTAAATGCAATAATCTCTTTGGCTGGAGGAGAGCCTTGCTCAAGTGAGAAAGCAGAAAGATCAGAGAGGGTGCTCGGGAAGGTCTCCTGTGGCGCAGAGCTGTCAGCGCCTGTGAGGTGAGAGCGGGCCCGGCCTTGCCCGGGCTGGAGCCCCAGCAGAGCCCCGGCAGAGGCCGGAGCAGCCTGAGCCCCGGCAGAGGCAGGCTGGAAGGAGGCCCTTGGAGCTGCAAGAGGCAGCAGCCGGGCCCTGGGTGCCTCTTGCTGGGAGCGGGCGAATCCTCCGCTCTCAGAGCCCAGGTGGCAGCTGGCTGCTGCCGAGGGGAAGCGCAGCCGTGCTGGGCACAGCCCGGCCTGGGGGCCATGGCCGTCTGGAGCGTGCCCAGGAGCAGAGAAAGGCCAAGGGCAGCCGCGGGCCGCTGGGCTGCCTGAGGATTCCTCCTCTTCTGCCGGCTGCCCTGCGACTCCTGGCAAAGGCCAGCAGTGTGTGCAGCACTCTGGGCACCGGGGCAGGGAGCCGGGCTGCTCGGCAGGCTGGAGCACAGGGCAGCTCCTTCAGGCCCGGCACTTGTGCCAGGCAAGCGAGGCCAGCGTGAGGCAGGGACAGCTTGGCAGGGCCCATCTGCAGGAGCCAGCGCCTCACGCAGCTCTGGGAGGAAGCGCCTGCAACCCTGCAGTTCTGCACTGAGCCAGAGCAAAGGTGTGAGATGCAGAGTGTTTGGCAGAAATATTCAGGCCCAGCAGGCCAGCCTGCTTTGTGCTCTGTGGTGCACAGCAAGCGCTGTGCAATGCAGCTCTGAGCTGCTGGGAGAGAGGCAGTCGGGGATGTGCCTGAGGTGAGTCAAGGGCTTAGCTGAAAATGTAATGAGGAAAATTGAAAAGTGCAGATGGGTCGAGGGCCCAGCTGGGAAGAGAATTGGGATAGTAGAAGATTGCATATTTTAGTTAAGATTTTAAAATGAGGTAAGAAGCTAAGTTAGTAATACAGGTAGCAGAAATCATGTGCCTTAGTTAAAGAGTACCAAATATATTAGGAACATAAAGCTAGGAGTGACAGGGATGGAGGAAGCAATTGTGAAGAAGCTGAGACCATAGAAAGACCTTGCCTTAAGAATAATTGAACAGTTAGGAGAGGCTTGGACCATGAGCAGCAGGTCAAAAGGTCTTGCCAACTGGCCATGGGAGGAGAGTTCACCATGAGGAAGACTGCTTTCTTCCTCCCATACAACCACTCCCTCATTTCAAAATCCCACCAATCCACTTAAGGGAATACAATTGCGCAGCTGTAATAGATATTCAGCTGATAAAAATGCGAAGCAGGCAGGTAATAATTATGTATTTTGGGTCCTTAGAAACCTAATGTAAATCCTTTTCTGTAGAAATAGAGAGCAGGAGTCTGCAACTCCTTGCACATGTCTCTGGAAACTAGTTCACATGTGACCAGGGCTGCAATAAATACCCTTCTTTTCTACTATAATTAGTTTAAGAGTCATCTGTCCGTGCTTCAAGGGTTATGCTGGAGTAGTGAACTGATTTGGATGGGAGCAGAAGAGTTTCAGCAGGCAATTTTTGGAAGAGATGGAAGGCTCTTTTGACTGGGAAAGAGGGTAAAGCCATTTGGAATGGAGAAATGATCCCAAAGTCCATCCAATTGTATCTTTGTGTCTGAATTGAAATCAGAATGATTATAGATAGCTTCATGTAATTTGTCTACAAATTTATCAAAGTCTTCATTCTTTCTTTGACAAATCTGTGTAAAAGACATAGTGTGTAACTTATCTGGAAGTGCAAGAAATGCATTACATGCTAGTTGTTGGCTCATCTGTAAGACTTGATCAATGCTCCTAGCCTGGGCAGTGGCAGTAGCCCCGGGCCCTTTGCCAAGTAACTGTTGTGCTGTTAAACCATACAGAGGATCACCCTGCACTCTAGCTCTTGCAGCTTCTTGAGCACACTTTTCCTCCCAGCTTTTATGAAACATCACCTGCTGATAGGGTGGCATTCTAAGTCTTATTAGGGTATGCACATCAGCTGGAATTAATGCGTTAGATGGAAAAATATACTGCAGAAGTGACTGTGCAAGTTGGCATTTTCAACCAAATTGTGAAAATGCAGCTCTCATCTTTTCTAAAATCTTCCAATCGAAAGGTTCTCAAACTCTACTTGCAGCATTAGTTACTACAAGCAAAGCTTCTACATCATTGGAGAGAAGAGTCCCTTCTACAATAGCTTCTGCAATAACTTTTTTCTACTTTTGTTTCTCTTTGGTGGAGATAAAACTTGGCCTGCAATTCCTCAGAAAGGATTAGGAGGACCATGCTAATTTGGGAAATTGACACTGTTTGCCCCTAGCATTCAACAGATGCTTGACATCAGGCACAAATTCCAACGTCCAAAATGTAGTGAGCATCTATTAGGCTCAGACTGCAAGGATAATGTAGAATTGTGGAATTGGCCTTCGGTTATCCTGGCATCACTTTTTACACCAGGATTAGCTTCATCACAGGCCCTTACATCATTCAAACGATTGGCTTGTTGGACAGGAAAACAAATTAACATTACATCTGCAATCCGGAATGAGCTTACCACTGATGTAGGTAGCATACACCACGCTGTGTTACAGGATAGGACTGCTATAAATTTTTTGTTGCTAGCACAAGGAGATGAGCGTGAAGATTTTGAAGGGATGTGTTGCATGAATCTCTCTGACCACTCTGGATCTATTGACAAGAAATTGTCATTGCTTAAGGAGAATATGAAAAAGCTCACAGTGGTTGAGAATTCTTTTGATGAGTGGCTAAAATCCTGGGGAATAACAGGCTGGCTCAAGGATTTAGTACCCTTTGGCATAATGATACTTTGTCTTCTTTTTTCAATTCTGCTTGTAGTGCCTTGCTGTGAAGAAAATAATTGAGCGTGCTTTTAAATCAGTCTGGCTTGTGCAAAAACAAAACCAGGGAACTGTTGAGAGTTTTTTGCAGATTGAGGAGTTCTGGCAAGACAAGGGCCATATTCAGCCGATGCACAATCCAACCTGCTTGTACTAATGGACAATGGACACATTCACAAACAATGGATAATGGACATATTCAGAAATGGGGTTTGTATATCCTTGAGAAAAATACAAGAAGAGTCATCAGGACTCAGCAAGTTTGACAGCAAGCTTGGGAAAGAAGGAAAAAATTGAACCATGAGTGGGCCAGAAGAGGACAGCAAGACGCATGAAAAATTAGGTGATCCAATCAGCATTCTATTTTAGATGTGTAAACAGCTAGGATTATAATCATGTATTAGCTAGAGACTCGTGGACAGTAGAGATTTATTATAATATAGTCTTTTTAGGGATAATAAATTTGGCCTCACTGGATCATATTGGTTGTGGTGTGATATCCCTGAACCTCCGCACCCCGCACAAGGGCAGCTGGGGAGGCCCAGCCCGGGCAGCAGCAGAAAGGAATTTCCCTGGCAGGGCAGGGCTGTGGTGCAGCACGTCCCCAGCAGGAGCCTGGAGCAGCCCAAGGCTCTGTGTGGGCAGGCAGGGGCAGGCAGGAGGCAGAGCTGTCAGCAAAGGAAGGGCCCGGCCAGGTGGGGCAGCCGGGGGATGCCGACAGCCTGCAGGGACAGAGGCGCAGGGCAGGGACACCGTGGGACAGCCGGGGCTGCACAGGGCACAGGGATGGGCAGCAGCTGCGAGACAGCCCTGCCAGAGCCAACATGGGCAGCACTTTGGCCATGGCTGCTGGGCCTGGGCCTGAGGCCACGATGGGACAAGTGACCCTTGCAGGCCTGGGGCCTCATTGCCTCCTCGTCCCTGCTCAGACGCCTGGCAGGGGCCGACATGACAAAACTAAGCTCACAGCTGTTGCAAAAGCAGGGGAAAAAGTCAAGGAGGAAGACACAACTTAGGGGGCAAGATATGAGGGACATGGCATGGACACTTCAGAAAACAACCAAAAAAAGAAAAAAATCTTTCCCATAGTCAAAGCCATCAAAATGCAGGCAGGCCATACGCCAGCAAGTGCAGGCACATGCAGCAAAGCTTGCCAAAATTGATCCCCACTGAAGGCCAAAACAGAAAAGAACGACTTAAAACACGCTGGAATGGAGACACCATCAAAGGAATTGCAATGGGAGGAGAAAAAAAGAAAACTTGGGAAATCTAGTGACTCTAAGAAAATGGCCAGGGATTATGTCAGGTGCATTGCAAAGGACCAAAACATGCCAAAACTAAGCTAACCGATGTTGCAAAAGCAGGGGAACAAGTCAAGGAGGAAGACACAACTTAGGGGGCAAGATATGAGGGACATGGCACGGACAATTCAGAAAACAACCAAAAAACAGAAAAAAATCTTTCCCAAAGTCAAAGCCATCAAATGGAATGGCATGCCATCAAGGGCAGGGACATGCACCAAAGATTTCCTCTATTGGTTCCCATTGAAATCGCAAGATTCCTTTTCCATTCCCGTAAGGAAATTTCATTTTCTTTTCGGGAAGGGAAACGGAATCTTGCGAATCCCAAAAGAAAGGCTAACAAACACTCCGGAAAGGAGATAGGTTCAAATGAAATGCAATTGCAAAAAGCAGAAACACGGGAAATTTAGTGTCTTCAAAAAATAGGCTGTGAGGAAATCAGATGCATTGCAAAGGACCAAAACATGCCAAAACTAAGCTCACAGATGTTGCAAAAGCAGGGGAAAAAGTCAAGGAGGAAGACACAACTTAGGGGGCAAGATATGAGGGACATGGCATGGACACTTCAGAAAGCAACCAAAAAAAGAAAAAAAATCTTTCCCACAGTCAAAGCCATCAAATGGCATAGCATGCCATCAAGGGCAGGGATATGCACCAAAGATTCCTCTATTGGTCCCCATTGAAATTGCAAGATTCCTTTTCGATTTTGCCAGTAGGAAACCACAGTTTTCTTCAAGAAGAAGTTTGGAACTCACTGAGCCACAGATAACAGCATTCTAGAAATCTGCAGAACAGGTTTAGAAAGACTGAATATTTTGGCTAAAGACCCCTGAAATATTTCTAGAAAGTCTGAAGTTAATGGAAAATGGATGTTGGTATCCTTCAGTGATGAACATTAGCCAACACTCTGGCTTTGTGTTGTGCACCTGAGGCCAAACAAAAGTGTTGGACTGGCTGATCTGAGCTCTTTTGATCTCAGTAAAGAATCCTTCAAGCCACAGGAAAAAGGTGGCAATGCTCCTTTTTGCTGGCCAACCCAAGGTTTCCCTGTACAGCCATTTGCCCAGGCAGCCCAGAGCAGTGGTCACAGTGCCAAGGCTGACAGAGCTCAAGAAGAGTTTGGACAATGCTCTCAAGCACATGGAGTGACTCTTGGGGTCACTGCACATGGCCAGGAGATGGACTCGATGACCCTGATGGGCCCTTCCAACTCAGCATATTCCATGATTCTATGACCCTTATTCACACCGTGAGGTAACTTCATGTTCCCTTTAGTTTCCACTCTTGCGTGGTTTCACCTTTACAGCCAGACACAAAACGGTTTTCCTGTTTTGGGAGGTGAAATGAAGATCATTACTTGTGTCCTTGTGGCAGTCCTGAGCAAGCTTCCCTGCCACGTGTGGCAGCCTCTCAGCCCTGGGGGTGCCTGCGAGCTGGGTGACTCCAATTCTCTCCACCAGGGACAGGAGGAGTTGGGCCGCACACTCGCGCACCGGGGCGGGGCGGCTGCTGGGGAGGAGAGAGCAAACCCTGGGCACAGGGACAAGGAGCAGCGGCAGCGCCGGCCTTGGCCAGAGCTGCTCCCTGCCCTTGCTGGGGGAAGGAGCCTGGGCTCTCCCTGCACCTTCAGACACCTGCACAAGGCTCTGTCCTCAGCTAAACACAAAGGTAGCATTGCACACTAGGCCTGCCTGCACGGAAGAGGGAGGAATTCAGTCTCCCTGCACTGTCTGATACTCAGTTTCTTTCACAGTATTGACTCGGAGAAAGATTAAAGAAATAGATGACATATGAATAATTTAGAAATTAAGGACAATTGATGCTGACCCATCAGAGGGCACCCAGTACACAGAGCTACAGCAGGACTGAGGCTCTTTCCACCCATTTATCCCCAAATCTGCAGACCTCTGGAAAATAACAAATGCAGGGAAAACACGTGGTGGGCTGTGAAGTTGCAGAATATCCAGCAATGCAGCCTGTTTCTGCTGTGGGGCTTGGCAATGGATGCATCTGAATGTTTTACCCTATTGCAAAGCTGAGGAAAGGGTGGCAGGCAGTTTAGCCAGGCTGACCTGTTCTAGAGAGTGTCTCTTGGGAACTATCAGGCCCAGCACCAACATTCAAGGCAGCATTTGCTTCAACTGTGCCATGGCTGTCAGCCTGTGGAGGTGCCTGTAAAGTGGTTCATCTTCTCAAGGCTAACGTGAAACATCAGTTTGCATAGAAAGTAGAGTTCTAAGGCCAGGACAGTCATACAAGACTCCTTTGGCAGGAGCTGCACCTGCTGTGCAGGCTGTGCCTCACCCAGAAGATTGTCCCCCATGTGCTCCATGCCCCAGGAAGGACCCTCCTCATTTCTCAAGTTAATGGCATCATGATGTTATGTTTGCCCATTTATCCCATCATAAAAAAAGCCAAACAATATTAAAAGTAGTAACAATTTTATTTAAATAGTTAAAATAAAAAAAAAAGATATAAAATTGGATACAATATAACTTGACTAAAATAAGGGATAATTTGGTTCCAATAATAGCGCATAAGCAAAAGATAACCGCGGGGTACAGAGTTCTTGGACCCTTGCCACCTCATACAAGCTTGCCAAGTGAAAATCACCCCTTATATGTCATGTGTACATGCCATCTCCTCCCATTTTCAGTTTGTCATATCTCTATCTCCATCCTCATTACCACCCTTATCACGTATGTGCCACCATTCAGTTTGGTGGTCGCACAAGTCTTTGGGGGTTGTTTTGGATGAAGACCTCTCCTCTTCCTCTTTGTCCTTTAATTCACCTTTGGTTACACGTGCGCACCAAGCCAAGACTAACGTATCACTGCATCTACATATCAAGGCAATAAATCCCTTATAATTAGCATTTTCTGGGACCGAACCAGGTTCTTAGTCATTTTTAGCAACTGTATCTCACCTTCTTTCCTGTGGTCCTTGAGAACATCTGCTGGGAAGGGGAGGGGGCCCCTCCTCTCCCTCTCTTCTTTGGCATTACAACTTTTTAACTATTTTACTGTATCAATTTTTATCAGCACGCATCATACCTATTTATCACAAATCCCCCATTTCTCTTCTTGATCATTATGATTCATGCTGTATTTAAAAAGCTGTGCCCTGATATCTTTTATATTTTTCAGAATTTTGGTTTTCTCGTTGTCTCTTTTCAGCTTCAAACTTTTCCAGCATTTCTGTTACTGCTTCTAGTCTTTCACACTCTCTTTCAAGTGTAGTTAGCATTTCCTGGTCTACTTCAATCTTTTTAAGTCCTTGTTCTTTAACATGGGTCAACTTAGCTTTTAATACCATTATAGATCTTGGTTTTCCTTTTTCTGCTGATTCTGAATCTAGAGGCATTGTTGTAATCTGCATCCCCTGAATCACTGAGTGAATTAGCCTAATAAAACACAAAATCATACAAGGAAGAAACAGAAGTCTCAGAATTGAGCATAACAACATGAACTCTAACTTTTTCCTCCAAACACTTCCAAAGAGGTTACCCCACCAATCTGCTTTCAAGATTGAATTCCACTTTTGTACTGGCACATGAGCTACTGTTTTAATTTCCTCTGCAAGTTCTGTTGTAGCTTCCCCATAATCATCAATTTCTACACAGCACTCAAATTCATTAAATCTCCCACAAACTCCTCCTTCTTCTGCTAACAGATGGTCTAAGGTGATCCTGTTTTGGTACACAAATGCCCGCACTTGTGTATATTGTCTGGCCAACATTTTTAAGGCACCAGAGGTGTGATTTGACACCACCTCCACTACTGCTTGGAGTCTTATTAATCTATTCAGCAGGTAAATTGGGGTCCTATATCCCCATGAATCATCCTGAGCCCATGTTGCTGGGTCATAATATGCTATAATTTGTTCTGCAGGCCATTCGTCCTCCCCCCATTTTTGATTCCCTCCTGCTGTTGGAAAATTTAAATTTAAATCTCCTTTACTCCACTGCAGGGTTTCATACAGTGGAGTTCCAGCATATTGCTCCTAGACCTCAGTAGAACAAAGAAGGAGGGTTGTATTACTCCCAAAATACAGGTTCTTCCCCATTTTTGAGGTAACTCACTGTATACTCGTTGCCCACAAATCCAATATATCCCATCTGGGGCTTTCCATTTCTTATCAGTTTTCTCTAGTTGTTCCCAATAAGACCTCAGGCTGTCGATGGATTGGTAGGGGTTAGCTCCAGGACTTCTGTACCAGCATAAATTAATCTGTTCATCCCATTCACAATTTATTTCTTTTATTGGTTCCCAATATCCAACAGGGTTTTCAGGTCGCCAAATTTTTGAACAATTATCCATATTAACCACCAATGTGGATTTACAAGGAGTATGCCCTACTATTTTATTAAATTTCCTTCCTTCTCGAGTTATACAAATGGTTCTAATTACCTGATGGCTTAAAATCCATCCTTGAGGTCTCTTCGATGTTCCAGAAATTTGGGTGTGGTTCCACTTTAAAAATTGCTCTGGAGCTAAGCTCTCACCTTTCCATGGCCATCTTTTACCCATTTTTAGACCTCCACAAATCCAACATTTGGATAATTCCAATTCTGTAGCAATCCTTTGCATCAATCCCACAAACCGATTCTTATTTGAGGCTGGCAAATCCCAATCTTTGTAGTACTCTTTTAGCTGTTTATACAATTCAGCTAATTCTGTTGACTCTTTTCTCCTGTTCTTTCCTCTATTCTCCTTTGTTTCTTTTTCTTCTTTTATTTTCTCTTTCAATTTTTCTCTTAGTGCCTGGCCTCCTATTCCTATACTTGGATCATCTCCATTATCATTTCTTTTAAAACAAAAAAACCTTTCATATTAAGGGCCAATGTGATTACCATGGGGAAAAGGAGCTCATCCATTATATCCCCAATTTTTCTCTACCCAATACACCTTTCCTTCCTTAATACAAACATCTATAACACTGCTGTGATTGTAGCAGGCAGAACTGACATACAGGTGTGTTACACACACAGATTCCACCTTGTCCTTAATCCACACAGGTTGATTGCAATAGTCACAAATGTTGAAATTGCTGGGACTTGGTTTTTGCCCTGATTGCTTTTTCATTGCTGAAACTCTTTCCAGTGTGGCTCTCTGGCTTTGGCCAACTGCCAAGGGTACCAGAATGATCACAGTGAAAATAATCCTCAGGAAATCTACCTTTCTACCTTTCTCAAGGGCCCTTGGGTTGAAACCAAGGGCCAAGATGCCAGTCTTCTCGGTAGCAAAGGTAATATCCCGGGATCTAGTCACTGGTCCTTTTAGTTTCCTTGGTACCCATAGCCCCACAGAGTTTGCTTGTCTCCTTTTAAAGGCCATTTCCGAGTTCTAGCTTGTTAAAAAGAAATAATTAAAATGAAAAGAACAGGGAAAAGATTAGGCTGGAGTACCATAAACCTGTATTTTCCAAAATTTCAGGGATGTGCCAACCACAATAAGATTTTTCTAATTATTTTCTGCTTCCAGGGCGGGGAGTTCATTAAGTTGCCGCCTCCAATATGCACACTCACCGTGCCAATGTGCCCCTGAAATGCACCTACGTTGTGGTATATAGACTTCTTCTTCCCCACAACTATCAATTTTGAGACACTGGTCTATAATATTATGAGCTGCTCATTCTCTTATTTGTGCTATAGTCAATATAGCAAAAATCAATTGATCTAAGTTCTCTATTAATCCAATTGCTGCTGGAAGGGTCTAGTCTCAAAGGTATCTAAAAAATCACTAGCAATGCATTCTATAATTAGCTGAATAAATACATAACCATAGCAAAGCAAGCAAATCAATTGTCTCTCCTTCTCTTCCCTCTTACTTTCCACCATAAGTTAAAGCGAAGTGTGCAAACAATTCATATCCAGGGATGACACCCTAAACCATGTTTACTACACTCCCAACATTTTACTTGTCTCTGAGCTCTTTTAGCAACAGGTGTTATCAATCTCAGTTTCTGGAATTGCAATTTTGTAATCAGTTCTAATAATGTTGCTGGTGGGTGATCCTGGAGGAGATCTTTGATCTTTTTAGGCCGTTCACACTGATTCAGAAAGTCTTTTTATTCTTTTCCACCGGTGCTCTTCTGCGTCTGAGCTCAAGGGAATTGCGGTCGGCAGCCACTCCAGAGTGCCTAGTTCATTCTTAATAAATCAGGGTTAATAAAAGCAACGTAAATCCTACTGATAGTGGAGCCCTGGAAAAAGTTAAAGATAGAATCTAAAATGTTAGGCTTTGTGCTTTCCCAGATCAACTGCACCTGCGTAAGCAGTATGATAAATTATATAATTGTTAGATGTGATGTTTGTTTAGTAATTAAATGTAATTATTACATAACCATGGGAAGAATAATGAGAAACTATGTTGGAAATTCAGAGAGGGGTTAAATTTATGGATACAATAGAACAACATAAGTTTAATAATTAACATGAAAGTTATGTAACGATAGAGTATAAAAACATGATCATTTTGGATGTATGGTCGGAATCAGATTTGGGTTGAATATACCCTGATTCCCAGAGCTCTTCAATAAAAAGCACCGCATATAATCCCCCGTGATTATGTGTTTTTGAATGCTAACACTACCATATTATCATATTAGTGGAATTACATGTTCTAACAGTATTTTAGTTACTGTTTGAACTGTAGCCTGAGCTGCTGGAAATGCTTCAACCCACTGAGTTAGTTGATCTATTATAACTAACAAATATTTCCACCAACCCACTTTAGGCAATTCTATACAATCAACCTGGATCTTTTCAAATAGCCTGAAGGCTGTTTTGCATCCTCCAGAGGGAGGGCTTCTTAACGCTTTCTTATTTACCTTTTGACAGGTGAGACACCCCTGGGTAATTTGCTCTCCAATTTCAAACATCCTTATACACCCATAAAATTTAAAAAGTGATCACAAAAGGTTCTTGCTCCCCAGTGTGTCTGTCTATGCAAGTTATCTAAGATCTAATGTGCCACTGGTTTTGGCATCATAATCTTGCCATCAGGAAAAACTCACTTTCCCTCCTTAAATGTTACTCCTACTTTCCTTATAGCTGCCAGTTCTTCTAGTGGAAGGGAAAGCGTCTCTTGCTGAATTTCTATTTTTTGTTAGGTGATGATTTCAGTATCTCCCTTTCTTAAGGTTGTTCTTCTTTTGCTTCTTCATCAGCCAAATTATTTCTCGGACTCTAATATCCCTCCCTCTCTGGTGTCCCTTTACATGAACTACTGCTATTTTCTTTGAGCCTTTTAAAGCTTCAAGTATCTGAATTATTAATTCCCCGTTTACTAACCCTTTCCCTTGAGTGTTTATAAGTCTTCTTTCCTTCCAAATTTTTCTAAAAGTATGTACTACACTAAAAGCATATTTGGAGTCTGTATAAATAGTCCCTTCTTGCCCTTTTAGTATTAATAATGCACAAAGTAATGCATAAAATTCACAGGCTTGTGCTGACCAGGAGGGATGGAGGGGACCAGACTCCTTTACCCTAAACTTTTTCCCACTTCACCTGAATGCCAACCTGTGTCATTAATTTCTAGATTATCTTCTTCAGTTAAAGAATAAATTGTAAGTTTTCCTTCACAGGGTTTTATCCGCAAATTTAAGGCTATTATTAAATCTCTGCCTAACAAATTATTCTCGGCCTCTGGTATCAACAATAAATCATTTACTCCAAATTTGTCATCTGTTTCAATTTGCACTCCTTTTATTACAGGGAAGCCTCTCCCATAATTCCAATGACTGAAACTCACTCACGACATATCTCCCTGGGGTAATTTTGTCACTGTCAACCAAGAAACTCCTGTATTGACTAAAAATATAACTTCTTCACTCTGAGGACCTATTTTTAGCTTTATTATCAAGGGCTCTTTTGGTTGTATTTTGGTCCTCTTCATTAAACAAAACTCCTGACCTCTCTGATTCTCCTGAGTAGTTTTCTCATCTTGCTGTTTCTTTCTGCAATTTTTTTGCAGGTGCCCCTTTTTATGACAATAAAAACAGGTGTGTCCTGCACCCTTCAAAGTGGGGCAAGAATTTTTTTAAGTGTCTTTTCTTGTGGCGGGAAAAATGCACAGGTCCTGTGTTCCTAAAAATAGATCCTGACATCGGCTGTTTGTTTTTCCCTGCAGATTTTTCTGTATTCAAAGCTGCCTGCATTTCGTGAACTGCTGCTACCAAAATTCTGGCATCTGCTTTCTGCTTTTCCTCATCTCTGTTCACAAACACCCTTTGTGCTTCTCTCAGTAATTCTTGAAGTCCCCTGTCCTGCCAGTCTTCTAATTTTTCCAGATTTTTCCTGATGTCACTGCAAGACCTGGTCACAAACTGAATTTTTAACAGAACCTGCCCTACTGCAGTATCAGTATTTATACCTGAATATAATTGCAAGTCTCTTTTTAATCTTTTTAACCATTCTGCTGGGGACTCATATTTTTTCTGATGCTCACTCAAAGCTTTTCCTATATTATGTCCCTTAGGCACTGCCCTCTGAATTTCTTGATTTTCTTCTCTTTGGGATCCCCATTCATCCCAAAACTGTATTATCATTCCCAGTGGGCTGTCCTGAGGAACGCTCCCCCACTGAGAACCCCCTTCACAGTTCCCAGATACCTCAAATTTTTCACACACTGCAAATTTTTCACACAATCCGCAGCCCCTGGGTCAAGGAACTTACTCTTTCCCTGAACCATTTCTGGCGGCAACAAACTAAACAATCCCCGGTACCAGGAGAGTCTTAGTTTCCCACACTCACCTCGTGACTCAACTTCCTCACTTACTACTCTGTCACACTGCCTTTTCAATCTACCTGTTCCACTCCTATCTCTCCCTCTGCAATCTACTTGTTCCACTCCTCTCTCTCCCTCTTTCTCTATCTATTAGCCCCGTCCTCTCACCATCTAATCACATACTAAATTGCCTGCTACCAACCCCTCCAAGGAAATTGAACCTATTCATTCACTCTCTTTCTCAGTCTCCCTACTGAGTAAATCCCTCCTGCCCAACGACCTTCCTACAGGTGCCTGGACCAGGGATCCCCTCCTTCCCCCTGGGTCAAACCCTCCCGGGGTCCCCACTCATTCATTTTTCTTTCACTTCCCTCCTTTTCTGGCTGACCTCTCCCCAGCCCAGCCCAGCCGGCTCTGGCCCCACAGCTCTGCTCAGGCCAGGCTGCTCTGGGCACTGCCCCACGGCCTCAGCCCCTGGCAAGGGCACAGCAGCAGCTGCAGCTGCCCCAGGACTCAGCCCCAGCCATGGGGGAAGGTGCTTGGCCAAGGCCAAAGGAGGCTCCCTGGCTGCCCTGCTGCCCTCGGGCTGAGGTGCTGAGAGCTCTGCAGCCCCTGCTGCCATCCCATCTGCCCAGGGCAGCACAAGAGCTCCGGCCTTGGGGCCCTCATGCTCCAGGCCCAGGGCCCAGGCCAAAGCTGGGGCAGCCACAAAGCTGTGCCCATTTCTGTTCATTGCTGCTCTGATGAGGATGGATCCTCAGCCACTTGGAGGTTGCTGATGAATTTAATTACTCCAGTGGCCTCTTCTTTCTTGAGCTCTTAAGTTCAGGAATTCAGTGAGAAAAGCACATAAATATTTGTTCAAAACACCTGAACATGAAAAGTCCCTAGGAATAATTTGTTTTCAATTCTCTTATGGTTAATTATGCACATTCCAGAAGTATATTGAAAGTCAATATATGGTATTGAAAACAAGACGGAAAAAATTGTTTTGTCCTGTTTTCTTTTCCTGTTTATAGATAGATTTTCAGCAATGCGCAATTGATTTTGACCCCCTGCACCTTCTAATGCAATTTGAACATATATGAAAATCAAGACCCTTCATGCCTGACAATCAATTAGACCTTATCCCCACTCCCTCCCCACCATTTCTCTCATCAGACCCCTGGCACTCCTATGGATCAGGAATGGTGTGGCCAGCAGGAGCAGGGCAGGGATTCTTCCCCTGTGCTCAGCACTGCTTGGGCAGCTCCTTGAGTGCTTTTGCAGTTCTGGGCCCCCAGTTTAGGAAGGACATGGAGGGGCTGGAGTGTGTCAAGAGAAGGGCAACAAGGCTGGTGAGGGGTCTGCAACACAAGTCCTGTGAGGAGTGGTTGAGGGAGCTCAGGTTGTTTATCCTGGAGAAGAGGAGGCTCAGGGGACACAAGGTGGTATCAGGGCAAAGATTGGACTTGATGATCTCCAAGGTCTTTTAAGACCTTGTTGATTCTGCGATTCTCTGAAACCACCCTTGGAGCAGTTTCACGATGAGCCCTGGGCCTCCTCTTCAGGAGCTCCAGCAGCCCAGGTCCCTCAGCTTCTCCTGCCCGCGCCAAAGCCCATCCTGTCAGTCCTGCAGAGCCTCTGCAGCTCCTCCTCCTTGCCCAGAACAGGGAGCCCCAGAGCCAGACACAGCAGCCCAGATGTGCCCCCCTGGCCTGGGGTGCCTCTGGCAAGGGAGCAGCACCAGGCACTGCAGGAGCCTGCAGACAATTCCTGCAGCATTTGTAGGATGATCCTGCTGCCCAAGGGACGTTCCCATGGGGCCAAGTCAGGAACTGCAATGGGGAGTGGGGCCAGAGAGGAAAGGGCAAACAGGGATGGGCTGTTTGCAGGGGAGGGAACAGGGGTGGGCAAGAGGAAGAAATCTGGATCAGGAAAAAAGAACGAAAGCACAGTTGAAGGAAAGGAAATGCTTGGGGCAGTCTGGGGTGGCTGCCAGACAGCCCTGGCTCTGAGCAACAGCATCTGCAGTGGGACAGAAAACTCCCAGCTGATGGGAGCAAAGTTTCTGGCTGACTGCAGAGGCCAAGAGAAACCTGAGTGGTTTCCCTGGTGTCCCCCAGCCCTCGCTGGCCCCAGGGGCTGATGGCATTTGTGCTCCCTCAGGTTCATGTCCCCACACCAACAGCATGGGGGTGCTCCCCCTGCTCTGTGCAATGCAAACAGGGGCTCCTGAGCCAGTGCTGCCGTGTCTGTGCCTGCAAGGATGGGGCGCCTGTGTGAGCTGGGGCAGAGGCCAGGGCTGCACAGGGGGGATGTTGTGGGCAGCTCCATGAGGACGCTCTGGGACGCTGCCCTGGGCTGTGCAGCGCACTGGGGATGGATCAGCCCCTGCTCTGCTGCTCCTTCCCGTCTGCCCCAGGGCCCTTGCAGAGCCCCAGCCATGCTGTTTGCCCCCAGCCTGCCCACGGCCAGCCTGGGGCTGCTCACAGGGCTCTTTCTGTGCTGAGCATTGGCCTGGCCGTGTTCTTGAGAGAGCCTGGGCAAGGAGCCTGGAGCCCCCAGGCCCTGGGCTGAGGCGTCAGCACTGCCCCAGCAGTGCCCATGGCCTGTCCCTGCTGCAGCCCCGGCAGTGCCACCTCCAGGGCTGTGCCCAGCCCCAAGAGCACTCAGGCCCTGCAGCAACACCAGGGCCACCAGGGCAGCAGGGCAGGGCCACGGCAGCAGCACTGGCAACACCAAGTGCTGCTGCTGCTGGGCACGGCTGCTGAGTCAGCGCTGATCTGCCCCCAGCTCTGCACACAGACATTGCTGCTGCAGCTCCAGAGAAGGAAAAAAAGGGGATCTCCCTTGAAAACTGCTGGGAGATACTTTAGTTCATTTGAAGCCACCGAGAGTGCAGCACCTCATTTACACAGTCTATGACTACAGCAAAGGTGGAAAGAAACAAATATAGAAATGGCACAAACAATGGCATTTATTTCTGGACAATCTTAAAAAAACTAAAACAAAAGAAAAAGACAACACATAAAGCACCAAACCTAACTACTATCAAAGACAACTTGAATTGCAAGTATATTGCAGAACATGACCAGCAGTTTAGGGTTTCTTAAACCATCCAGTCATCAGTGTCCACACTGCAGCCTTGACCTCCTGGTTCCTCAGGCTGTAGATGAGGGGGTTAAGGGCTGGAGGCACCACCGAGTACAGAACTGACAGGGCAAGATCCAGGGAAGGAGAGGAGATGGAGGGCGGCTTCAAGTAGGCAAATGTGCCAGTACTGAAAAACAGGGAGACCACAGACAGGTGAGGGAGGCAGGTAGAAAAGGCTTTGTGCCGTCCTTGCTCAGAGGGGATGCTCAGCACAGCTCTGAAGATCTGAACATAGGAGAAAACCATGAACACAAAACAACACAATGATAAACTGGCAGTAACCACAATGAGCCCAATTTTCCTGAGGTAAGACTTGGAGCAGGAGAGCTTGAGGATGTGGGGCATTTCACAGAAGAACTGGCCCAGGGCATTGCCATGGCACAGGGGCAGGGAAAATGTATTGGCTGTGTGCAGCAGTGAATAGAGAAAGGCACTGGCCCAGGCAGCTGCTGCCATGTGGGCACAAGCTCTGCTGCCCAGGAGGGTCCCGTAGCGGTCGTAGCACATGACGGTCAGGAGGGAAACCTCTGCTGAACAGAAAAAGACAAACAGAAACACCTGAGCAGCACATCCTGAGTAGGAGTCCCTCTGGTGTCCCAGAGGGAATTGTGCATGGCTTTGGGGACAGTGGTGCAGATGGAGCCCAGGTCGCTGAGGGCCAGGTTGAGCAGGAAGAAGAACATGGGCGTGTGCAGGTGGTGGCCGCAGGCTACGGCGCTGATGATGAGGCCGTTGCCCAGGAGGGCAGCCAGGGAGATGCCCAGCAAGAGGCAGAAGTGCAGGAGCTGCAGCTGCCGTGTGTCTGCCAGTGCCAGCAGGAAGAAGTGCCTGATGGAGCTGCTGTTGGACATTTGCTGTCTCCAGCCATTGGAACCTTTTGAAGAAGGAATTAGAGTGGTAATTGAGGGGAGATTTCTCACAGAAAATCAAAGTTGTTTCTCATAGACCCTTTCCTGCCACTTGACACCTCCCCCTGTCCATGTCTAGGAGACATTCCTTCACCTTTGTTGCTGGAGCCCCGATTGCTGCTGGCCAATGTTGTGTGAGGAGCTGGACCTTGACCTGCAGGACACCTGGGAATCAGCCCTGACTCCCAGTCAGTGCAGGAGAACAGTGAGGGCAGAGGCCAGTCCTAGTGTTAGGACTTGGATAAAGAATATTCTCCTGTGGCAGAGGACTGCCTGGGTGATGGGACGGGGAATGCAAGAGGCAGAAGATTCTGCGGCACTGTGGAAGAACAGAGTCCAGAGAGGCAGGAGGATTGTCTGAGGCTTAGTGCAGAATGAGGGGAGCTGCTCTGTCCCTCTCTCCTGTTCCAGCTGCCCTGGACTTGCACCTTTCTGAGATCCACTCCTCTGTTACCCTGGACAGCCAGGAGATACAGCTGAGAGCAGAGGGATCCCTGGCACACAAAGTGGCTCCTGCCTTTCCCAGAGTCAGGAGAGTGGGCTCAGTGCCAGCCTCCCAGGCTGCCCTGCCCAGAGCTCCCTGGGCACAGGGAGCTGGGACACCCCATTGCTGAGCTCAGCCTGCACAGGAGGAGCCCAAGGGCTGGACCTGGACCTGCAGCTGGAACTGCCATTGCAGAGAGCCCCTCAGCAATGCCAGCAGCACCTGGGCAAGGCAAGGAGAGAGAGAGAGCCAGGCCTGAGGAAAAGCCGTTCCCTGGCCAGCCACAAAAACCAACAGCGCTGAGTGGAAGGGAAAGTTCTGGGTTTGTGTTGTTTGTTCTGTTCTGGTTTATAAATTTCTTAGTAAAGAGCTGATATTCCTTTTCCTACACTTTTGCCTGGAAGCCACATAATTTTCCAAATTTAAAAATGTAAGAGATGGGTCTTCTTTCCATTCCAGGAATGTTTTTACTTTCCTTGGCTGACATTTCTAATTTAAATGTCAATTAAAGAGTTGCCAACTTCTGGGTTCCAGAGTTGATGGGACAGAGACCTCAAGAGGAGACATGGTCAAGGACTTGGCCATCTCATGCTCTTCCTTTTAAGCCAGTTGGGACACCAAGGGCCCTCTCCTCAGATGGCACTTCTGCTCATGTGGTCGCACAGGAGCTGGCTTTGGTAGAATGTCACACTGTCCCCAGTGTGCCATGGCTGACAGACTGATGGACAGATGGGGCCCTGTCTCTCACCACAAGCAAGGCCTGACCCACACCTGCCACACACAGGTGTTCCAAAATATCTCCAGACATCAAACATTTCCTGTCTCTGACACCCCACCCTGTGCCATGCCCTAATCCCGACTGCCTTGGTAAAGAGCGACGCTCTGGAACCCTCACAGGGCCTCTGTGAGATCATCGTCTTGGGTACAGGGCAGAGGAGGGGTTTGGAACAGGGGACAAGAGAGTCCAGAGCCACCTGAAGGCCGCTGTGGCCATCAGAGCAGTGAAAGTCCAGGGCTCTGCCAGGTTCCTCTGGTGGAGGAAACATGCTGGGGACAGCGTTTGGGGTTTATTCCTTTTGTGGCTTTCCCTGGAAATTGTTCCTTTTTTGACCATTTGGACTCTGAACCTTGTTCCTGTTTCTGTTGGTTTTATTCTCTCTCATTGCTGTTTCAGGAAATTGTTCTTCTCCAAGCCCTTTGGGATCCTTGTGCCCCCATGGGGATGGAGAGGGGCAGTTTTTAGTGGCAGCACACACACGAGTGGGTGCCGATGGGTGGGCACCCCCAGTACCCCCCAGTTCCCCCCAGTGTCACAGCACATTCCCATAGATGTCACCGAGTTCCTGCAGTTGCCCCTGGGGTCCCCGCAGCTCCGCGTAGGTCACCTGGGGATCCTGAAGGGTGGTGGCACGGGGGGACACTGCGAGACACACGGGCTGGGGTTCTGGGTGGGGTAAAACTCATGGGTAACGTGTCCCCCTGCGTGTGTCCTCCCCGTACTCACCCCCTGCCCTCTTGGTGGACAATGTTGGGTTCCCAGGGGAATGGGGGTGCCAGGGATAGGCAGTGGCTGGGTGGGCACAGGGGTCAAAGCTCCTTCCTGGAGTGCCTCAGATTTTGGGGTGACCCAAGGCCCAGCACAGCCCCCACCCTGGGGCACCCCAGGGCTGTCCTGAGAGTTTCTGTTTCCCTGCTCCACACATCCCTGGGTCAGGTCCCCCCATTTGGCCTTCCATCCCAGGCAACACCTGATGCCAAATTGCTTGAGACACACTTATACATCTATAGAATAAAAGCAAAAGCATTATTTTCCCAAGAAAGAACAAACTCATCAAAAATCAATCTGACAAGGTATATAATGGTCTGGTTTATAGAACCCATTGCTTTTCCAACAAATCCCTCACAATAAAAACACAAACAAATCACAATGAAATGAGAAGTTTTGGTTCTCTTGCTGCATCCCACAGCAGCTTTATCTCCCTGAGTGTCCAACAGCTCCATGGGATTATTCCCTGCCTGCTGGGCAGCAACCCAGCCCATAAGGAAACCTTTTCTTGACCCATATTTAGGAACTCTCCCTGTGTTTCTCATTTCCACCCTGAAACCTGATTGACTTCCCATTGAAGAAGGGGAGAAGCTCTGTCTATCCTTGGGACAGTGCACAGGAATCTGTGGAAATGCTTGTGTGTGCCTCAGGGTCTGATTCCCTGGTAAATCCACTCCAGCCTGCCCTGAATTCCCCTGCATGGACACTCCCTGCTCCTGCTGTGACACCCCTGTTCCCCAGCCCCTGGTGTGCCACCCCTGCTCAATATTTTCACACTTTCCCCTCTCTTCTGGTGTACACATCCAGAACACACACATTCTTTCCATGAGGTTCCAAAGGGCTGCAGGTTTTGTTCAAGAAGGAGGGTCCAGGTCAGGTTGTTGAGCAGATTGTGTTGTCCTTGCAGTAGTTTTGTGGTTTTTCTCAGTCCCTTGGGCAAAGGGACAAAGTGATCAATTGTTGCATTTCTGGACTGGTTCCCTCTCAGCTGCCCCTGCAGGGGGAGTTTCCAGCCAGCCCTGCTCTGAAAACCATCAAAGGCCCTCTCAGAGCCACTGCTTGGCCTGTCTTTGGGTCTTGTGCTTCTTGCAGGGCTGAGGAAACCACAGGCAGGCCTTTTTCCACCCACAGAATTCTCACCTCTGCAGCAGCTCTAAAAGTGCCAGAATAAAAGCCAAGGGGGCAGGGAAGACCCTCAGGTCCTGGCTGTCACCTAGCGCTGGCCAGAGCAGGGCTGGGCAATGGCCATCCCTGTGCAGTGGGGCTGGGCCATGGCTGGGCCCCACCCTTGCATTGACAGGGGTCCCCAGGATGTGCCACCCCTGGGACAGGCACCCGGCCAGGAACGTGCAGGGACATTTCTGGAACTGCCACCCTCTGGGACAGGACCCCCCATGCCAGGATACGTCACCCCCTGGGACAGGATTCTCTCAGGACAGGACCCCCCTTGATGTGTCCCCCAGGACAGAACCCCGCCCCTTTCCCATCTGAAACTGAGCACAAATGGCCTCTTCCTTCTTGTCTAGGAAAAAGAAAGTGAAAGTGTTGAGGGGACACAGCCCAACACCCCCATCCCCCACAGCCTGCCCACCCTTTCCTGCGTCCCCCACTCCCCATCTTCCCTCTCTCCTGGGTGCCCCCAACCTGTTCTTTGCTCAGGTGTTTCCCAGGATTGCTGCGTCAGGAATTGGGGATGGGGGTACACTGCACAAAAGTGAGGAAAATAGGGAAATAAGCGAAATAAAGAGAGGAAAAAGTCAAGGGCGGGGGTGGGCACAGAGGCACAGCAACCCAGGACCCCCATGTGATACCTCCCCAGGAAATGAGCACCCCAGGGAGGCAGCGCTGGGCCCTGGGTCACCCCGATTTCTGAAGCACCCTGGGAAGGAGCTGTGACCCCTGTGCCCACCCAGCCACTGCGCATCCCGGGCACCCCCATTCCCCTGGGAACCCAACCATGGGACCCCCATTGCCTTGGTCTCTCCTCCCTGGGGACTTCTATCCCAGAACTGCCATTGCCCAGCACCACCATTGCCTTGAGCCCATCCCATGGGCTGCTTCTTCCCCCAGAACCCCTATTCCCAAGGGTCCCGTTTTTCCCCCTGCACCCCCAACTCCGGCACCCACATGCCACGACACCAAATCCCTGGGGACCCTGTTTCCACAGCACTTCCATCCCTGAATCCCCCTAGGCATGGAGACCCCAATTCCCCTGGACACCCACCCTTGGTTCCCCACATCCCCTGAGCCCCCCACTCCTGGCAACACCATCGCCAACCATGTCCCCAGACTATCCCAGAATGTCCCTGGCCTGTGCCCAGCTTGTGGCCACCCTGCCCCCACCAAGGGCCACCTACATGTGGGGACGGACATGACCTCGCTTCCTTCCCCTTAATCCAAGAGTCACCAGCCAGGGGAGCGGTGGCCACAGCAATGAGTGACAGCAAGTGCACATGGCTGGGGACACCGGGATGGCTGGGAAGGTGGCGCTGCTCCTGTGGGGTGAGTCCCCTGGGCACGGGCCTGACACCCCGGGCATGGGGAGAGGACAGGGCACAGAGGAGCTGTGGGGTCCCCTGAGGTCCCCAGGGTCAGCAGAGCATTGAGCCCAGTGTGACCAGAGTCCTGGGGTGGCTTTTGGGGACAGGAACAGGGCTCAGGAATAGGGGAACTGGGATGTGGGGACAGGGGAGAGAGATGTTGGGACAAGGATGTTGAAGAAGGAACCTTGGGACTGGGGCAGCTGTGGGGACAGGGACACAGTGATGCAGGGACAGGGACAAGAGGACAAGCACCATGCTGATGGGCCATGGGGACAGGTGCCAATGGAATGGGACCATGGGTGCAGGGCCATGGGGATGTGGCTGTGGGGCTGCTGATGTTGACCAGTGTCAGCACAGGGTCCCCATTCCTGAGCATGGGTTGGCCACTGTGTCCCTGCCCTTGAGACATCTGTGCCACACCAATGCCCCCATGGAGACCTTTTGGGGACAGCCCCAACACCCCATATTCCCTGTGCTGCTGTCCCTGCAGTGCCATCCCCCATCCAGCCCTGTCCCTTCGCCCTTTCAGCCCAGACCCTCGGCCTCGCTGGTGAGTCCTCAGGGGATGCCATGACCTGACCCTGCTGTCCTCAGCCCTGCACTGGCCCTGGTAGTCTGGTGTCCCCTGTCACCCACAGGTGCCCAGACCACCCAGCTCGTTGTGGAGTCCCCGTGGAGGCCGGCAGTGCTGTGGGACAGGGTGACACTGACCTGTCAGGGCTCGGGGACTGCCAGTGCTACCACCTGGTACAAGGACAGGGAGCGCTGGGTGCAGGACGGACAGGAAAACATCACTGTCACCAAGAAAGACACCTACTGGTGTGTCAGACCTGGCACCAGGCGCAGTTTCCCCCTGAGAATCTCAAATGATGAGGGATGTTTAGGTGTCCCCAGCCTGGGACCCACGAGATCCCTGAGGGCCCCTGGTGGTCTTTGCTCCATAGGTCACCTCCTGTGTTACCAGAGCTCGTCCCCTGCTCTGGGACATCCCAGAGCATCCCAGAGTGAGAGGATCCTGTTGATGGAATTGATGACCTCTGGTGTATTGGAAAAAAAGGCTCCCAATATTACCAGTTAGATTGTGCCTGGGCCGGTCTGACCCTCGCTGCTGGGCCAAAGGCAGCAACTGCGGTGTGTCACCCCAGAGATACCTTGGCTTGCTGGAGATTGCAGCTGGGCACTGAACAAGTCCAGGCTTGTTAGGAACCCCGCTTACCTCAGGAGGAATAGCTTCAGGCGATGGTGAAGAGAAAAAGGAGAGGATTCTGCTGGAGGGTTTAATGTCCAGAGGTTTATCCCATGGTTGCAGAGGTCTGAACGTGAGCAACTGCTCCAACAGAACCCCGGCCGCATGGTCTCATTCACCTTTTAAGCTCAGGGACAGGGGGAGGGGAGGTACAGGTGAGCCACCAACCAGGTGAGAGGGGCAGGGTCTCAGGAGAAGATGACACCCAGAAAGGCCAATGACCTCTGGGCATAGGGGCATCCTTTGAACTTGACCAACCGTTACACGACGCCTTGCTAGAATGTTCAGCCTGATGGACAGGACTCACTCAGCATGGGGGCAAGGGGGAAGGGAGAGACGTATAGGCACACCTGGGAAAGTGACCTGGAAGGCCAAAATGGGACATTACAGCACACCACAACACTGGTGCACTGAGTGCGACCCAGTGGGGGTCCTGATTTCACCAGGACCCTCCAGATCCCTGTCATGTGATGTGATGAATCCTCTCTGTCTCCGAGACTTGCTGGTACTGCAGGCACTGGGGCAGGCGCTACTGGAGGGGGACACAGTGACACTGTGCTGCCAGGGCTGGTGGAACAACACGGTCACCTCGGTGTCCTTCTACCAAAAGGAGACAGATCTGGAGGTGTTCTCCAATAGCACCGAGCTGTCCCTGTCCCCTCTGCAGCTGAACCACAGTGGCCACTACAGCTTCAAAGGCCAGGTGGAATACTGGGTGTGGAAGGAGTCTGCGCTGGTGACAGTGACAGTGCATGGTGAGCATCCCAGAGCTGCCACCCTGACACCTCCAGCCCCTTCCAGGGAACTTGGGGTCACAAATCTCCCTCCCCTCTCCTTCCCTGAGCTCTTCATGGTGCAAGTGCTGGAAGGTCCCCGTGATCTCACCGTAGGTTCCCCCCTCACTCTCAGCTGCCTCAGCACCCCCGGGCCCCTGCAACCCTGAGCCCCCCTCCTGCACGTGTTCTACCAGGACGGGCAAGTGGCGGGGGGCCTGCAGGGGTCTTCACCCGCTGTGGGGGTCTCCCACTCGGGGAATTACAGCTGCCAGGTGCTCTCCAAGGGGAGGCCATGTGGAAGAGCAGTGCCTGGCTCTGCGTCACGGTGCGCAATGAGTGCTAGGATGGGTACAGGGAGCCCCAAGAGACCCCTTGGGTCTCCTGCCTGGGCACCTCCATGACCCCCGGACACCTTGCTTGTGTCCCCCCACCTCTGCCCTGTGTCCTCTCACCCCTCCACGGTGTGACCTCATCCCCAACATCCCCCATCACACCCATCCCCCCTGTCCGTACCCACCCACACCGGCTGCCAGCCCCTCCCTGTGCCCTCAGCCCTGTCTGTGTCCCCACAGTGCCCGTGGCCAATGCCACCATCATCCCCAGTCCCCTGTCACACCAGGTGCGTGCAGGTGACCCCATGACCCTGCGCTGCTAGGTGCAGGTGGGTTCAGCCCCTGTCACCTTCACCTGGCTTCACAATGGGCAGGAGGTTGCCTGGGGTGCCCTCCTGGAGCTCAGAGCCATCAATGTGGGCCACCTACCAGTAAGTGGCCACCAACCAGCTGGGACAGGACGGCACCGTGTGTTCTGGGCACTCAGCCCTGAGCTGGCACTGACAGTGAAAACACGGGGACACAGGGACACAGGTGGCGACACACAGGGTCACTAGGGAGTGCAGGACCCCTGGAATGATGGGTGACACCCTGACACCGTGTCCCCCTCTGTTTCTTGCAGTGGCTGCAGGGGTCGGTTGGGCCCTTTTGTTCCTGCACCTGCTTGTGGGTGTCATTGTGACCTGGCATCAGTGGCACCATATGGGTGGATGACAATGGGGAGACAGGGGTCCCAGGGAGCTGTAGAGGTCCCCAGAGTTGGGGAGCAATTAGACAGCACCCACAGCCCCAGAATTGTGACCTTGTCTGGGGGTCCTTTAGGGTTTGGGGAGGTGCTGGAGGGTCCTGCAGGGATGTTGGGGGTTCCCTTGGGGGTGTTTGGGTGTCTGTCTCTGCCGGGCTTTGGGTTCTTGAGGCTGAGTTGGTCGGGGGCACTGGGGATGTTCATGAATTCTGGGGGACCTCAGGGATGCTTGGGGGTCCTGTGGGAAATTGAGGGCCCCTTGGCTGTTCAGGATTCCTGAGAGGGGTCATAGCCCTCGGATCCCACAGTCACCCCTCCCCTCTTTCCTCTGCAACTGCAAGAAAGCAGCAGGAAAGGTGAGTGGGGGCTCAAACCACACTCTCTCCTTTTACCCCGACCACCACGACCTCCCATTTCTTCCCCCACATCCCCTTTGCTCCTTCAGGGTCCCCCCGGATCCCCCGGCCCCCCCAGAGGAGGGGGAGGTGCTGTACACCCACGCCATGGTCACCAAGAGGGCAGGGGGTGAGTACGGTGGGGACACACACAGAGGGACACCTCACCCACGAGTGTCACCCCACCCAGATCCCACAGCCCGTGTGTCTCGCAGCGTCCCCCCGTGCCACCACACTCCAGGATCCCCAGGTGACCTACGCGGAGCTGCGGGGACCCCAGGGGCGACCACGGGAACCCAGTGACATCTACGGGAATGTGCTGTGACACTGGGGGGCACTGGGGGTACCCACCCATGGGCACCCACTCTTGTGTGTGCTGCCACTAAAAAATTGCTCCTCAACCTCCTTGTGAAGGGAGAAAGATCCCAAAGGACTGAGAGAAGAACAATTTCCTGAAACAGCAACAAGAGAGAATGAAACCACCAGCAAGAGCAACAAGTTTCAGAGTCCAAAGAGTCACAAAAAGAACAATTTCCTAGGAGAGACCCCAACAAGTAACAAACCCTGAACACTCCTCCCAGCATGTTTCCCACGCCAGAGTAACCTGGCATGGCCTTGGATCTTCCTCGCTCTGATGGCCAAAGCGGCCTTCAGAAGGCTCGGGATTCTCTTCTCCCCTCCTCTTCTCCCCTCCCAAACCCCTCCTCTCCCGTGATCATCCCACAACAATGCCACGAAGGCCCTGTGAGGGTTCTGGAGCCTGCCCCTTTGCCAGAGCAGTTGGGATCAGACCATGGCACATGGTGGGGGTTCAGAGACAGGAAAAGTGTGATGTCTGGAGATATTTTGGAACAGCTATGTGTGGCAGGGGTGGGTCAGGCCTTGCTTTTGGTGAGACAGGGCCCCATCTGTCCATCAGTCTGTCAGCCATGGAACACTGGGGACAGTGTGACACTCTGCCAAAGCCAGCTCCTGAGTGGTCGGGGGACCAGAAGTGCCATCTGGGGAGAGGGCCCTTGGTGGCCCAACTGGCTTAAAGGGCAGAGCATGAGGTGGCCAAGTCCCTGATCCTGTCTTCCCTTTAGGTGTCTGTCCCATCCACACTGCAGCTCAGGAGCTGAAATCTCGTTTATGAGCAATATGTGCCAAGAAAGTGGGAATGTTCCTGGAATAGAATGAAGACCCATGTCAAAAATGTTTTCTAATTTCAGAAATGGTGGGGCTTCCAGGCCAAAGTGTAGGAAAAGGAATAACAGGTCTTTACTGGGAAATTTATAAACCAGAACAGAACAAACAAGAGAAACCCAGAACTTTCCCTCCCGCTCAGCACAGTTGGTTTTTGTGGCAGTTCTAACTGCGGCCAGCAGGGGGCGCTGCAGAGAGCACTCCCGGCCAGCAGGGGGCGCCCCGGTCCAGCTCCATCCCCTCAGGGACCATGGCAGCCTCGGACGGGAGGGAGGAGGGGAAATCGCTCCTTTTGCAAACTCACGGGCACCAATCGCTCCCGGCACCACCACCGGCAGCGGGCAGAAGCCGCCAAGGCAGCAGGTTGGATCCCAGTGCCCACCGGCAGCGTAGCAGTGTCCTGGACTCAGGCACACGCCCTTTGCAACACCTGCGACTGCTGTCCCTGATCCTGAATGGAAGGAAGGCAGCACCTGACCCCAGGCAGGTCTTGGGTCCACAGCAGCCCGTCTAGTGGCTTTACACCGCAATTCCTGCAAACCCTCAGCCTTTCACTCCGTTTTCTTCCTTCAGCCCTGGCACAGCCACTCTGGAAATGTTGAATTGCCCTGGCATGTTGAGGAAAGCTGGTACTCAGTGCTGACTCTGCCAGGGCTCCTCAGGGGGCTCCAGAGCACTTTTGGAGTTCCTGCTCTTCTTGGGCCACTGCTGGTCCCTACACAGAAGCCACAGGGGGAGGAGGAGAAGGAGAGCAGAGCCGCAGCTCTGAGGGCTCTACAGCTGCAGCTGGAGCACAGGGACAGCCCAGGCTGGAAGCAGTGCCTTGGGAGGGCAAAATGGGGCAAAATTGGAGCTGATTGGGCCAATGCCCCAGTTCTGCTCTGGGTGCTGCAGACCGTTAAGGAGGCATTGTAATTAGGGCCGGGGTTCCTAAATTTCAGCCATAGTCCTAAAGCATCCCGCTGCACAAACATCCAGTGCCTCTACTGGCGATTTTGGGCTACACAAGGCAGCACTGGACACAATTTGGGGGTCCGATGCTGCCAGCTCTGCCCACAAGGAGCTTTTTTGGCTGTCTGTGTTATGTTTGCCCAATATTCCCATCATAAAAAAAACCCAAACAATATTTGAGATAGCAGCAATTTTATTTGAATAGTTGAGAAAATACATAAATAAGGGATAATTTGGTTCAAATAATAGCGCATAAGCAAAAAAAAATGTGGGGTACAGAGTGAAGGGCTCTTGGACCCGTGCCACCTCACATATGAGCTTGCCAAGTGAAAATTACCCCCTTACATGCCATGTGTTAATATCATCTCCTCCCATTTTCAGTTTGTCATATTTCTATCTCCACCCTCATTACCACCTTTACCGCCACTGAGTTTGGTGGTCGCACAAGTCTTTTGGAGGTCGTCTGATGAAGATTTCGTAGTCTTCCTGTGTGTCTTTTAATTCACCTTTGGGTTACACATGCGCCACCAAGCCAGTACAATGTAAGCCAAGACTAACATATCACTACATCTACATATCAAGGCAATAAATCCCTTATAATTAACATTTTTCTGGGACCCAACCAGAGTTTCCCTTCTGTGTTAATTTTTAGTAACTGTTATCTCTTGCTTTCCTCCTGTTCCTGAACATCTGCAGGGAGGGGGGTGGAGCCCCTCTTCTCCCTTTCTTCTTTGGCATTACAATTTTTAACTGTTTTATTATCCACAAATATTAATTATTGTATTAATATTGATTCCTGTTTCAATTTTTATCAGCATGAATCATACCTATTTACCACAAATCCCCCATTTCTCTTCTTGATCATTATGTTCCGTGCTTTATTAAAAATCTATGCCCTGATATCCTTTATATTCTTCAGAATTTTGATTTTCTTGTTGTCTCTTCAGCTTCAAATTTCTCCAGCATTTCTGTTGCTGCCTCTAATTTTCCAGACTTTTTTCAAATTTGGTTAGCATTTCCTGGGCTATTTCAATCTGTTTAGGTCCTTATTATTTAACACCGGTTGATTCAGCTGTTAGTACCATCACAGATTTTGGTTTTCCTCTTTCTACTGATTCTGAATCTAGAGATATTATTGTAATCTGCATCTCCTGAATCACTGAGCAAATTAGCCTAATAAAACATGGAATCATACAAGGCAGAAACAAAGGTCTCAAAATTGAACAAAACAACATGAACTCTAACTTTTTCTACCAAACACCTCCAAAGAGGTTATCTCACCAATCTGCTTTCTAGATTGAATTCCACTTTTGTACTGGCTCATGAGCCACCCTTTTAATTTCCTCGACAGGTTCAGTGATAGCTTCTCCATTTTCTTCAATTTCTATGCAGCAGTAAAATTTGTTAAATCTCCCATAAACTCTTCCTTCTTCTGCTAACAGATAGTCTAGGGCAATCCTGTTTTGGTACACAAATGCCCGCATTTGTGTATATTGCCTGGCCAACATTTTTAAGGCACCAGTGGTGTGATTTGACACCACTTCCACTACTACTTGGGGCCCTATCACTCGATTCAACAGGCAAATTAGGGTCCTATATCCCCATGACCAATCCTGAGCCATTGATAGATTGGTAGGGGTTAGCTCCAGGACTTCTGTACCAGCATAAATCAATCTGTTCATCCCATTCACAGTTTTTTTTTATTGGTCTCTAATAACCAACAGGGGTTTCAGGTCACCAAACTTTTGAACGATTATCCATATTGACCACCAATGTGGATTTACAAGGAGTATGCCCCACTACTTTATTAAATTTTCTTCCTTCTTGAGTTATACAAATGATTTCAATTACTTGATAGCTTAGAATCTATCTTTCAAGTCTCTTCAATGTTCTAGAAATTTGGGTATGGTTCCATTTTAAAAATTGTTCTGGAGCTAAGCTCTCACTTTTCCACGTCCATCTTTTCAGCTATTTTTAGACCTCCACAAATCCAACATTTGGATAATCCCAATTCTGTAGCAATATCTTGCATCAACCTCACAAACAGATTCTTATTCGAGGCTGGCAGGTTCCAATCTTTGTAGTGCTGTTTAAGCTATTTATACAATTCAGCCAATTCTTTTGACTCTTTTCTCTTGTTCTTTCCTCTATTCTCCTTTGTTTCTTTCTCTTCTTTTATTTTCTCTTTCAATTTTTCTCTTAGTGCCTGGTTTCCCATGCTTATACTTGGATCATTTCAATTATCGTCTCTTTCAAAACAAAAGAACTTTTCATACTGGGGGCAAATCTGATTACCATGGGGATGAGGAGCTCGTCCATTATAGTTTAAATTTTTCCCTACCCAAGGCATCTTTCTTTCTTTAACACAAACATCTATAAAGTGGTTGCGATTGTAGCAGGCAGAACTAACATATGGGTGTGTCACAAACACAGATCCCATCTTGTCCTTAATCCTCATAGGGTGATTGCAATAGTCACAAATATTGAAATTGCTGGGACTTTGTTTTTGCCCTGTTTGCTTTTTTATTGATGAAACTCTGTCCAGTGTGGCTCTCTGGCTTTGGCCAACCATCCAGGGTACCAGAATGATCACAGTGAAAATAATATTATAGATTTCTTTAGGAAATCTACCTTTCTACCTTTCTCAAGGCCCCTTGGGTTGCAACCAAGGGCCGAGATGCTAGTCTTCTCAGTAGCAAAGGTAATATCTAGGGATCTAGTCACTGGTGTTTTTAGTTTATTTGGTACCCATAGCCCCACAGAGTTTGCTTGTCCCCTCTTAAATACCATTTCTCAGTTCTGGCTGGTTAAGAAGAAATAATTAAAACGACAAGAACAGGGGAAAGGTTAGGCTGGAATACCATAAATCTGTATTTTCCAAAATTTCAGGGATGTGTCAACCACAATAAGATTTCACTAAATATTTTCTACTTCAAGTGCAAGAAGTGCATTAAATCACAGCCTCCAATAGGCACACTCGCCAGGCCAATATGCCCCTGGAATGCGCTTACGATGTGATATATAGACTTCTTCTCCACAACAACTATTGATTATGAGACACTGGTCTATAATATTATAAATTGCTTGTTCTCTTATTTGTGCTATAGCCAATATGGCAAGAACCAATTGATTTAAGTTCTCTATTAATCCAATTGCTTCTGGAAGGGTCCCATCTCCCAGTCTCATTGGTATCTAAAAAAAATCACTAGCAATGCGTTCTATAGTTAGCTGTCTAAATACATAACTATAGCAAAGCAAGCAAATCAATTGTTTCTCCTTCTCTTCCCTCTTAGGTACTCTCCACCATGAGTTAAAGCAAAGTGTGCAAACAATACATATCCAGGGATGACACCCTAAACCATGTTTACTGCACTGCCAATGTTTTAGTTGTCTCTGGACTCTTTCAACAACAGGTGTTATCAATCTCAGTTTCTGGAATTGCAGTTTTGTAATAAATTCTAATAATGTTGCTGGTGGGTAATTTTGGAGGAGATCTTTGATCCTTTTAGGCTGTTCCCACTGATTCAAAAAGTCTTTTATTCTTTTCCACCAGCGTTCTTCTGCCTCTGAGCTCAAGGGAATTGCGGTCGGCAGCCACTCCAGGATGCTTAGTTCATTCTTACTAAATCAGGGTTAATATAAATCCACTTAAATCCCACCACATTATCACATTCTTGGAATTACATATTCCAACAATATTTTGGCCTCCGTTTGAACTGTAGCCCGAGCTGCTGGAAATGCTTCAACTCACTGAGTTAATTGATCTATTATAACTAAGAAATATTTCCACCGACTCACTTTAGGCAATTCTGTAAAATCAACCTGGATCGTTTCAAATAGCCTGTAGGCTGTTTTGCATCCTCCAGAGGGAGGGCTTCTTAATGCCTTCTTAGTTACTTTTTGACAGGTGAGACACCCCTGGGTGATTTGCTTTCCAATTTCAAATATCCTTATACACCCATAAAATTTTAAAAAGTGATCACAAAGGGCTCTTATTCCCCAGTGTGTCCATCTATGCAAGTTATCTAAGACCTAATGTGCCACTGGTTTTGGCATCATAATCTTGCTATAAAGAAAAACCCACTTTCCCTCCTTAAATGTTTTTCCTAATTTCCTTATAGCTGCCAGTTCTGCTAGCGAAAGAGAAAGTGTCCCCTGCTGAATTCTGTTTCTTGTAACGTAATGATTTCAGTATTTTTGCTTTGGGTTTTTTTTTCCTTAAGGTCGCTCTTTTTGCTTCTTCGTCGGCCAAATTATTCTCTCTGACTCTAATATCCCTCTCTCTCTGGTTTTTTCCCTTTGCATGAATTACTGCTATTTTCTTTGAGCTTTTTAAAGCTTCAAGTATCTGAATTATCAATTCCCCGTGTACTAACCCTTTCCCTTGAGTGTTTATAAGTCCCCTTTCCTTCCAAATTTTTCTAAAAGTATGTACTACACTAAAAGCATATTTGGAGTCTTTATAAATAGTCCCTTCTTGCTCTTTTAGTATGAATAATGCACGGAGTAATGCATAAAGTTCACAGGCTTGTGCTGACCAGGAGGGACTAAGGGGACCAGATTCCTTTACCCCAAGCTCTTCCCCACTTCACTCAAATGCCAACCCATATCATTAATTTCCAGATTATCTTCTTCAGTTAAAGAATAATTTTTTAGTTTTCCTTCCCAGGGTTTTATCTGTAAATTTAAGGCTAATATTAGATCATTGCTTAATAAATTATTCTCCGCTTCTGGTATCAACAATAAATCATTTACTCCAAATTTGTCGTCTGTTTAAATTTGCACCCCTTTAATTACAGGAACTGGAAAAGCCTCTCTTGTAATTCTAACTACTGGAACTCGCTCACAACTTATCTCACATCCCTGGGGTAATTTTGTCATTGTCGACTGAGAAACTCCTGTATTGACTAAGAATATAACTTATCAACACACTTCTGGTGGTGTTTTTCAGTCCCCTTCATTAAACAGAGCCCCTGACCTCCATTAAAAGTTTCCTCATCTTGCTCTTTCTTCCTGCAACTTTTTTTGTCTGTGCCCCTTTTTATGATAGTAAAAACAGGTAGGACCTGCACCCTTTAAGGTAGGGCAAGAATTTTTTTAGGTGCTCTTTCTTGTGGTCGGAAAAACACACAGGTCTTGTGTTCCTAAAGATAGATCTTGACATCTGCTCTTTGTTTTTCTCTGTGGATTTTTCTGTATTCAAAGCTGCCTGCATTTCTTTAACTGCTGCTACCAAAATTCAGGCATCTGCTTTCTGCTTTTTCTTATCTCTGTTCACATACACCCTTTGTGCTCCTCTCAATAACTCCTGAAGTGCCCTGTCCTGCCTCTGAACAACAGACCTACTTCTCCCCTCAGGACTCCAAAAGGCAGCATTTTCACTCTCCTCCTGATTAACAGGGTCTTTTGAATTCACATATATATTTAGAGCCTGGCAAATATAATCCTCAAATGATCCGAACTTAGACCAATAAAAATTATCTTTCCGGATCATTTCCTTTTTCCATTTAAACATGTAATACTTAATTATTTTCTGTTTACTTTTTCTCCTTTGGGATTCCCATTCATCTCCAAACCGTATTATCATCCCCAGTGGGCTGTCCTGAGGAATGCTCTCCCCCTGAGAACCCACCTCACAGTTCCTAGATACCTCAAACTGCTGTGAATTACTCACACAATCCGCAGCCCCTGGGTCAAGGAACTTACTTTTTCCCTGACCCATTTCTGGTGACAACGAACTAAGAAATCCCTGGTGTCACAGACATCTTTTGTGAAAAATCCTTTCTTTGGGATTTTTTCCCTTTCTCAGAAGCTGTGGCCTCAGTAACAAAATGTAAACAATGGTTATCTGCTGCTGTGAAATGCAACAGGTGCACCTGTGATTGGCCCATGTTGGATGTTTACAATTAATGGCCACTCAAGGACCGAGCTCGCTGTTGGGACCAGTGACAGGACTCGAGGAAAGGGCAGGGAGCTGGGATGGGGCAGGTTTCATTTCCGTATTAGGAAAACGCTTTTCACCCAGAGCAGAGTCAGCAACTGGGACGGGTTCCCCATGGACGCAGCCCAGCGGAGCCTGGGATGCTCGTGGGAAAAAGTTAAAATGGATAGAGAAAACCCTAGCAAAGTAGCAAAAAGATTGGAGTTCGTAGTCACGAGTCAAGAGCCAGGCTGAGGTGATCCTGATTTCATGTTGACAGAGCTAACCAAAGCAGCAAAAGAGTTGGCGATCAAGGCAGCCAGAGCACGTGTGCAGGGACAAATTGCTAGTGGAGCCTTACAAGGCACGGTAGACAAGCCGTGTCCTATCGTAAGCCCTTTGTGGGACGCGAACGATGCCGGCTGCTGTGCAATGTTCACCAGATACCAGGAATGACCGAGACTGGCAGTTCTTGCCCTAGCAGGTTACCGGTTAAAATACAGCTAAAGAATAATAAAGAAGTTGAATTTTTAACTAAATGTGGAGACACATTTTCACACGTGAATCAAGCACTGATACCCAAAAGTGAAAACTATCTGCCAGCAATAGGAGCCAGAAAAGGCATTCTTCCTGCAACCACTTCAATGTAAAATCAAGAAGAAAATGGGAATACATCAGTTTCTTTATTTACCAAACTCACTCAAATCTGTCCTAGGCATGGATTTTTTGCTTGAAAATTTAGAAGCAAGAGTTCCGTTTAGAGAAAGAAAACTAACATGGAAGGTACCTGAAAACAAATGAGAAGTTTTAGCAGTAGGACTGACAATTGACACAAGACCAACAAACAAGAAGAACTATTTAGAGCAAGTATTGAATCAGGTATACCCCAGAGTATGGGATACTGATAGCCCAGGAAAATCAAAACGAGCAGACCCTGTGAAAATTGAGCTACACACAAGAGTTGAGCCAGTAGTCAGAAAGCAATACCCTTGAAGATTAGAAGCTAGGAAAGAAATAGAACCAACAATCAATAAATTCCTGACATCAGGATTATTAAAAGAATAAAAGTCAGAATTGAATACTGCTAGATTAGCAATAAAGAAACCTAATGGCACTTAGAGACTAGTGCCAGATTTCCAGGCAATTAATGGTTTATACCTTACTAGCTTACTAGCTAAGCTTGGAGATGATTTTATTTGGTGCGGGGAAGGTCCATGGGCAGGTGCTGTGGAGAGCCGCTCCCTCTTGGTCTGAGAGAACAGCTCTCCCAGCCCACCTTGCTCCCAGGCCCGGAGGGTGTAATGTGCGCTCGACCGGCAGCCGAAGGAGGGCTCTTGACACCGTGTCTGATGCAACAGGGTTTACTGAAGGTAGGTCAGAGGGTGCAGGTTGGCTGAGGGTGAGAAGAGGGACAGGAAGAGGCAGGAGCACAAGCACTGTAACATGACACATAAGGCACCTGCAAGCTGCTGGGGAAGCCTCAAGTCTGCTCAGTGAGCCACGTGTGCCCTCAGCATTGGGACAGCCACCTTTCCCTCAGTGAGCCTCACATGCCAGGGTCAGCAAATCAAGAGGCACCAGGCATGCTGTAGGTGACTCAGAGCGAGTGCAGTGGGTCATGGTGGCCAGGGGCCAGAAGCCGGCAGAAAGCCACCGGGGCTTGGAAAAGGCTCCGCTCTGCTTACAGCGTGGGCTGAGAGCTGGGAGAGCTCCGTTTCCCCCTTGAGATGTTGGAGACGGGGCCTTTCACCCTCCTGATAGGGCTGCCCCTGGCTGCAGGCAGCCAGAGGAGTACGACGACACAAGGCCGAGAGCAGCAAAGCAAAGAGCCAGCCGAGCACAGCACAGGGAGGTGGCCCAGTGCAAAGCCAGCGTGGCACCCTGAAGGTGCCCGCTGCACTCTCATGTGTCCCTGCCTTGGGAAGGACAGGAATGCCCGTGGTCCAAGAGGGCCTTTCTGTGGCCCCTGTGGGCTCAAAGCTGCTGCTCTTCTGGCTCAATGGGGCCTAAAGCCACAGAGCTCGGCCTCCCCCACAGCAACAGGAACAAGACTTGGATATCAGACAGTGGAGCTCAATGCCTAAGGCTGAGGGGCACGGGGCCTCCAGTCTGGAGCCCAGGGAGGGCACATGCCCAGCCCCACAACAGCTGGCCTCACAGCCCTGAAAGGCCAGGACCAGGGTTCCACGCCTGATCCCAGGGGGTTCCTCCAACCGGCCACAAACCTGGGAGCGCCAGAGCAGCCGGCTGTCAGGATCGAGGCGGCTGCCAGGGGGCTGCCTATGGCCTCTGCCAGCCAATTGCTCAGGGCTTAGCAGCGCCCCAGCCCCTCAGGGTCTCCCCCAGCCTGGCCAAGCTTGCCGGCAGCAGCGCCGCAGCCCCACAGCAGCTCCAGAGGAGCCCCATCCAGAGGCACCTGAGAGCCCTCAGCAAGGCAGCCAGCAGCGCATGGGCAGGAGGACACGGATGGCCCTTCCTCCCCGGCACAGGGCTTGTGGCCATTGCCAGGCACCGCTCTGGCAGGGATCCCCGCAGCTCCGGCCCCTGCCCAGCCGCTCTGTCGGCAGCACAAAGGCTTCAGCAGAACCACCAAAGGCCAAGGGGCTTCTGGCCATTTTCCCTGCGACACTGCACGCCCGGACAGCTGGCTGAGCACAAGCACCTATTTCCCCCTCTCCCCATATGCCCTACAGACCCTGTGCAGGAAAAGAAAGATCCTGGCACTCTGTGTATTGGAAGATATTCTATTCTATTCTATGATATTCTATACTCAACAAAAAACGAAAATACAAACAGAAAAATCTTGAAGAAAAAACACAAATCCCTGCTGGCTTAAATGGCCCCAGCAGACAGAGTCTTTCAGATCATCTCTCTGCGGAGCTCCAGCAGAACAGCACGGCAGTGCTGCACAGACGAGGCCGTTTCCTCCATGCACTGCGGAATCGATCTCGCAGCTTACGCCATGGGGAGTAGGGAGCTCTCTGTAGGGCCCGGAGAACTAAAGAAAATTCAACTGCAGCATCTCTGATTGCAGGACTGCTGTCACATGCCATTTCTTCAAGGGCTGCAAGAGAGCGGAAAAGAGGCAAGGTCGGATCCCGCATGTGCAGGGAGCCGAGGAGAGCCCCTGCCGGCGCTATCCCGGCCGGCTCTTGCCATGGCCCGCAGGGAGAAGGGAGCAAGGGGATCAGCCCGAAGGTGCTGGCCACGAATGCCACACGTAGCCCTGAAATCTCTGTGTGCTCTGTCCACGGGAGCAGAGCCCTCCGCAGCCGGGGCAGGGCTTGCAGCTGCCCCCTCCAGCCCCCGCGGTCAGCCGGCTGCCCTCACACACTCACCAGTGCAGATCAGCTGCAGCTCTTGCTGCTGCCCCCTCAGGTGCCGCCCGGCCATGCCTGTGAACACAGAGCCTGTCACGGCCCCAGCGGCACAGCTCCCTGCCAGCGGCGCTGCCGGCGCTGTGGCCACACGGGCTGCTGGCCCGGCAGGGCTCAGCCCGGGCCCTTGCCGCACGCTGCCGCCCCAGGGCACGGCTGCCAGAGGGCGGCAGCAGCAATGCCCAGGCCAGGCAGGGCTCCACGGCGCCGGGCCCGGCTGGCGCTGCCGGGGGCAGCAGGCGGGGCCGGGGCCGAGCTGCGGCGGGCCGGGGAGGGAGCCCGGCACGGGACTCACCCATGAACCTGACGGCCGCCTCTCGCAGGGGCTCCTGTGGGCTCTGCAGGTAGCGCAGGGCCTGGCGCAGCTGCTCGGCCGCTCGCCTCCTGTCCTCTGCCAGCTGCAGAGAGCAGCAGGAGGGAAGGGTTGGCGCGGGCTCAGCCCCTGGGCGGGGCGCTGTCTGCGCCCAGCGCCGGGCTCCCCTGCCCGCACAGCCCTGAGGCGCGGCCAGCAGCCGCTGGCCAAGGGCTCCCGAGGGCAGGGGGCAGAGGGCCGCCTGCTGCCCGGGGAGCCGCAGTGCCGCCCCGCAGCCCCGCCGGGCTCGGACTCCCAGGGCACCCGACTCGGGCCTGCGGGAGCCTGGAGAAGAGCCCGCGCGACCTCTGGGTGCAGCAGCGGGCACAGCTGCCCGTCCCCCACGCTGAGCACCGCCCTCAGCGTCCTTCGCCATGCTGAGGCTGGGGCTTCTCGGCTGCTCTTACCAGGCACTCGCCAAAGCTCTGATCCACGTGTAGCATTTGTTCAATATCCCTCCTCTTCAGGAATCTGGCTGAGGAATGCAGCGTTTCCCGGGAGGCCTGGAGAGCAACAGAGAGGCACAGATGGCCCCACAGTCCAGGGCACAGGACCATCCCAGTAGCACAGGCTGGAGGAGGCTGCAGCCTGCAAGGTGCCAGGGCAGGAGGCAGCCCAAGCCCCTGCCAGGGGGACGGCAGCTGGCCACAAGTGCTCACCTCAGCAACAATCTGATTCTCATCATGGCAGTGGAAGTAGAGAGGGAGCAGGCTCTGGCGCACGTGGGACTTGAGGGCCTTTCTTCCCTCTTCTGTTAATAAGTCCAGCATCTCTTGAAAGACAGCTATGGAGCTCAGCTGCACCTGGATATCATCCTGGATGAAAGGAAAGGGCAAAAGACCTGAGCATCAGCTGCTTCAGGCCCTCCAGGGCACAGGCGTGCATCTGCACAGGGCACCAAGTGTCCGGGCAGCAGCCAGTGGCCGTGGCTGTGGGCACAGGGCCTTACGCTGTCAAAGAGTGGCAGGAGCGCCTCAGCCAGCTGCAGGGCAATGGGGGTGGCTATTGGGGCACCATTATCCAGGAGCAAATATCTCAGGAGAAGAATGCTCATCCTGATCATGTCGCTGTCATTTTCCTCCAGGAGCTCCACAAGACTTTCAGTCAGGCTCTGCATTTTTTCGGCCTGTGTGGAACACCACTTTGTGAAAGGCCGCCCTGTGAAAGGCCGCAGGGCCCAGAGGCCAAAGGCCTGTCCCGAAGCTCTGGGGCAGCTGGAGCGGGAGGCAGGAGAGCTGGGAGCAGCTGCCCTAGTGGCCGAAGCCCATGCAAGGCCAAGCGACAGTGTTGCCCAGCCCCACGCTGCCTGCACGGCTTCAGCCACTGTCCCTTCTCACCATCAAGGGATTCTTGCCCAGCACTACGAGGCCTCGGAGTGCCAAGTAACGCCTAGCCATGTGCTCGCTCTGCAGGTTCTGTGCCAGGATCTCCAGAACGCTGTCACTGCATTCCCTCAAGTCCAGGCACTCGAGGACCTGAAAGGCACAGGGCAGTGACAGGGGAGCCGGCCGGCAGGAGCCCAGAAGCGCACAGGGCCGGGCCCAGGCAGCAGCACAGGGCACGGGCACTGTCCTGGCAGCTGTGGCTGCGAGAGGCCAGAGGGCTGGGAGGCGGCTCAGCCGGGCAGCGCTGGCCTTGAGGCTCACCTCCACAAGGAATGCCAGGGCAGGGAAATCCCAGTATGGCATCTCTTTGCCGAGCAGGGCGAGCAGGTAGAATGCAATCGCAGAACAAAAGTGGATGGCTAAGCGGCGAATTTCTCTGAAGAGGGGAAAAAGGAAACAAGACCCCGAGCCAGTGAGGCAAACCTCTCCCAGGCGTGACTCATCCAGTTCTCATCTTTCCCCAGCACCCTTCCAGCAAGGGGACGTGGGCCATTTGGCAGTTGGTTGCTCATGGGCACCGTCCTCTGCCAGCCTTTTCCAGTCTGCTTGGCCGTTCCTTTAGTGACAAGGCCCTCTGGCCCATGGCCACCACGGACACTTTGTGAGGCACCTGGGCACAGAGCAGCAATGTCAGAGGCAGTGGGGAGAAGGGGGTCTCACCTGGCAAGCAGAGCCACGGCAAAGTGGTGAGTGTCAAGAGAGAGCAGCGTGTCCCAGGCACACCTGCGCTCCATTGCCACCACCACATCCTCGCAGCGGAGAAGGCAGAGCAGGGACTTGAGGGTGCGCACTGCAAACCTGTGTGCAGAGCAAAGCCCAGGTCACAGCGGCAGCACTGGCTCCTTGGCAGGCCACGTGGCAGGGACTGGAGGAGTGGCATGGGGCACCTGTTGGGGCTGGTGGCAAGGCCGTGCTCTTCCTGGCATCCCTTCCAGAAGGTGTCCACCGCCTCTGGCATATCCAGAGTGCTGAAGAACACTTGGAATAGCAGATGCACAAATAGGCGGGGGAAATACACCTTCAAGATCCGTGGGAGACAGGGCACCTGGAGGATCTTCCACATCACCACAGTTGCCTGCAAAGGACAAAGCCCCCCGAGACAGCGCTCAGTGCCGAGGTGTGCGTGTGGCTGGGCCCGAGCGTGGCAGGGAGAGGCCAGGAGAGACCTTGGCAGAGGGAGCACGGGGCCCGGTGGGCCTGAAGCTGCCCCTGGGCCAGGTTTCAGGCCAGTGCCTGAGGCAGGGAGATGCAGCGAGGGAAGGAGGATGGAGAGCTGCTGGAGAGGCAGCCTTGGGGCCTGCAAAGGCCAGTTGCAGGAACTCACAGCCAGGGCAAAGACACCCGTTTCATCCCCATCGGAGGTGCAGGTGCTGTACTCTGGCCAGCTCCCCAGCACATCCAGGAGGATCAGCTGCGCCAGCTCCACAGTCCTGGCTGAGCCCATGATGGTCTTCCACATGGCCATGGCAGCTCTGCAGGGTTAGAGCTGTGTCTCAGGGGGGGTCTCAGACACAGCAGCGGGGGCAGCTGACCTGGCTGCCATTTCTGCCTGTGCCCACTGCCCCCCTGGCAGCAGCAGCCAGACAGCCCAGCCCTGTGGGGACAGAGCCCTGAGAGGCGGCAAGGGAGCATGGCAGCTGGCTGAGGGGCTGACATGGCAGGGCTGGGAAAGGGAGCAGCCAGAGGGCTCTGGAATTCTCTGTTGCTCAGACACCTGGGGCAGGCCGTACAGGGTGATGGGCTGGGGAGGCCTGAGCCCTGTGGGCAGGTGGGCCCCATACCTGTCACAGGACGGGGCCACACGCAGGAGCGTGATGACTGCGTCATTTGGCTGTGCTTCGGTGAGATCCAGCAGGGTCTTGTCCAGCCTGTGCTCAGCAGAATCATTGGCCATGAGCCACTGGTGGATGTAGCTCACCATGGCAGGCACCTGGAGAAGGCACGGGGAGACTTGGAAAGCTGCCAGAGGGAGCAATGTTCCCAGCTTCCCCAGAGGAGTGCTTCCCTTCCCAGCCCACTGCCATGTGGCCTGAAAGGCTCACAGCAAGCAGCATGCATGGCTGGGGAGGCCAAGCAATTGCTGGGAGGACCAAAGCCTGGCCACAGGCTGCTTACTTGCTTTGGAGTGTAAAAGTCTTCCTCGACAAGCAGAGACAGCAGGGCAGCACTGGTCTTGCTTAGGAAGATGGGCGAGTATGGTCTGAGGCCTACGCCCGTGGCGATGGTCTCTTCCTCCTCTTTAACTCTCTTGAGGAAGTTGCAAACGAACTGTAGGAGAAGGGCAAGAAGCCGGGGATGTTGCATGGAGCGCTGCACACACGGTGCTGGGCTGAGCAGGGACAGCAGGCCCAGCCCAGGTGGGGGTGGCTGCAGGTACCTGCGCTGTTCTGCGGAAGCGGCCACGGCTGGACTCCTGCTCTTGTTTGCGCTCCAGGGCTGCATCTGGCAAAGAGCGAGCGCAGCCAGAGATGAGGGGCTGCGGGAGAGGCCGGAGAACACGGGCCAGCCCTGCGCTCCCCAGGCAGGGAGAGGCCCGGGATGCCCCAGGGGATGGAGCACGGCCACTGCGGGGTGTCTGCCCGGCCCCTCTTCCGTCCTGTCCATAGGCATGTCCCCAGGGCATAGCATGGCACAGCACAGCATGGCACGGTGTGGGGCCAAGCTGGCAGCAGGCACCAGTCCTGTGGCCCAGCTCCGCCACTCACCCTCCTGCGGTGACTGGAAGGGCACCACCTCTTCAGTCTGCTGTGCCGGGGCAGCTCCAGGGCCTTCTTCCTCCTCCTCGACCCAGGCCAGCTCGGGCACTCTCGGGGGTCTCTGCTCCATGTCTCTGACTGGATTGGTGGCTATTTGCAGGAGAGATGCCCTGCAAAAGCTCCAAGTCACCAAGTCGTGCAATGGTGCCTGGAAGGCACCTTCAAGTAAGAAGCCTCAGGAAGCCTACAGGACAGCAAGTCCTGCACTCGGTCTCAAGGGCTCCTGCCACAAAGACAGGAGACTCCTGCCAAGGACTTGTGGTCTGACCTCAAGGGCACTTGCAGAAGAGAAGCCTCAGGGAGACCACGGGTCAGCAAGGCCTTGTGGTCTGGCCTCGAGCTCAGCTGCAGACACAAGGCTTCAGAAAAGCTCCAGGTGGGACGCGAACGAGCGTGCTGTGCGGGGGCTCCTCACGGCACCGCTCTGTCCCGTCCTGTCGCGTCGCGTGCTCTGAGCACTGTGGCGTGCTCTTGTCAGCGCCAGCTCCTATGTCACCAGGTGTCACAGAGGGCCCTTGGACACCCGGTTCCATGTCACAATGACTGTGCAGCGCCGTGTCACCAAGGGCCCTTGCACACACTGCCGCCTGCCATGGGGCCAGGCCCAGCCCACCCAAAGTGGCCCAGGTTGGAAGGAATGGCTGGCCCCAGGAGTCTAAGGCAGGCCGACCGGATCTTTAGGAAGGGCTCAGAGCATCAGCGAACGATGCCCTGCTCTGTGGGCTCAGGGCAGCAGAAGGAGCCCCCAGGGCTGCCGTCGCAGCCGTTCTGGGAAGGGCACGGGGCCTTGCAGGGAAGCTGGCACGGCCTCCTCGGGACACGTCCCGGCTGGTGGCCGTCCTAAACCCGCCGGTGTGACACGCACAAGGAACGTGTGGGCCCGGGCGCCATCGCTGCTCTCAGGCCCGGGGCCCCGGGAGCGCTGACATCAGCAGGTGTGGCAGAGTCCCTGGCCAAGCAGACCTGCCACTCCCCGAGCCCTGGCAGCGCTGGTGCCTGTCTCCTGCCCCAGAGACCTGTGCCCCTGAGGGGCTTCTGTGCCAGAAGGAGCCAAAGGCCTCGTGCATGGGGGGCTGTGCTCCTACCTGCAGGGGCTGATGGCAGGAGCACCTGGAGCAACTGCTGGCACACTTGGTCTCTGTCAGATGATGTTGCTCCATCCTGAAATGAATTTTTCTCATGGAAGGCATTGGCAGTAGCACCAGAGCACCATCCATTGCTGAGTTTCCCAGGACAATTAGATTGCAAAGTTAACACTCTGAAATTTCCTTGTGCTTTTCTCACTCTCTTTCCCACATTCTGGAAAAAACCAGAATCTGCCCAGTCTCTGCTATTCTCAGCTTCCGTTGCTGCATGTCTTGCTCTGGCAGCTCACGTCCCAACCAAACTGTGTCCTTGCTGAGCACAGCATTGAGCGGCCACAAAGTGGGAAATTCCCCAGTGAACATCAAGGCAGACACGTGGAAGTGCAGAGGATAAGGATAACTCTGGGAGGAGAAGCTCTTCTGTGTCTCTGATGATGGTGCCCACACCCTGTAGCAGCAGCCAAGAGACGTGCTGAAAGCCGACGGGCGCAGTTTTGGGCAGCACAGTATCAAAAGTTATGAAACCATTAGCCAGAATGCAAAAGAAGACTGCAAGGATGGACTGTAGCCTGGAGGGGAAGCCCAAGATGCAGCTGAGGCCACTTTGTTCAGCCTGGAGGAGAGTAAAGGGCGTCGTTGTGGTCTTCAACATCCTCCTGAGGGGAATCAGAGGGGCTGCTGCAGCTCTCGTCACTGTTGGGACCAGTGACAGGACTGGAGGAAAGGGCAGGGAGCTGGGACGGGGCAGGTTTCATTTCCGTATCAGGAAAAGGTTTTTCACCCAGAGCGCGGTCAGGCACTGGGACGGGTTCCCCATGGACGCAGCCCAGCGGAGCCCGGGCTGGCTCTTGGGAAAACTGCGGCGCTGCGCCGGGAGTGGGGAATGGCCAAGGCGTGGGTTCTGCCCGCGGCTAACCCTGGTGAGCCACTGCTCAGTGGTTCAGGATCTACTCACTGCAGCACGGAGCAGGCCAAAGAGAAGGAAGAGGCTCCTCTGTTGTTAGGTTCCAAAGGCAAAGGTTTATCCCAAGGGATGGATTCAGCCTGAAAGAGTCGCCAGCACTTCTGTGCAGGGGATTTTATCGGGGTACATACAACTCAGGGGGTGGATACAAACGACTGAGCAATAAGGAATCTGCAGGGGAGGAGCGAGGGCATTCCATCAGTTGCTGGGGACTAATTAGGACAGATGAGAGGAGAGGGTAGGTCACATGAGCCAGTGGGGCTTCCAGCAATAGGGGAATTCCAAAGGGGTGGTGCAGTCAGGGGTTGGTGCAAGGCAAAAGTGACAGGGAAGGTTCAGGAATAAAGAGCTGGATTATCTTGAGAGGCAGGGAAGGAGCTGGAACAAAGGGAAATGGCATGAGGGACAGCTTTGAGGGAAGGCAAAACCTACGGGTAAACCAACTTGGGGAAAACACGGGGTACATGAAAACAAACCATTCTACGATAACTGATAAATAAACACAAACCGGAACACCCCAGGGAAATGGGCACAGCACCAAGCCCGTCTGAGTCTGAGAAGTGATCGAAGAACATTGAGCAGTCACCCAAGCTTTTAGACACTACATCAAAAGTCAAGGGTTTTGACCTCTAGGTTTACATGAGTATATACTCCTGAGTAGGACTTTAGGCAGTGTTTTCAGAAACTCGTTGTATGTCCGATCATAGCCCAATTCCTTGTAGATTGTGTGGAACGGGGAATCCTTTTGTTTTCAATGCTTGTTAGGACTATAAAAAAGAATATTGGTGCTGGGTGACTCAGAGACAGCCCGTGCATGTTAAGTGTAGTATACAGGGGATAAAGAGAAGGAAACGAGAAGTACTAATACATCCTGCTAAGACTGGAAATTTAGATAGCATGAAGAATGAATAACACAAGAAGTAATGATGGTATTAAAAAGAGTCCACTAGAATGTAATTTAGCAGATGAGAAAGCTTTGGGGGGAATCCCAGAGGGTAATTTTTCGTGTAAGGTCACCTGATGAAATACTCTTACCCAATGGTAGGCTGAGTATCAATTAGAAAGTGGTGAAATGTGACCCCCTAATGGAACGTTATGATCCATTGTTACAGTTGATGTTATTTTTAAGACAAGAAGAAAAATGAGATCCGGTGATATATATGCAGACATGGCTTTTACCCTGAAGAATAAATCTGAGTGCCACAAAAAATTGTGGCGTTGATTTGGCCCCACAGGACTTTTAGTCCTAACTTTGGAAAGAGATAAGAGGCAGAAAAGAAAGAGATGTCATTCAGCATTCAGCATAGGGCAGAGATGTTTGAACATGGCTGAAATGCCCCAGGAAGATTGTGTTCTAGGTGTCCAAGATTTACAGCCGAGTTAGCCCAGGCCAGCTCGGGTACACTCCCCCTCAGGCAACCACTCTGCCCCCTGAATGAAAGCCAAATGGCAGTGAGGATGAGATGAATAATCCAGGTGAGGGGACGATTTCAGAGAGCCTCAGTGACAAGCAACACACGGAATAAAACCAAGAAAGCTTTGCCTTTAGTCACCCCCTTAAGGCAAGACTTGAGTCCCCCAGGAGAAGCCAGGTGGGTGAACATCTGCTTTTCTACTAGTGCCCTGAACAGTTGGTGGGAAAACGTTAAAATGGATAGAGAAAACCCTAGCAAAGTAGCAAAAAGATTGGAGTTCGTAGTCACGAGTCAAGAGCCAGGCTGAGGTGATCCTGATTTCATGTTGACAGAGCTAACCAAAGCAGCAAAAGAGTTGGCGATCAAGGCAGCCAGAGCACGTGTGCAGGGACAAATTGCTAGTGGAGCCTTACAAGGCACAGTAGACAAGCTGTGTCCTATCGTAAGCCCTTTGTGGGACGCGAACGATGCCGGCTGCTGTGCAATGTTCACCAGATACCAGGAATGACCGAGACTGGCAGTTCTTGCCCTAGCAGGTTACCGGTTAAAATACAGCTAAAGAATAATAAAGAAGTTGAATTTTTAACTAAATGTGGAGACACATTTTCACACGTGAATCAAGCACTGATACCCAAAAGTGAAAACTATCTGCCAGCAATAGGAGCCAGAAAAGGCATTCTTCCTGCAACCACTTCAATGTAAAATCAAGAAGAAAATGGGAATACATCAGTTTCTTTATTTACCAAACTCACTCAAATCTGTCCTAGGCATGGATTTTTTGCTTGAAAATTTAGAAGCAAGAGTTCCGTTTAGAGAAAGAAAACTAACATGGAAGGTACCTGAAGACAAATGAGCAGTTTTAGCAGTAGGATTGACAATTGACACAAGACCAACAAACAAGAAGAACTATTTAGAGCAAGTATTGAATCAGGTATACCCCAGAGTATGGGATACTGATAGCCCAGGAAAATCAAAACGAGCAGACCCTGTGAAAATTGAGCTACACACAAGAGTTGAGCCAGTAGTCAGAAAGCAATACCCTTGAAGATTAGAAGCTAGGAAAGAAATAGAACCAACAATCAATAAATTCCTGACATCAGGATTATTAAAAGAATAAAAGTCAGAATTGAATACTGCTAGATTAGCAATAAAGAAACCTAATGGCACTTAGAGACTAGTGCCAGATTTCCAGGCAATTAATGGTTTATACCTTACTAGCTTACTAGCTAAGCTTGGAGATGATTTTATTTGGTGCGGGGAAGGTCCATGGGCAGGTGCTGTGGAGAGCCGCTCCCTCTTGGTCTGAGAGAACAGCTCTCCCAGCCCACCTTGCTCCCAGGCCCGGAGGGTGTAATGTGCGCTCGACCGGCAGCCGAAGGAGGGCTCTTGACACCGTGTCTGATGCAACAGGGTTTACTGAAGGTAGGACAGAGGGTGCAGGTTGGCTGAGGGTGAGAAGAGGGACAGGAAGAGGCAGGAGCACAAGCACTGTAACATGACACATAAGGCACCTGCAAGCTGCTGGGGAAGCCTCAAGTCTGCTCAGTGAGCCACGTGTGCCCTCAGCAGTGGGACAGCCACCTTTCCCTCAGTGAGCCTCACATCCCAGGGTCAGCAAATCAAGAGGCACCAGGCATGCTGTAGGTGACTCAGAGCGAGTGCAGTGGGCCATGGTGGCCAGGGGCCAGAAGCAGGCAGAAAGCCACCGGGGCTTAGGAGCCCCTGGGGTGGCAGTGAGCAAAATCGGGCTCTGCTCACTGCTGCTGGCATTTTCTATTGACCCATCTCCAAGGACTTCTGTTGTGCTCTGTGTTCCTAAGGGTTTCCCCCCTTGGTTTTTTTTGGTGGTCTCCTGCACCTTTTTTTCTCCAAATTTTCCTACCCTGGCAGCAGCAGGTCTTGTCCAGAACTGGCTCTTAAATATCAGCAAAGTAGCTCGAAACAACAATGGGTGGAATCCTGCGGCTCAGGAATTCGTATGCCAGAGCCCTGCCTGTGCCTGTGCCTTATGTCAGGACCTCCTTCTCTGTGCAAAAACTAGGGATTAGTGGAGTTTTTTTGCCACAGAGCTCCTGAGAGGCAAATGTTGTGCTAGGTTTCTCAGGAGTATATCCATTAAGTTCATGGCTGGCACACAGAAAGTAAGGCCAGGGTAGCAGAGCAGCTGGGAGCTGGTCACTCCCTGCATCCTCACATCTCACATGATGTGAGAACACCACGTTCCAGGAGGGGCGAGCAGGGTAAATGTGCTCAAGGTGCTGCCAATGAGGTTTGGGTCACTTAGAGAGTAGTCAGGAGCGGTGAGCACTGGAAGATCCAGCTGCCGTCCCCATCCATGTCCCTTTCAGTGCTGGCTTTAGTGTGTCTGCAGCCTGGATCCAGAGCGCCCTGGGGGGCTCCTGAGGCTGCCTTTGCACTCAGGGTGAGGATGCCCAGGAGCCCCTGAGGCCGCAGTGGGGACCAGGGCTGGGGCTTGTGGCCTGGCAGGCGTGGCTCTGGGGGCTGTGACATGCCAGGGCATGGGTCACTGTCACTGCCCTCTGCAGCCCTGGATAGCTCTGTGATGCTCCAGGGACAATGGCAAGAGTGGGGAACTGGCTAGGTTAGGGTCTTGCCTGAGCCAGAACCTCCAGGCCAAATGCCCAGCAATAGAGACCCCTGGAGGGCCGAGTGAAGGAAGCAGAGGAGGCTCTTCTGCGGTGTAAAGTGCAGCAAATTCATCAGGAGAGGCGGGGCAAAGGTTCACAGGTGAGAATGCCCAATGGGAACAGATGTTGAAAGAACCCCCAGCACTCCTCTGCATGGGTTTTTAAAATCTTTCAAAACACGGGGTGGACACCATATAGTAACCAATAAGCGACTCTTGGGGTCGGTTTTGAGGGCTACAACAAATCAGAACAAGGGGAAGAGAGAGCTTTGGGATAGGGATTGGATCTTAGGGTGAGGGACAGGGAACTTTCTGGAACAAAGGGTAGGGTTTGGGCTGATGGATGGGGCAAAGGGGCCGGGTTGTCTTGACAGACAGGGAAAATCTGGTGAGGTGGGAGTGGATTCCTTGAGGGACACTTGGGTAGGAGGGCATAACATAGGGGAGAAACTAACTGTAGTAACTCGGGGAACACTTGAACATACCACTATATAACAGAACATTTGACTCAATAAACTAACGCACTGCAACACAGAAATTCAGGCTTTCGGCAGCTGAGAGGTGGCAGTGTTAGAACCCGCAGCAGCTGGTGAAAGCCATCTCTGTCCTTCAGGTTCTTGCTGTGTGGAAGGAGCTGCGAGTTGTGGTGGCTGCACTCCCCCTTTGCTGGGAGGATGATCTGTACCAGGGGAGAGCAGAAAGCTGCCATGGTGAGCAGAACATGCTCAGAGCATTACAGTTCAGAGAATGGCACTGCCATTTCCCACTGAAGGGAAAAAAGCTTGAAAGCATAGAATTCTGTGCAGAACCATTGCACAGATTTTCTCTTCTAGAACATGCCCATTTTTGTCTACTGTAGATGAATACTCTGGGCTTTATAGAATACATGGGGTTTTTTCCTTAAGGTTTTTGGGAGAACTCTCAAGTTAATTTCTGTTTGTATTTTACATCCAGATTTACATGCATACAGGTTTTATTTAATTATTATTTTTCTTTAGTAAATACTAAGGGAAAAATACCTAAGCATTTTTTAATCCTTTGGGATGTTGTGATTAATATTCTAAGAAAGAAAACCTTGTTGAACAAGTGTGAAAACACAGAGAGAGGGAAAATAGCATAGACATCTTTTAGAACAGGGCATGTAATAAGGACTGCAGAACTGAGTAATTCCTCCAAGGGCAGAATTAGCAAGATATACCACCAAGAGTAACTGCCAAGATACTTCCTTAAATCAAGGGAAATGTGACCTGCAGCCATACGAAGCACAGCCAAAGCAAATGAAAACCTTTGGAAAAGAGGGAATTTTGCCAGTGACATCAGTCTGTCTGGATAACTGAGGGATGCCCATCAATATTGCACTACATTCCTCAATATTTGCAATGTCTTTTCTCCCAATTTCTGTGAAATTAATAAGCTGCAGTTGTTTACCATTAACTTAAGCTCTTAGGGGAATTACCAAGCACCATGTATGTTTTTCTGTAGCTGAGCAGGACTTGAGTTTCCCAAATCTTCTACAAAGCAGAAGGGAATCACACAGTTACTTGTGCTAATGTTAATGAAGGGTTTCATGAAAGCAGGTGAATGAGAGCATTGCATTGTAAAACTTCCACATGCAAGAAAACAGGAGTCCACTTAGAATAAAACATACAAGGCTAGCATAACATCAGAACAGGATAAAATGAAATTGCTAGACAGGAACTGATGCATCAGAAATTAGATGTGTCATTTCTGATACATCTGCATGCATTTGCAAGCTAAAACAGAAAAGGAAGGGCAGAGATTATAAGGAACGAAGATTTTAAAATTGCGCTGTGCAGAAGAGACACACGAACCACCAATGTGAACACAGCTGGGAGATTCAGCTTGGAGATGGATTAGAGTGGAATCCATTCACTGAGGCTTTCTGGTGGACATGAGTGCAAAGACTGAGGAAAAAAGGAAAAAAGTTTAATTTCTGAAAGCTATTTAGATTCCTGGAAGCATTGTCTAGAGATCTAAAAATCTGAAGCCTCAGAGAATCTGAACCTAAAACATCCCCAAATGGATTGATAAGGTATGATGTGCACATCTCTGCTGCTTTCAGAGTCAATGAAATTGACAATGAGTGTCTGGAAATTAGGAATGCCCACCCAGATTTTATCTCCATTACTTTCAGAACACCTTAATAAGGCACTTCCAGAGCTGAACACTGACATTCTCACCCTGCTCTATTTACTTTACATTTGAATACAGGCTGGTAGAAGGAGAAATTGGTCTGTAATTTCTCCCCAAATGACCTGTTGCACTTTCAGGTCAGGGGTAGATGTAGATTCAGCTAATCACTCTCTCTGTCCATGAATATTCCACTAGTGAACTGACATAAAGAACATCCTTGTTCTCTTTTGTACCTTCCTAAATGGTGCCCAATGAACAGGACACTTGCATAAATCTCACAGAAAATCACCAAAATTGCTGAAATTGACACTGAATTCCATGATAAAAGCTTCTGAGGAAAGGCTTGACAGAATCACTGAAGAAACTGAATCTTGGAAGAGAAACACATTTCAGCACAGATTAAGGGGAAAGAAAAAGAAATGCTGTAAAAATTCCAAGTGGAAGGTAAGGAGAAACACAGGAAGCACAGAAAGAACAAGGCCCTGTCAGATGACCTGTGCAAGGTAACTTTGTGCCCCAGCACTGTTAGAGGACATTCCCTGTCATTGGTGCAAGCAGCTGGAGCCATAAATGCTGATTGATTTGGGGGCCACAGTCTTGGTAAGTGCAGAGGTGGTTCAATAACCTGACATGAGGGAGTTCCCTCAGAGCAACTGGGATGCCAGAAAGAAGCGAACAGCTCACCACAGCCTGGCCCGCTCGGCTGCTTTTCCTTCTGACCCTCCTGGGGAGGCTCTGACATTTCCTCTTCCCTGATGGAAGCGCAGCTGCTGCCAAGGGAAACGTCCCCACACTCACTCACTGTTCCCTGTGCTTGCCAGATGTCCCATCTGCTGTCCCTGTCCAGGAGAGCTGCTCTGCTCGGGAAGAGGAGCCGAGGGAGAGCCTGGGAACATCGGCGGCTGCAACCCCTCCTGATCTGGTGCTGTTTATGGATGTGTAGCTAGATTTGGATAGGTACAAGTATAGGGATATTTACATACACTGACTGATATTTGTATAGGGATATTATGTGTGTATATTGTTATATTGATGCGTGTATATTCTCTGTTTACACAGTTGTACAGCTCTGTAGCTGTGCATTTCTATTGCTGGAGTTGTATGGATTTTTTTATTGGTCCATTGATATTTGTGTATTTATAGACAGGTTTGTTATATTTGTATTATATTGTCATGTTATATGTCATGAAATATGTAATGCATGTTTACATCTCTATATTGTTATGCCCATATATGTATTTACTTCTATTTATTATATATGGAGTTGTATAGTTCTAAAATTCTATTTATTTAGTTCTGGATCTGAGATTCTTTAGAGAGGGATATTGATGTTTCTGTATTTGTATATGGGCTGTACAGTTGTAGTAATATGTAATAAATTTGATTGTTAAACTTCAATTCAGTAACTTCAACATTTGTGTACAGTGAGTTGTTGCAGACGGTTGCAATAAAGTAACTTTTTTTCACTCAAGTTGATATCTGTATATATTTACATAGCACAATTCTCAGAATAAATTAGATTTTATTCATAAATTGATATTTCTATGTTTCCATATTGGTAGCTAGCACAGATGTTGTAATTTAAAATAAATTTCATTTTTAAACATAAGTTAATGTTTGTGTATTTGTACATTAGTAGTGCGGGTGTAGCTATCTGCAATAAATGCAATGTTTCAACTGAAGTAAGTGTAGATTTGTGCTGCCCAAAGCCATGAGCAGATGTAAATGCTGGAGGATTTTGGCCGTGCCAATCTCCGGCCATGCCCGGCACATGCCCCACCTGCACTCGGGCTGGGCAGGGGAAGCGCAGATTTGGGCTGGCAGCAGAGCCCCACGTTGGCTCAGAACTCGCTGCAGAGGCTGCTGAGAAAACTCCGGGGCTCCATGGGCACAGAATCCAAGCAGGAGCCACCCGGGGAGGACAAATCCCTCATCCCACGGGCAGCTCTTTAGGAAAGGGCTCCAAGTGTCCCCCTGAAGCTCATCCCAGAGAGCAGAAGCCAGCAGGGATCCTGAGCCAGCTCTGCTGCCTTTGGCAGCACTTTGGCAAAAGAGCTGCAGCAAGGGGGAGGCAGCAGCGACTGTGACTGCTGCAGGCTGGGGATGAAGGGAGGGCCATGGACACAAGTGCTGAGATGCCCCAAAATCCAGAGGGAGGCTGGAGAGCTGGGAATCAACTTGGCATTTCAGTGCCAAGCTCTCACAGGCACTGAAATGATGGAATCCCTTTGTGTGAAGTGACCTGGAAGAACTGACAGGGAGTTGCTGCTAGGATCAGCAGTAGCAGAAAGCAAAAATGTACAAACACTAGGAGATCATCTAATATCCCCCACAAGCAAAGGCTTCAAAAATGATCTCATATATTTAGAATAGAATAGAATAGAATAGAAATCAAAATATATAATATATAATATGCATGAAATTGAATGTACATGTATTTTTGGACAATTTTATTTTTTGATATATATTTTCATTTAAGATATATATTTGAAATAGTCTTTCAGCTTGGGAGAGTGAAGATTTACAACAGTGCAAAACCATCTGCCCACAGAGCAGTCAGCCCCCGGGTGTGTGCATGCACACCCACCCACTGTGCCTGCTCTTCTCAGCATCTCGGGGCTGCTGTTTGCACACAATTGGGATGAATTTAACTCGACCGAGCCACGAGTGGGGTGTCCAGCTTGTCATGAACACTCATGTAGCAACGAACAACACAGAGCTCTCAAATCACATTATCACAGGTCATTTCATTCCTGCTGGGCACTGCGGAACTCTTAAAAGACACAGAAAAGGGGTGGAAAACATTGGCATCATGCTACTGCTGGTAGAAAAATCTCCTGGAGAAAAATCTCTTGGGTTTCTTCAGGTGGTAGCTTTCCAAAAACTAGGAAAACTGCTGAGCACTGGTAGCCCAATTGTGAATGGTTTTCTTGACTTGGCAAAGCTGGGGTGTTAACAACGGACTCCATCCTTGGTCCAAATCACCTGCCCTCACCTGCAGACAAAAGCACCACCACCACCAGCAGCAGCTACATCAGTCAGTTTTCTCAGAAAGCTGTGTTAAATTTGGGAGAGGAAAGGAAAACACATCAGACACTGTGGATTAATGACAAGACTCCGAGGAACAGTTCCAAAGCAAAGGGCAGCAGCTTCTCTCTGGGCCACTCCTTGTGCCCCAAGGCAGCCGGGCTGCCCTGGCTGCCCAGGACCCTGCGCCCCGCGGGCTCTGCAGAGCTGCACAGCGGGGAGGCAGCTTCGGGCACCTCAGCCCCTGGGCAGGAGGGGCTGCTTGCTCTGCAGGGCTGCCTGTGGGCAAAAGCAGGGTGCTGGCCTTGTGCTCTTGGCCCCAGCCTGGCCTTGCAGGGCTAATCCTGTTCCCTGTCTCAAATGTGCTAAGGACAGACTTGTTTGTTTCCAGCTCTGCACAGGTGTGATTTGCACCACAAAATACTGAAGGACTAAGGCCTGAACAACAGACCCTGACTGAAGCCTCAACAACAGGACCTGAGCCAAAGCTGCCCTCTAGATGACCTTCCCAACCCAATCTTCTATGTACCTGCTCCTTAACCAAGTGTTACTATCAAAAGGATTGTTACATGCATTCACTGGTGAAACACGTCTTCACCTTTCTGCATGAGGAAAATGGACAAGGCCACACCTGGCCTTGGTTCCTCCTTGAGCCCTGGGCAGGCTCGGGGAGAAAACCAAGAGGAGAATGACACCAGCTGTGCCCCAGCAGAAGCTCTGGCACATTGCTCGTCCAGCACGTTCAGAGCCGGTCTGCTCTCACAGCGCACTCGGGAGCCTCGTGGCCACCAAAGGTGGAGGCACTGCAGGATTTCCCGGTTCCCGGCCGTGGCTCTGCAGGGCTGGGCTGGGACAGCTTCCCCCAGCTGATGTGCAGCTCTGCATGAAGGGGAAACCATTGGGGTACCTGCTGATGGATCTTCCTTAATCACCAGAGGCACCCATTTGTAATAATGCTGAGGTGCATTGCTTACCTTATCCTTTCCTGACTCTTTTTTGCACTTTTGCATTACAGTAAATTACACTGTTCCTTCAGCTGGTGTCGGTGTCTGCATCTCTGACCCTCTCCACCATTAAAACAAACACACAGCCAGTTTAGCATGAGATCTGCCTCTCTGCCAGCCCATCTCTTGGCAAACACCGCTGGTGGCCATCTCCACAAATGAAATTCCCACTTTGCAATTTCCTTTGCTGCAGGCAGGTGAGAAAAGGAGCCACTCCCAGCTCTGGACACCTCCAGAAACCAGCTGCTTTCAGCAGTCAATACCCTGAAATATCAACCTCCTTCCTTAACCTGCCACAGGGAGCTCCGACCAAGAGGCCTTTTGTCCGAGGATACCCACAGAAGAGCTGGAGAAGGGAGCAGTTTGAAACACAGCTGCTTCAGAGTTTAAATCTGTCTTTATCAAATGAGCACACACCAACCTGTCCCAAAGGAAAAGCAGGCAGGAAAGAGAAGCTCCTCTCCCACATCAGCAAACTCTGTGCTTCCTTCTGTTCCAGCTGGAGAGTGGAGGCCATGGGCTGCCCCTCACTTTGGGAAGGCGCCCTGGGAATTGGCCTGATCTGGGAGGGGAGCAAAGGAATTCCCCAAAAAGTAGGAAAAGATTCTTTGGAAGCATTAGATTATGACAATATTTCTGGAGGAAAGCAAAAAAAAAAAAAAAAAAAAAAAAAGGTAATTGCAGTAATTCAAGAAGTTCGCAGAATGAAATTTGTTCGCCAATGCACCAACCCCAAAGTCTCTGTGGTGTGTCAGGAAGATCAGGAATGTAGAGAGCATTTTGAGCAGACACCGGATAGAAGCAAGCTGCACAACCTTGCATACGTGCCTTAGAGCAGAAACATGCTGTCCTTGGGCAAATAATATAAAGAAGTTTGCCAAGATGTACCCCAGGAAAAGAGATGTGAAGCAAGATGTTCTAAGGATGTGAAGAGAGGATATGGGGCAGAATGTTCTGCTGATACTTTTGCCAATCTATGTACCTGACCAAAGATATGTTAGCTCTTTGTCCTACACATAACACTTTGTAACCAGTTATATGTATTCACCCGGTGCTGAACCCTGCATTACCATATAAATGTACCCTGAGATTTGCAATGAACTAAGCACTGATCATTACCTCCATGAAGATTGATCTCTGCCTGCAGAGGGCTCCTTTCTCTATTACCCCTCTCCTTTTCCACGTCTCTCTCCCGTATACCTTATTTCTCTATCTGGCATCCATATACTTTCTTTCTTTACAGGAATGAACCTTCAAGACTTGGATAAACACCACTGGTGTCCGTCCCCCAGAGCATGAGCAGCTCCCCAGCAAGACTTCAAGACTAAGGGACAAAGCTTCCCCCCTCAGCTCTCCACAGCAGCTCTAGGGAGTCTCTCTCCATTGCAAGATCTCCTTTGTCAGTCTACAGTGACAAGAGTTGGCTGCAGGAGGCATTTGCATTGGAGCTGTCCCCAGATGGGAGGAAGAAAAAGAAGAGGTGATTCCTGAGGAAAGAAAAAGGCAACACCATTTGGGAAGACACCAGTGTGAGTTTGCTACAACTCTAAGCCAAAAATCCCATGAAGAAAGCAATATCCATCCATGGGGCAGCGCTTTGGCTTTGATATCAATGCTGACAAAATTGCTTCCCATTCCTGCTGCCGTAGCTCCAGTTCAGTAGAAATGTGCCACCTCTGCCAAAGACAGGCAGACATGGTGAGATAAAACCAGCTAGTCTGCTGAAAAGGAGTCCAAATGAATGTTTTCTAACTCCCCCTTTGCCTCCTCTCTGCAGCCAAGACAGAGCAATGTCCTTCCTCTCTGTCCCCGATGGTGACCCAGGCATGGGATGCAGTGTGGGGACAGAGCCTGTCACTGCTCCCAGTGCCCTGCCCTGCTCTTCCCTGCCTGCCTTGCCCTTCCCTGTCCTGCGGGATCCTGCTGTGCTGTGCCAAGCCGAGCCGAGCCCGGCCAGCGGTCATGCATTTTGGGAATGACCCTCCCCTGTGCCGCACGTAATGAGCATAACACCTTCTAACTTTGACTAGTTAGAGAGTCTTTGTCCCTGATTTGCAGTTTTAACAATTCAGGGAGCTTTTGTTTTCCCTGACAGTACAGTTGCTGCCAAGGGAAACACACCCAAAGACCAAAAGTGACCCAGCCTTCCCTTTGCTTCCCTTTTCCTTCCCTCACTGCTACACAGCGCTCTCATACCAGGACCTCAGTGCTGCCTCACCTGAGGATTTAGAGCTGCCTCCAGGCCCTTCCAGGCTAAGTGCAGGTGCTCAGGGCTCTGAGGTTTCCTAGCTTCTTGGGAGAAGGTGTTTGCTTCATCTGGACTTCTTGGGGTTTCACTGGAGGAGCAAGGCACAGGCAAATTTCATCTCCACTGTGAGCTCTTCATTCTGCTTGTTCCCATGAAGCTCAAATGCCAACCTGAGCTCATCATTCCTCTGGTTCCCGTAGACCATCACAGCCCTTCCATGGCCTCTCCAGACAGGAGCAGCTGCACATCTTCAGAGCAGCAGTTGCCAGCCCGCATCCCATCAGGGAGGGAAAGAGTTTCTACCCTTGCTTTCCAAGCAGGTCCTGGTTAATGATCTTCAAAATGTTTTCCTGCAGTGCTGTATCATGGGTAGATCTCAAGTGAGAATCAGGTAGAAAGGGTCAAGTCGCCTAGGAAGGGGGACCTTGAGAACAGAAAGATTCTCTGCCTGCTTTTCCTGGCCTTGCTGCAGATTTGGAGGGTGTTCTGGGCATTTTGCAGACAGCCTCTCTGTAGGGGTACAAGGGCAAGGTGGAAGATATTGCCTAACAAGTGGTCAGTGTTAGGTGCACTCTCCTCTTTCTTTGAATGAAGCCAAACTAGGACTCTGATAGGATATTGCAGATGTTTAAGACTGTCTGCCCTGCAAATCAAGCCGTGCCATTTGACGCTGGCAGGGGCTATGTAGAAATCCCGAGCGGGCCGGGGCTGCTGAGGAACGCGCCTCGAGCTGTTTGTTTTCCAGCATCACTCTCATTACGTGGTTATGACAATGGGAAGATGCCAGCAGCTCACATCCCAGGCAGCAGACCAAGAACTTAATGTTAAAACTTACTTTAAAAGTTTTTTGACCAATCACACAAAGCAAAAGCATATTGACAGTAGTTCTATCCAATCACTATAAGCACAGGTACCTTTGGTTAAAACAGTGCTTGTTTATTTCGAATACAATACCTACTTGTAAGCCTTAAAACACAATGCACTGAGCTCCATTATTAAGCTTCAACCTTCCCAATATCTTGCTAGATAAACTTTTCTGTAGCTTGGAGATTTATTCTAGACCAGCGTTAATACACAGACCATTGTTCTATTTGTCCTTGCTTTTCTGCAGTTTAAATAAGTTTTCTGCTGACCTATCTGACGGCTGCTGCTTGGCTCTAATCACAGTTCTGCTGTATCTGAGACCTGCCTTTGCAGCTTTCCCAAAACTCTCTAATTTTGTGGATTCCCTCAGAGGACTCAGTGTCAGAGCCTCTGGAGAAGCGTGGAGGGCAGGGCTCAGGCAGGCTGTGCCAGTGCAGGATTTGAACTCAAGGCACCAGGAAGCACCAAGGCTGCAGACAGGAACTCAAGTCTTCTCATCTCCGAGCCTGCCAGAGGCAGGCTCAGAGCAGCCATCTCAGCCCTCTCTAAACCAGTGGGGGCTCTGTCCTTACCAGGCTCCTCGGGCTCCTGGGGATTGTTCCCACAGCTCTCGGTGCCAGGCAAAGCTCCCTCTGCTGCAGCTCTGTCCACAGGCTCCCCTCCTGAGGACTCAGGGGCAACATTAATATTCCCCTTGAAAGAGAAACAGAAAGGAAGAAACCCTTCTCACCACTTAGACAAAACACCTGGTCCAACAACTCCATGGCTCACACACTTAATCCCTTGTTCCTAACAAGAACTCTGGGCCCCAAAGCCCTTCAACAGTCAGAAAAAATTGACTTCTCAAACACAGTCCAAAAGCTGTCAAAGCTGACAGTGACAGTGTTGAACATGGGGGTGACACTGAACACATGGAATGGCTGCTAAGGAAATCAATTGCTGCTCTGTTCTGTAAGGTTGCATGTCTGACAGCACTAACATCAGTCCTCATGTCACTAATTGCAATGGAAGTAGCACTGTCTTCTTTCTTCAGCCAACACCCCAATCGGTGTCATGGTTTCAATGCCTCACCCAAGGCAAGTTGATGTAGAAATAAATTCAATGTGCCTCATTTTGCAGGGCCCTAGGGTCTGAAATTGCTATTACAGTTTTCTTTATAATGGTGGGCAAATCTTTTTTCTCTGTGTTTTCTCTTGATGGCTTTTTTAACGTTAGGTGCTATCACAGTGAGTTGTCTGATGCTACATGGGCCACCTTTAATTTTTGAGGGAATGTCCTGCCAGGCTCTGTCTCCACAAATGAGCCAATATTCTGTTGCTAATTGATGTGGGGACTCATCTAGGTCATCTACTCGTCAGCAGTTTCACCCTTAGGGGGCACTGGGGTACTGCAATTGCACCACAAACTGGAGTATCTGTCCTCAGGATGATGGGGAGTAACATTCAACTGTGGATCTCCCTGGTACTGAAACTCAGCACAAAATTCCATCACCAATGAACCAAGAATTCCAATTCTTGAGGTTCAGAAAGTGCTTTAAGAAGATCAGGGGCCCAGTGATGTCAGCTGGTTATGGGATTGGTCTCGTTGGCAGCCTCACACCAATATTTGTCATGATTGGGTATTGGCTGCTCCTTGGCTGGCACAGGCACACCAACCAGACGTGTTGCAAAGGATTTGTCTGGGCTGAAATGGGTCAAACACACGGTGTCTGAGCCTGCTGACTTGGCTAAAGCAAGGCAAACCTTCGTTTTTGGTTGATCTACAGGCATGTATGCATGCAAAAGCAAGCAAGCAAAACCAACAAGTTCCAGTATATCATATGATCAAGCTCCATGTTCCTGTTCAGCTGTTTTTTGGCAAAAGCTTCCCCATCTATTTCAGTTCTCAAGCAAATCTTTTAGCGCTTGTTCAGGGACTGGCCAACTATAGGGCACTAAACTGTCCCTCTAACCTTCAATTTTTACAAATTTGGATATCTTAGAATTCTTTGGAACACAATGGACACCACGCTTTTGCTGAAAGAGCTCTATGATACAAACCATTTTCCCAGTCCAAAAATCAACATCAAACTCCAGAATTGTAGCTTTCACAGGTTGAACGGGGAACGTCTGGCATGCACCGTAGCTTCTCCGTGCGGCTCACGTCTGCGTGCTCATTTCCCTGCTGGTGGAATTGTCGGTGTGCTCTTGTGTTTGAGACGGTTTCACATCCTTCACCAGGACCCACTTAGGTCCGGCACCTGTGCAAATACAAGCATACCCTTTGCCCCAAGTGATTAGTGGAAATGGTCCTTCAGTTTGTCCTAACTCAAGGTTTCTGATCAAAACTGAAGGATTTTCTTTCAATTTTTCCTGTGTGCTGTTTGAAAAGTGCCTAAAAATTGGAGGATTCGTTCCTGCAAATGAGCTATTAAAAACATAAAGACATATAAAGCTTTGCTCAACCTCATCTGGGGTGTTGCTTGGGCCACTCCCCATTTTCTTGTTGTAGAATGGTTTTAGAGTGTGGTGCGTCCTTTCAACAATTGCCTGACCTGTGTAGGAATAGGGAATTCCAAAATGTGGCGAACACCCCAGTCCATCAAAAATGTGGCCAATTTTTGAGCTGTGTATATGGGACCATTTGTCAGTTTTCATCTGGTGGGGGATCAGTTTGGCGAGCTCTGGGCCCAGTGACACTGACAAGGACAAAAGCAAAAGATGAGAGGCGCTCTCTCTTCCCGGGACCAAAGTCCCACAGCTTTAATGGAGAACAGCTCCAGGAGAGAAAGGGAGTGTCCAGGAAAGGAAAGAGGATGTCCAGGGGAGGCAAGAGAGTGTCCTCCTCGTGGCAGGAGACTGTAAATGCTCGGAGAGGGGGGCAGTAGAAAGGAACTGCCATAGTTCAGCATAATAAATCACCACACTGTAGTTTTCTGCATAAATTGCTGCACTTGTTGAAAACAAAATCCTGAAATCTCCCCAAACACAACCGTGCAGTCCCAAATGACCACAGTGTGGGAGAAAAACCACTCAACCCCCCTGTATACCCAAGCACCAGGTGTCACAGGGAGTACCAATCCCTGCAACTAGAAAGTCCACACACACAGGCTCACCGGGAAGGGAATATCTCTTTATGAGGGGACAGAGAGCTCACTCTTCTCAACACAACACACACCATACACCACATCGGCATCCACCCACATCATCTTCCTCAAACATTCACACACTGAAAATACAACCACAACTACAACACACAGGAAAAACAGCAGCAATAAAACAGGATTTGCTCAATTCACCCCCAGAATTCCTAGCAGGTCCTTATTGACACAGCAAATCCTTTCTGCCATCAGCCAGACCCAAGCCCAAACTGCACAGGCGTACGTCGTGCACAGGACATCTCTGTGTGACTTGTGAACAGCCCTTCCCCTGCATACGCCTTACGGGTTACTTTATACAGAGTTAAAGGTTCCTTTCTCCACAGTGCCAGCAGTCTTGTCTGTCCCCCACGAGGAGCAGCCGAGAGCGGAGGTGCCTCCAGGAAAGGAATGTCCTGGCAGCGCCCAGAGACGTCCAGAGCCCGGATGTTCTTGCTGGAGCAGGGAAGCGTTCCTGCCGCGGTCAGCAAATGAGGTGTGGAATAGAACTCCCCACAGTTAAAGGTAGGAGGTGGTGTGTTTATTACAGCCAGGCACACGAGGAGTTGTCTCCTAAAGACATGCGTGAAGAACCACTGGCTCTCTCTCTCATCTCTACTCATCTAAAATATCTTACACATTCATATAAATCCCAAAAAACCTAACACATATTCATTAGATAACACTGCCTACCCTCCTTTGAATTAAAATGTATTATAATTGAGTCCAAAGTTCCTTCACATTTCTGCAGTCTTTCACTTCAAATGGATTGGTGGGTTTTAAAGTGGGGAATGGTCTCCTTCTGATGAAGGCCAAGACGTCTTCCTCAATTTGACCTCTTTCCTTATGATGTGTTGGCAGGCTTTCACACCCCTTGGCTATAGTTGTAGTTTCGGGGCCCAGGTGCAGGCTACGGTCCTCTTCTTTGTCACAAAGAAATCCGCATCCCATCCCGCTTCTTTAAACATAGTAAAGACAGGCAAGTGACATATTACCCTAGCCTTAACTACCTTATCTGATAAAAATTAATTATCCCTTCTTATTTCTACTCTTCTTGCTATACTCTTTCCCCCTAACTAAATCTTGCTAAAATTTTAAATCTTCCAGTTCTTTTAAATCCTGGATTCATGGCCTCATCTCACACACCAGCCATGGGTGAGCCGATGCTGTAACTGGGAAATTCCACTCCTGAGCAGGAGATCCCAGGCCTGGTTCTGAGCTGGAAGGGTGAGAAGGATGAGATGCACGTGGTTTTGCTCCAGGGGATGTCCTGAAAGTGCACTGCCCACCTGCCCCTGCTGCCGAGCACCACGCTCCACCTCCTTCTCCTGCTCAGCAGATTTTTAGGAATCCAGGGCTTGGTATGTATTATTTGCTACTGCAACAAATAGAAAGAATTTGCTTTGCAAGCCCAGTTTTGTCCTGGCTTATTTTCTGCATGGGTCTCCTCCTGAACCTGGGGCAATGACCAGTAGGGACCTACAGGACACTCCAGTTCTCTTGTCAGTAAATTCGGAGAAGTGATTTAAGTATCAAGAAGTCAATAAGTATCAATCAATAAATGAAATCATTTGGGGGAATATTTAGCCTGTGAGTTTCAGCAAAGTATTGAATATGTCTTAGATCCATGGATACAAACTAGTAAGTGAGATTGCTGGGTGTGCACGTGTTAGGGAAGTGATTCCCCACACATCCAGTGCTGAGATCAAGGATTGCCTCTCTTCTAACCCTGAGCTGGCAGCAGGAATTGGGCCTTGCTTGGTAACGTTCATTTTGAAGACTTCTGTTGAGCAGGTAAGAATGGTGAAAATGTAATCTTTTCCAGTTGTTTTCCTTTGGTTTACCTGTTTGAGGGTTAAAATTGTGTGCTGCAGGTGTGCTGGGTGTGTGCAGAGCAGTGCAGCCCCAGAAACCCCTTGGCTTGCCCACAGGTTGTCATGCCTTGTTGCCAGGTGTGCCCAGCTGTGGCAGGAGAAGGAGCCCGCAGCGCAGTGGGCACCGTGCCCTGCCCAGCCGGGGCTCTCTGGCACAGAGCAGCAGCAGCGCCAGCACCGTTCAACCCGCTCCTGCCTTGGCTTCCCCTGGCACACAGAAGCCTCTGGAAATCAGCGCCGCCAGTGGCGTTCCCAGCTGGGAGCAGCTGCTGCTGGCGGGCAGATGCTGCCAGTTCCACTGCTGCCAAAGGGGAAGAGAGGCAGAGATGTACCCGCACCGGAGCCCTGGGCATGTCCAATAAAGGTGCAAATATGTGGGGAGATTTGTTAGGAAACATTTCAGCTGTGATGCCAACAGTGGCTTCTCTCCTGGTTCTGTGTGTTCTGGACAAGTAATGCAATGGTTGGGTCTGACAATTAAGAAGCAGATGTTATGTGGATGTTCACATGAGTAGTGATTATATTGTAATATATCCTCCCATAGTCCTCTTTCCCGTCCCCCTTGTAACAGCCTGGGCAGTCAGGGCATTTGGGGAGGGCTGGCTCGTGACCAGCAGGCAGGGTGTAACAACACCTGACCTCCAGTCGGGATGCAGGAAAGTAATCTCCACCCATGGGCAGCAGAGAAAGAGTTGACTGGAAAAACTTTTGGAGGGGCTGAGGGTATAAAAGGCAGAGCATCCTTTTTGCAGATGAGCACATGGCTGCTAGTCACAGAGACTCCCAATGATGCGACTTTTCCTTATTCAGTCCTTTGTTAAGGTTTACTAAACCTTTACAATTTTAAAAGTGAGAGTCATTTCTCACACGTGCAAAGCTGTGGGCCATTATCTTGGTCTGGTTTCCTTTGCTTGTGTCCCATCCGAGTGCTCAGTTGGGGTACAGGCTGTAGGTGCTTGGGGCACTCCTGGAGTTCCTCTTGGATCCCCTGAACAACAGGGTTTGGCCCATGAGGGGAATTTTCGGTGCTTTGTGACAGATGAGAATTTCCCAGGCTCTTTTGTGTTTTCTGTAGGGAAGGTTGGTTATTGCTTTGCATAAAGACCAACACAGAGCTGTCCCTTTGTGATGTCAGGGCATGGTTGCGCCGTCGTCATAGTGGCATCAGAAGGTTGCCTTGGTGCACGGAAGGCCTGAGTGTCAGAGCAGTCCTAGGCCTTGCTCAGATCAGGAGAACCTTCCTGGTCAAAGCATCTGTCAGTAGGCAGCTGCCCACTGACAAGAGGCTTGTATTTTTAGCGTTTAGAAAAATTGCAGATATGCCAATAATTAACCATCTGGCCACTGCAGCTTTTGCTGCATATGGCATTACTTATTCCATTTATTATTTCACAAATTTTGCACGTAAGTAGAGGCTTCCCTTCTGCTTAGCTTAGGGTGTAACCTAACCTGGCTTTTGTATGTCTTCCTGCTCTTTCTTGGGGGCTGAGTTTCTGATTTTGAAACAGAAAGAGCATTAGGATGCCTCTGCTTTGGTAAAGCTCCTGTCAAGAGGTTCAGCTAAAAAGGGGGTGTCTGTAGCCACAGGGGCAGCATTTGCAGGGGAACCTGCAGGGCTTGCGTTCCCTGCACGGGAGAGTCTGTGGCAGCAGAGTCTGTCATTTCCTCAGGTTGCTGGGAGAAGCAAGACACCTTTGAAAATGTAGACTGGCAGACCTTCTTTAAGGCTTTCCAAAAACTCTGCAGTTGTTCCCAGAATTCCGAGAAAGCTTCTTTCTTTTTAAATTTTGTCATGAAAGGATTTGACTAACTTGACCTTTTACTAAATGCTAAAATAGTTGTTCCCTTTGAAAGGAAGTGCTGCTGTGCTTTTCCACAATAGAACTGTGCCACCTCTGGGGGATTTTGGGGAAGCTTTTCTGGGCAACGGTTTCCTGCAAGTTAATCAGAATCAGTGCATGACACTGAGTGAAAAAAAAAGAGTACCTGAAGGAGAAGATTTCAGAAGCTGTCTTATGTGTTTGGTAGAACAGGAGCATTGAGTGCTAAAAACACTTTGCATTTGCTTGATCATATTTGTATTCATTTCCTGGCTAAACTGGCTGCAGTGTAGGCACAACCAAGAATATTGTCCTGGTCTCTTGCTGGCTGTGTGAAAGAGATGTGTCTCCTGGAGGGATGTTGTGAAATGGGAAATCATCTCTGTTTGGGCTGACTTGTTCTGTGGGATTCAGCAGCCCAGGCAGTTTTCTGACAGCATCTGGTTCATTTTCCCTTCCCACTACAGGACACCTGAAGCGTGTATTCAGCAGCGCTGAAGATCCTGAGGTGAGTGAGAAAGGAACATTTCATGTTCCTGGTGTTTAAGACTTGTAGAGCAAGCTGAGAGCTTGGCCAGTAGCAGTAGACTGTAGAGGGCCAGCTAGGAAGGCCGAAAGAAAAACCCTATTCATGCCTGTAACAAAAATAATAAAGGCAGAGAGAGATATTTTTAAATTTCCTTCTCAGAGTTTGAAGAACTAAAAACCTAGTTTTGAAAAGAGAACGATGCTTGCCGACAGCAGATAGGGAAAATTTAATGAAGAGCAATTTCCTGTACAGTTGAATTAGATCATTTTAATTTAAAGAGAGGGACTTAGAATGCTATTCCTATCAAACTTGATGATATCTACTTGGAACATGAGGTGGTAGAACAGGAAGGCCATCTTGCAACGGTGCCTGCTGTATCTGAAGTGCAATGGGCACCTTTGTGGCTGGGGAGCTGCGTGGGCCCAAAGGACGCAGGGCTGGCGGCCGTGAGCAGCTGGAGATGAGGCAGCGTGGGGCCAGGGGGCCCAGAAGGCCAAGGGCACGGTGGCTGTGCCAGCAGCAGTGGGGCAGCAGGAGCAGGGCAGGGAGCGTGGCCCTGTGCTGGGCAGCGCTGCGGCCACAGCTGGAGTGCTGTGTGCAGCTGTGGGCCCTGGGAAGCAGAAAGTCATGGAGGGGCTGCAGCGTGGGCACAGAGGGACAGGGGAGCTGGGCAAGGGGTGCAGCACAAGGCCAGGGAGGAGGTGCTGAGGGAGCTTTAGCCTGGACAATGGGGGCTCATGAGGGACCTTCAGGCAGACTGCCATTGATCCCTGCCTTGGATCCATAGAGCCAATGCTCAGCACGAGGGCTGTTTGCCTGCCAAACATCCCTTCACTGCATCCAAGTGCTTTAGACACTGGTGTGGGTAACGCTTTCATATTTTGTTGATTTGTTTGTTTGCTAGAAGGAGAAGCCTTGTGCAATTTCTCCTTCTCCAGGGAGCAAGGGAGCTTTTTTCTCAGTCTTTCCTACCCTTTTACAGCACTGGCAGAAATTCTGCTAGAATTTCAGTTTTCAAGGGGGCAGTTCTGGACAATGCAGTATTTTTGCACAAGAACACATCGTTTGGGGCAGGGATGTTGGTGCAGAACGAGCTGTTCTGGTGCCAGACCAGCCAGTAGGGCTTGCCCATCCTTTTCAAGTAAACGGCTCCCGTGTCTTTTGGCTGCCCAGGGAATCAGTGTGTGTTGTGTTTGGGAACTGAGTAGGAAATCAATGCCCTTGCATTCCAGCTGGTGCTCAGAGATTAGAGGAGCTGGGAGGGGCTGGGCTGCATTTCTGATTCCAGCCACTTCAGCACCATCAGTGTGGGCGAGTCCAAGCAAAGAACTTGCCTGAGCACAGATGCACAAAGAGAGCCGTTCCCAGTGCAATGCTCTGGGTCTGATTGCATTCCTTAAGGACCGACATGCTCCAGATTCCCCAAGAGTGTGGGTTACTGAAGCAACAGGAGAGCAAGTTCAGGATGGCTGCTGGTTGGGGCACTGCTGCCGAGTGCTGATGTGTGTAGCGACAGAAAGGACAGGATTGATTCAGGGTGACCCCCACGTGGCGAAAAATGTGCTTTCACTCTATGATTTAGAAGTTTAAACAAATGCTTTATTAAGCAATGTTATATTACACTAGTACTATATTAAAACTATAAGTAAGAGATATTATACTAAAAGCATACGAAAGAAAAACTCGTGACTGTCTCCACACAGCCTTTTATCTAATTATCTAATCAGTCTAAACAACTATCACTAAAATCCAATTAACAAATCACTTTCAGTAAACAATCACTATAACACATTCTTCATGTACTAAAAAACAAGAACAGCAAGTAGAGATAATAATTGTTTTCTCTCCTTCTATGAGTTTCTCACTCTCTTCCCTTAAAAAAAACCTAGGAGAGAGAATTATATCTCTCTCCATTCAAAGAATGTAAATACTACAGCACAGTAAAGAGAGATGATAAAAGTGAGATCTGTCTATCTATCGATTTTAATCTTCCTGGCTCTGCTCCAAAGCAGTGGAAGATGCATCCCTTCAGGAGAGAATTAGAGACAAGTTCCATTGACTGATCCTGAGCAGGCAGAGATGTTTCCCCCTCCAGAGATGGTTGTTTTTTCCCCTCATGTTTTCCTACTCCAGCCTTTTCTCACCTGAAGCCTTCATTTGTCCTTTAAATTTTTGCATGTCTTAAGGGAATGGAACTATCCCATGCTGTAGCTGGGGTCTGGTGACTCTGGTCATACATGCCATGCCATACATGGCACATGGTTTCCTTCACTGGCATCCCCAGGGCTGTGTAAGTGCATTCGTTAACGGGGCCTTATGAGAAACTCTGTTACTGCTGGTCAGAATTCTCCGTTGACAAAAGAGGGAGAAGAAACACCTTGGTCCTCCTCCATATACTGAGGTGGCCATAGAGGTTCTCTGACTTCCATCAGAGACCTTTGCATGCATCCTTATCTCCTGAATGACCCGGTTTTCTAACAAGAGTGTGGATGTCAGGAAGGAGGAATGCTGGTGCAGGCCTGAAGAGAAGGTGAACTCCAGAAGTGTCTCTCACAAGGAGTGAGCTCACCCAGGAAGTCCCTGCAGAGCCAGGATGGAGCTGTGGCACAGGGCGGGGAGTCAGTCACTACTGAAAGACAAACAGGACACGGCGGAAGCAGAGGGAGGCCCTCACCAGACCCTTGAGAAATGCCACCCCTTCCCTGTCAGCTGCCTGAGAGGCTGCTGGAGCTTCAGTCCCAGATGGCCCCTGATTGTAGGGCCAGGGTCACTTTGGAATCTGTGCCTCCCCTCGGGCAGAGAACGACCCAGGAGAGCAGCAGCAGAGTGCTTTGGGAACGTGTGAGCCCAGCAGTCTGTGAGTCTTGGCCCACAAAGGGCGTATGGGAAGTTGAAACCCATCTTCTCTTGCTTTCCGTGCAGGTGCTTCTAGAGAAAGAGCAGGAGCACACTGCCTCATCTGAGCTGCCATGCCAGACTCAGGGAGAGCTGTTCCCAGCCCGAGGGCAGGAAGAGCAGCTCAGGCAGCAGGTGGAAGAGCCACAGGAGAATGGCCAGGTAAGCCTGACTGGCCAGGCCACAGAGGGAAGGGCAGGGAGAGGGGCATAAACCAGAGCTCTTGGGACTGAGGAGGCCAGGAGTCCCACAGGCAATGGAAGCACAGAGCCTTGCAATCTGCAGTGATCAGCCCTGGGACAGGAGGTTTGCAATGGAGGCAGATGTGGGGAGGGAAGCAGAAAGAAGGGGCTGAATAAATGTGATTTTGAGGCTGCAAGAGGAAAAAAGCTGAGCCTGATGGCAGCTCTCAGTCCCTTGCTCTGCTTTTGTGTGTACAGAACATCAAGGCAGAGCCACAAGCAGAGCTGCCCGAAGCTCAGAGTGACATCATGGCAGTGAAGAGAAAGAACAAGGAAGACATGGGAAGAATTCAAGAGGAGAATCTCCATCAGCAGAGGGGCAATCATCAAAACCAGGTGAGTGAAAGAGTGGCAGCCACTCCACTCATGAAATGTCCTCTCTTTTGTTTATTAGAGAACATGAAGGAACAGCTGGATGCAGAGCTTCAGACAGCTCACAGTATGATCAAGGCAAGGCATAGGCAGCTGGAGGAAGAAATGAAAATCATCAGAGAGAAACTTAATCACTTCCGTCAGTCTCTGCAAAACCAAGTGAGTGAAAGAGGGATGCAGCCACTGCAGTCACCAGTCTGGTGGTTTCTGCCCTTCTTGCCTTTCCAGTGCAGAGCAGCAGGGAGTGGGGCCATGCCTCTGAGTGCCATGCTGCTGTAGTGTGTGTATCACAGTCACTCTGAAGGACATTTCCTGGTGTGCTGAATCTCAACATCTGCCCTGGACAGTGAAACTTGTCTTTTGGCCTTTTGGCCAGCAGTCATCCAAATTGATTCCTGCTGGCCTGTTCCTGCTCTCCTTTTTTCTTGAGGTGTTTTTACAGTGGAACTTGGTGACCCAGATGGAGGATTGAAACAAGCTGTTGTATCCCCTGTCAATCTGTTCTTTGCATTTCCTCACAGTCGATGACTCCTGGCTGACAGAGACAAGCTGTAGTGTCTGACTGCTTTGTTCTGTTTGACTTGAGGTGCAAGTGTTGACATCTCACCGGGCAGCCTGCGAAGACTTGCAGGGAATGTGTGGCAATGAAGAACCCCAAGTTTGGAGTGAGGCACAGGAACAGTGCCCACCAGAAATGCTCCAGGTCCTGCACATCATGGGCGCTGAACCTGCTGCTGCAGCAGCATCACCTCGAGGAAGCCCTTCTGTGAAACCTGGGAACTCAGGCTGGGGCACATCCTGGGAACAGGAGATTGAGGAGGAGTACCTGGAGCTGCTGGGTACGTCTGGGGTGTTTCTTATCTGAGGGACAGTGTGTTGTGTGCAGGTGTCAGCAGAGCTGTACCAAATGCTCCTCCTGAGCTCGGTGTCACAGGGCCATTTAGGACTCCCCAGAGGCAGTGCTGTGCTCCGAGGCAGCGAGAGAGCTCTGGGTGTTCCTGCTGCCTCTGAGGGCACCTGGGACTGGCTTGGGTTTGCCTGAGCTTCCCTCTCTGCTAAAGGCTGAAGCAGGGATTGTTCTTGGATCAGCAGAAGGCTGTGACCAAGCAAATGATCTAGGCAAGTCCTGTGTGCTAGTGGCCAAACTGAACAGAATTTTTAGCTTCCTAAATTCTCCTTAGACTCCTGACTTGCAACCAGTCATCACAGCAAAAAAACTTCACAGAAATGGACTGATTTTGGAGTTTTGTCTTTTTGGTTGGGCATTTTTTTTGGGGGTGGGGGGGTGGGGTGGGATTGCTTTTCTGTTGTTCATTTTTGGTGGGGGTTTTTTGTTGTGTTTTTCTCCATCCCGAAGGAGGCCTTCTACCCCACGTTTTACTGATGTCATTTTATGACTGTTACTGTTACCACTACTACACCTGCAGTTTATTTTCATGAGAATGCTATCTTTTTGTCAATAAGAACTACTTTGAAAGAACATCAGGTTACAGGACAAATAGAGAGCACAAGGTATTTTCCATGTGCCGCCATAGGAAAAACAGAGACTTTGATAACAAACTTTATTTAATCTTCTAGTTTTATGCTTATCAAGATGTGCCCAGGAGACACATCCAAGTGGCGTGATCAGATAAAACTGTACTGCAGGCATTTCTCAGGAGAGAGCCTCCAGCCCAGCCATGGTATATCCCTCAGATGCATGGCACTTTTCCATACCTGATTCCCACTCTTTGCCATGACTGTTAGAATCCTACCCATTGGCCCAGGCCCTGCTCAGATCAGTCTCTAGGAAAACACATCAAGCCCTTTGTGATTCTGCAGCACAACCCAATGAATCTGCTTCTTGCCCGTAACAGCTGCCAGTGCTGTGCTCTCAGATAAGAGACCTGGTGGGGCTGAGACCAGAGCCCAGTGGATTCTGTGTCTGCCATCACCTGTTGGGACAAAAAGGGCACTGATGTGTGCCTCGGTGTGGCTGATCTCAAAGCCCATCCTGTTGTGTCCTGAATGGGGGCAACAGCTTGTCTGGGGCTCAGGCTCACTCTGGCTTCTTCCCATCAGTGCCTGTCAGTGCTCATGCTGGGGCTTTGCCAGCCTTGTTGTGGTCGCTGCCCTGTCCCTGAGGGCTGGAGGGACTGCAGAGGCTGGAGCCTTCCTTAGCTGGGAGAGGGGCATCTTTGAGCTCAGCCTGCTCACAAACAGGTCAGGGTCCTGATGCTGAAAGCCCCGTCAGGATCGGTTACAGCTGGAGCTGCTCTGGTTTACAAATGGGAAGGCATTCCTTTGGCAAACTGCTGAAAGGTGGGGAAGATGTCCTCCTCTCCTGGGATTGTATGTCCCTGTGCTTTGTTTCCTGTCAAGAGAACTCTTCAAAAGACTGTACAAATCAGTCTCTGTGCTGGCCACCTGTGCTGCAGGGCTGTCTGCCTGGTTGTGGTTGTTGCTACCCAGCCGACCACAAAGGGCTCAGAGCTCCAGGTGCTGGGGCTGCCTTTTGTATCTCCTGGAAGCTGGGATCTCTGCTTTAAAGTCAGCATCTTGCATTTTGTTTCCCTCAGGGAGAATGGTGAACACCACTGAAAATCCCCTGATGAAATACACACATCTGAATTATATTGGCAGCGGGTGAGTCCAACAGCAGTTACTCCTGCACAACCGTGGGCCAGGTGTGTTTGGGGTGGAATGTCTATCCAGCGTGAAGTCAGGACAGCTGCAAAGATGATCACACACTGGGGATAGATCGTCCCGTCTCTCAATGCTGCTCAGAATTTGTGAGTGGGCTCAGAAGGCATTGTCAGAGATGCCTTGCTACCGAGGTCTTGCCTGCATCAAGCAACAGGACCTGGAAGGTCTCCTTGTCTCTCAAGTGTGGGACAGCTCTGTGTTAATTTCTTTAGCATTTTTTGTGTGTCTCAAAATCATACTGGCACACTAATGAAAAGAGAAGTAACTTGCTTGCCTGAAAAAGCAACTTATGCCCTATCAAAGCTGTGAGATAACAGTTCCCACAGTTCCCAGGAACAATTCTTTCCCCTGGTTTGAAGAGGGAAACACTCTGTGGTCAGGATAGGAACCACACTGTTTAGACAGTGAAACCCAAGAGGAAAGACTAAACTCCCTTTAGAAATTGGACCGCAGTGCTTCAGGAACAGGCCCAGTGCCCATGCACTTGAGAGGAAAATGCATCATCTCCCTTCTGGCAGAGCCCTCCTGCATCCTGCAGGTTTTGACACTTGCAGCAGAGATCTCCTGTGTGGGCTGGCTTTCACTGCAAGATCTAAACAGCTTCTCCTTTCTCTGCTTCTGTTTTTTTTCTAGGACTTTTGGGCATGTTTACAGAGCACTCGACAGTGCCACAGGAGGAGAGGTAAATGTCAACAGCCCCTGCAGGCTCTGCTGCACTCGAGGGCTTTCCCCTCTGGTGTGAGCTGTGGCTGGAGCTTTGGGCAGAGCTGTGCTGAAAAGGCACAAGAAGCACAGACTGGTGCCAGCCCACAGAACACATTTGGGACTCTGTCCTCCTCAGCTGCCGGAAGGAAGGCACGGAGGGCAGCGGTTCCTTTCAGAGAAGGACGCGCTCACTCGCTCTCCATTGCTAAAACAAAGGTGGTGCCTGCGAGCACCTCACTGCTCTTTGGGGCTACAGCTTCAGAGTCCTGAATTCTCATTTCTGGCTGCCAGCAAATCCATCTGAAAGTTCCTGGCAGTTCCTTAGCCACCTGCAGTGCTGCACTAGGGAACTGCACGTAGGGAGAGATCTGCAAGGCGTCCTTGAAAGCCCTAAGCCCTGCCCATATCACAAGATGCATCCACAGAGTATTAAGGCATGGATTCCTTCTTCTGAGTCCCAAACAAAGCAGCAGAGAGCGCGGTCAGAGGTTTGTGGGTGATAACTGAGACACCGTTGTTACCAAGTGGTCAAGGCAAAATGTCAGTGGCCCCACGTGTCCTGTAACTGGCTCCCAAGGGAGCAGAGAAATGGGCTGTTGGAATGTCAGTTCCTGATTACTGCAGTGCCTAATCACAAGGCAGTTTGGCACAGCTCAGCTGTGTCATTGCAAAATCACTCGCTCCACGTGCCTTGTGGTCTCGTGCCACCAACCCCTCAAGTTCCTGATTTTCAATGTCATTTTAGGTGGCAATAAAAAAAATAAATCTTCAAGGAGTGAGGAGGAAGGAGCTAACCTTTAATGAAATAACGATCATGAAGACGTATAGGAGTCCCAATGTTGTGAATTATTTAGACAGGTGAGAGGTCATGGTCTTATCCCATGTATGTGTGTTTACATAAAGCAAACATGAGAGGTTAAAAACCCACTTTGGTCAGTGGCAGCAAGTAAAGCTGTTAATTTTTATTTATTCATATTTCTCTACTCATCTCCAATGGATGAGAAGAGAGTGCATCTTGTCTGCATGAGTCTTCCCTGGCACACCTAGTTTGATAATTACTCCAAAATTATTCAAAACCTGGATCAGCTGTATCTTCCTAACTCAATAGCCTCAAAGTTCACTGCCTCCACATTTATTTGGGATTGATTTTTTAAAGTTTCTTAAGTGCAGATGAACCATCCTAAAGTGGATTTCCCTTGGATTGTTGCCCCTCTTTGCCATGCCAGGCTATGCATGCCAGGAAGGCTAGGTGCTTATTTCCAGAAACACCATGCCTGGCATGTTTTTTATCTGGGCTGTTTCTAAACTGCACTTTTCATTTGCTGCCCATCTAGGACATCTCCTTTTTCACAGATGTGTCTTTCTCTATGAGACTGCACAGATTGCAAATAATGCACAGCCAAGAGGGAATGTCTATTCCTTTGATTCTGTCCTTGTCACAAAGGCATCTGGAAATAAGAAACCTGGAAGCAAAAAATCAACGTAGCCATGCATGTTCATCTCTACCCCCTTGTTTCCTTCTTTCAGCTACCTTCTGGGCGAGGAACTCTTGCTGGTTATAGAGTACATGGATGGAGGTGTCCTGAGCGACATCGTCAGCCAGACCTGCCTGTCTGAAGATGAGATGGCAGCCATCAGTCGGGAGGTCAGCAATGCCATCTGTGTTTCCAAGGGCTTGGGCAGGATTGTCTGGGAAACAGGGGCTCAGAACAGGAGAGGTTTCCTGTGCCGAGCTTTGTTTCTGTGTTGCTGCTATGCTATGGGCAAGTAAAAGCATCTCGAGTGAAAGGCCTGCCAGTGCCCCTGCACTCCCTGTACTCAGTGCCAGTACTCTTATCTCCTGCTGTTGTATTCTCGCTCTGTCTCTTGTATTTGTAGTTGCTGTTCTCCTCCTTGCCTCTCTAAATGTTTGCCTGGAGTCTGTCTTCACTGCATTCCTTGCCTGTAAAAGCAAAGGTGCTGGTGGCAGGATTTGAAACAAAGAGCAAAGAAAGAAGAGAGAGACTCGTTTCTCTCAGTGCTCAGCTAAAAAGGATAGGAGTGCAGCCAGAATGCTCTTTGCTTCTGAGCACATGCGCTGCAGCAGGAGTCATCCTGGCTGGTTGGCAGGGGACAGCCTACAACAGCAGGTGCTGTTGCTCTTTCAAAAGCTGACGTGCCTTTCCTCAGAAAGGTCCTGCTCTGCAAGTGTTGGAGCAGCAAGCTCTTCCTCTCAGTGGCCATGACTGTTGTGCCATTACTCCCCATTCCCCTGGAGAGGGAATCTTTTAGATTCTTTGTTTCCTTTCTTGTGTGATGAAATCACACCACTCATTTTTGCCCTTCTGTTTCTGTTTTCTCGCTCAGTGCCTGCAAGGACTGGATTTTCTTCATGCAAACGATGTGATCCATCGAGACGTGAAGAGTGACAACATCCTTCTCAGAACGGACGGTTCTGTCAAACTGGGTCAGTATATTCTTGGTCAGGTGCAGCGTTCCAGGGATGTGGGTGTGGGGCTGCTTGGCGTGACTGCCAGCTCCCCAAAAATGGTGCTGGTGGCAGTGCAGGGACCCCTGCTGCGAGCTGAGGGCACAGTTGCAACGTGCACAGAGGTAGAAGGAGCCACAAGCAGTCAAGAGTGGCCTTGCTCTGTGTGGGTCCCTTCCAGAGGGAGGGAGTTACGAGTCTAAAGTTTCCAAAGAACAAAAGCCACTGCTAGAGACAGTGTAAAACATGGGGGGATTTTTAAAGTCGCCAATGCCAGGAGATTCAACAGAGCAATTTCAAGCTTCTACTGGGGAATTCTTTTGCTTGCTTTCCTAATTGCACAGAATTCAGATAAAACCAGTATTTTGTTTTCTCCTCAGCTGATTTTGGCCTCGCTACTCAGCTCAGCCCTGAGCAGAGCAGACGGTGCTCGGTAACCGGGACTCCTTGGTGGATGGCGCCTGAAGTGGTGACAGGTCAACCATATGGCCCCAAAGTGGACATATGGTCTTTTGGAATTGTGGGAATTGAAATGATAGAACAAGAACCTCCTTACTTGGGCGAAAGTTCTGGCACGGTAAGGAGCAAATACTGATCTCACTGTCTTTCTCACCTGTCCCATGTCCTGTGTGCCACTGGACAAAATCCCATTGCCATCTGCTGCAACTACTTCCACCAAGGTCCCCTCCTACAAATGTCCCTGCAACACATCAGCATCTGCTGTACTTTTGCTTGCATCAGTGGGGGAACTCAAGCCTTACCACCTGCAAACAAACTCCAAACAAACTCCATTCTCACTCAACACTTTCCTTCTGATTAGTGGTTCCAGTTCTTTTGTCTGTGTAGATGGCCTTAATGACAGGGGAAAAGCATCTTAAAAGTGTTGTTATCTTTCCAGAAATGAAGGAAGGAAACCCAAACCCAACAAAGTTTCTAAAACCGTGGTCTTTAGAGAGGAACCTAACCCTGTGTGCAGTTTCTTCTCACTGGAAAACATGGGCATGAGGGTGTAATGCACAGAGTCTCTTCTGCTTCTTGTGCAGTGCTGCTGAAACACTCAGTGACCGTGTTTCTCTCCTAGCCCAAGCAACATTCTGCACGTCACCAAGCCAGAGCCTGGTGATGTGGAGAGCCTGCCAAAACCTCCTGTTTGTTTCCTGGCACTTTCTGGCATGGGCCTACCATTAATGCATTGACTTGAGCAGCCAAATGACTAGAGGGTGTCCATAGGGATGGAACCTCTCCTTCTTCTGACCTAGACAATTTTTCTTTGGCTGCAAAAATGGGAAGCTGAAATTTTCAGACTGCTGAGAGACGGAGCTGCAAGTGGCTCCTGTGTGCCCAAGCAGGCATTTTCATCCCAATACATTTGTGCAGGCATCTTAATGTGTCTGTGTTGAAGAGGAGATTGTAAATGTTTGTTTCCCTACCTGGGTATTAACTGATGGATTTCCTTTCTTCCAATTCCCATTGTTTTCAAGAACAGCACAAAAAGCTTGATGAGTTTTGTTCTAGGGCACGTGCGCTTAAAGGACCAACAAGCACTGCAGAGATGCCTTTCATGTACTAACCCTTGAAATTAGTTAGTATAGCAAAGTCCCTCTTCCAAAAACCATCTCAAGCTGGCATGGATCCTCAGAGAAGCAAATGTCCTTTTGCTGATGTAGTTCCCACTAACTAGGTCAGGCAATGAAATCAGCTGCCAAGGCAAGATCTGCAGGATGGTGGAAAAGCTGTGGCTGCATCGGGGTTTGGGTTTTTGGTTGGTAAAGGAAAGTCATCTCTGGGTCTGTGCCAGGGCAGAAACTGCCACTGAAGAACAGAGGTTAAACAAAGGGATCTGGGAGAGCCTTAGAGATGTGAAAGCAGGAGGTGGAGCCTGGTGTCTCCTTTCTCTCCAGGCTACATACCTGATAGCCACAGTAGGGACTCCACAGCTGCGGCAGCCCAAGCTCCTCTCGGCTTTGCTGCGTGACTTCCTGAGCTGCTGCCTGCAGACAGACGAGGAGCAGCGCTGGTCTGCCAAGGAGCTCCTGCAGGTAAAATGTGAAGGGGCTGCAGGTGAAACAGGCTCTGAGGGATGGGCTCCTCCTCCACTCAAGCCCAAGGCAGCCGATGAGCCCCCTTCCTCCTCACCTCCACTCTTGCTGCTCTTCAAATGAAAATGGTGAGGAATCCTAGACTGGGCTGGGCTGGCAGGGCCCTGTAAATGTCCTCTGGTGCAAGTGTCCTGCAATGAGCAGGGACATCTTTAAAGAGATCAGGTTGCTCAGAGCCCGTTGCCACCGGAGCCGGAATGGTTGCAGGAATGGGGCACCTACAAGCTCTTGGGGCAAGCTGTGCCAGTGTGGCACCATGCTCCGAGTACACAAGTTCTTCCTTAGACCTACTCTGATTAGATGCCCTTAGTGTTTAAAAAGATTTGTCCATATCCTATTGTAACTGGCCCTGTTAAAAAAGATGTCCCCCACTTTCTTCAAAGCCACTCTGAAGTCTTGGAAAGTGGCAATAAAGTCTCCCCGGGGCCTGTCCTTCACAAAACTGAATAACTCCAGCTCCCTCTGCATTTCCTGTGAGGAGAGGTGCTCTGTCCTCTGACTGTGTCTGTTGCCCTCTTTTGTGATTTTGTGGAGTGTTCAGCTTTATCTAATGGCAAAAGAATTGAAGTAGAGCAATGCAGGGTACAGAGACATGAAATGGTGGTGGAGGAACCCAAGGAAGCCAGTCCCAGCCTAGGGGTCAGAGATTTGGCTGTGGGCAGGAGGGGCTGTGGGGGACTCCCTGTGAGCCTCTGAGGGGCCCTGGTTGGTGCCCCCCAGCCCACCCTCAGAGGTTTCTGCCATGCAAACAGGGACAGCTGGGAGGGTCTTGTCCCAGCCCCATCTACTGCCTGGCGCGCTCAAGCAGACGGGAACTGTGCCAGGGTTACTGGCAGGTTGTGTGGCAGAGAGGGAACTGCAGGGCCCAGTGCCACTGGGCTGGCCCTGCTGGGAAGGAAGGTGCCATCCAGCACACGAGGGGCAGGGCATGGAAAGGCAGACACTGCTTTCTGTCCCTGTGGGAATCAGCACAGTGCCTGTCTTTCAAAGGCAGGGACCTATGTGAGTCATTGGAGTTTCCTGAAAGGAAGAAAACCCAGGGACAGAAAGCGCCATTTCTAGAGCGCTGGCAGGGCAAAAATCCCAGCATGATGAAGACATCACAATAAACAGATGAGTGGGATTCTGGGCCAGGTTTGCCTGTGATGGCAAGGTCTTGCACATTGGGGATGACTGGGGAGCAGATGGTCCCATTGCTCCTCTTTCTGGGTCTTTCCAGGAACTTGATGTATCCTGATTGAGTCCCTGAAGCAATGAGCTTGGAAAGTAATGGTTCACTGTTCTTTGTTTTGTTTGTTTTTTTTTTTTTTTTTTCCGGTGGACAGCATCCATTTGTAACTTCAGCCAAGCCACCATTCATCCTGGCACAAGTCATCAACTCAGTGAAGAAGACGAATAACCCTAACCCTAAACTCTAAACCTAAAACCTAACCCTAACCTTAAATGCTAACCCAAACCCTAACCCTATCCCTATCTCTATCCCTTACCCTTTCCCTTACCCTTTCCCTATCCCCAAACCTAAGCCTAAGCCAAAGCCTAAACCTAAACCCAAACCTGATCCTAAGTCTAAGCCTAAGCCTAAGACTAAGCCTAAGCCTAAGCCTAAACCTAACCCTAACCCTAGGAGACAGCAATTATGTCACGATGTTATCTCTGTTACCAATTTAGAGTAGGATTGTAGAGTAGGGTTGCTAAAGAGATTTGTAGCATAGAATTATAGATTAGAGTTGTAATTAATAAAGTTTCTGAAACATCAACTCACTTGGAAGATTCTCCTCCTTCTGACCCCTACAGAAAATTCAACATTTTTTTCTGAATTACCAATTGTTTTTTATTGGTACTAAGTCACACATATGGCTCTTTTTGTATGGTTTCATAAGTGAGGAGGGCTCTTCTTCATTCATCCTCTCCAGACCGCACTGCCTTTGGAATATGACCCACTGGCTGGTTATGGCACAGCTGTGGTATTTCTAGTTGAGGCAGAAAGGGCAATGGCATTTGAAGGCAAAACCAAAAGAAAGATTGAGGCGGCCTAAACATCTTGTGCAGATGCAGGCCTTCAGCTGTGACTGGAGAGCAATGGGGTTCCTGCCACTTGGATTTGTATCCCTAAATGCAATAATCTCTTTGGCTGGAGGAGAGCCTTGCTCAAGTGAGAAAGCAGAAAGATCAGAGAGGGTGCTCGGGAAGGTCTCCTGTGGCGCAGAGCTGTCAGCGCCTGTGAGGTGAGAGCGGGCCCGGCCTTGCCCGGGCTGGAGCCCCAGCAGAGCCCCGGCAGAGGCCGGAGCAGCCTGAGCCCCGGCAGAGGCAGGCTGGAAGGAGGCCCTTGGAGCTGCAAGAGGCAGCAGCCGGGCCCTGGGTGCCTCTTGCTGGGAGCGGGCGAATCCTCCGCTCTCAGAGCCCAGGCGGCAGCTGGCTGCTGCCGAGGGGAAGCGCAGCCGTGCTGGGCACAGCCCGGCCTGGGGGCCATGGCCGTCTGGAGCGTGCCCAGGAGCAGAGAAAGGCCAAGGGCAGCCGCGGGCCGCTGGGCTGCCTGAGGATTCCTCCTCTTCTGCCGGCTGCCCTGCGACTCCTGGCAAAGGCCAGCAGTGTGTGCAGCACTCTGGGCACCGGGGCAGGGAGCCGGGCTGCTCGGCAGGCTGGAGCACAGGGCAGCTCCTTCAGGCCCGGCACTTGTGCCAGGCAAGCGAGGCCAGCGTGAGGCAGGGACAGCTTGGCAGGGCCCATCTGCAGGAGCCAGCGCCTCACGCAGCTCTGGGAGGAAGCGCCTGCAGCCCTGCAGTTCTGCACTGAGCCAGAGCAAAGGTGTGAGATGCAGAGTGTTTGGCAGAAATATTCAGGCCCAGCAGGCCAGCCTGCTTTGTGCTCTGTGGTGCACAGCAAGCGCTGTGCAATGCAGCTCTGAGCTGCTGGGAGAGAGGCAGTCGGGGATGTGCCTGAGGTGAGTCAAGGGCTTAGCTGAAAATGTAATGAGGAAAATTGAAAAGTGCAGATGGGTCGAGGGCCCAGCTGGGAAGAGAATTGGGATAGTAGAAGATTGCATATTTTAGTTAAGATTTTAAAATGAGGTAAGAAGCTAAGTTAGTAATACAGGTAGCAGAAATCATGTGCCTTAGTTAAAGAGTACCAAATATATTAGGAACATAAAGCTAGGAGTGACAGGGATAGAGGAAGCAATTGTGAAGAAGCTGAGACCATAGAAAGACCTTGCCTTAAGAATAATTGAACAGTTAGGAGAGGCTTGGACCATGAGCAGCAGGTCAAAAGGTCTTGCCAACTGGCCATGGGAGGAGAGTTCACCATGAGGAAGACTGCTTTCTTCCTCCCATACAACCACTCCCTCATTTCAAAATCCCACCAATCCACTTAAGGGAATACAATTGCGCAGCTGTAATAGATATTCAGCTGATAAAAATGCGAAGCAGGCAGGTAATAATTATGTATTTTGGGTCCTTAGAAACCTAATGTAAATCCTTTTCTGTAGAAATAGAGAGCAGGAGTCTGCAACTCCTTGCACATGTCTCTGGAAACTAGTTCACATGTGACCAGGGCTGCAATAAATACCCTTCTTTTCTACTATAATTAGTTGAAGGGTCATCTGTCCGTGCTTCAAGGGTTATGCTGGAGTAGTGAACTGATTTGGATGGGAGCAGAAGAGTTTCAGCAGGCAATTTTTGGAAGAGATGGAAGGCTCTTTTGACTGGGAAAGAGGGTAAAGCCATTTGGAATGGAGAAATGATCCCAAAGTCCATCCAATTGTATCTTTGTGTCTGAATTGAAATCAGAATGATTATAGATAGCTTCATGTAATTTGTCTACAAATTTATCAAAGTCTTCATTCTTTCTTTGACAAATCTGTGTAAAAGACATAGTGTGTAACTTATCTGGAAGTGCAAGAAATGCATTACATGCTAGTTGTTGGCTCATCTGTAAGACTTGATCAATGCTCCTAGCCTGGGCAGTGGCAGTAGCCCCGGGCCCTTTGCCAAGTAACTGTTGTGCTGTTAAACCATACAGAGGATCACCCTGCACTCTAGCTCTTGCAGCTTCTTGAGCACACTTTTCCTCCCAGCTTTTATGAAACATCACCTGCTGATAGGGTGGCATTCTAAGTCTTATTAGGGTATGCACATCAGCTGGAATTAATGCGTTAGATGGAAAAATATACTGCAGAAGTGACTGTGCAAGTTGGCATTTTCAACCAAATTGTGAAAATGCAGCTCTCATCTTTTCTAAAATCTTCCAATCAAAAGGTTCTCAAACTCTACTTGCAGCATTAGTTACTACAAGCAAAGCTTCTACATCATTGGAGAGAAGAGTCCCTTCTACAATAGCTTCTGCAATAACTTTTTTCTACTTTTGTTTCTCTTTGGTGGAGATAAAACTTGGCCTGCAATTCCTCAGAAAGGATTAGGAGGACCATGCTAATTTGGGAAATTGACACTGTTTGCCCCTAGCATTTCAACAGATGCTTGACATCAGGCACAAATTCCAACGTCCAAAATGTAGTGAGCATCTATTAGACTGCAAGGATAATGTAGAATTGTGGAATTGGCCTTCGGTTATCCTGGCATCACTTTTTACACCAGGATTAGCTTCATCACAGGCCCTTACATCATTCAAACGATTGGCTTGTTGGACAGGAAAACAAATTAACATTACATCTGCAATCCGGAATGAGCTTACCACTGATGTAGGTAGCATACACCACGCTGTGTTACAGGATAGGACTGCTATAAATTTTTTGTTGCTAGCACAAGGAGATGAGCGTGAAGATTTTGAAGGGATGTGTTGCATGAATCTCTCTGACCACTCTGGATCTATTGACAAGAAATTGTCATTGCTTAAGGAGAATATGAAAAAGCTCACAGTGGTTGAGAATTCTTTTGATGAGTGGCTAAAGTCCTGGGGAATAACAGGATGGCTCAAGGATTTAGTACCCTTTGGCATAATGATACTTTGTCTTCATTTTCAATTCTGCTTGTAGTGCCTTGCTGTGAAGAAAATAATTGAGCGTGCTTTTAAATCAGTCTGGCTTGTGCAAAAACAAAACCGGGGAACTGTTGAGAGTTTTTTGCAGATTGAGGAGTTCTGGCAAGACAAGGGCCATATTCAGCCGATGCACAATCCAACCTGCTTGTACTAATGGACAATGGACACATTCACAAACAATGGATAATGGACATATTCAGAAATGGGGTTGGTATATCCTTGAGAAAAATACAAGAAGAGTCATCAGGACTCAGCAAGTTTGACAGCAAGCTTGGGAAAGAAGGAAAAAATTGAACCATGAGTGGGCCAGAAGAGGACAGCAAGACGCATGAAAAATTAGGTGATCCAATCAGCATTCTATTTTAGATGTGTAAACAGCTAGGATTATAATCATGTATTAGCTAGAGACACGTGGACAGTAGAGATTTATTATAAATATAGTCTTTTTAGGGATAATAAATTTGGCCTCACTGGATCATATTGGTTGTGGTGTGATATCCCTGAACCTCCGCACCCCGCACAAGGGCAGCTGGGGAGGCCCAGCCTGGGCAGCAGCAGAAAGGAATTTCCCTGGCAGGGCAGGGCTGTGGTGCAGCACGTCCCCAGCAGGAGCCTGGAGCAGCCCAAGGCTCTGTGTGGGCAGGCAGGGGCAGGCAGGAGGCAGAGCTGTCAGCAAAGGAAGGGCCCGGCCAGGTGGGGCAGCCGGGGGATGCCGACAGCCTGCAGGGACAGAGGCGCAGGGCAGGGACACCGTGGGACAGCCGGGGCTGCACAGGGCACAGGGATGGGCAGCAGCTGCGAGACAGCCCTGCCAGAGCCAACATGGGCAGCACTTTGGCCATGGCTGCTGGGCCTGGGCCTGAGGCCACGATGGGACAAGTGACCCTTGCAGGCCTGGGGCCTCATTGCCTCCTCGTCCCTGCTCAGACGCCTGGCAGGGGCCGACATGACAAAACTAAGCTCACAGCTGTTGCAAAAGCAGGGGAAAAAGTCAAGGAGGAAGACACAACTTTGGGGGCAAGATATGAGGGACATGGCATGGACACTTCAGAAAACAACCAAAAAAAGAAAAAAATCTTTCCCATAGTCAAAGCCATCAAAATGCAGGCAGGCCATACGCCAGCAAGTGCAGGCACATGCAGCAAATCTTGCCAAAATTGGTCCCCACTGAAGGCCAAAACAGAAAAGAAGGACCTACAAACACGCTGGAATGGAGACACCATCAAAAGAAATTGCAATTGGAGGAGAGAAAAAGAAAATTTGGGAAATTTAGTGACTCTAAGAAAATGGCCCGGGATTATATCAGGTGCATTGCAAAGGACCAAAACATGCCAAAACAAAGCTCACAGAGGTCGCAAAAGCAGGGGAAAAGGTCAAGTAGGAAGACATAACTTGGAGGGGAATATATGAGGGACATGGCATGAATAATTAAAACAAAAAAAAACAAAAAAAATTCGTTCCCAAAGTCAAAGCCTCCAAAATGCAGGCAAGCCATATGTCAGCAAGTGCAGGCACATGCAGCAAAGCTTGCCAAAATTGAGCCCACTGAAGGCCAAAACAGAAAAGAACGACTTAAAACACGCTGGAATGGAGACACCATCAAAGGAATTGCAATGGGAGGAGAAAAAAAGAAAACTTGGGAAATCTAGTGACTCTAAGAAAATGGCCAGGGATTATGTCAGGTGCATTGCAAAGGACCAAAACATGCCAAAACTAAGCTAACCGATGTTGCAAAAGCAGGGGAACAAGTCAAGGAGGAAGACACAACTTAGGGGGCAAGATATGAGGGACATGGCACGGACAATTCAGAAAACAACCAAAAAACAGAAAAAAATCTTTCCCAAAGTCAAAGCCATCAAATGGAATGGCATGCCATCAAGGGCAGGGACATGCACCAAAGATTTCCTCTATTGGTTCCCATTGAAATCGCAAGATTCCTTTTCCATTCCCGTAAGGAAATTTCATTTCCTTTCGGGAAGGGAAACGGAATCTTGCGAATCCCAAAAGAAAGGCTAACAAACACTCCGGAAAGGAGATAGGTTCAAATGAAATGCAATTGCAAAAAGCAGAAACACGGGAATTTTAGTGTCTTCAAAAAATAGGCTGTGAGGAAATCAGATGCATTGCAAAGGACCAAAACATGCCAAAACTAAGCTCACAGATGTTGCAAAAGCAGGGGAAAAAGTCAAGGAGGAAGACACAACTTAGGGGGCAAGATATGAGGGACATGGCATGGACACTTCAGAAAGCAACCAAAAAAAGAAAAAAAATCTTTCTACAGTCAAAGCCATCAAATGGCATAGCATGCCATCAAGGGCAGGGATATGCACCAAAGATTCCTCTATTGGTCCCCATTGAAATCGCAAGATTCCTTTTCGATTTTGCCAGTAGGAAACCACAGTTTTCTTCAAGAAGAAGTTTGGAACTCACTGAGCCACAGATAACAGCATTCTAGAAATCTGCAGAACAGGTTTAGAAAGACTGAATATTTTGGCTAAAGACCCCTGAAATATTTCTAGAAAGTCTGAAGTTAATGGAAAATGGATGTTGGTATCCTTCAGTGATGAACATTAGCCAACACTTTGGCTTTGTGTTGTGCACCTGAGGCCAAACAAAAGTATTGGACTGGCTGATCTGAGCTCTTTTGATCTCAGTAAAGAATCCTTCAAGCCACAGGAAAAAGGTGGCAATGCTCCTTTTTGCTGGCCAACCCAAGGTTTCCCAGTACAGCCATTTGCCCAGGCAGCCCAGAGCAGTGGTCGCAGTGCCAAGGCTGACAGAGCTCAAGAAGAGTTTGGACAATGCTCTCAAGCACATGGAGTGACTCTTGGGGTCACTGCACATGGCCAGGAGATGGACTCGATGACCCTGATGGGCCCTTCCAACTCAGCATATTCCATGATTCTATGACCCTTATTCACACCGTGAGGTAACTTCATGTTCCCTTTAGTTTCCACTCTTGCGTGGTTTCACCTTTACAGCCAGACACAAAACGGTTTTCCTGTTTTGGGAGGTGAAATGAAGATCATTACTTGTGTCCTTGTGGCAGTCCTGAGCAAGCTTCCCTGCCACGTGTGGCAGCCTCTCAGCCCTGGGGGTGCCTGCGAGCTGGGTGACTCCAATTCTCTCCACCAGGGACAGGAGGAGTTGGGCCGCACACTCGCGCACCGGGGCGGGGCGGCTGCTGGGGAGGAGAGAGCAAACCCTGGGCACAGGGACAAGGAGCAGCGGCAGCGCCGGCCTTGGCCAGAGCTGCTCCCTGCCCTTGCTGGGGGAAGGAGCCTGGGCTCTCCCTGCACCTTCAGACACCTGCACAAGGCTCTGTCCTCAGCTAAACACAAAGGTAGCATTGCACACTAGGCCTGCCTGCACGGAAGAGGGAGGAATTCAGTCTCCCTGCACTGTCTGATACTCAGTTTCTTTCACAGTATTTACTCGGAGAAAGATTAAAGAAATAGATGACATATGAATAATTTAGCAATTAAGGACAATTGATGCTGACCCATCAGAGGGCACCCAGTACACAGAGCTACAGCAGGACTGAGGCTCTTTCCACCCATTTATCCCCAAATCTGCAGACCTTTGGAAAACAACAAATGCAGGGAAAACACGTGGTGGGCTGTGAAGTTGCAGAATATCCAGCAATGCAGCCTGTTTCTTCTGTGGGGCTTGGCAATGGATGCATCTGAATGTTTTACCCTATTGCAAAGCTGAGGAAAGGGTGGCAGGCAGTTTAGCCAGGCTGTCCTGTTCTAGAGAGTGTCTCTTGGGAACTATCAGGCCCAGCACCAACATTTAAGGCAGCATTTGCTTTAACTGTGCCATGGCTGTCAGCCTGTGGAGGTGCCTGTAAAGTGGTTCATCTTCTCAAGGCTAACATGAAACATCAGTTTGCATAGAAAGTAGAGTTCTAAGGCCAGGACAGTCATACAAGACTCCTTTGGCAGGAGCTGCACCTGCTGTGCAGGCTGTGCCACACCCAGCAGATTGTCCCCCATGTGCTCCACGCCCCAGCAAGGACCCTCCTCATTTCCCAAGTTAGTGGCATCATGAGGAGACATGGTTTTCCCAGGGCCTCTGTGGTTAGCACTGTGAAATACCAAACATTGCTCACAGCTGCAATTGCAATTGCCCCTCTGCCCACAAAAGCACAAGGCTCTATCCTTGGCCTTTGCAGGCACTTTCCCTTCCCCATCAGTCACCACATCTAGGAAAATATGACAGACTGGGAGAAGTCCAGGAAGCAGCAGGAAGCTGAGTCAGAGGAGCTTTAATTTGGATATCAGGAAAAAGGGTTTTTCACCCAGAGGGTGGTTGGGCACTGGAACAGGCTCCCCAGGGCAGTGGTCACAGCACCAAGCCTGACAGGGCTGAAGGAGCATTTGGACAGCAATCTCAGGCACTTGGTGTGACCCTTGGGCTGTTCTGGGCAAGGCCAGGAGCTGGACTCCATGGTCCTGATGGGCCCCTTCCAGCTCCCCATATTCTACACTTCTGTGATTCTGAGAACTGATGGGCTGCAGGAGGGCAGAAATAGGTGACGAGAGGACAGAAGTGAGGTTGGTTGGAGAATCAAGTCACTGAGTTCATAGAAGATGCAGGATACAGGACCCTTCCCTCCAACCATTCCCATTCTCTGTCTCATCCCTTCTCCCTGCCACACACACAAAGGTGAAGAATATCACTAAAAGAAGAAGAACCTACTTGACTCCCATGTCCATGAGAGCAGTCATTGCTCGTGCAGGAGTCACATTCTCCACCAGGATCCCCAGGGTCTGACTGATTGCTTTCTGAACAAATTCTGGGGAGATGGACACCATCTGGAGAAGGACCCGAGCACCCTCATCCACCTCAGAGTCCATGTCCTTCTTCAAGGTCAAAGAGAGCTCTCCCAGAGTGACAATGGCAGAGCAGGACACCTTGGAACGGAGGTTGGTCACCTGGGGAAGCCATGAGGGGAAACATAAGAATCATCTTGGAAAGAAAACCAGTTGCCTTCAGGAGAAGTCCCAGGAAATGACAACACATCCCACTGTGTCCAGGGGAACATACAAGTACAGGAAGAGCTGGAGAGCACAAGCACAGAAAGGCACTTACTCTGGCACCAATTTCTGGCCTCAGACCTGCTCACTGTGGGCCTAAAATAAAAATTTCATTCAGTGTTCTACTTAACACTTCTAAAATGTCCACAGCTTTCATTTTAGGCCCTTTTACTAGAAAATTAAAGCAAGGGCTGCATTCAAATCATCAAGGCACAAGTCATAAAGATAAAAGAGTCAGGTGCTCCTGTTCCAAAAAGCAACACCAGCAGTTGAAGCACTCAGCCAGGAAACAGAAAACACAGGCTCAGGTCTACAGAATAATTTGCAGTGTTGAATTACAGCTTGGGCAGAGACTGGGACTCTGGGAAATAACATCAGTAGCGTCTCAGTTTCTGCATTTGCACTCAAAGATGAGTGTCAGATACCCGACCTGGCAGTAAATACAGCTGCATGTGCCCACAGATCCTACAGATAGCTGACAGAAATTAGAAATCTCAGGTCTAAAACCAGAAATGAAGGCAGACCCTGAGCACACATGGAGATGAACAAGCACATACCTACTCTACACACCGTGTATGAGGTATGGGGCACAATTCAGAACAATGTTCTCACCTCGCTGGTAACTGCCAAGCAAACCTGACGGAGGCTTCAAAGCAGGACCTCTGAATGGGACCCAGCCAGGTGTTGGATGGTGAAGAGTCCCTTCTCGTTCAGCTCCCTGAAAGGCAGAAGATTGATTTTTCTCTCCACCAAGGCAGCACCCTCTGAAATGACCAGGCTGGCAGCTCAGTGAACAATGGGAGGTGCTTTTCAAGGAGTGCTTAATGAAATCGTGGAATACGTTGCCCCATGATGCTGTGGCTGTCAAAAGCACACACAAACCCAAGAGGCAAAGAGAGGGGTTTCAGAGTGGCCTTTTGAGAAGACAGCGTTTCTGAAATCTCTGGCACATGAGCCCCTCTGTCACTGCTTCCTAGGAGCTGTGAGGCCGGGCCATGCTGCTGTTTGTTGTCACCTCCCTGTACCTGTCCCTGAGACACAGTGCCACCGGGCTGTTATTGGGGCAATTTCCTTCTTTGCCAGCCCCAGCAGGCATTCAGCAGGGAGAGTCTGCACTGGCTCTCTGGAGCTGAGTTTCCACTCTATGATCTCGGCCTCTCTTTCACCCCCTCCACTCCCCCTCCCACATTCCCCAAAAAACATCAGGATGTCTGCTGGGACCACCTCAGCCTGCAGGAAGGCCAAGTGGGTCCTGGCCTCTCCTGACTCACAGCACAGCTTTTTTCATCCCAGCATGGAAATATAAAAACTGTATTATCACATCACACAGAGGGCCAGGAGCTTTTTATTTTGGCTGCAAGTGTCCACAGGGCATTGGGGAAGAGGAGAAAAAGAGTGTTTTGCAGCAAGCAACCCGGCTACTCAGGCAGGGTGGTAGGAAAAGTGTCTGGGAGCTGCTTTTTAGGACTTTGGTTGTTCTGCTGAAGCTTCTGACAGAGCTGATGGGCAGATCCCAGAGCTGTGGAGAGTTCCTGGGAAATTGGTCCTTGGATATGTCTACAAATGCTCTCCCAGCCATGAACTGCCATCTGTGTCCTGTCCATATGTTACTGCCTTGACTGTTGAGTGTCTGAGGCGCCTCTTGAGGCTGCTCTGGACCTCCTTCACCAAGGAATGCATTGTGATACAACATCCCTTTCTGCTTCTATTTGGGCACTGACAGAGCCTGGGCCACTCTGGCTGGAGCTTGGGCTCTGGCCATGCAAGATTGCCAATGAGAGCAGCTCATGGTCCTCATCTCTTCCCTGCTGCTGTGACAGACAGACATGGCCATGGGGACAGAACGGAGCTGCCCCATCTGCCAGGTCACTAAGAAGGATGTGAATTCTTCTCTGCCCTGTCACCACCAGTTCTGCCTGGGCTGCATCCTGCAGTGGGCAAAGAGAAATCCAGCGTGCCCACTCTGCAGAAGAATGATAGAAGCTGTAAGGTTTTCTGAGTAGGATTAACAGGACTACATACAATTTGCCATCAGCTCCCCCAAACAATTGCTAGAGTCCAGCAGGGAGAGAGCCTGGCCACCTTGTTGAAAGCAGCCCCCCAGACCCTGTGATGGCTGCTCCATCTTCCCCACAGGGAACACTGTCCCCAGCTGAGCAGGGGCTGCAGGACCAGAGCCTATGGATGGCCTCCTGCCCAAGGTGTGGGCCGAATTTTTCAAATAACAATGTCATCTATTGGACCAACGGTGGCCCTGGCTGCAGCAGAAGCTGGAGGGAATATGCCAGCACCAGAGATGGCTGGTTAAGGAATTCATAGAACAGCATCCTGCACGCCCTCTGTGCCTATGGTCAAGTTGCCAAAATCTTGGTGCCAGTACTGCAGCTTCTCCTCTGTAGCAGTCTGAATTGCTGCTAGCATAGTCCATTGTAAAGAAGCAAAAAGGACCTTTGCATAATCTCCACAGATGTTTCATTCAGCTGTGCAGGGAGATGTTCAGCTCCCAGCACCCACACACAGAGGGTCTCACTTTGTCTCCACAGGGGCCTGGGGGCTGACCCTGATCTCGGGGCAGTACAAAGGTAAGGGGGCCGATCAGGGAATAGGGAAGGTGTGGCTCAGGAACACAGGAACAGACACAGGAACAGGGGAAGGAGCCAATGGGGTCTAACAGCTTTTTGAGGGAAGCTTCTTGTGTCTCCATGGACCAGGGAATGCCCCCCAGGGTCTCCACGATTCCCCATGTTTTATATTATAAGGAAAGCTTCTCTGAAGGATCAAATGAATCAATACAAAATGACAAAAGAAATCAAAAGCACTCATAAGACAATTGTTCAAAATGCAAACAATTCTGAGTTCCCAAAGTGCCAACAGATTTCTTGGAGTGCCTTAGATCTGGCAGGAGGGATGCAGGGTTTTCTCAGCACAGTTTATCAGGAAACTGAGTCACACATACTGAACCTCTGGTCCATGGCCTCCTCAGTGCCATCGTGCAGCAAGGAGGCCCAGAGGCTGCTGTGCTCTGGGCCTGTCAGGGATGAACACAGCGGCTCTGTGGCCAGTGCCAGCTCCAGCTCCAGCAGCTCACAAGAGCAGACTCCTTCCAGAAGCTCTGCTGGCTCCAGTGTGGCAGACCAGCAGAGCCCACTGGAAGCCCCCCTCCATTGCAGCCAGCCCCAGCTGCGCCCATCATCGCTGCAGAGCAGGAGCTGCCCCAGAGGAGCCGCGGCAGGAGCTCGTGGCAGTGGCAGGTCCCTGTGCCCAGGGCAGAGCCACAGAACCTCTGCTCCTGCCTGGGACAGGGGCTGCTCACCCCGGCGTCCCACCGAGAGGAGGGATCCTGGGCCCAGACTCTGCCCAGCCCTGCCAAAGGCCACCCCGCCAGCAGTGCCAGCAAGGTTCCTGCAGCCATTCAGCCAAATCAGAGGAAACAAATGTCTCTTCAGCTGACACAGTCTCTGCACACAGCTTTCTGCCCCTTCTCCTGGTGCCTTTCCCTGACTCCAACAAGAGCTGCAGGAAATGCTGTGTGAGCCATGATGATGGAAGAGCTACTGATAAAAACACTGGGGTGATGCTTTCAGAGGAGTCATGAATGGCAGACTGACCAACCTTCCAGCCAATGGTATGCCAAAAGTTTCCATTCTTGAAATAATTGACTGCAATAAATTAGTAAAAAGAAAGATACGGAACAAATCTCCCACAGCTACTGGCTTTCCTCGGGCTCCATGGTCTATGTATTGCTAGACTTACTTCATTTAGGCAGAATATGAACTGCCCTGACTTGTTGGAGACTGACCACAAGGTCTCATCTGTGGTGGGCAGTCACTAAAATTAGCTCAGCAGAGGCATCTTCAGCTTTCCCAGTGCAGCAGAAATACATATTCTCTGCTTCGTGACTGTGTGGCAGCAGCTGCTGGTGTGGATTTGTCAGCGTTGCTTCATGGATTACTCCTGAGAAGGAATTGTGTGCACAGGCACAGTGTGATGGCTTCAATCTCCTCTAATTACTCCAATTGGATGATGGCCAGAACTTTCAGGCAAAAAGCATCATGACAGAATAATTTACAATATTCTCCAAACTACTCCTATGGTTTTGATTTTCTTACTGATTAGGTCAGTGTCTGGCCTCAAGAAATCAGTCCAGAAAGAACAGGCAAACCTCAGCTTGCAAGTTAGGGTGCAAGTCTTTAATCTGCCATTTTTGCAGCTGGTACAAAGAAATTTTCAACATATTTGTGAAAAAATTTCTTTGTTCTTGCTATACCTATCCAGAACCTGACTCTCTCCTCATTTTATTTTCATTTGAAATCCAAGCATGATTTTTTCTGGACAGGGAAGTAAGAACCAGCTGCAAATACAGACTACAAGTGTGAATCTATACTGCAGGAACTGAGCTATAGCTTGGAATTAAAGGCAAGAAGGGATGCCATGGTAAATGTGAATGTTTAGTGCTGGCATAGGAGCCTTCTGCAATGCTCCACCAACCCATGGTTCACATTGCTACAAATTCTCTTTCTGGTGTTACAAAGAGTGTTGTTGAAGAGCTGGCTGTAAGTAAAAAAAATGCCAGAATGTTAATTTTTGTTAATATGGTGTTAATTAGATATGACTATCTAATAATTCAGAGCTCATAGAAGTGAGTATTCAGATTTCCACTTAGTATGTGCTGGCAGTTTTAATTTGAAATCAACAGGTTTATCCAAATCAAGTTATCCATAGGAATTAATTTGCTCTATGATCTAACTAAAAATGCCTCATTGTCTGATAAGTTTATTAGAAATTTGCAAAGTCAACAGTCCACAGATTTTCATTTCTTGTTTAGTGGCTATTCTGCAGGAAAGCTTTCACAGAATAATCAGTTTGCATGTAATTAAAATGCCAGTACGTTTCATCTAGCCATTTTGGTATTAGAACAAAACCATATGACTGCACAGACTTTTAAAAAATATTTTAAAATGAATTTTCAAATCAACAGTCTGAGTAGGACTCAGAATAAAAACTCTACCAAACTTCAACTCCATTGGAAGATTCCCTTGTCACCCTGTGAATGAACTCTACATTCAGAAGATTAAAAATCCCAAATATGGTGGTTTTGGTATGCTTAGGAATTGGGGAAGGGTCTTCTTCCTTCTCAGCTCCATGCTGCAGTGCCTTTGGGATGTGGCCTGCTGGCCGTTGTTTGTGCAGCCCTGCTGTTTCTCCATGAGGCAGAAAGTGCAATTGCATTTCCAGCCCAGAGCGCGTGAGGAGTGGGGCGTGCAGAGCTGTGCCAGACCCAGGCCAGCAGCTGTGCCCCAGAGGGTTTTGGTTCCTGCCCAGGGCAGCTGGTGCATCTCTGCCGTGAGCGCCTCCCCTTCCAGGTGCCCATGGACAGCAGGTGCAGGGTTCTGCACGGGGCATGGAACAGGGTGGGGATGTCTGCTGGCAACAGAGTGCAGCGGAGAGCAAACAGTCCAGGATGGTCCTGGAGTGTGTGACAGAGAACTCCTGACACAGCTGGGGACTGAGCCAGTGAGGGAAGGCACTGCTGGGCCTGCTGTTTGTGAGGAGAGAAGGGCTGCTGGGTGACAGGAGGGCTTGGGCTCAGGGATCACAAAATGCTTGTGTTTGATTCCCAGAGAAGGAACGAGAGATGTTGGGGAAGTGTTGACATGCAAAAAATTGTGAATTTGTTAAGCTTTAACAGGCAGTGCTTAGTCGTACCTTCCCTCACACCAGTGGTTATTGTGTGCAAGTGGATGTCTTAGCCTTGAGAATAAAGACAGTGGGCCTACTGAGGAGGTAGCTGCAATGCATTCAAGGGGAAGAAGGCTCTTAACCATGGAAGGAGAATTTGAGGAATGGGATGTTCACCACATGACCACCAGAGACCCGCAAGAGACCCCTACTCTAAATGTCAGTAATTTTGGGGAAATGATTTAAATACGTCAAATACTTTGGGAGAATGTTTAGCCTGTGAGTTTGAGCAAAGTAATGAATAAAAGTAATGAAAGTAATGTCTTAGTTCCATGGATACTTAACACGTGGGTGTGCAGGTTTCAGGGGAGTGATTCTCAGGCACCCAGCACTGAAATAAAGTAATGCCTCTTTTCTTACACTGAGCTGGCAGGGTGGATCAGGCCCTGCTTGGTAACTTTCGTTTTGGTCATTCCTATTGAAGCATAAAGAATGGTTGAAATGAAATCTTTTCCAGCTGTTTCCCTTTGGTTTACCTGTTTGAGGGTTAAAATTCTGTGCTGCAGGTGTGCTGGGTGTGTGCAGAGCAGTGCAGCCCCAGACACCCCTTGGCTTGTGTTGCAGAATGAGGCCTTTGTCGGGCATGAGCCATTTGTCGGGTGCTGGGAAAACTCATAGCTCAATATGAGTCAACAGCAAGTTCCGTTTATTGAAGAGATCATCAGACACTTATACAGCAAGTAATAAGCTTATGAATATTCTGTTAGCCAAGCGATCTATTGGTTAAACTATACCGTCAACTTTTCCTCATTCCTTTGGGCCTACATTCTCTATTTCCCATTTCTCTCTGTCTACTTGTTATCATACCCAGCTAGGCCCAAGGACACGCTATCTTGCAGGTGCAAAAACTCAAACTAGCTGTGTTCGGCACTTTCCCAGCTCCTGGTCGGCTAACAAGCGAATGTCCATGTGACCTCTGTCATGCAGCCATTTCTCCACAGGCTTGCCCACAGGTTGTCATGCCTTGTTGCCAGGTGTGCCCAGCTGTGGCAGGAGAAGGAGCCCGCAGCGCAGTGGGCACCGTGCCCTGCCCAGCCGGGGCTCTCTGGCACAGAGCAGCAGCAGCGCCAGCACCGTTCAGCCCACTCCTGCCTTGGCTTCCCCTGGCACACAGAAGCCTCTGGAAATCAGCGCCGCCAGTGGCGTTCCCAGCTGGGAGCAGCTGCTGCTGGCGGGCAGATGCTGCCAGTTCCACTGCTGCCAAAGGGGAAGAGAGGCAGAGATGTACACGCACCGGAGCCCTGGGCATGTCCAATAAAGGTGCAAATATGTGGGGAGATTTGTTAGGAAACATTTCAGCTGTGATGCCAACAGTGGCTTCTCTTCTGGTTCTGTGTGTTCTGGATGAGGAATGCAATGGTTGGCTCTGACAATTAAGAAGCAGATGTTATGTGGATGTTCAAATGAGTAGTGATTATATTGTAATATATCCTCCCATAGTCCTCTTTCCCGTCCCCCTTGTAACAGCCTGGGCAGTCAGGGCATTTGGGGAGGGCTGGCTTGTGACCAGCAGGCAGGGTGTAACAACACCTGACCTCCAGTCGGGATGCAGGAAAGTAATCTCCACCCATGGGCAGCAGAGAAAGAGTTGACTGGAAAAACTTTTGGAGGGGCTGAGGGTATAAAAGGCAGAGCATCCTTTTTGTAGATGAGCACATGGCTGCTAATCACAGAGACTCCCAATGATGCGACTTTTCCTTATTCAGTACTTTGTTAAGGTTTACTAAACGTTTACAATTTTAAAAGTGAGAGTCCTTTCTCACACGTGCAAAGCTGTGGGCCATTATCTTGGCCTGGTTTCCTTTGCTTGTGTCCCATCTGAGTGCTCAGTTGGGGTACAGGCTGTAGGTGCTTGGGGCACCCTTGGAGTTCCTCTTGGATCCCTGAACAACAGGGTTTGGCCCATGAAGGCAATTTGTGCTGCTTTGTGACAGAGAAGAACTTCCCAGGCTCTTTTGTGTTTTCTGTAGGGAAGGTTGGTTATTGCTTTGCATAAATTCACAGACCAACATGGAGCGTTTGCTTTGTGATGTCAGGGCATGGTTGCCACCTTGTCATAGTGGCATCAGAAGGTTGCCTTGGTGCACGGAAGGCCTGAGTGTCAGAGCAGCCCTAGGCCTTGCTCAGATCAGGAGAACCTTCCTGGTCAAAGCATCTGTCAGTAGGCAGCTGCCCACTGACACGAGCCTTGTTTTTCCTAGTTTAGGAAAAACTCATACAACACTGCTACAATGTTTCATCATCTGGCTAAAGCAGCATTTGCTGCCTATGGCATTTCTTTTTCTGTGTATTACATTACACATTTTGCACGTAAGTAGAGGTTTCCATTCTACTTAGATTAGGATGTATCCTAACCTGGCTTTTGTATGTCTTCCTGCTCTTTCTTGGGGGCTGAGTTTCTGATTTTGAAACAGAAAGAGCATTAGAATGCCAGTGGTTTGCTAAAGCCCCTGTCAAGAGGTCTAGCTAAAAGGAGGGTGTCTGTAGCCACAGGGGCAGCATTTGCAGGGGAACCTGCAGGGCTTGCGTTCCCTGCACGGGAGAGTCTGTGGCAGCAGAGTCTGTCATTTCCTCAGGTTTTTGGGACAAGCAGGACACCTTTGAAAATGTAGACTGGCAGAGCTTCTTGGAAGGGCTTCTAAAAACTCTTCAGTTGTTCCCAGGATTCAGAGAAAACTTATTTTCTTTTTAAATTTTGTCATGAAAAGATTTGGCTGTCTAATTTAATAACATTTTACTGTGTGCTAAAATAGTTATTACCTATGAAAGAAAATGCAAACTCTAAAGCAGTGAGTGTCTGCTCCTGAAACCTAGAGGTGCTGCTGTGCTCTTCCACAATAGAACTGTCACAGCTGAGGGGAATTTTGGGAAGCTTTTCTGGGCAATTATTTCCTGCAAGTTAATGAGAATTAGTGCATGTAACTGATTGGGGAAAAAAAAGACTACCGGAAGGAGAGGATTTCAGAAGCTGTTTTATGTGTTTGGTAGAACAGGAGCATTGAGTGTTGAAGAACAATTTGCAATTTCTTGATCATATTTGTGTTCATTTACTAGCTAAACAGGCCAAAGTGTTGGCACAACCATGAATATTGTCCTGATCTCTTGCTGGCTGTGTGAATGAGATGTGTCTCCTGGAGGGATGTTGTGAAATGGGAAATCATCTCTGTTTGGGTTGACTTGTTCTGTGGGATTCAGCAGCCCAGGCAGTTTTCTGACAGCATCTGGTTCATTTTCCCTTCCCACTACAGGACACCTGAAGCGTGTATTCAGCAGCGCTGAAGATCCTGAGGTGAGTGAGAAAGGAACATTTCATGTTCCTGGTGTTTAAGACTTGTAGAGCAAGCTGAGAGCTTGGCCAGTAGCAGTAGACTGAAGAGGGCCAGCTAGGAAGGCCGAAAGAAAAACCATATTCATGCCTGTAACAAAAATAATAAAGGCAGAGATAGATATTTTTAAATTTCCTTCTCAGAGTTTGAAGAACTAAAAACCTAGTCTTGAAAAGAGAACGATGCTTGCCGACAGCAGATAGGGAAAATTTAATGAAGAGCAATTTCCTGTACAGTTGAATTAGATCATTTTAATTTAAAGAGAGGGACTTAGAATGCTATTCCTATCAAACTTGATGATATCTACTTGGAACATGAGGTGGTAGAACAGGAAGGCCATCTTGCAACGGTGCCTGCTGTATCTGAAGTGCAATGGGCACCTTTGTGGCTGGGGAGCTGCGTGGGCCCAAAGGACGCAGGGCTGGCGGCCGTGAGCAGCTGGAGATGAGGCAGCGTGGGGCCAGGGGGCCCAGAAGGCCAAGGGCACGGTGGCTGTGCCAGCAGCAGTGGGGCAGCAGGAGCAGGGCAGGGAGCGTGGCCCTGTGCTGGGCAGCGCTGCGGCCACAGCTGGAGTGCTGTGTGCAGCTGTGGGCCCTGGGAAGCAGAAAGTCATGGAGGGGCTGCAGCGTGGGCACAGAGGGACAGGGGAGCTGGGCAAGGGGTGCAGCACAAGGCCAGGGAGGAGGTGCTGAGGGAGCTTTAGCCTGGACAATGGGGGCTCATGAGGGACCTTCAGGCAGACTGCCATTGATCCCTGCCTTGGATCCATAGAGCCAATGCTCAGCACGAGGGCTGTTTGCCTGCCAAACATCCCTTCACTGCATCCAAGTGCTTTAGACACTGGTGTGGGTAACGCTTTCATATTTTGTTGATTTGTTTGTTTGCTAGAAGGAGAAGCCTTGTGCAATTTCTCCTTCTCCAGGGAGCAAGGGAGCTTTTTTCTCAGTTTTTCCTACCCTTTTACAGCACTGGCAGAAATTCTGCTAGAATTTCAGTTTTCAAGGGGGCAGTTCTGGACAATGCAGTATTTTTGCACAAGAACACATCGTTTGGGGCAGGGATGTTGGTGCAGAACGAGCTGTTCTGGTGCCAGACCAGCCAGTAGGGCTTGCCCATCCTTTTCACGTAAACGGCTCCCGTGTCTTTTGGCTGCCCAGGGAATCAGTGTGTGTTGTGTTTGGGAACTGAGTAGGAAATCAATGCCCTTGCATTCCAGCTGGTGCTCAGAGATTAGAGGAGCTGGGAGGGGCTGGGCTGCATTTCTGATTCCAGCCACTTCAGCACCATCAGTGTGGGCGAGTCCAAGCGAAGAACTTGCCCGAGCACAGATGCACAAAGAGAGCCGTTCCCAGTGCAATGCTCTGGGTCTGATTGCATTCCTTAAGGACCGACATGCTCCAGATTCCCCAAGAGTGTGGGTTACTGAAGCAACAGGAGAGCAAGTTCAGGATGGCTGCTGGTTGGGGCACTGCTGCCGAGTGCTGATGTGTGTAGCGACAGAAAGGACAGGATTGATTCAGGGTGACCCCCACGTGGCGAAAAATGTGCTTTCACTCTATGATTTAGAAGTTTAAACAAATGCTTTATTAAGCAATGTTATATTACACTAGTACTATATTAAAACTATACTAAAGAGATATTATACTAAAAGCATACAAAAGAAAAACTCGTGACTGTCTCCACACAGCCTTTTATCTAATTATCTAATCAGTCTAAACAACTATCACTAAAATCCAATTAACAAATCACTTTCAGTAAACAATCACTATAACACATTCTTCATGTACTCAAAAACAAGAACAGCAAGTAGGGATAATAATTGTTTTCTCTCCTTCTATGAGTTTCTCACTACCTTCCCTTAAAAAAAACCTAGGAGAGAGAATTATATCTCTCTCCATTCAAAGAATGTAAATACTACAGCACAGTAAAGAGAGATGATAAAAGTGAGATCTGTCTATCTATCTATTTTAATCTTCCTGGCTCTGCTCCAAAGCAGTGGAAGATGCAAAGGCATCTATTCAGGAGAGAAGTAGAGACAAGTTCCATTGACTGATCCTGAGCAGGCAGAGATGTTTCCCCCTCCAGAGATGGTTGTTTTTTCCCCTCATGTTTTCCTACTCCAGCCTTTTCTCACCTGAAGCCTTCATTTGTCCTTTAAATTTTTGCATGTCTTAAGGGAATGGAACTATCCCATGCTGTAGCTGGGGTCTGGTGACTCTGGTCATACATGCCATGCCATACATGACACATGGTTTCCTTCACTGGCATCCCCAGGGCTGTGTAAGTGCATTCGTTAACGGGGCCTTATGAGAAACTCTGTTACTGCTGGTCAGAATTCTCCGTTGACAAAAGAGGGAGAAGAAACACCTTGGTCCTCCTCCATATACTGAGGTGGCCATAGAGGTTCTCTGACTTCCATCAGAGACCTTTGCATGCATCCTTATCTCCTGAATGACCCGGTTTTCTAACAAGAGTGTGGATGTCAGGAAGGAGGAATGCTGGTGCAGGCCTGAAGAGAAGGTGAACTCCAGAAGTGTCTCTCACAAGGAGTGAGCTCACCCAGGAAGCCCCTGCAGAGCCAGGATGGAGCTGTGGCACAGGGCGGGGAGTCAGTCACTACTGAAAGACAAACAGGACACGGCGGAAGCAGAGGGAGGCCCTCACCAGACCCTTGAGAAATGCCACCCCTTCCCTGTCAGCTGCCTGAGAGGCTGCTGGAGCTTCAGTCCCAGATGGCCCCTGATTGTAGGGCCAGGGTCACTTTGGAATCTGTGCCTCCCCTCGGGCAGAGAACGACCCAGGAGAGCAGCAGCAGAGTGCTTTGGGAACGTGTGAGCCCAGCAGTCTGTGAGTCTTGGCCCACAAAGGGCGTATGGGAAGTTGAAACCCATCTTCTCTTGCTTTCCGTGCAGGTGCTTCTAGAGAAAGAGCAGGAGCACACTGCCTCATCTGAGCTGCCATGCCAGACTCAGGGAGAGCTGTTCCCAGCCCGAGGGCAGGAAGAGCAGCTCAGGCAGCAGGTGGAAGAGCCACAGGAGAATGGCCAGGTAAGCCTGACTGGCCAGGCCACAGAGGGAAGGGCAGGGAGAGGGGCATAAACCAGAGATCTTGAGACTGAGGAGGCCAGGAGTCCCACAGGCAATGGAGGCACAGAGCCTTGCAATCTGCAGAGATCAGCCCTGGGACAGGAGGTTTGTAATGGAGGCAGATGTGGAGAGGGAAGCAGAAAGAAGGGGCTGAATAAATGTGATTTTGAGGCTGCAAGAGGAAAAAAGCTGAGCCTGATGGCAGCTCTCAGTCCCTTGCTCTGCTTTTGTGTGTACAGAACATCAAGGCAGAGCCACAAGCAGAGCTGCCCGAAGCTCAGAGTGACATCATGGCAGTGAAGAGAAAGAACAAGGAAGACATGGGAAGAATTCAAGAGGAGAATCTCCATCAGCAGAGGGGCGATCATCAAAACCAGGTGAGTGAAAGAGTGGAAGCCACTCCACTCATGAAATGTCCTCTCTTTTGTTTATTAGAGAACATGAAGGAACAGCTGGATGCAGAGCTTCAGACAGCTCACAGTATGATCAAGGCAAGGCATAGGCAGCTGGAGGAAGAAATGAAAATCATCAGAGAGAAACTTAATCGCTTCCGTCAGTCTCTGCAAAACCAAGTGAGTGAAAGAGGGATGCAGCCACTGCAGTCACCAGTCTGGTGGTTTCTGCCCTTCTTGCCTTTCCAGTGCAGAGCAGCAGGGAGTGGGGCCATGCCTCTGAGTGCCATGCTGCTGTAGTGTGTGTATCACAGTCACTCTGAAGGACATTTCCCGGTGTGCTGAATCTCAACATTAGCCCTGGACAGTGAAACTTGTCCTTTGGCCTTTTGGCCAGCAGTCATCCAAATTGATTCCTGCTGGCCTGTTCCTGCTCTCCTTTTTTCTTGAGGTGTTTTTACAGTGGAACTTGGTGACCCAGATGGAGGATTGAAACAAGCTGTTGTATCCCCTGTCAGTCTGTTCTTTGCCTTTCCTCACAGTCGATGACTCCTGGCTGACAGGGACAAGCTGTAGTGTCTGACTGCTTTGTTCTGTTTGACTTGAGGTGCAAGTGTTGACATCTCACCGGGCAGCCTGCGAAGACTTGCAGGGAATGTGTGGCAATGAAGAACCCCAAGTTTGGAGTGAGGCACAGGAACTGTGCCCACCAGAAATGCTCCAGGTCCAGCACATCATGGGCTCTGAACCTGCTGCTGCAGCAGCATCACCTCGAGGAAGCCCTTCTGTGAAACCTGGGAACTCAGGCTGGGGCACATCCTGGGAACAGGAGATTGAGGAGGAGTACCTGGAGCTGCTGGGTACGTCTGGGGTGTTTCTTATCTGAGGGACAGTGTGTTGTGTGCAGGTGTCAGCAGAGCTGTACCAAATGCTCCTCCTGTGCTCGGTGTCACAGGGCCATTTAGGACTCCCCAGAGGCAGTGCTGTGCTCCGAGGCAGCGAGAGAGCTCTGGGTGTTCCTGCTGCCTCTGAGGGCACCTGGGACTGGCTTGGGTTTGCCTGAGCTTCCCTCTCTGCTAAAGGCTGAAGCAGGGATTGTTCTTGGATCAGCAGAAGGCTGTGACCTAGCAAATGATCTAGGCAAGTCCTGTGTGCTAGTGGCCAAACTGAACAGAATTTTTAGCTTCCTAAATTCTCCTTAGACTCCTGACTTGCAACCAGTCATCAAAGCAAAAAAACTTCACAGAAATGGACTGACTTTGGAGTTTTGTCTTTTTAGTTGGGCATTTTTTTTGGGGGGGTGGGGTGGGATTGCTTTTCTGTTGTTCATTTTTGGTGGGGGTTTTTTGTTGTGTTTTTCTCCATCCTGAAGGCGCCCTTCTACCCTCAGTTTTACTGATGTCATTTTTATGACTGTTGCTGTTACCACTACTACATCTGCAGTTTATTTTCATGAGAATGCTATATTTTTGTCAAGAAGAGAATGCTATCTTTTTGTCAATAAGAACTACTTTGAAAGAACATCAGGTTACAGGACAAATAGAGAGCACAAGGTATTTTCCATGTGCCGCCAAAGAAAAAACAGAGACTTTGATAACAAACTTTATTTAATCTTCTAGTTTTATGCTTATCAAGATGTGTCCAGGAGACACATCCAAGTGGCGTGATCAGATAAAACTGTACTGCAGGCATTTCTCAGGAGAGAGCCTCCAGCCCAGCCATGGTATATCCCTCAGATGCATGGCACTTTTCCATACCTGATTCCCACTCTTTCCCATGACTGTTAGAATCCTACCCATTGGCCCAGGCCCTGCTCAGATCAGTCTCTAGGAAAACACATCAAGCCCTTTGTGATTCTGCAGCACAACCCAATGAATCTGCTTCTTGCCCGTAACAGCTGCCAGTGCTGTGCTCTCAGATAAGAGACCTGGTGGGGCTGAGACCAGAGCCCAGTGGATTCTGTGTCTGCCATCACCTGTTGGGACAAAAAGGGCACTGATGTGTGCCTCGGTGTGGCTGATCTCAAAGCCCATCCTGTTGTGTCCTGAATGGGGGCAACAGCTTGTCTGGGGCTCAGGCTCACTCTGGCTTCTTCCCATCAGTGCCTGTCAGTGCTCATGCTGGGGCTTTGCCAGCCTTGTTGTGGTCGCTGCCCTGTCCCTGAGGGCTGGAGGGACTGCAGAGGCTGGAGCCTTCCTTAGCTGGGAGAGGGGCATCTTTGAGCTCAGCCTGCTCACAAACAGGTCAGGGTCCTGATGCTGAAAGCCCCGTCAGGATTGTTTACAGCTGGAGCTGCTCTGGTTTACAAATGGGAAGGCATTCCTTTGGCAAACTGCTGAAAGGTGGGGAAGATGTCCTCCTCTCCTGGGATTGTATGTCCCTGTGCTTTGTTTCCTGTCAAGAGAACTCTTCAAAAGACTGTACAAATCAGTCTCTGTGCTGGCCACCTGTGCTGCAGGGCTGTCTGCCTGGTTGTGGTTGTTGTTACCCAGCCGACCACAAAGGGCTCAGAGCTCCAGGCGCTGGGGCTGCCTTTTGTATCTCCTGGAAGCTGGGATCTCTGCTTTAAAGTCAGCATCTTGCATTTTGTTTCCCTCAGGGAGAATGGTGAACACCACTGAAAATCCCCTGATGAAATACACACATCTGAATTATATTGGCAGCGGGTGAGTCCAACAGCAGTTACTCCTGCACAGCCGTGGGCCAGGTGTGTTTGGGGTGGAATGTCTATCCAGCGTGAAGTCAGGACAGCTGCAAAGATGATCACACACTGGGGATAGATCGTCCCATCTCTCAATGCTGCTCAGAATTTGTGAGTGCGCTCAGAAGGCATTGTCAGAGATGCCTTGCTACCGAGGTCTTGCCTGCATCAAGCAACAGGACCTGGAAGGTCTCCTTGTCTCTCAAGTGTGGGACAGCTCTGTGTTAATTTCTTTAGCATTTTTTGTGTGTCTCAAAATCATACTGGCACACTAATGAAAAGAGAAGTAACTTGCTTGCCTGAAAAAGCAACTTATGCCCTATCAAAGCTGTGAGATAACAGTTCCCACAGTTCCCAGGAACAATTCTTTCCCCTGGTTTGAAGAGGGAAACACTCTGTGGTCAGGATAGGAACCACACTTTTCAGACAGTGAAACCCAAGAGGAAAGACTAAACTCCCTTTAGAAATTGGACCCCAGTGCTTCAGGAACAGGCCCAGTGCCCATGCACTTGAGAGGAAAATGCATCATCTCCCTTCTGGCAGAGCCCTCCTGCATCCTGCAGGTTTTGACACTTGCAGCAGAGATCTCCTGTGTGGGCTGGCTTTCACTGCAAGATCTAAACAGCTTCTCCTTTCTCTGCTTCTGTTTTTTTTCTAGGACTTTTGGGCATGTTTACAGAGCACTCGACAGTGCCACAGGAGGAGAGGTAAATGTCAACAACCCCTGCAGGCTCTGCTGCACTCGAGGGCTTTCCCCTCTGGTGTGAGCTGTGGCTGGAGCTTTGGGCAGAGCTGTGCTGAAAAGGCACAAGAAGCACAGACTGGTGCCAGCCCACAGAACACATTTGGGACTCTGTCCTCCTCAGCTGCCGGAAGGAAGGCACGGAGGGCAGCGGTTCCTTTCAGAGAAGGACGCGCTCACTCGCTCTCCATTGCTAAAACAAAGGTGGTGCCTGCGAGCACCTCACTGCTCTTTGGGGCTACAGCTTCAGAGTCCTGAATTCTCATTTCTGGCTGCCAGCAAATCCATCTGAAAGTTCCTGGCAGTTCCTTAGCCACCTGCAGTGCTGCACTAGGGAACTGCACGTAGGGAGAGATCTGCAAGGCGTCCTTGAAAGCCCTAAGCCCTGCCCATATCACAAGATGTATCCACAGAGTATTAAGGCATGGATTCCTTCTTCTTAGTCCCAAACAAAGCAGCAGAGAGTGCGGTCAGAGGTTTGTGGGTGATAACTGAGACACCGTTGTTACCAAGTGGTCAAGGCAAAATGTCAGTGGCCCCACGTGTCCTGTAACTGGCTCCCAAGGGAGCAGAGAAATGGGCTGTTGGAATGTCAGTTCCTGATTACTGCAGTGCCTAATCACAAGGCAGTTTGGCACAGCTCAGCTGTGTCATTGCAAAATCACTCGCTCCACGTGCCTTGTGGTCTCGTGCCACCAACCCCTCAAGTTCCTGATTTTCAATGTCATTTTAGGTGGCAATAAAAAAAATAAATCTTCAAGGAGTGAGGAGGAAGGAGCTAACCTTTAATGAAATAACGATCATGAAGACGTATAGGAGTCCCAATGTTGTGAATTATTTAGACAGGTGAGAGGTCATGGTCTTATCCCATGGATGTGTGTTTACATAAAGCAAACATGAGAGGTTAAAAACCCACTTTGGTCAGTGGCAGCAAGTAAAGCTGTTAATTTTTATTTATTCATATTTCTCTACTCATCTCCAATGGATGAGAAGAGAGTGCATCTTGTCTGCATGAGTCTTCCCTGGCACACCTAGTTTGATAATTACTCCAAAATTATTCAAAACCTGGATCAGCTGTATCTTCCTAACTCAATAGCCTCAAAGTTCACTGCCTCCACATTTATTTGGGATTGATTTTTTAAAGTTTCTTAAGTGCAGATGAACCATCCTAAAGTGGATTTCCCTTGGATTGTTGCCCCTCTTTGCCATTGCTATGCATGCCAGGAAGGCTAGGTGCTTATTTCCAGAAACACCATGCCTGGCATGTTTTTTATCTGGGCTGTTTCTAAACTGCACTTTTCATTTGCTGCCCATCTAGGACATCTCCTTTTTCACAGATGTGTCTTTCTCTATGAGACTGCACAGATTGCAAATAATGCACAGCCAAGAGGGAATGTCTATTCCTTTGATTCTGTCCTTGTCACAAAGGCATCTGGAAATAAGAAACCTGGAAGCAAAAAATCAACGTAGCCATGCATGTTCATCTCTACCCCCTTGTTTCCTTCTTTCAGCTACCTTCTGGGCGAGGAACTCTTGCTGGTTTTAGAGTACATGGATGGAGGTGTCCTGAGCGACATCGTCAGCCAGACCTGCCTGTCTGAAGATGAGATGGCAGCCATCAGTCGGGAGGTCAGCAATGCCATCTGTGTTTCCAAGGGCTTGGGCAGGATTGTCTGGGAAACAGGGGCTCAGAACAGGAGAGGTTTCCTGTGCCGAGCTTTGTTTCTGTGTTGCTGCTATGCTATGGGCAAGTAAAAGCATCTCAAGTGAAAGGCCTGCCAGTGCCCCTGCACTCCCTGTACTCAGTGCCAGTACTCTTATCTCCTGCTGTTGTATTCTCGCTCTGTCTCTTGTATTTGTAGTTGCTGTTCTCCTCCTTGCCTCTCTAAATGTTTGCCTGCAGTCTGTCTTCACTGCATTCCTTGCCTGTAAAAGCAAAGGTGCTGGTGGCAGGATTTGAAACAAAGAGCAAAGAAAGAAGAGAGAGACTCGTTTCTCTCAGTGCTCAGCTAAAAAGGATAGGAGTGCAGCCAGAATGCTCTTTGCTTCTGAGCACATGCGCTGCAGCAGGAGTCATCCTGGCTGGTTGGCAGGGGACAGCCTACAACAGCAGGTGCTGTTGCTCTTTCAAAAGCTGACGTGCCTTTCCTCAGAAAGGTCCTGCTCTGCAAGTGTTGGAGCAGCAAGCTCTTCCTCTCAGTGGCCATGACTGTTGTGCCATTACTCCCCATTCCCCTGGAGAGGGAATCTTTTAGATTCTTTGTTTCCTTTCTTGTGTGATGAAATCACATCACTCATTTTTGCCCTTCTGTTTCTGTTTTCTCGCTCAGTGCCTGCAAGGACTGGATTTTCTTCATGCAAACGATGTGATCCATCGAGACGTGAAGAGTGACAACATCCTTCTCAGAACGGACGGTTCTGTCAAACTGGGTCAGTATATTCTTGGTCAGGTGCAGCGTTCCAGGGATGTGGGTGTGGGGCTGCTTGGCGTGACTGCCAGCTCCCCAAAAATGGTGCTGGTGGCAGTGCAGGGACCCCTGCTGCGAGCTGAGGGCACAGTTGCAACGTGCACAGAGGTAGAAGGAGCCACAAGCAGTCAAGAGTGGCCTTGCTCTGTGTGGGTCCCTTCCAGAGGGAGGGAGTTATGAGTCTAAAGTTTCCAAAGAACAAAAGCCACTGCTAGAGACAGTGTAAAACATGGGGGGATTTTTAAAGTCGCCAATGCCAGGAAATTCAACAGAGCAATTTCAAACTTCTACTGGGGAATTCTTTTGCTTGCTTTCCTAATTGCACAGAATTCAGATAAAACCAGTATTTTGTTTTCTCCTCAGCTGATTTTGGCCTCGCTACTCAGCTCAGCCCTGAGCAGAGCAGACGGTGCTCGGTAACCGGGACTCCTTGGTGGATGGCGCCTGAAGTGGTGACAGGTCAACCATATGGCCCCAAAGTGGACATATGGTCTTTTGGAATTGTGGGAATTGAAATGATAGAACAAGAACCTCCTTACTTGGGCGAAAGTTCTGGCACGGTAAGGAGCAAATACTGATCTCACTGTCTTTCTCACCTGTCCCATGTCCTGTGTGCCACTGGACAAAATCCCATTGCCATCTGCTGCAACTACTTCCACCAAGGTCCCCTCCTACAAATGTCCCTGCAACACATCAGCATCTGCTGTACTTTTGCTTGCATCAGTGGGGGAACTCAAGCCTTACCACATGCAAACAAACTCCAAACAAACTCCATTCTCACTCAACACTTTCCTTTGGGTTAGTGGTTCCAGTTCTTTTGTCTGTGTAGATGGCCTTAATAACAGGGGAAAAGCGTCTTAAAAGTGTTGTTATCTTTCCAGAAATGAAGGAAGGAAACCCAAACCCAACAAAGTTTCTAAAACCGTGGTCTTTAGAGAGGAACCTAACCCTGTGTGCAGTTTCTTCTTACTGGAAAACATGGGCATGAGGGTGTAATGCACAGAGTCTCTTTTGCTTCTTGTGCAGTGCTGCTGCAACACTCAGTGACCGTGTTTCTCTCCTAGCCCAAGCAACATTCTGCACGTCACCAAGCCAGAGCCTGGTGATGTGGAGAGCCTGCCAAAACCTCCTGTTTGTTTCCTGGCACTTTCTGGCATGGGCCTACCATTAATGCATTGACTTGAGCAGCCAAATGACTAGAGGGTGTCCATAGGGATGGAACCTCTCCTTCTTCTGACCTAGACAATTTTTCTTTGGCTGCAAAAATGGGAAGCTGAAATTTTCAGACTGCTGAGAGACAGAGCTGCAAGTGGCTCCTGTGTGCCCAAGCAGGCATTTTCATCCCAATACGTTTGTGCAGGCATCTTAATGTGTCTGTGTTGAAGAGGAGATTGTAAATGTTTGTTTCCCTACCTGGGTATTAACTGATGGATTTCCTTTCTTTTCTTCCAATTCCCATTGTTTTCAAGAACAGCACAAAAAGCTTGATGAGTTTTGTTCTAGGGCACGTGCGCTTAAAGGACCAACAAGCACTGCAGAGATGCCTTTCATGTACTAAACCTTGAAATTAGTTAGTGTAGCAAAGTCCCTCTTCCAAAAACCATCTCAAGCTGGCATGAATCCTCAGAGAAGCAAATGTCCTTTTGCTGATGTAGTTCCCACTAACTAGGTCAGGCAATGAAATCAGCTGCCAAGGCAAGATCTGCAGGATGGTGGAAAAGCTGTGGCTGCATCGGGGTTTGGGTTTTTGGTTGGTAAAGGAAAGTCATCTCTGGGTCTGTGCCAGGGCAGAAACTGCCACTGAAGAACAGAGGTTAAACAAAGGGATCTGGGAGAGCCTTAGAGATGTGAAAGCAGGAGGTGGAGCCTGGTGTCTCCTTTCTCTCCAGGCTACATACCTGATAGCCACAGTAGGGACTCCACAGCTGCGGCAGCCCAAGCTCCTCTCGGCTTTGCTGCGTGACTTCCTGAGCTGCTGCCTGCAGACAGACGAGGAGCAGCGCTGGTCTGCCAAGGAGCTCCTGCAGGTAAAATGTGAAGGGGCTGCAGGTGAAACAGGCTCTGAGGGATGGGCTCCTCCTCCACTCAAGCCCAAGGCAGCAGATGAGCCCCCTTCCTCCTCACCTCCACTCTTGCTGCTCTTCAAATGAAAATGGTGAGGAATCCTAGACTGGGCTGGGCTGGCAGGGCCCTGTAAATGTCCTCTGGTGCAAGTGTCCTGCAATGAGCAGGGACATCTTTAAAGAGATCAGGTTGCTCAGAGCCCGTTGCCACCGGAGCCGGAATGGTTGCAGGAATGGGGCACCTACAAGCTCTTGGGGCAAGCTGTGCCAGTGTGGCACCATGCTCCGAGTACACAAGTTCTTCCTTAGACCTACTCTCATTAGATGCCCTTAGTGTTTAAAAAGATTTGTCCATATCCTATTGTAACTGGCCCTGTTAAAAAAGATGTCCCCCACTTTCTTCAAAGCCACTCTGAAGTCTTGGAAAGTGGCAATAAAGTCTCCCCGGGGCCTGTCCTTCACAAAACTGAATAACTCCAGCTCCCTCTGCATTTCCTGTGAGGAGAGGTGCTCTGTCCTCTGACTGTGTCTGTTGCCCTCTTTTGTGATTTTGTGGAGTGTTCAGCTTTATCTAATGGCAAAAGAATTGAAGTAGAGCAATGCAGGGTACAGAGACATGAAATGGTGGTGGAGGAACCCAAGGAAGCCAGTCCCAGCCTAGGGGTCAGAGATTTGGCTGTGGGCAGGAGGGGCTGTGGGGGGCTCCCTGTGAGCCTCTGAGGGGCCCTGGTTGGTGCCCCCCAGCCCACCCTCAGAGGTTTCTGCCATGCAAACAGGGACAGCTGGGAGGGACTTGTCCCAGCCCCATCTGCTGCCTGGCGCGCTCAAGCAGACGGGAACTGTGCCAGGGTTACTGGCAGGTTGTGTGGCAGAGAGGGAACTGCAGGGCCCAGTGCCACTGGGCTGGCCCTGCTGGGAAGGAAGGTGCCATCCAGCACACGAGGGGCAGGGCATGGAAAGGCAGACACTGCTTTCTGTCCCTGTGGGAATCAGCACAGTGCCTGTCTTTCAAAGGCACGGACCTATGTGAGTCATTGGAGTTTCCTGAAAGGAAGAAAACCCAGGGACAGAAAGCGCCATTTCTAGAGCGCTGGCAGGGCAAAAATCCCAGCATGATGAAGACATCAGAATAAACAGATGAGTGGGATTCTGGGCCAGGTTTGCCTGTGATGGCAAGGTCTTGCACATTGGGGATGACTGGGGAGCAGATGGTCCCATTGCTCCTCTTTCTGGGTCTTTCCAGGAACTTGATGTATCCTGATTGAGTCCCTGAAGCAATGAGCTTGGAAAGTAATGGTTCACTGTTCTTTGTTTTGTTTTTTTTTTTGTTTTTTTTTTCCGGTGGACAGCATCCATTTGTAACTTCAGCCAAGCCACCATTCATCCTGGCACAAGTCATCAACTCAGTGAAGAAGACGAATAACCCTAACCCTAAACTCTAAACCTAAAACCTAACCCTAACCTTAAATGCTAACCCAAACCCTAACCCTATCCCTATCTCTATCCCTTACCCTTTCCCTTACCCTTTCCCTATCCCCAAACCTAAGCCTAAGCCAAAGCCTAAACCTAAACCCAAACCTGATCCTAGGTCTAAGCCTAAGCCTAAGACTAAGCCTAAACCTAAGCCTAAACCTAACCCTAACCCTAGGAGACGAGAACATAGCAATTATGTCAAGATGTTATCTCTGTTACCAATTTAGAGTAGGATTGTAGAGTAGGGTTGCTAAAGAGATTTGTAGCATAGAATTATAGATTAGAGTTGTAATTAATAAAGTTTCTGAAACATCAACTCACTTGGAAGATTCTCCTCCTTCTGACCCCTACAGAAAATTCAACATTTCCTTCTGAATTACCAATTGTTTTTTATTGGTACTAAGTCACACATATGGCTTTTTTTGTATGGTTTCATAAGTGAGGAGGGCTCTTCTTCATTCATCCTCTCCAGACCGCACTGCCTTTGGAATATGACCCACTGGCTGGTTATGGCACAGCTGTGGTATTTCTAGTTGAGGCAGAAAGGGCAATGGCATTTGAAGGCAAAACCAAAGGAAGAATGAGGCAGCCCAAACATCTTGTGCAGATGCAGGCCTTCAGCTGTGACTGGAGAGCAATGGGGTTCCTGCCACTTGGATTTGTATCCCTAAATGCAATAATCTCTTTGGCTGGAGGAGAGCCTTGCTCAAGTGAGAAAGCAGAAAGATCAGAGAGGGTGCTCGGGAAGGTCTCCTGTGGCGCAGAGCTGTCAGCGCCTGTGAGGTGAGAGCGGGCCCGGCCTTGCCCGGGCTGGAGCCCCAGCAGAGCCCCGGCAGAGGCTGGAGCAGCCTGAGCCCCAGCAGAGGCAGGCTGGAAGGAGGCCCTTGGAGCTGCAAGAGGCAGCAGCCGGGCCCTGGGTGCCTCTTGCTGGGAGCGGGCGAATCCTCCGCTCTCAGAGCCCAGGTGGCAGCTGGCTGCTGCCGAGGGGAAGCGCAGCCGTGCTGGGCACAGCCCGGCCTGGGGGCCATGGCCGTCTGGAGCGTGCCCAGGAGCAGAGAAAGGCCAAGGGCAGCCGCGGGCCGCTGGGCTGCCTGAGGATTCCTCCTCTTCTGCCGGCTGCCCTGCGACTCCTGGCAAAGGCCAGCAGTGTGTGCAGCACTCTGGGCACCGGGGCAGGGAGCCGGGCTGCTCGGCAGGCTGGAGCACAGGGCAGCTCCTTCAGGCCCGGCACTTGTGCCAGGCAAGCGAGGCCAGCGTGAGGCAGGGACAGCTTGGCAGGGCCCATCTGCAGGAGCCAGCGCCTCACGCAGCTCTGGGAGGAAGTGCCTGCAATCCTGCAGTTCTGCACTGAGCCAGAGCAAAGGTGTGAGATGCACAGTGTTTGGCAGAAATATTCAGGCCCAGCAGGCCAGCCTGCTTTGTGCTCTGTGGTGCACAGCAAGCGCTGTGCAATGCAGCTCTGAGCTGCTGGGAGAGAGGCAGTCGGGGATGTGCCTGAGGTGAGTCAAGGGCTTAGCTGAAAATGTAATGAGGAAAATTGAAAAGTGCAGATGGGTCGAGGGCCCAGCTGGGAAGAGAATTGGGATAGTAGAAGATTGCATATTTTAGTTAAGATTTTAAAATGAGGTAAGAAGCTAAGTTAGTAATACAGGTAGCAGAAATCATGTGCCTTAGTTAAAGAGTACCAAATATATTAGGAACATAAAGCTAGGAGTGACAGGGATGGAGGAAGCAATTGTGAAGAAGCTGAGACCATAGAAAGACCTTGCCTTAAGAATAATTGAACAGTTAGGAGAGGCTTGGATCATGAGCAGCAGGTCAAAAGGTCTTGCCAACTGGCCATGGGAGGAGAGTTCACCATGAGGAAGACTGCTTTCTTCCTCCCATACAACCACTCCCTCATTTCAAAATCCCACCAATCCACTTAAGGGAATACAATTGCGCAGCTGTAATAGATATTCAGCTGATAAAAATGCGAAGCAGGCAGGTAATAATTATGTATTTTGGGTCCTTAGAAACCTAATGTAAATCCTTTTCTGTAGAAATAGAGAGCAGGAGTCTGCAACTCCTTGCACATGTCTCTGGAAACTAGTTCACATGTGACCAGGGCTGCAATAAATACCCTTCTTTTCTACTATAATTAGTTTAAGAGTCATCTGTCCGTGCTTCAAGGGTTATGCTGGAGTAGTGAACTGATTTGGATGGGAGCAGAAGAGTTTCAGCAGGCAATTTTTGGAAGAGATGGAAGGCTCTTTTGACTGGGAAAGAGGGTAAAGCCATTTGGAATGGAGAAATGATCCCAAAGTCCATCCAATTGTATCTTTGTGTCTGAATTGAAATCAGAATGATTATAGATAGCTTCATGTAATTTGTCTACAAATTTATCAAAGTCTTCATTCTTTCTTTGAAGGCTCTGTGTGGGCAGGCAGGGGCAGGCAGGAGGCAGAGCTGTCAGCAAAGGAAGGGCCCAGACAGATGGGGCAGCCGGGGGATGCCGACAGCCTGCAGGGACAGAGGCGCAGGGCAGGGACACCGTGGGACAGCCTGGGCTGCACAGGGCACAGGGATGGGCAGCAGCTGCGAGACAGCCCTGCCAGAGCCAACATGGGCAGCACTTTGGCCATGGTTGCTGGGCCTGGGCCTGAGGCCACGATGGGACAAGTGACCCTTGCAGGCCTGGGGCCTCATTGCCTCCTCGTCCCTGCTCAGACGCCTGGCAGGGGCCGACATGACAAAACTAAGCTCACAGATGTTGCAAAAGCAGGGGAAAAAGTCAAGAAGGAAGACACAACTTAGGGGGCAAGATATGAGGGACATGGCACGGACACTTCAGAAAAAAACCAAAAACAGAAAAAAATCTTTCCCAAAGTCAAAGCCATCAAATGGAATGGCATGCCATCAAGGGCAGCGACATGCACCAAAGATTTCCTCTATTGGTTCCCATTGAAATCGCAAGATTCCTTTTCCATTCCCGTAAGGAAATTTCATTTCCTTTCGGGAAGGGAAACGGAATCTTGCGAATCCCAAAAGAAAGGCTAACAAACACTCCAGAAAGGAGATAGGTTCAAATGAAATGCAATTGCAAAAAGCAGAAACACGGGAAATTTAGTGTCTTCAAAAAATAGGCTGTGAGGAAATCAGCTGCATTGCAAAGGACCAAAACATGCCAAAACTAAGCTCACAGATGTTGCAAAAGCAGGGGAAAAAGTCAAGGAGGAAGACACAACTTAGGGGGCAAGATATGAGGGACATGGCATGGACACTTCAGAAAGCAACCAAAAAAAGAAAAAAAATCTTTCCCACAGTCAAAGCCATCAAATGGCATAGCATGCCATCAAGGGCAGGGATATGCACCAAAGATTCCTCTATTGGTCCCCATTGAAATCGCAAGATTCCTTTTCGATTTTGCCAGTAGGAAACCACAGTTTTCTTCAAGAAGAAGTTTGGAACTCACTGAGCCACAGATAACAGCATTCTAGAAATCTGCAGAACAGGTTTAGAAAGACTGAATATTTTGGCTAAAGACCCCTGAAATATTTCTAGAAAGTCTGAAATTAATGAAAAATGGATGTTGGTATCCTTCAGTGATGAACATTAGCCAACACTTTGGCTTTGTGTTGTGCACCTGAGGCCAAACAAAAGTGTTGGACTGGCTGATCTGAGCTCTTTTGATCTCAGTAAAGAATCCTTCAAGCCACAGGAAAAAGGTGGCAATGCTCCTTTTTGCTGGCCAACCCAAGGTTTCCCAGTACAGCCATTTGCCCAGGCAGCCCAGAGCAGTGGTCACAGTGCCAAGGCTGACAGAGCTCAAGGAGAGTTTGGACAATGCTCTCAAGCACATGGAGTGACTCTTGGGGTCACTGCACATGGCCAGGAGATGGACTCGATGACCCTGATGGGCCCTTCCAACTCAGCATATTCCATGATTCTATGACCCTTATTCACACCGTGAGGTAACTTCATATTCCCTTTAGTTTCCACTCTTGCGTGGTTTCACCTTTACAGCCAGACACAAAACGGTTTTCCTGTTTTGGGAGGTGAAATGAAGATCATTACTTGTGTCCTTGTGGCAGTCCTGAGCAAGCTTCCCTGCCACGTGTGGCAGCCTCTCAGCCCTGGGGGTGCCTGCGAGCTGGGTGACTCCAATTCTCTCCACCAGGGACAGGAGGAGTTGGGCCGCACACTCGCGCACCGGGGCGGGGCGGCTGCTGGGGAGGAGAGAGCAAACCCTGGGCACAGGGACAAGGAGCAGCGGCAGCGCCGGCCTTGGCCAGAGCTGCTCCCTGCCCTTGCTGGGGGAAGGAGCCTGGGCTCTCCCTGCACCTTCAGACACCTGCACAAGGCTCTGTCCTCAGCTAAACACAAAGGTAGCATTGCACACTAGGCCTGCCTGCACGGAAGAGGGAGGAATTCAGTCTCCCTGCACTGTCTGATACTCAGTTTCTTTCACAGTATTTACTCGGAGAAAGATTAAAGTAATAGATGACATATGAATAATTTAGCAATTAAGGACAATTGATGCTGACCCATCAGAGGGCACCCAGTACACAGAGCTACAGCAGGACTGAGGCTCTTTCCACCCATTTATCCCCAAATCTGCAGACCTTTGGAAAACAACAAATGCAGGGAAAACACGTGGTGGGCTGTGAAGTTGCAGAATATCCAGCAATGCAGCCTGTTTCTGCTGTGGGGCTTGGCAATGGATCCATCTGAATGTTTTACCCTATTGCAAAGCTGAGGAAAGGGTGGCAGGCAGTTTAGCCAGGCTGTCCTGTTCTAGAGAGTGTCTCTTGGGAACTATCAGGCCCAGCACCAACATTCAAGGCAGCATTTGCTTCAACTGTGCCATGGCTGTCAGCCTGTGGAGGTGCCTGTAAAGTGGTTCATCTTCTCAAGGCTAACGTGAAACATCAGTTTGCATAGAAAGTAGAGCTCTAAGACCAGGACAGTCATACAAGACTCCTTTGGCAGGAGCTGCACCTGCTGTGCAGGCTGTGCCACACCCAGCAGATTGTCCCCCATGTGCTCCATGCCCCAGGAAGGACCCTCCTCATTTCTCAAGTTAATGGCATCATGATGTTATGTTTGCCCATTTATCCCATCATAAAAAAAGCCAAACAATATTAAAAGTAGTAACAATTTTATTTAAATAGTTAAAATAAAAAAAATTATATAAAATTGGATACAATATAACTTGAATAAAATAAGGGATAATTTGGTTCCAATAATAGCGCATAAGCAAAAGATAACCGCGGGGTACAGAGTTCTTGGACCCTTGCCACCTCATACAAGCTTGCCAAGTGAAAATCACCCCTTATATGTCATGTGTACATGCCATCTCCTCCCATTTTCAGTTTGTCATATCTCTATCTCCATCCTCATTACCACCCTTATCACGTATGTGCCACCATTCAGTTTGGTGGTCGCACAAGTCTTTGGGGGTTGTTTTGGATGAAGACCTCTCCTCTTCCTCTTTGTCCTTTAATTCACCTTTGGTTACACATGCGCACCAAGCCAAGACTAACGTATCACTGCATCTACATATCAAGGCAATAAATCCCTTATAATTAGCATTTTCTGGGACCGAACCAGGTTCTTAGTCATTTTTAGCAACTGTATCTCACCTTCTTTCCTGTGGTCCTTGAGAACATCTGCTGGGAAGGGGAGGGGGCCCCTCCTCTCCCTCTCTTCTTTGGCATTACAACTTTTTAACTATTTTACTGTATCAATTTTTATCAGCACGCATCATACCTATTTATCACAAATCCCCCATTTCTCTTCTTGATCATTATGATTCATGCTGTATTTAAAAAGCTGTGCCCTGATATCTTTTATATTTTTCAGAATTTTGGTTTTCTCGTTGTCTCTTTTCAGCTTCAAACTTTTCCAGCATTTCTGTTACTGCTTCTAGTCTTTCACACTCTCTTTCAAGTGTAGTTAGCATTTCCTGGTCTACTTCAATCTTTTTAAGTCCTTGTTCTTTAACATGGGTCAACTTAGCTTTTAATACCATTATAGATCTTGGTTTTCCTTTTTCTGCTGATTCTGAATCTAGAGGCATTGTTGTAATCTGCATCCCCTGAATCACTGAGTGAATTAGCCTAATAAAACACAAAATCATACAAGGAAGAAACAGAAGTCTCAGAATTGAGCATAACAACATGAACTCTAACTTTTTCCTCCAAACACTTCCAAAGAGGTTACCCCACCAATCTGCTTTCAAGATTGAATTCCACTTTTGTACTGGCACATGAGCTACTGTTTTAATTTCCTCTGCAAGTTCTGTTGTAGCTTCCCCATAATCATCAATTTCTACACAGCACTCAAATTCATTAAATCTCCCACAAACTCCTCCTTCTTCTGCTAACAGATGGTCTGAGGTGATCCTGTTTTGGTACACAAATGCCCGCACTTGTGTATATTGTCTGGCCAACATTTTTAAGGCACCAGAGGTGTGATTTGACACCACCTCCACTACTGCTTGGAGTCTTATTAATCTATTCAGCAGGTAAATTGGGGTCCTATATCCCCATGAATCATCCTGAGCCCATGTTGCTGGGTCATAATATGCTATAATTTGTTCTGCAGGCCATTCGTCCTCCCCCCATTTTTGATTCCCTCCTGCTGTTGGAAAATTTAAATTTAAATCTCCTTTACTCCACTGCAGGGTTTCATACAGTGGAGTTCCAGCATATTGCTCCTAGACCTCAGTAGAACAAAGAAGGAGGGTTGTATTACTCCCAAAATACAGGTTCTTCCCCATTTTTGAGGTAACTCACTGTATACTCGTTGCCCACAAATCCAATATATCCCATCTGGGGCTTTCCATTTCTTATCAGTTTTCTCTAGTTGTTCCCAATAAGACCTCAGGCTGTCGATGGATTGGTAGGGGTTAGCTCCAGGACTTCTGTACCAGCATAAATTAATCTGTTCATCCCATTCACAATTTATTTCTTTTATTGGTTCCCAATATCCAACAGGGTTTTCAGGTCGCCAAATTTTTGAACAATTATCCATATTAACCACCAATGTGGATTTACAAGGAGTATGCCCTACTATTTTATTAAATTTCCTTCCTTCTCGAGTTATACAAATGGTTCTAATTACCTGATGGCTTAAAATCCATCCTTGAGGTCTCTTCGATGTTCCAGAAATTTGGGTGTGGTTCCACTTTAAAAATTGCTCTGGAGCTAAGCTCTCACCTTTCCATGGCCATCTTTTACCCATTTTTAGACCTCCACAAATCCAACATTTGGATAATTCCAATTCTGTAGCAATCCTTTGCATCAATCCCACAAACCGATTCTTATTTGAGGCTGGCAAATCCCAATCTTTGTAGTACTCTTTTAGCTGTTTATACAATTCAGCTAATTCTGTTGACTCTTTTCTCCTGTTCTTTCCTCTATTCTCCTTTGTTTCTTTTTCTTCTTTTATTTTCTCTTTCAATTTTTCTCTTAGTGCCTGGCCTCCTATTCCTATACTTGGATCATCTCCATTATCATTTCTTTTAAAACAAAAAAACCTTTCATATTAAGGGCCAATGTGATTACCATGGGGAAAAGGAGCTCATCCATTATATCCCCAATTTTTCTCTACCCAATACACCTTTCCTTCCTTAATACAAACATCTATAACACTGCTGTGATTGTAGCAGGCAGAACTGACATACAGGTGTGTTACACACACAGATTCCACCTTGTCCTTAATCCACACAGGTTGATTGCAATAGTCACAAATGTTGAAATTGCTGGGACTTGGTTTTTGCCCTGATTGCTTTTTCATTGCTGAAACTCTTTCCAGTGTGGCTCTCTGGCTTTGGCCAACTGCCAAGGGTACCAGAATGATCACAGTGAAAATAATCCTCAGGAAACCTACCTTTCTACCTTTCTCAAGGGCCCTTGGGTTGAAACCAAGGGCCAAGATGCCAGTCTTCTCGGTAGCAAAGGTAATATCCCGGGATCTAGTCACTGGTCCTTTTAGTTTCCTTGGTACCCATAGCCCCACAGAGTTTGCTTGTCTCCTTTTAAAGGCCATTTCCGAGTTCTAGCTTGTTAAAAAGAAATAATTAAAATGAAAAGAACAGGGAAAAGATTAGGCTGGAGTACCATAAACCTGTATTTTCCAAAATTTCAGGGATGTGCCAACCACAATAAGATTTTTCTAATTATTTTCTGCTTCCAGGGCGGGGAGTTCATTAAGTTGCCGCCTCCAACATGCACACTCACCGTGCCAATGTGCCCCTGAAATGCACCTACGTTGTGGTATATAGACTTCTTCTTCCCCACAACTATCAATTTTGAGACACTGGTCTATAATATTTATGAGCTGCTCATTCTCTTATTTGTGCTATAGTCAATATAGCAAAAATCAATTGATCTAAGTTCTCTATTAATCCAATTGCTGCTGGAAGGGTCTAGTCTCAAAGGTATCTAAAAAATCACTAGCAATGCATTCTATAATTAGCTGAATAAATACATAACCATAGCAAAGCAAGCAAATCAATTGTCTCTCCTTCTCTTCCCTCTTACTTTCCACCATAAGTTAAAGCGAAGTGTGCAAACAATTCATATCCAGGGATGACACCCTAAACCATGTTTACTACACTCCCAACATTTTACTTGTCTCTGAGCTCTTTTAGCAACAGGTGTTATCAATCTCAGTTTCTGGAATTGCAATTTTGTAATCAGTTCTAATAATGTTGCTGGTGGGTGATCCTGGAGGAGATCTTTGATCTTTTTAGGCCGTTCACACTGATTCAGAAAGTCTTTTTATTCTTTTCCACCGGTGTTCTTCTGCGTCTGAGCTCAAGGGAATTGCGGTCGGCAGCCACTCCAGAGTGCCTAGTTCATTCTTAATAAATCAGGGTTAATAAAAGCAACTTAAATCCTACTGATAGTGGAGCCCTGGAAAAAGTTAAAGATAGAATCTAAAATGTTAGGCTTTGTGCTTTCCCAGATCAACTGCACCTGCGTAAGCAGTATGATAAATTATATAATTGTTAGATGTGATGTTTGTTTAGTAATTAAATGTAATTATTACATAACCATGGGAAGAATAATGAGAAACTATGTTGGAAATTCAGAGAGGGGTTAAATTTATGGATACAATAGAACAACATAAGTTTAATAATTAACATGAAAGTTATGTAAAGATAGAGTATAAAAACATGATCATTTTGGATGTATGGTCGGAATCAGATTTGGGTTGAATATACCCTGATTCCCAGAGCTCTTCAATAAAAAGCACCGCATATAATCCCCCGTGATTATGTGTTTTTGAATGCTAACACTACCATATTATCATATTAGTGGAATTACATGTTCTAACAGTATTTTAGTTACTGTTTGAACTGTAGCCTGAGCTGCTGGAAATGCTTCAACCCACTGAGTTAGTTGATCTATTATAACTAACAAATATTTCCACCAACCCACTTTAGGCAATTCTATACAATCAACCTGGATCTTTTCAAATAGCCTGAAGGCTGTTTTGCATCCTCCAGAGGGAGGGCTTCTTAACGCTTTCTTATTTACCTTTTGACAGGTGAGACACCCCTGGGTAATTTGCTCTCCAATTTCAAACATCCTTATACACCCATAAAATTTAAAAAGTGATCACAAAAGGTTCTTGCTCCCCAGTGTGTCTGTCTATGCAAGTTATCTAAGATCTAATGTGCCACTGGTTTTGGCATCATAATCTTGCCATCAGGAAAAACTCACTTTCCCTCCTTAAATGTTACTCCTACTTTCCTTATAGCTGCCAGTTCTTCTAGTGGAAGGGAAAGCGTCTCTTGCTGAATTTCTATTTTTTGTTAGGTGATGATTTCAGTATCTCCCTTTCTTAAGGTTGTTCTTCTTTTGCTTCTTCATCAGCCAAATTATTTCTCGGACTCTAATATCCCTCCCTCTCTGGTGTCCCTTTACATGAACTACTGCTATTTTCTTTGAGCCTTTTAAAGCTTCAAGTATCTGAATTATTAATTCCCCGTTTACTAACCCTTTCCCTTGAGTGTTTATAAGTCTTCTTTCCTTCCAAATTTTTATAAAAGTATGTACTACACTAAAAGCATATTTGGAGTCTGTATAAATAGTCCCTTCTTGCCCTTTTAGTATTAATAATGCACAAAGTAATGCATAAAATTCACAGGCTTGTGCTGACCAGGAGGGACGGAGGGGACCAGACTCCTTTACCCTAAACTTTTTCCCACTTCACCTGAATGCCAACCTGTGTCATTAATTTCTAGATTATCTTCTTCAGTTAAAGAATAAATTGTAAGTTTTCCTTCACAGGGTTTTATCCGCAAATTTAAGGCTATTATTAAATCTCTGCCTAACAAATTATTCTCGGCCTCTGGTATCAACAATAAATCATTTACTCCAAATTTGTCATCTGTTTCAATTTGCACTCCTTTTATTACAGGGAAGCCTCTCCCATAATTCCAATGACTGAAACTCACTCACGACATATCTCCCTGGGGTAATTTTGTCACTGTCAACCAAGAAACTCCTGTATTGACTAAAAATATAACTTCTTCACTCTGAGGACCTATTTTTAGCTTTATTATCAAGGGCTCTTTTGGTTGTATTTTGGTCCTCTTCATTAAACAAAACTCCTGACCTCTCTGATTCTCCTGAGTAGTTTTCTCATCTTGCTGTTTCTTTCTGCAATTTTTTTGCAGGTGCCCCTTTTTATGACAATAAAAACAGGTGTGTCCTGCACCCTTCAAAGTGGGGCAAGAATTTTTTTAAGTGTCTTTTCTTGTGGCGGGAAAAATGCACAGGTCCTGTGTTCCTAAAAATAGATCCTGACATCGGCTGTTTGTTTTTCCCTGCAGATTTTTCTGTATTCAAAGCTGCCTGCATTTCGTGAACTGCTGCTACCAAAATTCTGGCATCTGCTTTCTGCTTTTCCTCATCTCTGTTCACAAACACCCTTTGTGCTTCTCTCAGTAATTCTTGAAGTCCCCTGTCCTGCCAGTCTTCTAATTTTTCCAGATTTTTCCTGATGTCACTGCAAGACCTGGTCACAAACTGAATTTTTAACAGAACCTGCCCTACTGCAGTATCAGTATTTATACCTGAATATAATTGCAAGTCTCTTTTTAATCTTTTTAACCATTCTGCTGGGGACTCATATTTTTTCTGATGCTCACTCAAAGCTTTTCCTATATTATGTCCCTTAGGCACTGCCCTCTGAATTTCTTGATTTTCTTCTCTTTGGGATCCCCATTCATCCCAAAACTGTATTATCATTCCCAGTGGGCTGTCCTGAGGAACGCTCCCCCACTGAGAACCCCCTTCACAGTTCCCAGATACCTCAAATTTTTCACACACTGCAAATTTTTCACACAATCCGCAGCCCCTGGGTCAAGGAACTTACTCTTTCCCTGAACCATTTCTGGCGGCAACAAACTAAAAAATCCCCGGTACCAGGAGAGTCTTAGTTTCCCACACTCACCTCGTGACTCAACTTCCTCACTTACTACTCTGTCACACTGCCTTTTCAATCTACCTGTTCCACTCCTATCTCTCCCTCTGCAATCTACTTGTTCCACTCCTCTCTCTCCCTCTTTCTCTATCTATTAGCCCCGTCCTCTCACCATCTAATCACATACTAAATTGCCTGCTACCAACCCCTCCAAGGAAATTGAACCTATTCATTCACTCTCTTTCTCAGTCTCCCTACTGAGTAAATCCCTCCTGCCCAACGACCTTCCTACAGGTGCCTGGACCAGGGATCCCCTCCTTCCCCCTGGGTCAAACCCTCCCAAAATGAAAAATTCATTTTTCTTTCACTTCCCTCCTTTTCTGGCTGACCTCTCCCCAGCCCAGCCCAGCCGGCTCTGGCCCCACAGCTCTGCTCAGGCCAGGCTGCTCTGGGCACTGCCCCACGGCCTCAGCCCCTGGCAAGGGCACAGCAGCAGCTGCAGCTGCCCCAGGACTCAGCCCCAGCCATGGGGGAAGGTGCTTGGCCAAGGCCAAAGGAGGCTCCCTGGCTGCCCTGCTGCCCTCGGGCTGAGGTGCTGAGAGCTCTGCAGCCCCTGCTGCCATCCCATCTGCCCAGGGCAGCACAAGAGCTCCGGCCTTGGGGCCCTCATGCTCCAGGCCCAGGGCCCAGGCCAAAGCTGGGGCAGCCACAAAGCTGTGCCCATTTCTGTTCATTGCTGCTCTGATGAGGATGGATCCTCAGCCACTTGGAGGTTGCTGATGAATTTAATTACTCCAGTGGCCTCTTCTTTCTTGAGCTCTTAAGTTCAGGAATTCAGTGAGAAAAGCACATAAATATTTGTTCAAAACACCTGAACATGAAAAGTCCCTAGGAATAATTTGTTTTCAATTCTCTTATGGTTAATTATGCACATTCCAGAAGTATATTGAAAGTCAATATATGGTATTGAAAACAAGACGGAAAAAATTGTTTTGTCCTGTTTTCTTTTCCTGTTTATAGATAGATTTTCAGCAATGCGCAATTGATTTTGACCCCCTGCACCTTCTAATGCAATTTGAACATATATGAAAATCAAGACCCTTCATGCCTGACAATCAGTTAGACCTTATCCCCACTCCCTCCCCACCATTTCTCTCATCAGACCCCTGGCACTCCTATGGATCAGGAATGGTGTGGCCAGCAGGAGCAGGGCAGTGATTCTTCCCCTGTGCTCAGCACTGCTTGGGCAGCTCCTTGAGTGCTTTTGCAGTTCTGGGCCCCCAGTTTAGGAAGGACATGGAGGGGCTGGAGTGTGTCAAGAGAAGGGCAACAAGGCTGGTGAGGGGTCTGCAACACAAGTCCTGTGAGGAGTGGTTGAGGGAGCTCAGGTTGTTTATCCTGGAGAAGAGGAGGCTCAGGGGACACAAGGTGGTATCAGGGCAAAGATTGGACTTGATGATCTCCAAGGTCTTTTAAGACCTTGTTGATTCTGCGATTCTCTGAAACCACCCTTGGAGCAGTTTCACGATGAGCCCTGGGCCTCCTCTTCAGGAGCTCCAGCAGCCCAGGTCCCTCAGCTTCTCCTGCCCGCGCCAAAGCCCATCCTGTCAGTCCTGCAGAGCCTCTGCAGCTCCTCCTCCTTGCCCAGAACAGGGAGCCCCAGAGCCAGACACAGCAGCCCAGATGTGCCCCCCTGGCCTGGGGTGCCTCTGGCAAGGGAGCAGCACCAGGCACTGCAGGAGCCTGCAGACAATTCCTGCAGCATTTGTAGGATGATCCTGCTGCCCAAGGGACGTTCCCATGGGGCCAAGTCAGGAACTGCAATGGGGAGTGGGGCCAGAGAGGAAAGGGCAAACAGGGATGGGCTGTTTGCAGGGGAGGGAACAGGGGTGGGCAAGAGGAAGAAATCTGGATCAGGAAAAAAGAACGAAAGCACAGTTGAAGGAAAGGAAATGCTTGGGGCAGTCTGGGGTGGCTGCCAGACAGCCCTGGCTCTGAGCAACAGCATCTGCAGTGGGACAGAAAACTCCCAGCTGATGGGAGCAAAGTTTCTGGCTGACTGCAGAGGCCAAGAGAAACCTGAGTGGTTTCCCTGGTGTCCCCCAGCCCTCGCTGGCCCCAGGGGCTGATGGCATTTGTGCTCCCTCAGGTTCATGTCCCCACACCAACAGCATGGGGGTGCTCCCCCTGCTCTGTGCAATGCAAACAGGGGCTCCTGAGCCAGTGCTGCCGTGTCTGTGCCTGCAAGGATGGGGCATCTGTGTGAGCTGGGGCAGAGGCCAGGGCTGCACAGGGGGGATGTTGTGGGCAGCTCCATGAGGACGCTCTGGGACGCTGCCCTGGGCTGTGCAGCGCACTGGGGATGGATCAGCCCCTGCTCTGCTGCTCCTTCCCATCTGCCCCAGGGCCCTTGCAGAGCCCCAGCCATGCTGTTTGCCCCCAGCCTACCCACGGCCAGCCTGGGGCTGCTCACAGGGCTCTTTCTGTGCTGAGCATTGGCCTGGCCGTGTTCTTGAGAGAGCCTGGGCAAGGAGCCTGGAGCCCCCAGGCCCTGGGCTGAGGCGTCAGCGCTGCCCCAGCAGTGCCCATGGCCTGTCCCTGCTGCAGCCCCGGCAGTGCCACCTCCAGGGCTGTGCCCAGCCCCAAGAGCACTCAGGCCCTGCAGCAACACCAGGGCCACCAGGGCAGCAGGGCAGGGCCACGGCAGCAGCACTGGCAACACCAAGTGCTGCTGCTGCTGGGCACGGCTGCTGAGTCAGCGCTGATCTGCCCCCAGCTCTGCACACAGACATTGCTGCTGCAGCTCCAGAGAAGGAAAAAAAGGGGATCTCCCTTGAAAACTGCTGGGAGATACTTTAGTTCATTTGAAGCCACCGAGAGTGCAGCACCTCATTTACACAGTCTATGACTACAGCAAAGGTGGAAAGAAACAAATATAGAAATGGCACAAACAATGGCATTTATTTCTGGACAATCTTAAAAAAACTAAAACAAAAGAAAAAGACAACACATAAAGCACCAAACCTAACTACTATCAAAGACAACTTGAATTGCAAGCATATTGCAGAACATGACCAGCAGTTTAGGGTTTCTTAAACCATCCAGTCATCAGTGTCCACACTGCAGCCTTGACCTCCTGGTTCCTCAGGCTGTAGATGAGGGGGTTAAGGGCTGGAGGCACCACCGAGTACAGAACTGACAGGGCAAGATCCAGGGAAGGAGAGGAGATGGAGGGCGGCTTCAAGTAGGCAAATGTGCCAGTACTGAAAAACAGGGAGACCACAGACAGGTGAGGGAGGCAGGTAGAAAAGGCTTTGTGCCGTCCTTGCTCAGAGGGGATGCTCAGCACAGCTCTGAAGATCTGAACATAGGAGAAAACCATGAACACAAAACAACACAATGATAAACTGGCAGTAACCACAATGAGCCCAATTTTCCTGAGGTAAGACTTGGAGCAGGAGAGCTTGAGGATGTGGGGCATTTCACAGAAGAACTGGCCCAGGGCATTGCCATGGCACAGGGGCAGGGAAAATGTATTGGCTGTGTGCAGCAGTGAATAGAGAAAGGCACTGGCCCAGGCAGCTGCTGCCATGTGGGCACAAGCTCTGCTGCCCAGGAGGGTCCCGTAGCGGTCGTAGCACATGACGGTCAGGAGGGAAACCTCTGCTGAACAGAAAAAGACAAACAGAAACACCTGAGCAGCACATCCTGAGTAGGAGTCCCTCTGGTGTCCCAGAGGGAATTGTGCATGGCTTTGGGGACAGTGGTGCAGATGGAGCCCAGGTCGCTGAGGGCCAGGTTGAGCAGGAAGAAGAACATGGGCGTGTGCAGGTGGTGGCCGCAGGCTACGGCGCTGATGATGAGGCCGTTGCCCAGGAGGGCAGCCAGGGAGATGCCCAGCAAGAGGCAGAAGTGCAGGAGCTGCAGCTGCCGTGTGTCTGCCAGTGCCAGCAGGAAGAAGTGCCTGATGGAGCTGCTGTTGGACATTTGCTGTCTCCAGCCATTGGAACCTTTTGAAGAAGGAATTAGAGTGGTAATTGAGGGGAGATTTCTCACAGAAAATCAAAGTTGTTTCTCATAGACCCTTTCCTGCCACTTGACACCTCCCCCTGTCCATGTCTAGGAGACATTCCTTCACCTTTGTTGCTGGAGCCCCGATTGCTGCTGGCCAATGTTGTGTGAGGAGCTGGACCTTGACCTGCAGGACACCTGGGAATCAGCCCTGACTCCCAGTCAGTGCAGGAGAACAGTGAGGGCAGAGGCCAGTCCTAGTGTTAGGACTTGGATAAAGAATATTCTCCTGTGGCAGAGGACTGCCTGGGTGATGGGACGGGGAATGCAAGAGGCAGAAGATTCTGCGGCACTGTGGAAGAACAGAGTCCAGAGAGGCAGGAGGATTGTCTGAGGCTTAGTGCAGAATGAGGGGAGCTGCTCTGTCCCTCTCTCCTGTTCCAGCTGCCCTGGACTTGCACCTTTCTGAGATCCACTCCTCTGTTACCCTGGACAGCCAGGAGATACAGCTGAGAGCAGAGGGATCCCTGGCACACAAAGTGGCTCCTGCCTTTCCCAGAGTCAGGAGAGTGGGCTCAGTGCCAGCCTCCCAGGCTGCCCTGCCCAGAGCTCCCTGGGCACAGGGAGCTGGGACACCCCATTGCTGAGCTCAGCCTGCACAGGAGGAGCCCAAGGGCTGGACCTGGACCTGCAGCTGGAACTGCCATTGCAGAGAGCCCCTCAGCAATGCCAGCAGCACCTGGGCAAGGCAAGGAGAGAGAGAGAGCCAGGCCTGAGGAAAAGCCGTTCCCTGGCCAGCCACAAAAACCAACAGCGCTGAGTGGAAGGGAAAGTTCTGGGTTTGTGTTGTTTGTTCTGTTCTGGTTTATAAATTTCTTAGTAAAGAGCTGATATTCCTTTTCCTACACTTTTGCCTGGAAGCCACATAATTTTCCAAATTTAAAAATGTAAGAGATGGGTCTTCTTTCCATTCCAGGAATGTTTTTACTTTCCTTGGCTGACATTTCTAATTTAAATGTCAATTAAAGAGTTGCCAACTTCTGGGTTCCAGAGTTGATGGGACAGAGACCTCAAGAGGAGACATGGTCAAGGACTTGGCCATCTCATGCTCTTCCTTTTAAGCCAGTTGGGACACCAAGGGCCCTCTCCTCAGATGGCACTTCTGCTCATGTGGTCGCACAGGAGCTGGCTTTGGTAGAATGTCACACTGTCCCCAGTGTGCCATGGCTGACAGACTGATGGACAGATGGGGCCCTGTCTCTCACCACAAGCAAGGCCTGACCCACACCTGCCACACACAGGTGTTCCAAAATATCTCCAGACATCAAACATTTCCTGTCTCTGACACCCCACCCTGTGCCATGCCCTAATCCCGACTGCCTTGGTAAAGAGCGACGCTCTGGAACCCTCACAGGGCCTCTGTGAGATCATCGTCTTGGGTACAGGGCAGAGGAGGGGTTTGGAACAGGGGACAAGAGAGTCCAGAGCCACCTGAAGGCCGCTGTGGCCATCAGAGCAGTGAAAGTCCAGGGCTCTGCCAGGTTCCTCTGGTGGAGGAAACATGCTGGGGACAGCGTTTGGGGTTTATTCCTTTTGTGGCTTTCCCTGGAAATTGTTCCTTTTTTGACCATTTGGACTCTGAACCTTGTTCCTGTTTCTGTTGGTTTTATTCTCTCTCATTGCTGTTTCAGGAAATTGTTCTTCTCTAAGCCCTTTGGGATCCTTGTGCCCCCATGGGGATGGAGAGGGGCAGTTTTTAGTGGCAGCACACACACGAGTGGGTGCCGATGGGTGGGCACCCCCAGTACCCCCCAGTTCCCCCCAGTGTCACAGCACATTCCCATAGATGTCACCGAGTTCCTGCAGTTGCCCCTGGGGTCCCCGCAGCTCCGCGTAGGTCACCTGGGGATCCTGAAGGGTGGTGGCACGGGGGGACACTGCGAGACACACGGGCTGGGGTTCTGGGTGGGGTAAAACTCATGGGTAACGTGTCCCCCTGCGTGTGTCCTCCCCGTACTCACCCCCTGCCCTCTTGGTGGACAATGTTGGGTTCCCAGGGGAATGGGGGTGCCAGGGATAGGCAGTGGCTGGGTGGGCACAGGGGTCAAAGCTCCTTCCTGGAGTGCCTCAGATTTTGGGGTGACCCAAGGCCCAGCACAGCCCCCACCCTGGGGCACCCCAGGGCTGTCCTGAGAGTTTCTGTTTCCCTGCTCCACACATCCCTGGGTCAGGTCCCCCCATTTGGCCTTCCATCCCAGGCAACACCTGATGCCAAATTGCTTGAGACAAACTTATACATCTATAGAATAAAAGCAAAAGCATTATTTTCCCAAGAAAGAACAAACTCATCAAAAATCAATCTGACAAGGTATATAATGGTCTGGTTTATAGAACCCATTGCTTTTCCAACAAATCCCTCACAATAAAAACACAAACAAATCACAATGAAATGAGAAGTTTTGGTTCTCTTGCTGCATCCCACAGCAGCTTTATCTCCCTGAGTGTCCAACAGCTCCATGGGATTATTCCCTGCCTGCTGGGCAGCAACCCAGCCCATAAGGAAACCTTTTCTTGACCCATATTTAGGAACTCTCCCTGTGTTTCTCATTTCCACCCTGAAACCTGATTGACTTCCCATTGAAGAAGGGGAGAAGCTCTGTCTATCCTTGGGACAGTGCACAGGAATCTGTGGAAATGCTTGTGTGTGCCTCAGGGTCTGATTCCCTGGTAAATCCACTCCAGCCTGCCCTGAATTCCCCTGCATGGACACTCCCTGCTCCTGCTGTGACACCCCTGTTCCCCAGCCCCTGGTGTGCCACCCCTGCTCAATATTTTCACACTTTCCCCTCTCTTCTGGTGTACACATCCAGAACACACACATTCTTTCCATGAGGTTCCAAAGGGCTGCAGGTTTTGTTCAAGAAGGAGGGTCCAGGTCAGGTTGTTGAGCAGATTGTGTTGTCCTTGCAGTAGTTTTGTGGTTTTTCTCAGTCCCTTGGGCAAAGGGACAAAGTGATCAATTGTTGCATTTCTGGACTGGTTCCCTCTCAGCTGCCCCTGCAGGGGGAGTTTCCAGCCAGCCCTGCTCTGAAAACCATCAAAGGCCCTCTCAGAGCCACTGCTTGGCCTGTCTTTGGGTCTTGTGCTTCTTGCAGGGCTGAGGAAACCACAGGCAGGCCTTTTTCCACCCACAGAATTCTCACCTCTGCAGCAGCTCTAAAAGTGCCAGAATAAAAGCCAAGGGGGCAGGGAAGACCCTCAGGTCCTGGCTGTCACCTAGCGCTGGCCAGAGCAGGGCTGGGCAATGGCCATCCCTGTGCAGTGGGGCTGGGCCATGGCTGGGCCCCACCCTTGCATTGACAGGGGTCCCCAGGATGTGCCACCCCTGGGACAGGCACCCGGCCAGGAACGTGCAGGGACATTTCTGGAACTGCCACCCTCTGGGACAGGACCCCCCATGCCAGGATACGTCACCCCCTGGGACAGGATTCTCTCAGGACAGGACCCCCCTTGATGTGTCCCCCAGGACAGAACCCCGCCCCTTTCCCATCTGAAACTGAGCACAAATGGCCTCTTCCTTCTTGTCTAGGAAAAAGAAAGTGAAAGTGTTGAGGGGACACAGCCCAACACCCCCATCCCCCACAGCCTGCCCACCCTTTCCTGCGTCCCCCACTCCCCATCTTCCCTCTCTCCTGGGTGCCCCCAACCTGTTCTTTGCTCAGGTGTTTCCCAGGATTGCTGCGTCAGGAATTGGGGATGGGGGTACACTGCACAAAAGTGAGGAAAATAGGGAAATAAGCGAAATAAAGAGAGGAAAAAGTCAAGGGCGGGGGTGGGCACAGAGGCACAGCAACCCAGGACCCCCATGTGATACCTCCCCAGGAAATGAGCACCCCAGGGAGGCAGCGCTGGGCCCTGGGTCACCCCGATTTCTGAAGCACCCTGGGAAGGAGCTGTGACCCCTGTGCCCACCCAGCCACTGCGCATCCCGGGCACCCCCATTCCCCTGGGAACCCAACCATGGGACCCCCATTGCCTTGGTCTCTCCTCCCTGGGGACTTCTATCCCAGAACTGCCATTGCCCAGCACCACCATTGCCTTGAGCCCATCCCATGGGCTGCTTCTTCCCCCAGAACCCCTATTCCCAAGGGTCCCGTTTTTCCCCCTGCACCCCCAACTCCGGCACCCACATGCCACGACACCAAATCCCTGGGGACCCTGTTTCCACAGCACTTCCATCCCTGAATCCCCCTAGGCATGGAGACCCCAATTCCCCTGGACACCCACCCTTGGTTCCCCACATCCCCTGAGCCCCCCACTCCTGGCAACACCATCGCCAACCATGTCCCCAGACTATCCCAGAATGTCCCTGGCCTGTGCCCAGCTTGTGGCCACCCTGCCCCCACCAAGGGCCACCTACATGTGGGGACGGACATGACCTCGCTTCCTTCCCCTTAATCCAAGAGTCACCAGCCAGGGGAGCGGTGGCCACAGCAATGAGTGACAGCAAGTGCACATGGCTGGGGACACCGGGATGGCTGGGAAGGTGGCGCTGCTCCTGTGGGGTGAGTCCCCTGGGCACGGGCCTGACACCCCGGGCATGGGGAGAGGACAGGGCACAGAGGAGCTGTGGGGTCCCCTGAGGTCCCCAGGGTCAGCAGGGCATTGAGCCCAGTGTGACCAGAGTCCTGGGGTGGCTTTTGGGGACAGGAACAGGGCTCAGGAATAGGGGAACTGGGATGTGGGGACAGGGGAGAGAGATGTTGGGACAAGGATGTTGAAGAAGGAACCTTGGGACTGGGGCAGCTGTGGGGACAGGGACACAGTGATGCAGGGACAGGGACAAGAGGACAAGCACCATGCTGATGGGCCATGGGGACAGGTGCCAATGGAATGGGACCATGGGTGCAGGGCCATGGGGATGTGGCTGTGGGGCTGCTGATGTTGACCAGTGTCAGCACAGGGTCCCCATTCCTGAGCATGGGTTGGCCACTGTGTCCCTGCCCTTGAGACATCTGTGCCACACCAATGCCCCCATGGAGACCTTTTGGGGACAGCCCCAACACCCCATATTCCCTGTGCTGCTGTCCCTGCAGTGCCATCCCCCATCCAGCCCTGTCCCTTCGCCCTTTCAGCCCAGACCCTCGGCCTCGCTGGTGAGTCCTCAGGGGATGCCATGACCTGACCCTGCTGTCCTCAGCCCTGCACTGGCCCTGGTAGTCTGGTGTCCCCTGTCACCCACAGGTGCCCAGACCACCCAGCTCGTTGTGGAGTCCCCGTGGAGGCCGGCAGTGCTGTGGGACAGGGTGACACTGACCTGTCAGGGCTCGGGGACTGCCAGTGCTACCGCCTGGTACAAGGACAGGGAGCGCTGGGTGCAGGACGGACAGGAAAACATCACTGTCACCAAGAAAGACACCTACTGGTGTGTCAGACCTGGCACCAGGCGCAGTTTCCCCCTGAGAATCTCAAATGATGAGGGATGTTTAGGTGTCCCCAGCCTGGGACCCACGAGATCCCTGAGGGCCCCTGGTGGTCTTTGCTCCATAGGTCACCTCCTGTGTTACCAGAGCTCGTCCCCTGCTCTGGGACATCCCAGAGCATCCCAGAGTGAGAGGATCCTGTTGATGGAATTGATGACCTCTGGTGTATTGGAAAAAAAGGCTCCCAATATTACCAGTTAGATTGTGCCTGGGCCGGTCTGACCCTCGCTGCTGGGCCAAAGGCAGCAACTGCGGTGTGTCACCCCAGAGATACCTTGGCTTGCTGGAGATTGCAGCTGGGCACTGAACAAGTCCAGGCTTGTTAGGAACCCCGTTTACCTCAGGAGGAATAGCTTCAGGCGATGGTGAAGAGAAAAAGGAGAGGATTCTGCTGGAGGGTTTAATGTCCAGAGGTTTATCCCATGGTTGCAGAGGTCTGAACGTGAGCAACTGCTCCAACAGAACCCCGGCCGCATGGTCTCATTCACCTTTTAAGCTCAGGGACAGGGGGAGGGGAGGTACAGGTGAGCCACCAACCAGGTGAGAGGGGCAGGGTCTCAGGAGAAGATGACACCCAGAAAGGCCAATGACCTCTGGGCATAGGGGCATCCTTTGAACTTGACCAACCACACGACGCCTTGCTGGAATGTTCAGCCTGATGGACAGGACTCACTCAGCATGGGGGCAAGGGGGAAGGGAGAGACGTATAGGCACACCTGGGAAAGTGACCTGGAAGGCCAAAATGGGACATTGCAGCACACCACAACACTGGTGCACTGAGTGCGACCCAGTGGGGGTCCTGATTTCACCAGGACCCTCCAGATCCCTGTCATGTGATGTGATGAATCCTCTCTGTCTCCGAGACTTGCTGGTACTGCAGGCACTGGGGCAGGCGCTACTGGAGGGGGACACAGTGACACTGTGCTGCCAGGGCTGGTGGAACAACACGGTCACCTCGGTGTCCTTCTACCAAAAGGAGACAGATCTGGAGGTGTTCTCCAATAGCACCGAGCTGTCCCTGTCCCCTCTGCAGCTGAACCACAGTGGCCACTACAGCTGCAAAGGCCAGGTGGAATACTGGGTGTGGAAGGAGTCTGCGCTGGTGACAGTGACAGTGCATGGTGAGCATCCCAGAGCTGCCACCCTGACACCTCCAGCCCCTTCCAGGGAACTTGGGGTCACAAATCTCCCTCCCCTCTCCTTCCCTGAGCTCTTCATGGTGCAAGTGCTGGAAGGTCCCCGTGATCTCACCGTAGGTTCCCCCCTCACTCTCAGCTGCCTCAGCACCCCCGGGCCCCTGCAACCCTGAGCCCCCCTCCTGCACGTGTTCTACCAGGACGGGCAAGTGGCGGGGGGCCTGCAGGGGTCTTCACCCGCTGTGGGGGTCTCCCACTCGGGGAATTACAGCTGCCAGGTGCTCTCCAAGGGGAGGCCATGTGGAAGAGCAGTGCCTGGCTCTGCGTCACGGTGCGCAATGAGTGCTAGGATGGGTACAGGGAGCCCCAAGAGACCCCTTGGGTCTCCTGCCTGGGCACCTCCATGACCCCCGGACACCTTGCTTGTGTCCCCCCACCTCTGCCCTGTGTCCTCTCACCCCTCCACGGTGTGACCTCATCCCCGACATCCCCCATCACACCCATCCCCCCTGTCCGTACCCACCCACACCGGCTGCCAGCCCCTCCCTGTGCCCTCAGCCCTGTCTGTGTCCCCACAGTGCCCGTGGCCAATGCCACCATCATCCCCAGTCCCCTGTCACACCAGGTGCGTGCAGGTGACCCCATGACCCTGCGCTGCTAGGTGCAGGTGGGTTCAGCCCCTGTCACCTTCACCTGGCTTCACAATGGGCAGGAGGTTGCCTGGGGTGCCCTCCTGGAGCTCAGAGCCATCAATGTGGGCCACCTACCAGTAAGTGGCCACCAACCAGCTGGGACAGGACGGCACCGTGTGTTCTGGGCACTCAGCCCTGAGCTGGCACTGACAGTGAAAACACGGGGACACAGGGACACAGGTGGCGACACACAGGGTCACTAGGGAGTGCAGGACCCCTGGAATGATGGGTGACACCCTGACACCGTGTCCCCCTCTGTTTCTTGCAGTGGCTGCAGGGGTCGGTTGGGCCCTTTTGTTCCTGCACCTGCTTGTGGGTGTCATTGTGACCTGGCATCAGTGGCACCATATGGGTGGATGACAATGGGGAGACAGGGGTCCCAGGGAGCTGTAGAGGTCCCCAGAGTTGGGGAGCAATTAGACAGCACCCACAGCCCCAGAATTGTGACCTTGTCTGGGGGTCCTTTAGGGTTTGGGGAGGTGCTGGAGGATCCTGCAGGGATGTTGGGGGTTCCCTTGGGGGTGTTTGGGTGTCTGTCTCTGCCGGGCTTTGGGTTCTTGAGGCTGAGTTGGTCGGGGGCACTGGGGATGTTCATGAATTCTGGGGGACCTCAGGGATGCTTGGGGGTCCTGTGGGAAATTGAGGGCCCCTTGGCTGTTCAGGATTCCTGAGAGGGGTCATAGCCCTCGGATCCCACAGTCACCCCTCCCCTCTTTCCTCTGCAACTGCAAGAAAGCAGCAGGAAAGGTGAGTGGGGGCTCAAACCACACTCTCTCCTTTTACCCCGACCACCACGACCTCCCATTTCTTCCCCCACATCCCCTTTGCTCCTTCAGGGTCCCCCCGGATCCCCCGGCCCCCCCAGAGGAGGGGGAGGTGCTGTACACCCACGCCATGGTCACCAAGAGGGCAGGGGGTGAGTACGGTGGGGACACACACAGAGGGACACCTCACCCACGAGTGTCACCCCACCCAGATCCCACAGCCCGTGTGTCTCGCAGCGTCCCCCCGTGCCACCACACTCCAGGATCCCCAGGTGACCTACGCGGAGCTGCGGGGACCCCAGGGGCGACCACGGGAACCCAGTGACATCTACGGGAATGTGCTGTGACACTGGGGGGCACTGGGGGTACCCACCCATGGGCACCCACTCTTGTGTGTGCTGCCACTAAAAAATTGCTCCTCAACCTCCTTGTGAAGGGAGAAAGATCCCAAAGGACTGAGAGAAGAACAATTTCCTGAAACAGCAACAAGAGAGAATGAAACCACCAGCAAGAGCAACAAGTTTCAGAGTCCAAAGAGTCACAAAAAGAACAATTTCCTAGGAGAGACCCCAACAAGTAACAAACCCTGAACACTCCTCCCAGCATGTTTCCCACGCCAGAGTAACCTGGCATGGCCTTGGATCTTCCTCGCTCTGATGGCCAAAGCGGCCTTCAGAAGGCTCGGGATTCTCTTCTCCCCTCCTCTTCTCCCCTCCCAAACCCCTCCTCTCCCGTGATCATCCCACAACAATGCCACGAAGGCCCTGTGAGGGTTCTGGAGCCTGCCCCTTTGCCAGAGCAGTTGGGATCAGACCATGGCACATGGTGGGGGTTCAGAGACAGGAAAAGTGTGATGTCTGGAGATATTTTGGAACAGCTATGTGTGGCAGGGGTGGGTCAGGCCTTGCTTTTGGTGAGACAGGGCCCCATCTGTCCATCAGTCTGTCAGCCATGGAACACTGGGGACAGTGTGACACTCTGCCAAAGCCAGCTCCTGAGTGGTCGGGGGACCAGAAGTGCCATCTGGGGAGAGGGCCCTTGGTGGCCCAACTGGCTTAAAGGGCAGAGCATGAGGTGGCCAAGTCCCTGATCCTGTCTTCCCTTTAGGTGTCTGTCCCATCCACACTGCAGCTCAGGAGCTGAAATCTCGTTTATGAGCAATATGTGCCAAGAAAGTGGGAATGTTCCTGGAATAGAATGAAGACCCATGTCAAAAATGTTTTCTAATTTCAGAAATGGTGGGGCTTCCAGGCCAAAGTGTAGGAAAAGGAATAACAGGTCTTTACTGGGAAATTTATAAACCAGAACAGAACAAACAAGAGAAACCCAGAAGTTTCCCTCCCGCTCAGCACAGTTGGTTTTTGTGGCAGTTCTAACTGCGGCCAGCAGGGGGCGCTGCAGAGAGCACTCCCGGCCAGCAGGGGGCGCCCCGGTCCAGCTCCATCCCCTCAGGGACCATGGCAGCCTCGGACGGGAGGGAGGAGGGGAAATCGCTCCTTTTGCAAACTCACGGGCACCAATCGCTCCCGGCACCACCACCGGCAGCGGGCAGAAGCCGCCAAGGCAGCAGGTTGGATCCCAGTGCCCACCGGCAGCGTAGCAGTGTCCTGGACTCAGGCACACGCCCTTTGCAACACCTGCGACTGCTGTCCCTGATCCTGAATGGAAGGAAGGCAGCACCTGACCCCAGGCAGGTCTTGGGTCCACAGCAGCCCGTCTAGTGGCTTTACACCGCAATTCCTGCAAACCCTCAGCCTTTCACTCCGTTTTCTTCCTTCAGCCCTGGCACAGCCACTCTGGAAATGTTGAATTGCCCTGGCATGTTGAGGAAAGCTGGTACTCAGTGCTGACTCTGCCAGGGCTCCTCAGGGGGCTCCAGAGCACTTTTGGAGTTCCTGCTCTTCTTGGGCCACTGCTGGTCCCTACACAGAAGCCACAGGGGGAGGAGGAGAAGGAGAGCAGAGCCGCAGCTCTGAGGGCTCTACAGCTGCAGCTGGAGCACAGGGACAGCCCAGGCTGGAAGCAGTGCCTTGGGAGGGCAAAATGGGGCAAAATTGGAGCTGATTGGGCCAATGCCCCAGTTCTGCTCTGGGTGCTGCAGACCGTTAAGGAGGCATTGTAATTAGGGCCGGGGTTCCTAAATTTCAGCCATAGTCCTAAAGCATCCCGCTGCACAAACATCCAGTGCCTCTACTGGCGATTTTGGGCTACACAAGGCAGCACTGGACACAATTTGGGGGTCCGATGCTGCCAGCTCTGCCCACAAGGAGCTTTTTTGGCTGTCTGTGTTATGTTTGCCCAATATTCCCATCATAAAAAAAACCCAAACAATATTTGAGATAGCAGCAATTTTATTTGAATAGTTGAGAAAATACATAAATAAGGGATAATTTGGTTCAAATAATAGCGCATAAGCAAAAAAAAATGTGGGGTACAGAGTGAAGGGCTCTTGGACCCGTGCCACCTCACATATGAGCTTGCCAAGTGAAAATTACCCCCTTACATGCCATGTGTTAATATCATCTCCTCCCATTTTCAGTTTGTCATATTTCTATCTCCACCCTCATTACCACCTTTACCGCCACTGAGTTTGGTGGTCGCACAAGTCTTTTGGAGGTCGTCTGATGAAGATTTCGTAGTCTTCCTGTGTGTCTTTTAATTCACCTTTGGGTTACACATGCGCCACCAAGCCAGTACAATGTAAGCCAAGACTAACATATCACTACATCTACATATCAAGGCAATAAATCCCTTATAATTAACATTTTTCTGGGACCCAACCAGAGTTTCCCTTCTGTGTTAATTTTTAGCAACTGTTATCTCTTGCTTTCCTCCTGTTCCTGAACATCTGCAGGGAGGGGGGTGGAGCCCCTCTTCTCCCTTTCTTCTTTGGCATTACAATTTTTAACTGTTTTATTATCCACAAATATTAATTATTGTATTAATATTGATTCCTGTTTCAATTTTTATCAGCATGAATCATACCTATTTACCACAAATCCCCCATTTCTCTTCTTGATCATTATGTTCCGTGCTTTATTAAAAATCTATGCCCTGATATCCTTTATATTCTTCAGAATTTTGATTTTCTTGTTGTCTCTTCAGCTTCAAATTTCTCCAGCATTTCTGTTGCTGCCTCTAATTTTCCAGACTTTTTTCAAATTTGGTTAGCATTTCCTGGGCTATTTCAATCTGTTTAGGTCCTTATTATTTAACACCGGTTGATTCAGCTGTTAGTACCATCACAGATTTTGGTTTTCCTCTTTCTACTGATTCTGAATCTAGAGATATTATTGTAATCTGCATCTCCTGAATCACTGAGCAAATTAGCCTAATAAAACATGGAATCATACAAGGCAGAAACAAAGGTCTCAAAATTGAACAAAACAACATGAACTCTAACTTTTTCTACCAAAGACCTCCAAAGAGGTTATCTCACCAATCTGCTTTCTAGATTGAATTCCACTTTTGTACTGGCTCATGAGCCACCCTTTTAATTTCCTCGACAGGTTCAGTGATAGCTTCTCCATTTTCTTCAATTTCTATGCAGCAGTAAAATTTGTTAAATCTCCCATAAACTCTTCCTTCTTCTGCTAACAGATAGTCTAGGGCAATCCTGTTTTGGTACACAAATGCCCGCATTTGTGTATATTGCCTGGCCAACATTTTTAAGGCACCAGTGGTGTGATTTGACACCACTTCCACTACTACTTGGGGCCCTATCACTCGATTCAACAGGCAAATTAGGGTCCTATATCCCCATGACCAATCCTGAGCCATTGATAGATTGGTAGGGGTTAGCTCCAGGACTTCTGTACCAGCATAAATCAATCTGTTCATCCCATTCACAGTTTTTTTTTATTGGTCTCTAATAACCAACAGGGGTTTCAGGTCACCAAACTTTTGAACGATTATCCATATTGACCACCAATGTGGATTTACAAGGAGTATGCCCCACTACTTTATTAAATTTTCTTCCTTCTTGAGTTATACAAATGATTTCAATTACTTGATAGCTTAGAATCTATCTTTCAAGTCTCTTCAATGTTCTAGAAATTTGGGTATGGTTCCATTTTAAAAATTGTTCTGGAGCTAAGCTCTCACTTTTCCACGTCCATCTTTTCAGCTATTTTTAGACCTCCACAAATCCAACATTTGGATAATCCCAATTCTGTAGCAATATCTTGCATCAACCTCACAAACAGATTCTTATTCGAGGCTGGCAGGTTCCAATCTTTGTAGTGCTGTTTAAGCTATTTATACAATTCAGCCAATTCTTTTGACTCTTTTCTCTTGTTCTTTCCTCTATTCTCCTTTGTTTCTTTCTCTTCTTTTATTTTCTCTTTCAATTTTTCTCTTAGTGCCTGGTTTCCCATGCTTATACTTGGATCATTTCAATTATCGTCTCTTTCAAAACAAAAGAACTTTTCATACTGGGGGCAAATCTGATTACCATGGGGATGAGGAGCTCGTCCATTATAGTTTAAATTTTTCCCTACCCAATGCATCTTTCTTTCTTTAACACAAACATCTATAAAGTGGTTGCGATTGTAGCAGGCAGAACTAACATATGGGTGTGTCACAAACACAGATCCCATCTTGTCCTTAATCTTCATAGGGTGATTGCAATAGTCACAAATATTGAAATTGCTGGGACTTTGTTTTTGCCCTGTTTGCTTTTTTATTGATGAAACTCTGTCCAGTGTGGCTCTCTGGCTTTGGCCAACCATCCAGGGTACCAGAATGATCACAGTGAAAATAATATTATAGATTTCTTTAGGAAATCTACCTTTCTACCTTTCTCAAGGCCCCTTGGGTTGCAACCAAGGGCCGAGATGCTAGTCTTCTCAGTAGCAAAGGTAATATCTAGGGATCTAGTCACTGGTGTTTTTAGTTTATTTGGTACCCATAGCCCCACAGAGTTTGCTTGTCCCCTCTTAAATACCATTTCTCAGTTCTGGCTGGTTAAGAAGAAATAATTAAAACGACAAGAACAGGGGAAAGGTTAGGCTGGAATACCATAAATCTGTATTTTCCAAAATTTCAGGGATGTGTCAACCACAATAAGATTTCACTAAATATTTTCTACTTCAAGTGCAAGAAGTGCATTAAATCACAGCCTCCAATAGGCACACTCGCCAGGCCAATATGCCCCTGGAATGCGCTTACGATGTGATATATAGACTTCTTCTCCACAACAACGATTGATTATGAGACACTGGTCTATAATATTATAAATTGCTTGTTCTCTTATTTGTGCTATAGCCAATATGGCAAGAACCAATTGATTTAAGTTCTCTATTAATCCAATTGCTTCTGGAAGGGTCCCGTCTCCCAGTCTCATTGGTATCTAAAAAAAATCACTAGCAATGCGTTCTATAGTTAGCTGTCTAAATACATAACTATAGCAAAGCAAGCAAATCAATTGTTTCTCCTTCTCTTCCCTCTTAGGTACTCTCCACCATGAGTTAAAGCAAAGTGTGCAAACAATACATATCCAGGGATGACACCCTAAACCATGTTTACTGCACTGCCAATGTTTTAGTTGTCTCTGGACTCTTTCAACAACAGGTGTTATCAATCTCAGTTTCTGGAATTGCAGTTTTGTAATAAATTCTAATAATGTTGCTGGTGGGTAATTTTGGAGGAGATCTTTGATCCTTTTAGGCTGTTCCCACTGATTCAGAAAGTCTTTTATTCTTTTCCACCAGCGTTCTTCTGCCTCTGAGCTCAAGGGAATTGCGGTCGGCAGCCACTCCAGGATGCTTAGTTCATTCTTACTAAATCAGGGTTAATATAAATCCACTTAAATCCCACCACATTATCACATTCTTGGAATTACATATTCCAACAATATTTTGGCCTCCGTTTGAACTGTAGCCCGAGCTGCTGGAAATGCTTCAACTCACTGAGTTAATTGATCTATTATAACTAAGAAATATTTCCACCGACTCACTTTAGGCAATTCTGTAAAATCAACCTGGATCGTTTCAAATAGCCTGTAGGCTGTTTTGCATCCTCCAGAGGGAGGGCTTCTTAATGCCTTCTTAGTTACTTTTTGACAGGTGAGACACCCCTGGGTGATTTGCTTTCCAATTTCAAATATCCTTATACACCCATAAAATTTTAAAAAGTGATCACAAAGGGCTCTTATTCCCCAGTGTGTCCATCTATGCAAGTTATCTAAGACCTAATGTGCCACTGGTTTTGGCATCATAATCTTGCTATAAAGAAAAACCCACTTTCCCTCCTTAAATGTTTTTCCTAATTTCCTTATAGCTGCCAGTTCTGCTAGCGAAAGAGAAAGTGTCCCCTGCTGAATTCTGTTTCTTGTAAGGTAATGATTTCAGTATTTTTGCTTTGGGTTTTTTTTTCCTTAAGGTCGCTCTTTTTGCTTCTTCGTCGGCCAAATTATTCTCTCTGACTCTAATATCCCTCTCTCTCTGGTGTCCCTTTGCATGAATTACTGCTATTTTCTTTGAGCTTTTTAAAGCTTCAAGTATCTGAATTATCAATTCCCCGTGTACTAACCCTTTCCCTTGAGTGTTTATAAGTCCCCTTTCCTTCCAAATTTTTCTAAAAGTATGTACTACACTAAAAGCATATTTGGAGTCTTTATAAATAGTCCCTTCTTGCTCTTTTAGTATGAATAATGCACGGAGTAATGCATAAAGTTCACAGGCTTGTGCTGACCAGGAGGGACTAAGGGGACCAGATTCCTTTACCCCAAGCTCTTCCCCACTTCGCTCAAATGCCAACCCATATCATTAATTTCCAGATTATCTTCTTCAGTTAAAGAATAATTTTTTAGTTTTCCTTCCCAGGGTTTTATCTGTAAATTTAAGGCTAATATTAGATCATTGCTTAATAAATTATTCTCCGCTTCTGGTATCAACAATAAATCATTTACTCCAAATTTGTCGTCTGTTTAAATTTGCACCCCTTTAATTACAGGAACTGGAAAAGCCTCTCTTGTAATTCTAACTACTGGAACTCGCTCACAACTTATCTCACATCCCTGGGGTAATTTTGTCATTGTCGACCAAGAAACTCCTGTATTGACTAAGAATATAACTTATCAACACACTTCTGGTGGTGTTTTTCAGTCCCCTTCATTAAACAGAGCCCCTGACCTCCATTAAAAGTTTCCTCATCTTGCTCTTTCTTCCTGCAACTTTTTTTGTCTGTGCCCCTTTTTATGATAGTAAAAACAGGTAGGACCTGCACCCTTTAAGGTAGGGCAAGAATTTTTTTAGGTGCTCTTTCTTGCGGTCGGAAAAACACACAGGTCTTGTGTTCCTAAAGATAGATCTTGACATCTGCTCTTTGTTTTTCTCTGTGGATTTTTCTGTATTCAAAGCTGCCTGCATTTCTTTAACTGCTGCTACCAAAATTCAGGCATCTGCTTTCTGCTTTTTCTTATCTCTGTTCACATACACCCTTTGTGCTCCTCTCAATAACTCCTGAAGTGCCCTGTCCTGCCTCTGAACAACAGACCTACTTCTCCCCTCAGGACTCCAAAAGGCAGCATTTTCACTCTCCTCCTGATTAACAGGGTCTTTTGAATTCACATATATATTTAGAGCCTGGCAAATATAATCCTCAAATGATCCGAACTTAGACCAATAAAAATTATCTTTCCGGATCATTTCCTTTTTCCATTTAAACATGTAATACTTAATTATTTTCTGTTTACTTTTTCTCCTTTGGGATTCCCATTCATCTCCAAACCGTATTATCATCCCCAGTGGGCTGTCCTGAGGAATGCTCTCCCCCTGAGAACCCACCTCACAGTTCCTAGATACCTCAAACTGCTGTGAATTACTCACACAATCCGCAGCCCCTGGGTCAAGGAACTTACTTTTTCCCTGACCCATTTCTGGTGACAACGAACTAAGAAATCCCTGGTGTCACAGACATCTTTTGTGAAAAATCCTTTCTTTGGGATTTTTTCCCTTTCTCAGAAGCTGTGGCCTCAGTAACAAAATGTAAACAATGGTTATCTGCTGCTGTGAAATGCAACAGGTGCACCTGTGATTGGCCCATGTTGGATGTTTACAATTAATGGCCACTCAAGGACCGAGCTCGCTGTTGGGACCAGTGACAGGACTCGAGGAAAGGGCAGGGAGCTGGGATGGGGCAGGTTTCATTTCCGTATTAGGAAAACGCTTTTCTCCCAGAGCAGAGTCAGCAACTGGGACGGGTTCCCCATGGACGCAGCCCAGCGGAGCCTGGGATGCTCGTGGGAAAAAGTTAAAATGGATAGAGAAAACCCTAGCAAAGTAGCAAAAAGATGGGAGTTCGTAGTCAAGAGTCAAGAGCCAGGCTGAGGTGATCCTGATTTCATGTTGACAGAGCTAACCAAAGCAGCAAAAGAGTTGGCGATCAAGGCAGCCAGAGCACGTGTGCAGGGACAAATTGCTAGTGGAGCCTTACAAGGCACAGTAGACAAGCCGTGTCCTATCGTAAGCCCTTTGTGGGACGCGAACAATGCCGGCTGCTGTGCAATGTTCACCAGATACCAGGAATGACCGAGACTGGCAGTTCTTGCCCTAGCAGGTTACCGGTTAAAATACAGCTAAAGAATAATAAAGAAGTTGAATTTTTAACTAAATGTGGAGACACATTTTCACACGTGAATCAAGCACTGATACCCAAAAGTGAAAACTATCTGCCAGCAATAGGAGCCAGAAAAGGCATTCTTCCTGCAACCACTTCAATGTAAAATCAAGAAGAAAATGGGAATACATCAGTTTCTTTATTTACCAAACTCACTCAAATCTGTCCTAGGCATGGATTTTTTGCTTGAAAATTTAGAAGCAAGAGTTCCGTTTAGAGAAAGAAAACTAACATGGAAGGTACCTGAAAACAAATGAGAAGTTTTAGCAGTAGGACTGACAATTGACACAAGACCAACAAACAAGAAGAACTATTTAGAGCAAGTATTGAATCAGGTATACCCCAGAGTATGGGATACTGATAGCCCAGGAAAATCAAAACGAGCAGACCCTGTGAAAATTGAGCTACACACAAGAGTTGAGCCAGTAGTCAGAAAGCAATACCCTTGAAGATTAGAAGCTAGGAAAGAAATAGAACCAACAATCAATATATCCCTGACATCAGGATTATTAAAAGAATAAAAGTCAGAATTGAATACTGCTAGATTAGCAATAAAGAAACCTAATGGCACTTAGAGACTAGTGCCAGATTTCCAGGCAATTAATGGTTTATACCTTACTAGCTTACTAGCTAAGCTTGGAGATGATTTTATTTGGTGCGGGGAAGGTCCATGGGCAGGTGCTGTGGAGAGCCGCTCCCTCTTGGTCTGAGAGAACAGCTCTCCCAGCCCACCTTGCTCCCAGGCCCGGAGGGTGTAATGTGCGCTCGACCGGCAGCCGAAGGAGGGCTCTTGACACCGTGTCTGATGCAACAGGGTTTACTGAAGGTAGGTCAGAGGGTGCAGGTTGGCTGAGGGTGAGAAGAGGGACAGGAAGAGGCAGGAGCACAAGCACTGTAACATGACACATAAGGCACCTGCAAGCTGCTGGGGAAGCCTCAAGTCTGCTCAGTGAGCCACGTGTGCCCTCAGCATTGGGACAGCCACCTTTCCCTCAGTGAGCCTCACATGCCAGGGTCAGCAAATCAAGAGGCACCAGGCATGCTGTAGGTGACTCAGAGCGAGTGCAGTGGGTCATGGTGGCCAGGGGCCAGAAGCCGGCAGAAAGCCACCGGGGCTTGGAAAAGGCTCCGCTCTGCTTACAGCGTGGGCTGAGAGCTGGGAGAGCTCCGTTTCCCCCTTGAGATGTTGGAGACGGGGCCTTTCACCCTCCTGATAGGGCTGCCCCTGGCTGCAGGCAGCCAGAGGAGTACGACGACACAAGGCCGAGAGCAGCAAAGCAAAGAGCCAGCCGAGCACAGCACAGGGAGGTGGCCCAGTGCAAAGCCAGCGTGGCACCCTGAAGGTGCCCGCTGCACTCTCATGTGTCCCTGCCTTGGGAAGGACAGGAATGCCCGTGGTCCAAGAGGGCCTTTCTGTGGCCCCTGTGGGCTCAAAGCTGCTGCTCTTCTGGCTCAATGGGGCCTAAAGCCACAGAGCTCGGCCTCCCCCACAGCAACAGGAACAAGACTTGGATATCAGACAGTGGAGCTCAATGCCTAAGGCTGAGGGGCACGGGGCCTCCAGTCTGGAGCCCAGGGAGGGCACATGCCCAGCCCCACAACAGCTGGCCTCACAGCCCTGAAAGGCCAGGACCAGGGTTCCACGCCTGATCCCAGGGGGTCCCTGCAACCGGCCACAAACCTGGGAGCGCCAGAGCAGCCGGCTGTCAGGATCGAGGCGGCTGCCAGGGGGCTGCCTATGGCCTCTGCCAGCCAATTGCTCAGGGCTTAGCAGCGCCCCAGCCCCTCAGGGTCTCCCCCAGCCTGGCCAAGCTTGCCGGCAGCAGCGCCGCAGCCCCACAGCAGCTCCAGAGGAGCCCCATCCAGAGGCACCTGAGAGCCCTCAGCAAGGCAGCCAGCAGCGCATGGGCAGGAGGACACGGATGGCCCTTCCTCCCCGGCACAGGGCTTGTGGCCATTGCCAGGCACCGCTCTGGCAGGGATCCCCGCAGCTCCGGCCCCTGCCCAGCCGCTCTGTCGGCAGCACAAAGGCTTCAGCAGAACCACCAAAGGCCAAGGGGCTTCTGGCCATTTTCCCTGCGACACTGCACGCCCGGACAGCTGGCTGAGCACAAGCACCTATTTCCCCCTCTCCCCATATGCCCTACAGACCCTGTGCAGGAAAAGAAAGATCCTGGCACTCTGTGTATTGGAAGATATTCTATTCTATTCTATGATATTCTATACTCAACAAAAAACGAAAATACAAACAGAAAAATCTTGAAGAAAAAACACAAATCCCTGCTGGCTTAAATGGCCCCAGCAGACAGAGTCTTTCAGATCATCTCTCTGCGGAGCTCCAGCAGAACAGCACGGCAGTGCTGCACAGACGAGGCCGTTTCCTCCATGCACTGCGGAATCGATCTCGCAGCTTACGCCATGGGGAGTAGGGAGCTCTCTGTAGGGCCCGGAGAACTAAAGAAAATTCAACTGCAGCATCTCTGATTGCAGGACTGCTGTCACATGCCATTTCTTCAAGGGCTGCAAGAGAGCGGAAAAGAGGCAAGGTCGGATCCCGCATGTGCAGGGAGCCGAGGAGAGCCCCTGCCGGCGCTATCCCGGCCGGCTCTTGCCATGGCCCGCAGGGAGAAGGGAGCAAGGGGATCAGCCCGAAGGTGCTGGCCACGAATGCCACACGTAGCCCTGAAATCTCTGTGTGCTCTGTCCACGGGAGCAGAGCCCTCCGCAGCCGGGGCAGGGCTTGCAGCTGCCCCCTCCAGCCCCCGCGGTCAGCCGGCTGCCCTCACACACTCACCAGTGCAGATCAGCTGCAGCTCTTGCTGCTGCCCCCTCAGGTGCCGCCCGGCCATGCCTGTGAACACAGAGCCTGTCACGGCCCCAGCGGCACAGCTCCCTGCCAGCGGCGCTGCCGGCGCTGTGGCCACACGGGCTGCTGGCCCGGCAGGGCTCAGCCCGGGCCCTTGCCGCACGCTGCCGCCCCAGGGCACGGCTGCCAGAGGGCGGCAGCAGCAATGCCCAGGCCAGGCAGGGCTCCACGGCGCCGGGCCCGGCTGGCGCTGCCGGGGGCAGCAGGCGGGGCCGGGGCCGAGCTGCGGCGGGCCGGGGAGGGAGCCCGGCACGGGACTCACCCATGAACCTGACGCCCGCCTCTCGCAGGGGCTCCTGTGGGCTCTGCAGGTAGCGCAGGGCCTGGCGCAGCTGCTCGGCCGCTCGCCTCCTGTCCTCTGCCAGCTGCAGAGAGCAGCAGGAGGGAAGGGTTGGCGCGGGCTCAGCCCCTGGGCGGGGCGCTGTCTGCGCCCAGCGCCGGGCTCCCCTGCCCGCACAGCCCTGAGGCGCGGCCAGCAGCCGCCGGCCAAGGGCTCCCGAGGGCAGGGGGCAGAGGGCCGGCTGCTGCCCGGGGAGCCGCAGTGCCGCCCCGCAGCCCCGCCGGGCTCGGACTCCCAGGGCACCCGACTCGGGCCTGCGGGAGCCTGGAGAAGAGCCCGCGCGACCTCTGGGTGCAGCAGCGGGCACAGCTGCCCGTCCCCCACGCTGAGCACCGCCCTCAGCGTCCTTCGCCATGCTGAGGCTGGGGCTTCTCGGCTGCTCTTACCAGGCACTCGCCAAAGCTCTGATCCACGTGTAGCATTTGTTCAATATCCCTCCTCTTCAGGAATCTGGCTGAGGAATGCAGCGTTTCCCGGGAGGCCTGGAGAGCAACAGAGAGGCACAGATGGCCCCACAGTCCAGGGCACAGGACCATCCCAGTAGCACAGGCTGGAGGAGGCTGCAGCCTGCAAGGTGCCAGGGCAGGAGGCAGCCCAAGCCCCTGCCAGGGGGACGGCAGCTGGCCACAAGTGCTCACCTCAGCAACAATCTGATTCTCATCATGGCAGTGGAAGTAGAGAGGGAGCAGGCTCTGGCGCACGTGGGACTTGAGGGCCTTTCTTCCCTCTTCTGTTAATAAGTCCAGCAACTCTTGAAAGACAGCCATGGAGCTCAGCTGCACCTGGATATCATCCTGGATGAAAGGAAAGGGCAAAAGACCTGAGCATCAGCTGCTTCAGGCCCTCCAGGGCACAGGCGTGCATCTGCACAGGGCACCAAGTGTCCGGGCAGCAGCCAGTGGCCGTGGCTGTGGGCACAGGGCCTTACGCTGTCAAAGAGTGGCAGGAGCGCCTCAGCCAGCTGCAGGGCAATGGGGGTGGCTATTGGGGCACCATTATCCAGGAGCAAATATCTCAGGAGAAGAATGCTCATCCTGATCATGTCGCTGTCATTTTCCTCCAGGAGCTCCACAAGACTTTCAGTCAGGCTCTGCATTTTTTCGGCCTGTGTGGAACACCACTTTGTGAAAGGCCGCCCTGTGAAAGGCCGCAGGGCCCAGAGGCCAAAGGCCTGTCCCGAAGCTCTGGGGCAGCTGGAGCGGGAGGCAGGAGAGCTGGGAGCAGCTGCCCTAGTGGCCGAAGCCCATGCAAGGCCAAGCGACAGTGTTGCCCAGCCCCACGCTGCCTGCACGGCTTCAGCCACTGTCCCTTCTCACCATCAAGGGATTCTTGCCCAGCACTACGAGGCCTCGGAGTGCCAAGTAACGCCTAGCCATGTGCTCGCTCTGCAGGTTCTGTGCCAGGATCTCCAGAACGCTGTCACTGCATTCCCTCAAGTCCAGGCACTCGAGGACCTGAAAGGCACAGGGCAGTGACAGGGGAGCCGGCCGGCAGGAGCCCAGAAGCGCACAGGGCCGGGCCCAGGCAGCAGCACAGGGCACGGGCACTGTCCTGGCAGCTGTGGCTGCGAGAGGCCAGAGGGCTGGGAGGCGGCTCAGCCGGGCAGCGCTGGCCTTGAGGCTCACCTCCACAAGGAATGCCAGGGCAGGGAAATCCCAGTATGGCATCTCTTTGCCGAGCAGGGCGAGCAGGTAGAATGCAATCGCAGAACAAAAGTGGATGGCTAAGCGGCGAATTTCTCTGAAGAGGGGAAAAAGGAAACAAGACCCCGAGCCAGTGAGGCAAACCTCTCCCAGGCGTGACTCATCCAGTTCTCATCTTTCCCCAGCACCCTTCCAGCAAGGGGACGTGGGCCATTTGGCAGTTGGTTGCTCATGGGCACCGTCCTCTGCCAGCCTTTTCCAGTCTGCTTGGCCGTTCCTTTAGTGACAAGGCCCTCTGGCCCGTGGCCACCACGGACACTTTGTGAGGCACCTGGGCACAGAGCAGCAATGTCAGAGGCAGTGGGGAGAAGGGGGTCTCACCTGGCAAGCAGAGCCACGGCAAAGTGGTGAGTGTCAAGAGAGAGCAGCGTGTCCCAGGCACACCTGCGCTCCATTGCCACCACCACATCCTCGCAGCGGAGAAGGCAGAGCAGGGACTTGAGGGTGCGCACTGCAAACCTGTGTGCAGAGCAAAGCCCAGGTCACAGCGGCAGCACTGGCTCCTTGGCAGGCCACGTGGCAGGGACTGGAGGAGTGGCATGGGGCACCTGTTGGGGCTGGTGGCAAGGCCGTGCTCTTCCTGGCATCCCTTCCAGAAGGTGTCCACCGCCTCTGGCATATCCAGAGTGCTGAAGAACACTTGGAATAGCAGATGCACAAATAGGCGGGGGAAATACACCTTCAAGATCCGTGGGAGACAGGGCACCTGGAGGATCTTCCACATCACCACAGTTGCCTGCAAAGGACAAAGGCCCCCGAGACAGCGCTCAGTGCCGAGGTGTGCGTGTGGCTGGGCCCGAGCGTGGCAGGGAGAGGCCAGGAGAGACCTTGGCAGAGGGAGCACGGGGCCCGGTGGGCCTGAAGCTGCCCCTGGGCCAGGTTTCAGGCCAGTGCCTGAGGCAGGGAGATGCAGCGAGGGAAGGAGGATGGAGAGCTGCTGGAGAGGCAGCCTTGGGGCCTGCAAAGGCCAGTTGCAGGAACTCACAGCCAGGGCAAAGACACCCGTTTCATCCCCATCGGAGGTGCAGGTGCTGTACTCTGGCCAGCTCCCCAGCACATCCAGGAGGATCAGCTGCGCCAGCTCCACAGTCCTGGCTGAGCCCATGATGGTCTTCCACATGGCCATGGCAGCTCTGCGGGGTTAGAGCTGTGTCTCAGGGGGGGTCTCAGACACAGCAGCGGGGGCAGCTGACCTGGCTGCCATTTCTGCCTGTGCCCACTGCCCCCCTGGCAGCAGCAGCCAGACAGCCCAGCCCTGTGGGGACAGAGCCCTGAGAGGCGGCAAGGGAGCATGGCAGCTGGCTGAGGGGCTGACATGGCAGGGCTGGGAAAGGGAGCAGCCAGAGGGCTCTGGAATTCTCTGTTGCTCAGACACCTGGGGCAGGCCGTACAGGGTGATGGGCTGGGGAGGCCTGAGCCCTGTGGGCAGGTGGGCCCCATACCTGTCACAGGACGGGGCCACACGCAGGAGCGTGATGACTGCGTCATTTGGCTGTGCTTCGGTGAGATCCAGCAGGGTCTTGTCCAGCCTGTGCTCAGCAGAATCATTGGCCATGAGCCACTGGTGGATGTAGCTCACCATGGCAGGCACCTGGAGAAGGCACGGGGAGACTTGGAAAGCTGCCAGAGGGAGCAATGTTCCCAGCTTCCCCAGAGGAGTGCTTCCCTTCCCAGCCCACTGCCATGTGGCCTGAAAGGCTCACAGCAAGCAGCATGCATGGCTGGGGAGGCCAAGCAATTGCTGGGAGGACCAAAGCCTGGCCACAGGCTGCTTACTTGCTTTGGAGTGTAAAAGTCTTCCTCGACAAGCAGAGACAGCAGGGCAGCACTGGTCTTGCTTAGGAAGATGGGCGAGTATGGTCTGAGGCCTACGCCCGTGGCGATGGTCTCTTCCTCCTCTTTAACTCTCTTGAGGAAGTTGCAAACGAACTGTAGGAGAAGGGCAAGAAGCCGGGGATGTTGCATGGAGCGCTGCACACACGGTGCTGGGCTGAGCAGGGACAGCAGGCCCAGCCCAGGTGGGGGTGGCTGCAGGTACCTGCGCTGTTCTGCGGAAGCGGCCACGGCTGGACTCCTGCTCTTGTTTGCGCTCCAGGGCTGCATCTGGCAAAGAGCGAGCGCAGCCAGAGATGAGGGGCTGCGGGAGAGGCCGGAGAACACGGGCCAGCCCTGCGCTCCCCAGGCAGGGAGAGGCCCGGGATGCCCCAGGGGATGGAGCACGGCCACTGCGGGGTGTCTGCCCGGCCCCTCTTCCGTCCTGTCCATAGGCATGTCCCCAGGGCATAGCATGGCACAGCACAGCATGGCACGGTGTGGGGCCAAGCTGGCAGCAGGCACCAGTCCTGTGGCCCAGCTCCGCCACTCACCCTCCTGCGGTGACTGGAAGGGCACCACCTCTTCAGTCTGCTGTGCCGGGGCAGCTCCAGGGCCTTCTTCCTCCTCCTCGACCCAGGCCAGCGCGGGCACTCTCGGGGGTCTCTGCTCCATGTCTCTGACTGGATTGGTGGCTATTTGCAGGAGAGATGCCCTGCAAAAGCTCCAAGTCACCAAGTCGTGCAATGGTGCCTGGAAGGCACCTTCAAGTAAGAAGCCTCAGGAAGCCTACAGGACAGCAAGTCCTGCACTCGGTCTCAAGGGCTCCTGCCACAAAGACAGGAGACTCCTGCCAAGGACTTGTGGTCTGACCTCAAGGGCACTTGCAGAAGAGAAGCCTCAGGGAGACCACGGGTCAGCAAGGCCTTGTGGTCTGGCCTCGAGCTCAGCTGCAGACACAAGGCTTCAGAAAAGCTCCAGGTGGGACGCGAACGAGCGTGCTGTGCGGGGGCTCCTCACGGCACCGCTCTGTCCCGTCCTGTCGCGTCGCGTGCTCTGAGCACTGTGGCGTGCTCTTGTCAGCGCCAGCTCCTATGTCACCAGGTGTCACAGAGGGCCCTTGGACACCCGGTTCCATGTCACAATGACTGTGCGGCGCCGTGTCACCAAGGGCCCTTGCACACACTGCCGCCTGCCATGGGGCCAGGCCCAGCCCACCCAAAGTGGCCCAGGTTGGAAGGAATGGCTGGCCCCAGGAGTCTAAGGCAGGCCGACCGGATCTTTAGGAAGGGCTCAGAGCATCAGCGAACGATGCCCTGCTCTGTGGGCTCAGGGCAGCAGAAGGAGCCCCCAGGGCTGCCGTCGCAGCCGTTCTGGGAAGGGCACGGGGCCTTGCAGGGAAGCTGGCACGGCCTCCTCGGGACACGTCCCGGCTGGTGGCCGTCCTAAACCCGCCGGTGTGACACGCACAAGGAACGTGTGGGCCCGGGCGCCACCGCTGCTCTCAGGCCCGGGGCCCGGGGAGCGCTGACATCAGCAGGTGTGGCAGAGTCCCCGGCCAAGCAGACCTGCCACTCCCCGAGCCCTGGCAGCGCTGGTGCCTGTCTCCTGCCCCAGAGACCTGTGCCCCTGAGGGGCTTCTGTGCCAGAAGGAGCCAAAGGCCTCGTGCATGGGGGGCTGTGCTCCTACCTGCAGGGGCTGATGGCAGGAGCACCTGGAGCAACTGCTGGCACACTTGGTCTCTGTCAGATGATGTTGCTCCATCCTGAAATGAATTTTTCTCATGGAAGGCATTGGCAGTAGCACCAGAGCACCATCCATTGCTGAGTTTCCCAGGACAATTAGATTGCAAAGTTAACACTCTGAAATTTCCTTGTGCTTTTCTCACTCTCTTTCCCACATTCTGGAAAAAACCAGAATCTGCCCAGTCTCTGCTATTCTCAGCTTCCGTTGCTGCATGTCTTGCTCTGGCAGCTCACGTCCCAACCAAACTGTGTCCTTGCTGAGCACAGCATTGAGCGGCCACAAAGTGGGAAATTCCCCAGTGAACATCAAGGCAGACACGTGGAAGTGCAGAGGATAAGGATAACTCTGGGAGGAGAAGCTCTTCTGTGTCTCTGATGATGGTGCCCACACCCTGTAGCAGCAGCCAAGAGACGTGCTGAAAGCCGACGGGCGCAGTTTTGGGCAGCACAGTATCAAAAGTTATGAAACCATTAGCCAGAATGCAAAAGAAGACTGCAAGGATGGACTGTGGCCTGGAGGGGAAGCCCAAGATGCAGCTGAGGCCACTTTGTTCAGCCTGGAGGAGAGTAAAGGGCGTCGTTGTGGTCTTCAACATCCTCCTGAGGGGAATCAGAGGGGCTGCTGCAGCTCTCGTCACTGTTGGGACCAGTGACAGGACTGGAGGAAAGGGCAGGGAGCTGGGACGGGGCAGGTTTCATTTCCGTATCAGGAAAAGGTTTTTCACCCAGAGCGTGGTCAGGCACTGGGACGGGTTCCCCATGGACGCAGCCCAGCGGAGCCCGGGCTGGCTCTTGGGAAAACTGCGGCGCTGCGCCGGGAGTGGGGAATGGCCAAGGCGTGGGTTCTGCCCGCGGCTAACCCTGGTGAGCCACTGCTCAGTGGTTCAGGATCTACTCACTGCAGCACGGAGCAGGCCAAAGAGAAGGAGGAGGCTCCTCTGTTGTTAGGTTCCAAAGGCAAAGGTTTATCCCAAGGGATGGATTCAGCCTGAAAGAGTCGCCAGCACTTCTGTGCAGGGGATTTTATTGGGGTACATACAACTCAGGGGGTGGATACAAACGACTGAGCAATAAGGAATCTGCAGGGGAGGAGCGAGGGCATTCCATCAGTTGCTGGGGACTAATTAGGACAGATGAGAGGAGAGGGTAGGTCACATGAGCCAGTGGGGCTTCCAGCAATAGGGGAATTCCAAAGGGGTGGTGCAGTCAGGGGTTGGTGCAAGGCAAAAGTGACAGGGAAGGTTCAGGAATAAAGAGCTGGATTATCTTGAGAGGCAGGGAAGGAGCTGGAACAAAGGGAAATGGCATGAGGGACAGCTTTGAGGGAAGGCAAAACCTACGGGTAAACCAACTTGGGGAAAACACGGGGTACATGAAAACAAACCATTCTACGATAACTGATAAATAAACACAAACCGGAACACCCCAGGGAAATGGGCACAGCACCAAGCCCGTCTGAGTCTGAGAAGTGATCGAAGAACATTGAGCAGTCACCCAAGCTTTTAGACACTACATCAAAAGTCAAGGGTTTTGACCTCTAGGTTTACATGAGTATATACTCCTGAGTAGGACTTTAGGCAGTGTTTTCAGAAACTCGTTGTATGTCCGATCGTACCCCAATTCCTTGTAGATTGTGTGGAACGGGGAATCCTTTTGTTTTCACTGCTTGTTAGGACTATAAAAAAGAATATTGGTGCTGGGTGACTCAGAGACAGCCCGTGCATGTTAAGTGTAGTATACAGGGGATAAAGAGAAGGAAACGAGAAGTACTAATACATCCTGCTAAGACTGGAAATTTAGATAGCATGAAGAATGAATAACACAAGAAGTAATGATGGTATTAAAAAGAGTCCACTAGAATGTAATTTAGCAGATGAGAAAGCTTTGGGGGGAATCCCAGAGGGTAATTTTTCGTGTAAGGTCACCTGATGAAATACTCTTACCCAATGGTAGGCTGAGTATCAATTAGAAAGTGGTGAAATGTGACCCCCTAATGGAACGTTATGATCCATTGTTACAGTTGATGTTATTTTTAAGACAAGAAGAAAAATGAGATCCGGTGATATATATGCAGACATGGCTTTTACCCTGAAGAATAAATCTGAGTGCCACAAAAAATTGTGGCTTTGATTTGGCCCCACTTTTAGGACTTTTAGTCCTAACTTTGGAAAGAGATAAGAGGCAGAAAAGAAAGAGATGTCATTCAGCATTCAGCATAGGGCAGAGATGTTTGAACATGGCTGAAATGCCCCAGGAAGATTGTGTTCTAGGTGTCCAAGATTTACAGCCGAGTTAGCCCAGGCCAGCTCGGGTACACTCCCCCTCAGGCAACCACTCTGCCCCCTGAATGAAAGCCAAATGGCAGTGAGGATGAGATGAATAATCCAGGTGAGGGGACGATTTCAGAGAGCCTCAGTGACAAGCAACACACGGAATAAAACCAAGAAAGCTTTGCCTTTAGTCACCCCCTTAAGGCAAGACTTGAGTCCCCGAGGAGAAGCCATGTGGGTGAACATCTGCTTTTCTACTAGTGCCCTGAACAGTTGGTGGGAAAACGTTAAAATGGATAGAGAAAACCCTAGCAAAGTAGCAAAAGGATTGGAGTTCGTAGTCACGAGTCAAGAGCCAGGCTGAGGTGATCCTGATTTCATGTTGACAGAGCTAACCAAAGCAGCAAAAGAGTTGGCGATCAAGGCAGCCAGAGCACGTGTGCAGGGACAAATTGCTAGTGGAGCCTTACAAGGCACAGTAGACAAGCCGTGTCCTATCGTAAGCCCTTTGTGGGACGCGAACGATGCCGGCTGCTGTGCAATGTTCACCAGATACCAGGAATGACCGAGACTGGCAGTTCTTGCCCTAGCAGGTTACCGGTTAAAATACAGCTAAAGAATAATAAAGAAGTTGAATTTTTAACTAAATGTGGAGACACATTTTCACACGTGAATCAAGCACTGATACCCAAAAGTGAAAACTATCTGCCAGCAATAGGAGCCAGAAAAGGCATTCTTCCTGCAACCACTTCAATGTAAAATCAAGAAGAAAATGGGAATACATCAGTTTCTTTATTTACCAAACTCACTCAAATCTGTCCTAGGCATGGATTTTTTGCTTGAAAATTTAGAAGCAAGAGTTCCGTTTAGAGAAAGAAAACTAACATGGAAGGTACCTGAAGACAAATGAGCAGTTTTAGCAGTAGGACTGACAATTGACACAAGACCAACAAACAAGAAGAACTATTTAGAGCAAGTATTGAATCAGGTATACCCCAGAGTATGGGATACTGATAGCCCAGGAAAATCAAAACGAGCAGACCCTGTGAAAATTGAGCTACACACAAGAGTTGAGCCAGTAGTCAGAAAGCAATACCCTTGAAGATTAGAAGCTAGGAAAGAAATAGAACCAACAATCAATATATCCCTGACATCAGGATTATTAAAAGAATAAAAGTCAGAATTGAATACTGCTAGATTAGCAATAAAGAAACCTAATGGCACTTAGAGACTAGTGCCAGATTTCCAGGCAATTAATGGTTTATACCTTACTAGCTTACTAGCTAAGCTTGGAGATGATTTTATTTGGTGCGGGGAAGGTCCATGGGCAGGTGCTGTGGAGAGCCGCTCCCTCTTGGTCTGAGAGAACAGCTCTCCCAGCCCACCTTGCTCCCAGGCCCGGAGGGTGTAATGTGCGCTCGACCGGCAGCCGAAGGAGGGCTCTTGACACCGTGTCTGATGCAACAGGGTTTACTGAAGGTAGGACAGAGGGTGCACGTTGGCTGAGGGTGAGAAGAGGGACAGGAAGAGGCAGGAGCACAAGCACTGTAACATGACACATAAGGCACCTGCAAGCTGCTGGGGAAGCCTCAAGTCTGCTCAGTGAGCCACGTGTGCCCTCAGCATTGGGACAGCCACCTTTCCCTCAGTGAGCCTCACATGCCAGGGTCAGCAAATCAAGAGGCACCAGGCATGCTGTAGGTGACTCAGAGCGAGTGCAGTGGGCCATGGTGGCCAGGGGCCAGAAGCAGGCAGAAAGCCACCAGGGCTTAGGAGCCCCTGGGGTGGCAGTGAGCAAAATCGGGCTCTGCTGACTGCTGCTGGCATTTTCTATTGACCCATCTCCAAGGACTTCTGTTGTGCTCTGTGTTCCTAAGGGTTTCCCCCCTTGGTTTTTTTTGGTGGTCTCCTGCACCTTTTTTTCTCCAAATTTTCCTACCCTGGCAGCAGCAGGTCTTGTCCAGAACTGGCTCTTAAATATCAGCAAAGTAGCTCGGAACAACAAAGGGTGGAATCCTGCGGCTCAGGAATTCGTATGCCAGAGCCCTGCCTGTGCCTGTGCCTTATGTCAGGACCTCCTTCTCTGTGCAAAAACTAGGGATTAGTGGAGTTTTTTTGCCACAGAGCTCCTGAGAGGCAAATGTTGTGCTAGGTTTCTCAGGAGTATATCCATTAAGTTCATGGCTGGCACACAGAAAGTAAGGCCAGGGTAGCAGAGCAGCTGGGAGCTGGTCACTCCCTGCATCCTCACATCTCACATGATGTGAGAACACCACGTTCCAGGAGGGGCGAGCAGGGTAAATGTGCTCAAGGTGCTGCCAATGAGGTTTGGGTCACTTAGAGAGTAGTCAGGAGCGGTGAGCACTGGAAGATCCAGCTGCCGTCCCCATCCATGTCCCTTTCAGTGCTGGCTTTAGTGTGTCTGCAGCCTGGATCCAGAGCGCCCTGGGGGGCTCCTGAGGCTGCCTTTGCACTCAGGGTGAGGATGCCCAGGAGCCCCTGAGGCCGCAGTGGGGACCAGGGCTGGGGCTTGTGGCCTGGCAGGCGTGGCTCTGGGGGCTGTGACATGCCAGGGCATGGGTCACTGTCACTGCCCTCTGCAGCCCTGGATAGCTCTGTGATGCTCCAGGGACAATGGCAAGAGTGGGGAACTGGCTAGGTTAGGGTCTTGCCTGAGCCATAACCTCCAGGCCAAATGCCCAGCAATAGAGACCCCTGGAGGGCCGAGTGAAGGAAGCAGAGGAGGCTCTTCTGCGGTGTAAAGTGCAGCAAATTCATCAGGAGAGGCGGGGCAAAGGTTCACAGGTGAGAATGCCCAATGGGAACAAATGTTGAAAGAACCCCCAGCACTCCTCTGCATGGGTTTTTAAAATCTTTCAAAACACGGGGTGGACACCATATAGTAACCAATAAGCGACTCTTGGGGTCGGTTTTGAGGGCTACAACAAATCAGAACAAGGGGAAGAGAGAGCTTTGGGATAGGGATTGGATCTTAGGGTGAGGGACAGGGAACTTTCTGGAACAAAGGGTAGGGTTTGGGCTGATGGATGGGGCAAAGGGGCCGGGTTGTCTTGACAGACAGGGAAAATCTGGTGAGGTGGGAGTGGATTCCTTGAGGGACACTTGGGTAGGAGGGCATAACATAGGGGAGAAACTAACTGTAGTAACTCGGGGAACACTTGAACATACCACTATATAACAGAACATTTGACTCAATAAACTAACGCACTGCAACACAGAAATTCAGGCTTTCGGCAGCTGAGAGGTGGCAGTGTTAGAACCCGCAGCAGCTGGTGAAAGCCATCTCTGTCCTTCAGGTTCTTGCTGTGTGGAAGGAGCTGCGAGTTGTGGTGGCTGCACTCCCCCTTTGCTGGGAGGATGATCTGTACCAGGGGAGAGCAGAAAGCTGCCATGGTGAGCAGAACATGCTCAGAGCATTACAGTTCAGAGAATGGCACTGCCATTTCCCACTGAAGGGAAAAAAGCTTGAAAGCATAGAATTCTGTGCAGAACCATTGCACAGATTTTCTCTTCTAGAACATGCCCATTTTTGTCTACTGTAGATGAATACTCTGGGCTTTATAGAATAAATGGGGTTTTTTCCTTAAGGTTTTTGAGAGAACTCTCAAGTTAATTTCTGTTTGTATTTTACATCCAGATTTACATGCATACAGGTTTTATTTAATTATTATTTTTCTTTAGTAAATACTAAGGGAAAAATACCTAAGCATTTTTTAATCCTTTGGGATGTTGTGATTAATATTCTAAGAAAGAAAACCTTGTTGAACAAGTGTGAAAACACAGAGAGAGGGAAAATAGCATAGACATCTTTTAGAACAGGGCATGTAATAAGGACTGCAGAACTGAGTAATTCCTCCAAGGGCAGAATTAGCAAGATATACCACCAAGAGTAACTGCCAAGATACTTCCTTAAATCAAGGGAAATGTGACCTGCAGCCATACGAAGCACAGCCAAAGCAAATGAAAACCTTTGGAAAAGAGGGAATTTTGCCAGTGACATCAGTCTGTCTGGATAACTGAGGGATGCCCATCAATATTGCACTACATTCCTCAATATTTGCAATGTCTTTTCTCCCAATTTCTGTGAAATTAATAAGCTGCAGTTGTTTACCATTAACTTAAGCTCTTAGGGGAATTACCAAGCACCGTGTATGTTTTTCTGTAGCTGAGCAGGACTTGAGTTTCCCAAATCTTCTACAAAGCAGAAGGGAATCACACAGTTACTTGTGCTAATGTTAATGAAGGGTTTCATGAAAGCAGGTGAATGAGAGCATTGCATTGTAAAACTTCCACATGCAAGAAAACAGGAGTCCACTTAGAATAAAACATACAAGGCTAGCATAACATCAGAACAGGATAAAATGAAATTGCTAGACAGGAACTGATGCATCAGAAATTAGATGTGTCATTTCTGATACATCTGCATGCATTTGCAAGCTAAAACAGAAAAGGAAGGGCAGAGATTATAAGGAACGAAGATTTTAAAATTGCGCTGTGCAGAAGAGACACACGAACCACCAATGTGAACACAGCTGGGAGATTCAGCTTGGAGATGGATTAGAGTGGAATCCATTCACTGAGGGTTTCTGGTGGACATGAGTGCAAAGACTGAGGAAAAAAGGAAAAAAGTTTAATTTCTGAAAGCTATTTAGATTCCTGGAAGCATTGTCTAGAGATCTAAAAATCTGAAGCCTCAGAGAATCTGAACCTAAAACATCCCCAAATGGATTGATAAGGTATGATGTGCACATCTCTGCTGCTTTCAGAGTCAATGAAATTGACAATGAGTGTCTGGAAATTAGGAATGCCCACCCAGATTTTATCTCCATTACTTTCAGAACACCTTAATAAGGCACTTCCAGAGCTGAACACTGACATTCTCACCCTGCTCTATTTACTTTACATTTGAATACAGGCTGGTAGAAGGAGAAATTGGTCTGTAATTTCTCCCCAAATGACCTGTTGCACTTTCAGGTCAGGGGTAGATGTAGATTCAGCTAATCACTCTCTCTGTCCATGAATATTCCACTAGTGAACTGACATAAAGAACATCCTTGTTCTCTTTTGTACCTTCCTAAATGGTGCCCAATGAACAGGACACTTGCATAAATCTCACAGAAAATCACCAAAATTGCTGAAATTGACACTGAATTCCATGATAAAAGCTTCTGAGGAAAGGCTTGACAGAATCACTGAAGAAACTGAATCTTGGAAGAGAAACACATTTCAGCACAGATTAAGGGGAAAGAAAAAGAAATGCTGTAAAAATTCCAAGTGGAAGGTAAGGAGAAACACAGGAAGCACAGAAAGAACAAGGCCCTGTCAGATGACCTGTGCAAGGTAACTTTGTGCCCCAGCACTGTTAGAGGACATTCCCTGTCATTGGTGCAAGCAGCTGGAGCCATAAATGCTGATTGATTTGGGGGCCACAGTCTTGGTAAGTGCAGAGGTGGTTCAATAACCTGACATGAGGGAGTTCCCTCAGAGCAACTGGGATGCCAGAAAGAAGCGAACAGCTCACCACAGCCTGGCCCGCTCGGCTGCTTTTCCTTCTGACCCTCCTGGGGAGGCTCTGACATTTCCTCTTCCCTGATGGAAGCGCAGCTGCTGCCAAGGGAAACGTCCCCACACTCACTCACTGTTCCCTGTGCTTGCCAGATGTCCCATCTGCTGTCCCTGTCCAGGAGAGCTGCTCTGCTCGGGAAGAGGAGCCGAGGGAGAGCCTGGGAACATCGGCGGCTGCAACCCCTCCTGATCTGGTGCTGTTTATGGATGTGTAGCTAGATTTGGATAGGTACAAGTATAGGGATATTTACATACACTGACTGATATTTGTATAGGGATATTATGTGTGTATATTGTTATATTGATGCGTGTATATTCTCTGTTTACACAGTTGTACAGCTCTGTAGCTGTGCATTTCTATTGCTGGAGTTGTATGGATTTTTTTATTGGTCCATTGATATTTGTGTATTTATAGACAGGTTTGTTATATTTGTATTATATTGTCATGTTATATGTCATGACATATGTAATGCATGTTTACATCTCTATATTGTTATGCCCATATATGTATTTACTTCTATTTATTATATATGGAGTTGTATAGTTCTAAAATTCTATTTATTTAGTTCTGGATCTGAGATTCTTTAGAGAGGGATATTGATGTTTCTGTATTTGTATATGGGCTGTACAGTTGTAGTAATATGTAATAAATTTGATTGTTAAACTTCAATTCAGTAACTTCAACATTTGTGTACAGTGAGTTGTTGCAGACGGTTGCAATAAAGTAACTTTTTTTCACTCAAGTTGATATCTGTATATATTTACATAGCACAATTCTCAGAATAAATTAGATTTTATTCATAAATTGATATTTCTATGTTTCCATATTGGTAGCTAGCACAGATGTTGTAATTTAAAATAAATTTCATTTTTAAACATAAGTTAATGTTTGTGTATTTGTACATTAGTAGTGCGGGTGTAGCTATCTGCAATAAATGCAATGTTTCAACTGAAGTAAGTGTAGATTTGTGCTGCCCAAAGCCATGAGCAGATGTAAATGCTGGAGGATTTTGGCCGTGCCAATCTCCGGCCATGCCCGGCACATGCCCCACCTGCACTCGGGCTGGGCAGGGGAAGCGCGGATTTGGGCTGGCAGCAGAGCCCCACGTTGGCTCAGAACTCGCTGCAGAGGCTGCTGAGAAAACTCCGGGGCTCCATGGGCACAGAATCCAAGCAGGAGCCACCCGGGGAGGACAAATCCCTCATCCCACGGGCAGCTCTTTAGGAAAGGGCTCCAAGTGTCCCCCTGAAGCTCATCCCAGAGAGCAGAAGCCAGCAGGGATCCTGAGCCAGCTCTGCTGCCTTTGGCAGCACTTTGGCAAAAGAGCTGCAGCAAGGGGGAGGCAGCAGTGACTGTGACTGCTGCAGGCTGGGGATGAAGGGAGGGCCATGGACACAAGTGCTGAGATGCCCCAAAATCCAGAGGGAGGCTGGAGAGCTGGGAATCAACTTGGCATTTCAGTGCCAAGCTCTCACAGGCACTGAAATGATGGAATCCCTTTGTGTGAAGTGACCTGGAAGAACTGACAGGGAGTTGCTGCTAGGATCAGCAGTAGCAGAAAGCAAAAATGTACAAACACTAGGAGATCATCTAATATCCCCCACAAGCAAAGGCTTCAAAAATGATCTCATATATTTAGAATAGAATAGAATAGAATAGAATAGAATAGAAATCAAAATATATAATATATAATATGCATGAAATTTAATGTACATGTATTTTTGGACAATTTTATTTTTTGATATATATTTTCATTTAAGATATATATTTGAAATAGTCTTTCAGCTTGGGAGAGTGAAGATTTACAACAGTGCAAAACCATCTGCCCACAGAGCAGTCAGCCCCCGGGTGTGTGCATGCACACCCACCCACTGTGCCTGCTCTTCTCAGCATCTCGGGGCTGCTGTTTGCACACAATTGGGATGAATTTAACTCGACCGAGCCACGAGTGGGGTGTCCAGCTTGTCATGAGCACTCATGTAGCAACGAACAACACAGAGCTCTCAAATCACATTATCACAGGTCATTTCATTCCTGCTGGGCACTGCGGAACTCTTAAAAGACACAGAAAAGGGGTGGAAAACATTGGCATCATGCTACTGCTGGTAGAAAAATCTCCTGGAGAAAAATCTCTTGGGTTTCTTCAGGTGGTAGCTTTCCAAAAACTAGGAAAACTGCTGAGCACTGGTAGCCCAATTGTGAATGGTTTTCTTGACTTGGCAAAGCTGGGGTGTTAACAATGGACTCCATCCTTGGTCCAAATCACCTGCCCTCACCTGCAGACAAAAGCACCACCACCACCAGCAGCAGCTACATCAGTCAGTTTTCTCAGAAAGCTGTGTTAAATTTGGGAGAGGAAAGGAAAACACATCAGACACTGTGGATTAATGACAAGACTCCGAGGAACAGTTCCAAAGCAAAGGGCAGCAGCTTCTCTCTGGGCCACTCCTTGTGCCCCAAGGCAGCCGGGCTGCCCTGGCTGCCCAGGACCCTGCGCCCCGCGGGCTCTGCAGAGCTGCACAGCGGGGAGGCAGCTTCGGGCACCTCAGCCCCTGGGCAGGAGGGGCTGCTTGCTCTGCAGGGCTGCCTGTGGGCAAAAGCAGGGTGCTGGCCTTGTGCTCTTGGCCCCAGCCTGGCCTTGCAGGGCTAATCCTGTTCCCTGTCTCAAATGTGCTAAGGACAGACTTGTTTGTTTCCAGCTCTGCACAGGTGTGATTTGCACCACAAAATACTGAAGGACTAAGGCCTGAACAACAGACCCTGACTGAAGCCTCAACAACAGGACCTGAGCCAAAGCTGCCCTCTAGATGACCTTCCCAACCCAATCTTCTATGTACCTGCTCCTTAACCAAGTGTTACTATCAAAAGGATTGTTACATGCATTCACTGGTGAAACACGTCTTCACCTTTCTGCATGAGGAAAATGGACAAGGCCACACCTGGCCTTGGTTCCTCCTTGAGCCCTGGGCAGGCTCGGGGAGAAAACCAAGAGGAGAATGACACCAGCTGTGCCCCAGCAGAAGCTCTGGCACATTGCTCGTCCAGCACGTTCAGAGCCGGTCTGCTCTCACAGCGCACTCGGGAGCCTCGTGGCCACCAAAGGTGGAGGCACTGCAGGATTTCCCGGTTCCCGGCCGTGGCTCTGCAGGGCTGGGCTGGGACAGCTTCCCCCAGCTGATGTGCAGCTCTGCATGAAGGGGAAACCATTGGGGTACCTGCTGATGGATCTTCCTTAATCACCAGAGGCACCCATTTGTAATAATGCTGAGGTGCATTGCTTAGCTTATCCTTTCCTGACTCTTTTTTGCACTTTTGCATTACAGTAAATTACACTGTTCCTTCAGCTGGTGTCGGTGTCTGCATCTCTGACCCTCTCCACCATTAAAACAAACACACAGCCAGTTTAGCATGAGATCTGCCTCTCTGCCAGCCCATCTCTTGGCAAACACCGCTGGTGGCCATCTCCACAAATGAAATTCCCACTTTGCAATTTCCTTTGCTGCAGGCAGGTGAGAAAAGGAGCCACTCCCAGCTCTGGACACCTCCAGAAACCAGCTGCTTTCAGCAGTCAATACCCTGAAATATCAACCTCCTTCCTTAACCTGCCACAGGGAGCTCCGACCAAGAGGCCTTTTGTCCGAGGATACCCACAGAAGAGCTGGAGAAGGGAGCAGTTTGAAACACAGCTGCTTCAGAGTTTAAATCTGTCTTTATCAAATGAGCACACACCAACCTGTCCCAAAGGAAAAGCAGGCAGGAAAGAGAAGCTCCTCTCCCACATCAGCAAACTCTGTGCTTCCTTCTGTTCCAGCTGGAGAGTGGAGGCCATGGGCTGCCCCTCACTTTGGGAAGGCGCCCTGGGAATTGGCCTGATCTGGGAGGGGAGCAAAGGAATTCCCCAAAAAGTAGGAAAAGATTCTTTGGAAGCATTAGATTATGACAATATTTCTGGAGGAAAGCAAAAAAAAAAAAAAAAAAAAAAAGGTAATTGCAGTAATTCAAGAAGTTCGCAGAATGAAATTTGTTCGCCAATGCACCAACCCCAAAGTCTCTGTGGTGTGTCAGGAAGATCAGGAATGTAGAGAGCATTTTGAGCAGACACTGGATAGAAGCAAGCTGCACAACCTTGCATACGTGCCTTAGAGCAGAAACATGCTGTCCTTGGGCAAATAATATAAAGAAGTTTGCCAAGATGTACCCCAGGAAAAGAGATGTGAAGCAAGATGTTCTAAGGATGTGAAGAGAGGATATGGGGCAGAATGTTCTGCTGACACTTTTGCCAATCTATGTACCTGACCAAAGATATGTTAGCTCTTTGTCCTACACATAACACTTTGTAACCAGTTATATGTATTCACCCGGTGCTGAACCCTGCATTACCATATAAATGTACCCTGAGATTTGCAATGAACTAAGCACTGATCATTACCTCCATGAAGATTGATCTCTGCCTGCGGAGGGCTCCTTTCTCTATTACCCCTCTCCTTTTCCACGTCTCTCTCCCGTATACCTTATTTCTCTATCTGGCATCCATATACTTTCTTTCTTTACAGGAATGAACCTTCAAGACTTGGATAAACACCACTGGTGTCCGTCCCCCAGAGCATGAGCAGCTCCCCAGCAAGACTTCAAGACTAAGGGACAAAGCTTCCCCCCTCAGCTCTCCACAGCAGCTCTAGGGAGTCTCTCTCCATTGCAAGATCTCCTTTGTCAGTCTACAGTGACAAGAGTTGGCTGCAGGAGGCATTTGCATTGGAGCTGTCCCCAGATGGGAGGAAGAAAAAGAAGAGGTGATTCCTGAGGAAAGAAAAAGGCAACACCATTTGGGAAGACACCAGTGTGAGTTTGCTACAACTCTAAGCCAAAAATCCCATGAAGAAAGCAATATCCATCCATGGGGCAGCGCTTTGGCTTTGATATCAATGCTGACAAAATTGCTTCCCATTCCTGCTGCCGTAGCTCCAGTTCAGTAGAAATGTGCCACCTCTGCCAAAGACAGGCAGACATGGTGAGATAAAACCAGCTAGTCTGCTGAAAAGGAGTCCAAATGAATGTTTTCTAACTCCCCCTTTGCCTCCTCTCTGCAGCCAAGACAGAGCAATGTCCTTCCTCTCTGTCCCCGATGGTGACCCAGGCATGGGATGCAGTGTGGGGACAGAGCCTGTCACTGCTCCCAGTGCCCTGCCCTGCTCTTCCCTGCCTGCCTTGCCCTTCCCTGTCCTGCGGGATCCTGCTGTGCTGTGCCAAGCCGAGCCGAGCCCGGCCAGCGGTCATGCATTTTGGGAATGACCCTCCCCTGTGCCGCACGTAATGAGCATAACACCTTCTAACTTTGACTAGTTAGAGAGTCTTTGTCCCTGATTTGCAGTTTTAACAATTCAGGGAGCTTTTGTTTTCCCTGACAGTACAGTTGCTGCCAAGGGAAACACACCCAAAGACCAAAAGTGACCCAGCCTTCCCTTTGCTTCCCTTTTCCTTCCCTCACTGCTACACAGCGCTCTCATACCAGGACCTCAGTGCTGCCTCACCTGAGGATTTAGAGCTGCCTCCAGGCCCTTCCAGGCTAAGTGCAGGTGCTCAGGGCTCTGAGGTTTCCTAGCTTCTTGGGAGAAGGTGTTTGCTTCATCTGGACTTCTTGGGGTTTCACTGGAGGAGCAAGGCACAGGCAAATTTCATCTCCACTGTGAGCTCTTCATTCTGCTTGTTCCCATGAAGCTCAAATGCCAACCTGAGCTCATCATTCCTCTGGTTCCCGTAGACCATCACAGCCCTTCCATGGCCTCTCCAGACAGGAGCAGCTGCACATCTTCAGAGCAGCAGTTGCCAGCCCGCATCCCATCAGGGAGGGAAAGAGTTTCTACCCTTGCTTTCCAAGCAGGTCCTGGTTAATGATCTTCAAAATGTTTTCCTGCAGTGCTGTATCATGGGTAGATCTCAAGTGAGAATCAGGTAGAAAGGGTCAAGTCGCCTAGGAAGGGGGACCTTGAGAACAGAAAGATTCTCTGCCTGCTTTTCCTGGCCTTGCTGCAGATTTGGAGGGTGTTCTGGGCATTTTGCAGACAGCCTCTCTGTAGGGGTACAAGGGCAAGGTGGAAGATATTGCCTAACAAGTGGTCAGTGTTAGGTGCACTCTCCTCTTTCTTTGAATGAAGCCAAACTAGGACTCTGATAGGATATTGCAGATGTTTAAGACTGTCTGCCCTGCAAATCAAGCCGTGCCATTTGACGCTGGCAGGGGCTATGTAGAAATCCCGAGCGGGCCGGGGCTGCTGAGGAACGCGCCTCGAGCTGTTTGTTTTCCAGCATCACTCTCATTACGTGGTTATGACAATGGGAAGATGCCAGCAGCTCACATCCCAGGCAGCAGACAAAGAAATTAATGTTAAAACTTACTTTAAAAGTTTTTTGACCAATCACACAAAGCAAAAGCATATTGACAGTAGTTCTATCCAATCACTATAAGCACAGGTACCTTTGGTTAAAACAGTGCTTGTTTATTTCGAATACAATACCTACTTGTAAGCCTTAAAACACAATGCAGTGAGCTGCATTATTAAGCTTCAACCTTCCCAATATCTTGCTAGATAAACTTTTCTGTAGCTTGGAGATTTATTCTAGACCAGCGTTAATACACAGACCATTGTTCTATTTGTCCTTGCTTTTCTGCAGTTTAAATAAGTTTTCTGCTGACCTATCTGACGGCTGCTGCTTGGCTCTAATCACAGTTCTGCTGTATCTGAGACCTGCCTTTGCAGCTTTCCCAAAACTCTCTAATTTTGTGGATTCCCTCAGAGGACTCAGTGTCAGAGCCTCTGGAGAAGCGTGGAGGGCAGGGCTCAGGCAGGCTGTGCCAGTGCAGGATTTGAACTCAAGGCACCAGGAAGCACCAAGGCTGCAGACAGGAACTCAAGCCTTCTCATCTCCCTCCCTGCCAGAGGCAGGCTCAGAGCAGCCATCTCAGCCCTCTCTAAACCAGTGGGGGCTCTGTCCTTACCAGGCTCCTCGGGCTCCTGGGGATTGTTCCCACAGCTCTCGGTGCCAGGCAAAGCTCCCTCTGCTGCAGCTCTGTCCACAGGCTCCCCTCCTGAGGACTCAGGGGCAACATTAATATTCCCCTTGAAAGAGAAACAGAAAGGAAGAAACCCTTCTCACCACTTAGACAAAACACCTGGTCCAACAACTCCATGGCTCACACACTTAATCCCTTGTTCCTAACAAGAACTCTGGGCCCCAAAGCCCTTCAACAGTCAGAAAAAATTGACTTCTCAAACACAGTCCAAAAGCTGTCAAAGCTGACAGTGACAGTGTTGAACATGGGGGTGACACTGAACACATGGAATGGCTGCTAAGGAAATCAATTGCTGCTCTGTTCTGTAAGGTTGCATGTCTGACAGCACTAACATCAGTCCTCATGTCACTAATTGCAATGGAAGTAGCACTGTCTTCTTTCTTCAGCCAACACCCCAATCGGTGTCATGGTTTCAATGCCTCACCCAAGGCAAGTTGATGTAGAAATAAATTCAATGTACCTCATTTTGCAGGGCCCTAGGGTCTGAAATTGCTATTACAGTTTTCTTTATAATGATGGGCAAATCTTTTTTCTCTGTGTTTTCTCTTGATGGCTTTTTTAACGTTAGGTGCTATCACAGTGAGTTGTCTGATGCTACATGGGCCACCTTTAATTTTTGAGGGAATGTCCTGCCAGGCTCTGTCTCCACAAATGAGCCAATATTCTGTTGCTAATTGATGTGGGGACTCATCTAGGTCATCTACTCGTCAGCAGTTTCACCCTTAGGGGGCACTGGGGTACTGCAATTGCACCACAAACTGGAGTATCTGTCCTCAGGATGATGGGGAGTAACATTCAACTGTGGATCTCCCTGGTACTGAAACTCAGCACAAAATTCCATCACCAATGAACCAAGAATTCCAATTCTTGAGGTTCAGAAAGTGCTTTAAGAAGATCAGGGGCCCAGTGATGTCAGCTGGTTATGGGATTGGTCTCGTTGGCAGCCTCACACCAATATTTGTCACGATTGGGTATTGGCTGCTCCTTGGCTGGCACAGGCACACCAACCAGACGTGTTGCAAAGGATTTGTCTGGGCTGAAATGGGTCAAACACACGGTGTCTGAGCCTGCTGACTTGGCTAAAGCAAGGCAAACCTTCGTTTTTGGTTGATCTACAGGCATGTATGCATGCAAAAGCAAGCAAGCAAAACCAACAAGTTCCAGTATATCATATGATCAAGCTCCATGTTCCTGTTCAGCTGTTTTTTGGCAAAAGCTTCCCCATCTATTTCAGTTCTCAAGCAAATCTTTTAGCGCTTGTTCAGGGACTGGCCAACTATAGGGCACTAAACTGTCCCTCTAACCTTCAATTTTTACAAATTTGGATATCTTAGAATTCTTTGGAACACAATGGACACCACGCTTTTGCTGAAAGAGCTCTATGATACAAACCATTTTCCCAGTCCAAAAATCAACATCAAACTCCAGAATTGTAGCTTTCACAGGTTGACCGGGGAACGTCTGGCATGCACCGTAGCTTCTCCGTGCGGCTCACGTCTGCGTGCTCGTTTCCCTGCTGGTGGAATTGTCGGTGTGCTCTTGTGTATGAGACGGTTTCACATCCTTCACCAGGACCCACTTAGGTCCGGCACCTGTGCAAATACAAGCATACCCTTTGCCCCAAGTGATTAGTGGAAATGGTCCTTCAGTTTGTCCTAACTCAAGGTTTCTGATCAAAACTGAAGGATTTTCTTTCAATTTTTCCTGTGTGCTGTTTGAAAAGTGCCTAAAAATTGGAGGATTCGTTCCTGCAAATGAGCTATTAAAAACATAAAGACATATAAAGCTTTGCTCAACCTCATCTGGGGTGTTGCTTGGGCCACTCCCCGTTTTCTTGTTGTAGAATGGTTTTAGAGTGTGGTGCGTCCTTTCAACAATTGCCTGACCTGTGTAGGAATAGGGAATTCCAAAATGTGGCGAACACCCCCGTCCATCAAAAATGTGGCAAATTTTTGAGCTGTGTATATGGGACCATTTGTCAGTTTTCATCTGGTGGGGGATCAGTTTGGCGAGCTCTGGGCCCAGTGACACTGACAAGGACAAAAGCAAAAGATGAGAGGCGCTCTCTCTTCCCGGGACCAAAGTCCCACAGCTTTAATGGAGAACAGCTCCAGGAGAGAAAGGGAGTGTCCAGGAAAAGAAAGAGGATGTCCAGGGGAGGCAAGAGAGTGTCCTCCTCGTGGCAGGAGACTGTAAATGCTCGGAGAGGGGGGCAGTAGAAAGGAACTGCCATAGTTCAGCATAATAAATCACCACACTGTAGTTTTCTGCATAAATTGCTGCACTTGTTGAAAACAAAATCCTGAAATCTCCCCAAACACAACCGTGCAGTCCCAAATGACCACAGTGTGGGAGAAAAACCACTCAACCCCCCTGTATACCCAAGCACCAGGTGTCACAGGGAGTACCAATCCCTGCAACTAGAAAGTCCACACACACAGGCTCACCGGGAAGGGAATATCTCTTTATGAGGGGACAGAGAGCTCACTCTTCTCAACACAACACACACCATACACCACATCGGCATCCACCCACATCATCTTCCTCAAACATTCACACACTGAAAATACAACCACAACTACAACACAAAGGAAAAACAGCAGCAATAAAACAGGATTTGCTCAATTCACCCCCAGAATTCCTAGCAGGTCCTTACTGACACAGCAAATCCTTTCTGCCATCAGCCAGACCCAAGCCCAAACTGCACAGGTGTACGTCGTGCACAGGACATCTCTGTGTGACTTGTGAACAGCCCTTCCCCTGCATACGCCTTACGGGTTACTTTATACAGAGTTAAAGGTTCCTTTCTCCACAGTGCCAGCAGTCTTGTCTGTCCCCCACGAGGAGCAGCCGAGAGCGGAGGTGCCTCCAGGAAAGGAATGTCCTGGCAGCGCCCAGAGACGTCCAGAGCCCGGATGTTCTTGCTGGAGCAGGGAAGCGTTCCTGCCGCGGTCAGCAAATGAGGTGTGGAATAGAACTCCCCGCAGTTAAAGGTAGGAGGTGGTGTGTTTATTACAGCCAGGCACACGAGGAGTTGTCTCCTAAAGACATGCGTGAAGAACCACTGGCTCTCTCTCTCATCTCTACTCATCTAAAATATCTTACACATTCATATAAATCCCAAAAAACCTAACACATATTCATTAGATAACACTGCCTACCCTCCTTTGAATTAAAATGTATTATAATTGAGTCCAAAGTTCCTTCACATTTCTGCAGTCTTTCACTTCAAATGGGTTGGTGGATTTTAAAGTGGGGAATGGTCTCCTTCTGATGAAGGCCAAGACGTCTTCCTCAATTTGACCTCTTTCCTTATGATGTGTTGGCAGGCTTTCACACCCCTTGGCTATAGTTGTAGTTTCGTGGCCCAGGTGCAGGCTACGCTCCTCTTCTTTGTCACAAAGAAATCCGCATCCCATCCTGCTTCTTTAAACATAGTAAAGACAGGCAAGTGACATATTACCCTAGCCTTAACTACCTTATCTGATAAAAATTAATTATCCCTTCTTATTTCTACTCTTCTTGCTATACTCTTTCCCCCTAACTAAATCTTGCTAAAATTTTAACTCTTCCAGTTCTTTTAAATCCTGGATTCATGGCCTCATCTCACACACCAGCCATGGGTGAGCCGATGCTGTAACTGGGAAATTCCACTCCTGAGCAGGAGATCCCAGGCCTGGTTCTGAGCTGCAAGGGTGAGAAGGATGAGATGCACGTGGTTTTGCTCCAGGGGATGTCCTGAAAGTGCACTGCCCACCTGCCCCTGCTGCCGAGCACCACGCTCCACCTCCTTCTCCTGCTCAGCAGATTTTTAGGAATCCAGGGCTTGGTATGTATTATTTGCTACTGCAACAAATAGAAAGAATTTGCTTTGCAAGCCCAGTTTTGTCCTGGCTTATTTTCTGCATGGGTCTCCTCCTGAACCTGGGGCAATGACCAGTAGGGACCTACAGGACACTCCAGTTCTCTTGTCAGTAAATTCGGAGAAGTGATTTAAGTATCAAGAAGTCAATAAGTATCAATCAATAAATGAAATCATTTGGGGGAATATTTAGCCTGTGAGTTTCAGCAAAGTATTGAATATATCTTAGATCCATGGATACAAACTAGTAAGTGAGATTGCTGGGTGTGCACGTGTTAGGGAAGTGATTCCCCACACACCCAGTGCTGAGATCAAGGATTGCCTCTCTTCTAACCCTGAGCTGGCAGCAGGAATTGGGCCCTGCTTGGTAACGTTCATTTTGAAGACTTCTGTTGAGCAGGTAAGAATGGTGAAAATGTAATCTTTTCCAGTTGTTTTCCTTTGGTTTACCTGTTTGAGGGTTAAAATTGTGTGCTGCAGGTGTGCTGGGTGTGTGCAGAGCAGTGCAGCCCCAGAAACCCCTTGGCTTGCCCACAGGTTGTCATGCCTTGTTGCCAGGTGTGCCCAGCTGTGGCAGGAGAAGGAGCCCGCAGCGCAGTGGGCACCGTGCCCTGCCCAGCCGGGGCTCTCTGGCACAGAGCAGCAGCAGCGCCAGCACCGTTCAACCCGCTCCTGCCTTGGCTTCCCCTGGCACACAGAAGCCTCTGGAAATCAGCGCCGCCAGTGGCGTTCCCAGCTGGGAGCAGCTGCTGCTGGCGGGCAGATGCTGCCAGTTCCACTGCTGCCAAAGGGGAAGAGAGGCAGAGATGTACCCGCACCGGAGCCCTGGGCATGTCCAATAAAGGTGCAAATATGTGGGGAGATTTGTTAGGAAACATTTCAGCTGTGATGCCAACAGTGGCTTCTCTCCTGGTTCTGTGTGTTCTGGACGAGTAATGCAATGGTTGGGTCTGACAATTAAGAAGCAGATGTTATGTGGATGTTCAAATGAGTAGTGATTATATTGTAATATATCCTCCCATAGTCCTCTTTCCCGTCCCCCTTGTAACAGCCTGGGCAGTCAGGGCATTTGGGGAGGGCTGGCTTGTGACCAGCAGGCAGGGTGTAACAACACCTGACCTCCAGTCGGGATGCAGGAAAGTAATCTCCACCCATGGGCAGCAGAGAAAGAGTTGACTGGAAAAACTTTTGGAGGGGCTGAGGGTATAAAAGGCAGAGCATCCTTTTTGCAGATGAGCACATGGCTGCTAATCACAGAGACTCCCAATGATGCGACTTTTCCTTATTCAGTCCTTTGTTAAGGTTTACTAAACGTTTACAATTTTAAAAGTGAGAGTCATTTCTCACATGTGCAAAGCTGTGGGCCATTATCTTGGTCTGGTTTCCTTTGCTTGTGTCCCATCTGAGTGCTCAGTTGGGGTACAGGCTGTAGGTGCTCGGGGCACTCCTGGAGTTCCTCTTGGATCCCCTGAACAACAGGGTTTGGCCCATGAGGGGAATTTTCGGTGCTTTGTGACAGATGAGAATTTCCCAGGCTCTTTTGTGTTTTCTGTAGGGAAGGTTGGTTATTGCTTTGCATAAAGACCAACACAGAGCTGTCCCTTTGTGATGTCAGGGCATGGTTGCCCCGTCGTCATAGTGGCATCAGAAGGTTGCCTTGGTGCACGGAAGGCCTGAGTGTCAGAGCAGCCCTAGGCCTTGCTCAGATCAGGAGAACCTTCCTGGTCAAAGCATCTGTCAGTAGGCAGCTGCCCACTGACACGAGGCTTGTTTTTTAGCGTTTAGAAAAATTGCAGATATGCCAATAATTAACCATCTGGCCACTGCAGCTTTTGCTGCATATGGGATTACTTATTCCATTTATTATTTCACAAATTTTGCACGTAAGTAGAGGTTTCCCTTCTGCTTAGCTTCTGGTGTATCCTAACCTGGCTTTTGTTTGTCTTCCTGCTCTTCCTTGGGGGCTGAGTTTCTGATTTTGAAACAGAAAGAGCATTAGGATGCCTCTGCTTTGGTAAAGCTCCTATCAAGAGGTTCAGCTAAAAAGGGGGTGTCTGTAGCCACAGGGGCAGCATTTGCAGGGGAACCTGCAGGGCTTGCGTTCCCTGCACGGGAGAGTCTGTGGCAGCAGAGTCTGTCATTTCCTCAGGTTGCTGGGAGAAGCAAGACACCTTTGAAAATGTAGACTGGCAGACCTTCTTTAAGGCTTTCCAAAAACTCTGCAGTTGTTCCCAGAATTCCGAGAAAGCTTCTTTCTTTTTAAATTTTGTCATGAAAGGATTTGACTAACTTGACCTTTTACTAAATGCTAAAATAGTTGTTCCCTTTGAAAGGAAGTGCTGCTGTGCTTTTCCACAATAGAACTGCGCCACCTCTGGGGGATTTTGGGGAAGCTTTTCTGGGCAACGGTTTCCTGCAAGTTAATCAGAATCGGTGCATGACACTGAGTGAAAAAAAAAGAGTACCTGAAGGAGAAGATTTCAGAAGCTGTCTTATGTGTTTGGTAGAACAGGAGCATTGAGTGCTAAAAACACTTTGCATTTGCTTGATCATATTTGTATTCATTTCCTGGCTAAACTGGCTGCAGTGTAGGCACAACCAAGAATATTGTCCTGGTCTCTTGCTGGCTGTGTGAAAGAGATGTGTCTCCTGGAGGGATGTTGTGAAATGGGAAATCATCTCTGTTTGGGCTGACTTGTTCTGTGGGATTCAGCAGCCCAGGCAGTTTTCTGACAGCATCTGGTTCATTTTCCCTTCCCACTACAGGACACCTGAAGCGTGTATTCAGCAGCGCTGAAGATCCTGAGGTGAGTGAGAAAGGAACATTTCATGTTCCTGGTGTTTAAGACTTGTAGAGCAAGCTGAGAGCTTGGCCAGTAGCAGTAGACTGTAGAGGGCCAGCTAGGAAGGCCGAAAGAAAAACCATATTCATGCCTGTAACAAAAATAATAAAGGCAGAGATAGATATTTTTAAATTTCCTTCTCAGAGTTTGAAGAACTAAAAACCTAGTTTTGAAAAGAGAACGATGCTTGCCGACAGCAGATAGGGAAAATTTAATGAAGAGCAATTTCCTGTACAGTTGAATTAGATCATTTTAATTTAAAGAGAGGGACTTAGAATGCTATTCCTATCAAACTTGATGATATCTACTTGGAACATGAGGTGGTAGAACAGGAAGGCCATCTTGCAACGGTGCCTGCTGTATCTGAAGTGCAATGGGCACCTTTGTGGCTGGGGAGCTGCGTGGGCCCAAAGGACGCAGGGCTGGCGGCCGTGAGCAGCTGGAGATGAGGCAGCGTGGGGCCAGGGGGCCCAGAAGGCCAAGGGCACGGTGGCTGTGCCAGCAGCAGTGGGGCAGCAGGAGCAGGGCAGGGAGCGTGGCCCTGTGCTGGGCAGCGCTGCGGCCACAGCTGGAGTGCTGTGTGCAGCTGTGGGCCCTGGGAAGCAGAAAGTCATGGAGGGGCTGCAGCGTGGGCACAGAGGGACAGGGGAGCTGGGCAAGGGGTGCAGCACAAGGCCAGGGAGGAGGTGCTGAGGGAGCTTTAGCCTGGACAATGGGGGCTCATGAGGGACCTTCAGGCAGACTGCCATTGATCCCTGCCTTGGATCCATAGAGCCAATGCTCAGCACGAGGGCTGTTTGCCTGCCAAACATCCCTTCACTGCATCCAAGTGCTTTAGACACTGGTGTGGGTAACGCTTTCATATTTTGTTGATTTGTTTGTTTGCTAGAAGGAGAAGCCTTGTGCAATTTCTCCTTCTCCAGGGAGCAAGGGAGCTTTTTTCTCAGTCTTTCCTACCCTTTTACAGCACTGGCAGAAATTCTGCTAGAATTTCAGTTTTCAAGGGGGCAGTTCTGGACAATGCAGTATTTTTGCACAAGAACACATCGTTTGGGGCAGGGATGTTGGTGCAGAACGAGCTGTTCTGGTGCCAGACCAGCCAGTAGGGCTTGCCCATCCTTTTCACGTAAACGGCTCCCGTGTCTTTTGGCTGCCCAGGGAATCAGTGTGTGTTGTGTTTGGGAACTGAGTAGGAAATCAATGCCCTTGCATTCCAGCTGGTGCTCAGAGATTAGAGGAGCTGGGAGGGGCTGGGCTGCATTTCTGATTCCAGCCACTTCAGCACCATCAGTGTGGGCGAGTCCAAGGGAAGAACTTGCCCGAGCACAGATGCACAAAGAGAGCCGTTCCCAGTGCAATGCTCTGGGTCTGATTGCATTCCTTAAGGACCGACATGCTCCAGATTCCCCAAGAGTGTGGGTTACTGAAGCAACAGGAGAGCAAGTTCAGGATGGCTGCTGGTTGGGGCACTGCTGCCGAGTCCTGATGTGTGTAGCGACAGAAAGGACAGGATTGATTCAGGGTGACCCCCACGTGGCGAAAAATGTGCTTTCACTCTATGATTCAGAAGTTTAAACAAATGCTTTATTAAGCTATGTTATATTACATAGTACTATATTAAAACTATACTAAAGAGATATTATACTAAAAACATACGAAAGAAAAACTCGTGACTGTCTCCACACAGCCTTTTATCTAATTATCTAATCAGTCTAAACAACTATCTCTAAAATCCAATTAACAAATCACTTTCTGTAAACAATCACTATAACACATTCTTCATGTACTCAAAAACAAGAACAGCAAGTAGAGATAATAATTGTTTTCTCTCCTTCTATGAGTTTCTCACTCTCTTCCCTTAAAAAAAACCTAGGAGAGAGAATTATATCTCTCTCCATTCAAAGAATGTAAATACTACAGCACAGTAAAGAGAGATGATAAAAGTGAGATCTGTCTATCTATCGATTTTAATCTTCCTGGCTCTGCTCCAAAGCAGTGGAAGATGCAAAGGCATCTATTCAGGAGAGAAGTAGAGACAAGTTCCATTGACTGATCCTGAGCAGGCAGAGATGTTTCCCCCTCCAGAGATGGTTGTTTTTTCCCCTCATGTTTTCCTACTCCAGCCTTTTCTCACCTGAAGCCTTCATTTGTCCTTTAAATTTTTGCATGTCTTAAGGGAATGGAACTATCCCATGCTGTAGCTGGGGTCTGGTGACTCTGGTCATACATGCCATGCCATACATGACACATGGTTTCCTTCACTGGCATCCCCAGGGCTGTGTAAGTGCATTCGTTAATGGGGCCTTATGAGAAACTCTGTTACTGCTGGTCAGAATTCTCCGTTGACAAAAGAGGGAGAAGAAACACCTTGGTCCTCCTCCATATACTGAGGTGGCCATAGAGGTTCTCTGACTTCCATCAGAGACCTTTGCATGCATCCTTATCTCCTGAATGACCCGGTTTTCTAACAAGAGTGTGGATGTCAGGAAGGAGGAATGCTGGTGCAGGCCTGAAGAGAAGGTGAACTCCAGAAGTGTCTCTCACAAGGAGTGAGCTCACCCAGGAAGTCCCTGCAGAGCCAGGATGGAGCTGTGGCACAGGGCGGGGAGTCAGTCACTACTGAAAGACAAACAGGACACGGCGGAAGCAGAGGGAGGCCTTCACCAGACCCTTGAGAAATGCCACCCCTTCCCTGTCAGCTGCCTGAGAGGCTGCTGGAGCTTCAGTCCCAGATGGCCCCTGATTGTAGGGCCAGGGTCACTTTGGAATCTGTGCCTCCCCTCGGGCAGAGAAGGACCCAGGAGAGCAGCAGCAGAGTGCTTTGGGAACGTGTGAGCCCAGCAGTCTGTGAGTCTTGGCCCACAAAGGGCGTATGGGAAGTTGAAACCCATCTTCTCTTGCTTTCCATGCAGGTGCTTCTAGAGAAAGAGCAGGAGCACACTGCCTCATCTGAGCTGCCATGCCAGACTCAGGGAGAGCTGTTCCCAGCCCGAGGGCAGGAAGAGCAGCTCAGGCAGCAGGTGGAAGAGCCACAGGAGAATGGCCAGGTAAGCCTGACTGGCCAGGCCACAGAGGGAAGGGCAGGGAGAGGGGCATAAACCAGAGCTCTTGGGACTGAGGAGGCCAGGAGTCCCACAGGCAATGGAGGCACAGAGCCTTGCAATCTGCAGTGATCAGCCCTGGGACAGGAGGTTTGCAATGGAGGCAGATGTGGAGAGGGAAGCAGAAAGAAGGGGCTGAATAAATGTGATTTTGAGGCTGCAAGAGGAAAAAAGCTGAGCCTGATGGCAGCTCTCAGTCCCTTGCTCTGCTTTTGTGTGTACAGAACATCAAGGCAGAGCCACAAGCAGAGCTGCCCGAAGCTCAGAGTGACATCATGGCAGTGAAGAGAAAGAACAAGGAAGACATGGGAAGAATTCAAGAGGAGAATCTCCATCAGCAGAGGGGCGATCATCAAAACCAGGTGAGTGAAAGAGTGGCAGCCACTCCACTCATGAAATGTCCTCTCTTTTCTTTATTAGAGAACATGAAGGAACAGCTGGATGCAGAGCTTCAGACAGCTCACAGTATGATCAAGGCAAGGCATAGGCAGCTGGAGGAAGAAATGAAAATCATCAGAGAGAAACTTAATTGCTTCCGTCAGTCTCTGCAAAACCAAGTGAGTGAAAGAGGGATGCAGCCACTGCAGTCACCAGTCTGGTGGTTTCTGCCCTTCTTGCCTTTCCAGTGCAGAGCAGCAGGGAGTGGGGCCATGCCTCTGAGTGCCATGCTGCTGTAGTGTGTGTATCACAGTCACTCTGAAGGACATTTCCCGGTGTGCTGAATCTCAACATTAGCCCTGGACAGTGAAACTTGTCCTTTGGCCTTTTGGCCAGCAGTCATCCAAATTGATTCCTGCTGGCCTGTTCCTGCTCTCCTTTTTTCTTGAGGTGTTTTTACAGTGGAACTTGGTGACCCAGATGGAGGATTGAAACAAGCTGTTGTATCCCCTGTCAGTCTGTTCTTTGCCTTACCTCACAGTCGATGACTCCTGGCTGACAGGGACAAGCTGTAGTGTCTGACTGCTTTGTTCTATTTGACTTGAGGTGCAAGTGTTGACATCTCACCGGGCAGCCTGCGAAGACTTGCAGGGAATGTGTGGCAATGAAGAACCCCAAGTTAGGAGTGAGGCACAGGAACTGTGCCCACCAGAAATGCTCCAGGTCCAGCACATCATGGGCTCTGAACCTGCTGCTGCAGCAGCATCACCTCGAGGAAGCCCTTCTGTGAAACCTGGGAACTCAGGCTGGGGCACATCCTGGGAACAGGAGATTGAGGAGGAGTACCTGGAGCTGCTGGGTACGTCTGGGGTGTTTCTTATCTGAGGGACAGTGTGTTGTGTGCAGGTGTCAGCAGAGCTGTACCAAATGCTCCTCCTGAGCTCGGTGTCACAGGGCCATTTAGGACTCCCCAGAGGCAGTGCTGTGCTCCGAGGCAGCGAGAGAGCTCTGGGTGTTCCTGCTGCCTCTGAGGGCACCTGGGACTGGCTTGGGTTTGCCTGAGCTTCCCTCTCTGCTAAAGGCTGAAGCAGGGATTGTTCTTGGATCAGCACAAGGCTGTGACCAAGCAAATGATCTAGGCAAGTCCTGTGTGCTAGTGGCCAAACTGAACAGAATTTTTAGCTTCCTAAATTCTCCTTAGACTCCTGACTTGCAACCAGTCATCACAGCAAAAAAACTTCACAGAAATGGACTGACTTTGGAGTTTTGTCTTTTTGGTTGGGCATTTTTTTGGGGGGTGGGGGGGTGGGGTGGGATTGCTTTTCTGTTGTTCATTTTTGGTGGGGGTTTTTTGTTGTGTTTTTCTCCATCCTGAAGGAGGCCTTCTACCCCACGTTTTACTGATGTCATTTTATGACTGTTACTGTTACCACTACTACATCTGCAGTTTATTTTCATGAGAATGCTATCTTTTTGTCAATAAGAACTACTTTGAAAGAACATCAGGTTACAGGACAAATAGAGAGCACAAGGTATTTTCCATGTGCCGCCATAGAAAAAACAGAGACTTTGATAACAAACTTTATTTAATCTTCTAGTTTTATGCTTATCAAGATGTGCCCAGGAGACACATCCAAGTGGCGTGATCAGATAAAACTGTACTGCAGGCATTTCTCAGGAGAGAGCCTCCAGCCCAGCCATGGTATATCCCTCAGATGCATGGCACTTTTCCATACCTGATTCCCACTCTTTGCCATGACTGTTAGAATCCTACCCATTGGCCCAGGCCCTGCTCAGATCAGTCTCTAGGAAAACACATCAAGCCCTTTGTGATTCTGCAGCACAACCCAATGAATCTGCTTCTTGCCCGTAACAGCTGCCAGTGCTGTGCTCTCAGATAAGAGACCTGGTGGGGCTGAGACCAGAGCCCAGTGGATTCTGTGTCTGCCATCACCTGTTGGGACAAAAAGGGCACTGATGTGTGCCTCGGTGTGGCTGATCTCAAAGCCCATCCTGTTGTGTCCTGAATGGGGGCAACAGCTTGTCTGGGGCTCAGGCTCACTCTGGCTTCTTCCCATCAGTGCCTGTCAGTGCTCATGCTGGGGCTTTGCCAGCCTTGTTGTGGTCGCTGCCCTGTCCCTGAGGGCTGGAGGGACTGCAGAGGCTGGAGCCTTCCTTAGCTGGGAGAGGGGCATCTTTGAGCTCAGCCTGCTCACAAACAGGTCAGGGTCCTGATGCTGAAAGCCCCGTCAGGATCGGTTACAGCTGGAGCTGCTCTGGTTTACAAATGGGAAGGCATTCCTTTGGCAAACTGCTGAAAGGTGGGGAAGATGTCCTCCTCTCCTGGGATTGTATGTCCCTGTGCTTTGTTTCCTGTCAAGAGAACTCTTCAAAAGACTGTACAAATCAGTCTCTGTGCTGGCCACCTGTGCTGCAGGGCTGTCTGCCTGGTTGTGGTTGTTGTTACCCAGCTGACCACAAAGGGCTCAGAGCTCCAGGCGCTGGGGCTGCCTTTTGTATCTCCTGGAAGCTGGGATCTCTGCTTTAAAGTCAGCATCTTGCATTTTGTTTCCCTCAGGGAGAATGGTGAACACCACTGAAAATCCCCTGATGAAATACACACATCTGAATTATATTGGCAGCGGGTGAGTCCAACAGCAGTTACTCCTGCACAACCGTGGGCCAGGTGTGTTTGGGGTGGAATGTCTATCCAGCGTGAAGTCAGGACAGCTGCAAAGATGATCAGACACTGGGGATAGATCGTCCCGTCTCTCAATGCTGCTCAGAATTTGTGAGTGGGCTCAGAAGGCATTGTCAGAGATGCCTTGCTACCGAGGTCTTGCCTGCATCAAGCAACAGGACCTGGAAGGTCTCCTTGTCTCTCAAGTGTGGGACAGCTCTGTGTTAATTTCTTTAGCATTTTTTGTGTGTCTCAAAATCATACTGGCACACTAATGAAAAGAGAAGTAACTTGCTTGCCTGAAAAAGCAACTTATGCCCTATCAAAGCTGTGAGATAACAGTTCCCACAGTTCCCAGGAACAATTCTTTCCCCTGGTTTGAAGAGGGAAACACTCTGTGGTCAGGATAGGAACCACACTGTTTAGACAGTGAAACCCAAGAGGAAAGACTAAACTCCCTTTAGAAATTGGACCGCAGTGCTTCAGGAACAGGCCCAGTGCCCATGCACTTGAGAGGAAAATGCATCATCTCCCTTCTGGCAGAGCCCTCCTGCATCCTGCAGGTTTTGACACTTCCAGCAGAGATCTCCTGTGTGGGCTGGCTTTCACTGCAAGATCTAAACAGCTTCTCCTTTCTCTGCTTCTGTTTTTTTTCTAGGACTTTTGGGCATGTTTACAGAGCACTCGACAGTGCCACAGGAGGAGAGGTAAATGTCAACAGCCCCTGCAGGCTCTGCTGCACTCAAGGGCTTTCCCCTCTGGTGTGAGCTGTGGCTGGAGCTTTGGGCAGAGCTGTGCTGAAAAGGCACAAGAAGCACAGACTGGTGCCAGCCCACAGAACACATTTGGGACTCTGTCCTCCTCAGCTGCTGGAAGGAAGGCACGGAGGGCAGCGGTTCCTTTCAGAGAAGGACGCGCTCACTCGCTCTCCATTGCTAAAACAAAGGTGGTGCCTGCGAGCACCTCACTGCTCTTTGGGGCTACAGCTTCAGAGTCCTGAATTCTCATTTCTGGCTGCCAGCAAATCCATCTGAAAGTTACTGGCAGTTCCTTAGCCACCTGCAGTGCTGCACTAGGGAACTGCACGTAGGGAGAGATCTGCAAGGTGTCCTTGAAAGCCCTAAGCCCTGCCCATATCACAAGATGTATCCACAGAGTATTAAGGCATGGATTCCTTCTTCTGAGTCCCAAACAAAGCAGCAGAGAGTGCAGTCAGAGGTTTGTGGGTGATAACTGAGACACCGTTGTTACTAAGTGGTCAAGGCAAAATGTCAGTGGCCCCACGTGTCCTGTAACTGGCTCCCAAGGGAGCAGAGAAATGGGCTGTTGGAATGTCAGTTCCTGATTACTGCAGTGCCTAATCACAAGGCAGTTTGGCACAGCTCAGCTGTGTCATTGCAAAATCACTCGCTCCACGTGCCTTGTGGTCTCGTGCCACCAACCCCTCAAGTTCCTGATTTTCAATGTCATTTTAGGTGGCAATAAAAAAAATAAATCTTCAAGGAGTGAGGAGGAAGGAGCTAACCTTTAATGAAATAACGATCATGAAGACGTATAGGAGTCCCAATGTTGTGAATTATTTAGACAGGTGAGAGGTCATGGTCTTATCCCATGGATGTGTGTTTACATAAAGCAAACATGAGAGGTTAAAAACCCACTTTGGTCAGTGGCAGCAAGTAAAGCTGTTAATTTTTATTTATTCATATTTCTCTACTCATCTCCAATGGATGAGAAGAGAGTGCATCTTGTCTGCATGAGTCTTCCCTGGCACACCTAGTTTGATAATTACTCCAAAATTATTCAAAACCTGGATCAGCTGTATCTTCCTAACTCAATAGCCTCAAAGTTCACTGCCTCCACATTTATTTGGGATTGATTTTTTAAAGTTTCTTAAGTGCAGATGAACCATCCTAAAGTGGATTTCCCTTGGATTGTTGCCCCTCTTTGCCATTGCTATGCATGCCAGGAAGACTAGGTGCTTATTTCCAGAAACACCATGCCTGGCATGTTTTATATCTGGGCTGTTTCTAAACTGCACTTTTCATTTGCTGCCCTTCTAAGACATCTCCTTTTTCACAGATGTGTCTTTCTCTATGAGACTGCACAGATTGCAAATAATGCACAGCCAAGAGGGAATGTCTATTCCTTTGATTCTGTCCTTGTCACAAAGGCATCTGGAAATAAGAAACATGGAAGCAAAAAATCAACGTAGCCATGCATGTTCATCTCTACCCCCTTGTTTCCTTCTTTCAGCTACCTTCTGGGCGAGGAACTCTTGCTGGTTATAGAGTACATGGATGGAGGTGTCCTGAGCGACATCGTCAGCCAGACCTGCCTGTCTGAAGATGAGATGGCAGCCATCAGTCGGGAGGTCAGCAATGCCATCTGTGTTTCCAAGGGCTTGGGCAGGATTGTCTGGGAAACAGGGGCTCAGAACAGGAGAGGTTTCCTGTGCCGAGCTTTGTTTCTGTGTTGCTGCTATGCTATGGGCAAGTAAAAGCATCTCGAGTGAAAGGCCTGCCAGTGCCCCTGCACTCCCTGTACTCAGTGCCAGTACTCTTATCTCCTGCTGTTGTATTCTCGCTCTGTCTCTTGTATTTGTAGTTGCTGTTCTCCTCCTTGCCTCTCTAAATGTTTGCCTGGAGTCTGTCTTCACTGCATTCCTTGCCTGTAAAAGCAAAGGTGCTGGTGGCAGGATTTGAAACAAAGAGCAAAGAAAGAAGAGAGAGACTCGTTTCTCTCAGTGCTCAGCTAAAAAGGATAGGAGTGCAGCCAGAATGCTCTTTGCTTCTGAGCACATGCGCTGCAGCAGGAGTCATCCTGGCTGGTTGGCAGGGGACAGCCTACAACAGCAGGTGCTGTTGCTCTTTCAAAAGCTGACGTGCCTTTCCTCAGAAAGGTCCTGCTCTGCAAGTGTTGGAGCAGCAAGCTCTTCCTCTCAGTGGCCGTGACTGTTCTGCCATTACTCCCCATTCCCCTGGAGAGGGAATCTTTTAGATTCTTTGTTTCCCTTCTTGTGTGATGAAATCACACCACTCATTTTTGCCCTTCTGTTTCTGTTTTCTCGCTCAGTGCCTGCAAGGACTGGATTTTCTTCATGCAAACGATGTGATCCATCGAGACGTGAAGAGTGACAACATCCTTCTCAGAACGGACGGTTCTGTCAAACTGGGTCAGTATATTCTTGGTCAGGTGCAGCGTTCCAGGGATGTGGGTGTGGGGCTGCTTGGCGTGACTGCCAGCTCCCCAAAAATGGTGCTGGTGGCAGTGCAGGGACCCCTGCTGCGAGCTGAGGGCACAGTTGCAACGTGCACAGAGGTAGAAGGAGCCACAAGCAGTCAAGAGTGGCCTTGCTCTGTGTGGGTCCCTTCCAGAGGGAGGGAGTTACGAGTCTAAAGTTTCCAAAGAACAAAAGCCACTGCTAGAGACAGTGTAAAACATGGGGGGATTTTTAAAGTCGCCAATGCCAGGAGATTCAACAGAGCAATTTCAAACTTCTACTGGGGAATTCTTTTGCTTGCTTTCCTAATTGCACAGAATTCAGATAAAACCAGTATTTTGTTTTCTCCTCAGCTGATTTTGGCCTCGCTACTCAGCTCAGCCCTGAGCAGAGCAGACGGTGCTCGGTAACCGGGACTCCTTGGTGGATGGCGCCTGAAGTGGTGACAGGTCAACCATATGGCCCCAAAGTGGACATATGGTCTTTTGGAATTGTGGGAATTGAAATGATAGAACAAGAACCTCCTTACTTGGGCGAAAGTTCTGGCACGGTAAGGAGCAAATGCTCACTGATCCCACTGTCTTTCTCACCTGTCCCATGTCCTGTGTGCCACTGGACAAAATCCCATTGCCATCTGCTGCAACTACTTCCACCAAGGTCCCCTCCTACAAATGTCCCTGCAACACATCAGCATCTGCTGTACTTTTGCTTGCATCAGTGGGGGAACTCAAGCCTTACCACATGCAAACAAACTCCAAACAAACTCCATTCTCACTCAACACTTTCCTTTGGGTTAGTGGTTCCAGTTCTTTTGTCTGTGTAGATGGCCTTAATAACAGGGGAAAAGCATCTTAAAAGTGTTGTTATCTTTCCAGAAATGAAGGAAGGAAACCCAAACCCAACAAAGTTTCTAAAACCGTGGTCTTTAGAGAGGAACCTAACCCTGTGTGCAGTTTCTTCTTACTGGAAAACATGGGCATGAGGGTGTAATGCACAGAGTCTCTTTTGCTTCTTGTGCAGTGCTGCTGAAACACTCAGTGACCGTGTTTCTCTCCTAGCCCAAGCAACATTCTGCACGTCACCAAGCCAGAGCCTGGTGATGTGGAGAGCCTGCCAAAACCTCCTGTTTGTTTCCTGGCACTTTCTGGCATGGGCCTACCATTAATGCATTGACTTGAGCAGCCAAATGACTAGAGGGTGTCCATAGGGATGGAACCTCTCCTTCTTCTGACCTAGACAATTTTTCTTTGGCTGCAAAAATGGGAAGCTGAAATTTTCAGACTGCTGAGAGACAGAGCTGCAAGTGGCTCCTGTGTGCCCAAGCAGGCATTTTCATCCCAATACGTTTGTGCAGGCATCTTAATGTGTCTGTGTTGAAGAGGAGATTGTAAATGTTTGTTTCCCTACCTGGGTATTAACTGATGGATTTCCTTTCTTTTCTTCCAATTCCCATTGTTTTCAAGAACAGCACAAAAAGCTTGATGAGTTTTGTTCTAGGGCACGTGCGCTTAAAGGACCAACAAGCACTGCAGAGATGCCTTTCATGTACTAACCCTTGAAATTAGTTAGTGTAGCAAAGTCCCTCTTCCAAAAACCATCTCAAGCTGGCATGAATCCTCAGAGAAGCAAATGTCCTTTTGCTGATGTAGTTCCCACTAACTAGGTCAGGCAATGAAATCAGCTGCCAAGGCAAGATCTGCAGGATGGTGGAAAAGCTGTGGCTGCATCGGGGTTTGGGTTTTTGGTTGGTAAAGGAAAGTCATCTCTGGGTCTGTGCCAGGGCAGAAACTGCCACTGAAGAACAGAGGTTAAACAAAGGGATCTGGGAGAGCCTTAGAGATGTGAAAGCGGGAGGTGGAGCCTGGTGTCTCCTTTCTCTCCAGGCTACATACCTGATAGCCACAGTAGGGACTCCACAGCTGCGGCAGCCCAAGCTCCTCTCGGCTTTGCTGCGTGACTTCCTGAGCTGCTGCCTGCAGACAGACGAGGAGCAGCGCTGGTCTGCCAAGGAGCTCCTGCAGGTAAAATGTGAAGGGGCTGCAGGTGAAACAGGCTCTGAGGGATGGGCTCCTCCTCCACTCACGCCCAAGGCAGCAGATGAGCCCCCTTCCTCCTCACCTCCACTCTTGCTGCTCTTCAAATGAAAATGGTGAGGAATCCTAGACTGGGCTGGGCTGGCAGGGCCCTGTAAATGTCCTCTGGTGCAAGTGTCCTGCAATGAGCAGGGACATCTTTAAAGAGATCAGGTTGCTCAGAGCCCGTTGCCACCGGAGCCGGAATGGTTGCAGGGATGGGGCACCTACAAGCTCTTGGGGCAAGCTGTGCCAGTGTGGCACCATGCTCCGAGTACACAAGTTCTTCCTTAGACCTACTCTCATTAGATGCCCTTAGTGTTTAAAAAGATTTGTCCATATCCTATTGTAACTGGCCCTGTTAAAAAAGATGTCCCCCACTTTCTTTAAAGCCACTCTGAAGTCTTGAAAAGTGGCAATAAAGTCTCCCCGGGGCCTGTCCTTCACAAAACTGAATAACTCCAGCTCCCTCTGCATTTCCTGTGAGGAGAGGTGCTCTGTCCTCTGACTGTGTCTGTTGCCCTCTTTTGTGATTTTGTGGAGTGTTCAGCTTTATCTAATGGCAAAAGAATTGAAGTAGAGCAATGCAGGTTACAGAGACATGAAATGGTGGTGGAGGAACCCAAGGAAGCCAGTCCCAGCCTAGGGGTCAGAGATTTGGCTGTGGGCAGGAGGGGCTGTGGGGGGCTCCCTGTGAGCCTCTGAGGGGCCCTGGTTGGTGCCCCCCAGCCCACCCTCAGAGGTTTCTGCCATGCAAACAGGGACAGCTGGGAGGGACTTGTCCCAGCCCCATCTGCTGCCTGGCGCGCTCAAGCAGACTGGAACTGTGCCAGGGTTACTGGCAGGTTGTGTGGCAGAGAGGGAACTGCAGGGCCCAGTGCCACTGGGCTGGCCCTGCTGGGAAGGAAGGTGCCATCCAGCACACGAGGGGCAGGGCATGGAAAGGCAGACACTGCTTTCTGTCCCTGTGGGAATCAGCACAGTGCCTGTCTTTCAAAGGCAGGGACCTATGTGAGTCATTGGAGTTTCCTGAAAGGAAGAAAACCCAGGGACAGAAAGCGCCATTTCTAGAGCGCTGGCAGGGCAAAAATCCCAGCATGATGAAGACATCACAATAAACAGATGAGTGGGATTCTGGGCCAGGTTTGCCTGTGATGGCAAGGTCTTGCACATTGGGGATGACTGGGGAGCAGATGGTCCCATTGCTCCTCTTTCTGGGTCTTTCCAGGAACTTGATGTATCCTGATTGAGTCCCTGAAGCAATGAGCTTGGAAAGTAATGGTTCACTGTTCTTTGTTTTTGTTTTTTATTTCCCGCTGGACAGCATCCATTTGTAACTTCAGCCAAGCCACCATTCATCCTGGCACAAGTCATCAACTCAGTGAAGAAGACGAATAACCCTAACCCTAAACTCTAAACCTAAAACCTAACCCTAACCTTAAATGCTAACCCAAACCCTAACCCTCTCCCTATCTCTATCCCTTACCCTTTCCCTATCCCCAAACCTAAGCCTACGCCAAAGCCTAAACCTAAACCCAAACCTGATCCTAAGTCTAAGCCTAAGCCTAAGCCTAAGCCTAAACCAAAGACTAAGCCTAAGCCTAACCCTAGGAGACGAGAACATAGCAATCATGTCAAGATGTTATCTCTGTTACCAATTTAGAGTAGGATTGTAGAGTAGGGTTGCTAAAGAGACTTGTAGCATAGAATTATAGATTAGAGTTGTAATTAATAAAGTTTCTGAAACATCAACTCACTTGGAAGATTCTCCTCCTTCTGACCCCTTCAGAAAATTCAACATTTTTTTCTGAATTACCAATTGTTTTTTATTGGTACTAAGTCACACATATGGCTCTTTTTGTATGGTTTCATAAGTGAGGAGGGCTCTTCTTCATTCATCCTCTCCAGACCGCACTGCCTTTGGAATATGACCCACTGGCTGGTTATGGCACAGCTGTGGTATTTCTAGTTGAGGCAGAAAGGGCAATGGCATTTGAAGGCAAAACCAAAAGAAAGATTGAGGCGGCCTAAACATCGTGTGCAGATGCAGGCCTTCAGCTGTGACTGGAGAGCAATGGGGTTCCTGCCACTTGGATTTGTATCCCTAAATGCAATAATCTCTTTGGCTGGAGGAGAGCCTTGCTCAAGTGAGAAAGCAGAAAGATCAGAGAGGGTGCTCGGGAAGGTCTCCTGTGGCGCAGAGCTGTCAGCGCCTGTGAGGTGAGAGCGGGCCCGGCCTTGCCCGGGCTGGAGCCCCAGCAGAGCCCCGGCAGAGGCCGGAGCAGCCTGAGCCCCGGCAGAGGCAGGCTGGAAGGAGGCCCTTGGAGCTGCAAGAGGCAGCAGCCGGGCCCTGGGTGCCTCTTGCTGGGAGCCGGCGAATCCTCCGCTCTCAGAGCCCAGGTGGCAGCTGGCTGCTGCCGAGGGGAAGCGCAGCCGTGCTGGGCACAGCCCGGCCTGGGGGCCATGGCCGTCTGGAGCATGCCCAGGAGCAGAGAAAGGCCAAGGGCAGCTGCGGGCCGCTGGGCTGCCTGAGGATTCCTCCTCTTCTGCCGGCTGCCCTGCGACTCCTGGCAAAGGCCAGCAGTGTGTGCAGCACTCTGGGCACCGGGGCAGGGAGCCGGGCTGCTCGGCAGGCTGGAGCACAGGGCAGCTCCTTCAGGCCCGGCACTTGTGCCAGGCAAGCGAGGCCAGCGTGAGGCAGGGACAGCTTGGCAGGGCCCATCTGCAGGAGCCAGCGCCTCACGCAGCTCTGGGAGGAAGCGCCTGCAACCCTGCAGTTCTGCACTGAGCCAGAGCAAAGGTGTGAGATGCAGAGTGTTTGGCAGAAATATTCAGGCCCAGCAGGCCAGCCTGCTTTGTGCTCTGTGGTGCACAGCAAGCGCTGTGCAATGCAGCTCTGAGCTGCTGGGAGAGAGGCAGTCGGGGATGTGCCTGAGGTGAGTCAAGGGCTTAGCTGAAAATGTAATGAGGAAAATTGAAAAGTGCAGATGGGTCGAGGGCCCAGCTGGGAAGAGAATTGGGATAGTAGAAGATTGCATATTTTAGTTAAGATTTTAAAATGAGGTAAGAAGCTAAGTTAGTAATACAGGTAGCAGAAATCATGTGCCTTAGTTAAAGAGTACCAAATATATTAGGAACATAAAGCTAGGAGTGACAGGGATGGAGGAAGCAATTGTGAAGAAGCTGAGACCATAGAAAGACCTTGCCTTAAGAATAATTGAACAGTTAGGAGAGGCTTGGACCATGAGCAGCAGGTCAAAAGGTCTTGCCAACTGGCCATGGGAGGAGAGTTCACCATGAGGAAGACTGCTTTCTTCCTCCCATACAACCACTCCCTCATTTCAAAATCCCACCAATCCACTTAAGGGAATACAATTGCGCAGCTGTAATAGATATTCAGCTGATAAAAATGCGAAGCAGGCAGGTAATAATTATGTATTTTGGGTCCTTAGAAACCTAATGTAAATCCTTTTCTGTAGAAATAGAGAGCAGGAGTCTGCAACTCCTTGCACATGTCTCTGGAAACTAGTTCACATGTGACCAGGGCTGCAATAAATACCCTTCTTTTCTACTATAATTAGTTTAAGAGTCATCTGTCCGTGCTTCAGGGGTTATGCTGGAGTAGTGAACTGATTTGGATGGGAGCAGAAGAGTTTCAGCAGGCAATTTTTGGAAGAGATGGAAGGCTCTTTTGACTGGGAAAGAGGGTAAAGCCATTTGGAATGGAGAAATGATCCCAAAGTCCATCCAATTGTATCTTTGTGTCTGAATTGAAATCAGAATGATTATAGATAGCTTCATGTAATTTGTCTACAAATTTATCAAAGTCTTCATTCTTTCTTTGACAAATCTGTGTAAAAGACATAGTGTGTAACTTATCTGGAAGTGCAAGAAATGCATTACATGCTAGTTGTTGGCTCATCTGTAAGACTTGATCAATGCTCCTAGCCTGGGCAGTGGCAGTAGCCCCGGGCCCTTTGCCAAGTAACTGTTGTGCTGTTAAACCATACAGAGGATCACCCTGCACTCTAGCTCTTGCAGCTTCTTGAGCACACTTTTCCTCCCAGCTTTTATGAAACATCACCTGCTGATAGGGTGGCATTCTAAGTCTTATTAGGGCATGCACATCAGCTGGAATTAATGCGTTAGATGGAAAAATATACTGCAGAAGTGACTGTGCAAGTTGGCATTTTCAACCAAATTGTGAAAATGCAGCTCTCATCTTTTCTAAAATCTTCCAATCAAAAGGTTCTCAAACTCTACTTGCAGCATTAGTTACTACAAGAAAAGCTTCTACATCATTGGAGAGAAGAGTCCCTTCTACAATAGCTTCTGCAATAACTTTTTTCTACTTTTGTTTCTCTTTGGTGGAGATAAAACTTGGCCTGCAATTCCTCAGAAAGGATTAGGAGGACCATGCTAATTTGGGAAATTGACACTGTTTGCCCCTAGCATTCAACAGATGCTTGACATCAGGCACAAATTCCAACGTCCAAAATGTAGTGAGCATCTATTAGGCTCAGACTGCAAGGATAATGTAGAATTGTGGAATTGGCCTTCGGTTATCCTGGCATCACTTTTTACACCAGGATTAGCTTCATCACAGGCCCTTACATCATTCAAACGATTGGCTTGTTGGACAGGAAAACAAATTAACATTACATCTGCAATCCGGAATGAGCTTACCACTGATGTAGGTAGCATACACCACGCTGTGTTACAGGATAGGACTGCTATAAATTTTTTGTTGCTAGCACAAGGAGATGAGCGTGAAGATTTTGAAGGGATGTGTTGCATGAATCTCTCTGACCACTCTGGATCTATTGACAAGAAATTGTCATTGCTTAAGGAGAATATGAAAAAGCTCACGGTGGTTGAGAATTCTTTTGATGAGTGGCTAAAGTCCTGGGGAATAACAGGCTGGCTCAAGGATTTAGTACCCTTTGGCATAATGATACTTTGTCTTCTTTTTTCAATTCTGCTTGTAGTGCCTTGCTGTGAAGAAAATAATTGAGCGTGCTTTTAAATCAGTCTGGCTTGTGCAAAAACAAAACCGGGGAACTGTTGAGAGTTTTTTGCAGATTGAGGAGTTCTGGCAAGACAAGGGCCATATTCAGCCGATGCACAATCCAACCTGCTTGTACTAATGGACAATGGACACATTCACAAACAATGGATAATGGACATATTCAGAAATGGGGTTTGTATATCCTTGAGAAAAATACAAGAAGAGTCATCAGGACTCAGCAAGTTTGACAGCAAGCTTGGGAAAGAAGGAAAAAATTGAACCATGAGTGGGCCAGAAGAGGACAGCAAGACGCATGAAAAATTAGGTGATCCAATCAGCATTCTATTTTAGATGTGTAAACAGCTAGGATTATAATCATGTATTAGCTAGAGACACGTGGACAGTAGAGATTTATTATAAATATAGTCTTTTTAGGGATAATAAATTTGGCTTCACTGGATCATATTGGTTGTGGTGTGATATCCCTGAACCTCCGCACCCCGCACAAGGGCAGCTGGGGAGGCCCAGCCCGGGCAGCAGCAGAAAGGAATTTCCCTGGCAGGGCAGGGCTGTGGTGCAGCACGTCCCCAGCAGGAGCCTGGAGCAGCCCAAGGCTCTGTGTGGGCAGGCAGGGGCAGGCAGGAGGCAGAGCTGTCAGCAAAGGAAGGGCCCGGCCAGGTGGGGCAGCCGGGGGATGCCGACAGCCTGCAGGGACAGAGGCGCAGGGCAGGGACACCGTGGGACAGCCTGGGCTGCACAGGGCACAGGGATGGGCAGCAGCTGCGAGACAGCCCTGCCAGAGCCAACATGGGCAGCACTTTGGCCATGGCTGCTGGGCCTGGGCCTGAGGCCACGATGGGACAAGTGACCCTTGCAGGCCTGGGGCCTCATTGCCTCCTCGTCCCTGCTCAGACGCCTGGCAGGGGCCGACATGACAAAACTAAGCTCACAGATGTTGCAAAAGCAGGGGAAAAAGTCAAGGAGGAAGACACAACTTTGGGGGCAAGATATGAGGGACATGGCATGGACACTTCAGAAAACAACCAAAAAAAGAAAAAAATCTTTCCCATAGTCAAAACCATCAAAATGCAGGCAGGCCATACGCCAGCAAGTGCAGGCACATGCAGCAAATCTTGCCAAAATTGGTCCCCACTGAAGGCCAAAACAGAAAAGAAGGACCTACAAACACGCTGGAATGGAGACACCATCAAAAGAAATTGCAATTGGAGGAGAGAAAAAGAAAATTTGGGAAATTTAGTGACTCTAAGAAAATGGCCCGGGATTATATCAGGTGCATTGCAAAGGACCAAAACATGCCAAAACAAAGCTCACAGAGGTCGCAAAAGCAGGGGAAAAGGTCAAGTAGGAAGACATAACTTGGAGGGGAATATATGAGGGACATGGCATGAATAATTAAAACAAAAAAAACCAAAAAAAAATCGTTCCCAAAGTCAAAGCCTCCAAAATGCAGGCAAGCCATATGTCAGCAAGTGCAGGCACATGCAGCAAAGCTTGCCAAAATTGATCCCCACTGAAGGCCAAAACAGAAAAGAACGACTTAAAACACGCTGGAATGGAGACACCATCAAAGGAATTGCAATGGGAGGAGAAAAAAAGAAAACTTGGGAAATCTAGTGACTCTAAGAAAATGGCCAGGGATTATGTCAGGTGCATTGCAAAGGACCAAAACATGCCAAAACTAAGCTAACCGATGTTGCAAAAGCAGGGGAACAAGTCAAGGAGGAAGACACAACTTAGGGGGCAAGATATGAGGGACATGGCACGGACAATTCAGAAAACAACCAAAAAACAGAAAAAAATCTTTCCCAAAGTCAAAGCCATCAAATGGAATGGCATGCCATCAAGGGCAGGGACATGCACCAAAGATTTCCTCTATTGGTTCCCATTGAAATCGCAAGATTCCTTTTCGATTTTGCCAGTAGGAAACCACAGTTTTCTTCAAGAAGAAGTTTGGAACTCACTGAGCCACAGATAACAGCATTCTAGAAATCTGCAGAACAGGTTTAGAAAGACTGAATATTTTGGCTAAAGACCCCTGAAATATTTCTAGAAAGTCTGAAGTTAATGGAAAATGGATGTTGGTATCCTTCAGTGATGAACATTAGCCAACACTTTGGCTTTGTGTTGTGCACCTGAGGCCAAACAAAAGTATTGGACTGGCTGATCTGAGCTCTTTTGATCTCAGTAAAGAATCCTTCAAGCCACAGGAAAAAGGTGGCAATGCTCCTTTTTGCTGGCCAACCCAAGGTTTCCCAGCACAGCCATTTGCCCAGGCAGCCCAGAGCAGTGGTCACAGTGCCAAGGCTGACAGAGCTCAAGAAGAGTTTGGACAATGCTCTCAAGCACATGGAGTGACTCTTGGGGTCACTGCACATGGCCAGGAGATGGACTCGATGACCCTGATGGGCCCTTCCAACTCAGCATATTCCATGATTCTATGACCCTTATTCACACCGTGAGGTAACTTCATATTCCCTTTAGTTTCCACTCTTGCGTGGTTTCACCTTTACAGCCAGACACAAAACGGTTTTCCTGTTTTGGGAGGTGAAATGAAGATCATTACTTGTGTCCTTGTGGCAGTCCTGAGCAAGCTTCCCTGCCACGTGTGGCAGCCTCTCAGCCCTGGGGGTGCCTGCGAGCTGGGGGACTCCAATTCTCTCCACCAGGGACAGGAGGAGTTGGGCCGCACACTCGCGCACCGGGGCGGGGCGGCTGCTGGGGAGGAGAGAGCAAACCCTGGGCACAGGGACAAGGAGCAGCGGCAGCGCCGGCCTTGGCCAGAGCTGCTCCCTGCCCTTGCTGGGGGAAGGAGCCTGGGCTCTCCCTGCACCTTCAGACACCTGCACAAGGCTCTGTCCTCAGCTAAACACAAAGGTAGCATTGCACACTAGGCCTGCCTGCACGGAAGAGGGAGGAATTCAGTCTCCCTGCACTGTCTGATACTCAGTTTCTTTCACAGTATTGACTCGGAGAAAGATTAAAGAAATAGATGACATATGAATAATTTAGCAATTAAGGACAATTGATGCTGACCCATCAGAGGGCACCCAGTACACAGAGCTACAGCAGGACTGAGGCTCTTTCCACCCATTTATCCCCAAATCTGCAGACCTCTGGAAAATAACAAATGCAGGGAAAACACGTGGTGGGCTGTGAAGTTGCAGAATATCCAGCAATGCAGCCTGTTTCTTCTGTGGGGCTTGGCAATGGATCCATCTGAATGTTTTACCCTATTGCAAAGCTGAGGAAAGGGTGGCAGGCAGTTTAGCCAGGCTGTCCTGTTCTAGAGAGTGTCTCTTGGGAACTATCAGGCCCAGCACCAACATTCAAGGCAGCATTTGCTTTAACTGTGCCATGGCTGTCAGCCTGTGGAGGTGCCTGTAAAGTGGTTCATCTTCTCAAGGCTAACGTGAAACATCAGTTTGCATAGAAAGTAGAGTTCTAAGGCCAGGACAGTCATACAAGACTCCTTTGGCAGGAGCTGCACCTGCTGTGCAGGCTGTGCCTCGCCCAGAAGATTGTCCCCCATGTGCTCCATGCCCCAGGAAGGACCCTCCTCATTTCTCAAGTTAATGGCATCATGATGTTATGTTTGCCCATTTATCCCATCATAAAAAAAGCCAAACAATATTAAAAGTAGTAACAATTTTATTTAAATAGTTAAAATAAAAAAAAAAGATATAAAATTGGATACAATATAACTTGAATAAAATAAGGGATAATTTGGTTCCAATAATAGCGCATAAGCAAAAGATAACCGCGGGGTACAGAGTTCTTGGACCCTTGCCACCTCATACAAGCTTGCCAAGTGAAAATCACCCCTTATATGTCATGTGTACATGCCATCTCCTCCCATTTTCAGTTTGTCATATCTCTATCTCCATCCTCATTACCACCCTTATCACGTATGTGCCACCATTCAGTTTGGTGGTCGCACAAGTCTTTGGGGGTTGTTTTGGATGAAGACCTCTCCTCTTCCTCTTTGTCCTTTAATTCACCTTTGGTTACACATGCGCACCAAGCCAAGACTAACGTATCACTGCATCTACATATCAAGGCAATAAATCCCTTATAATTAGCATTTTCTGGGACCGAACCAGGTTCTTAGTCATTTTTAGCAACTGTATCTCACCTTCTTTCCTGTGGTCCTTGAGAACATCTGCTGGGAAGGGGAGGGGGCCCCTCCTCTCCCTCTCTTCTTTGGCATTACAACTTTTTAACTATTTTACTGTATCAATTTTTATCAGCACGCATCATACCTATTTATCACAAATCCCCCATTTCTCTTCTTGATCATTATGATTCATGCTGTATTTAAAAAGCTGTGCCCTGATATCTTTTATATTTTTCAGAATTTTGGTTTTCTCGTTGTCTCTTTTCAGCTTCAAACTTTTCCAGCATTTCTGTTACTGCTTCTAGTCTTTCACACTCTCTTTCAAGTGTAGTTAGCATTTCCTGGTCTACTTCAATCTTTTTAAGTCCTTGTTCTTTAACATGGGTCAACTTAGCTTTTAATACCATTATAGATCTTGGTTTTCCTTTTTCTGCTGATTCTGAATCTAGAGGCATTGTTGTAATCTGCATCCCCTGAATCACTGAGTGAATTAGCCTAATAAAACACAAAATCATACAAGGAAGAAACAGAAGTCTCAGAATTGAGCATAACAACATGAACTCTAACTTTTTCCTCCAAACACTTCCAAAGAGGTTACCCCACCAATCTGCTTTCAAGATTGAATTCCACTTTTGTACTGGCACATGAGCTACTGTTTTAATTTCCTCTGCAAGTTCTGTTGTAGCTTCCCCATAATCATCAATTTCTACACAGCACTCAAATTCATTAAATCTCCCACAAACTCCTCCTTCTTCTGCTAACAGATGGTCTAAGGTGATCCTGTTTTGGTACACAAATGCCCGCACTTGTGTATATTGTCTGGCCAACATTTTTAAGGCACCAGAGGTGTGATTTGACACCACCTCCACTACTGCTTGGAGTCTTATTAATCTATTCAGCAGGTAAATTGGGGTCCTATATCCCCATGAATCATCCTGAGCCCATGTTGCTGGGTCATAATATGCTATAATTTGTTCTGCAGGCCATTCGTCCTCCCCCCATTTTTGATTCCCTCCTGCTGTTGGAAAATTTAAATTTAAATCTCCTTTACTCCACTGCAGGGTTTCATACAGTGGAGTTCCAGCATATTGCTCCTAGACCTCAGTAGAACAAAGAAGGAGGGTTGTATTACTCCCAAAATACAGGTTCTTCCCCATTTTTGAGGTAACTCACTGTATACTCGTTGCCCACAAATCCAATATATCCCATCTGGGGCTTTCCATTTCTTATCAGTTTTCTCTAGTTGTTCCCAATAAGACCTCAGGCTGTCGATGGATTGGTAGGGGTTAGCTCCAGGACTTCTGTACCAGCATAAATTAATCTGTTCATCCCATTCACAATTTATTTCTTTTATTGGTTCCCAATATCCAACAGGGTTTTCAGGTCGCCAAATTTTTGAACAATTATCCATATTAACCACCAATGTGGATTTACAAGGAGTATGCCCTACTATTTTATTAAATTTCCTTCCTTCTCGAGTTATACAAATGGTTCTAATTACCTGATGGCTTAAAATCCATCCTTGAGGTCTCTTCGATGTTCCAGAAATTTGGGTGTGGTTCCACTTTAAAAATTGCTCTGGAGCTAAGCTCTCACCTTTCCATGGCCATCTTTTACCCATTTTTAGACCTCCACAAATCCAACATTTGGATAATTCCAATTCTGTAGCAATCCTTTGCATCAATCCCACAAACCGATTCTTATTTGAGGCTGGCAAATCCCAATCTTTGTAGTACTCTTTTAGCTGTTTATACAATTCAGCTAATTCTGTTGACTCTTTTCTCCTGTTCTTTCCTCTATTCTCCTTTGTTTCTTTTTCTTCTTTTATTTTCTCTTTCAATTTTTCTCTTAGTGCCTGGCCTCCTATTCCTATACTTGGATCATCTCCATTATCATTTCTTTTAAAACAAAAAAACCTTTCATATTAAGGGCCAATGTGATTACCATGGGGAAAAGGAGCTCATCCATTATATCCCCAATTTTTCTCTACCCAATACACCTTTCCTTCCTTAATACAAACATCTATAACACTGCTGTGATTGTAGCAGGCAGAACTGACATACAGGTGTGTTACACACACAGATTCCACCTTGTCCTTAATCCACACAGGTTGATTGCAATAGTCACAAATGTTGAAATTGCTGGGACTTGGTTTTTGCCCTGATTGCTTTTTCATTGCTGAAACTCTTTCCAGTGTGGCTCTCTGGCTTTGGCCAACTGCCAAGGGTACCAGAATGATCACAGTGAAAATAATCCTCAGGAAATCTACCTTTCTACCTTTCTCAAGGGCCCTTGGGTTGAAACCAAGGGCCAAGATGCCAGTCTTCTCGGTAGCAAAGGTAATATCCCGGGATCTAGTCACTGGTCCTTTTAGTTTCCTTGGTACCCATAGCCCCACAGAGTTTGCTTGTCTCCTTTTAAAGGCCATTTCCGAGTTCTAGCTTGTTAAAAAGAAATAATTAAAATGAAAAGAACAGGGAAAAGATTAGGCTGGAGTACCATAAACCTGTATTTTCCAAAATTTCAGGGATGTGCCAACCACAATAAGATTTTTCTAATTATTTTCTGCTTCCAGGGCGGGGAGTTCATTAAGTTGCCGCCTCCAATATGCACACTCACCGTGCCAATGTGCCCCTGAAATGCACCTACGTTGTGGTATATAGACTTCTTCTTCCCCACAACTATCAATTTTGAGACACTGGTCTATAATATTATGAGCTGCTCATTCTCTTATTTGTGCTATAGTCAATATAGCAAAAATCAATTGATCTAAGTTCTCTATTAATCCAATTGCTGCTGGAAGGGTCTAGTCTCAAAGGTATCTAAAAAATCACTAGCAATGCATTCTATAATTAGCTGAATAAATACATAACCATAGCAAAGCAAGCAAATCAATTGTCTCTCCTTCTCTTCCCTCTTACTTTCCACCATAAGTTAAAGCGAAGTGTGCAAACAATTCATATCCAGGGATGACACCCTAAACCATGTTTACTACACTCCCAACATTTTACTTGTCTCTGAGCTCTTTTAGCAACAGGTGTTATCAATCTCAGTTTCTGGAATTGCAATTTTGTAATCAGTTCTAATAATGTTGCTGGTGGGTGATCCTGGAGGAGATCTTTGATCTTTTTAGGCCGTTCACACTGATTCAGAAAGTCTTTTTATTCTTTTCCACCGGTGTTCTTCTGCGTCTGAGCTCAAGGGAATTGCGGTCGGCAGCCACTCCAGAGTGCCTAGTTCATTCTTAATAAATCAGGGTTAATAAAAGCAACTTAAATCCTACTGATAGTGGAGCCCTGGAAAAAGTTAAAGATAGAATCTAAAATGTTAGGCTTTGTGCTTTCCCAGATCAACTGCACCTGCGTAAGCAGTATGATAAATTATATAATTGTTAGATGTGATGTTTGTTTAGTAATTAAATGTAATTATTACATAACCATGGGAAGAATAATGAGAAACTATGTTGGAAATTCAGAGAGGGGTTAAATTTATGGATACAATAGAACAACATAAGTTTAATAATTAACATGAAAGTTATGTAACGATAGAGTATAAAAACATGATCATTTTGGATGTATGGTCGGAATCAGATTTGGGTTGAATATACCCTGATTCCCAGAGCTCTTCAATAAAAAGCACCGCATATAATCCCCCGTGATTATGTGTTTTTGAATGCTAACACTACCATATTATCATATTAGTGGAATTACATGTTCTAACAGTATTTTAGTTACTGTTTGAACTGTAGCCTGAGCTGCTGGAAATGCTTCAACCCACTGAGTTAGTTGATCTATTATAACTAACAAATATTTCCACCAACCCACTTTAGGCAATTCTATACAATCAACCTGGATCTTTTCAAATAGCCTGAAGGCTGTTTTGCATCCTCCAGAGGGAGGGCTTCTTAACGCTTTCTTATTTACCTTTTGACAGGTGAGACACCCCTGGGTAATTTGCTCTCCAATTTCAAACATCCTTATACACCCATAAAATTTAAAAAGTGATCACAAAAGGTTCTTGCTCCCCAGTGTGTCTGTCTATGCAAGTTATCTAAGATCTAATGTGCCACTGGTTTTGGCATCATAATCTTGCCATCAGGAAAAACTCACTTTCCCTCCTTAAATGTTACTCCTACTTTCCTTATAGCTGCCAGTTCTTCTAGTGGAAGGGAAAGCGTCTCTTGCTGAATTTCTATTTTTTGTTAGGTGATGATTTCAGTATCTCCCTTTCTTAAGGTTGTTCTTCTTTTGCTTCTTCATCAGCCAAATTATTTCTCGGACTCTAATATCCCTCCCTCTCTGGTGTCCCTTTACATGAACTACTGCTATTTTCTTTGAGCCTTTTAAAGCTTCAAGTATCTGAATTATTAATTCCCCATTTACTAACCCTTTCCCTTGAGTGTTTATAAGTCTTCTTTCCTTCCAAATTTTTCTAAAAGTATGTACTACACTAAAAGCATATTTGGAGTCTGTATAAATAGTCCCTTCTTGCCCTTTTAGTATTAATAATGCACAAAGTAATGCATAAAATTCACAGGCTTGTGCTGACCAGGAGGGATGGAGGGGACCAGACTCCTTTACCCTAAACTTTTTCCCACTTCACCTGAATGCCAACCTGTGTCATTAATTTCTAGATTATCTTCTTCAGTTAAAGAATAAATTGTAAGTTTTCCTTCACAGGGTTTTATCCGCAAATTTAAGGCTAATATTAAATCTCTGCCTAACAAATTATTCTCGGCCTCTGGTATCAACAATAAATCATTTACTCCAAATTTGTCATCTGTTTCAATTTGCACTCCTTTTATTACAGGGAAGCCTCTCCCATAATTCCAATGACTGAAACTCACTCACGACATATCTCCCTGGGGTAATTTTGTCACTGTCAACCAAGAAACTCCTGTATTGACTAAAAATATAACTTCTTCACTCTGAGGACCTATTTTTAGCTTTATTATCAAGGGCTCTTTTGGTTGTATTTTGGTCCTCTTCATTAAACAAAACTCCTGACCTCTCTGATTCTCCTGAGTAGTTTTCTCATCTTGCTGTTTCTTTCTGCAATTTTTTTGCAGGTGCCCCTTTTTATGACAATAAAAACAGGTGTGTCCTGCACCCTTCAAAGTGGGGCAAGAATTTTTTTAAGTGTCTTTTCTTGTGGCGGGAAAAATGCACAGGTCCTGTGTTCCTAAAAATAGATCCTGACATCGGCTGTTTGTTTTTCCCTGCAGATTTTTCTGTATTCAAAGCTGCCTGCATTTCGTGAACTGCTGCTACCAAAATTCTGGCATCTGCTTTCTGCTTTTCCTCATCTCTGTTCACAAACACCCTTTGTGCTTCTCTCAGTAATTCTTGAAGTCCCCTGTCCTGCCAGTCTTCTAATTTTTCCAGATTTTTCCTGATGTCACTGCAAGACCTGGTCACAAACTGAATTTTTAACAGAACCTGCCCTACTGCAGTATCAGTATTTATACCTGAATATAATTGCAAGTCTCTTTTTAATCTTTTTAACCATTCTGCTGGGGACTCATATTTTTTCTGATGCTCACTCAAAGCTTTTCCTATATTATGTCCCTTAGGCACTGCCCTCTGAATTTCTTGATTTTCTTCTCTTTGGGATCCCCATTCATCCCAAAACTGTATTATCATTCCCAGTGGGCTGTCCTGAGGAACGCTCCCCCACTGAGAACCCCCTTCACAGTTCCCAGATACCTCAAATTTTTCACACACTGCAAATTTTTCACACAATCCGCAGCCCCTGGGTCAAGGAACTTACTCTTTCCCTGAACCATTTCTGGCGGCAACAAACTAAAAAATCCCCGGTACCAGGAGAGTCTTAGTTTCCCACACTCACCTCGTGACTCAACTTCCTCACTTACTACTCTGTCACACTGCCTTTTCAATCTACCTGTTCCACTCCTATCTCTCCCTCTGCAATCTACTTGTTCCACTCCTCTCTCTCCCTCTTTCTCTATCTATTAGCCCCATCCTCTCACCATCTAATCACATACTAAATTGCCTGCTACCAACCCCTCCAAGGAAATTGAACCTATTCATTCACTCTCTTTCTCAGTCTCCCTACTGAGTAAATCCCTCCTGCCCAACGACCTTCCTACAGGTGCCTGGACCAGGGATCCCCTCCTTCCCCCTGGGTCAAACCCTCCCAAAATGAAAAATTCATTTTTCTTTCACTTCCCTCCTTTTCTGGCTGACCTCTCCCCAGCCCAGCCCAGCCGGCTCTGGCCCCACAGCTCTGCTCAGGCCAGGCTGCTCTGGGCACTGCCCCACGGCCTCAGCCCCTGGCAAGGGCACAGCAGCAGCTGCAGCTGCCCCAGGACTCAGCCCCAGCCATGGGGGAAGGTGCTTGGCCAAGGCCAAAGGAGGCTCCCTGGCTGCCCTGCTGCCCTCGGGCTGAGGTGCTGAGAGCTCTGCAGCCCCTGCTGCCATCCCATCTGCCCAGGGCAGCACAAGAGCTCCGGCCTTGGGGCCCTCATGCTCCAGGCCCAGGGCCCAGGCCAAAGCTGGGGCAGCCACAAAGCTGTGCCCATTTCTGTTCATTGCTGCTCTGATGAGGATGGATCCTCAGCCACTTGGAGGTTGCTGATGAATTTAATTACTCCAGTGGCCTCTTCTTTCTTGAGCTCTTAAGTTCAGGAATTCAGTGAGAAAAGCACATAAATATTTGTTCAAAACACCTGAACATGAAAAGTCCCTAGGAATAATTTGTTTTCAATTCTCTTATGGTTAATTATGCACATTCCAGAAGTATATTGAAAGTCAATATATGGTATTGAAAACAAGACGGAAAAAATTGTTTTGTCCTGTTTTCTTTTCCTGTTTAAAGATAGATTTTCAGCAATGCGCAATTGATTTTGACCCCCTGCACCTTCTAATGCAATTTGAACATATATGAAAATCAAGACCCTTCATGCCTGACAATCAGTTAGACCTTATCCCCACTCCCTCCCCACCATTTCTCTCATCAGACCCCTGGCACTCCTATGGATCAGGAATGGTGTGGCCAGCAGGAGCAGGGCAGGGATTCTTCCCCTGTGCTCAGCACTGCTTGGGCAGCTCCTTGAGTGCTTTTGCAGTTCTGGGCCCCCAGTTTAGGAAGGACATGGAGGGGCTGGAGTGTGTCAAGAGAAGGGCAACAAGGCTGGTGAGGGGTCTGCAACACAAGTCCTGTGAGGAGTGGTTGAGGGAGCTCAGGTTGTTTATCCTGGAGAAGAGGAGGCTCAGGGGACACAAGGTGGTATCAGGGCAAAGATTGGACTTGATGATCTCCAAGGTCTTTTAAGACCTTGTTGATTCTGCGATTCTCTGAAACCACCCTTGGAGCAGTTTCACGATGAGCCCTGGGCCTCCTCTTCAGGAGCTCCAGCAGCCCAGGTCCCTCAGCTTCTCCTGCCCGCGCCAAAGCCCATCCTGTCAGTCCTGCAGAGCCTCTGCAGCTCCTCCTCCTTGCCCAGAACAGGGAGCCCCAGAGCCAGACACAGCAGCCCAGATGTGCCCCCCTGGCCTGGGGTGCCTCTGGCAAGGGAGCAGCACCAGGCACTGCAGGAGCCTGCAGACAATTCCTGCAGCATTTGTAGGATGATCCTGCTGCCCAAGGGACGTTCCCATGGGGCCAAGTCAGGAACTGCAATGGGGAGTGGGGCCAGAGAGGAAAGGGCAAACAGGGATGGGCTGTTTGCAGGGGAGGGAACAGGGGTGGGCAAGAGGAAGAAATCTGGATCAGGAAAAAAGAACGAAAGCACAGTTGAAGGAAAGGAAATGCTTGGGGCAGTCTGGGGTGGCTGCCAGACAGCCCTGGCTCTGAGCAACAGCATCTGCAGTGGGACAGAAAACTCCCAGCTGATGGGAGCAAAGTTTCTGGCTGACTGCAGAGGCCAAGAGAAACCTGAGTGGTTTCCCTGGTGTCCCCCAGCCCTCGCTGGCCCCAGGGGCTGATGGCATTTGTGCTCCCTCAGGTTCATGTCCCCACACCAACAGCATGGGGGTGCTCCCCCTGCTCTGTGCAATGCAAACAGGGGCTCCTGAGCCAGTGCTGCCGTGTCTGTGCCTGCAAGGATGGGGCATCTGTGTGAGCTGGGGGAGAGGCCAGGGCTGCACAGGGGGGATGTTGTGGGCAGCTCCATGAGGACGCTCTGGGACGCTGCCCTGGGCTGTGCAGCGCACTGGGGATGGATCAGCCCCTGCTCTGCTGCTCCTTCCCATCTGCCCCAGGGCCCTTGCAGAGCCCCAGCCATGCTGTTTGCCCCCAGCCTACCCACGGCCAGCCTGGGGCTGCTCACAGGGCTCTTTCTGTGCTGAGCATTGGCCTGGCCGTGTTCTTGAGAGAGCCTGGGCAAGGAGCCTGGAGCCCCCAGGCCCTGGGCTGAGGCGTCAGCACTGCCCCAGCAGTGCCCATGGCCTGTCCCTGCTGCAGCCCCGGCAGTGCCACCTCCAGGGCTGTGCCCGGCCCCAAGAGCACTCAGGCCCTGCAGCAACACCAGGGCCACCAGGGCAGCAGGGCAGGGCCACGGCAGCAGCACTGGCAACACCAAGTGCTGCTGCTGCTGGGCACGGCTGCTGAGTCAGCGCTGATCTGCCCCCAGCTCTGCACACAGACATTGCTGCTGCAGCTCCAGAGAAGGAAAAAAAGGGGATCTCCCTTGAAAACTGCTGGGAGATACTTTAGTTCATTTGAAGCCACCGAGAGTGCAGCACCTCATTTACACAGTCTATGACTACAGCAAAGGTGGAAAGAAACAAATATAGAAATGGCACAAACAATGGCATTTATTTCTGGACAATCTTAAAAAAACTAAAACAAAAGAAAAAGACAACACATAAAGCACCAAACCTAACTACTATCAAAGACAACTTGAATTGCAAGCATATTGCAGAACATGACCAGCAGTTTAGGGTTTCTTAAACCATCCAGTCATCAGTGTCCACACTGCAGCCTTGACCTCCTGGTTCCTCAGGCTGTAGATGAGGGGGTTAAGGGCTGGAGGCACCACCGAGTACAGAACTGACAGGGCAAGATCCAGGGAAGGAGAGGAGATGGAGGGCGGCTTCAAGTAGGCAAATGTGCCAGTACTGAAAAACAGGGAGACCACAGACAGGTGAGGGAGGCAGGTAGAAAAGGCTTTGTGCCGTCCTTGCTCAGAGGGGATGCTCAGCACAGCTCTGAAGATCTGAACATAGGAGAAAACCATGAACACAAAACAACACAATGATAAACTGGCAGTAACCACAATGAGCCCAATTTTCCTGAGGTAAGACTTGGAGCAGGAGAGCTTGAGGATGTGGGGCATTTCACAGAAGAACTGGCCCAGGGCATTGCCATGGCACAGGGGCAGGGAAAATGTATTGGCTGTGTGCAGCAGTGAATAGAGAAAGGCACTGGCCCAGGCAGCTGCTGCCATGTGGGCACAAGCTCTGCTGCCCAGGAGGGTCCCGTAGCAGTCGTAGCACATGACGGTCAGGAGGGAAACCTCTGCTGAACAGAAAAAGACAAACAGAAACACCTGAGCAGCACATCCTGAGTAGGAGTCCCTCTGGTGTCCCAGAGGGAATTGTGCATGGCTTTGGGGACAGTGGTGCAGATGGAGCCCAGGTCGCTGAGGGCCAGGTTGAGCAGGAAGAAGAACATGGGCGTGTGCAGGTGGTGGCCGCAGGCTACGGCGCTGATGATGAGGCCGTTGCCCAGGAGGGCAGCCAGGGAGATGCCCAGCAAGAGGCAGAAGTGCAGGAGCTGCAGCTGCCGTGTGTCTGCCAATGCCAGCAGGAAGAAGTGCCTGATGGAGCTGCTGTTGGACATTTGCTGTCTCCAGCCATTGGAACCTTTTGAAGAAGGAATTAGAGTGGTAATTGAGGGGAGATTTCTCACAGAAAATCAAAGTTGTTTCTCATAGACCCTTTCCTGCCACTTGACACCTCCCCCTGTCCATGTCTAGGAGACATTCCTTCACCTTTGTTGCTGGAGCCCCGATTGCTGCTGGCCAATGTTGTGTGAGGAGCTGGACCTTGACCTGCAGGACACCTGGGAATCAGCCCTGACTCCCAGTCAGTGCAGGAGAACAGTGAGGGCAGAGGCCAGTCCTAGTGTTAGGACTTGGATAAAGAATATTCTCCTGTGGCAGAGGACTGCCTGGGTGATGGGACGGGGAATGCAAGAGGCAGAAGATTCTGCGGCACTGTGGAAGAACAGAGTCCAGAGAGGCAGGAGGATTGTCTGAGGCTTAGTGCAGAATGAGGGGAGCTGCTCTGTCCCTCTCTCCTGTTCCAGCTGCCCTGGACTTGCACCTTTCTGAGATCCACTCCTCTGTTACCCTGGACAGCCAGGAGATACAGCTGAGAGCAGAGGGATCCCTGGCACACAGAGTGGCTCCTGCCTTTCCCAGAGTCAGGAGAGTGGGCTCAGTGCCAGCCTCCCAGGCTGCCCTGCCCAGAGCTCCCTGGGCACAGGGAGCTGGGACACCCCATTGCTGAGCTCAGCCTGCACAGGAGGAGCCCAAGGGCTGGACCTGGACCTGCAGCTGGAACTGCCATTGCAGAGAGCCCCTCAGCAATGCCAGCAGCACCTGGGCAAGGCAAGGAGAGAGAGAGAGCCAGGCCTGAGGAAAAGCCGTTCCCTGGCCAGCCACAAAAACCAACAGCGCTGAGTGGAAGGGAAAGTTCTGGGTTTGTGTTGTTTGTTCTGTTCTGGTTTATAAATTTCTTAGTAAAGAGCTGATATTCCTTTTCCTACACTTTTGCCTGGAAGCCACATAATTTTCCAAATTTAAAAATGTAAGAGATGGGTCTTCTTTCCATTCCAGGAATGTTTTTACTTTCCTTGGCTGACATTTCTAATTTAAATGTCAATTAAAGAGTTGCCAACTTCTGGGTTCCAGAGTTGATGGGACAGAGACCTCAAGAGGAGACATGGTCAAGGACTTGGCCATCTCATGCTCTTCCTTTTAAGCCAGTTGGGACACCAAGGGCCCTCTCCTCAGATGGCACTTCTGCTCATGTGGTCGCACAGTAGCTGGCTTTGGTAGAATGTCACACTGTCCCCAGTGTGCCATGGCTGACAGACTGATGGACAGATGGGGCCCTGTCTCTCACCACAAGCAAGGCCTGACCCACACCTGCCACACACAGGTGTTCCAAAATATCTCCAGACATCAAACATTTCCTGTCTCTGACACCCCACCCTGTGCCATGCCCTAATCCCGACTGCCTTGGTAAAGAGCGACGCTCTGGAACCCTCACAGGGCCTCTGTGAGATCATCGTCTTGGGTACAGGGCAGAGGAGGGGTTTGGAACAGGGGACAAGAGAGTCCAGAGCCACCTGAAGGCCGCTGTGGCCATCAGAGCAGTGAAAGTCCAGGGCTCTGCCAGGTTCCTCTGGTGGAGGAAACATGCTGGGGACAGCGTTTGGGGTTTATTCCTTTTGTGGCTTTCCCTGGAAATTGTTCCTTTTTTGACCATTTGGACTCTGAACCTTGTTCCTGTTTCTGTTGGTTTTATTCTCTCTCATTGCTGTTTCAGGAAATTGTTCTTCTCTAAGCCCTTTGGGATCCTTGTGCCCCCATGGGGATGGAGAGGGGCAGTTTTTAGTGGCAGCACACACACGAGTGGGTGCCGATGGGTGGGCACCCCCAGTACCCCCCAGTTCCCCCCAGTGTCACAGCACATTCCCATAGATGTCACCGAGTTCCTGCAGTTGCCCCTGGGGTCCCCGCAGCTCCGCGTAGGTCACCTGGGGATCCTGAAGGGTGGTGGCACGGGGGGACACTGCGAGACACACGGGCTGGGGTTCTGGGTGGGGTAAAACTCATGGGTAACGTGTCCCCCTGCGTGTGTCCTCCCCGTACTCACCCCCTGCCCTCTTGGTGGACAATGTTGGGTTCCCAGGGGAATGGGGGTGCCAGGGATAGGCAGTGGCTGGGTGGGCACAGGGGTCAAAGCTCCTTCCTGGAGTGCCTCAGATTTTGGGGTGACCCAAGGCCCAGCACAGCCCCCACCCTGGGGCACCCCAGGGCTGTCCTGAGAGTTTCTGTTTCCCTGCTCCACACATCCCTGGGTCAGGTCCCCCCATATGGCCTTCCATCCCAGGCAACACCTGATGCCAAATTGCTTGAGACAAACTTATACATCTATAGAATAAAAGCAAAAGCATTATTTTCCCAAGAAAGAACAAACTCATCAAAAATCAATCTGACAAGGTATATAATGGTCTGGTTTATAGAACCCATTGCTTTTCCAACAAATCCCTCACAATAAAAACACAAACAAATCACAATGAAATGAGAAGTTTTGGTTCTCTTGCTGCATCCCACAGCAGCTTTATCTCCCTGAGTGTCCAACAGCTCCATGGGATTATTCCCTGCCTGCTGGGCAGCAACCCAGCCCATAAGGAAATCTTTTCTTGACCCATATTTAGGAACTCTCCCTGTGTTTCTCATTTCCACCCTGAAACCTGATTGACTTCCCATTGAAGAAGGGGAGAAGCTCTGTCTATCCTTGGGACAGTGCACAGGAATCTGTGGAAATGCTTGTGTGTGCCTCAGGGTCTGATTCCCTGGTAAATCCACTCCAGCCTGCCCTGAATTCCCCTGCATGGACACTCCCTGCTCCTGCTGTGACACCCCTGTTCCCCAGCCCCTGGTGTGCCACCCCTGCTCAATATTTTCACACTTTCCCCTCTCTTCTGGTGTACACATCCAGAACACACACATTCTTTCCATGAGGTTCCAAAGGGCTGCAGGTTTTGTTCAAGAAGGAGGGTCCAGGTCAGGTTGTTGAGCAGATTGTGTTGTCCTTGCAGTAGTTTTGTGGTTTTTCTCAGTCCCTTGGGCAAAGGGACAAAGTGATCAATTGTTGCATTTCTGGACTGGTTCCCTCTCAGCTGCCCCTGCAGGGGGAGTTTCCAGCCAGCCCTGCTCTGAAAACCATCAAAGGCCCTCTCAGAGCCACTGCTTGGCCTGTCTTTGGGTCTTGTGCTTCTTGCAGGGCTGAGGAAACCACAGGCAGGCCTTTTTCCACCCACAGAATTCTCACCTCTGCAGCAGCTCTAAAAGTGCCAGAATAAAAGCCAAGGGGGCAGGGAAGACCCTCAGGTCCTGGCTGTCACCTAGCGCTGGCCAGAGCAGGGCTGGGCAATGGCCATCCCTGTGCAGTGGGGCTGGGCCATGGCTGGGCCCCACCCTTGCATTGACAGGGGTCCCCAGGATGTGCCACCCCTGGGACAGGCACCCGGCCAGGAACGTGCAGGGACATTTCTGGAACTGCCACCCTCTGGGACAGGACCCCCCATGCCAGGATACGTCACCCCCTGGGACAGGATTCTCTCAGGACAGGACCCCCCTTGATGTGTCCCCCAGGACAGAACCCCGCCCCTTTCCCATCTGAAACTGAGCACAAATGGCCTCTTCCTTCTTGTCTAGGAAAAAGAAAGTGAAAGTGTTGAGGGGACACAGCCCAACACCCCCATCCCCCACAGCCTGCCCACCCTTTCCTGCGTCCCCCACTCCCCATCTTCCCTCTCTCCTGGGTGCCCCCAACCTGTTCTTTGCTCAGGTGTTTCCCAGGATTGCTGCGTCAGGAATTGGGGATGGGGGTACACTGCACAAAAGTGAGGAAAATAGGGAAATAAGCGAAATAAAGAGAGGAAAAAGTCAAGGGCGGGGGTGGGCACAGAGGCACAGCAACCCAGGACCCCCATGTGATACCTCCCCAGGAAATGAGCACCCCAGGGAGGCAGCGCTGGGCCCTGGGTCACCCCGATTTCTGAAGCACCCTGGGAAGGAGCTGTGACCCCTGTGCCCACCCAGCCACTGCGCATCCCGGGCACCCCCATTCCCCTGGGAACCCAACCATGGGACCCCCATTGCCTTGGTCTCTCCTCCCTGGGGACTTCTATCCCAGAACTGCCATTGCCCAGCACCACCATTGCCTTGAGCCCATCCCATGGGCTGCTTCTTCCCCCAGAACCCCTATTCCCAAGGGTCCCGTTTTTCCCCCTGCACCCCCAACTCCGGCACCCACATGCCACGACACCAAATCCCTGGGGACCCTGTTTCCACAGCACTTCCATCCCTGAATCCCCCTAGGCATGGAGACCCCAATTCCCCTGGACACCCACCCTTGGTTCCCCACATCCCCTGAGCCCCCCACTCCTGGCAACACCATCGCCAACCATGTCCCCAGACTATCCCAGAATGTCCCTGGCCTGTGCCCAGCTTGTGGCCACCCTGCCCCCACCAAGGGCCACCTACACGTGGGGACGGACATGACCTCGCTTCCTTCCCCTTAATCCAAGAGTCACCAGCCAGGGGAGCGGTGGCCACAGCAATGAGTGACAGCAAGTGCACATGGCTGGGGACACCGGGATGGCTGGGAAGGTGGCGCTGCTCCTGTGGGGTGAGTCCCCTGGGCACGGGCCTGACACCCCGGGCATGGGGAGAGGACAGGGCACAGAGGAGCTGTGGGGTCCCCTGAGGTCCCCAGGGTCAGCAGGGCATTGAGCCCAGTGTGACCAGAGTCCTGGGGTGGCTTTTGGGGACAGGAACAGGGCTCAGGAATAGGGGAACTGGGATGTGGGGACAGGGGAGAGAGATGTTGGGACAAGGATGTTGAAGAAGGAACCTTGGGACTGGGGCAGCTGTGGGGACAGGGACACAGTGATGCAGGGACAGGGACACAGTGATGCAGGGACAGGGACAAGAGGACAAGCACCATGCTGATGGGCCATGGGGACAGGTGCCAATGGAATGGGACCATGGGTGCAGGGCCATGGGGATGTGGCTGTGGGGCTGCTGATGTTGACCAGTGTCAGCACAGGGTCCCCATTCCTGAGCATGGGTTGGCCACTGTGTCCCTGCCCTTGAGACATCTGTGCCACACCAATGCCCCCATGGAGACCTTTTGGGGACAGCCCCAACACCCCATATTCCCTGTGCTGCTGTCCCTGCAGTGCCATCCCCCATCCAGCCCTGTCCCTTCGCCCTTTCAGCCCAGACCCTCGGCCTCGCTGGTGAGTCCTCAGGGGATGCCATGACCTGACCCTGCTGTCCTCAGCCCTGCACTGGCCCTGGTAGTCTGGTGTCCCCTGTCACCCACAGGTGCCCAGACCACCCAGCTCGTTGTGGAGTCCCCGTGGAGGCCGGCAGTGCTGTGGGACAGGGTGACACTGACCTGTCAGGGCTCGGGGACTGCCAGTGCTACCACCTGGTACAAGGACAGGGAGCGCTGGGTGCAGGACGGACAGGAAAACATCACTGTCACCAAGAAAGACACCTACTGGTGTGTCAGACCTGGCACCAGGCGCAGTTTCCCCCTGAGAATCTCAAATGATGAGGGATGTTTAGGTGTCCCCAGCCTGGGACCCACGAGATCCCTGAGGGCCCCTGGTGGTCTTTGCTCCATAGGTCACCTCCTGTGTTACCAGAGCTCGTCCCCTGCTCTGGGACATCCCAGAGCATCCCAGAGTGAGAGGATCCTGTTGATGGAATTGATGACCTCTGGTGTATTGGAAAAAAAGGCTCCCAATATTACCAGTTAGATTGTGCCTGGGCCGGTCTGACCCTCGCTGCTGGGCCAAAGGCAGCAACTGCGGTGTGTCACCCCAGAGATACCTTGGCTTGCTGGAGATTGCAGCTGGGCACTGAACAAGTCCAGGCTTGTTAGGAACCCCGTTTACCTCAGGAGGAATAGCTTCAGGCGATGGTGAAGAAAAAAAGGAGAGGATTCTGCTGGAGGGTTTAATGTCCAGAGGTTTATTCCATGGTTGCAGAGGTCTGAACGTGAGCAACTGCTCCAACAGAACCCCGGCCGCATGGTCTCATTCACCTTTTAAGCTCAGGGACAGGGGGAGGGGAGGTACAGGTGAGCCACCAACCAGGTGAGAGGGGCAGGGTCTCAGGAGAAGATGACACCCAGAAAGGCCAATGACCTCTGGGCATAGGGGCATCCTTTGAACTTGACCAACCACACGACGCCTTGCTGGAATGTTCAGCCTGATGGACAGGACTCACTCAGCATGGGGGCAAGGGGGAAGGGAGAGACGTATAGGCACACCTGGGAAAGTGACTTGGAAGGCCAAAATGGGACATTACAGCACACCACAACACTGGTGCACTGAGTGCGACCCAGTGGGGGTCCTGATTTCACCAGGACCCTCCAGATCCCTGTCATGTGATGTGATGAATCCTCTCTGTCTCCGAGACTTGCTGGTACTGCAGGCACTGGGGCAGGCGCTACTGGAGGGGGACACAGTGACACTGTGCTGCCAGGGCTGGTGGAACAACACGGTCACCTCGGTGTCCTTCTACCAAAAGGAGACAGATCTGGAGGTGTTCTCCAATAGCACCGAGCTGTCCCTGTCCCCTCTGCAGCTGAACCACAGTGGCCACTACAGCTTCAAAGGCCAGGTGGAATACTGGGTGTGGAAGGAGTCTGCGCTGGTGACAGTGACAGTGCATGGTGAGCATCCCAGAGCTGCCACCCTGACACCTCCAGCCCCTTCCAGGGAACTTGGGGTCACAAATCTCCCTCCCCTCTCCTTCCCTGAGCTCTTCATGGTGCAAGTGCTGGAAGGTCCCCGTGATCTCACCGTAGGTTCCCCCCTCACTCTCAGCTGCCTCAGCACCCCCGGGCCCCTGCAACCCTGAGCCCCCCTCCTGCACGTGTTCTACCAGGACGGGCAAGTGGTGGGGGGCCTGCAGGGGTCTTCACCCGCTGTGGGGGTCTCCCACTCGGGGAATTACAGCTGCCAGGTGCTCTCCAAGGGGAGGCCATGTGGAAGAGCAGTGCCTGGCTCTGCGTCACGGTGCGCAATGAGTGCTAGGATGGGTACAGGGAGCCCCAAGAGACCCCTTGGGTCTCCTGCCTGGGCACCTCCATGACCCTCGGACACCTTGCTTGTGTCCCCCCACCTCTGCCCTGTGTCCTCTCACCCCTCCACGGTGTGACCTCATCCCCGACATCCCCCATCACACCCATCCCCCCTGTCCGTACCCACCCACACCGGCTGCCAGCCCCTCCCTGTGCCCTCAGCCCTGTCTGTGTCCCCACAGTGCCCGTGGCCAATGCCACCATCATCCCCAGTCCCCTGTCACACCAGGTGCGTGCAGGTGACCCCATGACCCTGCGCTGCTAGGTGCAGGTGGGTTCAGCCCCTGTCACCTTCACCTGGCTTCACAATGGGCAGGAGGTTGCCTGGGGTGCCCTCCTGGAGCTCAGAGCCATCAATGTGGGCCACCTACCAGTAAGTGGCCACCAACCAGCTGGGACAGGACGGCACCGTGTGTTCTGGGCACTCAGCCCTGAGCTGGCACTGACAGTGAAAACACGGGGACACAGGGACACAGGTGGCGACACACAGGGTCACTAGGGAGTGCAGGACCCCTGGAATGATGGGTGACACCCTGACACCGTGTCCCCCTCTGTTTCTTGCAGTGGCTGCAGGGGTCGGTTGGGCCCTTTTGTTCCTGCACCTGCTTGTGGGTGTCATTGTGACCTGGCATCAGTGGCACCATATGGGTGGATGACAATGGGGAGACAGGGGTCCCAGGGAGCTGTAGAGGTCCCCAGAGTTGGGGAGCAATTAGACAGCACCCACAGCCCCAGAATTGTGACCTTGTCTGGGGGTCCTTTAGGGTTTGGGGAGGTGCTGGAGGATCCTGCAGGGATGTTGGGGGTTCCCTTGGGGGTGTTTGGGTGTCTGTCTCTGCCAGGCTTTGGGTTCTTGAGGCTGAGTTGGTCGGGGGCACTGGGGATGTTCATGAATTCTGGGGGACCTCAGGGATGCTTGGGGGTCCTGTGGGAAATTGAGGGCCCCTTGGCTGTTCAGGATTCCTGAGAGGGGTCATAGCCCTCGGATCCCACAGTCACCCCTCCCCTCTTTCCTCTGCAACTGCAAGAAAGCAGCAGGAAAAGTGAGTGGGGGCTCAAACCACACTCTCTCCTTTTACCCCGACCACCACGACCTCCCATTTCTTCCCCCACATCCCCTTTGCTCCTTCAGGGTCCCCCCGGATCCCCCGGCCCCCCCAGAGGAGGGGGAGGTGCTGTACACCCACGCCATGGTCACCAAGAGGGCAGGGGGTGAGTACGGTGGGGACACACACAGAGGGACACCTCACCCACGAGTGTCACCCCACCCAGATCCCACAGCCCGTGTGTCTCGCAGCGTCCCCCCGTGCCACCACACTCCAGGATCCCCAGGTGACCTACGCGGAGCTGCGGGGACCCCAGGGGCGACCACGGGAACCCAGTGACATCTACGGGAATGTGCTGTGACACTGGGGGGCACTGGGGGTACCCACCCATGGGCACCCACTCTTGTGTGTGCTGCCACTAAAAAATTGCTCCTCAACCTCCTTGTGAAGGGAGAAAGATCCCAAAGGACTGAGAGAAGAACAATTTCCTGAAACAGCAACAAGAGAGAATGAAACCACCAGCAAGAGCAACAAGTTTCAGAGTCCAAAGAGTCACAAAAAGAACAATTTCCTAGGAGAGACCCCAACAAGTAACAAACCCTGAACACTCCTCCCAGCATGTTTCCCACGCCAGAGTAACCTGGCATGGCCTTGGATCTTCCTCGCTCTGATGGCCAAAGCGGCCTTCAGAAGGCTCGGGATTCTCTTCTCCCCTCCTCTTCTCCCCTCCCAAACCCCTCCTCTCCCGTGATCATCCCACAACAATGCCACGAAGGCCCTGTGAGGGTTCTGGAGCCTGCCCCTTTGCCAGAGCAGTTGGGATCAGACCATGGCACATGGTGGGGGTTCAGAGACAGGAAAAGTGTGATGTCTGGAGATATTTTGGAACAGCTATGTGTGGCAGGGGTGGGTCAGGCCTTGCTTTTGGTGAGACAGGGCCCCATCTGTCCATCAGTCTGTCAGCCATGGAACACTGGGGACAGTGTGACACTCTGCCAAAGCCAGCTCCTGAGTGGTCGGGGGACCAGAAGTGCCATCTGGGGAGAGGGCCCTTGGTGGCCCAACTGGCTTAAAGGGCAGAGCATGAGGTGGCCAAGTCCCTGATCCTGTCTTCCCTTTAGGTGTCTGTCCCATCCACACTGCAGCTCAGGAGCTGAAATCTCGTTTATGAGCAATATGTGCCAAGAAAGTGGGAATGTTCCTGGAATAGAATGAAGACCCATGTCAAAAATGTTTTCTAATTTCAGAAATGGTGGGGCTTCCAGGCCAAAGTGTAGGAAAAGGAATAACAGGTCTTTACTGGGAAATTTATAAACCAGAACAGAACAAACAAGAGAAACCCAGAAGTTTCCCTCCCGCTCAGCACAGTTGGTTTTTGTGGCAGTTCTAACTGCGGCCAGCAGGGGGCGCTGCAGAGAGCACTCCCGGCCAGCAGGGGGCGCCCCGGTCCAGCTCCATCCCCTCAGGGACCATGGCAGCCTCGGACGGGAGGGAGGAGGGGAAATCGCTCCTTTTGCAAACTCACGGGCACCAATCGCTCCCGGCACCACCACCGGCAGCGGGCAGAAGCCGCCAAGGCAGCAGGTTGGATCCCAGTGCCCACCGGCAGCGTAGCAGTGTCCTGGACTCAGGCACACGCCCTTTGCAACACCTGCGACTGCTGTCCCTGATCCTGAATGGAAGGAAGGCAGCACCTGACCCCAGGCAGGTCTTGGGTCCACAGCAGCCCGTCTAGTGGCTTTACACCGCAATTCCTGCAAACCCTCAGCCTTTCACTCCGTTTTCTTCCTTCAGCCCTGGCACAGCCACTCTGGAAATGTTGAATTGCCCTGGCATGTTGAGGAAAGCTGGTACTCAGTGCTGACTCTGCCAGGGCTCCTCAGGGGGCTCCAGAGCACTTTTGGAGTTCCTGCTCTTCTTGGGCCACTGCTGGTCCCTACACAGAAGCCACAGGGGGAGGAGGAGAAGGAGAGCAGAGCCGCAGCTCTGAGGGCTCTACAGCTGCAGCTGGAGCACAGGGACAGCCCAGGCTGGAAGCAGTGCCTTGGGAGGGCAAAATGGGGCAAAATTGGAGCTGATTGGGCCAATGCCCCAGTTCTGCTCTGGGTGCTGCAGACCGTTAAGGAGGCATTGTAATTAGGGCCGGGGTTCCTAAATTTCAGCCATAGTCCTAAAGCATCCCGCTGCACAAACATCCAGTGCCTCTACTGGCGATTTTGGGCTACACAAGGCAGCACTGGACACAATTTGGGGGTCCGATGCTGCCAGCTCTGCCCACAAGGAGCTTTTTTGGCTGTCTGTGTTATGTTTGCCCAATATTCCCATCATAAAAAAAACCCAAACAATATTTGAGATAGCAGCAATTTTATTTGAATAGTTGAGAAAATACATAAATAAGGGATAATTTGGTTCAAATAATAGCGCATAAGCAAAAAAAAATGTGGGGTACAGAGTGAAGGGCTCTTGGACCCGTGCCACCTCACATATGAGCTTGCCAAGTGAAAATTACCCCCTTACATGCCATGTGTTAATATCATCTCCTCCCATTTTCAGTTTGTCATATTTCTATCTCCACCCTCATTACCACCTTTACCGCCACTGAGTTTGGTGGTCGCACAAGTCTTTTGGAGGTCGTCTGATGAAGATTTCGTAGTCTTCCTGTGTGTCTTTTAATTCACCTTTGGGTTACACATGCGCCACCAAGCCAGTACAATGTAAGCCAAGACTAACATATCACTACATCTACATATCAAGGCAATAAATCCCTTATAATTAACATTTTTCTGGGACCCAACCAGAGTTTCCCTTCTGTGTTAATTTTTAGCAACTGTTATCTCTTGCTTTCCTCCTGTTCCTGAACATCTGCAGGGAGGGGGGTGGAGCCCCTCTTCTCCCTTTCTTCTTTGGCATTACAATTTTTAACTGTTTTATTATCCACAAATATTAATTATTGTATTAATATTGATTCCTGTTTCAATTTTTATCAGCATGAATCATACCTATTTACCACAAATCCCCCATTTCTCTTCTTGATCATTATGTTCCGTGCTTTATTAAAAATCTATGCCCTGATATCCTTTATATTCTTCAGAATTTTGATTTTCTTGTTGTCTCTTCAGCTTCAAATTTCTCCAGCATTTCTGTTGCTGCCTCTAATTTTCCAGACTTTTTTCAAATTTGGTTAGCATTTCCTGGGCTATTTCAATCTGTTTAGGTCCTTATTATTTAACACCGGTTGATTCAGCTGTTAGTACCATCACAGATTTTGGTTTTCCTCTTTCTACTGATTCTGAATCTAGAGATATTATTGTAATCTGCATCTCCTGAATCACTGAGCAAATTAGCCTAATAAAACATGGAATCATACAAGGCAGAAACAAAGGTCTCAAAATTGAACAAAACAACATGAACTCTAACTTTTTCTACCAAACACCTCCAAAGAGGTTATCTCACCAATCTGCTTTCTAGATTGAATTCCACTTTTGTACTGGCTCATGAGCCACCCTTTTAATTTCCTCGACAGGTTCAGTGATAGCTTCTCCATTTTCTTCAATTTCTATGCAGCAGTAAAATTTGTTAAATCTCCCATAAACTCTTCCTTCTTCTGCTAACAGATAGTCTAGGGCAATCCTGTTTTGGTACACAAATGCCCGCATTTGTGTATATTGCCTGGCCAACATTTTTAAGGCACCAGTGGTGTGATTTGACACCACTTCCACTACTACTTGGGGCCCTATCACTCGATTCAACAGGCAAATTAGGGTCCTATATCCCCATGACCAATCCTGAGCCATTGATAGATTGGTAGGGGTTAGCTCCAGGACTTCTGTACCAGCATAAATCAATCTGTTCATCCCATTCACAGTTTTTTTTTATTGGTCTCTAATAACCAACAGGGGTTTCAGGTCACCAAACTTTTGAACGATTATCCATATTGACCACCAATGTGGATTTACAAGGAGTATGCCCCACTACTTTATTAAATTTTCTTCCTTCTTGAGTTATACAAATGATTTCAATTACTTGATAGCTTAGAATCTATCTTTCAAGTCTCTTCAATGTTCTAGAAATTTGGGTATGGTTCCATTTTAAAAATTGTTCTGGAGCTAAGCTCTCACTTTTCCACGTCCATCTTTTCAGCTATTTTTAGACCTCCACAAATCCAACATTTGGATAATCCCAATTCTGTAGCAATATCTTGCATCAACCTCACAAACAGATTCTTATTCGAGGCTGGCAGGTTCCAATCTTTGTAGTGCTGTTTAAGCTATTTATACAATTCAGCCAATTCTTTTGACTCTTTTCTCTTGTTCTTTCCTCTATTCTCCTTTGTTTCTTTCTCTTCTTTTATTTTCTCTTTCAATTTTTCTCTTAGTGCCTGGTTTCCCATGCTTATACTTGGATCATTTCAATTATCGTCTCTTTCAAAACAAAAGAACTTTTCATACTGGGGGCAAATCTGATTACCATGGGGATGAGGAGCTCGTCCATTATAGTTTAAATTTTTCCCTACCCAATGCATCTTTCTTTCTTTAACACAAACATCTATAAAGTGGTTGCGATTGTAGCAGGCAGAACTAACATATGGGTGTGTCACAAACACAGATCCCATCTTGTCCTTAATCTTCATAGGGTGATTGCAATAGTCACAAATATTGAAATTGCTGGGACTTTGTTTTTGCCCTGTTTGCTTTTTTATTGATGAAACTCTGTCCAGTGTGGCTCTCTGGCTTTGGCCAACCATCCAGGGTACCAGAATGATCACAGTGAAAATAATATTATAGATTTCTTTAGGAAATCTACCTTTCTACCTTTCTCAAGGCCCCTTGGGTTGCAACCAAGGGCCGAGATGCTAGTCTTCTCAGTAGCAAAGGTAATATCTAGGGATCTAGTCACTGGTGTTTTTAGTTTATTTGGTACCCATAGCCCCACAGAGTTTGCTTGTCCCCTCTTAAATACCATTTCTCAGTTCTGGCTGGTTAAGAAGAAATAATTAAAACGACAAGAACAGGGGAAAGGTTAGGCTGGAATACCATAAATCTGTATTTTCCAAAATTTCAGGGATGTGTCAACCACAATAAGATTTCACTAAATATTTTCTACTTCAAGTGCAAGAAGTGCATTAAATCACAGCCTCCAATAGGCACACTCGCCAGGCCAATATGCCCCTGGAACGCGCTTACGATGTGATATATAGACTTCTTCTCCACAACAACGATTGATTATGAGACACTGGTCTATAATATTATAAATTGCTTGTTCTCTTATTTGTGCTATAGCCAATATGGCAAGAACCAATTGATTTAAGTTCTCTATTAATCCAATTGCTTCTGGAAGGGTCCCATCTCCCAGTCTCATTGGTATCTAAAAAAAATCACTAGCAATGCGTTCTATAGTTAGCTGTCTAAATACATAACTATAGCAAAGCAAGCAAATCAATTGTTTCTCCTTCTCTTCCCTCTTAGGTACTCTCCACCATGAGTTAAAGCAAAGTGTGCAAACAATACATATCCAGGGATGACACCCTAAACCATGTTTACTGCACTGCCAATGTTTTAGTTGTCTCTGGACTCTTTCAACAACAGGTGTTATCAATCTCAGTTTCTGGAATTGCAGTTTTGTAATAAATTCTAATAATGTTGCTGGTGGGTAATTTTGGAGGAGATCTTTGATCCTTTTAGGCTGTTCCCACTGATTCAGAAAGTCTTTTATTCTTTTCCACCAGCGTTCTTCTGCCTCTGAGCTCAAGGGAATTGCGGTCGGCAGCCACTCCAGGATGCTTAGTTCATTCTTACTAAATCAGGGTTAATATAAATCCACTTAAATCCCACCACATTATCACATTCTTGGAATTACATATTCCAACAATATTTTGGCCTCCGTTTGAACTGTAGCCCGAGCTGCTGGAAATGCTTCAACTCACTGAGTTAATTGATCTATTATAACTAAGAAATATTTCCACCGACTCACTTTAGGCAATTCTGTAAAATCAACCTGGATCGTTTCAAATAGCCTGTAGGCTGTTTTGCATCCTCCAGAGGGAGGGCTTCTTAATGCCTTCTTAGTTACTTTTTGACAGGTGAGACACCCCTGGGTGATTTGCTTTCCAATTTCAAATATCCTTATACACCCATAAAATTTTAAAAAGTGATCACAAAGGGCTCTTATTCCCCAGTGTGTCCATCTATGCAAGTTATCTAAGACCTAATGTGCCACTGGTTTTGGCATCATAATCTTGCTATAAAGAAAAACCCACTTTCCCTCCTTAAATGTTTTTCCTAATTTCCTTATAGCTGCCAGTTCTGCTAGCGAAAGAGAAAGTGTCCCCTGCTGAATTCTGTTTCTTGTAACGTAATGATTTCAGTATTTTTGCTTTGGGTTTTTTTTTTCCTTAAGGTCGCTCTTTTTGCTTCTTCGTCGGCCAAATTATTCTCTCTGACTCTAATATCCCTCTCTCTCTGGTGTCCCTTTGCATGAACTACTGCTATTTTCTTTGAGCTTTTTAAAGCTTCAAGTATCTGAATTATCAATTCCCCGTGTACTAACCCTTTCCCTTGAGTGTTTATAAGTCCCCTTTCCTTCCAAATTTTTCTAAAAGTATGTACTACACTAAAAGCATATTTGGAGTCTTTATAAATAGTCCCTTCTTGCTCTTTTAGTATGAATAATGCACGGAGTAATGCATAAAGTTCACAGGCTTGTGCTGACCAGGAGGGACTAAGGGGACCAGATTCCTTTACCCCAAGCTCTTCCCCACTTCACTCAAATGCCAACCCATATCATTAATTTCCAGATTATCTTCTTCAGTTAAAGAATAATTTTTTAGTTTTCCTTCCCAGGGTTTTATCTGTAAATTTAAGGCTAATATTAGATCATTGCTTAATAAATTATTCTCCGCTTCTGGTATCAACAATAAATCATTTACTCCAAATTTGTCGTCTGTTTAAATTTGCACCCCTTTAATTACAGGAACTGGAAAAGCCTCTCTTGTAATTCTAACTACTGGAACTCGCTCACAACTTATCTCACATCCCTGGGGTAATTTTGTCATTGTCGACTGAGAAACTCCTGTATTGACTAAGAATATAACTTATCAACACACTTCTGGTGGTGTTTTTCAGTCCCCTTCATTAAACAGAGCCCCTGACCTCCATTAAAAGTTTCCTCATCTTGCTCTTTCTTCCTGCAACTTTTTTTGTCTGTGCCCCTTTTTATGATAGTAAAAACAGGTAGGACCTGCACCCTTTAAGGTAGGGCAAGAATTTTTTTAGGTGCTCTTTCTTGCGGTCGGAAAAACACACAGGTCTTGTGTTCCTAAAGATAGATCTTGACATCTGCTCTTTGTTTTTCTCTGTGGATTTTTCTGTATTCAAAGCTGCCTGCATTTCTTTAACTGCTGCTACCAAAATTCAGGCATCTGCTTTCTGCTTTTTCTTATCTCTGTTCACATACACCCTTTGTGCTCCTCTCAATAACTCCTGAAGTGCCCTGTCCTGCCTCTGAACAACAGACCTACTTCTCCCCTCAGGACTCCAAAAGGCAGCATTTTCACTCTCCTCCTGATTAACAGGGTCTTTTGAATTCACATATATATTTAGAGCCTGGCAAATATAATCCTCAAATGATCCGAACTTAGACCAATAAAAATTATCTTTCCGGATCATTTCCTTTTTCCATTTAAACATGTAATACTTAATTATTTTCTGTTTACTTTTTCTCCTTTGGGATTCCCATTCATCTCCAAACCGTATTATCATCCCCAGTGGGCTGTCCTGAGGAATGCTCTCCCCCTGAGAACCCACCTCACAGTTCCTAGATACCTCAAACTGCTGTGAATTACTCACACAATCCGCAGCCCCTGGGTCAAGGAACTTACTTTTTCCCTGACCCATTTCTGGTGACAACGAACTAAGAAATCCCTGGTGTCACAGACATCTTTTGTGAAAAATCCTTTCTTTGGGATTTTTTCCCTTTCTCAGAAGCTGTGGCCTCAGTAACAAAATGTAAACAATGGTTATCTGCTGCTGTGAAATGCAACAGGTGCACCTGTGATTGGCCCATGTTGGATGTTTACAATTAATGGCCACTCAAGGACCGAGCTCGCTGTTGGGACCAGTGACAGGACTCGAGGAAAGGGCAGGGAGCTGGGATGGGGCAGGTTTCATTTCCGTATTAGGAAAACGCTTTTCTCCCAGAGCAGAGTCAGCAACTGGGACGGGTTCCCCATGGACGCAGCCCAGCGGAGCCTGGGATGCTCGTGGGAAAAAGTTAAAATGGATAGAGAAAACCCTAGCAAAGTAGCAAAAAGATTGGAGTTCGTAGTCACGAGTCAAGAGCCAGGCTGAGGTGATCCTGATTTCATGTTGACAGAGCTAACCAAAGCAGCAAAAGAGTTGGCGATCAAGGCAGCCAGAGCACGTGTGCAGGGACAAATTGCTAGTGGAGCCTTACAAGGCACAGTAGACAAGCCGTGTCCTATCGTAAGCCCTTTGTGGGACGCGAACGATGCCGGCTGCTGTGCAATGTTCACCAGATACCAGGAATGACCGAGACTGGCAGTTCTTGCCCTAGCAGGTTACCGGTTAAAATACAGCTAAAGAATAATAAAGAAGTTGAATTTTTAACTAAATGTGGAGACACATTTTCACACGTGAATCAAGCACTGATACCCAAAAGTGAAAACTATCTGCCAGCAATAGGAGCCAGAAAAGGCATTCTTCCTGCAACCACTTCAATGTAAAATCAAGAAGAAAATGGGAATACATCAGTTTCTTTATTTACCAAACTCACTCAAATCTGTCCTAGGCATGGATTTTTTGCTTGAAAATTTAGAAGCAAGAGTTCCGTTTAGAGAAAGAAAACTAACATGGAAGGTACCTGAAAACAAATGAGAAGTTTTAGCAGTAGGACTGACAATTGACACAAGACCAACAAACAAGAAGAACTATTTAGAGCAAGTATTGAATCAGGTATACCCCAGAGTATGGGATACTGATAGCCCAGGAAAATCAAAACGAGCAGACCCTGTGAAAATTGAGCTACACACAAGAGTTGAGCCAGTAGTCAGAAAGCAATACCCTTGAAGATTAGAAGCTAGGAAAGAAATAGAACCAACAATCAATATATCCCTGACATCAGGATTATTAAAAGAATAAAAGTCAGAATTGAATACTGCTAGATTAGCAATAAAGAAACCTAATGGCACTTAGAGACTAGTGCCAGATTTCCAGGCAATTAATGGTTTATACCTTACTAGCTTACTAGCTAAGCTTGGAGATGATTTTATTTGGTGCGGGGAAGGTCCATGGGCAGGTGCTGTGGAGAGCCGCTCCCTCTTGGTCTGAGAGAACAGCTCTCCCAGCCCACCTTGCTCCCAGGCCCGGAGGGTGTAATGTGCGCTCGACCGGCAGCCGAAGGAGGGCTCTTGACACCGTGTCTGATGCAACAGGGTTTACTGAAGGTAGGTCAGAGGGTGCACGTTGGCTGAGGGTGAGAAGAGGGACAGGAAGAGGCAGGAGCACAAGCACTGTAACATGACACATAAGGCACCTGCAAGCTGCTGGGGAAGCCTCAAGTCTGCTCAGTGAGCCACGTGTGCCCTCAGCATTGGGACAGCCACCTTTCCCTCAGTGAGCCTCACATCCCAGGGTCAGCAAATCAAGAGGCACCAGGCATGCTGTAGGTGACTCAGAGCGAGTGCAGTGGGCCATGGTGGCCAGGGGCCAGAAGCAGGCAGAAAGCCACCGGGGCTTAGGAGCCCCTGGGGTGGCAGTGATCAAAATCGGGCTCTGCTGACTGCTGCTGGCATTTTCTATTGACCCATCTCCAAGGACTTCTGTTGTGCTCTGTGTTCCTAAGGGTTTCTCCCCTTGGTTTTTTTTGGTGGTCTCCTGCACCTTTTTTTCTCCAAATTTTCCTACCCTGGCAGCAACCGGTTCTTGTCCAGAACTGGCTCTTAAATCAGCAAAGTAGCTAGGAACAACAATGGGTGGAATCCTGTGGCTCAGGAATTCGTATGCCAGAGCCCTGCCTGTGCCTGTGCCTTATGTCAGGACCTCCTTCTCTGTGCAAAAACTAGGGATTAGTGGAGTTTTTTTGCCACAGAGCTCCTGAGAGGCAAATGTTGTGCTAGGTTTCTCAGGAGTATATCCATTAAGTTCATGGCTGGCACACAGAAAGTAAGGCCAGGGTAGCAGAGCAGCTGGGAGCTGGTCACTCCCTGCATCCTCACATCTCACATGATGTGAGAACACCACGTTCCAGGAGGGGCGAGCAGGGTAAATGTGCTCAAGGTGCTGCCAATGAGGTTTGGGTCACTTAGAGAGTAGTCAGGAGCGGTGAGCACTGGAAGATCCAGCTGCCGTCCCCATCCATGTCCCTTTCAGTGCTGGCTTTAGTGTGTCTGCAGCCTGGATCCAGAGCGCCCTGGGGGGCTCCTGAGGCTGCCTTTGCACTCAGGGTGAGGATGCCCAGGAGCCCCTGAGGCCGCAGTGGGGACCAGGGCTGGGGCTTGTGGCCTGGCAGGCGTGGCTCTGGGGGCTGTGACATGCCAGGGCATGGGTCACTGTCACTGCCCTCTGCAGCCCTGGATAGCTCTGTGATGCTCCAGGGACAATGGCAAGAGTGGGGAACTGGCTAGGTTAGGGTCTTGCCTGAGCCATAACCTCTAGGCCAAATGCCCAGCAATAGAGACCCCTGGAGGGCCGAGTGAAGGAAGCAGAGGAGGCTCTTCTGCGGTGTAAAGTGCAGCAAATTCATCAGGAGAGGCGGGGCAAAGGTTCACAGGTGAGAATGCCCAATGGGAACAGATGTTGAAAGAACCCCCAGCACTCCTCTGCATGGGTTTTTAAAATCTTTCAAAACACGGGGTGGACACCATATAGTAACCAATAAGCGACTCTTGGGGTCGGTTTTGAGGGCTACAACAAATCAGAACAAGGGGAAGAGAGAGCTTTGGGATAGGGATTGGATCTTAGGGTGAGGGACAGGGAACTTTCTGGAACAAAGGGTAGGGTTTGGGCTGATGGATGGGGCAAAGGGGCCGGGTTGTCTTGACAGACAGGGAAAATCTGGTGAGGTGGGAGTGGATTCCTTGAGGGACACTTGGGTAGGAGGGCATAACATAGGGGAGAAACTAACTGTAGTAACTCGGGGAACACTTGAACATACCACTATATAACAGAACATTTGACTCAATAAACTAACGCACTGCAACACAGAAATTCAGGCTTTCGGCAGCTGAGAGGTGGCAGTGTTAGAACCCGCAGCAGCTGGTGAAAGCCATCTCTGTCCTTCAGGTTCTTGCTGTGTGGAAGGAGCTGCGAGTTGTGGTGGCTGCACTCCCCCTTTGCTGGGAGGATGATCTGTACCAGGGGAGAGCAGAAAGCTGCCATGGTGAGCAGAACATGCTCAGAGCATTACAGTTCAGAGAATGGCACTGCCATTTCCCACTGAAGGGAAAAAAGCTTGAAAGCATAGAATTCTGTGCAGAACCATTGCACAGATTTTCTCTTCTAGAACATGCCCATTTTTGTCTACTGTAGATGAATACTCTGGGCTTTATAGAATAAATGGGGTTTTTTCCTTAAGGTTTTTGGGAGAACTCTCAAGTTAATTTCTGTTTGTATTTTACATCCAGATTTACATGCATACAGGTTTTATTTAATTATTATTTTTCTTTAGTAAATACTAAGGGAAAAATACCTAAGCATTTTTTAATCCTTTGGGATGTTGTGATTAATATTCTAAGAAAGAAAACCTTGTTGAACAAGTGTGAAAACACAGAGAGAGGGAAAATAGCATAGACATCTTTTAGAACAGGGCATGTAATAAGGACTGCAGAACTGAGTAATTCCTCCAAGGGCAGAATTAGCAAGATATACCACCAAGAGTAACTGCCAAGATACTTCCTTAAATCAAGGGAAATGTGACCTGCAGCCATACGAAGCACAGCCAAAGCAAATGAAAACCTTTGGAAAAGAGGGAATTTTGCCAGTGACATCAGTCTGTCTGGATAACTGAGGGATGCCCATCAATATTGCACTACATTCCTCAATATTTGCAATGTCTTTTCTCCCAATTTCTGTGAAATTAATAAGCTGCAGTTGTTTACCATTAACTTAAGCTCTTAGGGGAATTACCAAGCACCATGTATGTTTTTCTGTAGCTGAGCAGGACTTGAGTTTCCCAAATCTTCTACAAAGCAGAAGGGAATCACACAGTTACTTGTGCTAATGTTAATGAAGGGTTTCATGAAAGCAGGTGAATGAGAGCATTGCATTGTAAAACTTCCACATGCAAGAAAACAGGAGTCCACTTAGAATAAAACATACAAGGCTAGCATAACATCAGAACAGGATAAAATGAAATTGCTAGACAGGAACTGATGCATCAGAAATTAGATGTGTCATTTCTGATACATCTGCATGCATTTGCAAGCTAAAACAGAAAAGGAAGGGCAGAGATTATAAGGAACGAAGATTTTAAAATTGCGCTGTGCAGAAGAGACACACGAACCACCAATGTGAACACAGCTGGGAGATTCAGCTTGGAGATGGATTAGAGTGGAATCCATTCACTGAGGGTTTCTGGTGGACATGAGTGCAAAGACTGAGGAAAAAAGGAAAAAAGTTTAATTTCTGAAAGCTATTTAGATTCCTGGAAGCATTGTCTAGAGATCTAAAAATCTGAAGCCTCAGAGAATCTGAACCTAAAACATCCCCAAATGGATTGATAAGGTATGATGTGCACATCTCTGCTGCTTTCAGAGTCAATGAAATTGACAATGAGTGTCTGGAAATTAGGAATGCCCACCCAGATTTTATCTCCATTACTTTCAGAACACCTTAATAAGGCACTTCCAGAGCTGAACACTGACATTCTCACCCTGCTCTATTTACTTTACATTTGAATACAGGCTGGTAGAAGGAGAAATTGGTCTGTAATTTCTCCCCAAATGACCTGTTGCACTTTCAGGTCAGGGGTAGATGTGGATTCAGCTAATCACTCTCTCTGTCCATGAATATTCCACTAGTGAACTGACATAAAGAACATCCTTGTTCTCTTTTGTACCTTCCTAAATGGTGCCCAATGAACAGGACACTTGCATAAATCTCACAGAAAATCACCAAAATTGCTGAAATTGACACTGAATTCCATGATAAAAGCTTCTGAGGAAAGGCTTGACAGAATCACTGAAGAAACTGAATCTTGGAAGAGAAACACATTTCAGCACAGATTAAGGGGAAAGAAAAAGAAATGCTGTAAAAATTCCAAGTGGAAGGTAAGGAGAAACACAGGAAGCACAGAAAGAACAAGGCCCTGTCAGATGACCTGTGCAAGGTAACTTTGTGCCCCAGCACAGAGTTGAATTAGAGGACATTCCCTGTCATTGGTGCAAGCAGCTGGAGCCATAAATGCTGATTGATTTGGGGGCCACAGTCTTGGTAAGTGCAGAGGTGGTTCAATAACCTGACATGAGGGAGTTCCCTCAGAGCAACTGGGATGCCAGAAAGAAGCGAACAGCTCACCACAGCCTGGCCCGCTCGGCTGCTTTTCCTTCTGACCCTCCTGGGGAGGCTCTGACATTTCCTCTTCCCTGATGGAAGCGCAGCTGCTGCCAAGGGAAACGTCCCCACACTCACTCACTGTTCCCTGTGCTTGCCAGATGTCCCATCTGCTGTCCCTGTCCAGGTGAGCTGCTCTGCTCGGGAAGAGGAGCCGAGGGAGAGCCTGGGAACATCGGCGGCTGCAACCCCTCCTGATCTGGTGCTGTTTATGGATGTGTAGCTAGATTTGGATAGGTACAAGTATAGGGATATTTACATACGCTGACTGATATTTGTATAGGGATATTATGTGTGTATATTGTTATATTGATGTGTGTATATTCTCTGTTTACACAGTTGTACAGCTCTGTAGCTGTGCATTTCTATTGCTGGAGTTGTATGGATTTTTTTATTGGTCCATTGATATTTGTGTATTTATAGACAGGTTTGTTATATTTGTATTATATTGTCATGTTATATGTCATGAAATATGTAATGCATGTTTACATCTCTATATTGTTATGCCCATATATGTATTTATTTCTATTTATTATATATGGAGTTGTATAGTTCTAAAATTCTATTTATTTAGTTCTGGATCTGAGATTCTTTAGAGAGGGATATTGATGTTTCTGTATTTGTATATGGGCTGTACAGTTGTAGTAATATGTAATAAATTTGATTGTTAAACTTCAATTCAGTAACTTCAACATTTGTGTACAGTGAGTTGTTGCAGACGGTTGCAATAAAGTAATTTTTTTTCACTCAAGTTGATATCTGTATATATTTACATAGCACAATTCTCAGAATAAATTAGATTTTATTCATAAATTGATATTTCTATGTTTCCATATTGGTAGCTAGCACAGATGTTGTAATTTAAAATAAATTTCATTTTTAAACATAAGTTAATGTTTGTGTATTTGTACATTAGTAGTGCGGGTGTAGCTATCTGCAATAAATGCAATGTTTCAACTGAAGTAAGTGTAGATTTGTGCTGCCCAAAGCCATGAGCAGATGTAAATGCTGGAGGATTTTGGCCGTGCCAATCTCCGGCCATGCCCAGCACATGCCCCACCTGCACTCGGGCTGGGCAGGGGAAGCGCAGATTTGGGCTGGCAGCAGAGCCCCACGTTGGCTCAGAACTCGCTGCAGAGGCTGCTGAGAAAACTCCGGGGCTCCATGGGCACAGAATCCAAGCAGGAGCCACCCGGGGAGGACAAATCCCTCATCCCACGGGCAGCTCTTTAGGAAAGGGCTCCAAGTGTCCCCCTGAAGCTCATCCCAGAGAGCAGAAGCCAGCAGGGATCCTGAGCCAGCTCTGCTGCCTTTGGCAGCACTTTGGCAAAAGAGCTGCAGCAAGGGGGAGGCAGCAGCGACTGTGACTGCTGCAGGCTGGGGATGAAGGGAGGGCCATGGACACAAGTGCTGAGATGCCCCAAAATCCAGAGGGAGGCTGGAGAGCTGGGAATCAACTTGGCATTTCAGTGCCAAGCTCTCACAGGCACTGAAATGATGGAATCCCTTTGTGTGAAGTGACCTGGAAGAACTGACAGGGAGTTGCTGCTAGGATCAGCAGTAGCAGAAAGCAAAAATGTACAAACACTAGGAGATCATCTAATATCCCCCACAAGCAAAGGCTTCAAAAATGATCTCATATATTTAGAATAGAATAGAATAGAATAGAAATCAAAATATATAATATATAATATGCATGAAATTTAATGTACATGTATTTTTGGACAATTTTATTTTTTGATATATATTTTCATTTAAGATATATATTTGAAATAGTCTTTCAGCTTGGGAGAGTGAAGATTTACAACAGTGCAAAACCATCTGCCCACAGAGCAGTCAGCCCCCGGGTGTGTGCATGCACACCCACCCACTGTGCCTGCTCTTCTCAGCATCTCGGGGCTGCTGTTTGCACACAATTGGGATGAATTTAACTCGACCGAGCCACGAGTGGGGTGTCCAGCTTGTCATGAACACTCATGTAGCAACGAACAACACAGAGCTCTCAAATCACATTATCACAGGTCATTTCATTCCTGCTGGGCACTGCGGAACTCTTAAAAGACACAGAAAAGGGGTGGAAAACATTGGCATCATGCTACTGCTGGTAGAAAAATCTCCTGGAGAAAAATCTCTTGGGTTTCTTCAGGTGGTAGCTTTCCAAAAACTAGGAAAACTGCTGAGCACTGGTAGCCCAATTGTGAATGGTTTTCTTGACTTGGCAAAGCTGGGGTGTTAACAACGGACTCCATCCTTGGTCCAAATCACCTGCCCTCACCTGCAGACAAAAGCACCACCACCACCAGCAGCAGCTACATCAGTCAGTTTTCTCAGAAAGCTGTGTTAAATTTGGGAGAGGAAAGGAAAACACATCAGACACTGTGGATTAATGACAAGACTCCGAGGAACAGTTCCAAAGCAAAGGGCAGCAGCTTCTCTCTGGGCCACTCCTTGTGCCCCAAGGCAGCCGGGCTGCCCTGGCTGCCCAGGACCCTGCGCCCCGCGGGCTCTGCAGAGCTGCACAGCGGGGAGGCAGCTTCGGGCACCTCAGCCCCTGGGCAGGAGGGGCTGCTTGCTCTGCAGGGCTGCCTGTGGGCAAAAGCAGGGTGCTGGCCTTGTGCTCTTGGCCCCAGCCTGGCCTTGCAGGGCTAATCCTGTTCCCTGTCTCAAATGTGCTAAGGACAGACTTGTTTGTTTCCAGCTCTGCACAGGTGTGATTTGCACCACAAAATACTGAAGGACTAAGGCCTGAACAACAGACCCTGACTGAAGCCTCAACAACAGGACCTGAGCCAAAGCTGCCCTCTAGATGACCTTCCCAACCCAATCTTCTATGTACCTGCTCCTTAACCAAGTGTTACTATCAAAAGGATTGTTACATGCATTCACTGGTGAAACACGTCTTCACCTTTCTGCATGAGGAAAATGGACAAGGCCACACCTGGCCTTGGTTCCTCCTTGAGCCCTGGGCAGGCTCGGGGAGAAAACCAAGAGGAGAATGACACCAGCTGTGCCCCAGCAGAAGCTCTGGCACATTGCTCGTCCAGCACGTTCAGAGCCGGTCTGCTCTCACAGCGCACTCGGGAGCCTCGTGGCCACCAAAGGTGGAGGCACTGCAGGATTTCCCGGTTCCCGGCCGTGGCTCTGCAGGGCTGGGCTGGGACAGCTTCCCCCAGCTGATGTGCAGCTCTGCATGAAGGGGAAACCATTGGGGTACCTGCTGATGGATCTTCCTTAATCACCAGAGGCACCCATTTGTAATAATGCTGAGGTGCATTGCTTAGCTTATCCTTTCCTGACTCTTTTTTGCACTTTTGCATTACAGTAAATTACACTGTTCCTTCAGCTGGTGTCGGTGTCTGCATCTCTGACCCTCTCCACCATTAAAACAAACACACAGCCAGTTTAGCATGAGATCTGCCTCTCTGCCAGCCCATCTCTTGGCAAACACCGCTGGTGGCCATCTCCACAAATGAAATTCCCACTTTGCAATTTCCTTTGCTGCAGGCAGGTGAGAAAAGGAGCCACTCCCAGCTCTGGACACCTCCAGAAACCAGCTGCTTTCAGCAGTCAATACCCTGAAATATCAACCTCCTTCCTTAACCTGCCACAGGGAGCTCCGACCAAGAGGCCTTTTGTCCGAGGATACCCACAGAAGAGCTGGAGAAGGGAGCAGTTTGAAACACAGCTGCTTCAGAGTTTAAATCTGTCTTTATCAAATGAGCACACACCAACCTGTCCCAAAGGAAAAGCAGGCAGGAAAGAGAAGCTCCTCTCCCACATCAGCAAACTCTGTGCTTCCTTCTGTTCCAGCTGGAGAGTGGAGGCCATGGGCTGCCCCTCACTTTGGGAAGGCGCCCTGGGAATTGGCCTGATCTGGGAGGGGAGCAAAGGAATTCCCCAAAAAGTAGGAAAAGATTCTTTGGAAGCATTAGATTATGACAATATTTCTGGAGGAAAGCAAAAAAAAAAAAAAAAAAAAAAAGGTAATTGCAGTAATTCAAGAAGTTCGCAGAATGAAATTTGTTCGCCAATGCACCAACCCCAAAGTCTCTGTGGTGTGTCAGGAAGATCAGGAATGTAGAGAGCATTTTGAGCAGACACTGGATAGAAGCAAGCTGCACAACCTTGCATACGTGCCTTAGAGCAGAAACATGCTGTCCTTGGGCAAATAATATAAAGAAGTTTGCCAAGATGTACCCCAGGAAAAGAGATGTGAAGCAAGATGTTCTAAGGATGTGAAGAGAGGATATGGGGCAGAATGTTCTGCTGACACTTTTGCCAATCTATGTACCTGACCAAAGATATGTTAGCTCTTTGTCCTACACATAACACTTTGTAACCAGTTATATGTATTCACCCGGTGCTGAACCCTGCATTACCATATAAATGTACCCTGAGATTTGCAATGAACTAAGCACTGATCATTACCTCCATGAAGATTGATCTCTGCCTGCGGAGGGCTCCTTTCTCTATTACCCCTCTCCTTTTCCACGTCTCTCTCCCGTATACCTTATTTCTCTATCTGGCATCCATATACTTTCTTTCTTTACAGGAATGAACCTTCAAGACTTGGATAAACACCACTGGTGTCCGTCCCCCAGAGCATGAGCAGCTCCCCAGCAAGACTTCAAGACTAAGGGACAAAGCTTCCCCCCTCAGCTCTCCACAGCAGCTCTAGGGAGTCTCTCTCCATTGCAAGATCTCCTTTGTCAGTCTACAGTGACAAGAGTTGGCTGCAGGAGGCATTTGCATTGGAGCTGTCCCCAGATGGGAGGAAGAAAAAGAAGAGGTGATTCCTGAGGAAAGAAAAAGGCAACACCATTTGGGAAGACACCAGTGTGAGTTTGCTACAACTCTAAGCCAAAAATCCCATGAAGAAAGCAATATCCATCCATGGGGCAGCGCTTTGGCTTTGATATCAATGCTGACAAAATTGCTTCCCATTCCTGCTGCCGTAGCTCCAGTTCAGTAGAAATGTGCCACCTCTGCCAAAGACAGGCAGACATGGTGAGATAAAACCAGCTAGTCTGCTGAAAAGGAGTCCAAATGAATGTTTTCTAACTCCCCCTTTGCCTCCTCTCTGCAGCCAAGACAGAGCAATGTCCTTCCTCTCTGTCCCCGATGGTGACCCAGGCATGGGATGCAGTGTGGGGACAGAGCCTGTCACTGCTCCCAGTGCCCTGCCCTGCTCTTCCCTGCCTGCCTTGCCCTTCCCTGTCCTGCGGGATCCTGCTGTGCTGTGCCAAGCCGAGCCGAGCCCGGCCAGCGGTCATGCATTTTGGGAATGACCCTCCCCTGTGCCGCACGTAATGAGCATAACACCTTCTAACTTTGACTAGTTAGAGAGTCTTTGTCCCTGATTTGCAGTTTTAACAATTCAGGGAGCTTTTGTTTTCCCTGACAGTACAGTTGCTGCCAAGGGAAACACACCCAAAGACCAAAAGTGACCCAGCCTTCCCTTTGCTTCCCTTTTCCTTCCCTCACTGCTACACAGCGCTCTCATACCAGGACCTCAGTGCTGCCTCACCTGAGGATTTAGAGCTGCCTCCAGGCCCTTCCAGGCTAAGTGCAGGTGCTCAGGGCTCTGAGGTTTCCTAGCTTCTTGGGAGAAGGTGTTTGCTTCATCTGGACTTCTTGGGGTTTCACTGGAGGAGCAAGGCACAGGCAAATTTCATCTCCACTGTGAGCTCTTCATTCTGCTTGTTCCCATGAAGCTCAAATGCCAACCTGAGCTCATCATTCCTCTGGTTCCCGTAGACCATCACAGCCCTTCCATGGCCTCTCCAGACAGGAGCAGCTGCACATCTTCAGAGCAGCAGTTGCCAGCCCGCATCCCATCAGGGAGGGAAAGAGTTTCTACCCTTGCTTTCCAAGCAGGTCCTGGTTAATGATCTTCAAAATGTTTTCCTGCAGTGCTGTATCATGGGTAGATCTCAAGTGAGAATCAGGTAGAAAGGGTCAAGTCGCCTAGGAAGGGGGACCTTGAGAACAGAAAGATTCTCTGCCTGCTTTTCCTGGCCTTGCTGCAGATTTGGAGGGTGTTCTGGGCATTTTGCAGACAGCCTCTCTGTAGGGGTACAAGGGCAAGGTGGAAGATATTGCCTAACAAGTGGTCAGTGTTAGGTGCACTCTCCTCTTTCTTTGAATGAAGCCAAACTAGGACTCTGATAGGATATTGCAGATGTTTAAGACTGTCTGCCCTGCAAATCAAGCCGTGCCATTTGACGCTGGCAGGGGCTATGTAGAAATCCCGAGCGGGCCGGGGCTGCTGAGGAACGCGCCTCGAGCTGTTTGTTTTCCAGCATCACTCTCATTACGTGGTTATGACAATGGGAAGATGCCAGCAGCTCACATCCCAGGCAGCAGACAAAGAAATTAATGTTAAAACTTACTTTAAAAGTTTTTTGACCAATCACACAAAGCAAAAGCATATTGACAGTAGTTGGATCCAATCACTATAAGCACAGGTACCTTTGGTTAAAACAGTGCTTGTTTATTTTGAAGACAATACCTACCAGTAAGCCTTAAAACACAATGCAGTGAGCTGCATTATTAAGCTTCAACCTTCCCAATATCTTGCTAGATAAACTTTTCTGTAGCTTGGAGATTTATTCTAGACCAGCGTTAATACACAGACCATTGTTCTATTTGTCCTTGCTTTTCTGCAGTTTAAATAAGTTTTCTGCTGACCTATCTGACGGCTGCTGCTTGGCTCTAATCACAGTTCTGCTGTATCTGAGACCTGCCTTTGCAGCTTTCCCAAAACTCTCTAATTTTGTGGATTCCCTCAGAGGACTCAGTGTCAGAGCCTCTGGAGAAGCGTGGAGGGCAGGGCTCAGGCAGGCTGTGCCAGTGCAGGATTTGAACTCAAGGCACCAGGAAGCACCAAGGCTGCAGACAGGAACTCAAGTCTTCTCATCTCCGAGCCTGCCAGAGGCAGGCTCAGAGCAGCCATCTCAGCCCTCTCTAAACCAGTGGGGGCTCTGTCCTTACCAGGCTCCTCGGGCTCCTGGGGATTGTTCCCACAGCTCTCGGTGCCAGGCAAAGCTCCCTCTGCTGCAGCTCTGTCCACAGGCTCCCCTCCTGAGGACTCAGGGGCAACATTAATATTCCCCTTGAAAGAGAAACAGAAAGGAAGAAACCCTTCTCACCACTTAGACAAAACACCTGGTCCAACAACTCCATGGCTCACACACTTAATCCCTTGTTCCTAACAAGAACTCTGGGCCCCAAAGCCCTTCAACAGTCAGAAAAAATTGACTTCTCAAACACAGTCCAAAAGCTGTCAAAGCTGACAGTGACAGTGTTGAACATGGGGGTGACACTGAACACATGGAATGGCTGCTAAGGAAATCAATTGCTGCTCTGTTCTGTAAGGTTGCATGTCTGACAGCACTAACATCAGTCCTCATGTCACTAATTGCAATGGAAGTAGCACTGTCTTCTTTCTTCAGCCAACACCCCAATCGGTGTCATGGTTTCAATGCCTCACCCAAGGCAAGTTGATGTAGAAATAAATTCAATGTACCTCATTTTGCAGGGCCCTAGGGTCTGAAATTGCTATTACAGTTTTCTTTATAATGATGGGCAAATCTTTTTTCTCTGTGTTTTCTCTTGATGGCTTTTTTAACGTTAGGTGCTATCACAGTGAGTTGTCTGATGCTACATGGGCCACCTTTAATTTTTGAGGGAATGTCCTGCCAGGCTCTGTCTCCACAAATGAGCCAATATTCTGTTGCTAATTGATGTGGGGACTCATCTAGGTCATCTACTCGTCAGCAGTTTCACCCTTAGGGGGCACTGGGGTACTGCAATTGCACCACAAACTGGAGTATCTGTCCTCAGGATGATGGGGAGTAACATTCAACTGTGGATCTCCCTGGTACTGAAACTCAGCACAAAATTCCATCACCAATGAACCAAGAATTCCAATTCTTGAGGTTCAGAAAGTGCTTTAAGAAGATCAGGGGCCCAGTGATGTCAGCTGGTTATGGGATTGGTCTCGTTGGCAGCCTCACACCAATATTTGTCACGATTGGGTATTGGCTGCTCCTTGGCTGGCACAGGCACACCGACCAGATGTGTTGCAAAGGATTTGTCTGGGCTGAAATGGGTCAAACACACGGTGTCTGAGCCTGCTGACTTGGCTAAAGCAAGGCAAACCTTCGTTTTTGGTTGATCTACAGGCATGTATGCATGCAAAAGCAAGCAAGCAAAACCAACAAGTTCCAGTATATCATATGATCAAGCTCCATGTTCCTGTTCAGCTGTTTTTTGGCAAAAGCTTCCCCATCTATTTCAGTTCTCAAGCAAATCTTTTAGCGCTTGTTCAGGGACTGGCCAACTATAGGGCACTAAACTGTCCCTCTAACCTTCAATTTTTACAAATTTGGATATCTTAGAATTCTTTGGAACACAATGGACACCACGCTTTTGCTGAAAGAGCTCTATGATACAAACCATTTTCCCAGTCCAAAAATCAACATCAAACTCCAGAATTGTAGCTTTCACAGGTTGACTGGGGAATGTCTGGCATGCACCGTAGCTTCTCCGTGCGGCTCACGTCTGCGTGCTCATTTCCCTGCTGGTGGAATTGTCGGTGTGCTCTTGTGTATGAGACGGTTTCACATCCTTCACCATGACCCACTTAGGTCCGGCACCTGTGCAAATACAAGCATACCCTTTGCCCCAAGTGATTAGTGGAAATGGTCCTTCAGTTTGTCCTAACTCAAGGTTTCTGATCAAAACTGAAGGATTTTCTTTCAATTTTTCCTGTGTGCTGTTTGAAAAGTGCCTAAAAATTGGAGGATTCGTTCCTGCAAATGAGCTAATAAAAACATAAAGACATATAAAGCTTTGCTCAACCTCATCTGGGGTGTTGCTTGGGCCACTCCCCGTTTTCTTGTTGTAGAATGGTTTTAGAGTGTGGTGCGTCCTTTCAACAATTGCCTGACCTGTGTAGGAATAGGGAATTCCAAAATGTGGCGAACACCCCAGTCCATCAAAAATGTGGCCAATTTTTGAGCTGTGTATATGGGACCATTTGTCAGTTTTCATCTTGTGGGGGATCAGTTTGGCGAGCTCTGGGCCCAGTGACACTGACAAGGACAAAAGCAAAAGACGAGAGGCGCTCTCTCTTCCCGGGACCAAAGTCCCACAGCTTTAATGGAGAACAGCTCCAGGAGAGAAAGGGAGTGTCCAGGAAAAGAAAGAGGATGTCCAGGGGAGGCAAGAGAGTGTCCTCCTCGTGGCAGGAGACTGTAAATGCTCGGAGAGGGGGGCAGTAGAAAGGAACTGCCATAGTTCAGCATAATAAATCACCACACTGTAGTTTTCTGCATAAATTGCTGCACTTGTTGAAAACAAAATCCTGAAATCTCCCCAAACACAACCGTGCAGTCCCAAATGACCACAGTGTGGGAGAAAAACCACTCAACCCCCCTGTATACCCAAGCACCAGGTGTCACAGGGAGTACCAATCCCTGCAACTAGAAAGTCCACACACACAGGCTCACCGGGAAGGGAATATCTCTTTATGAGGGGACAGAGAGCTCACTCTTCTCAACACAACACACACCATACACCACATCGGCATCCACCCACATCATCTTCCTCAAACATTCACACACTGAAAATACAACCACAACTACAACACAAAGGAAAAACAGCAGCAATAAAACAGGATTTGCTCAATTCACCCCCAGAATTCCTAGCAGGTCCTTATTGACACAGCAAATCCTTTCTGCCATCAGCCAGACCCAAGCCCAAACTGCACAGGCGTACGTCGTGCACAGGACATCTCTGTGTGACTTGTGAACAGCCCTTCCCCTGCATACGCCTTACGGGTTACTTTATACAGAGTTAAAGGTTCCTTTCTCCACAGTGCCAGCAGTCTTGTCTGTCCCCCACGAGGAGCAGCCGAGAGCGGAGGTGCCTCCAGGAAAGGAATGTCCTGGCAGCGCCCAGAGACGTCCAGAGCCCGGATGTTCTTGCTGGAGCAGGGAAGCGTTCCTGCCGCGGTCAGCAAATGAGGTGTGGAATAGAACTCCCCGCAGTTAAAGGTAGGAGGTGGTGTGTTTATTACAGCCAGGCACACGAGGAGTTGTCTCCTAAAGACATGCGTGAAGAACCACTGGCTCTCTCTCTCATCTCTACTCATCTAAAATATCTTACACATTCATATAAATCCCAAAAAACCTAACACATATTCATTAGATAACACTGCCTACCCTCCTTTGAATTAAAATGTATTATAATTGAGTCCAAAGTTCCTTCACATTTCTGCAGTCTTTCACTTCAAATGGGTTGGTGGGTTTTAAAGTAGGGAATGGTCTCCTTCTGATGAAGGCCAAGACGTCTTCCTCAATTTGACCTCTTTCCTTATGATGTGTTGGCAGGCTTTCACACCCCTTGGCTATAGTTGTAGTTTCGGGGCCCAGGTGCAGGCTACGGTCCTCTTCTTTGTCACAAAGAAATCCGCATCCCATCCCGCTTCTTTAAACATAGTAAAGACAGGCAAGTGACATATTACCCTAGCCTTAACTACCTTATCTGATAAAAATTAATTATCCCTTCTTATTTCTACTCTTCTTGCTATACTCTTTCCCCCTAACTAAATCTTGCTAAAATTTTAAATCTTCCAGTTCTTTTAAATCCTGGATTCATGGCCTCATCTCACACACCAGCCATGGGTGAGCCGATGCTGTAACTGGGAAATTCCACTCCTGAGCAGGAGATCCCAGGCCTGGTTCTGAGCTGCAAGGGTGAGAAGGATGAGATGCACGTGGTTTTGCTCCAGGGGATGTCCTGAAAGTGCACTGCCCACCTGCCCCTGCTGCCGAGCACCACGCTCCACCTCCTTCTCCTGCTCAGCAGACTTTTAGGAATCCAGGGCTTGGTATGTATTATTTGCTACTGCAACAAATAGAAAGAATTTGCTTTGCAAGCCCAGTTTTGTCCTGGCTTATTTTCTGCATGGGTCTCCTCCTGAACCTGGGGCAATGACCAGTAGGGACCTACAGGACACTCCAGTTCTCTTGTCAGTAACTTCGGAGAAGTGATTTAAGTATCAAGAAGTCAATAAGTATCAATCAATAAATGAAATCATTTGGGGGAATATTTAGCCTGTGAGTTTCAGCAAAGTATTGAATATATCTTAGATCCATGGATACAAACTAGTAAGTGAGATTGCTGGGTGTGCACGTGTTAGGGAAGTGATTCCCCACACACCCAGTGCTGAGATCAAGGATTGCCTCTCTTCTAACCCTGAGCTGGCAGCAGGAATTGGGCCCTGCTTGGTAACGTTCATTTTGAAGACTTCTGTTGAGCAGGTAAGAATGGTGAAAATGTAATCTTTTCCAGTTGTTTTCCTTTGGTTTACCTGTTTGAGGGTTAAAATTGTGTGCTGCAGGTGTGCTGGGTGTGTGCAGAGCAGTGCAGCCCCAGAAACCCCTTGGCTTGCCCACAGGTTGTCATGCCTTGTTGCCAGGTGTGCCCAGCTGTGGCAGGAGAAGGAGCCCGCAGCGCAGTGGGCACCGTGCCCTGCCCAGCCGGGGCTCTCTGGCACAGAGCAGCAGCAGCGCCAGCACCGTTCAACCCGCTCCTGCCTTGGCTTCCCCTGGCACACAGAAGCCTCTGGAAATCAGCGCCGCCAGTGGCGTTCCCAGCTGGGAGCAGCTGCTGCTGGCGGGCAGATGCTGCCAGTTCCACTGCTGCCAAAGGGGAAGAGAGGCAGAGATGTACCCGCACCGGAGCCCTGGGCATGTCCAATAAAGGTGCAAATATGTGGGGAGATTTGTTAGGAAACATTTCAGCTGTGATGCCAACAGTGGCTTCTCTCCTGGTTCTGTGTGTTCTGGACGAGTAATGCAATGGTTGGGTCTGACAATTAAGAAGCAGATGTTATGTGGATGTTCACATGAGTAGTGATTATATTGTAATATATCCTCCCATAGTCCTCTTTCCCGTCCCCCTTGTAACAGCCTGGGCAGTCAGGGCATTTGGGGAGGGCTGGCTTGTGACCAGCAGGCAGGGTGTAACAACACCTGACCTCCAGTCGGGATGCAGGAAAGTAATCTCCACCCATGGGCAGCAGAGAAAGAGTTGACTGGAAAAACTTTTGGAGGGGCTGAGGGTATAAAAGGCAGAGCATCCTTTTTGTAGATGAGCACATGGCTGCTAGTCACAGAGACTCCCAATGATGCGACTTTTCCTTATTCAGTCCTTTGTTAAGGTTTACTAAACGTTTACAATTTTAAAAGTGAGAGTCATTTCTCACATGTGCAAAGCTGTGGGCCATTATCTTGGTCTGGTTTCCTTTGCTTGTGTCCCATCTGAGTGCTCAGTTGGGGTACAGGCTGTAGGTGCTCGGGGCACTCCTGGAGTTCCTCTTGGATCCCCTGAACAACAGGGTTTGGCCCATGAGGGGAATTTTCGGTGCTTTGTGACAGATGAGAATTTCCCAGGCTCTTTTGTGTTTTCTGTAGGGAAGGTTGGTTATTGCTTTGCATAAAGACCAACACAGAGCTGTCCCTTTGTGATGTCAGGGCATGGTTGCCCCGTCGTCATAGTGGCATCAGAAGGTTGCCTTGGTGCACGGAAGGCCTGAGTGTCAGAGCAGCCCTAGGCCTTGCTCAGATCAGGAGAACCTTCCTGGTCAAAGCATCTGTCAGTAGGCAGCTGCCCACTGACACGAGGCTTGTTTTTTAGCGTTTAGAAAAATTGCAGATATGCCAATAATTAACCATCTGGCCACTGCAGCTTTTGCTGCATATGGCATTACTTATTCCATTTATTATTTCACAAATTTTGCACGTAAGTAGAGGTTTCCCTTCTGCTTAGCTTAGGGTGTAACCTAACCTGGCTTTTGTATGTCTTCCTGCTCTTCCTTGGGGGCTGAGTTTCTGATTTTGAAACAGAAAGAGCATTAGGATGCCTCTGCTTTGGTAAAGCTCCTGTCAAGAGGTTCAGCTAAAAAGGGGGTGTCTGTAGCCACAGGGGCAGCATTTGCAGGGGAACCTGCAGGGCTTGCGTTCCCTGCACGGGAGAGTCTGTGGCAGCAGAGTCTGTCATTTCCTCAGGTTGCTGGGAGAAGCAAGACACCTTTGAAAATGTAGACTGGCAGACCTTCTTTAAGGCTTTCCAAAAACTCTGCAGTTGTTCCCAGAATTCCGAGAAAGCTTCTTTCTTTTTAAATTTTGTCATGAAAGGATTTGACTAACTTGACCTTTTACTAAATGCTAAAATAGTTGTTCCCTTTGAAAGGAAGTGCTGCTGTGCTTTTCCACAATAGAACTGCGCCACCTCTGGGGGATTTTGGGGAAGCTTTTCTGGGCAACGGTTTCCTGCAAGTTAATCAGAATCAGTGCATGACACTGAGTGAAAAAAAAAGAGTACCTGAAGGAGAAGATTTCAGAAGCTGTCTTATGTGTTTGGTAGAACAGGAGCATTGAGTGCTAAAAACACTTTGCATTTGCTTGATCATATTTGTATTCATTTCCTGGCTAAACTGGCTGCAGTGTAGGCACAACCAAGAATATTGTCCTGGTCTCTTGCTGGCTGTGTGAAAGAGATGTGTCTCCTGGAGGGATGTTGTGAAATGGGAAATCATCTCTGTTTGGGCTGACTTGTTCTGTGGGATTCAGCAGCCCAGGCAGTTTTCTGACAGCATCTGGTTCATTTTCCCTTCCCACTACAGGACACCTGAAGCGTGTATTCAGCAGCGCTGAAGATCCTGAGGTGAGTGAGAAAGGAACATTTCATGTTCCTGGTGTTTAAGACTTGTAGAGCAAGCTGAGAGCTTGGCCAGTAGCAGTAGACTGTAGAGGGCCAGCTAGGAAGGCCGAAAGAAAAACCATATTCATGCCTGTAACAAAAATAATAAAGGCAGAGATAGATATTTTTAAATTTCCTTCTCAGAGTTTGAAGAACTAAAAACCTAGTTTTGAAAAGAGAACGATGCTTGCCGACAGCAGATAGGGAAAATTTAATGAAGAGCAATTTCCTGTACAGTTGAATTAGATCATTTTAATTTAAAGAGAGGGACTTAGAATGCTATTCCTATCAAACTTGATGATATCTACTTGGAACATGAGGTGGTAGAACAGGAAGGCCATCTTGCAACGGTGCCTGCTGTATCTGAAGTGCAATGGGCACCTTTGTGGCTGGGGAGCTGCGTGGGCCCAAAGGACGCAGGGCTGGCGGCCGTGAGCAGCTGGAGATGAGGCAGCGTGGGGCCAGGGGGCCCAGAAGGCCAAGGGCACGGTGGCTGTGCCAGCAGCAGTGGGGCAGCAGGAGCAGGGCAGGGAGCGTGGCCCTGTGCTGGGCAGCGCTGCGGCCACAGCTGGAGTGCTGTGTGCAGCTGTGGGCCCTGGGAAGCAGAAAGTCATGGAGGGGCTGCAGCGTGGGCACAGAGGGACAGGGGAGCTGGGCAAGGGGTGCAGCACAAGGCCAGGGAGGAGGTGCTGAGGGAGCTTTAGCCTGGACAATGGGGGCTCATGAGGGACCTTCAGGCAGACTGCCATTGATCCCTGCCTTGGATCCATAGAGCCAATGCTCAGCACGAGGGCTGTTTGCCTGCCAAACATCCCTTCACTGCATCCAAGTGCTTTAGACACTGGTGTGGGTAACGCTTTCATATTTTGTTGATTTGTTTGTTTGCTAGAAGGAGAAGCCTTGTGCAATTTCTCCTTCTCCAGGGAGCAAGGGAGCTTTTTTCTCAGTTTTTCCTACCCTTTTACAGCACTGGCAGAAATTCTGCTAGAATTTCAGTTTTCAAGGGGGCAGTTCTGGACAATGCAGTATTTTTGCACAAGAACACATCGTTTGGGGCAGGGATGTTGGTGCAGAACGAGCTGTTCTGGTGCCAGACCAGCCAGTAGGGCTTGCCCATCCTTTTCACGTAAACGGCTCCCGTGTCTTTTGGCTGCCCAGGGAATCAGTGTGTGTTGTGTTTGGGAACTGAGTAGGAAATCAATGCCCTTGCATTCCAGCTGGTGCTCAGAGATTAGAGGAGCTGGGAGGGGCTGGGCTGCATTTCTGATTCCAGCCACTTCAGCACCATCAGTGTGGGCGAGTCCAAGCAAAGAACTTGCCTGAGCACAGATGCACAAAGAGAGCCGTTCCCAGTGCAATGCTCTGGGTCTGATTGCATTCCTTAAGGACCGACATGCTCCAGATTCCCCAAGAGTGTGGGTTACTGAAGCAACAGGAGAGCAAGTTCAGGATGGCTGCTGGTTGGGGCACTGCTGCCGAGTGCTGATGTGTGTAGCGACAGAAAGGACAGGATTGATTCAGGGTGACCCCCACGTGGCGAAAAATGTGCTTTCACTCTATGATTCAGAAGTTTAAACAAATGCTTTATTTAGCTATGTTATATTACATAGTACTATATTAAAACTATACTAAAGAGATATTATACTAAAAACATACGAAAGAAAAACTCGTGACTGTCTCCACACAGCCTTTTATCTAATTATCTAATCAGTCTAAACAACTATCTCTAAAATCCAATTAACAAATCACTTTCAGTAAACAATCACTATAACACATTCTTCATGTACTCAAAAACAAGAACAGCAAGTAGGGATAATAATTGTTTTCTCTCCTTCTATGAGTTTCTCACTCTCTTCCCTTAAAAAAAACCTAGGAGAGAGAATTATATCTCTCTCCATTCAAAGAATGTAAATACTACAGCACAGTAAAGAGAGATGATAAAAGTGAGATCTGTCTATCTATCGATTTTAATCTTCCTGGCTCTGCTCCAAAGCAGTGGAAGATGCAAAGGCATCTATTCAGGAGAGAAGTAGAGACAAGTTCCATTGACTGATCCTGAGCAGGCAGAGATGTTTCCCCCTCCAGAGATGGTTGTTTTTTCCCCTCATGTTTTCCTACTCCAGCCTTTTCTCACCTGAAGCCTTCATTTGTCCTTTAAATTTTTGCATGTCTTAAGGGAATGGAACTATCCCATGCTGTAGCTGGGGTCTGGTGACTCTGGTCATACATGCCATGCCATACATGGCACATGGTTTCCTTCACTGGCATCCCCAGGGCTGTGTAAGTGCATTCGTTAATGGGGCCTTATGAGAAACTCTGTTACTGCTGGTCAGAATTCTCCGTTGACAAAAGAGGGAGAAGAAACACCTTGGTCCTCCTCCATATACTGAGGTGGCCATAGAGGTTCTCTGACTTCCATCAGAGATCTTTGCATGCATCCTTATCTCCTGAATGACCCGGTTTTCTAACAAGAGTGTGGATGTCAGGAAGGAGGAATGCTGGTGCAGGCCTGAAGAGAAGGTGAACTCCAGAAGTGTCTCTCACAAGGAGTGAGCTCACCCAGGAAGCCCCTGCAGAGCCAGGATGGAGCTGTGGCACAGGGCAGGGAGTCAGTCACTACTGAAAGACAAACAGGACACGGCGGAAGCAGAGGGAGGCCTTCACCAGACCCTTGAGAAATGCCACCCCTTCCCTGTCAGCTGCCTGAGAGGCTGCTGGAGCTTCAGTCCCAGATGGCCCCTGATTGTAGGGCCAGGGTCACTTTGGAATCTGTGCCTCCCCTCGGGCAGAGAACGACCCAGGAGAGCAGCAGCAGAGTGCTTTGGGAACGTGTGAGCCCAGCAGTCTGTGAGTCTTGGCCCACAAAGGGCGTATGGGAAGTTGAAACCCATCTTCTCTTGCTTTCCGTGCAGGTGCTTCTAGAGAAAGAGCAGGAGCACACTGCCTCATCTGAGCTGCCATGCCAGACTCAGGGAGAGCTGTTCCCAGCCCGAGGGCAGGAAGAGCAGCTCAGGCAGCAGGTGGAAGAGCCACAGGAGAATGGCCAGGTAAGCCTGACTGGCCAGGCCACAGAGGGAAGGGCAGGGAGAGGGGCATAAACCAGAGCTCTTGGGACTGAGGAGGCCAGGAGTCCCACAGGCAATGGAAGCACAGAGCCTTGCAATCTGCAGTGATCAGCCCTGGGACAGGAGGTTTGCAATGGAGGCAGATGTGGGGAGGGAAGCAGAAAGAAGGGGCTGAATAAATGTGATTTTGAGGCTGCAAGAGGAAAAAAGCTGAGCCTGATGGCAGCTCTCAGTCACTTGCTCTGCTTTTGTGTGTACAGAACATCAAGGCAGAGCCACAAGCAGAGCTGCCCGAAGCTCAGAGTGACATCATGGCAGTGAAGAGAAAGAACAAGGAAGACATGGGAAGAATTCAAGAGGAGAATCTCCATCAGCAGAGGGGCGATCATCAAAACCAGGTGAGTGAAAGAGTGGCAGCCACTCCACTCATGAAATGTCCTCTCTTTTGTTTATTAGAGAACATGAAGGAACAGCTGGATGCAGAGCTTCAGACAGCTCACAGTATGATCAAGGCAAGGCATAGGCAGCTGGAGAAAGAAATGAAAATCATCAGAGAGAAACTTAATCGCTTCCGTCAGTCTCTGCAAAACCAAGTGAGTGAAAGAGGGATGCAGCCACTGCAGTCACCAGTCTGGTGGTTTCTGCCCTTCTTGCCTTTCCAGTGCAGAGCAGCAGGGAGTGGGGCCATGCCTCTGAGTGCCATGCTGCTGTAGTGTGTGTGTATCACAGTCACTCTGAAGGACATTTCCCGGTGTGCTGAATCTCAACATTAGCCCTGGACAGTGAAACTTGTCCTTTGGCCTTTTGGCCAGCAGTCATCCAAATTGATTCCTGCTGGCCTGTTCCTGCTCCTTTTTTCTTGAGGTGTTTTTACAGTGGAACTTGGTGACCCAGATGGAGGATTGAAACAAGCTGTTGTATCCCCTGTCAGTCTGTTCTTTGCCTTTCCTCACAGTCGATGACTCCTGGCTGACAGGGACAAGCTGTAGTGTCTGACTGCTTTGTTCTATTTGACTTGAGGTGCAAGTGTTGACATCTCACCGGGCAGCCTGCGAAGACTTGCAGGGAATGTGTGGCAATGAAGAACCCCAAGTTAGGAGTGAGGCACAGGAACTGTGCCCACCAGAAATGCTCCAGGTCCAGCACATCATGGGCTCTGAACCTGCTGCTGCAGCAGCATCACCTCGAGGAAGCCCTTCTGTGAAACCTGGGAACTCAGGCTGGGGCACATCCTGGGAACAGGAGATTGAGGAGGAGTACCTGGAGCTGCTGGGTACGTCTGGGGTGTTTCTTATCTGAGGGACAGTGTGTTGTGTGCAGGTGTCAGCAGAGCTGTACCAAATGCTCCTCCTGAGCTCGGTGTCACAGGGCCATTTAGGACTCCCCAGAGGCAGTGCTGTGCTCCGAGGCAGCGAGAGAGCTCTGGGTGTTCCTGCTGCCTCTGAGGGCACCTGGGACTGGCTTGGGTTTGCCTGAGCTTCCCTCTCTGCTAAAGGCTGAAGCAGGGATTGTTCTTGGATCAGCAGAAGGCTGTGACCAAGCAAATGATCTAGGCAAGTCCTGTGTGCTAGTGGCCAAACTGAACAGAATTTTTAGCTTCCTAAATTCTCCTTAGACTCCTGACTTGCAACCAGTCATCACAGCAAAAAAACTTCACAGAAATGGACTGACTTTGGAGTTTTGTCTTTTTGGTTGGGCATTTTTTTTGGGGGTGGGGGGGTGGGGTGGGATTGCTTTTCTGTTGTTCATTTTTGGTGGGGGTTTTTTGTTGTGTTTTTCTCCATCCTGAAGGAGGCCTTCTACCCCACGTTTTACTGATGTCATTTTATGACTGTTACTGTTACCACTACTACATCTGCAGTTTATTTTCATGAGAATGCTATCTTTTTGTCAATAAGAACTACTTTGAAAGAACATCAGGTTACAGGACAAATAGAGAGCACAAGGTATTTTCCATGTGCCGCCATAGAAAAAACAGAGACTTTGATAACAAACTTTATTTAATCTTCTAGTTTTATGCTTATCAAGATGTGTCCAGGAGACACATCCAAGTGGTGTGATCAGATAAAACTGTACTGCAGGCATTTCTCAGGAGAGAGCCTCCAGCCCAGCCATGGTATATCCCTCAGATGCATGGCACTTTTCCATACCTGATTCCCACTCTTTCCCATGACTGTTAGAATCCTACCCATTGGCCCAGGCCCTGCTCAGATCAGTCTCTAGGAAAACACATCAAGCCCTTTGTGATTCTGCAGCACAACCCAATGAATCTGCTTCTTGCCCGTAACAGCTGCCAGTGCTGTGCTCTCAGATAAGAGACCTGGTGGGGCTGAGACCAGAGCCCAGTGGATTCTGTGTCTGCCATCACCTGTTGGGACAAAAAGGGCACTGATGTGTGCCTCGGTGTGGCTGATCTCAAAGCCCATCCTGTTGTGTCCTGAATGGGGGCAACAGCTTGTCTGGGGCTCAGGCTCACTCTGGCTTCTTCCCATCAGTGCCTGTCAGTGCTCATGCTGGGGCTTTGCCAGCCTTGTTGTGGTCGCTGCCCTGTCCCTGAGGGCTGGAGGGACTGCAGAGGCTGGAGCCTTCCTTAGCTGGGAGAGGGGCATCTTTGAGCTCAGCCTGCTCACAAACAGGTCAGGGTCCTGATGCTGAAAGCCCCGTCAGGATCGGTTACAGCTGGAGCTGCTCTGGTTTACAAATGGGAAGGCATTCCTTTGGCAAACTGCTGAAAGGTGGGGAAGATGTCCTCCTCTCCTGGGATTGTATGTCCCTGTGCTTTGTTTCCTGTCAAGAGAACTCTTCAAAAGACTGTACAAATCAGTCTCTGTGCTGGCCACCTGTGCTGCAGGGCTGTCTGCCTGGTTGTGGTTGTTGTTACCCAGCTGACCACAAAGGGCTCAGAGCTCCAGGCGCTGGGGCTGCCTTTTGTATCTCCTGGAAGCTGGGATCTCTGCTTTAAAGTCAGCATCTTGCATTTTGTTTCCCTCAGGGAGAATGGTGAACACCACTGAAAATCCCCTGATGAAATACACACATCTGAATTATATTGGCAGCGGGTGAGTCCAACAGCAGTTACTCCTGCACAACCGTGGGCCAGGTGTTTTTGGGGTGGAATGTCTATCCAGCGTGAAGTCAGGACAGCTGCAAAGATGATCACACACTGGGGATAGATCGTCCCGTCTCTCAATGCTGCTCAGAATTTGTGAGTGCGCTCAGAAGGCATTGTCAGAGATGCCTTGCTACCGAGGTCTTGCCTGCATCAAGCAACAGGACCTGGAAGGTCTCCTTGTCTCTCAAGTGTGGGACTGCTCTGTGTTAATTTCTTTAGCATTTTTTGTGTGTCTCAAAATCATACTGGCACACTAATGAAAAGAGAAGTAACTTGCTTGCCTGAAAAAGCAACTTATGCCCTATCAAAGCTGTGAGATAACAGTTCCCACAGTTCCCAGGAACAATTCTTTCCCCTGGTTTGAAGAGGGAAACACTCTGTGGTCAGGATAGGAACCACAATGTTTAGACAGTGAAACCCAAGAGGAAAGACTAAACTCCCTTTAGAAATTGGACCGCAGTGCTTCAGGAACAGGCCCAGTGCCCATGCACTTGAGAGGAAAATGCATCATCTCCCTTCTGGCAGAGCCCTCCTGCATCCTGCAGGTTTTGACACTTGCAGCAGAGATCTCCTGTGTGGGCTGGCTTTCACTGCAAGATCTAAACAGCTTCTCCTTTCTCTGCTTCTGTTTTTTTTCTAGGACTTTTGGGCATGTTTACAGAGCACTCGACAGTGCCACAGGAGGAGAGGTAAATGTCAACAGCCCCTGCAGGCTCTGCTGCACTCGAGGGCTTTCCCCTCTGGTGTGAGCTGTGGCTGGAGCTTTGGGCAGAGCTGTGCTGAAAAGGCACAAGAAGCACAGACTGGTGCCAGCCCACAGAACACATTTGGGACTCTGTCCTCCTCAGCTGCCGGAAGGAAGGCACGGAGGGCAGCGGTTCCTTTCAGAGAAGGACGCGCTCACTCGCTCTCCATTGCTAAAACAAAGGTGGTGCCTGCGAGCACCTCACTGCTCTTTGGGGCTACAGCTTCAGAGTCCTGAATTCTCATTTCTGGCTGCCAGCAAATCCATCTGAAAGTTCCTGGCAGTTCCTTAGCCACCTGCAGTGCTGCACTAGGGAACTGCACGTAGGGAGAGATCTGCAAGGCGTCCTTGAAAGCCCTAAGCCCTGCCCATATCACAAGATGTATCCACAGAGTATTAAGGCATGGATTCCTTCTTCTTAGTCCCAAACAAAGCAGCAGAGAGCGCGGTCAGAGGTTTGTGGGTGATAACTGAGACAACGTTGTTACCAAGTGGTCAAGGCAAAATGTCAGTGGCCCCACGTGTCCTGTAACTGGCTCCCAAGGGAGCAGAGAAATGGGCTGTTGGAATGTCAGTTCCTGATTACTGCAGTGCCTAATCACAAGGCAGTTTGGCACAGCTCAGCTGTGTCATTGCAAAATCACTCGCTCCACGTGCCTTGTGGTCTCGTGCCACCAACCCCTCAAGTTCCTGATTTTCAATGTCATTTTAGGTGGCAATAAAAAAAATAAATCTTCAAGGAGTGAGGAGGAAGGAACTAACCTTTAATGAAATAACGATCATGAAGACGTATAGGAGTCCCAATGTTGTGAATTATTTAGACAGGTGAGAGGTCATGGTCTTATCCCATGGATGTGTGTTTACATAAAGCAAACATGAGAGGTTAAAAACCCACTTTGGTCAGTGGCAGCAAGTAAAGCTGTTAATTTTTATTTATTCATATTTCTCTACTCATCTCCAATGGATGAGAAGAGAGTGCATCTTGTCTGCATGAGTCTTCCCTGGCACACCTAGTTTGATAATTACTCCAAAATTATTCAAAACCTGGATCAGCTGTATCTTCCTAACTCAATAGCCTCAAAGTTCACTGCCTCCACATTTATTTGGGATTGGTTTTTTAAAGTTTCTTAAGTGCAGATGAACCATCCTAAAGTGGATTTCCCTTGGATTGTTGCCCCTCTTTGCCATTGCTATGCATGCCAGGAAGACTAGGTGCTTATTTCCAGAAACACCATGCCTGGCATGTTTTATATCTGGGCTGTTTCTAAACTGCACTTTTCATTTGCTGCCCATCTAAGACATCTCCTTTTTCACAGATGTGTCTTTCTCTATGAGACTGCACAGATTGCAAATAATGCACAGCCAAGAGGGAATGTCTATTCCTTTGATTCTGTCCTTGTCACAAAGGCATCTGGAAATAAGAAACCTGGAAGCAAAAAATCAACGTAGCCATGCATGTTCATCTCTACCCCCTTGTTTCCTTCTTTCAGCTACCTTCTGGGCGAGGAACTCTTGCTGGTTATAGAGTACATGGATGGAGGTGTCCTGAGCGACATCGTCAGCCAGACCTGCCTGTCTGAAGATGAGATGGCAGCCATCAGTCGGGAGGTCAGCAATGCCATCTGTGTTTCCAAGGGCTTGGGCAGGATTGTCTGGGAAACAGGGGCTCAGAACAGGAGAGGTTTCCTGTGCCGAGCTTTGTTTCTGTGTTGCTGCTATGCTATGGGCAAGTAAAAGCATCTCGAGTGAAAGGCCTGCCAGTGCCCCTGCACTCCCTGTACTCAGTGCCAGTACTCTTATCTCCTGCTGTTGTATTCTCGCTCTGTCTCTTGTATTTGTAGTTGCTGTTCTCCTCCTTGCCTCTCTAAATGTTTGCCTGGAGTCTGTCTTCACTGCATTCCTTGCCTGTAAAAGCAAAGGTGCTGGTGGCAGGATTTGAAACAAAGAGCAAAGAAAGAAGAGAGAGACTCGTTTCTCTCAGTGCTCAGCTAAAAAGGATAGGAGTGCAGCCAGAATGCTCTTTGCCTCTGAGCACATGCGCTGCAGCAGGAGTCATCCTGGCTGGTTGGCAGGGGACAGCCTACAACAGCAGGTGCTGTTGCTCTTTCAAAAGCTGACGTGCCTTTCCTCAGAAAGGTCCTGCTCTGCAAGTGTTGGAGCAGCAAGCTCTTCCTCTCAGTGGCCATGACTGTTGTGCCATTACTCCCCATTCCCCTGGAGAGGGAATCTTTTAGATTCTTTGTTTCCTTTCTTGTGTGATGAAATCACACCACTCATTTTTGCCCTTCTGTTTCTGTTTTCTCGCTCAGTGCCTGCAAGGACTGGATTTTCTTCATGCAAACGATGTGATCCATCGAGACGTGAAGAGTGACAACATCCTTCTCAGAACGGACGGTTCTGTCAAACTGGGTCAGTATATTCTGGGTCAGGTGCAGCGTTCCAGGGATGTGGGTGTGGGGCTGCTTGGCGTGACTGCCAGCTCCCCAAAAATGGTGCTGGTGGCAGTGCAGGGACCCCTGCTGCGAGCTGAGGGCACAGTTGCAACGTGCACAGAGGTAGAAGGAGCCACAAGCAGTCAAGAGTGGCCTTGCTCTGTGTGGGTCCCTTCCAGAGGGAGGGAGTTATGAGTCTAAAGTTTCCAAAGAACAAAAGCCACTGCTAGAGACAGTGTAAAACATGGGGGGATTTTTAAAGTCGCCAATGCCAGGAGATTCAACAGAGCAATTTCAAACTTCTACTGGGAAATTCTTTTGCTTGCTTTCCTAATTGCACAGAATTCAGATAAAACCAGTATTTTGTTTTCTCCTCAGCTGATTTTGGCCTCGCTACTCAGCTCAGCCCTGAGCAGAGCAGACGGTGCTCGGTAACCGGGACTCCTTGGTGGATGGCGCCTGAAGTGGTGACAGGTCAACCATATGGCCCCAAAGTGGACATATGGTCTTTTGGAATTGTGGGAATTGAAATGATAGAACAAGAACCTCCTTACTTGGGCGAAAGTTCTGGCACGGTAAGGAGCAAATGCTCACTGATCCCACTGTCTTTCTCACCTGTCCCATGTCCTGTGTGCCACTGGACAAAATCCCATTGCCATCTGCTGCAACTACTTCCACCAAGGTCCCCTCCTACAAATGTCCCTGCAACACATCAGCATCTGCTGTACTTTTGCTTGCATCAGTGGGGGAACTCAAGCCTTACCACATGCAAACAAACTCCAAACAAACTCCATTCTCACTCAACACTTTCCTTTGGGTTAGTGGTTCCAGTTCTTTTGTCTGTGTAGATGGCCTTAATAACAGGGGAAAAGCATCTTAAAAGTGTTGTTATCTTTCCAGAAATGAAGGAAGGAAACCCAAACCCAACAAAGTTTCTAAAACCGTGGTCTTTAGAGAGGAACCTAACCCTGTGTGCAGTTTCTTCTTACTGGAAAACATGGGCATGAGGGTGTAATGCACAGAGTCTCTTTTGCTTCTTGTGCAGTGCTGCTGAAACACTCAGTGACCGTGTTTCTCTCCTAGCCCAAGCAACATTCTGCACGTCACCAAGCCAGAGCCTGGTGATGTGGAGAGCCTGCCAAAACCTCCTGTTTGTTTCCTGGCACTTTCTGGCATGGGCCTACCATTAATGCATTGACTTGAGCAGCCAAATGACTAGAGGGTGTCCATAGGGATGGAACCTCTCCTTCTTCTGACCTAGACAATTTTTCTTTGGCTGCAAAAATGGGAAGCTGAAATTTTCAGACTGCTGAGAGACAGAGCTGCAAGTGGCTCCTGTGTGCCCAAGCAGGCATTTTCATCCCAATACGTTTGTGCAGGCATCTTAATGTGTCTGTGTTGAAGAGGAGATTGTAAATGTTTGTTTCCCTACCTGGGTATTAACTGATGGATTTCCTTTCTTTTCTTCCAATTCCCATTGTTTTCAAGAACAGCACAAAAAGCTTGATGAGTTTTGTTCTAGGGCACGTGCGCTTAAAGGACCAACAAGCACTGCAGAGATGCCTTTCATGTACTAACCCTTGAAATTAGTTAGTGTAGCAAAGTCCCTCTTCCAAAAACCATCTCAAGCTGGCATGAATCCTCAGAGAAGCAAATGTCCTTTTGCTGATGTAGTTCCCACTAACTAGGTCAGGCAATGAAATCAGCTGCCAAGGCAAGATCTGCAGGATGGTGGAAAAGCTGTGGCTGCATCGGGGTTTGGGTTTTTGGTTGGTAAAGGAAAGTCATCTCTGGGTCTGTGCCAGGGCAGAAACTGCCACTGAAGAACAGAGGTTAAACAAAGGGATCTGGGAGAGCCTTAGAGATGTGAAAGCAGGAGGTGGAGCCTGGTGTCTCCTTTCTCTCCAGGCTACATACCTGATAGCCACAGTAGGGACTCCACAGCTGCGGCAGCCCAAGCTCCTCTCGGCTTTGCTGCGTGACTTCCTGAGCTGCTGCCTGCAGACAGACGAGGAGCAGCGCTGGTCTGCCAAGGAGCTCCTGCAGGTAAAATGTGAAGGGGCTGCAGGTGAAACAGGCTCTGAGGGATGGGCTCCTCCTCCACTCACGCCCAAGGCAGCAGATGAGCCCCCTTCCTCCTCACCTCCACTCTTGCTGCTCTTCAAATGAAAATGGTGAGGAATCCTAGACTGGGCTGGGCTGGCAGGGCCCTGTAAATGTCCTCTGGTGCAAGTGTCCTGCAATGAGCAGGGACATCTTTAAAGAGATCAGGTTGCTCAGAGCCCGTTGCCACCGGAGCCGGAATGGTTGCAGGAATGGGGCACCTACAAGCTCTTGGGGCAAGCTGTGCCAGTGTGGCACCATGCTCCGAGTACACAAGTTCTTCCTTAGACCTACTCTCATTAGATGCCCTTAGTGTTTAAAAAGATTTGTCCATATCCTATTGTAACTGGCCCTGTTAAAAAAGATGTCCCGCACTTTCTTCAAAGCCACTCTGAAGTCTTGAAAAGTGGCAATAAAGTCTCCCCGGGGCCTGTCCTTCACAAAACTGAATAACTCCAGCTCCCTCTGCATTTCCTGTGAGGAGAGGTGCTCTGTCCTCTGACTGTGTCTGTTGCCCTCTTTTGTGATTTTGTGGAGTGTTCAGCTTTATCTAATGGCAAAAGAATTGAAGTAGAGCAATGCAGGTTACAGAGACATGAAATGGTGGTGGAGGAACCCAAGGAAGCCAGTCCCAGCCTAGGGGTCAGAGATTTGGCTGTGGGCAGGAGGGGCTGTGGGGGGCTCCCTGTGAGCCTCTGAGGGGCCCTGGTTGGTGCCCCCCAGCCCACCCTCAGAGGTTTCTGCCATGCAAACAGGGACAGCTGGGAGGGTCTTGTCCCAGCCCCATCTGCTGCCTGGCACGCTCAAGCAGACGGGAACTGTGCCAGGGTTACTGGCAGGTTGTGTGGCAGAGAGGGAACTGCAGGGCCCAGTGCCACTGGGCTGGCCCTGCTGGGAAGGAAGGTGCCATCCAGCACACGAGGGGCAGGGCATGGAAAGGCAGACACTGCTTTCTGTCCCTGTGGGAATCAGCACAGTGCCTGTCTTTCAAAGGCAGGGACCTATGTGAGTCATTGGAGTTTTCTGAAAGGAAGAAAACCCAGGGACAGAAAGCGCCATTTCTAGAGCGCTGGCAGGGCAAAAATCCCAGCATGATGAAGACATCACAATAAACAGATGAGTGGGATTCTGGGCCAGGTTTGCCTGTGATGGCAAGGTCTTGCACATTGGGGATGACTGGGGAGCAGATGGTCCCATTGCTCCTCTTTCTGGGTCTTTCCAGGAACTTGATGTATCCTGATTGAGTCCCTGAAGCAATGAGCTTGGAAAGTAATGGTTCGCTGTTCTTTGTTTTTGTTTTTTTTTTCCGGTGGACAGCATCCATTTGTAACTTCAGCCAAGCCACCATTCATCCTGGCACAAGTCATCAACTCAGTGAAGAAGACGAATAACCCTAACCCTAAACTCTAAACCTAAAACCTAACCCTAACCTTAAATGCTAACCCAAACCCTAACCCTATCCCTATCTCTATCCCTTACCCTTTCCCTTACCCTTTCCCTATCCCCAAACCTAAGCCTAAGCCAAAGCCTAAACCTAAACCCAAACCTGATCCTAAGTCTAAGCCTAAGCCTAAGCCCAAGCCTAAACCAAAGACTAAGCCTAAGCCTAACCCTAGGAGACGAGAACATAGCATTCATGTCAAGATATTATCTCTGTTACCAATTTAGAGTAGGATTGTAGAGTAGGGTTGCTAAAGAGACTTGTAGCATAGAATTATAGATTAGAGTTGTAATTAATAAAGTTTCTGAAACATCAACTCACTTGGAAGATTCTCCTCCTTCTGACCCCTTCAGAAAATTCAACATTTTTTTCTGAATTACCAATTGTTTTTTATTGGTACTAAGTCACACATATGGCTTTTTTTGTATGGTTTCATAAGTGAGCAGGGCTCTTCTTCATTCATCCTCTCCAGACCGCACTGCCTTTGGAATATGACCCACTGGCTGGTTATGGCACAGCTGTGGTATTTCTAGTTGAGGCAGAAAGGGCAATGGCATTTGAAGGCAAAACCAAAAGAAAGATTGAGGCGGCCTAAACATCGTGTGCAGATGCAGGCCTTCAGCTGTGACTGGAGAGCAATGGGGTTCCTGCCACTTGGATTTGTATCCCTAAATGCAATAATCTCTTTGGCTGGAGGAGAGCCTTGCTCAAGTGAGAAAGCAGAAAGATCAGAGAGGGTGCTCGGGAAGGTCTCCTGTGGCGCAGAGCTGTCAGCGCCTGTGAGGTGAGAGCGGGCCCGGCCTTGCCCGGGCTGGAGCCCCAGCAGAGCCCCGGCAGAGGCCGGAGCAGCCTGAGCCCCGGCAGAGGCAGGCTGGAAGGAGGCCCTTGGAGCTGCAAGAGGCAGCAGCCGGGCCCTGGGTGCCTCTTGCTGGGAGCGGGCGAATCCTCTGCTCTCAGAGCCCAGGCGGCAGCTGGCTGCTGCCGAGGGGAAGCGCAGCCGTGCTGGGCACAGCCCGGCCTGGGGGCCATGGCCGTCTGGAGCGTGCCCAGGAGCAGAGAAAGGCCAAGGGCAGCCGCGGGCCGCTGGGCTGCCTGAGGATTCCTCCTCTTCTGCCGGCTGCCCTGTGACTCCTGGCAAAGGCCAGCAGTGTGTGCAGCACTCTGGGCACCGGGGCAGGGAGCCGGGCTGCTCGGCAGGCTGGAGCACAGGGCAGCTCCTTCAGGCCCGGCACTTGTGCCAGGCAAGCGAGGCCAGCGTGAGGCAGGGACAGCTTGGCAGGGCCCATCTGCAGGAGCCAGCGCCTCACGCAGCTCTGGGAGGAAGCGCCTGCAGCCCTGCAGTTCTGCACTGAGCCAGAGCAAAGGTGTGAGATGCAGAGTGTTTGGCAGAAATATTCAGGCCCAGCAGGCCAGCCTGCTTTGTGCTCTGTGGTGCACAGCAAGCGCTGTGCAATGCAGCTCTGAGCTGCTGGGAGAGAGGCAGTCGGGGATTTGCCTGAGGTGAGTCAAGGGCTTAGCTGAAAATGTAATGAGGAAAATTGAAAAGTGCAGATGGGTCGAGGGCCCAGCTGGGAAGAGAATTGGGATAGTAGAAGATTGCATATTTTAGTTAAGATTTTAAAATGAGGTAAGAAGCTAAGTTAGTAATACAGGTAGCAGAAATCATGTGCCTTAGTTAAAGAGTACCAAATATATTAGGAACATAAAGCTAGGAGTGACAGGGATAGAGGAAGCAATTGTGAAGAAGCTGAGACCATAGAAAGACCTTGCCTTAAGAATAATTGAACAGTTAGGAGAGGCTTGGACCATGAGCAGCAGGTCAAAAGGTCTTGCCAACTGGCCATGGGAGGAGAGTTCACCATGAGGAAGACTGCTTTCTTCCTCCCATACAACCACTCCCTCATTTCAAAATCCCACCAATCCACTTAAGGGAATACAATTGCGCAGCTGTAATAGATATTCAGCTGATAAAAATGCGAAGCAGGCAGGTAATAATTATGTATTTTGGGTCCTTAGAAACCTAATGTAAATCCTTTTCTGTAGAAATAGAGAGCAGGAGTCTGCAACTCCTTGCACATGTCTCTGGAAACTAGTTCACATGTGACCAGGGCTGCAATAAATACCCTTCTTTTCTACTATAATTAGTTGAAGGGTCATCTGTCCGTGCTTCAAGGGTTATGCTGGAGTAGTGAACTGATTTGGATGGGAGCAGAAGAGTTTCAGCAGGCAATTTTTGGAAGAGATGGAAGGCTCTTTTGACTGGGAAAGAGGGTAAAGCCATTTGGAATGGAGAAATGATCCCAAAGTCCATCCAATTGTATCTTTGTGTCTGAATTGAAATCAGAATGATTATAGATAGCTTCATGTAATTTGTCTACAAATTTATCAAAGTCTTCATTCTTTCTTTGACAAATCTGTGTAAAAGACATAGTGTGTAACTTATCTGGAAGTGCAAGAAATGCATTACATGCTAGTTGTTGGCTCATCTGTAAGACTTGATCAATGCTCCTAGCCTGGGCAGTGGCAGTAGCCCCGGGCCCTTTGCCAAGTAACTGTTGTGCTGTTAAACCATACAGAGGATCACCCTGCACTCTAGCTCTTGCAGCTTCTTGAGCACACTTTTCCTCCCAGCTTTTATGAAACATCACCTGCTGATAGGGTGGCATTCTAAGTCTTATTAGGGTATGCACATCAGCTGGAATTAATGCGTTAGATGGAAAAATATACTGCAGAAGTGACTGTGCAAGTTGGCATTTTCAACCAAATTGTGAAAATGCAGCTCTCATCTTTTCTAAAATCTTCCAATCGAAAGGTTCTCAAACTCTACTTGCAGCATTAGTTACTACAAGAAAAGCTTCTACATCATTGGAGAGAAAAGTCCCTTCTACAATAGCTTCTGCAATAACTTTTTTCTACCTTTGTTTCTCTTTGGTGGAGATAAAACTTGGCCTGCAATTCCTCAGAAAGGATTAGGAGGACCATGCTAATTTGGGAAATTGACACTGTTTGCCCCTAGCATTCAACAGATGCTTGACATCAGGCACAAATTCCAACGTCCAAAATGTAGTGAGCATCTATTAGGCTCAGACTGCAAGGATAATGTAGAATTGTGGAATTGGCCTTCGGTTATCCTGGCATCACTTTTTACACCAGGATTAGCTTCATCACAGGCCCTTACATCATTCAAACGATTGGCTTGTTGGACAGGAAAACAAATTAACATTACATCTGCAATCCGGAATGAGCTTACCACTGATGTAGGTAGCATACACCACGCTGTGTTACAGGATAGGACTGCTATAAATTTTTTGTTGCTAGCACAAGGAGATGAGCGTGAAGATTTTGAAGGGATGTGTTGCATGAATCTCTCTGACCACTCTGGATCTATTGACAAGAAATTGTCATTGCTTAAGGAGAATATGAAAAAGCTCACGGTGGTTGAGAATTCTTTTGATGAGTGGCTAAAGTCCTGGGGAATAACAGGCTGGCTCAAGGATTTAGTACCCTTTGGCATAATGATACTTTGTCTTCTTTTTTCAATTCTGCTTGTAGTGCCTTGCTGTGAAGAAAATAATTGAGCGTGCTTTTAAATCAGTCTGGCTTGTGCAAAAACAAAACCGGGGAACTGTTGAGAGTTTTTTGCAGATTGAGGAGTTCTTGCTAGACAAGGGCCATATTCAGCCGATGCACAATCCAACCTGCTTGTACTAATGGACAATGGACACATTCACAAACAATGGATAATGGACATATTCAGAAATGGGGTTTGTATATCCTTGAGAAAAATACAAGAAGAGTCATCAGGACTCAGCAAGTTTGACAGCAAGCTTGGGAAAGAAGGAAAAAATTGAACCATGAGTGGGCCAGAAGAGGACAGCAAGACGCATGAAAAATTAGGTGATCCAATCAGCATTCTATTTTAGATGTGTAAACAGCTAGGATTATAATCATGTATTAGCTAGAGACACGTGGACAGTAGAGATTTATTATAAATATAGTCTTTTTAGGGATAATAAATTTGGCCTCACTGGATCATATTGGTTGTGGTGTGATATCCCTGAACCTCCGCACCCCGCACAAGGGCAGCTGGGGAGGCCCAGCCTGGGCAGCAGCAGAAAGGAATTTCCCTGGCAGGGCAGGGCTGTGGTGCAGCACGTCCCCAGCAGGAGCCTGGAGCAGCCCAAGGCTCTGTGTGGGCAGGCAGGGGCAGGCAGGAGGCAGAGCTGTCAGCAAAGGAAGGGCCCAGCCAGGTGGGGCAGCCGGGGGATGCCGACAGCCTGCAGGGACAGAGGCGCAGGGCAGGGACACCGTGGGACAGCCGGGGCTGCACAGGGCACAGGGATGGGCAGCAGCTGCGAGACAGCCCTGCCAGAGCCAACATGGGCAGCACTTTGGCCATGGCTGCTGGGCCTGGGCCTGAGGCCACGATGGGACAAGTGACCCTTGCAGGCCTGGGGCCTCATTGCCTCCTCGTCCCTGCTCAGACGCCTGGCAGGGGCCGACATGACAAAACTAAGCTCACAGATGTTGCAAAAGCAGGGGAAAAAGTCAAGGAGGAAGACACAACTTTGGGGGCAAGATATGAGGGACATGGCATGGACACTTCAGAAAACAACCAAAAAAAGAAAAAAATCTTTCCCATAGTCAAAGCCATCAAAATGCAGGCAGGCCATACGCCAGCAAGTGCAGGCACATGCAGCAAATCTTGCCAAAATTGGTCCCCACTGAAGGCCAAAACAGAAAAGAAGGACCTACAAACACGCTGGAATGGAGACGCCATCAAAAGAAATTGCAATTGGAGGAGAGAAAAAGAAAATTTGGGAAATTTAGTGACTCTAAGAAAATGGCCCGGGATTATATCAGGTGCATTGCAAAGGACCAAAACATGACAAAACTAAGCTCACAGAGGTCTCAAAAGCAGGGGAAAAGGTCAAGTAGGAAGACATAACTTGGAGGGGAATATATGAGGGACATGGCATGAATAATTAAAACAAAAAAAACCAAAAAAAAATCGTTCCCAAAGTCAAAGCCATCAAAATGCAGGCAGGCCATACGCCAGCAAGTGCAGGCACATGCAGCAAATCTTGCCAAAATTGGTCCCCACTGAAGGCCAAAACAGAAAAGAAGGACCTACAAACACGCTGGAATGGAGACACCATCAAAAGAAATTGCAATTGGAGGAGAGAAAAAGAAAATTTGGGAAATTTAGTGACTCTAAGAAAATGGCCCGGGATTATATCAGGTGCATTGCAAAGGACCAAAACATGCCAAAACAAAGCTCACAGAGGTCTCAAAAGCAGGGGAAAAGGTCAAGTAGGAAGACATAACTTGGAGGGGAATATATGAGGGACATGGCATGAATAATTAAAACAAAAAAAACCAAAAAAAAATCGTTCCCAAAGTCAAAGCCATCAAAATGCAGGCAGGCCGTACGCCAGCAAGTGCAGGCACATGCAGCAAATCTTGCCAAAATTGGTCCCCACTGAAGGCCAAAACAGAAAAGAAGGACCTACAAACACGCTGGAATGGAGACACCATCAAAAGAAATTGCAATTGGAGGAGAGAAAAAGAAAATTTGGGAAATTTAGTGACTCTAACAAAATGGCCAGGGATTATGTCAGGTGCATTGCAAAGGACCAAAACATGCCAAAACTAAGCTAACCGATGTTGCAAAAGCAGGGGAACAAGTCAAGGAGGAAGACCCAACTTAGGGGGCAAGATATGAGGGACATGGCACGGACAATTCAGAAAACAACCAAAAAACAGAAAAAAATCTTTCCCAAAGTCAAAGCCATCAAATGGAATGGCATGCCATCAAGGGCAGGGACATGCACCAAAGATTTCCTCTATTGGTTCCCATTGAAATCGCAAGATTCCTTTTCCATTCCCGTAAGGAAATTTCATTTTCTTTTCGGGAAGGGAAACGGAATCTTGCGAATCCCAAAAGAAAGGCTAACAAACACTCCGGAAAGGAGATAGGTTCAAATGAAATGCAATTGCAAAAAGCAGAAACACGGGAAATTTAGTGTCTTCAAAAAATAGGCTGTGAGGAAATCAGCTGCATTGCAAAGGACCAAAACATGCCAAAACTAAGCTCACAGATGTTGCAAAAGCAGGGGAAAAAGTCAAGGAGGAAGACACAACTTAGGGGGCAAGATATGAGGGACATGGCATGGACACTTCAGAAAGCAACCAAAAAAAGAAAAAAAATCTTTCCCACAGTCAAAGCCATCAAATGGCATAGCATGCCATCAAGGGCAGGGATATGCACCAAAGATTCCTCTATTGGTCCCCATTGAAATCGCAAGATTCCTTTTCGATTTTGCCAGTAGGAAACCACAGTTTTCTTCAAGAAGAAGTTTGGAACTCACTGAGCCACAGATAACAGCATTCTAGAAATCTGCAGAACAGGTTTAGAAAGACTGAATATTTTGGCTAAAGACCCCTGAAATATTTCTAGAAAGTCTGAAGTTAATGGAAAATGGATGTTGGTATCCTTCAGTGATGAACATTAGCCAACACTCTGGCTTTGTGTTGTGCACCTGAGGCCAAACAAAAGTATTGGACTGGCTGATCTGAGCTCTTTTGATCTCAGTAAAGAATCCTTCAAGCCACAGGAAAAAGGTGGCAATGCTCCTTTTTGCTGGCCAACCCAAGGTTTCCCAGTACAGCCATTTGCCCAGGCAGCCCAGAGCAGTGGTCACAGTGCCAAGGCTGACAGAGCTCAAGAAGAGTTTGGACAATGCTCTCAAGCACATGGAGTGACTCTTGGGGTCACTGCACATGGCCAGGAGATGGACTCGATGACCCTGATGGGCCCTTCCAACTCAGCATATTCCATGATTCTATGACCCTTATTCACACCGTGAGGTAACTTCATGTTCCCTTTAGTTTCCACTCTTGCGTGGTTTCACCTTTACAGCCAGACACAAAACGGTTTTCCTGTTTTGGGAGGTGAAATGAAGATCATTACTTGTGTCCTTGTGGCAGTCCTGAGCAAGCTTCCCTGCCACGTGTGGCAGCCTCTCAGCCCTGGGGGTGCCTGCGAGCTGGGTGACTCCAATTCTCTCCACCAGGGACAGGAGGAGTTGGGCCGCACACTCGCGCACCGGGGCGGGGCGGCTGCTGGGGAGGAGAGAGCAAACCCTGGGCACAGGGACAAGGAGCAGCGGCAGCGCCGGCCTTGGCCAGAGCTGCTCCCTGCCCTTGCTGGGGGAAGGAGCCTGGGCTCTCCCTGCACCTTCAGACACCTGCACAAGGCTCTGTCCTCAGCTAAACACAAAGGTAGCATTGCACACTAGGCCTGCCTGCACGGAAGAGGGAGGAATTCAGTCTCCCTGCACTGTCTGATACTCAGTTTCTTTCACAGTATTTACTCGGAGAAAGATTAAAGTAATAGATGACATATGAATAATTTAGAAATTAAGGACAATTGATGCTGACCCATCAGAGGGCACCCAGTACACAGAGCTACAGCAGGACTGAGGCTCTTTCCACCCATTTATCCCCAAATCTGCAGACCTCTGGAAAATAACAAATGCAGGGAAAACACGTGGTGGGCTGTGAAGTTGCAGAATATCCAGCAATGCAGCCTGTTTCTGCTGTGGGGCTTGGCAATGGATCCATCTGAATGTTTTACCCTATTGCAAAGCTGAGGAAAGGGTGGCAGGCAGTTTAGCCAGGCTGTCCTGTTCTAGAGAGTGTCTCTTGGGAACTATCAGGCCCAGCACCAACATTCAAGGCAGCATTTGCTTCAACTGTGCCATGGCTGTCAGCCTGTGGAGGTGCCTGTAAAGTGGTTCATCTTCTCAAGGCTAACGTGAAACATCAGTTTGCATAGAAAGTAGAGTTCTAAGGCCAGGACAGTCATACAAGACTCCTTTGGCAGGAGCTGCACCTGCTGTGCAGGCTGTGCCTCGCCCAGAAGATTGTCCCCCATGTGCTCCATGCCCCAGGAAGGACCCTCCTCATTTCTCAAGTTAATGGCATCATGATGTTATGTTTGCCCATTTATCCCATCATAAAAAAAGCCAAACAATATTAAAAGTAGTAACAATTTTATTTAAATAGTTAAAATAAAAAAAAAAGATATAAAATTGGATACAATATAACTTGAATAAAATAAGGGATAATTTGGTTCCAATAATAGCGCATAAGCAAAAGATAACCACGGGGTACAGAGTTCTTGGACCCTTGCCACCTCATACAAGCTTGCCAAGTGAAAATCACCCCTTATATGTCATGTGTACATGCCATCTCCTCCCATTTTCAGTTTGTCATATCTCTATCTCCATCCTCATTACCACCCTTATCACGTATGTGCCACCATTCAGTTTGGTGGTCGCACAAGTCTTTGGGGGTTGTTTTGGATGAAGACCTCTCCTCTTCCTCTTTGTCCTTTAATTCACCTTTGGTTACACATGCGCACCAAGCCAAGACTAACGTATCACTGCATCTACATATCAAGGCAATAAATCCCTTATAATTAGCATTTTCTGGGACCGAACCAGGTTCTTAGTCATTTTTAGCAACTGTATCTCACCTTCTTTCCTGTGGTCCTTGAGAACATCTGCTGGGAAGGGGAGGGGGCCCCTCCTCTCCCTCTCTTCTTTGGCATTACAACTTTTTAACTATTTTACTGTATCAATTTTTATCAGCACGCATCATACCTATTTATCACAAATCCCCCATTTCTCTTCTTGATCATTATGATTCATGCTGTATTTAAAAAGCTGTGCCCTGATATCTTTTATATTTTTCAGAATTTTGGTTTTCTCGTTGTCTCTTTTCAGCTTCAAACTTTTCCAGCATTTCTGTTACTGCTTCTAGTCTTTCACACTCTCTTTCAAGTGTAGTTAGCATTTCCTGGTCTACTTCAATCTTTTTAAGTCCTTGTTCTTTAACATGGGTCAACTTAGCTTTTAATACCATTATAGATCTTGGTTTTCCTTTTTCTGCTGATTCTGAATCTAGAGGCATTGTTGTAATCTGCATCCCCTGAATCACTGAGTGAATTAGCCTAATAAAACACAAAATCATACAAGGAAGAAACAGAAGTCTCAGAATTGAGCATAACAACATGAACTCTAACTTTTTCCTCCAAACACTTCCAAAGAGGTTACCCCACCAATCTGCTTTCAAGATTGAATTCCACTTTTGTACTGGCACATGAGCTACTGTTTTAATTTCCTCTGCAAGTTCTGTTGTAGCTTCCCCATAATCATCAATTTCTACACAGCACTCAAATTCATTAAATCTCCCACAAACTCCTCCTTCTTCTGCTAACAGATGGTCTAAGGTGATCCTGTTTTGGTACACAAATGCCCGCACTTGTGTATATTGTCTGGCCAACATTTTTAAGGCACCAGAGGTGTGATTTGACACCACCTCCACTACTGCTTGGAGTCTTATTAATCTATTCAGCAGGTAAATTGGGGTCCTATATCCCCATGAATCATCCTGAGCCCATGTTGCTGGGTCATAATATGCTATAATTTGTTCTGCAGGCCATTCGTCCTCCCCCCATTTTTGATTCCCTCCTGCTGTTGGAAAATTTAAATTTAAATCTCCTTTACTCCACTGCAGGGTTTCATACAGTGGAGTTCCAGCATATTGCTCCTAGACCTCAGTAGAACAAAGAAGGAGGGTTGTATTACTCCCAAAATACAGGTTCTTCCCCATTTTTGAGGTAACTCACTGTATACTCGTTGCCCACAAATCCAATATATCCCATCTGGGGCTTTCCATTTCTTATCAGTTTTCTCTAGTTGTTCCCAATAAGACCTCAGGCTGTCGATGGATTGGTAGGGGTTAGCTCCAGGACTTCTGTACCAGCATAAATTAATCTGTTCATCCCATTCACAATTTATTTCTTTTATTGGTTCCCAATATCCAACAGGGTTTTCAGGTCGCCAAATTTTTGAACAATTATCCATATTAACCACCAATGTGGATTTACAAGGAGTATGCCCTACTATTTTATTAAATTTCCTTCCTTCTCGAGTTATACAAATGGTTCTAATTACCTGATGGCTTAAAATCCATCCTTGAGGTCTCTTCGATGTTCCAGAAATTTGGGTGTGGTTCCACTTTAAAAATTGCTCTGGAGCTAAGCTCTCACCTTTCCATGGCCATCTTTTACCCATTTTTAGACCTCCACAAATCCAACATTTGGATAATTCCAATTCTGTAGCAATCCTTTGCATCAATCCCACAAACCGATTCTTATTTGAGGCTGGCAAATCCCAATCTTTGTAGTACTCTTTTAGCTGTTTATACAATTCAGCTAATTCTCTTGACTCTTTTCTCCTGTTCTTTCCTCTATTCTCCTTTGTTTCTTTTTCTTCTTTTATTTTCTCTTTCAATTTTTCTCTTAGTGCCTGGCCTCCTATTCCTATACTTGGATCATCTCCATTATCATTTCTTTTAAAACAAAAAAACCTTTCATATTAAGGGCCAATGTGATTACCATGGGGAAAAGGAGCTCATCCATTATATCCCCAATTTTTCTCTACCCAATACACCTTTCCTTCCTTAATACAAACATCTATAACACTGCTGTGATTGTAGCAGGCAGAACTAACATACAGGTGTGTTACACACACAGATTCCACCTTGTCCTTAATCCACACAGGTTGATTGCAATAGTCACAAATGTTGAAATTGCTGGGACTTGGTTTTTGCCCTGATTGCTTTTTCATTGCTGAAACTCTTTCCAGTGTGGCTCTCTGGCTTTGGCCAACTGCCAAGGGTACCAGAATGATCACAGTGAAAATAATCCTCAGGAAATCTACCTTTCTACCTTTCTCAAGGGCCCTTGGGTTGAAACCAAGGGCCAAGATGCCAGTCTTCTCGGTAGCAAAGGTAATATCCCGGGATCTAGTCACTGGTCCTTTTAGTTTCCTTGGTACCCATAGCCCCACAGAGTTTGCTTGTCTCCTTTTAAAGGCCATTTCCGAGTTCTAGCTTGTTAAAAAGAAATAATTAAAATGAAAAGAACAGGGAAAAGATTAGGCTGGAGTACCATAAACCTGTATTTTCCAAAATTTCAGGGATGTGCCAACCACAATAAGATTTTTCTAATTATTTTCTGCTTCCAGGGCGGGGAGTTCATTAAGTTGCCGCCTCCAATATGCACACTCACCGTGCCAATGTGCCCCTGAAATGCACCTACGTTGTGGTATATAGACTTCTTCTTCCCCACAACTATCAATTTTGAGACACTGGTCTATAATATTATGAGCTGCTCATTCTCTTATTTGTGCTATAGTCAATATAGCAAAAATCAATTGATCTAAGTTCTCTATTAATCCAATTGCTGCTGGAAGGGTCTAGTCTCAAAGGTATCTAAAAAATCACTAGCAATGCATTCTATAATTAGCTGAATAAATACATAACCATAGCAAAGCAAGCAAATCAATTGTCTCTCCTTCTCTTCCCTCTTACTTTCCACCATAAGTTAAAGCGAAGTGTGCAAACAATTCATATCCAGGGATGACACCCTAAACCATGTTTACTACACTCCCAACATTTTACTTGTCTCTGAGCTCTTTTAGCAACAGGTGTTATCAATCTCAGTTTCTGGAATTGCAATTTTGTAATCAGTTCTAATAATGTTGCTGGTGGGTGATCCTGGAGGAGATCTTTGATCTTTTTAGGCCGTTCACACTGATTCAGAAAGTCTTTTTATTCTTTTCCACCGGTGCTCTTCTGCGTCTGCGCTCAAGGGAATTGCGGTCGGCAGCCACTCCAGAGTGCCTAGTTCATTCTTAATAAATCAGGGTTAATAAAAGCAACTTAAATCCTACTGATAGTGGAGCCCTGGAAAAAGTTAAAGATAGAATCTAAAATGTTAGGCTTTGTGCTTTCCCAGATCAACTGCACCTGCGTAAGCAGTATGATAAATTATATAATTGTTAGATGTGATGTTTGTTTAGTAATTAAATGTAATTATTACATAACCATGGGAAGAATAATGAGAAACTATGTTGGAAATTCAGAGAGGGGTTAAATTTATGGATACAATAGAACAACATAAGTTTAATAATTAACATGAAAGTTATGTAAAGATAGAGTATAAAAACATGATCATTTTGGATGTATGGTCGGAATCAGATTTGGGTTGAATATACCCTGATTCCCAGAGCTCTTCAATAAAAAGCACCGCATATAATCCCCCATGATTATGTGTTTTTGAATGCTAACACTACCATATTATCATATTAGTGGAATTACATGTTCTAACAGTATTTTAGTTACTGTTTGAACTGTAGCCTGAGCTGCTGGAAATGCTTCAACCCACTGAGTTAGTTGATCTATTATAACTAACAAATATTTCCACCAACCCACTTTAGGCAATTCTATACAATCAACCTGGATCTTTTCAAATAGCCTGAAGGCTGTTTTGCATCCTCCAGAGGGAGGGCTTCTTAACGCTTTCTTATTTACCTTTTGACAGGTGAGACACCCCTGGGTAATTTGCTCTCCAATTTCAAACATCCTTATACACCCATAAAATTTAAAAAGTGATCACAAAAGGTTCTTGCTCCCCAGTGTGTCTGTCTATGCAAGTTATCTAAGATCTAATGTGCCACTGGTTTTGGCATCATAATCTTGCCATCAGGAAAAACTCACTTTCCCTCCTTAAATGTTACTCCTACTTTCCTTATAGCTGCCAGTTCTTCTAGTGGAAGGGAAAGCGTCTCTTGCTGAATTTCTATTTTTTGTTAGGTGATGATTTCAGTATCTCCCTTTCTTAAGGTTGTTCTTCTTTTGCTTCTTCATCAGCCAAATTATTTCTCGGACTCTAATATCCCTCCCTCTCTGGTGTCCCTTTACATGAACTACTGCTATTTTCTTTGAGCCTTTTAAAGCTTCAAGTATCTGAATTATTAATTCCCCGTTTACTAACCCTTTCCCTTGAGTGTTTATAAGTCTTCTTTCCTTCCAAATTTTTATAAAAGTATGTACTACACTAAAAGCATATTTGGAGTCTGTATAAATAGTCCCTTCTTGCCCTTTTAGTATTAATAATGCACAAAGTAATGCATAAAATTCACAGGCTTGTGCTGACCAGGAGGGACGGAGGGGACCAGACTCCTTTACCCTAAACTTTTTCCCACTTCACCTGAATGCCAACCTGTGTCATTAATTTCTAGATTATCTTCTTCAGTTAAAGAATAAATTGTAAGTTTTCCTTCACAGGGTTTTATCCGCAAATTTAAGGCTATTATTAAATCTCTGCCTAACAAATTATTCTCGGCCTCTGGTATCAACAATAAATCATTTACTCCAAATTTGTCATCTGTTTCAATTTGCACTCCTTTTATTACAGGGAAGCCTCTCCCATAATTCCAATGACTGAAACTCACTCACGACATATCTCCCTGGGGTAATTTTGTCACTGTCAACCAAGAAACTCCTGTATTGACTAAAAATATAACTTCTTCACTCTGAGGACCTATTTTTAGCTTTATTATCAAGGGCTCTTTTGGTTGTATTTTGGTCCTCTTCATTAAACAAAACTCCTGACCTCTCTGATTCTCCTGAGTAGTTTTCTCATCTTGCTGTTTCTTTCTGCAATTTTTTTGCAGGTGCCCCTTTTTATGACAATAAAAACAGGTGTGTCCTGCACCCTTCAAAGTGGGGCAAGAATTTTTTTAAGTGTCTTTTCTTGTGGCGGGAAAAATGCACAGGTCCTGTGTTCCTAAAAATAGATCCTGACATCGGCTGTTTGTTTTTCCCTGCAGATTTTTCTGTATTCAAAGCTGCCTGCATTTCGTGAACTGCTGCTACCAAAATTCTGGCATCTGCTTTCTGCTTTTCCTCATCTCTGTTCACAAACACCCTTTGTGCTTCTCTCAGTAATTCTTGAAGTCCCCTGTCCTGCCAGTCTTCTAATTTTTCCAGATTTTTCCTGATGTCACTGCAAGACCTGGTCACAAACTGAATTTTTAACAGAACCTGCCCTACTGCAGTATCAGTATTTATACCTGAATATAATTGCAAGTCTCTTTTTAATCTTTTTAACCATTCTGCTGGGGACTCATATTTTTTCTGATGCTCACTCAAAGCTTTTCCTATATTATGTCCCTTAGGCACTGCCCTCTGAATTTCTTGATTTTCTTCTCTTTGGGATCCCCATTCATCCCAAAACTGTATTATCATTCCCAGTGGGCTGTCCTGAGGAACGCTCCCCCACTGAGAACCCCCTTCACAGTTCCCAGATACCTCAAATTTTTCACACACTGCAAATTTTTCACACAATCCGCAGCCCCTGGGTCAAGGAACTTACTCTTTCCCTGAACCATTTCTGGCGGCAACAAACTAAAAAATCCCTGGTACCAGGAGAGTCTTAGTTTCCCACACTCACCTCGTGACTCAACTTCCTCACTTACTACTCTGTCACACTGCCTTTTCAATCTACCTGTTCCACTCCTATCTCTCCCTCTGCAATCTACTTGTTCCACTCCTCTCTCTCCCTCTTTCTCTATCTATTAGCCCCATCCTCTCACCATCTAATCACATACTAAATTGCCTGCTACCAACCCCTCCAAGGAAATTGAACCTATTCATTCACTCTCTTTCTCAGTCTCCCTACTGAGTAAATCCCTCCTGCCCAACGACCTTCCTACAGGTGCCTGGACCAGGGATCCCCTCCTTCCCCCTGGGTCAAACCCTCCCAAAATGAAAAATTCATTTTTCTTTCACTTCCCTCCTTTTCTGGCTGACCTCTCCCCAGCCCAGCCCAGCCGGCTCTGGCCCCACAGCTCTGCTCAGGCCAGGCTGCTCTGGGCACTGCCCCACGGCCTCAGCCCCTGGCAAGGGCACAGCAGCAGCTGCAGCTGCCCCAGGACTCAGCCCCAGCCATGGGGGAAGGTGCTTGGCCAAGGCCAAAGGAGGCTCCCTGGCTGCCCTGCTGCCCTCGGGCTGAGGTGCTGAGAGCTCTGCAGCCCCTGCTGCCATCCCATCTGCCCAGGGCAGCACAAGAGCTCCGGCCTTGGGGCCCTCATGCTCCAGGCCCAGGGCCCAGGCCAAAGCTGGGGCAGCCACAAAGCTGTGCCCATTTCTGTTCATTGCTGCTCTGATGAGGATGGATCCTCAGCCACTTGGAGGTTGCTGATGAATTTAATTACTCCAGTGGCCTCTTCTTTCTTGAGCTCTTAAGTTCAGGAATTCAGTGAGAAAAGCACATAAATATTTGTTCAAAACACCTGAACATGAAAAGTCCCTAGGAATAATTTGTTTTCAATTCTCTTATGGTTAATTATGCACATTCCAGAAGTATATTGAAAGTCAATATATGGTATTGAAAACAAGACGGAAAAAATTGTTTTGTCCTGTTTTCTTTTCCTGTTTATAGATAGATTTTCAGCAATGCGCAATTGATTTTGACCCCCTGCACCTTCTAATGCAATTTGAACATATATGAAAATCAAGACCCTTCATGCCTGACAATCAATTAGACCTTATCCCCACTCCCTCCCCACCATTTCTCTCATCAGACCCCTGGCACTCCTATGGATCAGGAATGGTGTGGCCAGCAGGAGCAGGGCAGGGATTCTTCCCCTGTGCTCAGCACTGCTTGGGCAGCTCCTTGAGTGCTTTTGCAGTTCTGGGCCCCCAGTTTAGGAAGGACATGGAGGGGCTGGAGTGTGTCAAGAGAAGGGCAACAAGGCTGGTGAGGGGTCTGCAACACAAGTCCTGTGAGGAGTGGTTGAGGGAGCTCAGGTTGTTTATCCTGGAGAAGAGGAGGCTCAGGGGACACAAGGTGGTATCAGGGCAAAGATTGGACTTGATGATCTCCAAGGTCTTTTAAGACCTTGTTGATTCTGCGATTCTCTGAAACCACCCTTGGAGCAGTTTCACGATGAGCCCTGGGCCTCCTCTTCAGGAGCTCCAGCAGCCCAGGTCCCTCAGCTTCTCCTGCCCGCCCCAAAGCCCATCCTGTCAGTCCTGCAGAGCCTCTGCAGCTCCTCCTCCTTGCCCAGAACAGGGAGCCCCAGAGCCAGACACAGCAGCCCAGATGTGCCCCCCTGGCCTGGGGTGCCTCTGGCAAGGGAGCAGCACCAGGCACTGCAGGAGCCTGCAGACAATTCCTGCAGCATTTGTAGGATGATCCTGCTGCCCAAGGGACGTTCCCATGGGGCCAAGTCAGGAACTGCAATGGGGAGTGGGGCCAGAGAGGAAAGGGCAAACAGGGATGGGCTGTTTGCAGGGGAGGGAACAGGGGTGGGCAAGAGGAAGAAATCTGGATCAGGAAAAAAGAACGAAAGCACAGTTGAAGGAAAGGAAATGCTTGGGGCAGTCTGGGGTGGCTGCCAGACAGCCCTGGCTCTGAGCAACAGCATCTGCAGTGGGACAGAAAACTCCCAGCTGATGGGAGCAAAGTTTCTGGCTGACTGCAGAGGCCAAGAGAAACCTGAGTGGTTTCCCTGGTGTCCCCCAGCCCTCGCTGGCCCCAGGGGCTGATGGCATTTGTGCTCCCTCAGGTTCATGTCCCCACACCAACAGCATGGGGGTGCTCCCCCTGCTCTGTGCAATGCAAACAGGGGCTCCTGAGCCAGTGCTGCCGTGTCTGTGCCTGCAAGGATGGGGCGCCTGTGTGAGCTGGGGCAGAGGCCAGGGCTGCACAGGGGGGATGTTGTGGGCAGCTCCATGAGGACGCTCTGGGACGCTGCCCTGGGCTGTGCAGCGCACTGGGGATGGATCAGCCCCTGCTCTGCTGCTCCTTCCCGTCTGCCCCAGGGCCCTTGCAGAGCCCCAGCCATGCTGTTTGCCCCCAGCCTACCCACGGCCAGCCTGGGGCTGCTCACAGGGCTCTTTCTGTGCTGAGCATTGGCCTGGCCGTGTTCTTGAGAGAGCCTGGGCAAGGAGCCTGGAGCCCCCAGGCCCTGGGCTGAGGCGTCAGCGCTGCCCCAGCAGTGCCCATGGCCTGTCCCTGCTGCAGCCCCGGCAGTGCCACCTCCAGGGCTGTGCCCAGCCCCAAGAGCACTCAGGCCCTGCAGCAACACCAGGGCCACCAGGGCAGCAGGGCAGGGCCACGGCAGCAGCACTGGCAACACCAAGTGCTGCTGCTGCTGGGCACGGCTGCTGAGTCAGCGCTGATCTGCCCCCAGCTCTGCACACAGACATTGCTGCTGCAGCTCCAGAGAAGGAAAAAAAGGGGATCTCCCTTGAAAACTGCTGGGAGATACTTTAGTTCATTTGAAGCCACCGAGAGTGCAGCACCTCATTTACACAGTCTATGACTACAGCAAAGGTGGAAAGAAACAAATATAGAAATGGCACAAACAATGGCATTTATTTCTGGACAATCTTAAAAAAACTAAAACAAAAGAAAAAGACAACACATAAAGCACCAAACCTAACTACTATCAAAGACAACTTGAATTGCAAGCATATTGCAGAACATGACCAGCAGTTTAGGGTTTCTTAAACCATCCAGTCATCAGTGTCCACACTGCAGCCTTGACCTCCTGGTTCCTCAGGCTGTAGATGAGGGGGTTAAGGGCTGGAGGCACCACCGAGTACAGAACTGACAGGGCAAGATCCAGGGAAGGAGAGGAGATGGAGGGCGGCTTCAAGTAGGCAAATGTGCCAGTACTGAAAAACAGGGAGACCACAGACAGGTGAGGGAGGCAGGTAGAAAAGGCTTTGTGCCGTCCTTGCTCAGAGGGGATGCTCAGCACAGCTCTGAAGATCTGAACATAGGAGAAAACCATGAACACAAAACAACACAATGATAAACTGGCAGTAACCACAATGAGCCCAATTTTCCTGAGGTAAGACTTGGAGCAGGAGAGCTTGAGGATGTGGGGCATTTCACAGAAGAACTGGCCCAGGGCATTGCCATGGCACAGGGGCAGGGAAAATGTATTGGCTGTGTGCAGCAGTGAATAGAGAAAGGCACTGGCCCAGGCAGCTGCTGCCATGTGGGCACAAGCTCTGCTGCCCAGGAGGGTCCCGTAGCGGTCGTAGCACATGACGGTCAGGAGGGAAACCTCTGCTGAACAGAAAAAGACAAACAGAAACACCTGAGCAGCACATCCTGAGTAGGAGTCCCTCTGGTGTCCCAGAGGGAATTGTGCATGGCTTTGGGGACAGTGGTGCAGATGGAGCCCAGGTCAGTGAGGGCCAGGTTGAGCAGGAAGAAGAACATGGGCGTGTGCAGGTGGTGGCCGCAGGCTACGGCGCTGATGATGAGGCCGTTGCCCAGGAGGGCAGCCAGGGAGATGCCCAGCAAGAGGCAGAAGTGCAGGAGCTGCAGCTGCCGTGTGTCTGCCAATGCCAGCAGGAAGAAGTGCCTGATGGAGCTGCTGTTGGACATTTGCTGTCTCCAGCCATTGGAACCTTTTGAAGAAGGAATTAGAGTGGTAATTGAGGGGAGATTTCTCACAGAAAATCAAAGTTGTTTCTCATAGACCCTTTCCTGCCACTTGACACCTCCCCCTGTCCATGTCTAGGAGACATTCCTTCACCTTTGTTGCTGGAGCCCCGATTGCTGCTGGCCAATGTTGTGTGAGGAGCTGGACCTTGACCTGCAGGACACCTGGGAATCAGCCCTGACTCCCAGTCAGTGCAGGAGAACAGTGAGGGCAGAGGCCAGTCCTAGTGTTAGGACTTGGATAAAGAATATTCTCCTGTGGCAGAGGACTGCCTGGGTGATGGGACGGGGAATGCAAGAGGCAGAAGATTCTGCGGCACTGTGGAAGAACAGAGTCCAGAGAGGCAGGAGGATTGTCTGAGGCTTAGTGCAGAATGAGGGGAGCTGCTCTGTCCCTCTCTCCTGTTCCAGCTGCCCTGGACTTGCACCTTTCTGAGATCCACTCCTCTGTTACCCTGGACAGCCAGGAGATACAGCTGAGAGCAGAGGGATCCCTGGCACACAAAGTGGCTCCTGCCTTTCCCAGAGTCAGGAGAGTGGGCTCAGTGCCAGCCTCCCAGGCTGCCCTGCCCAGAGCTCCCTGGGCACAGGGAGCTGGGACACCCCATTGCTGAGCTCAGCCTGCACAGGAGGAGCCCAAGGGCTGGACCTGGACCTGCAGCTGGAACTGCCATTGCAGAGAGCCCCTCAGCAATGCCAGCAGCACCTGGGCAAGGCAAGGAGAGAGAGAGAGCCAGGCCTGAGGAAAAGCCGTTCCCTGGCCAGCCACAAAAACCAACAGCGCTGAGTGGAAGGGAAAGTTCTGGGTTTGTGTTGTTTGTTCTGTTCTGGTTTATAAATTTCTTAGTAAAGAGCTGATATTCCTTTTCCTACACTTTTGCCTGGAAGCCACATAATTTTCCAAATTTAAAAATGTAAGAGATGGGTCTTCTTTCCATTCCAGGAATGTTTTTACTTTCCTTGGCTGACATTTCTAATTTAAATGTCAATTAAAGAGTTGCCAACTTCTGGGTTCCAGAGTTGATGGGACAGAGACCTCAAGAGGAGACATGGTCAAGGACTTGGCCATCTCATGCTCTTCCTTTTAAGCCAGTTGGGACACCAAGGGCCCTCTCCTCAGATGGCACTTCTGCTCATGTGGTCGCACAGGAGCTGGCTTTGGTAGAATGTCACACTGTCCCCAGTGTGCCATGGCTGACAGACTGATGGACAGATGGGGCCCTGTCTCTCACCACAAGCAAGGCCTGACCCACACCTGCCACACACAGGTGTTCCAAAATATCTCCAGACATCAAACATTTCCTGTCTCTGACACCCCACCCTGTGCCATGCCCTAATCCCGACTGCCTTGGTAAAGAGCGACGCTCTGGAACCCTCACAGGGCCTCTGTGAGATCATCGTCTGGGGTACAGGGCAGAGGAGGGGTTTGGAACAGGGGACAAGAGAGTCCAGAGCCACCTGAAGGCCGCTGTGGCCATCAGAGCAGTGAAAGTCCAGGGCTCTGCCAGGTTCCTCTGGTGGAGGAAACATGCTGGGGACAGCGTTTGGGGTTTATTCCTTTTGTGGCTTTCCCTGGAAATTGTTCCTTTTTTGACCATTTGGACTCTGAACCTTGTTCCTGTTTCTGTTGGTTTTATTCTCTCTCATTGCTGTTTCAGGAAATTGTTCTTCTCTAAGCCCTTTGGGATCCTTGTGCCCCCATGGGGATGGAGAGGGGCAGTTTTTAGTGGCAGCACACACACGAGTGGGTGCCGATGGGTGGGCACCCCCAGTACCCCCCAGTTCCCCCCAGTGTCACAGCACATTCCCATAGATGTCACCGAGTTCCTGCAGTTGCCCCTGGGGTCCCCGCAGCTCCGCGTAGGTCACCTGGGGATCCTGAAGGGTGGTGGCACGGGGGGACACTGCGAGACACACGGGCTGGGGTTCTGGGTGGGGTAAAACTCATGGGTAACGTGTCCCCCTGCGTGTGTCCTCCCCGTACTCACCCCCTGCCCTCTTGGTGGACAATGTTGGGTTCCCAGGGGAATGGGGGTGCCAGGGATAGGCAGTGGCTGGGTGGGCACAGGGGTCAAAGCTCCTTCCTGGAGTGCCTCAGATTTTGGGGTGACCCAAGGCCCAGCACAGCCCCCACCCTGGGGCACCCCAGGGCTGTCCTGAGAGTTTCTGTTTCCCTGCTCCACACATCCCTGGGTCAGGTCCCCCCATATGGCCTTCCATCCCAGGCAACACCTGATGCCAAATTGCTTGAGACACACTTATACATCTATAGAATAAAAGCAAAAGCATTATTTTCCCAAGAAAGAACAAACTCATCAAAAATCAATCTGACAAGGTATATAATGGTCTGGTTTATAGAACCCATTGCTTTTCCAACAAATCCCTCACAATAAAAACACAAATCACAATGAAATGAGAAGTTTTGGTTCTCTTGCTGCATCCCACAGCAGCTTTATCTCCCTGAGTGTCCAACAGCTCCATGGGATTATTCCCTGCCTGCTGGGCAGCAACCCAGCCCATAAGGAAAACTTTTCTTGACCCATATTTAGGAACTCTCCCTGTGTTTCTCATTTCCACCCTGAAACCTGATTGACTTCCCATTGAAGAAGGGGAGAAGCTCTGTCTATCCTTGGGACAGTGCACAGGAATCTGTGGAAATGCTTGTGTGTGCCTCAGGGTCTGATTCCCTGGTAAATCCACTCCAGCCTGCCCTGAATTCCCCTGCATGGACACTCCCTGCTCCTGCTGTGACACCCCTGTTCCCCAGCCCCTGGTGTGCCACCCCTGCTCAATATTTTCACACTTTCCCCTCTCTTCTGGTGTACACATCCAGAACACACACATTCTTTCCATGAGGTTCCAAAGGGCTGCAGGTTTTGTTCAAGAAGGAGGGTCCAGGTCAGGTTGTTGAGCAGATTGTGTTGTCCTTGCAGTAGTTTTGTGGTTTTTCTCAGTCCCTTGGGCAAAGGGACAAAGTGATCAATTGTTGCATTTCTGGACTGGTTCCCTCTCAGCTGCCCCTGCAGGGGGAGTTTCCAGCCAGCCCTGCTCTGAAAACCATCAAAGGCCCTCTCAGAGCCACTGCTTGGCCTGTCTTTGGGTCTTGTGCTTCTTGCAGGGCTGAGGAAACCACAGGCAGGCCTTTTTCCACCCACAGAATTCTCACCTCTGCAGCAGCTCTAAAAGTGCCAGAATAAAAGCCAAGGGGGCAGGGAAGACCCTCAGGTCCTGGCTGTCACCTAGCGCTGGCCAGAGCAGGGCTGGGCAATGGCCATCCCTGTGCAGTGGGGCTGGGCCATGGCTGGGCCCCACCCTTGCATTGACAGGGGTCCCCAGGATGTGCCACCCCTGGGACAGGCACCCGGCCAGGAACGTGCAGGGACATTTCTGGAACTGCCACCCTCTGGGACAGGACCCCCCATGCCAGGATACGTCACCCCCTGGGACAGGATTCTCTCAGGACAGGACCCCCCTTGATGTGTCCCCCAGGACAGAACCCCGCCCCTTTCCCATCTGAAACTGAGCACAAATGGCCTCTTCCTTCTTGTCTAGGAAAAAGAAAGTGAAAGTGTTGAGGGGACGCAGCCCAACACCCCCATCCCCCACAGCCTGCCCACCCTTTCCTGCGTCCCCCACTCCCCATCTTCCCTCTCTCCTGGGTGCCCCCAACCTGTTCTTTGCTCAGGTGTTTCCCAGGATTGCTGCGTCAGGAATTGGGGATGGGGGTACACTGCACAAAAGTGAGGAAAATAGGGAAATAAGCGAAATAAAGAGAGGAAAAAGTCAAGGGCGGGGGTGGGCACAGAGGCACAGCAACCCAGGACCCCCATGTGATACCTCCCCAGGAAATGAGCACCCCAGGGAGGCAGCGCTGGGCCCTGGGTCACCCCGATTTCTGAAGCACCCTGGGAAGGAGCTGTGACCCCTGTGCCCACCCAGCCACTGCGCATCCCGGGCACCCCCATTCCCCTGGGAACCCAACCATGGGACCCCCATTGCCTTGGTCTCTCCTCCCTGGGGACTTCTATCCCAGAACTGCCATTGCCCAGCACCACCATTGCCTTGAGCCCATCCCATGGGCTGCTTCTTCCCCCAGAACCCCTATTCCCAAGGGTCCCGTTTTTCCCCCTGCACCCCCAACTCCGGCACCCACATGCCACGACACCAAATCCCTGGGGACCCTGTTTCCACAGCACTTCCATCCCTGAATCCCCCTAGGCATGGAGACCCCAATTCCCCTGGACACCCACCCTTGGTTCCCCACATCCCCTGAGCCCCCCACTCCTGGCAACACCATCGCCAACCATGTCCCCAGACTATCCCAGAATGTCCCTGGCCTGTGCCCAGCTTGTGGCCACCCTGCCCCCACCAAGGGCCACCTACATGTGGGGACGGACATGACCTCGCTTCCTTCCCCTTAATCCAAGAGTCACCAGCCAGGGGAGCGGTGGCCACAGCAATGAGTGACAGCAAGTGCACATGGCTGGGGACACCGGGATGGCTGGGAAGGTGGCGCTGCTCCTGTGGGGTGAGTCCCCTGGGCACGGGCCTGACACCCCGGGCATGGGGAGAGGACAGGGCACAGAGGAGCTGTGGGGTCCCCTGAGGTCCCCAGGGTCAGCAGAGCATTGAGCCCAGTGTGACCAGAGTCCTGGGGTGGCTTTTGGGGACAGGAACAGGGCTCAAGAATAGGGGAACTGGGATGTGGGGACAGGGGAGAGAGATGTTGGGACAAGGATGTTGAAGAAGGAACCTTGGGACTGGGGCAGCTGTGGGGACAGGGACACAGTGATGCAGGGACAGGGACAAGAGGACAAGCACCATGCTGATGGGCCATGGGGACAGGTGCCAATGGAATGGGACCATGGGTGCAGGGCCATGGGGATGTGGCTGTGGGGCTGCTGATGTTGACCAGTGTCAGCACAGGGTCCCCATTCCTGAGCATGGGTTGGCCACTGTGTCCCTGCCCTTGAGATATCTGTGCCACACCAATGCCCCCATGGAGACCTTTTGGGGACAGCCCCAACACCCCATATTCCCTGTGCTGCTGTCCCTGCAGTGCCATCCCCCATCCAGCCCTGTCCCTTCGCCCTTTCAGCCCAGACCCTCGGCCTCGCTGGTGAGTCCTCAGGGGATGCCATGACCTGACCCTGCTGTCCTCAGCCCTGCACTGGCCCTGGTAGTCTGGTGTCCCCTGTCACCCACAGGTGCCCAGACCACCCAGCTCGTTGTGGAGTCCCCGTGGAGGCCGGCAGTGCTGTGGGACAGGGTGACACTGACCTGTCAGGGCTCGGGGACTGCCAGTGCTACCACCTGGTACAAGGACAGGGAGCGCTGGGTGCAGGACGGACAGGAAAACATCACTGTCACCAAGAAAGACACCTACTGGTGTGTCAGACCTGGCACCAGGCGCAGTTTCCCCCTGAGAATCTCAAATGATGAGGGATGTTTAGGTGTCCCCAGCCTGGGACCCACGAGATCCCTGAGGGCCCCTGGTGGTCTTTGCTCCATAGGTCACCTCCTGTGTTACCAGAGCTCGTCCCCTGCTCTGGGACATCCCAGAGCATCCCAGAGTGAGAGGATCCTGTTGATGGAATTGATGACCTCTGGTGTATTGGAAAAAAAGGCTCCCAATATTACCAGTTAGATTGTGCCTGGGCCGGTCTGACCCTCGCTGCTGGGCCAAAGGCAGCAACTGCGGTGTGTCACCCCAGAGATACCTTGGCTTGCTGGAGATTGCAGCTGGGCACTGAACAAGTCCAGGCTTGTTAGGAACCCCGCTTACCTCAGGAGGAATAGCTTCAGGCGATGGTGAAGAGAAAAAGGAGAGGATTCTGCTGGAGGGTTTAATGTCCAGAGGTTTATTCCATGGTTGCAGAGGTCTGAATGTGAGCAACTGCTCCAACAGAATCCCGGCCGCATGGTCTCATTCACCTTTTAAGCTCAGGGACAGGGGGAGGGGAGGTACAGGTGAGCCACCAACCAGGTGAGAGGGGCAGGGTCTCAGGAGAAGATGACACCCAGAAAGGCCAATGACCTCTGGGCATAGGGGCATCCTTTGAACTTGACCAACCACACGACGCCTTGCTGGAATGTTCAGCCTGATGGACAGGACTCACTCAGCATGGGGGCAAGGGGGAAGGGAGAGACGTATAGGCACACCTGGGAAAGTGACCTGGAAGGCCAAAATGGGACATTACAGCACACCACAACACTGGTGCACTGAGTGCGACCCAGTGGGGGTCCTGATTTCACCAGGACCCTCCAGATCCCTGTCATGTGATGTGATGAATCCTCTCTGTCTCCGAGACTTGCTGGTACTGCAGGCACTGGGGCAGGCGCTACTGGAGGGGGACACAGTGACACTGTGCTGCCAGGGCTGGTGGAACAACACGGTCACCTCGGTGTCCTTCTACCAAAAGGAGACAGATCTGGAGGTGTTCTCCAATAGCACCGAGCTGTCCCTGTCCCCTCTGCAGCTGAACCACAGTGGCCACTACAGCTGCAAAGGCCAGGTGGAATACTGGGTGTGGAAGGAGTCTGCGCTGGTGACAGTGACAGTGCATGGTGAGCATCCCAGAGCTGCCACCCTGACACCTCCAGCCCCTTCCAGGGAACTTGGGGTCACAAATCTCCCTCCCCTCTCCTTCCCTGAGCTCTTCATGGTGCAAGTGCTGGAAGGTCCCCGTGATCTCACCGTAGGTTCCCCCCTCACTCTCAGCTGCCTCAGCACCCCCGGGCCCCTGCAACCCTGAGCCCCCCTCCTGCACGTGTTCTACCAGGACGGGCAAGTGGTGGGGGGCCTGCAGGGGTCTTCACCCGCTGTGGGGGTCTCCCACTCGGGGAATTACAGCTGCCAGGTGCTCTCCAAGGGGAGGCCATGTGGAAGAGCAGTGCCTGGCTCTGCGTCACGGTGCGCAATGAGTGCTAGGATGGGTACAGGGAGCCCCAAGAGACCCCTTGGGTCTCCTGCCTGGGCACCTCCATGACCCTCGGACACCTTGCTTGTGTCCCCCCACCTCTGCCCTGTGTCCTCTCACCCCTCCACGGTGTGACCTCATCCCCGACATCCCCCATCACACCCATCCCCCCTGTCCGTACCCACCCACACCGGCTGCCAGCCCCTCCCTGTGCCCTCAGCCCTGTCTGTGTCCCCACAGTGCCCGTGGCCAATGCCACCATCATCCCCAGTCCCCTGTCACACCAGGTGCGTGCAGGTGACCCCATGACCCTGCGCTGCTAGGTGCAGGTGGGTTCAGCCCCTGTCACCTTCACCTGGCTTCACAATGGGCAGGAGGTTGCCTGGGGTGCCCTCCTGGAGCTCAGAGCCATCAATGTGGGCCACCTACCAGTAAGTGGCCACCAACCAGCTGGGACAGGACGGCACCGTGTGTTCTGGGCACTCAGCCCTGAGCTGGCACTGACAGTGAAAACACGGGGACACAGGGACACAGGTGGCGACACACAGGGTCACTAGGGAGTGCAGGACCCCTGGAATGATGGGTGACACCCTGACACCGTGTCCCCCTCTGTTTCTTGCAGTGGCTGCAGGGGTCGGTTGGGCCCTTTTGTTCCTGCACCTGCTTGTGGGTGTCATTGTGACCTGGCATCAGTGGCACCATATGGGTGGATGACAATGGGGAGACAGGGGTCCCAGGGAGCTGTAGAGGTCCCCAGAGTTGGGGAGCAATTAGACAGCACCCACAGCCCCAGAACTGTGATCTTTTCTGGGGGTCCTTTAGGGTTTGGGGAGGTGCTGGAGGATCCTGCAGGGATGTTGGGGGTTCCCTTGGGGGTGTTTGGGTGTCTCTGTCTCTGCCGGGCTTTGGGTTCTTGAGGCTGAGTTGGTCGGGGGCACTGGGGATGTTCATGAATTCTGGGGGACCTCAGGGATGCTTGGGGGTCCTGTGGGAAATTGAGGGCCCCTTGGCTGTTCAGGATTCCTGAGAGGGGTCATAGCCCTCGGATCCCACAGTCACCCCTCCCCTCTTTCCTCTGCAACTGCAAGAAAGCAGCAGGAAAGGTGAGTGGGGGCTCAAACCACACTCTCTCCTTTTACCCCGACCACCACGACCTCCCATTTCTTCCCCCACATCCCCTTTGCTCCTTCAGGGTCCCCCCGGATCCCCCGGCCCCCCCAGAGGAGGGGGAGGTGCTGTACACCCACGCCATGGTCACCAAGAGGGCAGGGGGTGAGTACGGTGGGGACACACACAGAGGGACACCTCACCCACGAGTGTCACCCCACCCAGATCCCACAGCCCGTGTGTCTCGCAGCGTCCCCCCGTGCCACCACACTCCAGGATCCCCAGGTGACCTACGCGGAGCTGCGGGGACCCCAGGGGCGACCACGGGAACCCAGTGACATCTACGGGAATGTGCTGTGACACTGGGGGGCACTGGGGGTACCCACCCATGGGCACCCACTCTTGTGTGTGCTGCCACTAAAAAATTGCTCCTCAACCTCCTTGTGAAGGGAGAAAGATCCCAAAGGACTGAGAGAAGAACAATTTCCTGAAACAGCAACAAGAGAGAATGAAACCACCAGCAAGAGCAACAAGTTTCAGAGTCCAAAGAGTCACAAAAAGAACAATTTCCTAGGAGAGACCCCAACAAGTAACAAACCCTGAACACTCCTCCCAGCATGTTTCCCACGCCAGAGTAACCTGGCATGGCCTTGGATCTTCCTCGCTCTGATGGCCAAAGCGGCCTTCAGAAGGCTCGGGATTCTCTTCTCCCCTCCTCTTCTCCCCTCCCAAACCCCTCCTCTCCCGTGATCATCCCACAACAATGCCACGAAGGCCCTGTGAGGGTTCTGGAGCCTGCCCCTTTGCCAGAGCAGTTGGGATCAGACCATGGCACATGGTGGGGGTTCAGAGACAGGAAAAGTGTGATGTCTGGAGATATTTTGGAACAGCTATGTGTGGCAGGGGTGGGTCAGGCCTTGCTTTTGGTGAGACAGGGCCCCATCTGTCCATCAGTCTGTCAGCCATGGAACACTGGGGACAGTGTGACACTCTGCCAAAGCCAGCTCCTGAGTGGTCGGGGGACCAGAAGTGCCATCTGGGGAGAGGGCCCTTGGTGGCCCAACTGGCTTAAAGGGCAGAGCATGAGGTGGCCAAGTCCCTGATCCTGTCTTCCCTTTAGGTGTCTGTCCCATCCACACTGCAGCTCAGGAGCTGAAATCTCGTTTATGAGCAATATGTGCCAAGAAAGTGGGAATGTTCCTGGAATAGAATGAAGACCCATGTCAAAAATGTTTTCTAATTTCAGAAATGGTGGGGCTTCCAGGCCAAAGTGTAGGAAAAGGAATAACAGGTCTTTACTGGGAAATTTATAAACCAGAACAGAACAAACAAGAGAAACCCAGAAGTTTCCCTCCCGCTCAGCACAGTTGGTTTTTGTGGCAGTTCTAACTGCGGCCAGCAGGGGGCGCTGCAGAGAGCACTCCCGGCCAGCAGGGGGCGCCCCGGTCCAGCTCCATCCCCTCAGGGACCATGGCAGCCTCGGACGGGAGGGAGGAGGGGAAATCGCTCCTTTTGCAAACTCACGGGCACCAATCGCTCCCGGCACCACCACCGGCAGCGGGCAGAAGCCGCCAAGGCAGCAGGTTGGATCCCAGTGCCCACCGGCAGCGTAGCAGTGTCCTGGACTCAGGCACACGCCCTTTGCAACACCTGCGACTGCTGTCCCTGATCCTGAATGGAAGGAAGGCAGCACCTGACCCCAGGCAGGTCTTGGGTCCACAGCAGCCCGTCTAGTGGCTTTACACCGCAATTCCTGCAAACCCTCAGCCTTTCACTCCGTTTTCTTCCTTCAGCCCTGGCACAGCCACTCTGGAAATGTTGAATTGCCCTGGCATGTTGAGGAAAGCTGGTACTCAGTGCTGACTCTGCCAGGGCTCCTCAGGGGGCTCCAGAGCACTTTTGGAGTTCCTGCTCTTCTTGGGCCACTGCTGGTCCCTACACAGAAGCCACAGGGGGAGGAGGAGAAGGAGAGCAGAGCCGCAGCTCTGAGGGCTCTACAGCTGCAGCTGGAGCACAGGGACAGCCCAGGCTGGAAGCAGTGCCTTGGGAGGGCAAAATGGGGCAAAATTGGAGCTGATTGGGCCAATGCCCCAGTTCTGCTCTGGGTGCTGCAGACCGTTAAGGAGGCATTGTAATTAGGGCCGGGGTTCCTAAATTTCAGCCATAGTCCTAAAGCATCCCGCTGCACAAACATCCAGTGCCTCTACTGGCGATTTTGGGCTACACAAGGCAGCACTGGACACAATTTGGGGGTCCGATGCTGCCAGCTCTGCCCACAAGGAGCTTTTTTGGCTGTGTTATGTTTGCCCAATATTCCCATCATAAAAAAACCCCAAACAATATTTGAGATAGCAGCAATTTTATTTGAATAGTTGAGAAAATACATAAATAAGGGATAATTTGGTTCAAATAATAGCGCATAAGCAAAAAAAAATGTGGGGTACAGAGTGAAGGGCTCTTGGACCCGTGCCACCTCACATATGAGCTTGCCAAGTGAAAATTACCCCCTTACATGCCATGTGTTAATATCATCTCCTCCCATTTTCAGTTTGTCATATTTCTATCTCCACCCTCATTACCACCTTTACCGCCACTGAGTTTGGTGGTCGCACAAGTCTTTTGGAGGTCGTCTGATGAAGATTTCGTAGTCTTCCTGTGTGTCTTTTAATTCACCTTTGGGTTACACATGCGCCACCAAGCCAGTACAATGTAAGCCAAGACTAACATATCACTACATCTACATATCAAGGCAATAAATCCCTTATAATTAACATTTTTCTGGGACCCAACCAGAGTTTCCCTTCTGTGTTAATTTTTAGCAACTGTTATCTCTTGCTTTCCTCCTGTTCCTGAACATCTGCAGGGAGGGGGGTGGAGCCCCTCTTCTCCCTTTCTTCTTTGGCATTACAATTTTTAACTGTTTTATTATCCACAAATATTAATTATTGTATTAATATTGATTCCTGTTTCAATTTTTATCAGCATGAATCATACCTATTTACCACAAATCCCCCATTTCTCTTCTTGATCATTATGTTCCGTGCTTTATTAAAAATCTATGCCCTGATATCCTTTATATTCTTCAGAATTTTGATTTTCTTGTTGTCTCTTCAGCTTCAAATTTCTCCAGCATTTCTGTTGCTGCCTCTAATTTTCCAGACTTTTTTCAAATTTGGTTAGCATTTCCTGGGCTATTTCAATCTGTTTAGGTCCTTATTATTTAACACCGGTTGATTCAGCTGTTAGTACCATCACAGATTTTGGTTTTCCTCTTTCTACTGATTCTGAATCTAGAGATATTATTGTAATCTGCATCTCCTGAATCACTGAGCAAATTAGCCTAATAAAACATGGAATCATACAAGGCAGAAACAAAGGTCTCAAAATTGAACAAAACAACATGAACTCTAACTTTTTCTACCAAAGACCTCCAAAGAGGTTATCTCACCAATCTGCTTTCTAGATTGAATTCCACTTTTGTACTGGCTCATGAGCCACCCTTTTAATTTCCTCGACAGGTTCAGTGATAGCTTCTCCATTTTCTTCAATTTCTATGCAGCAGTAAAATTTGTTAAATCTCCCATAAACTCTTCCTTCTTCTGCTAACAGATAGTCTAGGGCAATCCTGTTTTGGTACACAAATGCCCGCATTTGTGTATATTGCCTGGCCAACATTTTTAAGGCACCAGTGGTGTGATTTGACACCACTTCCACTACTACTTGGGGCCCTATCACTCGATTCAACAGGCAAATTAGGGTCCTATATCCCCATGACCAATCCTGAGCCATTGATAGATTGGTAGGGGTTAGCTCCAGGACTTCTGTACCAGCATAAATCAATCTGTTCATCCCATTCACAGTTTTTTTTTATTGGTCTCTAATAACCAACAGGGGTTTCAGGTCACCAAACTTTTGAACGATTATCCATATTGACCACCAATGTGGATTTACAAGGAGTATGCCCCACTACTTTATTAAATTTTCTTCCTTCTTGAGTTATACAAATGATTTCAATTACTTGATAGCTTAGAATCTATCTTTCAAGTCTCTTCAATGTTCTAGAAATTTGGGTATGGTTCCATTTTAAAAATTGTTCTGGAGCTAAGCTCTCACTTTTCCACGTCCATCTTTTCAGCTATTTTTAGACCTCCACAAATCCAACATTTGGATAATCCCAATTCTGTAGCAATATCTTGCATCAACCTCACAAACAGATTCTTATTCGAGGCTGGCAGGTTCCAATCTTTGTAGTGCTGTTTAAGCTATTTATACAATTCAGCCAATTCTTTTGACTCTTTTCTCTTGTTCTTTCCTCTATTCTCCTTTGTTTCTTTCTCTTCTTTTATTTTCTCTTTCAATTTTTCTCTTAGTGCCTGGTTTCCCATGCTTATACTTGGATCATTTCAATTATCGTCTCTTTCAAAACAAAAGAACTTTTCATACTGGGGGCAAATCTGATTACCATGGGGATGAGGAGCTCGTCCATTATAGTTTAAATTTTTCCCTACCCAATGCATCTTTCTTTCTTTAACACAAACATCTATAAAGTGGTTGCGATTGTAGCAGGCAGAACTAACATATGGGTGTGTCACAAACACAGATCCCATCTTGTCCTTAATCTTCATAGGGTGATTGCAATAGTCACAAATATTGAAATTGCTGGGACTTTGTTTTTGCCCTGTTTGCTTTTTTATTGATGAAACTCTGTCCAGTGTGGCTCTCTGGCTTTGGCCAACCATCCAGGGTACCAGAATGATCACAGTGAAAATAATATTATAGATTTCTTTAGGAAATCTACCTTTCTACCTTTCTCAAGGCCCCTTGGGTTGCAACCAAGGGCCGAGATGCTAGTCTTCTCAGTAGCAAAGGTAATATCTAGGGATCTAGTCACTGGTGTTTTTAGTTTATTTGGTACCCATAGCCCCACAGAGTTTGCTTGTCCCCTCTTAAATACCATTTCTCAGTTCTGGCTGGTTAAGAAGAAATAATTAAAACGACAAGAACAGGGGAAAGGTTAGGCTGGAATACCATAAATCTGTATTTTCCAAAATTTCAGGGATGTGTCAACCACAATAAGATTTCACTAAATATTTTCTACTTCAAGTGCAAGAAGTGCATTAAATCACAGCCTCCAATAGGCACGCTCGCCAGGCCAATATGCCCCTGGAATGCGCTTACGATGTGATATATAGACTTCTTCTCCACAACAACGATTGATTATGAGACACTGGTCTATAATATTATAAATTGCTTGTTCTCTTATTTGTGCTATAGCCAATATGGCAAGAACCAATTGATTTAAGTTCTCTATTAATCCAATTGCTTCTGGAAGGGTCCCGTCTCCCAGTCTCATTGGTATCTAAAAAAAATCACTAGCAATGCGTTCTATAGTTAGCTGTCTAAATACATAACTATAGCAAAGCAAGCAAATCAATTGTTTCTCCTTCTCTTCCCTCTTAGGTACTCTCCACCATGAGTTAAAGCAAAGTGTGCAAACAATACATATCCAGGGATGACACCCTAAACCATGTTTACTGCACTGCCAATGTTTTAGTTGTCTCTGGACTCTTTCAACAACAGGTGTTATCAATCTCAGTTTCTGGAATTGCAGTTTTGTAATAAATTCTAATAATGTTGCTGGTGGGTAATTTTGGAGGAGATCTTTGATCCTTTTAGGCTGTTCCCACTGATTCAGAAAGTCTTTTATTCTTTTCCACCAGCGTTCTTCTGCCTCTGAGCTCAAGGGAATTGCGGTCGGCAGCCACTCCAGGATGCTTAGTTCATTCTTACTAAATCAGGGTTAATATAAATCCACTTAAATCCCACCACATTATCACATTCTTGGAATTACATATTCCAACAATATTTTGGCCTCCGTTTGAACTGTAGCCCGAGCTGCTGGAAATGCTTCAACTCACTGAGTTAATTGATCTATTATAACTAAGAAATATTTCCACCGACTCACTTTAGGCAATTCTGTAAAATCAACCTGGATCGTTTCAAATAGCCTGTAGGCTGTTTTGCATCCTCCAGAGGGAGGGCTTCTTAATGCCTTCTTAGTTACTTTTTGACAGGTGAGACACCCCTGGGTGATTTGCTTTCCAATTTCAAATATCCTTATACACCCATAAAATTTTAAAAAGTGATCACAAAGGGCTCTTATTCCCCAGTGTGTCCATCTATGCAAGTTATCTAAGACCTAATGTGCCACTGGTTTTGGCATCATAATCTTGCTATAAAGAAAAACCCACTTTCCCTCCTTAAATGTTTTTCCTAATTTCCTTATAGCTGCCAGTTCTGCTAGTGAAAGAGAAAGTGTCCCCTGCTGAATTCTGTTTCTTGTAAGGTAATGATTTCAGTATTTTTGCTTTGGGTTTTTTTTTCCTTAAGGTCGCTCTTTTTGCTTCTTCGTCGGCCAAATTATTCTCTCTGACTCTAATATCCCTCTCTCTCTGGTGTCCCTTTGCATGAACTACTGCTATTTTCTTTGAGCTTTTTAAAGCTTCAAGTATCTGAATTATCAATTCCCCGTGTACTAACCCTTTCCCTTGAGTGTTTATAAGTCCCCTTTCCTTCCAAATTTTTCTAAAAGTATGTACTACACTAAAAGCATATTTGGAGTCTTTATAAATAGTCCCTTCTTGCTCTTTTAGTATGAATAATGCACGGAGTAATGCATAAAGTTCACAGGCTTGTGCTGACCAGGAGGGACTAAGGGGACCAGATTCCTTTACCCCAAGCTCTTCCCCACTTCGCTCAAATGCCAACCCATATCATTAATTTCCAGATTATCTTCTTCAGTTAAAGAATAATTTTTTAGTTTTCCTTCCCAGGGTTTTATCTGTAAATTTAAGGCTAATATTAGATCATTGCTTAATAAATTATTCTCCGCTTCTGGTATCAACAATAAATCATTTACTCCAAATTTGTCGTCTGTTTAAATTTGCACCCCTTTAATTACAGGAACTGGAAAAGCCTCTCTTGTAATTCTAACTACTGGAACTCGCTCACAACTTATCTCACATCCCTGGGGTAATTTTGTCATTGTCGACCAAGAAACTCCTGTATTGACTAAGAATATAACTTATCAACACACTTCTGGTGGTGTTTTTCAGTCCCCTTCATTAAACAGAGCCCCTGACCTCCATTAAAAGTTTCCTCATTTTGCTCTTTCTTCCGGCAACTTTTTTTGTCTGTGCCCCTTTTTATGATAGTAAAAACAGGTAGGACCTGCACCCTTTAAGGTAGGGCAAGAATTTTTTTAGGTGCTCTTTCTTGTGGTCGGAAAAACACACAGGTCTTGTGTTCCTAAAGATAGATCTTGACATCTGCTCTTTGTTTTTCTCTGTGGATTTTTCTGTATTCAAAGCTGCCTGCATTTCTTTAACTGCTGCTACCAAAATTCAGGCATCTGCTTTCTGCTTTTTCTTATCTCTGTTCACATACACCCTTTGTGCTCCTCTCAATAACTCCTGAAGTGCCCTGTCCTGCCTCTGAACAACAGACCTACTTCTCCCCTCAGGACTCCAAAAGGCAGCATTTTCACTCTCCTCCTGATTAACAGGGTCTTTTGAATTCACATATATATTTAGAGCCTGGCAAATATAATCCTCAAATGATCCGAACTTAGACCAATAAAAATTATCTTTCCGGATCATTTCCTTTTTCCATTTAAACATGTAATACTTAATTATTTTCTGTTTACTTTTTCTCCTTTGGGATTCCCATTCATCTCCAAACCGTATTATCATCCCCAGTGGGCTGTCCTGAGGAATGCTCTCCCCCTGAGAACCCACCTCACAGTTCCTAGATACCTCAAACTGCTGTGAATTACTCACACAATCCGCAGCCCCTGGGTCAAGGAACTTACTTTTTCCCTGACCCATTTCTGGTGACAACGAACTAAGAAATCCCTGGTGTCACAGACATCTTTTGTGAAAAATCCTTTCTTTGGGATTTTTTCCCTTTCTCAGAAGCTGTGGCCTCAGTAACAAAATGTAAACAATGGTTATCTGCTGCTGTGAAATGCAACAGGTGCACCTGTGATTGGCCCATGTTGGATGTTTACAATTAATGGCCACTCAAGGACCGAGCTCGCTGTTGGGACCAGTGACAGGACTCGAGGAAAGGGCAGGGAGCTGGGATGGGGCAGGTTTCATTTCCGTATTAGGAAAACGCTTTTCACCCAGAGCAGAGTCAGCAACTGGGACGGGTTCCCCATGGACGCAGCCCAGCGGAGCCTGGGATGCTCGTGGGAAAAAGTTAAAATGGATAGAGAAAACCCTAGCAAAGTAGCAAAAAGATTGGAGTTCGTAGTCACGAGTCAAGAGCCAGGCTGAGGTGATCCTGATTTCATGTTGACAGAGCTAACCAAAGCAGCAAAAGAGTTGGCGATCAAGGCAGCCAGAGCACGTGTGCAGGGACAAATTGCTAGTGGAGCCTTACAAGGCACGGTAGACAAGCCGTGTCCTATCGTAAGCCCTTTGTGGGACGCGAACGATGCCGGCTGCTGTGCAATGTTCACCAGATACCAGGAATGACCGAGACTGGCAGTTCTTGCCCTAGCAGGTTACCGGTTAAAATACAGCTAAAGAATAATAAAGAAGTTGAATTTTTAACTAAATGTGGAGACACATTTTCATACGTGAATCAAGCACTGATACCCAAAAGTGAAAACTATCTGCCAGCAATAGGAGCCAGAAAAGGCATTCTTCCTGCAACCACTTCAATGTAAAATCAAGAAGAAAATGGGAATACATCAGTTTCTTTATTTACCAAACTCACTCAAATCTGTCCTAGGCATGGATTTTTTGCTTGAAAATTTAGAAGCAAGAGTTCCGTTTAGAGAAAGAAAACTAACATGGAAGGTACCTGAAAACAAATGAGAAGTTTTAGCAGTAGGACTGACAATTGACACAAGACCAACAAACAAGAAGAACTATTTAGAGCAAGTATTGAATCAGGTATACCCCAGAGTATGGGATACTGATAGCCCAGGAAAATCAAAACGAGCAGACCCTGTGAAAATTGAGCTACACACAAGAGTTGAGCCAGTAGTCAGAAAGCAATACCCTTGAAGATTAGAAGCTAGGAAAGAAATAGAACCAACAATCAATAAATTCCTGACATCAGGATTATTAAAAGAATAAAAGTCAGAATTGAATACTGCTAGATTAGCAATAAAGAAACCTAATGGCACTTAGAGACTAGTGCCAGATTTCCAGGCAATTAATGGTTTATACCTTACTAGCTTACTAGCTAAGCTTGGAGATGATTTTATTTGGTGCGGGGAAGGTCCATGGGCAGGTGCTGTGGAGAGCCGCTCCCTCTTGGTCTGAGAGAACAGCTCTCCCAGCCCACCTTGCTCCCAGGCCCGGAGGGTGTAATGTGCGCTCGACCGGCAGCCGAAGGAGGGCTCTTGACACCGTGTCTGATGCAACAGGGTTTACTGAAGGTAGGTCAGAGGGTGCACGTTGGCTGAGGGTGAGAAGAGGGACAGGAAGAGGCAGGAGCACAAGCACTGTAACATGACACATAAGGCACCTGCAAGCTGCTGGGGAAGCCTCAAGTCTGCTCAGTGAGCCACGTGTGCCCTCAGCATTGGGACAGCCACCTTTCCCTCAGTGAGCCTCACATGCCAGGGTCAGCAAATCAAGAGGCACCAGGCATGCTGTAGGTGACTCAGAGCGAGTGCAGTGGGTCATGGTGGCCAGGGGCCAGAAGCCGGCAGAAAGCCACCGGGGCTTGGAAAAGGCTCCGCTCTGCTTACAGCGTGGGCTGAGAGCTGGGAGAGCTCCGTTTCCCCCTTGAGATGTTGGAGACGGGGCCTTTCACCCTCCTGATAGGGCTGCCCCTGGCTGCAGGCAGCCAGAGGAGTACGACGACACAAGGCCGAGAGCAGCAAAGCAAAGAGCCAGCCGAGCACAGCACAGGGAGGTGGCCCAGTGCAAAGCCAGCGTGGCACCCTGAAGGTGCCCGCTGCACTCTCATGTGTCCCTGCCTTGGGAAGGACAGGAATGCCCGTGGTCCAAGAGGGCCTTTCTGTGGCCCCTGTGGGCTCAAAGCTGCTGCTCTTCTGGCTCAATGGGGCCTAAAGCCACAGAGCTCGGCCTCCCCCACAGCAATAGGAACAAGACTTGGATATCAGACAGTGGAGCTCAATGCCTAAGGCTGAGGGGCACGGGGCCTCCAGTCTGGAGCCCAGGGAGGGCACATGCCCAGCCCCACAACAGCTGGCCTCACAGCCCTGAAAGGCCAGGACCAGGGTTCCACGCCTGATCCCAGGGGGTCCCTCCAACCGGCCACAAACCTGGGAGCGCCAGAGCAGCCGGCTGTCAGGATCGAGGCGGCTGCCAGGGGGCTGCCTATGGCCTCTGCCAGCCAATTGCTCAGGGCTTAGCAGCGCCCCAGCCCCTCAGGGTCTCCCCCAGCCTGGCCAAGCTTGCCGGCAGCAGCGCCGCAGCCCCACAGCAGCTCCAGAGGAGCCCCATCCAGAGGCACCTGAGAGCCCTCAGCAAGGCAGCCAGCAGCGCATGGGCAGGAGGACACGGATGGCCCTTCCTCCCCGGCACAGGGCTTGTGGCCATTGCCAGGCACCGCTCTGGCAGGGATCCCCGCAGCTCCGGCCCCTGCCCAGCCGCTCTGTCGGCAGCACAAAGGCTTCAGCAGAACCACCAAAGGCCAAGGGGCTTCTGGCCATTTTCCCTGCGACACTGCACGCCCGGACAGCTGGCTGAGCACAAGCACCTATTTCCCCCTCTCCCCATATGCCCTACAGACCCTGTGCAGGAAAAGAAAGATCCTGGCACTCTGTGTATTGGAAGATATTCTATTCTATTCTATGATATTCTATACTCAACAAAAAACGAAAATACAAACAGAAAAATCTTGAAGAAAAAACACAAATCCCTGCTGGCTTAAATGGCCCCAGCAGACAGAGTCTTTCAGATCATCTCTCTGCGGAGCTCCAGCAGAACAGCACGGCAGTGCTGCACAGACGAGGCCGTTTCCTCCATGCACTGCGGAATCGATCTCGCAGCTTACGCCATGGGGAGTAGGGAGCTCTCTGTAGGGCCCGGAGAACTAAAGAAAATTCAACTGCAGCATCTCTGATTGCAGGACTGCTGTCACATGCCATTTCTTCAAGGGCTGCAAGAGAGCGGAAAAGAGGCAAGGTCGGATCCCGCATGTCAGGGAGCCGAGGAGAGCCCCTGCCGGCGCTATCCCGGCCGGCTCTTGCCATGGCCCGCAGGGAGAAGGGAGCAAGGGGATCAGCCCGAAGGTGCTGGCCACGAATGCCACACGTAGCCCTGAAATCTCTGTGTGCTCTGTCCACGGGAGCAGAGCCCTCCGCAGCCGGGGCAGGGCTTGCAGCTGCCCCCTCCAGCCCCCGCGGTCAGCCGGCTGCCCTCACACACTCACCAGTGCAGATCAGCTGCAGCTCTTGCTGCTGCCCCCTCAGGTGCCGCCCGGCCATGCCTGTGAACACAGAGCCTGTCACGGCCCCAGCGGCACAGCTCCCTGCCAGCGGCGCTGCCGGCGCTGTGGCCACACGGGCTGCTGGCCCGGCAGGGCTCAGCCCGGGCCCTTGCCGCACGCTGCCGCCCCAGGGCACGGCTGCCAGAGGGCGGCAGCAGCAATGCCCAGGCCAGGCAGGGCTCCACGGCGCCGGGCCCGGCTGGCGCTGCCGGGGGCAGCAGGCGGGGCCGGGGCCGAGCTGCGGCGGGCCGGGGAGGGAGCCCGGCACGGGACTCACCCATGAACCTGACGGCCGCCTCTCGCAGGGGCTCCTGTGGGCTCTGCAGGTAGCGCAGGGCCTGGCGCAGCTGCTCGGCCGCTCGCCTCCTGTCCTCTGCCAGCTGCAGAGAGCAGCAGGAGGGAAGGGTTGGCGCGGGCTCAGCCCCTGGGCGGGGCGCTGTCTGCGCCCAGCGCCGGGCTCCCCTGCCCGCACAGCCCTGAGGCGCGGCCAGCAGCCGCTGGCCAAGGGCTCCCGAGGGCAGGGGGCAGAGGGCCGCCTGCTGCCCGGGGAGCCGCAGTGCCGCCCCGCAGCCCCGCCGGGCTCGGACTCCCAGGGCACCCGACTCGGGCCTGCGGGAGCCTGGAGAAGAGCCCGCGCGACCTCTGGGTGCAGCAGCGGGCACAGCTGCCCGTCCCCCACGCTGAGCACCGCCCTCAGCGTCCTTCGCCATGCTGAGGCTGGGGCTTCTCGGCTGCTCTTACCAGGCACTCGCCAAAGCTCTGATCCACGTGTAGCATTTGTTCAATATCTCTCCTCTTCAGGAATCTGGCTGAGGAATGCAGCGTTTCCCGGGAGGCCTGGAGAGCAACAGAGAGGCACAGATGGCCCCACAGTCCAGGGCACAGGACCATCCCAGTAGCACAGGCTGGAGGAGGCTGCAGCCTGCAAGGTGCCAGGGCAGGAGGCAGCCCAAGCCCCTGCCAGGGGGACGGCAGCTGGCCACAAGTGCTCACCTCAGCAACAATCTGATTCTCATCATGGCAGTGGAAGTAGAGAGGGAGCAGGCTCTGGCGCACGTGGGACTTGAGGGCCTTTCTTCCCTCTTCTGTTAATAAGTCCAGCATCTCTTGAAAGACAGCCATGGAGCTCAGCTGCGCCTGGATATCATCCTGGATGAAAGGAAAGGGCAAAAGACCTGAGCATCAGCTGCTTCAGGCCCTCCAGGGCACAGGCGTGCATCTGCACAGGGCACCAAGTGTCCGGGCAGCAGCCAGTGGCCGTGGCTGTGGGCACAGGGCCTTACGCTGTCAAAGAGTGGCAGGAGCGCCTCAGCCAGCTGCAGGGCAATGGGGGTGGCTATTGGGGCACCATTATCCAGGAGCAAATATCTCAGGAGAAGAATGCTCATCCTGATCATGTCGCTGTCATTTTCCTCCAGGAGCTCCACAAGACTTTCAGTCAGGCTCTGCATTTTTTCGGCCTGTGTGGAACACCACTTTGTGAAAGGCCGCCCTGTGAAAGGCCGCAGGGCCCAGAGGCCAAAGGCCTGTCCCGAAGCTCTGGGGCAGCTGGAGCGGGAGGCAGGAGAGCTGGGAGCAGCTGCCCTAGTGGCCGAAGCCCATGCAAGGCCAAGCGACAGTGTTGCCCAGCCCCACGCTGCCTGCACGGCTTCAGCCACTGTCCCTTCTCACCATCAAGGGATTCTTGCCCAGCACTACGAGGCCTCGGAGTGCCAAGTAACGCCTAGCCATGTGCTCGCTCTGCAGGTTCTGTGCCAGGATCTCCAGAACGCTGTCACTGCATTCCCTCAAGTCCAGGCACTCGAGGACCTGAAAGGCACAGGGCAGTGACAGGGGAGCCGGCCGGCAGGAGCCCAGAAGCGCACAGGGCCGGGCCCAGGCAGCAGCACAGGGCACGGGCACTGTCCTGGCAGCTGTGGCTGCGAGAGGCCAGAGGGCTGGGAGGCGGCTCAGCCGGGCAGCGCTGGCCTTGAGGCTCACCTCCACAAGGAATGCCAGGGCAGGGAAATCCCAGTATGGCATCTCTTTGCCGAGCAGGGCGAGCAGGTAGAATGCAATCGCAGAACAAAAGTGGATGGCTAAGCGGCGAATTTCTCTGAAGAGGGGAAAAAGGAAATAAGACCCCGAGCCAGTGAGGCAAACCTCTCCCAGGCGTGACTCATCCAGTTCTCATCTTTCCCCAGCACCCTTCCAGCAAGGGGACGTGGGCCATTTGGCAGTTGGTTGCTCATGGGCACCGTCCTCTGCCAGCCTTTTCCAGTCTGCTTGGCCGTTCCTTTAGTGACAAGGCCCTCTGGCCCATGGCCACCACGGACACTTTGTGAGGCACCTGGGCACAGAGCAGCAATGTCAGAGGCAGTGGGGAGAAGGGGGTCTCACCTGGCAAGCAGAGCCACGGCAAAGTGGTGAGTGTCAAGAGAGAGCAGCGTGTCCCAGGCACACCTGCGCTCCATTGCCACCACCACATCCTCGCAGCGGAGAAGGCAGAGCAGGGACTTGAGGGTGCGCACTGCAAACCTGTGTGCAGAGCAAAGCCCAGGTCACAGCGGCAGCACTGGCTCCTTGGCAGGCCACGTGGCAGGGACTGGAGGAGTGGCATGGGGCACCTGTTGGGGCTGGTGGCAAGGCCGTGCTCTTCCTGGCATCCCTTCCAGAAGGTGTCCACCGCCTCTGGCATATCCAGAGTGCTGAAGAACACTTGGAATAGCAGATGCACAAATAGGCGGGGGAAATACACCTTCAAGATCCGTGGGAGACAGGGCACCTGGAGGATCTTCCACATCACCACAGTTGCCTGCAAAGGACAAAGGCCCCCGAGACAGCGCTCAGTGCCGAGGTGTGCGTGTGGCTGGGCCCGAGCGTGGCAGGGAGAGGCCAGGAGAGACCTTGGCAGGGGGAGCACGGGGCCTGGTGGGCCTGAAGCTGCCCCTGGGCCAGGTTTCAGGCCAGTGCCTGAGGCAGGGAGATGCAGCGAGGGAAGGAGGATGGAGAGCTGCTGGAGAGGCAGCCTTGGGGCCTGCAAAGGCCAGTTGCAGGAACTCACAGCCAGGGCAAAGACACCCGTTTCATCCCCATCGGAGGTGCAGGTGCTGTACTCTGGCCAGCTCCCCAGCACATCCAGGAGGATCAGCTGCGCCAGCTCCACAGTCCTGGCTGAGCCCATGATGGTCTTCCACATGGCCATGGCAGCTCTGCGGGGTTAGAGCTGTGTCTCAGGGGGGGTCTCAGACACAGCAGCGGGGGCAGCTGACCTGGCTGCCATTTCTGCCTGTGCCCACTGCCCCCCTGGCAGCAGCAGCCAGACAGCCCAGCCCTGTGGGGACAGAGCCCTGAGAGGCGGCAAGGGAGCATGGCAGCTGGCTGAGGGGCTGACATGGCAGGGCTGGGAAAGGGAGCAGCCAGAGGGCTCTGGAATTCTCTGTTGCTCAGACACCTGGGGCAGGCCGTACAGGGTGATGGGCTGGGGAGGCCTGAGCCCTGTGGGCAGGTGGGCCCCATACCTGTCACAGGACGGGGCCACACGCAGGAGCGTGATGACTGCGTCATTTGGCTGTGCTTCGGTGAGATCCAGCAGGGTCTTGTCCAGCCTGTGCTCAGCAGAATCATTGGCCATGAGCCACTGGTGGATGTAGCTCACCATGGCAGGCACCTGGAGAAGGCACGGGGAGACTTGGAAAGCTGCCAGAGGGAGCAATGTTCCCAGCTTCCCCAGAGGAGTGCTTCCCTTCCCAGCCCACTGCCATGTGGCCTGAAAGGCTCACAGCAAGCAGCATGCATGGCTGGGGAGGCCAAGCAATTGCTGGGAGGACCAAAGCCTGGCCACAGGCTGCTTACTTGCTTTGGAGTGTAAAAGTCTTCCTCGACAAGCAGAGACAGCAGGGCAGCACTGGTCTTGCTTAGGAAGATGGGCGAGTATGGTCTGAGGCCTACGCCCGTGGCGATGGTCTCTTCCTCCTCTTTAACTCTCTTGAGGAAGTTGCAAACGAACTGTAGGAGAAGGGCAAGAAGCCGGGGATGTTGCATGGAGCGCTGCACACACGGTGCTGGGCTGAGCAGGGACAGCAGGCCCAGCCCAGGTGGGGGTGGCTGCAGGTACCTGCGCTGTTCTGCGGAAGCGGCCACGGCTGGACTCCTGCTCTTGTTTGCGCTCCAGGGCTGCATCTGGCAAAGAGCGAGCGCAGCCAGAGATGAGGGGCTGCGGGAGAGGCCGGAGAACACGGGCCAGCCCTGCGCTCCCCAGGCAGGGAGAGGCCCGGGATGCCCCAGGGGATGGAGCACGGCCACTGCGGGGTGTCTGCCCGGCCCCTCTTCCGTCCTGTCCATAGGCATGTCCCCAGGGCATAGCATGGCACAGCACAGCATGGCACGGTGTGGGGCCAAGCTGGCAGCAGGCACCAGTCCTGTGGCCCAGCTCCGCCACTCACCCTCCTGCGGTGACTGGAAGGGCACCACCTCTTCAGTCTGCTGTGCCGGGGCAGCTCCAGGGCCTTCTTCCTCCTCCTCGACCCAGGCCAGCTCGGGCACTCTCGGGGGTCTCTGCTCCATGTCTCTGACTGGATTGGTGGCTATTTGCAGGAGAGATGCCCTGCAAAAGCTCCAAGTCACCAAGTCGTGCAATGGTGCCTGGAAGGCACCTTCAAGTAAGAAGCCTCAGGAAGCCTACAGGACAGCAAGTCCTGCACTCGGTCTCAAGGGCTCCTGCCACAAAGACAGGAGACTCCTGCCAAGGACTTGTGGTCTGACCTCAAGGGCACTTGCAGAAGAGAAGCCTCAGGGAGACCACGGGTCAGCAAGGCCTTGTGGTCTGGCCTCGAGCTCAGCTGCAGACACAAGGCTTCAGAAAAGCTCCAGGTGGGACGCGAACGAGCGTGCTGTGCGGGGGCTCCTCACGGCACCGCTCTGTCCCGTCCTGTCGCGTCGCGTGCTGTGAGCACTGTGGCGTGCTCTTGTCAGCGCCAGCTCCTATGTCACCAGGTGTCACAGAGGGCCCTTGGACACCCGGTTCCATGTCACAATGACTGTGCGGCGCCGTGTCACCAAGGGCCCTTGCACACACTGCCGCCTGCCATGGGGCCAGGCCCAGCCCACCCAAAGTGGCCCAGGTTGGAAGGAATGGCTGGCCCCAGGAGTCTAAGGCAGGCCGACCGGATCTTTAGGAAGGGCTCAGAGCATCAGCGAACGATGCCCTGCTCTGTGGGCTCAGGGCAGCAGAAGGAGCCCCCAGGGCTGCCGTCGCAGCCGTTCTGGGAAGGGCACGGGGCCTTGCAGGGAAGCTGGCACGGCCTCCTCGGGACACGTCCCGGCTGGTGGCCATCCTAAACCCGCCGGTGTGACACGCACAAGGAACGTGTGGGCCCGGGCGCCATCGCTGCTCTCAGGCCCGGGGCCCAGGGAGCGCTGACATCAGCAGGTGTGGCAGAGTCCCCGGCCAAGCAGACCTGCCACTCCCCGAGCCCTGGCAGCGCTGGTGCCTGTCTCCTGCCCCAGAGACCTGTGCCCCTGAGGGGCTTCTGTGCCAGAAGGCGCCAAAGGCCTCGTGCATGGGGGGCTGTGCTCCTACCTGCAGGGGCTGATGGCAGGAGCACCTGGAGCAACTGCTGGCACACTTGGTCTCTGTCAGATGATGTTGCTCCATCCTGAAATGAATTTTTCTCATGGAAGGCATTGGCAGTAGCACCAGAGCACCATCCATTGCTGAGTTTCCCAGGACAATTAGATTGCAAAGTTAACACTCTGAAATTTCCTTGTGCTTTTCTCACTCTCTTTCCCACATTCTGGAAAAAACCAGAATCTGCCCAGTCTCTGCTATTCTCAGCTTCCGTTGCTGCATGTCTTGCTCTGGCAGCTCATGTCCCAACCAAACTGTGTCCTTGCTGAGCACAGCATTGAGCGGCCACAAAGTGGGAAATTCCCCAGTGAACATCAAGGCAGACACGTGGAAGTGCAGAGGATAAGGATAACTCTGGGAGGAGAAGCTCTTCTGTGTCTCTGATGATGGTGCCCACACCCTGTAGCAGCAGCCAAGAGACGTGCTGAAAGCCGACGGGCGCAGTTTTGGGCAGCACAGTATCAAAAGTTATGAAACCATTAGCCAGAATGCAAAAGAAGACTGCAAGGATGGACTGTGGCCTGGAGGGGAAGCCCAAGATGCAGCTGAGGCCACTTTGTTCAGCCTGGAGGAGAGTAAAGGGCGTCGTTGTGGTCTTCAACATCCTCCTGAGGGGAATCAGAGGGGCTGCTGCAGCTCTCGTCACTGTTGGGACCAGTGACAGGACTGGAGGAAAGGGCAGGGAGCTGGGACGGGGCAGGTTTCATTTCCGTATCAGGAAAAGGTTTTTCACCCAGAGCGTGGTCAGGCACTGGGACGGGTTCCCCATGGACGCAGCCCAGCGGAGCCCGGGCTGGCTCTTGGGAAAACTGCGGCGCTGCGCCGGGAGTGGGGAATGGCCAAGGCGTGGGTTCTGCCCGCGGCTAACCCTGGTGAGCCACTGCTCAGTGGTTCAGGATCTACTCACTGCAGCACGGAGCAGGCCAAAGAGAAGGAGGAGGCTCCTCTGTTGTTAGGTTCCAAAGGCAAAGGTTTATCCCAAGGGATGGATTCAGCCTGAAAGAGTCGCCAGCACTTCTGTGCAGGGGATTTTATTGGGGTACATACAACTCAGGGGGTGGATACAAACGACTGAGCAATAAGGAATCTGCAGGGGAGGAGCGAGGGCATTCCATCAGTTGCTGGGGACTAATTAGGACAGATGAGAGGAGAGGGTAGGTCACATGAGCCAGTGGGGCTTCCAGCAATAGGGGAATTCCAAAGGGGTGGTGCAGTCAGGGGTTGGTGCAAGGCAAAAGTGACAGGGAAGGTTCAGGAATAAAGAGCTGGATTATCTTGAGAGGCAGGGAAGGAGCTGGAACAAAGGGAAATGGCATGAGGGACAGCTTTGAGGGAAGGCAAAACCTACGGGTAAACCAACTTGGGGAAAACACGGGGTACATGAAAACAAACCATTCTACGATAACTGATAAATAAACACAAACCGGAACACCCCAGGGAAATGGGCACAGCACCAAGCCCGTCTGAGTCTGAGAAGTGATCGAAGAACATTGAGCAGTCACCCAAGCTTTTAGACACTACATCAAAAGTCAAGGGTTTTGACCTCTAGGTTTACATGAGTATATACTCCTGAGTAGGACTTTAGGCAGTGTTTTCAGAAACTCGTTGTATGTCCGATCGTACCCCAATTCCTTGTAGATTGTGTGGAACGGGGAATCCTTTTGTTTTCACTGCTTGTTAGGACTATAAAAAAGAATATTGGTGCTGGGTGACTCAGAGACAGCCCGTGCATGTTAAGTGTAGTATACAGGGGATAAAGAGAAGGAAATGAGAAGTACTAATACATCCTGCTAAGACTGGAAATTTAGATAGCATGAAGAATGAATAACACAAGAAGTAATGATGGTATTAAAAAGAGTCCACTAGAATGTAATTTAGCAGATGAGAAAGCTTTGGGGGGAATCCCAGAGGGTAATTTTTCGTGTAAGGTCACCTGATGAAATACTCTTACCCAATGGTAGGCTGAGTATCAATTAGAAAGTGGTGAAATGTGACCCCCTAATGGAACGTTATGATCCATTGTTACAGTTGATGTTATTTTTAAGACAAGAAGAAAAATGAGATCCGGTGATATATATGCAGACATGGCTTTTACCCTGAAGAATAAATCTGAGTGCCACAAAAAATTGTGGCGTTGATTTGGCCCCACAGGACTTTTAGTCCTAACTTTGGAAAGAGATAGGAGGCAGAAAAGAAAGAGATGTCATTCAGCATTCAGCATAGGGCAGAGATGTTTGAACATGGCTGAAATGCCCCAGGAAGATTGTGTTCTAGGTGTCCAAGATTTACAGCCGAGTTAGCCCAGGCCAGCTCGGGTACACTCCCCCTCAGGCAACCACTCTGCCCCCTGAATGAAAGCCAAATGGCAGTGAGGATGAGATGAATAATCCAGGTGAGGGGACGATTTCAGAGAGCCTCAGTGACAAGCAACACACGGAATAAAACCAAGAAAGCTTTGCCTTTAGTCACCCCCTTAAGGCAAGACTTGAGTCCCCCAGGAGAAGCCATGTGGGTGAACATCTGCTTTTCTACTAGTGCCCTGAACAGTTGGTGGGAAAACGTTAAAATGGATAGAGAAAACCCTAGCAAAGTAGCAAAAAGATTGGAGTTCGTAGTCACGAGTCAAGAGCCAGGCTGAGGTGATCCTGATTTCATGTTGACAGAGCTAACCAAAGCAGCAAAAGAGTTGGCGATCAAGGCAGCCAGAGCACGTGTGCAGGGACAAATTGCTAGTGGAGCCTTACAAGGCACGGTAGACAAGCCGTGTCCTATCGTAAGCCCTTTGTGGGACGCGAACGATGCCGGCTGCTGTGCAATGTTCACCAGATACCAGGAATGACCGAGACTGGCAGTTCTTGCCCTAGCAGGTTACCGGTTAAAATACAGCTAAAGAATAATAAAGAAGTTGAATTTTTAACTAAATGTGGAGACACATTTTCATACGTGAATCAAGCACTGATACCCAAAAGTGAAAACTATCTGCCAGCAATAGGAGCCAGAAAAGGCATTCTTCCTGCAACCACTTCAATGTAAAATCAAGAAGAAAATGGGAATACATCAGTTTCTTTATTTACCAAACTCACTCAAATCTGTCCTAGGCATGGATTTTTTGCTTGAAAATTTAGAAGCAAGAGTTCCGTTTAGAGAAAGAAAACTAACATGGAAGGTACCTGAAAACAAATGAGAAGTTTTAGCAGTAGGACTGACAATTGACACAAGACCAACAAACAAGAAGAACTATTTAGAGCAAGTATTGAATCAGGTATACCCCAGAGTATGGGATACTGATAGCCCAGGAAAATCAAAACGAGCAGACCCTGTGAAAATTGAGCTACACACAAGAGTTGAGCCAGTAGTCAGAAAGCAATACCCTTGAAGATTAGAAGCTAGGAAAGAAATAGAACCAACAATCAATATATCCCTGACATCAGGATTATTAAAAGAATAAAAGTCAGAATTGAATACTGCTAGATTAGCAATAAAGAAACCTAATGGCACTTAGAGACTAGTGCCAGATTTCCAGGCAATTAATGGTTTATACCTTACTAGCTTACTAGCTAAGCTTGGAGATGATTTTATTTGGTGCGGGGAAGGTCCATGGGCAGGTGCTGTGGAGAGCCGCTCCCTCTTGGTCTGAGAGAACAGCTCTCCCAGCCCACCTTGCTCCCAGGCCCGGAGGGTGTAATGTGCGCTCGACCGGCAGCCGAAGGAGGGCTCTTGACACCGTGTCTGATGCAACAGGGTTTACTGAAGGTAGGTCAGAGGGTGCAGGTTGGCTGAGGGTGAGAAGAGGGACAGGAAGAGGCAGGAGCACAAGCACTGTAACATGACACATAAGGCATCTGCAAGCTGCTGGGGAAGCCTCAAGTCTGCTCAGTGAGCCACGTGTGCCCTCAGCATTGGGACAGCCACCTTTCCCTCAGTGAGCCTCACATGCCAGGGTCAGCAAATCAAGAGGCACCAGGCATGCTGTAGGTGACTCAGAGCGAGTGCAGTGGGCCATGGTGGCCAGGGGCCAGAAGCAGGCGGAAAGCCACCAGGGCTTAGGAGCCCCTGGGGTGGCAGTGAGCAAAATCGGGCTCTGCTCACTGCTGCTGGCATTTTCTATTGACCCATCTCCAAGGACTTCTGTTGTGCTCTGTGTTCCTAAGGGTTTCTCCCCTTGGTTTTTTTTGGTGGTCTCCTGCACCTTTTTTTCTCCAAATTTTCCTACCCTGGCAGCAACCGGTTCTTGTCCAGAACTGGCTCTTAAATATCAGCAAAGTAGCTAGGAACAACAATGGGTGGAATCCTGCGGCTCAGGAATTCGTATGCCAGAGCCCTGCCTGTGCCTGTGCCTTATGTCAGGACCTCCTTCTCTGTGCAAAAACTAGGGATTAGTGGAGTTTTTTTGCCACAGAGCTCCTGAGAGGCAAATGTTGTGCTAGGTTTCTCAGGAGTATATCCATTAAGTTCATGGCTGGCACACAGAAAGTAAGGCCAGGGTAGCAGAGCAGCTGGGAGCTGGTCACTCCCTGCATCCTCACATCTCACATGATGTGAGAACACCACGTTCCAGGAGGGGCGAGCAGGGTAAATGTGCTCAAGGTGCTGCCAATGAGGTTTGGGTCACTTAGAGAGTAGTCAGGAGCGGTGAGCACTGGAAGATCCAGCTGCCGTCCCCATCCATGTCCCTTTCAGTGCTGGCTTTAGTGTGTCTGCAGCCTGGATCCAGAGCGCCCTGGGGGGCTCCTGAGGCTGCCTTTGCACTCAGGGTGAGGATGCCCAGGAGCCCCTGAGGCCGCAGTGGGGACCAGGGCTGGGGCTTGTGGCCTGGCAGGCGTGGCTCTGGGGGCTGTGACATGCCAGGGCATGGGTCACTGTCACTGCCCTCTGCAGCCCTGGATAGCTCTGTGATGCTCCAGGGACAATGGCAAGAGTGGGGAACTGGCTAGGTTAGGGTCTTGCCTGAGCCATAACCTCTAGGCCAAATGCCCAGCAATAGAGACCCCTGGAGGGCCGAGTGAAGGAAGCAGAGGAGGCTCTTCTGCGGTGTAAAGTGCAGCAAATTCATCAGGAGAGGCGGGGCAAAGGTTCACAGGTGAGAATGCCCAATGGGAACAGATGTTGAAAGAACCCCCAGCACTCCTCTGCATGGGTTTTTAAAATCTTTCAAAACACGGGGTGGACACCATATAGTAACCAATAAGCGACTCTTGGGGTCGGTTTTGAGGGCTACAACAAATCAGAACAAGGGGAAGAGAGAGCTTTGGGATAGGGATTGGATCTTAGGGTGAGGGACAGGGAACTTTCTGGAACAAAGGGTAGGGTTTGGGCTGATGGATGGGGCAAAGGGGCCGGGTTGTCTTGACAGACAGGGAAAATCTGGTGAGGTGGGAGTGGATTCCTTGAGGGACACTTGGGTAGGAGGGCATAACATAGGGGAGAAACTAACTGTAGTAACTCGGGGAACACTTGAACATACCACTATATAACAGAACATTTGACTCAATAAACTAACGCACTGCAACACAGAAATTCAGGCTTTCGGCAGCTGAGAGGTGGCAGTGTTAGAACCCGCAGCAGCTGGTGAAAGCCATCTCTGTCCTTCAGGTTCTTGCTGTGTGGAAGGAGCTGCGAGTTGTGGTGGCTGCACTCCCCCTTTGCTGGGAGGATGATCTGTACCAGGGGAGAGCAGAAAGCTGCCATGGTGAGCAGAACATGCTCAGAGCATTACAGTTCAGAGAATGGCACTGCCATTTCCCACTGAAGGGAAAAAAGCTTGAAAGCATAGAATTCTGTGCAGAACCATTGCACAGATTTTCTCTTCTAGAACATGCCCATTTTTGTCTACTGTAGATGAATACTCTGGGCTTTATAGAATAAATGGGGTTTTTTCCTTAAGGTTTTTGGGAGAACTCTCAAGTTAATTTCTGTTTGTATTTTACATCCAGATTTACATGCATACAGGTTTTATTTAATTATTATTTTTCTTTAGTAAATACTAAGGGAAAAATACCTAAGCATTTTTTAATCCTTTGGGATGTTGTGATTAATATTCTAAGAAAGAAAACCTTGTTGAACAAGTGTGAAAACACAGAGAGAGGGAAAATAGCATAGACATCTTTTAGAACAGGGCATGTAATAAGGACTGCAGAACTGAGTAATTCCTCCAAGGGCAGAATTAGCAAGATATACCACCAAGAGTAACTGCCAAGATACTTCCTTAAATCAAGGGAAATGTGACCTGCAGCCATACGAAGCACAGCCAAAGCAAATGAAAACCTTTGGAAAAGAGGGAATTTTGCCAGTGACATCAGTCTGTCTGGATAACTGAGGGATGCCCATCAATATTGCACTACATTCCTCAATATTTGCAATGTCTTTTCTCCCAATTTCTGTGAAATTAATAAGCTGCAGTTGTTTACCATTAACTTAAGCTCTTAGGGGAATTACCAAGCACCATGTATGTTTTTCTGTAGCTGAGCAGGACTTGAGTTTCCCAAATCTTCTACAAAGCAGAAGGGAATCACACAGTTACTTGTGCTAATGTTCATGAAGGGTTTCATGAAAGCAGGTGAATGAGAGCATTGCATTGTAAAACTTCCACATGCAAGAAAACAGGAGTCCACTTAGAATAAAACATACAAGGCTAGCATAACATCAGAACAGGATAAAATGAAATTGCTAGACAGGAACTGATGCATCAGAAATTAGATGTGTCATTTCTGATACATCTGCATGCATTTGCAAGCTAAAACAGAAAAGGAAGGGCAGAGATTATAAGGAACGAAGATTTTAAAATTGCGCTGTGCAGAAGAGACACACGAACCACCAATGTGAACACAGCTGGGAGATTCAGCTTGGAGATGGATTAGAGTGGAATCCATTCACTGAGGGTTTCTGGTGGACATGAGTGCAAAGACTGAGGAAAAAAGGAAAAAAGTTTAATTTCTGAAAGCTATTTAGATTCCTGGAAGCATTGTCTAGAGATCTAAAAATCTGAAGCCTCAGAGAATCTGAACCTAAAACATCCCCAAATGGATTGATAAGGTATGATGTGCACATCTCTGCTGCTTTCAGAGTCAATGAAATTGACAATGAGTGTCTGGAAATTAGGAATGCCCACCCAGATTTTATCTCCATTACTTTCAGAACACCTTAATAAGGCACTTCCAGAGCTGAACACTGACATTCTCACCCTGCTCTATTTACTTTACATTTGAATACAGGCTGGTAGAAGGAGAAATTGGTCTGTAATTTCTCCCCAAATGACCTGTTGCACTTTCAGGTCAGGGGTAGATGTAGATTCAGCTAATCACTCTCTCTGTCCATGAATATTCCACTAGTGAACTGACATAAAGAACATCCTTGTTCTCTTTTGTACCTTCCTAAATGGTGCCCAATGAACAGGACACTTGCATAAATCTCACAGAAAATCACCAAAATTGCTGAAATTGACACTGAATTCCATGATAAAAGCTTCTGAGGAAAGGCTTGACAGAATCACTGAAGAAACTGAATCTTGGAAGAGAAACACATTTCAGCACAGATTAAGGGGAAAGAAAAAGAAATGCTGTAAAAATTCCAAGTGGAAGGTAAGGAGAAACACAGGAAGCACAGAAAGAACAAGGCCCTGTCAGATGACCTGTGCAAGGTAACTTTGTGCCCCAGCACTGTTAGAGGACATTCCCTGTCATTGGTGCAAGCAGCTGGAGCCATAAATGCTGATTGATTTGGGGGCCACAGTCTTGGTAAGTGCAGAGGTGGTTCAATAACCTGACATGAGGGAGTTCCCTCAGAGCAACTGGGATGCCAGAAAGAAGCGAACAGCTCACCACAGCCTGGCCCGCTCGGCTGCTTTTCCTTCTGACCCTCCTGGGGAGGCTCTGACATTTCCTCTTCCCTGATGGAAGCGCAGCTGCTGCCAAGGGAAACGTCCCCGCACTCACTCACTGTTCCCTGTGCTTGCCAGATGTCCCATCTGCTGTCCCTGTCCAGGAGAGCTGCTCTGCTCGGGAAGAGGAGCCGAGGGAGAGCCTGGGAACATCGGCGGCTGCAACCCCTCCTGATCTGGTGCTGTTTATGGATGTGTAGCTAGATTTGGATAGGTACAAGTATAGGGATATTTACATACACTGACTGATATTTGTATAGGGATATTATGTGTGTATATTGTTATATTGATGCGTGTATATTCTCTGTTTACACAGTTGTACAGCTCTGTAGCTGTGCATTTCTATTGCTGGAGTTGTATGGATTTTTTTATTGGTCCATTGATATTTGTGTATTTATAGACAGGTTTGTTATATTTGTATTATATTGTCATGTTATATGTCATGACATATGTAATGCATGTTTACATCTCTATATTGTTATGCCCATATATGTATTTACTTCTATTTATTATATATGGAGTTGTATAGTTCTAAAATTCTATTTATTTAGTTCTGGATCTGAGATTCTTTAGAGAGGGATATTGATGTTTCTGTATTTGTATATGGGCTGTACAGTTGTAGTAATATGTAATAAATTTGATTGTTAAACTTCAATTCAGTAACTTCAACATTTGTGTACAGTGAGTTGTTGCAGACGGTTGCAATAAAGTAACTTTTTTTCACTCAAGTTGATATCTGTATATATTTACATAGCACAATTCTCAGAATAAATTAGATTTTATTCATAAATTGATATTTCTATGTTTCCATATTGGTAGCTAGCACAGATGTTGTAATTTAAAATAAATTTCATTTTTAAACATAAGTTAATGTTTGTGTATTTGTACATTAGTAGTGCGGGTGTAGCTATCTGCAATAAATGCAATGTTTCAACTGAAGTAAGTGTAGATTTGTGCTGCCCAAAGCCATGAGCAGATGTAAATGCTGGAGGATTTTGGCCGTGCCAATCTCCGGCCATGCCCGGCACATGCCCCACCTGCACTCGGGCTGGGCAGGGGAAGCGCGGATTTGGGCTGGCAGCAGAGCCCCACGTTGGCTCAGAACTCGCTGCAGAGGCTGCTGAGAAAACTCCGGGGCTCCATGGGCACAGAATCCAAGCAGGAGCCACCCGGGGAGGACAAATCCCTCATCCCACGGGCAGCTCTTTAGGAAAGGGCTCCAAGTGTCCCCCTGAAGCTCATCCCAGAGAGCAGAAGCCAGCAGGGATCCTGAGCCAGCTCTGCTGCCTTTGGCAGCACTTTGGCAAAAGAGCTGCAGCAAGGGGGAGGCAGCAGCGACTGTGACTGCTGCAGGCTGGGGATGAAGGGAGGGCCATGGACACAAGTGCTGAGATGCCCCAAAATCCAGAGGGAGGCTGGAGAGCTGGGAATCAACTTGGCATTTCAGTGCCAAGCTCTCACAGGCACTGAAATGATGGAATCCCTTTGTGTGAAGTGACCTGGAAGAACTGACAGGGAGTTGCTGCTAGGATCAGCAGTAGCAGAAAGCAAAAATGTACAAACACTAGGAGATCATCTAATATCCCCCACAAGCAAAGGCTTCAAAAATGATCTCATATATTTAGAATAGAATAGAATAGAATAGAATAGAAATCAAAATATATAATATATAATATGCATGAAATTGAATGTACATGTATTTTTGGACAATTTTATTTTTTGATATATATTTTCATTTAAGATATATATTTGAAATAGTCTTTCAGCTTGGGAGAGTGAAGATTTACAACAGTGCAAAACCATCTGCCCACAGAGCAGTCAGCCCCCGGGTGTGTGCATGCACACCCACCCACTGTGCCTGCTCTTCTCAGCATCTCGGGGCTGCTGTTTGCACACAATTGGGATGAATTTAACTCGACCGAGCCACGAGTGGGGTGTCCAGCTTGTCATGAGCACTCATGTAGCAACGAACAACACAGAGCTCTCAAATCACATTATCACAGGTCATTTCATTCCTGCTGGGCACTGCGGAACTCTTAAAAGACACAGAAAAGGGGTGGAAAACATTGGCATCATGCTACTGCTGGTAGAAAAATCTCCTGGAGAAAAATCTCTTGGGTTTCTTCAGGTGGTAGCTTTCCAAAAACTAGGAAAACTGCTGAGCACTGGTAGCCCAATTGTGAATGGTTTTCTTGACTTGGCAAAGCTGGGGTGTTAACAACGGACTCCATCCTTGGTCCAAATCACCTGCCCTCACCTGCAGACAAAAGCACCACCACCACCAGCAGCAGCTACATCAGTCAGTTTTCTCAGAAAGCTGTGTTAAATTTGGGAGAGGAAAGGAAAACACATCAGACACTGTGGATTAATGACAAGACTCCGAGGAACAGTTCCAAAGCAAAGGGCAGCAGCTTCTCTCTGGGCCACTCCTTGTGCCCCAAGGCAGCCGGGCTGCCCTGGCTGCCCAGGACCCTGCGCCCCGCGGGCTCTGCAGAGCTGCACAGCGGGGAGGCAGCTTCGGGCACCTCAGCCCCTGGGCAGGAGGGGCTGCTTGCTCTGCAGGGCTGCCTGTGGGCAAAAGCAGGGTGCTGGCCTTGTGCTCTTGGCCCCAGCCTGGCCTTGCAGGGCTAATCCTGTTCCCTGTCTCAAATGTGCTAAGGACAGACTTGTTTGTTTCCAGCTCTGCACAGGTGTGATTTGCACCACAAAATACTGAAGGACTAAGGCCTGAACAACAGACCCTGACTGAAGCCTCAACAACAGGACCTGAGCCAAAGCTGCCCTCTAGATGACCTTCCCAACCCAATCTTCTATGTACCTGCTCCTTAACCAAGTGTTACTATCAAAAGGATTGTTACATGCATTCACTGGTGAAACACGTCTTCACCTTTCTGCATGAGGAAAATGGACAAGGCCACACCTGGCCTTGGTTCCTCCTTGAGCCCTGGGCAGGCTCGGGGAGAAAACCAAGAGGAGAATGACACCAGCTGTGCCCCAGCAGAAGCTCTGGCACATTGCTCGTCCAGCACGTTCAGAGCCGGTCTGCTCTCACAGCGCACTCGGGAGCCTCGTGGCCACCAAAGGTGGAGGCACTGCAGGATTTCCCGGTTCCCGGCCGTGGCTCTGCAGGGCTGGGCTGGGACAGCTTCCCCCAGCTGATGTGCAGCTCTGCATGAAGGGGAAACCATTGGGGTACCTGCTGATGGATCTTCCTTAATCACCAGAGGCACCCATTTGTAATAATGCTGAGGTGCATTGCTTAGCTTATCCTTTCCTGACTCTTTTTTGCACTTTTGCATTACAGTAAATTACACTGTTCCTTCAGCTGGTGTCGGTGTCTGCATCTCTGACCCTCTCCACCATTAAAACAAACACACAGCCAGTTTAGCATGAGATCTGCCTCTCTGCCAGCCCATCTCTTGGCAAACACCGCTGGTGGCCATCTCCACAAATGAAATTCCCACTTTGCAATTTCCTTTGCTGCAGGCAGGTGAGAAAAGGAGCCACTCCCAGCTCTGGACACCTCCAGAAACCAGCTGCTTTCAGCAGTCAATACCCTGAAATATCAACCTCCTTCCTTAACCTGCCACAGGGAGCTCCGACCAAGAGGCCTTTTGTCCGAGGATACCCACAGAAGAGCTGGAGAAGGGAGCAGTTTGAAACACAGCTGCTTCAGAGTTTAAATCTGTCTTTATCAAATGAGCACACACCAACCTGTCCCAAAGGAAAAGCAGGCAGGAAAGAGAAGCTCCTCTCCCACATCAGCAAACTCTGTGCTTCCTTCTGTTCCAGCTGGAGAGTGGAGGCCATGGGCTGCCCCTCACTTTGGGAAGGCGCCCTGGGAATTGGCCTGATCTGGGAGGGGAGCAAAGGAATTCCCCAAAAAGTAGGAAAAGATTCTTTGGAAGCATTAGATTATGACAATATTTCTGGAGGAAAGCAAAAAAAAAAAAAAAAAAAAAAAGGTAATTGCAGTAATTCAAGAAGTTCGCAGAATGAAATTTGTTCGCCAATGCACCAACCCCAAAGTCTCTGTGGTGTGTCAGGAAGATCAGGAATGTAGAGAGCATTTTGAGCAGACACTGGATAGAAGCAAGCTGCACAACCTTGCATACGTGCCTTAGAGCAGAAACATGCTGTCCTTGGGCAAATAATATAAAGAAGTTTGCCAAGATGTACCCCAGGAAAAGAGATGTGAAGCAAGATGTTCTAAGGATGTGAAGAGAGGATATGGGGCAGAATGTTCTGCTGACACTTTTGCCAATCTATGTACCTGACCAAAGATATGTTAGCTCTTTGTCCTACACATAACACTTTGTAACCAGTTATATGTATTCACCCGGTGCTGAACCCTGCATTACCATATAAATGTACCCTGAGATTTGCAATGAACTAAGCACTGATCATTACCTCCATGAAGATTGATCTCTGCCTGCGGAGGGCTCCTTTCTCTATTACCCCTCTCCTTTTCCACGTCTCTCTCCCGTATACCTTATTTCTCTATCTGGCATCCATATACTTTCTTTCTTTACAGGAATGAACCTTCAAGACTTGGATAAACACCACTGGTGTCCGTCCCCCAGAGCATGAGCAGCTCCCCAGCAAGACTTCAAGACTAAGGGACAAAGCTTCCCCCCTCAGCTCTCCACAGCAGCTCTAGGGAGTCTCTCTCCATTGCAAGATCTCCTTTGTCAGTCTACAGTGACAAGAGTTGGCTGCAGGAGGCATTTGCATTGGAGCTGTCCCCAGATGGGAGGAAGAAAAAGAAGAGGTGATTCCTGAGGAAAGAAAAAGGCAACACCATTTGGGAAGACACCAGTGTGAGTTTGCTACAACTCTAAGCCAAAAATCCCATGAAGAAAGCAATATCCATCCATGGGGCAGCGCTTTGGCTTTGATATCAATGCTGACAAAATTGCTTCCCATTCCTGCTGCCGTAGCTCCAGTTCAGTAGAAATGTGCCACCTCTGCCAAAGACAGGCAGACATGGTGAGATAAAACCAGCTAGTCTGCTGAAAAGGAGTCCAAATGAATGTTTTCTAACTCCCCCTTTGCCTCCTCTCTGCAGCCAAGACAGAGCAATGTCCTTCCTCTCTGTCCCCGATGGTGACCCAGGCATGGGATGCAGTGTGGGGACAGAGCCTGTCACTGCTCCCAGTGCCCTGCCCTGCTCTTCCCTGCCTGCCTTGCCCTTCCCTGTCCTGCGGGATCCTGCTGTGCTGTGCCAAGCCGAGCCGAGCCCGGCCAGCGGTCATGCATTTTGGGAATGACCCTCCCCTGTGCCGCACGTAATGAGCATAACACCTTCTAACTTTGACTAGTTAGAGAGTCTTTGTCCCTGATTTGCAGTTTTAACAATTCAGGGAGCTTTTGTTTTCCCTGACAGTACAGTTGCTGCCAAGGGAAACACACCCAAAGACCAAAAGTGACCCAGCCTTCCCTTTGCTTCCCTTTTCCTTCCCTCACTGCTACACAGCGCTCTCATACCAGGACCTCAGTGCTGCCTCACCTGAGGATTTAGAGCTGCCTCCAGGCCCTTCCAGGCTAAGTGCAGGTGCTCAGGGCTCTGAGGTTTCCTAGCTTCTTGGGAGAAGGTGTTTGCTTCATCTGGACTTCTTGGGGTTTCACTGGAGGAGCAAGGCACAGGCAAATTTCATCTCCACTGTGAGCTCTTCATTCTGCTTGTTCCCATGAAGCTCAAATGCCAACCTGAGCTCATCATTCCTCTGGTTCCCGTAGACCATCACAGCCCTTCCATGGCCTCTCCAGACAGGAGCAGCTGCACATCTTCAGAGCAGCAGTTGCCAGCCCGCATCCCATCAGGGAGGGAAAGAGTTTCTACCCTTGCTTTCCAAGCAGGTCCTGGTTAATGATCTTCAAAATGTTTTCCTGCAGTGCTGTATCATGGGTAGATCTCAAGTGAGAATCAGGTAGAAAGGGTCAAGTCGCCTAGGAAGGGGGACCTTGAGAACAGAAAGATTCTCTGCCTGCTTTTCCTGGCCTTGCTGCAGATTTGGAGGGTGTTCTGGGCATTTTGCAGACAGCCTCTCTGTAGGGGTACAAGGGCAAGGTGGAAGATATTGCCTAACAAGTGGTCAGTGTTAGGTGCACTCTCCTCTTTCTTTGAATGAAGCCAAACTAGGACTCTGATAGGATATTGCAGATGTTTAAGACTGTCTGCCCTGCAAATCAAGCCGTGCCATTTGACGCTGGCAGGGGCTATGTAGAAATCCCGAGCGGGCCGGGGCTGCTGAGGAACGCGCCTCGAGCTGTTTGTTTTCCAGCATCACTCTCATTACGTGGTTATGACAATGGGAAGATGCCAGCAGCTCACATCCCAGGCAGCAGACAAAGAAATTAATGTTAAAACTTACTTTAAAAGTTTTTTGACCAATCACACAAAGCAAAAGCATATTGACAGTAGTTCTATCCAATCACTATAAGCACAGGTACCTTTGGTTAAAACAGTGCTTGTTTATTTCGAATACAATACCTACTTGTAAGCCTTAAAACACAATGCAGTGAGCTGCATTATTAAGCTTCAACCTTCCCAATATCTTGCTAGATAAACTTTTCTGTAGCTTGGAGATTTATTCTAGACCAGCGTTAATACACAGACCATTGTTCTATTTGTCCTTGCTTTTCTGCAGTTTAAATAAGTTTTCTGCTGACCTATCTGACGGCTGCTGCTTGGCTCTAATCACAGTTCTGCTGTATCTGAGACCTGCCTTTGCAGCTTTCCCAAAACTCTCTAATTTTGTGGATTCCCTCAGAGGACTCAGTGTCAGAGCCTCTGGAGAAGCGTGGAGGGCAGGGCTCAGGCAGGCTGTGCCAGTGCAGGATTTGAACTCAAGGCACCAGGAAGCACCAAGGCTGCAGACAGGAACTCAAGTCTTCTCATCTCCGAGCCTGCCAGAGGCAGGCTCAGAGCAGCCATCTCAGCCCTCTCTAAACCAGTGGGGGCTCTGTCCTTACCAGGCTCCTCGGGCTCCTGGGGATTGTTCCCACAGCTCTCGGTGCCAGGCAAAGCTCCCTCTGCTGCAGCTCTGTCCACAGGCTCCCCTCCTGAGGACTCAGGGGCAACATTAATATTCCCCTTGAAAGAGAAACAGAAAGGAAGAAACCCTTCTCACCACTTAGACAAAACACCTGGTCCAACAACTCCATGGCTCACACACTTAATCCCTTGTTCCTAACAAGAACTCTGGGCCCCAAAGCCCTTCAACAGTCAGAAAAAATTGACTTCTCAAACACAGTCCAAAAGCTGTCAAAGCTGACAGTGACAGTGTTGAACATGGGGGTGACACTGAACACATGGAATGGCTGCTAAGGAAATCAATTGCTGCTCTGTTCTGTAAGGTTGCATGTCTGACAGCACTAACATCAGTCCTCATGTCACTAATTGCAATGGAAGTAGCACTGTCTTCTTTCTTCAGCCAACACCCCAATCGGTGTCATGGTTTCAATGCCTCACCCAAGGCAAGTTGATGTAGAAATAAATTCAATGTACCTCATTTTGCAGGGCCCTAGGGTCTGAAATTGCTATTACAGTTTTCTTTATAATGATGGGCAAATCTTTTTTCTCTGTGTTTTCTCTTGATGGCTTTTTTAACGTTAGGTGCTATCACAGTGAGTTGTCTGATGCTACATGGGCCACCTTTAATTTTTGAGGGAATGTCCTGCCAGGCTCTGTCTCCACAAATGAGCCAATATTCTGTTGCTAATTGATGTGGGGACTCATCTAGGTCATCTACTCGTCAGCAGTTTCACCCTTAGGGGGCACTGGGGTACTGCAATTGCACCACAAACTGGAGTATCTGTCCTCAGGATGATGGGGAGTAACATTCAACTGTGGATCTCCCTGGTACTGAAACTCAGCACAAAATTCCATCACCAATGAACCAAGAATTCCAATTCTTGAGGTTCAGAAAGTGCTTTAAGAAGATCAGGGGCCCAGTGATGTCAGCTGGTTATGGGATTGGTCTCGTTGGCAGCCTCACACCAATATTTGTCACGATTGGGTATTGGCTGCTCCTTGGCTGGCACAGGCACACCAACCAGACGTGTTGCAAAGGATTTGTCTGGGCTGAAATGGGTCAAACACACGGTGTCTGAGCCTGCTGACTTGGCTAAAGCAAGGCAAACCTTCGTTTTTGGTTGATCTACAGGCATGTATGCATGCAAAAGCAAGCAAGCAAAACCAACAAGTTCCAGTATATCATATGATCAAGCTCCATGTTCCTGTTCAGCTGTTTTTTGGCAAAAGCTTCCCCATCTATTTCAGTTCTCAAGCAAATCTTTTAGCGCTTGTTCAGGGACTGGCCAACTATAGGGCACTAAACTGTCCCTCTAACCTTCAATTTTTACAAATTTGGATATCTTAGAATTCTTTGGAACACAATGGACACCACGCTTTTGCTGAAAGAGCTCTATGATACAAACCATTTTCCCAGTCCAAAAATCAACATCAAACTCCAGAATTGTAGCTTTCACAGGTTGAACGGGGAACGTCTGGCATGCACCGTAGCTTCTCCGTGCGGCTCACGTCTGCGTGCTCATTTCCCTGCTGGTGGAATTGTCGGTGTGCTCTTGTGTATGAGACGGTTTCACATCCTTCACCAGGACCCACTTAGGTCCGGCACCTGTGCAAATACAAGCATACCCTTTGCCCCAAGTGATTAGTGGAAATGGTCCTTCAGTTTGTCCTAACTCAAGGTTTCTGATCAAAACTGAAGGATTTTCTTTCAATTTTTCCTGTGTGCTGTTTGAAAAGTGCCTAAAAATTGGAGGATTCGTTCCTGCAAATGAGCTATTAAAAACATAAAGACATATAAAGCTTTGCTCAACCTCATCTGGGGTGTTGCTTGGGCCACTCCCCGTTTTCTTGTTGTAGAATGGTTTTAGAGTGTGGTGCGTCCTTTCAACAATTGCCTGACCTGTGTAGGAATAGGGAATTCCAAAATGTGGCGAACACCCCCGTCCATCAAAAATGTGGCAAATTTTTGAGCTGTGTATATGGGACCATTTGTCAGTTTTCATCTGGTGGGGGATCAGTTTGGCGAGCTCTGGGCCCAGTGACACTGACAAGGACAAAAGCAAAAGATGAGAGGCGCTCTCTCTTCCCGGGACCAAAGTCCCACAGCTTTAATGGAGAACAGCTCCAGGAGAGAAAGGGAGTGTCCAGGAAAAGAAAGAGGATGTCCAGGGGAGGCAAGAGAGTGTCCTCCTCGTGGCAGGAGACTGTAAATGCTCGGAGAGGGGGGCAGTAGAAAGGAACTGCCATAGTTCAGCATAATAAATCACCACACTGTAGTTTTCTGCATAAATTGCTGCACTTGTTGAAAACAAAATCCTGAAATCTCCCCAAACACAACCGTGCAGTCCCAAATGACCACAGTGTGGGAGAAAAACCACTCAACCCCCCTGTATACCCAAGCACCAGGTGTCACAGGGAGTACCAATCCCTGCAACTAGAAAGTCCACACACACAGGCTCACCGGGAAGGGAATATCTCTTTATGAGGGGACAGAGAGCTCACTCTTCTCAACACAACACACACCATACACCACATCGGCATCCACCCACATCATCTTCCTCAAACATTCACACACTGAAAATACAACCACAACTACAACACAAAGGAAAAACAGCAGCAATAAAACAGGATTTGCTCAATTCACCCCCAGAATTCCTAGCAGGTCCTTACTGACACAGCAAATCCTTTCTGCCATCAGCCAGACCCAAGCCCAAACTGCACAGGCGTACGTCGTGCACAGGACATCTCTGTGTGACTTGTGAACAGCCCTTCCCCTGCATACGCCTTACGGGTTACTTTATACAGAGTTAAAGGTTCCTTTCTCCACAGTGCCAGCAGTCTTGTCTGTCCCCCACGAGGAGCAGCCGAGAGCGGAGGTGCCTCCAGGAAAGGAATGTCCTGGCAGCGCCCAGAGACGTCCAGAGCCCGGATGTTCTTGCTGGAGCAGGGAAGCGTTCCTGCCGCGGTCAGCAAATGAGGTGTGGAATAGAACTCCCCACAGTTAAAGGTAGGAGGTGGTGTGTTTATTACAGCCAGGCACACGAGGAGTTGTCTCCTAAAGACATGCGTGAAGAACCACTGGCTCTCTCTCTCATCTCTACTCATCTAAAATATCTTACACATTCATATAAATCCCAAAAAACCTAACACATATTCATTAGATAACACTGCCTACCCTCCTTTGAATTAAAATGTATTATAATTGAGTCCAAAGTTCCTTCACATTTCTGCAGTCTTTCACTTCAAATGGGTTGGTGGATTTTAAAGTGGGGAATGGTCTCCTTCTGATGAAGGCCAAGACGTCTTCCTCAATTTGACCTCTTTCCTTATGATGTGTTGGCAGGCTTTCACACCCCTTGGCTATAGTTGTAGTTTCGTGGCCCAGGTGCAGGCTACGCTCCTCTTCTTTGTCACAAAGAAATCCGCATCCCATCCTGCTTCTTTAAACATAGTAAAGACAGGCAAGTGACATATTACCCTAGCCTTAACTACCTTATCTGATAAAAATTAATTATCCCTTCTTATTTCTACTCTTCTTGCTATACTCTTTCCCCCTAACTAAATCTTGCTAAAATTTTAACTCTTCCAGTTCTTTTAAATCCTGGATTCATGGCCTCATCTCACACACCAGCCATGGGTGAGCCGATGCTGTAACTGGGAAATTCCACTCCTGAGCAGGAGATCCCAGGCCTGGTTCTGAGCTGCAAGGGTGAGAAGGATGAGATGCACGTGGTTTTGCTCCAGGGGATGTCCTGAAAGTGCACTGCCCACCTGCCCCTGCTGCCGAGCACCACGCTCCACCTCCTTCTCCTGCTCAGCAGATTTTTAGGAATCCAGGGCTTGGTATGTATTATTTGCTACTGCAACAAATAGAAAGAATTTGCTTTGCAAGCCCAGTTTTGTCCTGGCTTATTTTCTGCATGGGTCTCCTCCTGAACCTGGGGCAATGACCAGTAGGGACCTACAGGACACTCCAGTTCTCTTGTCAGTAAATTCGGAGAAGTGATTTAAGTATCAAGAAGTCAATAAGTATCAATCAATAAATGAAATCATTTGGGGGAATATTTAGCCTGTGAGTTTCAGCAAAGTATTGAATATATCTTAGATCCATGGATACAAACTAGTAAGTGAGATTGCTGGGTGTGCACGTGTTAGGGAAGTGATTCCCCACACACCCAGTGCTGAGATCAAGGATTGCCTCTCTTCTAACCCTGAGCTGGCAGCAGGAATTGGGCCCTGCTTGGTAACGTTCATTTTGAAGACTTCTGTTGAGCAGGTAAGAATGGTGAAAATGTAATCTTTTCCAGTTGTTTTCCTTTGGTTTACCTGTTTGAGGGTTAAAATTCTGTGCTGCAGGTGTGCTGGGTGTGTGCAGAGCAGTGCAGCCCCAGAAACCCCTTGGCTTGCCCACAGGTTGTCATGCCTTGTTGCCAGGTGTGCCCAGCTGTGGCAGGAGAAGGAGCCCGCAGCGCAGTGGGCACCGTGCCCTGCCCAGCCGGGGCTCTCTGGCACAGAGCAGCAGCAGCGCCAGCACCGTTCAACCCGCTCCTGCCTTGGCTTCCCCTGGCACACAGAAGCCTCTGGAAATCAGCGCCGCCAGTGGCGTTCCCAGCTGGGAGCAGCTGCTGCTGGCGGGCAGATGCTGCCAGTTCCACTGCTGCCAAAGGGGAAGAGAGGCAGAGATGTACACGCACCGGAGCCCTGGGCATGTCCAATAAAGGTGCAAATATGTGGGGAGATTTGTTAGGAAACATTTCAGCTGTGATGCCAACAGTGGCTTCTCTCCTGGTTCTGTGTGTTCTGGACGAGTAATGCAATGGTTGGGTCTGACAATTAAGAAGCAGATGTTATGTGGATGTTCAAATGAGTAGTGATTATATTGTAATATATCCTCCCATAGTCCTCTTTCCCGTCCCCCTTGTAACAGCCTGGGCAGTCAGGGCATTTGGGGAGGGCTGGCTTGTGACCAGCAGGCAGGGTGTAACAACACCTGACCTCCAGTCGGGATGCAGGAAAGTAATCTCCACCCATGGGCAGCAGAGAAAGAGTTGACTGGAAAAACTTTTGGAGGGGCTGAGGGTATAAAAGGCAGAGCATCCTTTTTGCAGATGAGCACATGGCTGCTAATCACAGAGACTCCCAATGATGCGACTTTTCCTTATTCAGTCCTTTGTTAAGGTTTACTAAACGTTTACAATTTTAAAAGTGAGAGTCATTTCTCACATGTGCAAAGCTGTGGGCCATTATCTTGGTCTGGTTTCCTTTGCTTGTGTCCCATCTGAGTGCTCAGTTGGGGTACAGGCTGTAGGTGCTCGGGGCACTCCTGGAGTTCCTCTTGGATCCCCTGAACAACAGGGTTTGGCCCATGAGGGGAATTTTCGGTGCTTTGTGACAGATGAGAATTTCCCAGGCTCTTTTGTGTTTTCTGTAGGGAAGGTTGGTTATTGCTTTGCATAAAGACCAACACAGAGCTGTCCCTTTGTGATGTCAGGGCATGGTTGCCCCGTCGTCATAGTGGCATCAGAAGGTTGCCTTGGTGCACGGAAGGCCTGAGTGTCAGAGCAGCCCTAGGCCTTGCTCAGATCAGGAGAACCTTCCTGGTCAAAGCATCTGTCAGTAGGCAGCTGCCCACTGACACGAGGCTTGTTTTTTAGCGTTTAGAAAAATTGCAGATATGCCAATAATTAACCATCTGGCCACTGCAGCTTTTGCTGCATATGGGATTACTTATTCCATTTATTATTTCACAAATTTTGCACGTAAGTAGAGGTTTCCCTTCTGCTTAGCTTCTGGTGTATCCTAACCTGGCTTTTGTTTGTCTTCCTGCTCTTCCTTGGGGGCTGAGTTTCTGATTTTGAAACAGAAAGAGCATTAGGATGCCTCTGCTTTGGTAAAGCTCCTATCAAGAGGTTCAGCTAAAAAGGGGGTGTCTGTAGCCACAGGGGCAGCATTTGCAGGGGAACCTGCAGGGCTTGCGTTCCCTGCACGGGAGAGTCTGTGGCAGCAGAGTCTGTCATTTCCTCAGGTTGCTGGGAGAAGCAAGACACCTTTGAAAATGTAGACTGGCAGACCTTCTTTAAGGCTTTCCAAAAACTCTGCAGTTGTTCCCAGAATTCCGAGAAAGCTTCTTTCTTTTTAAATTTTGTCATGAAAGGATTTGACTAACTTGACCTTTTACTAAATGCTAAAATAGTTGTTCCCTTTGAAAGGAAGTGCTGCTGTGCTTTTCCACAATAGAACTGCGCCACCTCTGGGGGATTTTGGGGAAGCTTTTCTGGGCAACGGTTTCCTGCAAGTTAATCAGAATCGGTGCATGACACTGAGTGAAAAAAAAAGAGTACCTGAAGGAGAAGATTTCAGAAGCTGTCTTATGTGTTTGGTAGAACAGGAGCATTGAGTGCTAAAAACACTTTGCATTTGCTTGATCATATTTGTATTCATTTCCTGGCTAAACTGGCTGCAGTGTAGGCACAACCAAGAATATTGTCCTGGTCTCTTGCTGGCTGTGTGAAAGAGATGTGTCTCCTGGAGGGATGTTGTGAAATGGGAAATCATCTCTGTTTGGGCTGACTTGTTCTGTGGGATTCAGCAGCCCAGGCAGTTTTCTGACAGCATCTGGTTCATTTTCCCTTCCCACTACAGGACACCTGAAGCGTGTATTCAGCAGCGCTGAAGATCCTGAGGTGAGTGAGAAAGGAACATTTCATGTTCCTGGTGTTTAAGACTTGTAGAGCAAGCTGAGAGCTTGGCCAGTAGCAGTAGACTGTAGAGGGCCAGCTAGGAAGGCCGAAAGAAAAACCATATTCATGCCTGTAACAAAAATAATAAAGGCAGAGATATATATTTTTAAATTTCCTTCTCAGAGTTTGAAGAACTAAAAACCTAGTTTTGAAAAGAGAACGATGCTTGCCGACAGCAGATAGGGAAAATTTAATGAAGAGCAATTTCCTGTACAGTTGAATTAGATCATTTTAATTTAAAGAGAGGGACTTAGAATGCTATTCCTATCAAACTTGATGATATCTACTTGGAACATGAGGTGGTAGAACAGGAAGGCCATCTTGCAACGGTGCCTGCTGTATCTGAAGTGCAATGGGCACCTTTGTGGCTGGGGAGCTGCGTGGGCCCAAAGGACGCAGGGCTGGCGGCCGTGAGCAGCTGGAGATGAGGCAGCGTGGGGCCAGGGGGCCCAGAAGGCCAAGGGCACGGTGGCTGTACCAGCAGCAGTGGGGCAGCAGGAGCAGGGCAGGGAGCGTGGCCCTGTGCTGGGCAGCGCTGCGGCCACAGCTGGAGTGCTGTGTGCAGCTGTGGGCCCTGGGAAGCAGAAAGTCATGGAGGGGCTGCAGCGTGGGCACAGAGGGACAGGGGAGCTGGGCAAGGGGTGCAGCACAAGGCCAGGGAGGAGGTGCTGAGGGAGCTTTAGCCTGGACAATGGGGGCTCATGAGGGACCTTCAGGCAGACTGCCATTGATCCCTGCCTTGGATCCATAGAGCCAATGCTCAGCACGAGGGCTGTTTGCCTGCCAAACATCCCTTCACTGCATCCAAGTGCTTTAGACACTGGTGTGGGTAACGCTTTCATATTTTGTTGATTTGTTTGTTTGCTAGAAGGAGAAGCCTTGTGCAATTTCTCCTTCTCCAGGGAGCAAGGGAGCTTTTTTCTCAGTCTTTCCTACCCTTTTACAGCACTGGCAGAAATTCTGCTAGAATTTCAGTTTTCAAGGGGGCAGTTCTGGACAATGCAGTATTTTTGCACAAGAACACATCGTTTGGGGCAGGGATGTTGGTGCAGAACGAGCTGTTCTGGTGCCAGACCAGCCAGTAGGGCTTGCCCATCCTTTTCACGTAAACGGCTCCCGTGTCTTTTGGCTGCCCAGGGAATCAGTGTGTGTTGTGTTTGGGAACTGAGTAGGAAATCAATGCCCTTGCATTCCAGCTGGTGCTCAGAGATTAGAGGAGCTGGGAGGGGCTGGGCTGCATTTCTGATTCCAGCCACTTCAGCACCATCAGTGTGGGCGAGTCCAAGGGAAGAACTTGCCCGAGCACAGATGCACAAAGAGAGCCGTTCCCAGTGCAATGCTCTGGGTCTGATTGCATTCCTTAAGGACCGACATGCTCCAGATTCCCCAAGAGTGTGGGTTACTGAAGCAACAGGAGAGCAAGTTCAGGATGGCTGCTGGTTGGGGCACTGCTGCCGAGTGCTGATGTGTGTAGCGACAGAAAGGACAGGATTGATTCAGGGTGACCCCCACGTGGCGAAAAATGTGCTTTCACTCTATGATTCAGAAGTTTAAACAAATGCTTTATTAAGCTATGTTATATTACATAGTACTATATTAAAACTATACTAAAGAGATATTATACTAAAAACATACGAAAGAAAAACTCGTGACTGTCTCCACACAGCCTTTTATCTAATTATCTAATCAGTCTAAACAACTATCTCTAAAATCCAATTAACAAATCACTTTCTGTAAACAATCACTATAACACATTCTTCATGTACTCAAAAACAAGAACAGCAAGTAGAGATAATAATTGTTTTCTCTCCTTCTATGAGTTTCTCACTCTCTTCCCTTAAAAAAAACCTAGGAGAGAGAATTATATCTCTCTCCATTCAAAGAATGTAAATACTACAGCACAGTAAAGAGAGATGATAAAAGTGAGATCTGTCTATCTATCGATTTTAATCTTCCTGGCTCTGCTCCAAAGCAGTGGAAGATGCAAAGGCATCTATTCAGGAGAGAAGTAGAGACAAGTTCCATTGACTGATCCTGAGCAGGCAGAGATGTTTCCCCCTCCAGAGATGGTTGTTTTTTCCCCTCATGTTTTCCTACTCCAGCCTTTTCTCACCTGAAGCCTTCATTTGTCCTTTAAATTTTTGCATGTCTTAAGGGAATGGAACTATCCCATGCTGTAGCTGGGGTCTGGTGACTCTGGTCATACATGCCATGCCATACATGGCACATGGTTTCCTTCACTGGCATCCCCAGGGCTGTGTAAGTGCATTCGTTAATGGGGCCTTATGAGAAACTCTGTTACTGCTGGTCAGAATTCTCCGTTGACAAAAGAGGGAGAAGAAACACCTTGGTCCTCCTCCATATACTGAGGTGGCCATAGAGGTTCTCTGACTTCCATCAGAGACCTTTGCATGCATCCTTATCTCCTGAATGACCCGGTTTTCTAACAAGAGTGTGGATGTCAGGAAGGAGGAATGCTGGTGCAGGCCTGAAGAGAAGGTGAACTCCAGAAGTGTCTCTCACAAGGAGTGAGCTCACCCAGGAAGTCCCTGCAGAGCCAGGATGGAGCTGTGGCACAGGGCGGGGAGTCAGTCACTACTGAAAGACAAACAGGACACGGCGGAAGCAGAGGGAGGCCTTCACCAGACCCTTGAGAAATGCCACCCCTTCCCTGTCAGCTGCCTGAGAGGCTGCTGGAGCTTCAGTCCCAGATGGCCCCTGATTGTAGGGCCAGGGTCACTTTGGAATCTGTGCCTCCCCTCGGGCAGAGAAGGACCCAGGAGAGCAGCAGCAGAGTGCTTTGGGAACGTGTGAGCCCAGCAGTCTGTGAGTCTTGGCCCACAAAGGGCGTATGGGAAGTTGAAACCCATCTTCTCTTGCTTTCCATGCAGGTGCTTCTAGAGAAAGAGCAGGAGCACACTGCCTCATCTGAGCTGCCATGCCAGACTCAGGGAGAGCTGTTCCCAGCCCGAGGGCAGGAAGAGCAGCTCAGGCAGCAGGTGGAAGAGCCACAGGAGAATGGCCAGGTAAGCCTGACTGGCCAGGCCACAGAGGGAAGGGCAGGGAGAGGGGCATAAACCAGAGCTCTTGGGACTGAGGAGGCCAGGAGTCCCACAGGCAATGGAGGCACAGAGCCTTGCAATCTGCAGTGATCAGCCCTGGGACAGGAGGTTTGCAATGGAGGCAGATGTGGAGAGGGAAGCAGAAAGAAGGGGCTGAATAAATGTGATTTTGAGGCTGCAAGAGGAAAAAAGCTGAGCCTGATGGCAGCTCTCAGTCCCTTGCTCTGCTTTTGTGTGTACAGAACATCAAGGCAGAGCCACAAGCAGAGCTGCCCGAAGCTCAGAGTGACATCATGGCAGTGAAGAGAAAGAACAAGGAAGACATGGGAAGAATTCAAGAGGAGAATCTCCATCAGCAGAGGGGCGATCATCAAAACCAGGTGAGTGAAAGAGTGGCAGCCACTCCACTCATGAAATGTCCTCTCTTTTGTTTATTAGAGAACATGAAGGAACAGCTGGATGCAGAGCTTCAGACAGCTCACAGTATGATCAAGGCAAGGCATAGGCAGCTGGAGGAAGAAATGAAAATCATCAGAGAGAAACTTAATCGCTTCCGTCAGTCTCTGCAAAACCAAGTGAGTGAAAGAGGGATGCAGCCACTGCAGTCACCAGTCTGGTGGTTTCTGCCCTTCTTGCCTTTCCAGTGCAGAGCAGCAGGGAGTGGGGCCATGCCTCTGAGTGCCATGCTGCTGTAGTGTGTGTATCACAGTCACTCTGAAGGACATTTCCCGGTGTGCTGAATCTCAACATTAGCCCTGGACAGTGAAACTTGTCCTTTGGCCTTTTGGCCAGCAGTCATCCAAATTGATTCCTGCTGGCCTGTTCCTGCTCTCCTTTTTTCTTGAGGTGTTTTTACAGTGGAACTTGGTGACCCAGATGGAGGATTGAAACAAGCTGTTGTATCCCCTGTCAGTCTGTTCTTTGCCTTACCTCACAGTCGATGACTCCTGGCTGACAGGGACAAGCTGTAGTGTCTGACTGCTTTGTTCTATTTGACTTGAGGTGCAAGTGTTGACATCTCACCGGGCAGCCTGCGAAGACTTGCAGGGAATGTGTGGCAATGAAGAACCCCAAGTTAGGAGTGAGGCACAGGAACTGTGCCCACCAGAAATGCTCCAGGTCCAGCACATCATGGGCTCTGAACCTGCTGCTGCAGCAGCATCACCTCGAGGAAGCCCTTCTGTGAAACCTGGGAACTCAGGCTGGGGCACATCCTGGGAACAGGAGATTGAGGAGGAGTACCTGGAGCTGCTGGGTACGTCTGGGGTGTTTCTTATCTGAGGGACAGTGTGTTGTGTGCAGGTGTCAGCAGAGCTGTACCAAATGCTCCTCCTGAGCTCGGTGTCACAGGGCCATTTAGGACTCCCCAGAGGCAGTGCTGTGCTCCGAGGCAGCGAGAGAGCTCTGGGTGTTCCTGCTGCCTCTGAGGGCACCTGGGACTGGCTTGGGTTTGCCTGAGCTTCCCTCTCTGCTAAAGGCTGAAGCAGGGATTGTTCTTGGATCAGCACAAGGCTGTGACCAAGCAAATGATCTAGGCAAGTCCTGTGTGCTAGTGGCCAAACTGAACAGAATTTTTAGCTTCCTAAATTCTCCTTAGACTCCTGACTTGCAACCAGTCATCACAGCAAAAAAACTTCACAGAAATGGACTGACTTTGGAGTTTTGTCTTTTTGGTTGGGCATTTTTTTGGGGGGTGGGGGGGTGGGGTGGGATTGCTTTTCTGTTGTTCATTTTTGGTGGGGGTTTTTTGTTGTGTTTTTCTCCATCCTGAAGGAGGCCTTCTACCCCACGTTTTACTGATGTCATTTTATGACTGTTACTGTTACCACTACTACATCTGCAGTTTATTTTCATGAGAATGCTATCTTTTTGTCAATAAGAACTACTTTGAAAGAACATCAGGTTACAGGACAAATAGAGAGCACAAGGTATTTTCCATGTGCCGCCATAGAAAAAACAGAGACTTTGATAACAAACTTTATTTAATCTTCTAGTTTTATGCTTATCAAGATGTGCCCAGGAGACACATCCAAGTGGCGTGATCAGATAAAACTGTACTGCAGGCATTTCTCAGGAGAGAGCCTCCAGCCCAGCCATGGTATATCCCTCAGATGCATGGCACTTTTCCATACCTGATTCCCACTCTTTGCCATGACTGTTAGAATCCTACCCATTGGCCCAGGCCCTGCTCAGATCAGTCTCTAGGAAAACACATCAAGCCCTTTGTGATTCTGCAGCACAACCCAATGAATCTGCTTCTTGCCCGTAACAGCTGCCAGTGCTGTGCTCTCAGATAAGAGACCTGGTGGGGCTGAGACCAGAGCCCAGTGGATTCTGTGTCTGCCATCACCTGTTGGGACAAAAAGGGCACTGATGTGTGCCTCGGTGTGGCTGATCTCAAAGCCCATCCTGTTGTGTCCTGAATGGGGGCAACAGCTTGTCTGGGGCTCAGGCTCACTCTGGCTTCTTCCCATCAGTGCCTGTCAGTGCTCATGCTGGGGCTTTGCCAGCCTTGTTGTGGTCGCTGCCCTGTCCCTGAGGGCTGGAGGGACTGCAGAGGCTGGAGCCTTCCTTAGCTGGGAGAGGGGCATCTTTGAGCTCAGCCTGCTCACAAACAGGTCAGGGTCCTGATGCTGAAAGCCCCGTCAGGATCGGTTACAGCTGGAGCTGCTCTGGTTTACAAATGGGAAGGCATTCCTTTGGCAAACTGCTGAAAGGTGGGGAAGATGTCCTCCTCTCCTGGGATTGTATGTCCCTGTGCTTTGTTTCCTGTCAAGAGAACTCTTCAAAAGACTGTACAAATCAGTCTCTGTGCTGGCCACCTGTGCTGCAGGGCTGTCTGCCTGGTTGTGGTTGTTGTTACCCAGCTGACCACAAAGGGCTCAGAGCTCCAGGCGCTGGGGCTGCCTTTTGTATCTCCTGGAAGCTGGGATCTCTGCTTTAAAGTCAGCATCTTGCATTTTGTTTCCCTCAGGGAGAATGGTGAACACCACTGAAAATCCCCTGATGAAATACACACATCTGAATTATATTGGCAGCGGGTGAGTCCAACAGCAGTTACTCCTGCACAACCGTGGGCCAGGTGTGTTTGGGGTGGAATGTCTATCCAGCGTGAAGTCAGGACAGCTGCAAAGATGATCAGACACTGGGGATAGATCGTCCCGTCTCTCAATGCTGCTCAGAATTTGTGAGTGGGCTCAGAAGGCATTGTCAGAGATGCCTTGCTACCGAGGTCTTGCCTGCATCAAGCAACAGGACCTGGAAGGTCTCCTTGTCTCTCAAGTGTGGGACAGCTCTGTGTTAATTTCTTTAGCATTTTTTGTGTGTCTCAAAATCATACTGGCACACTAATGAAAAGAGAAGTAACTTGCTTGCCTGAAAAAGCAACTTATGCCCTATCAAAGCTGTGAGATAACAGTTCCCACAGTTCCCAGGAACAATTCTTTCCCCTGGTTTGAAGAGGGAAACACTCTGTGGTCAGGATAGGAACCACACTGTTTAGACAGTGAAACCCAAGAGGAAAGACTAAACTCCCTTTAGAAATTGGACCGCAGTGCTTCAGGAACAGGCCCAGTGCCCATGCACTTGAGAGGAAAATGCATCATCTCCCTTCTGGCAGAGCCCTCCTGCATCCTGCAGGTTTTGACACTTCCAGCAGAGATCTCCTGTGTGGGCTGGCTTTCACTGCAAGATCTAAACAGCTTCTCCTTTCTCTGCTTCTGTTTTTTTTCTAGGACTTTTGGGCATGTTTACAGAGCACTCGACAGTGCCACAGGAGGAGAGGTAAATGTCAACAGCCCCTGCAGGCTCTGCTGCACTCAAGGGCTTTCCCCTCTGGTGTGAGCTGTGGCTGGAGCTTTGGGCAGAGCTGTGCTGAAAAGGCACAAGAAGCACAGACTGGTGCCAGCCCACAGAACACATTTGGGACTCTGTCCTCCTCAGCTGCTGGAAGGAAGGCACGGAGGGCAGCGGTTCCTTTCAGAGAAGGACGCGCTCACTCGCTCTCCATTGCTAAAACAAAGGTGGTGCCTGCGAGCACCTCACTGCTCTTTGGGGCTACAGCTTCAGAGTCCTGAATTCTCATTTCTGGCTGCCAGCAAATCCATCTGAAAGTTACTGGCAGTTCCTTAGCCACCTGCAGTGCTGCACTAGGGAACTGCACGTAGGGAGAGATCTGCAAGGTGTCCTTGAAAGCCCTAAGCCCTGCCCATATCACAAGATGTATCCACAGAGTATTAAGGCATGGATTCCTTCTTCTGAGTCCCAAACAAAGCAGCAGAGAGTGCAGTCAGAGGTTTGTGGGTGATAACTGAGACACCGTTGTTACTAAGTGGTCAAGGCAAAATGTCAGTGGCCCCACGTGTCCTGTAACTGGCTCCCAAGGGAGCAGAGAAATGGGCTGTTGGAATGTCAGTTCCTGATTACTGCAGTGCCTAATCACAAGGCAGTTTGGCACAGCTCAGCTGTGTCATTGCAAAATCACTCGCTCCACGTGCCTTGTGGTCTCATGCCACCAACCCCTCAAGTTCCTGATTTTCAATGTCATTTTAGGTGGCAATAAAAAAAATAAATCTTCAAGGAGTGAGGAGGAAGGAGCTAACCTTTAATGAAATAACGATCATGAAGACGTATAGGAGTCCCAATGTTGTGAATTATTTAGACAGGTGAGAGGTCATGGTCTTATCCCATGGATGTGTGTTTACATAAAGCAAACATGAGAGGTTAAAAACACACTTTGGTCAGTGGCAGCAAGTAAAGCTGTTAATTTTTATTTATTCATATTTCTCTACTCATCTCCAATGGATGAGAAGAGAGTGCATCTTGTCTGCATGAGTCTTCCCTGGCACACCTAGTTTGATAATTACTCCAAAATTATTCAAAACCTGGATCAGCTGTATCTTCCTAACTCAATAGCCTCAAAGTTCACTGCCTCCACATTTATTTGGGATTGATTTTTTAAAGTTTCTTAAGTGCAGATGAACCATCCTAAAGTGGATTTCCCTTGGATTGTTGCCCCTCTTTGCCATTGCTATGCATGCCAGGAAGACTAGGTGCTTATTTCCAGAAACACCATGCCTGGCATGTTTTATATCTGGGCTGTTTCTAAACTGCACTTTTCATTTGCTGCCCTTCTAAGACATCTCCTTTTTCACAGATGTGTCTTTCTCTATGAGACTGCACAGATTGCAAATAATGCACAGCCAAGAGGGAATGTCTATTCCTTTGATTCTGTCCTTGTCACAAAGGCATCTGGAAATAAGAAACATGGAAGCAAAAAATCAACGTAGCCATGCATGTTCATCTCTACCCCCTTGTTTCCTTCTTTCAGCTACCTTCTGGGCGAGGAACTCTTGCTGGTTATAGAGTACATGGATGGAGGTGTCCTGAGCGACATCGTCAGCCAGACCTGCCTGTCTGAAGATGAGATGGCAGCCATCAGTCGGGAGGTCAGCAATGCCATCTGTGTTTCCAAGGGCTTGGGCAGGATTGTCTGGGAAACAGGGGCTCAGAACAGGAGAGGTTTCCTGTGCCGAGCTTTGTTTCTGTGTTGCTGCTATGCTATGGGCAAGTAAAAGCATCTCGAGTGAAAGGCCTGCCAGTGCCCCTGCACTCCCTGTACTCAGTGCCAGTACTCTTATCTCCTGCTGTTGTATTCTCGCTCTGTCTCTTGTATTTGTAGTTGCTGTTCTCCTCCTTGCCTCTCTAAATGTTTGCCTGGAGTCTGTCTTCACTGCATTCCTTGCCTGTAAAAGCAAAGGTGCTGGTGGCAGGATTTGAAACAAAGAGCAAAGAAAGAAGAGAGAGACTCGTTTCTCTCAGTGCTCAGCTAAAAAGGATAGGAGTGCAGCCAGAATGCTCTTTGCTTCTGAGCACATGCGCTGCAGCAGGAGTCATCCTGGCTGGTTGGCAGGGGACAGCCTACAACAGCAGGTGCTGTTGCTCTTTCAAAAGCTGACGTGCCTTTCCTCAGAAAGGTCCTGCTCTGCAAGTGTTGGAGCAGCAAGCTCTTCCTCTCAGTGGCCGTGACTGTTCTGCCATTACTCCCCATTCCCCTGGAGAGGGAATCTTTTAGATTCTTTGTTTCCCTTCTTGTGTGATGAAATCACACCACTCATTTTTGCCCTTCTGTTTCTGTTTTCTCGCTCAGTGCCTGCAAGGACTGGATTTTCTTCATGCAAACGATGTGATCCATCGAGACGTGAAGAGTGACAACATCCTTCTCAGAACGGACGGTTCTGTCAAACTGGGTCAGTATATTCTTGGTCAGGTGCAGCGTTCCAGGGATGTGGGTGTGGGGCTGCTTGGCGTGACTGCCAGCTCCCCAAAAATGGTGCTGGTGGCAGTGCAGGGACCCCTGCTGCGAGCTGAGGGCACAGTTGCAACGTGCACAGAGGTAGAAGGAGCCACAAGCAGTCAAGAGTGGCCTTGCTCTGTGTGGGTCCCTTCCAGAGGGAGGGAGTTACGAGTCTAAAGTTTCCAAAGAACAAAAGCCACTGCTAGAGACAGTGTAAAACATGGGGGGATTTTTAAAGTCGCCAATGCCAGGAGATTCAACAGAGCAATTTCAAACTTCTACTGGGGAATTCTTTTGCTTGCTTTCCTAATTGCACAGAATTCAGATAAAACCAGTATTTTGTTTTCTCCTCAGCTGATTTTGGCCTCGCTACTCAGCTCAGCCCTGAGCAGAGCAGACGGTGCTCGGTAACCGGGACTCCTTGGTGGATGGCGCCTGAAGTGGTGACAGGTCAACCATATGGCCCCAAAGTGGACATATGGTCTTTTGGAATTGTGGGAATTGAAATGATAGAACAAGAACCTCCTTACTTGGGCGAAAGTTCTGGCACGGTAAGGAGCAAATGCTCACTGATCCCACTGTCTTTCTCACCTGTCCCATGTCCTGTGTGCCACTGGACAAAATCCCATTGCCATCTGCTGCAACTACTTCCACCAAGGTCCCCTCCTACAAATGTCCCTGCAACACATCAGCATCTGCTGTACTTTTGCTTGCATCAGTGGGGGAACTCAAGCCTTACCACATGCAAACAAACTCCAAACAAACTCCATTCTCACTCAACACTTTCCTTTGGGTTAGTGGTTCCAGTTCTTTTGTCTGTGTAGATGGCCTTAATAACAGGGGAAAAGCATCTTAAAAGTGTTGTTATCTTTCCAGAAATGAAGGAAGGAAACCCAAACCCAACAAAGTTTCTAAAACCGTGGTCTTTAGAGAGGAACCTAACCCTGTGTGCAGTTTCTTCTTACTGGAAAACATGGGCATGAGGGTGTAATGCACAGAGTCTCTTTTGCTTCTTGTGCAGTGCTGCTGAAACACTCAGTGACCGTGTTTCTCTCCTAGCCCAAGCAACATTCTGCACGTCACCAAGCCAGAGCCTGGTGATGTGGAGAGCCTGCCAAAACCTCCTGTTTGTTTCCTGGCACTTTCTGGCATGGGCCTACCATTAATGCATTGACTTGAGCAGCCAAATGACTAGAGGGTGTCCATAGGGATGGAACCTCTCCTTCTTCTGACCTAGACAATTTTTCTTTGGCTGCAAAAATGGGAAGCTGAAATTTTCAGACTGCTGAGAGACAGAGCTGCAAGTGGCTCCTGTGTGCCCAAGCAGGCATTTTCATCCCAATACGTTTGTGCAGGCATCTTAATGTGTCTGTGTTGAAGAGGAGATTGTAAATGTTTGTTTCCCTACCTGGGTATTAACTGATGGATTTCCTTTCTTTTCTTCCAATTCCCATTGTTTTCAAGAACAGCACAAAAAGCTTGATGAGTTTTGTTCTAGGGCACGTGCGCTTAAAGGACCAACAAGCACTGCAGAGATGCCTTTCATGTACTAACCCTTGAAATTAGTTAGTGTAGCAAAGTCCCTCTTCCAAAAACCATCTCAAGCTGGCATGAATCCTCAGAGAAGCAAATGTCCTTTTGCTGATGTAGTTCCCACTAACTAGGTCAGGCAATGAAATCAGCTGCCAAGGCAAGATCTGCAGGATGGTGGAAAAGCTGTGGCTGCATCGGGGTTTGGGTTTTTGGTTGGTAAAGGAAAGTCATCTCTGGGTCTGTGCCAGGGCAGAAACTGCCACTGAAGAACAGAGGTTAAACAAAGGGATCTGGGAGAGCCTTAGAGATGTGAAAGCGGGAGGTGGAGCCTGGTGTCTCCTTTCTCTCCAGGCTACATACCTGATAGCCACAGTAGGGACTCCACAGCTGCGGCAGCCCAAGCTCCTCTCGGCTTTGCTGCGTGACTTCCTGAGCTGCTGCCTGCAGACAGACGAGGAGCAGCGCTGGTCTGCCAAGGAGCTCCTGCAGGTAAAATGTGAAGGGGCTGCAGGTGAAACAGGCTCTGAGGGATGGGCTCCTCCTCCACTCACGCCCAAGGCAGCAGATGAGCCCCCTTCCTCCTCACCTCCACTCTTGCTGCTCTTCAAATGAAAATGGTGAGGAATCCTAGACTGGGCTGGGCTGGCAGGGCCCTGTAAATGTCCTCTGGTGCAAGTGTCCTGCAATGAGCAGGGACATCTTTAAAGAGATCAGGTTGCTCAGAGCCCGTTGCCACCGGAGCCGGAATGGTTGCAGGGATGGGGCACCTACAAGCTCTTGGGGCAAGCTGTGCCAGTGTGGCACCATGCTCCGAGTACACAAGTTCTTCCTTAGACCTACTCTCATTAGATGCCCTTAGTGTTTAAAAAGATTTGTCCATATCCTATTGTAACTGGCCCTGTTAAAAAAGATGTCCCCCACTTTCTTTAAAGCCACTCTGAAGTCTTGAAAAGTGGCAATAAAGTCTCCCCGGGGCCTGTCCTTCACAAAACTGAATAACTCCAGCTCCCTCTGCATTTCCTGTGAGGAGAGGTGCTCTGTCCTCTGACTGTGTCTGTTGCCCTCTTTTGTGATTTTGTGGAGTGTTCAGCTTTATCTAATGGCAAAAGAATTGAAGTAGAGCAATGCAGGTTACAGAGACATGAAATGGTGGTGGAGGAACCCAAGGAAGCCAGTCCCAGCCTAGGGGTCAGAGATTTGGCTGTGGGCAGGAGGGGCTGTGGGGGGCTCCCTGTGAGCCTCTGAGGGGCCCTGGTTGGTGCCCCCCAGCCCACCCTCAGAGGTTTCTGCCATGCAAACAGGGACAGCTGGGAGGGACTTGTCCCAGCCCCATCTGCTGCCTGGCGCGCTCAAGCAGACTGGAACTGTGCCAGGGTTACTGGCAGGTTGTGTGGCAGAGAGGGAACTGCAGGGCCCAGTGCCACTGGGCTGGCCCTGCTGGGAAGGAAGGTGCCATCCAGCACACGAGGGGCAGGGCATGGAAAGGCAGACACTGCTTTCTGTCCCTGTGGGAATCAGCACAGTGCCTGTCTTTCAAAGGCAGGGACCTATGTGAGTCATTGGAGTTTCCTGAAAGGAAGAAAACCCAGGGACAGAAAGCGCCATTTCTAGAGCGCTGGCAGGGCAAAAATCCCAGCATGATGAAGACATCACAATAAACAGATGAGTGGGATTCTGGGCCAGGTTTGCCTGTGATGGCAAGGTCTTGCACATTGGGGATGACTGGGGAGCAGATGGTCCCATTGCTCCTCTTTCTGGGTCTTTCCAGGAACTTGATGTATCCTGATTGAGTCCCTGAAGCAATGAGCTTGGAAAGTAATGGTTCACTGTTCTTTGTTTTTGTTTTTTATTTCCCGCTGGACAGCATCCATTTGTAACTTCAGCCAAGCCACCATTCATCCTGGCACAAGTCATCAACTCAGTGAAGAAGACGAATAACCCTAACCCTAAACTCTAAACCTAAAACCTAACCCTAACCTTAAATGCTAACCCAAACCCTAACCCTCTCCCTATCTCTATCCCTTACCCTTTCCCTATCCCCAAACCTAAGCCTACGCCAAAGCCTAAACCTAAACCCAAACCTGATCCTAAGTCTAAGCCTAAGCCTAAGCCTAAGCCTAAACCAAAGACTAAGCCTAAGCCTAACCCTAGGAGACGAGAACATAGCAATCATGTCAAGATGTTATCTCTGTTACCAATTTAGAGTAGGATTGTAGAGTAGGGTTGCTAAAGAGACTTGTAGCATAGAATTATAGATTAGAGTTGTAATTAATAAAGTTTCTGAAACATCAACTCACTTGGAAGATTCTCCTCCTTCTGACCCCTTCAGAAAATTCAACATTTTTTTCTGAATTACCAATTGTTTTTTATTGGTACTAAGTCACACATATGGCTCTTTTTGTATGGTTTCATAAGTGAGGAGGGCTCTTCTTCATTCATCCTCTCCAGACCGCACTGCCTTTGGAATATGACCCACTGGCTGGTTATGGCACAGCTGTGGTATTTCTAGTTGAGGCAGAAAGGGCAATGGCATTTGAAGGCAAAACCAAAAGAAAGATTGAGGCGGCCTAAACATCGTGTGCAGATGCAGGCCTTCAGCTGTGACTGGAGAGCAATGGGGTTCCTGCCACTTGGATTTGTATCCCTAAATGCAATAATCTCTTTGGCTGGAGGAGAGCCTTGCTCAAGTGAGAAAGCAGAAAGATCAGAGAGGGTGCTCGGGAAGGTCTCCTGTGGCGCAGAGCTGTCAGCGCCTGTGAGGTGAGAGCGGGCCCGGCCTTGCCCGGGCTGGAGCCCCAGCAGAGCCCCGGCAGAGGCCGGAGCAGCCTGAGCCCCGGCAGAGGCAGGCTGGAAGGAGGCCCTTGGAGCTGCAAGAGGCAGCAGCCGGGCCCTGGGTGCCTCTTGCTGGGAGCCGGCGAATCCTCCGCTCTCAGAGCCCAGGTGGCAGCTGGCTGCTGCCGAGGGGAAGCGCAGCCGTGCTGGGCACAGCCCGGCCTGGGGGCCATGGCCGTCTGGAGCATGCCCAGGAGCAGAGAAAGGCCAAGGGCAGCTGCGGGCCGCTGGGCTGCCTGAGGATTCCTCCTCTTCTGCCGGCTGCCCTGCGACTCCTGGCAAAGGCCAGCAGTGTGTGCAGCACTCTGGGCACCGGGGCAGGGAGCCGGGCTGCTCGGCAGGCTGGAGCACAGGGCAGCTCCTTCAGGCCCGGCACTTGTGCCAGGCAAGCGAGGCCAGCGTGAGGCAGGGACAGCTTGGCAGGGCCCATCTGCAGGAGCCAGCGCCTCACGCAGCTCTGGGAGGAAGCGCCTGCAACCCTGCAGTTCTGCACTGAGCCAGAGCAAAGGTGTGAGATGCAGAGTGTTTGGCAGAAATATTCAGGCCCAGCAGGCCAGCCTGCTTTGTGCTCTGTGGTGCACAGCAAGCGCTGTGCAATGCAGCTCTGAGCTGCTGGGAGAGAGGCAGTCGGGGATGTGCCTGAGGTGAGTCAAGGGCTTAGCTGAAAATGTAATGAGGAAAATTGAAAAGTGCAGATGGGTCGAGGGCCCAGCTGGGAAGAGAATTGGGATAGTAGAAGATTGCATATTTTAGTTAAGATTTTAAAATGAGGTAAGAAGCTAAGTTAGTAATACAGGTAGCAGAAATCATGTGCCTTAGTTAAAGAGTACCAAATATATTAGGAACATAAAGCTAGGAGTGACAGGGATGGAGGAAGCAATTGTGAAGAAGCTGAGACCATAGAAAGACCTTGCCTTAAGAATAATTGAACAGTTAGGAGAGGCTTGGACCATGAGCAGCAGGTCAAAAGGTCTTGCCAACTGGCCATGGGAGGAGAGTTCACCATGAGGAAGACTGCTTTCTTCCTCCCATACAACCACTCCCTCATTTCAAAATCCCACCAATCCACTTAAGGGAATACAATTGCGCAGCTGTAATAGATATTCAGCTGATAAAAATGCGAAGCAGGCAGGTAATAATTATGTATTTTGGGTCCCTAGAAACCTAATGTAAATCCTTTTCTGTAGAAATAGAGAGCAGGAGTCTGCAACTCCTTGCACATGTCTCTGGAAACTAGTTCACATGTGACCAGGGCTGCAATAAATACCCTTCTTTTCTACTATAATTAGTTGAAGGGTCATCTGTCCGTGCTTCAAGGGTTATGCTGGAGTAGTGAACTGATTTGGATGGGAGCAGAAGAGTTTCAGCAGGCAATTTTTGGAAGAGATGGAAGGCTCTTTTGACTGGGAAAGAGGGTAAAGCCATTTGGAATGGAGAAATGATCCCAAAGTCCATCCAATTGTATCTTTGTGTCTGAATTGAAATCAGAATGATTATAGATAGCTTCATGTAATTTGTCTACAAATTTATCAAAGTCTTCATTCTTTCTTTGACAAATCTGTGTAAAAGACATAGTGTGTAACTTATCTGGAAGTGCAAGAAATGCATTACATGCTAGTTGTTGGCTCATCTGTAAGACTTGATCAATGCTCCTAGCCTGGGCAGTGGCAGTAGCCCCGGGCCCTTTGCCAAGTAACTGTTGTGCTGTTAAACCATACAGAGGATCACCCTGCACTCTAGCTCTTGCAGCTTCTTGAGCACACTTTTCCTCCCAGCTTTTATGAAACATCACCTGCTGATAGGGTGGCATTCTAAGTCTTATTAGGGCATGCACATCAGCTGGAATTAATGCGTTAGATGGAAAAATATACTGCAGAAGTGACTGTGCAAGTTGGCATTTTCAACCAAATTGTGAAAATGCAGCTCTCATCTTTTCTAAAATCTTCCAATCAAAAGGTTCTCAAACTCTACTTGCAGCATTAGTTACTACAAGAAAAGCTTCTACATCATTGGAGAGAAGAGTCCCTTCTACAATAGCTTCTGCAATAACTTTTTTCTACTTTTGTTTCTCTTTGGTGGAGATAAAACTTGGCCTGCAATTCCTCAGAAAGGATTAGGAGGACCATGCTAATTTGGGAAATTGACACTGTTTGCCCCTAGCATTCAACAGATGCTTGACATCAGGCACAAATTCCAACGTCCAAAATGTAGTGAGCATCTATTAGGCTCAGACTGCAAGGATAATGTAGAATTGTGGAATTGGCCTTCGGTTATCCTGGCATCACTTTTTACACCAGGATTAGCTTCATCACAGGCCCTTACATCATTCAAACGATTGGCTTGTTGGACAGGAAAACAAATTAACATTACATCTGCAATCCGGAATGAGCTTACCACTGATGTAGGTAGCATACACCACGCTGTGTTACAGGATAGGACTGTTATAAATTTTTTGTTGCTAGCACAAGGAGATGAGCGTGAAGATTTTGAAGGGATGTGTTGCATGAATCTCTCTGACCACTCTGGATCTATTGACAAGAAATTGTCATTGCTTAAGGAGAATATGAAAAAGCTCACGGTGGTTGAGAATTCTTTTGATGAGTGGCTAAAGTCCTGGGGAATAACAGGCTGGCTCAAGGATTTAGTACCCTTTGGCATAATGATACTTTGTCTTCTTTTTTCAATTCTGCTTGTAGTGCCTTGCTGTGAAGAAAATAATTGAGCGTGCTTTTAAATCAGTCTGGCTTGTGCAAAAACAAAACCAGGGAACTGTTGAGAGTTTTTTGCAGATTGAGGAGTTCTGACAAGACAAGGGCCATATTCAGCCGATGCACAATCCAACCTGCTTGTACTAATGGACAATGGACACATTCACAAACAATGGATAATGGACATATTCAGAAATGGGGTTTGTATATCCTTGAGAAAAATACAAGAAGAGTCATCAGGACTCAGCAAGTTTGACAGCAAGCTTGGGAAAGAAGGAAAAAATTGAACCATGAGTGGGCCAGAAGAGGACAGCAAGACGCATGAAAAATTAGGTGATCCAATCAGCATTCTATTTTAGATGTGTAAACAGCTAGGATTATAATCATGTATTAGCTAGAGACTCGTGGACAGTAGAGATTTATTATAATATAGTCTTTTTAGGGATAATAAATTTGGCCTCACTGGATCATATTGGTTGTGGTGTGATATCCCTGAACCTCCGCACCCCGCACAAGGGCAGCTGGGGAGGCCCAGCCCGGGCAGCAGCAGAAAGGAATTTCCCTGGCAGGGCAGGGCTGTGGTGCAGCACGTCCCCAGCAGGAGCCTGGAGCAGCCCAAGGCTCTGTGTGGGCAGGCAGGGGCAGGCAGGAGGCAGAGCTGTCAGCAAAGGAAGGGCCCGGCCAGGTGGGGCAGCCGGGGGATGCCGACAGCCTGCAGGGACAGAGGCGCAGGGCAGGGACACCGTGGGACAGCCGGGGCTGCACAGGGCACAGGGATGGGCAGCAGCTGCGAGACAGCCCTGCCAGAGCCAACATGGGCAGCACTTTGGCCATGGCTGCTGGGCCTGGGCCTGAGGCCACGATGGGACAAGTGACCCTTGCAGGCCTGGGGCCTCATTGCCTCCTCGTCCCTGCTCAGACGCCTGGCAGGGGCCAACATGACAAAACTAAGCTCACAGCTGTTGCAAAAGCAGGGGAAAAAGTCAAGGAGGAAGACACAACTTTGGGGGCAAGATATGAGGGACATGGCATGGACACTTCAGAAAACAACCAAAAAAAGAAAAAAATCTTTCCCATAGTCAAAGCCATCAAAATGCAGGCAGGCCATACGCCAGCAAGTGCAGGCACATGCAGCAAAGCTTGCCAAAATTGATCCCCACTGAAGGCCAAAACAGAAAAGAACGACTTAAAACACGCTGGAATGGAGACACCATCAAAGGAATTGCAATGGGAGGAGAAAAAAAGAAAACTTGGGAAATCTAGTGACTCTAAGAAAATGGCCAGGGATTATGTCAGGTGCATTGCAAAGGACCAAAACATGCCAAAACTAAGCTAACCGATGTTGCAAAAGCAGGGGAACAAGTCAAGGAGGAAGACACAACTTAGGGGGCAAGATATGAGGGACATGGCACGGACAATTCAGAAAACAACCAAAAAACAGAAAAAAATCTTTCCCAAAGTCAAAGCCATCAAATGGAATGGCATGCCATCAAGGGCAGGGACATGCACCAAAGATTTCCTCTATTGGTTCCCATTGAAATCGCAAGATTCCTTTTCGATTTTGCCAGTAGGAAACCACAGTTTTCTTCAAGAAGAAGTTTGGAACTCACTGAGCCACAGATAACAGCATTCTAGAAATCTGCAGAACAGGTTTAGAAAGACTGAATATTTTGGCTAAAGACCCCTGAAATATTTCTAGAAAGTCTGAAGTTAATGGAAAATGGATGTTGGTATCCTTCAGTGATGAACATTAGCCAACACTTTGGCTTTGTGTTGTGCACCTGAGGCCAAACAAAAGTATTGGACTGGCTGATCTGAGCTCTTTTGATCTCAGTAAAGAATCCTTCAAGCCACAGGAAAAAGGTGGCAATGCTCCTTTTTGCTGGCCAACCCAAGGTTTCCCAGCACAGCCATTTGCCCAGGCAGCCCAGAGCAGTGGTCACAGTGCCAAGGCTGACAGAGCTCAAGAAGAGTTTGGACAATGCTCTCAAGCACATGGAGTGACTCTTGGGGTCACTGCACATGGCCAGGAGATGGACTCGATGACCCTGATGGGCCCTTCCAACTCAGCATATTCCATGATTCTATGACCCTTATTCACACCGTGAGGTAACTTCATATTCCCTTTAGTTTCCACTCTTGCGTGGTTTCACCTTTACAGCCAGACACAAAACGGTTTTCCTGTTTTGGGAGGTGAAATGAAGATCATTACTTGTGTCCTTGTGGCAGTCCTGAGCAAGCTTCCCTGCCACGTGTGGCAGCCTCTCAGCCCTGGGGGTGCCTGCGAGCTGGGTGACTCCAATTCTCTCCACCAGGGACAGGAGGAGTTGGGCCGCACACTCGCGCACCGGGGCGGGGCGGCTGCTGGGGAGGAGAGAGCAAACCCTGGGCACAGGGACAAGGAGCAGCGGCAGCGCCGGCCTTGGCCAGAGCTGCTCCCTGCCCTTGCTGGGGGAAGGAGCCTGGGCTCTCCCTGCACCTTCAGACACCTGCACAAGGCTCTGTCCTCAGCTAAACACAAAGGTAGCATTGCACACTAGGCCTGCCTGCACGGAAGAGGGAGGAATTCAGTCTCCCTGCACTGTCTGATACTCAGTTTCTTTCACAGTATTGACTCGGAGAAAGATTAAAGAAATAGATGACATATGAATAATTTAGCAATTAAGGACAATTGATGCTGACCCATCAGAGGGCACCCAGTACACAGAGCTACAGCAGGACTGAGGCTCTTTCCACCCATTTATCCCCAAATCTGCAGACCTCTGGAAAATAACAAATGCAGGGAAAACACGTGGTGGGCTGTGAAGTTGCAGAATATCCAGCAATGCAGCCTGTTTCTTCTGTGGGGCTTGGCAATGGATCCATCTGAATGTTTTACCCTATTGCAAAGCTGAGGAAAGGGTGGCAGGCAGTTTAGCCAGGCTGTCCTGTTCTAGAGAGTGTCTCTTGGGAACTATCAGGCCCAGCACCAACATTCAAGGCAGCATTTGCTTTAACTGTGCCATGGCTGTCAGCCTGTGGAGGTGCCTGTAAAGTGGTTCATCTTCTCAAGGCTAACGTGAAACATCAGTTTGCATAGAAAGTAGAGTTCTAAGGCCAGGACAGTCATACAAGACTCCTTTGGCAGGAGCTGCACCTGCTGTGCAGGCTGTGCCTCGCCCAGAAGATTGTCCCCCATGTGCTCCATGCCCCAGGAAGGACCCTCCTCATTTCTCAAGTTAATGGCATCATGATGTTATGTTTGCCCATTTATCCCATCATAAAAAAAGCCAAACAATATTAAAAGTAGTAACAATTTTATTTAAATAGTTAAAATAAAAAAAAAAGATATAAAATTGGATACAATATAACTTGAATAAAATAAGGGATAATTTGGTTCCAATAATAGCGCATAAGCAAAAGATAACCGCGGGGTACAGAGTTCTTGGACCCTTGCCACCTCATACAAGCTTGCCAAGTGAAAATCACCCCTTATATGTCATGTGTACATGCCATCTCCTCCCATTTTCAGTTTGTCATATCTCTATCTCCATCCTCATTACCACCCTTATCACGTATGTGCCACCATTCAGTTTGGTGGTCGCACAAGTCTTTGGGGGTTGTTTTGGATGAAGACCTCTCCTCTTCCTCTTTGTCCTTTAATTCACCTTTGGTTACACATGCGCACCAAGCCAAGACTAACGTATCACTGCATCTACATATCAAGGCAATAAATCCCTTATAATTAGCATTTTCTGGGACCGAACCAGGTTCTTAGTCATTTTTAGCAACTGTATCTCACCTTCTTTCCTGTGGTCCTTGAGAACATCTGCTGGGAAGGGGAGGGGGCCCCTCCTCTCCCTCTCTTCTTTGGCATTACAACTTTTTAACTATTTTACTGTATCAATTTTTATCAGCACGCATCATACCTATTTATCACAAATCCCCCATTTCTCTTCTTGATCATTATGATTCATGCTGTATTTAAAAAGCTGTGCCCTGATATCTTTTATATTTTTCAGAATTTTGGTTTTCTCGTTGTCTCTTTTCAGCTTCAAACTTTTCCAGCATTTCTGTTACTGCTTCTAGTCTTTCACACTCTCTTTCAAGTGTAGTTAGCATTTCCTGGTCTACTTCAATCTTTTTAAGTCCTTGTTCTTTAACATGGGTCAACTTAGCTTTTAATACCATTATAGATCTTGGTTTTCCTTTTTCTGCTGATTCTGAATCTAGAGGCATTGTTGTAATCTGCATCCCCTGAATCACTGAGTGAATTAGCCTAATAAAACACAAAATCATACAAGGAAGAAACAGAAGTCTCAGAATTGAGCATAACAACATGAACTCTAACTTTTTCCTCCAAACACTTCCAAAGAGGTTACCCCACCAATCTGCTTTCAAGATTGAATTCCACTTTTGTACTGGCACATGAGCTACTGTTTTAATTTCCTCTGCAAGTTCTGTTGTAGCTTCCCCATAATCATCAATTTCTACACAGCACTCAAATTCATTAAATCTCCCACAAACTCCTCCTTCTTCTGCTAACAGATGGTCTAAGGTGATCCTGTTTTGGTACACAAATGCCCGCACTTGTGTATATTGTCTGGCCAACATTTTTAAGGCACCAGAGGTGTGATTTGACACCACCTCCACTACTGCTTGGAGTCTTATTAATCTATTCAGCAGGTAAATTGGGGTCCTATATCCCCATGAATCATCCTGAGCCCATGTTGCTGGGTCATAATATGCTATAATTTGTTCTGCAGGCCATTCGTCCTCCCCCCATTTTTGATTCCCTCCTGCTGTTGGAAAATTTAAATTTAAATCTCCTTTACTCCACTGCAGGGTTTCATACAGTGGAGTTCCAGCATATTGCTCCTAGACCTCAGTAGAACAAAGAAGGAGGGTTGTATTACTCCCAAAATACAGGTTCTTCCCCATTTTTGAGGTAACTCACTGTATACTCGTTGCCCACAAATCCAATATATCCCATCTGGGGCTTTCCATTTCTTATCAGTTTTCTCTAGTTGTTCCCAATAAGACCTCAGGCTGTCGATGGATTGGTAGGGGTTAGCTCCAGGACTTCTGTACCAGCATAAATTAATCTGTTCATCCCATTCACAATTTATTTCTTTTATTGGTTCCCAATATCCAACAGGGTTTTCAGGTCGCCAAATTTTTGAACAATTATCCATATTAACCACCAATGTGGATTTACAAGGAGTATGCCCTACTATTTTATTAAATTTCCTTCCTTCTCGAGTTATACAAATGGTTCTAATTACCTGATGGCTTAAAATCCATCCTTGAGGTCTCTTCGATGTTCCAGAAATTTGGGTGTGGTTCCACTTTAAAAATTGCTCTGGAGCTAAGCTCTCACCTTTCCATGGCCATCTTTTACCCATTTTTAGACCTCCACAAATCCAACATTTGGATAATTCCAATTCTGTAGCAATCCTTTGCATCAATCCCACAAACCGATTCTTATTTGAGGCTGGCAAATCCCAATCTTTGTAGTACTCTTTTAGCTGTTTATACAATTCAGCTAATTCTCTTGACTCTTTTCTCCTGTTCTTTCCTCTATTCTCCTTTGTTTCTTTTTCTTCTTTTATTTTCTCTTTCAATTTTTCTCTTAGTGCCTGGCCTCCTATTCCTATACTTGGATCATCTCCATTATCATTTCTTTTAAAACAAAAAAACCTTTCATATTAAGGGCCAATGTGATTACCATGGGGAAAAGGAGCTCATCCATTATATCCCCAATTTTTCTCTACCCAATACACCTTTCCTTCCTTAATACAAACATCTATAACACTGCTGTGATTGTAGCAGGCAGAACTGACATACAGGTGTGTTACACACACAGATTCCACCTTGTCCTTAATCCACACAGGTTGATTGCAATAGTCACAAATGTTGAAATTGCTGGGACTTGGTTTTTGCCCTGATTGCTTTTTCATTGCTGAAACTCTTTCCAGTGTGGCTCTCTGGCTTTGGCCAACTGCCAAGGGTACCAGAATGATCACAGTGAAAATAATCCTCAGGAAATCTACCTTTCTACCTTTCTCAAGGGCCCTTGGGTTGAAACCAAGGGCCAAGATGCCAGTCTTCTCGGTAGCAAAGGTAATATCCCGGGATCTAGTCACTGGTCCTTTTAGTTTCCTTGGTACCCATAGCCCCACAGAGTTTGCTTGTCTCCTTTTAAAGGCCATTTCCGAGTTCTAGCTTGTTAAAAAGAAATAATTAAAATGAAAAGAACAGGGAAAAGATTAGGCTGGAGTACCATAAACCTGTATTTTCCAAAATTTCAGGGATGTGCCAACCACAATAAGATTTTTCTAATTATTTTCTGCTTCCAGGGCGGGGAGTTCATTAAGTTGCCGCCTCCAATATGCACACTCACCGTGCCAATGTGCCCCTGAAATGCACCTACGTTGTGGTATATAGACTTCTTCTTCCCCACAACTATCAATTTTGAGACACTGGTCTATAATATTATGAGCTGCTCATTCTCTTATTTGTGCTATAGTCAATATAGCAAAAATCAATTGATCTAAGTTCTCTATTAATCCAATTGCTGCTGGAAGGGTCTAGTCTCAAAGGTATCTAAAAAATCACTAGCAATGCATTCTATAATTAGCTGAATAAATACATAACCATAGCAAAGCAAGCAAATCAATTGTCTCTCCTTCTCTTCCCTCTTACTTTCCACCATAAGTTAAAGCGAAGTGTGCAAACAATTCATATCCAGGGATGACACCCTAAACCATGTTTACTACACTCCCAACATTTTACTTGTCTCTGAGCTCTTTTAGCAACAGGTGTTATCAATCTCAGTTTCTGGAATTGCAATTTTGTAATCAGTTCTAATAATGTTGCTGGTGGGTGATCCTGGAGGAGATCTTTGATCTTTTTAGGCCGTTCACACTGATTCAGAAAGTCTTTTTATTCTTTTCCACCGGTGTTCTTCTGCGTCTGAGCTCAAGGGAATTGCGGTCGGCAGCCACTCCAGAGTGCCTAGTTCATTCTTAATAAATCAGGGTTAATAAAAGCAACTTAAATCCTACTGATAGTGGAGCCCTGGAAAAAGTTAAAGATAGAATCTAAAATGTTAGGCTTTGTGCTTTCCCAGATCAACTGCACCTGCGTAAGCAGTATGATAAATTATATAATTGTTAGATGTGATGTTTGTTTAGTAATTAAATGTAATTATTACATAACCATGGGAAGAATAATGAGAAACTATGTTGGAAATTCAGAGAGGGGTTAAATTTATGGATACAATAGAACAACATAAGTTTAATAATTAACATGAAAGTTATGTAACGATAGAGTATAAAAACATGATCATTTTGGATGTATGGTCGGAATCAGATTTGGGTTGAATATACCCTGATTCCCAGAGCTCTTCAATAAAAAGCACCGCATATAATCCCCCGTGATTATGTGTTTTTGAATGCTAACACTACCATATTATCATATTAGTGGAATTACATGTTCTAACAGTATTTTAGTTACTGTTTGAACTGTAGCCTGAGCTGCTGGAAATGCTTCAACCCACTGAGTTAGTTGATCTATTATAACTAACAAATATTTCCACCAACCCACTTTAGGCAATTCTATACAATCAACCTGGATCTTTTCAAATAGCCTGAAGGCTGTTTTGCATCCTCCAGAGGGAGGGCTTCTTAACGCTTTCTTATTTACCTTTTGACAGGTGAGACACCCCTGGGTAATTTGCTCTCCAATTTCAAACATCCTTATACACCCATAAAATTTAAAAAGTGATCACAAAAGGTTCTTGCTCCCCAGTGTGTCTGTCTATGCAAGTTATCTAAGATCTAATGTGCCACTGGTTTTGGCATCATAATCTTGCCATCAGGAAAAACTCACTTTCCCTCCTTAAATGTTACTCCTACTTTCCTTATAGCTGCCAGTTCTTCTAGTGGAAGGGAAAGCGTCTCTTGCTGAATTTCTATTTTTTGTTAGGTGATGATTTCAGTATCTCCCTTTCTTAAGGTTGTTCTTCTTTTGCTTCTTCATCAGCCAAATTATTTCTCGGACTCTAATATCCCTCCCTCTCTGGTGTCCCTTTACATGAACTACTGCTATTTTCTTTGAGCCTTTTAAAGCTTCAAGTATCTGAATTATTAATTCCCCATTTACTAACCCTTTCCCTTGAGTGTTTATAAGTCTTCTTTCCTTCCAAATTTTTCTAAAAGTATGTACTACACTAAAAGCATATTTGGAGTCTGTATAAATAGTCCCTTCTTGCCCTTTTAGTATTAATAATGCACAAAGTAATGCATAAAATTCACAGGCTTGTGCTGACCAGGAGGGATGGAGGGGACCAGACTCCTTTACCCTAAACTTTTTCCCACTTCACCTGAATGCCAACCTGTGTCATTAATTTCTAGATTATCTTCTTCAGTTAAAGAATAAATTGTAAGTTTTCCTTCACAGGGTTTTATCCGCAAATTTAAGGCTAATATTAAATCTCTGCCTAACAAATTATTCTCGGCCTCTGGTATCAACAATAAATCATTTACTCCAAATTTGTCATCTGTTTCAATTTGCACTCCTTTTATTACAGGGAAGCCTCTCCCATAATTCCAATGACTGAAACTCACTCACGACATATCTCCCTGGGGTAATTTTGTCACTGTCAACCAAGAAACTCCTGTATTGACTAAAAATATAACTTCTTCACTCTGAGGACCTATTTTTAGCTTTATTATCAAGGGCTCTTTTGGTTGTATTTTGGTCCTCTTCATTAAACAAAACTCCTGACCTCTCTGATTCTCCTGAGTAGTTTTCTCATCTTGCTGTTTCTTTCTGCAATTTTTTTGCAGGTGCCCCTTTTTATGACAATAAAAACAGGTGTGTCCTGCACCCTTCAAAGTGGGGCAAGAATTTTTTTAAGTGTCTTTTCTTGTGGCGGGAAAAATGCACAGGTCCTGTGTTCCTAAAAATAGATCCTGACATCGGCTGTTTGTTTTTCCCTGCAGATTTTTCTGTATTCAAAGCTGCCTGCATTTCGTGAACTGCTGCTACCAAAATTCTGGCATCTGCTTTCTGCTTTTCCTCATCTCTGTTCACAAACACCCTTTGTGCTTCTCTCAGTAATTCTTGAAGTCCCCTGTCCTGCCAGTCTTCTAATTTTTCCAGATTTTTCCTGATGTCACTGCAAGACCTGGTCACAAACTGAATTTTTAACAGAACCTGCCCTACTGCAGTATCAGTATTTATACCTGAATATAATTGCAAGTCTCTTTTTAATCTTTTTAACCATTCTGCTGGGGACTCATATTTTTTCTGATGCTCACTCAAAGCTTTTCCTATATTATGTCCCTTAGGCACTGCCCTCTGAATTTCTTGATTTTCTTCTCTTTGGGATCCCCATTCATCCCAAAACTGTATTATCATTCCCAGTGGGCTGTCCTGAGGAACGCTCCCCCACTGAGAACCCCCTTCACAGTTCCCAGATACCTCAAATTTTTCACACACTGCAAATTTTTCACACAATCCGCAGCCCCTGGGTCAAGGAACTTACTCTTTCCCTGAACCATTTCTGGCGGCAACAAACTAAAAAATCCCCGGTACCAGGAGAGTCTTAGTTTCCCACACTCACCTCGTGACTCAACTTCCTCACTTACTACTCTGTCACACTGCCTTTTCAATCTACCTGTTCCACTCCTATCTCTCCCTCTGCAATCTACTTGTTCCACTCCTCTCTCTCCCTCTTTCTCTATCTATTAGCCCCATCCTCTCACCATCTAATCACATACTAAATTGCCTGCTACCAACCCCTCCAAGGAAATTGAACCTATTCATTCACTCTCTTTCTCAGTCTCCCTACTGAGTAAATCCCTCCTGCCCAACGACCTTCCTACAGGTGCCTGGACCAGGGATCCCCTCCTTCCCCCTGGGTCAAACCCTCCCAAAATGAAAAATTCATTTTTCTTTCACTTCCCTCCTTTTCTGGCTGACCTCTCCCCAGCCCAGCCCAGCCGGCTCTGGCCCCACAGCTCTGCTCAGGCCAGGCTGCTCTGGGCACTGCCCCACGGCCTCAGCCCCTGGCAAGGGCACAGCAGCAGCTGCAGCTGCCCCAGGACTCAGCCCCAGCCATGGGGGAAGGTGCTTGGCCAAGGCCAAAGGAGGCTCCCTGGCTGCCCTGCTGCCCTCGGGCTGAGGTGCTGAGAGCTCTGCAGCCCCTGCTGCCATCCCATCTGCCCAGGGCAGCACAAGAGCTCCGGCCTTGGGGCCCTCATGCTCCAGGCCCAGGGCCCAGGCCAAAGCTGGGGCAGCCACAAAGCTGTGCCCATTTCTGTTCATTGCTGCTCTGATGAGGATGGATCCTCAGCCACTTGGAGGTTGCTGATGAATTTAATTACTCCAGTGGCCTCTTCTTTCTTGAGCTCTTAAGTTCAGGAATTCAGTGAGAAAAGCACATAAATATTTGTTCAAAACACCTGAACATGAAAAGTCCCTAGGAATAATTTGTTTTCAATTCTCTTATGGTTAATTATGCACATTCCAGAAGTATATTGAAAGTCAATATATGGTATTGAAAACAAGACGGAAAAAATTGTTTTGTCCTGTTTTCTTTTCCTGTTTATAGATAGATTTTCAGCAATGCGCAATTGATTTTGACCCCCTGCACCTTCTAATGCAATTTGAACATATATGAAAATCAAGACCCTTCATGCCTGCCAATCATTTAGACCTTATCCCCACTCCCTCCCCACCATTTCTCTCATCAGACCCCTGGCACTCCTATGGATCAGGAATGGTGTGGCCAGCAGGAGCAGGGCAGGGATTCTTCCCCTGTGCTCAGCACTGCTTGGGCAGCTCCTTGAGTGCTTTTGCAGTTCTGGGCCCCCAGTTTAGGAAGGACATGGAGGGGCTGGAGTGTGTCAAGAGAAGGGCAACAAGGCTGGTGAGGGGTCTGCAACACAAGTCCTGTGAGGAGTGGTTGAGGGAGCTCAGGTTGTTTATCCTGGAGAAGAGGAGGCTCAGGGGACACAAGGTGGTATCAGGGCAAAGATTGGACTTGATGATCTCCAAGGTCTTTTAAGACCTTGTTGATTCTGCGATTCTCTGAAACCACCCTTGGAGCAGTTTCACGATGAGCCCTGGGCCTCCTCTTCAGGAGCTCCAGCAGCCCAGGTCCCTCAGCTTCTCCTGCCCGCCCCAAAGCCCATCCTGTCAGTCCTGCAGAGCCTTTGCAGCTCCTCCTCCTTGCCCAGAACAGGGAGCCCCAGAGACAGACACAGCAGCCCAGATGTGCCCCCCTGGCCTGGGGTGCCTCTGGCAAGGGAGCAGCACCAGGCACTGCAGGAGCCTGCAGACAATTCCTGCAGCATTTGTAGGATGATCCTGCTGCCCAAGGGACGTTCCCATGGGGCCAAGTCAGGAACTGCAATGGGGAGTGGGGCCAGAGAGGAAAGGGCAAACAGGGATGGGCTGTTTGCAGGGGAGGGAACAGGGGTGGGCAAGAGGAAGAAATCTGGATCAGGAAAAAAGAACGAAAGCACAGTTGAAGGAAAGGAAATGCTTGGGGCAGTCTGGGGTGGCTGCCAGACAGCCCTGGCTCTGAGCAACAGCATCTGCAGTGGGACAGAAAACTCCCAGCTGATGGGAGCAAAGTTTCTGGCTGACTGCAGAGGCCAAGAGAAACCTGAGTGGTTTCCCTGGTGTCCCCCAGCCCTCGCTGGCCCCAGGGGCTGATGGCATTTGTGCTCCCTCAGGTTCATGTCCCCACACCAACAGCATGGGGGTGCTCCCCCTGCTCTGTGCAATGCAAACAGGGGCTCCTGAGCCAGTGCTGCCGTGTCTGTGCCTGCAAGGATGGGGCATCTGTGTGAGCTGGGGGAGAGGCCAGGGCTGCACAGGGGGGATGTTGTGGGCAGCTCCATGAGGACGCTCTGGGACGCTGCCCTGGGCTGTGCAGCGCACTGGGGATGGATCAGCCCCTGCTCTGCTGCTCCTTCCCATCTGCCCCAGGGCCCTTGCAGAGCCCCAGCCATGCTGTTTGCCCCCAGCCTACCCACGGCCAGCCTGGGGCTGCTCACAGGGCTCTTTCTGTGCTGAGCATTGGCCTGGCCGTGTTCTTGAGAGAGCCTGGGCAAGGAGCCTGGAGCCCCCAGGCCCTGGGCTGAGGCGTCAGCACTGCCCCAGCAGTGCCCATGGCCTGTCCCTGCTGCAGCCCCGGCAGTGCCACCTCCAGGGCTGTGCCCAGCCCCAAGAGCACTCAGGCCCTGCAGCAACACCAGGGCCACCAGGGCAGCAGGGCAGGGCCACGGCAGCAGCACTGGCAACACCAAGTGCTGCTGCTGCTGGGCACGGCTGCTGAGTCAGCGCTGATCTGCCCCCAGCTCTGCACACAGACATTGCTGCTGCAGCTCCAGAGAAGGAAAAAAAGGGGATCTCCCTTGAAAACTGCTGGGAGATACTTTAGTTCATTTGAAGCCACCGAGAGTGCAGCACCTCATTTACACAGTCTATGACTACAGCAAAGGTGGAAAGAAACAAATATAGAAATGGCACAAACAATGGCATTTATTTCTGGACAATCTTAAAAAAACTAAAACAAAAGAAAAAGACAACACATAAAGCACCAAACCTAACTACTATCAAAGACAACTTGAATTGCAAGCATATTGCAGAACATGACCAGCAGTTTAGGGTTTCTTAAACCATCCAGTCATCAGTGTCCACACTGCAGCCTTGACCTCCTGGTTCCTCAGGCTGTAGATGAGGGGGTTAAGGGCTGGAGGCACCACCGAGTACAGAACTGACAGGGCAAGATCCAGGGAAGGAGAGGAGATGGAGGGCGGCTTCAAGTAGGCAAATGTGCCAGTACTGAAAAACAGGGAGACCACAGACAGGTGAGGGAGGCAGGTAGAAAAGGCTTTGTGCCGTCCTTGCTCAGAGGGGATGCTCAGCACAGCTCTGAAGATCTGAACATAGGAGAAAACCATGAACACAAAACAACACAATGATAAACTGGCAGTAACCACAATGAGCCCAATTTTCCTGAGGTAAGACTTGGAGCAGGAGAGCTTGAGGATGTGGGGCATTTCACAGAAGAACTGGCCCAGGGCATTGCCATGGCACAGGGGCAGGGAAAATGTATTGGCTGTGTGCAGCAGTGAATAGAGAAAGGCACTGGCCCAGGCAGCTGCTGCCATGTGGGCACAAGCTCTGCTGCCCAGGAGGGTCCCGTAGCAGTCGTAGCACATGACGGTCAGGAGGGAAACCTCTGCTGAACAGAAAAAGACAAACAGAAACACCTGAGCAGCACATCCTGAGTAGGAGTCCCTCTGGTGTCCCAGAGGGAATTGTGCATGGCTTTGGGGACAGTGGTGCAGATGGAGCCCAGGTCGCTGAGGGCCAGGTTGAGCAGGAAGAAGAACATGGGCGTGTGCAGGTGGTGGCCGCAGGCTACGGCGCTGATGATGAGGCCGTTGCCCAGGAGGGCAGCCAGGGAGATGCCCAGCAAGAGGCAGAAGTGCAGGAGCTGCAGCTGCCGTGTGTCTGCCAATGCCAGCAGGAAGAAGTGCCTGATGGAGCTGCTGTTGGACATTTGCTGTCTCCAGCCATTGGAACCTTTTGAAGAAGGAATTAGAGTGGTAATTGAGGGGAGATTTCTCACAGAAAATCAAAGTTGTTTCTCATAGACCCTTTCCTGCCACTTGACACCTCCCCCTGTCCATGTCTAGGAGACATTCCTTCACCTTTGTTGCTGGAGCCCCGATTGCTGCTGGCCAATGTTGTGTGAGGAGCTGGACCTTGACCTGCAGGACACCTGGGAATCAGCCCTGACTCCCAGTCAGTGCAGGAGAACAGTGAGGGCAGAGGCCAGTCCTAGTGTTAGGACTTGGATAAAGAATATTCTCCTGTGGCAGAGGACTGCCTGGGTGATGGGACGGGGAATGCAAGAGGCAGAAGATTCTGCGGCACTGTGGAAGAACAGAGTCCAGAGAGGCAGGAGGATTGTCTGAGGCTTAGTGCAGAATGAGGGGAGCTGCTCTGTCCCTCTCTCCTGTTCCAGCTGCCCTGGACTTGCACCTTTCTGAGATCCACTCCTCTGTTACCCTGGACAGCCAGGAGATACAGCTGAGAGCAGAGGGATCCCTGGCACACAAAGTGGCTCCTGCCTTTCCCAGAGTCAGGAGAGTGGGCTCAGTGCCAGCCTCCCAGGCTGCCCTGCCCAGAGCTCCCTGGGCACAGGGAGCTGGGACACCCCATTGCTGAGCTCAGCCTGCACAGGAGGAGCCCAAGGGCTGGACCTGGACCTGCAGCTGGAACTGCCATTGCAGAGAGCCCCTCAGCAATGCCAGCAGCACCTGGGCAAGGCAAGGAGAGAGAGAGAGCCAGGCCTGAGGAAAAGCCGTTCCCTGGCCAGCCACAAAAACCAACAGCGCTGAGTGGAAGGGAAAGTTCTGGGTTTGTGTTGTTTGTTCTGTTCTGGTTTATAAATTTCTTAGTAAAGAGCTGATATTCCTTTTCCTACACTTTTGCCTGGAAGCCACATAATTTTCCAAATTTAAAAATGTAAGAGATGGGTCTTCTTTCCATTCCAGGAATGATTTTACTTTCCTTGGCTGACATTTCTAATTTAAATGTCAATTAAAGAGTTGCCAACTTCTGGGTTCCAGAGTTGATGGGACAGAGACCTCAAGAGGAGACATGGTCAAGGACTTGGCCATCTCATGCTCTTCCTTTTAAGCCAGTTGGGACACCAAGGGCCCTCTCCTCAGATGGCACTTCTGCTCATGTGGTCGCACAGGAGCTGGCTTTGGTAGAATGTCACACTGTCCCCAGTGTGCCATGGCTGACAGACTGATGGACAGATGGGGCCCTGTCTCTCACCACAAGCAAGGCCTGACCCACACCTGCCACACACAGGTGTTCCAAAATATCTCCAGACATCAAACATTTCCTGTCTCTGACACCCCACCCTGTGCCATGCCCTAATCCCGACTGCCTTGGTAAAGAGCGACGCTCTGGAACCCTCACAGGGCCTCTGTGAGATCATCGTCTTGGGTACAGGGCAGAGGAGGGGTTTGGAACAGGGGACAAGAGAGTCCAGAGCCACCTGAAGGCCGCTGTGGCCATCAGAGCAGTGAAAGTCCAGGGCTCTGCCAGGTTCCTCTGGTGGAGGAAACATGCTGGGGACAGCGTTTGGGGTTTATTCCTTTTGTGGCTTTCCCTGGAAATTGTTCCTTTTTTGACCATTTGGACTCTGAACCTTGTTCCTGTTTCTGTTGGTTTTATTCTCTCTCATTGCTGTTTCAGGAAATTGTTCTTCTCCAAGCCCTTTGGGATCCTTGTGCCCCCATGGGGATGGAGAGGGGCAGTTTTTAGTGGCAGCACACACACGAGTGGGTGCCGATGGGTGGGCACCCCCAGTACCCCCCAGTTCCCCCCAGTGTCACAGCACATTCCCATAGATGTCACCGAGTTCCTGCAGTTGCCCCTGGGGTCCCCGCAGCTCCGCGTAGGTCACCTGGGGATCCTGAAGGGTGGTGGCACGGGGGGACACTGCGAGACACACGGGCTGGGGTTCTGGGTGGGGTAAAACTCATGGGTAACGTGTCCCCCTGCGTGTGTCCTCCCCGTACTCACCCCCTGCCCTCTTGGTGGACAATGTTGGGTTCCCAGGGGAATGGGGGTGCCAGGGATAGGCAGTGGCTGGGTGGGCACAGGGGTCAAAGCTCCTTCCTGGAGTGCCTCAGATTTTGGGGTGACCCAAGGCCCAGCACAGCCCCCACCCTGGGGCACCCCAGGGCTGTCCTGAGAGTTTCTGTTTCCCTGCTCCACACATCCCTGGGTCAGGTCCCCCCATATGGCCTTCCATCCCAGGCAACACCTGATGCCAAATTGCTTGAGACAAACTTATACATCTATAGAATAAAAGCAAAAGCATTATTTTCCCAAGAAAGAACAAACTCATCAAAAATCAATCTGACAAGGTATATAATGGTCTGGTTTATAGAACCCATTGCTTTTCCAACAAATCCCTCACAATAAAAACACAAACAAATCACAATGAAATGAGAAGTTTTGGTTCTCTTGCTGCATCCCACAGCAGCTTTATCTCCCTGAGTGTCCAACAGCTCCATGGGATTATTCCCTGCCTGCTGGGCAGCAACCCAGCCCATAAGGAAATCTTTTCTTGACCCATATTTAGGAACTCTCCCTGTGTTTCTCATTTCCACCCTGAAACCTGATTGACTTCCCATTGAAGAAGGGGAGAAGCTCTGTCTATCCTTGGGACAGTGCACAGGAATCTGTGGAAATGCTTGTGTGTGCCTCAGGGTCTGATTCCCTGGTAAATCCACTCCAGCCTGCCCTGAATTCCCCTGCATGGACACTCCCTGCTCCTGCTGTGACACCCCTGTTCCCCAGCCCCTGGTGTGCCACCCCTGCTCAATATTTTCACACTTTCCCCTCTCTTCTGGTGTACACATCCAGAACACACACATTCTTTCCATGAGGTTCCAAAGGGCTGCAGGTTTTGTTCAAGAAGGAGGGTCCAGGTCAGGTTGTTGAGCAGATTGTGTTGTCCTTGCAGTAGTTTTGTGGTTTTTCTCAGTCCCTTGGGCAAAGGGACAAAGTGATCAATTGTTGCATTTCTGGACTGGTTCCCTCTCAGCTGCCCCTGCAGGGGGAGTTTCCAGCCAGCCCTGCTCTGAAAACCATCAAAGGCCCTCTCAGAGCCACTGCTTGGCCTGTCTTTGGGTCTTGTGCTTCTTGCAGGGCTGAGGAAACCACAGGCAGGCCTTTTTCCACCCACAGAATTCTCACCTCTGCAGCAGCTCTAAAAGTGCCAGAATAAAAACCAAGGGGGCAGGGAAGACCCTCAGGTCCTGGCTGTCACCTAGCGCTGGCCAGAGCAGGGCTGGGCAATGGCCATCCCTGTGCAGTGGGGCTGGGCCATGGCTGGGCCCCACCCTTGCATTGACAGGGGTCCCCAGGATGTGCCACCCCTGGGACAGGCACCCGGCCAGGAACGTGCAGGGACATTTCTGGAACTGCCACCCTCTGGGACAGGACCCCCCATGCCAGGATACGTCACCCCCTGGGACAGGATTCTCTCAGGACAGGACCCCCCTTGATGTGTCCCCCAGGACAGAACCCCGCCCCTTTCCCATCTGAAACTGAGCACAAATGGCCTCTTCCTTCTTGTCTAGGAAAAAGAAAGTGAAAGTGTTGAGGGGACGCAGCCCAACACCCCCATCCCCCACAGCCTGCCCACCCTTTCCTGCGTCCCCCACTCCCCATCTTCCCTCTCTCCTGGGTGCCCCCAACCTGTTCTTTGCTCAGGTGTTTCCCAGGATTGCTGCGTCAGGAATTGGGGATGGGGGTACACTGCACAAAAGTGAGGAAAATAGGGAAATAAGCGAAATAAAGAGAGGAAAAAGTCAAGGGCGGGGGTGGGCACAGAGGCACAGCAACCCAGGACCCCCATGTGATACCTCCCCAGGAAATGAGCACCCCAGGGAGGCAGCGCTGGGCCCTGGGTCACCCCGATTTCTGAAGCACCCTGGGAAGGAGCTGTGACCCCTGTGCCCACCCAGCCACTGCGCATCCCGGGCACCCCCATTCCCCTGGGAACCCAACCATGGGACCCCCATTGCCTTGGTCTCTCCTCCCTGGGGACTTCTATCCCAGAACTGCCATTGCCCAGCACCACCATTGCCTTGAGCCCATCCCATGGGCTGCTTCTTCCCCCAGAACCCCTATTCCCAAGGGTCCCGTTTTTCCCCCTGCACCCCCAACTCCGGCACCCACATGCCACGACACCAAATCCCTGGGGACCCTGTTTCCACAGCACTTCCATCCCTGAATCCCCCTAGGCATGGAGACCCCAATTCCCCTGGACACCCACCCTTGGTTCCCCACATCCCCTGAGCCCCCCACTCCTGGCAACACCATCGCCAACCATGTCCCCAGACTATCCCAGAATGTCCCTGGCCTGTGCCCAGCTTGTGGCCACCCTGCCCCCACCAAGGGCCACCTACATGTGGGGACGGACATGACCTCGCTTCCTTCCCCTTAATCCAAGAGTCACCAGCCAGGGGAGCGGTGGCCACAGCAATGAGTGACAGCAAGTGCACATGGCTGGGGACACCGGGATGGCTGGGAAGGTGGCGCTGCTCCTGTGGGGTGAGTCCCCTGGGCACGGGCCTGACACCCCGGGCATGGGGAGAGGACAGGGCACAGAGGAGCTGTGGGGTCCCCTGAGGTCCCCAGGGTCAGCAGGGCATTGAGCCCAGTGTGACCAGAGTCCTGGGGTGGCTTTTGGGGACAGGAACAGGGCTCAGGAATAGGGGAACTGGGATGTGGGGACAGGGGAGAGAGATGTTGGGACAAGGATGTTGAAGAAGGAACCTTGGGACTGGGGCAGCTGTGGGGACAGGGACACAGTGATGCAGGGACAGGGACAAGAGGACAAGCACCATGCTGATGGGCCATGGGGACAGGTGCCAATGGAATGGGACCATGGGTGCAGGGCCATGGGGATGTGGCTGTGGGGCTGCTGATGTTGACCAGTGTCAGCACAGGGTCCCCATTCCTGAGCATGGGTTGGCCACTGTGTCCCTGCCCTTGAGACATCTGTGCCACACCAATGCCCCCATGGAGACCTTTTGGGGACAGCCCCAACACCCCATATTCCCTGTGCTGCTGTCCCTGCAGTGCCATCCCCCATCCAGCCCTGTCCCTTCGCCCTTTCAGCCCAGACCCTCGGCCTCGCTGGTGAGTCCTCAGGGGATGCCATGACCTGACCCTGCTGTCCTCAGCCCTGCACTGGCCCTGGTAGTCTGGTGTCCCCACAGGTGCCCAGACCACCCAGCTCGTTGTGGAGTCCCCGTGGAGGCCGGCAGTGCTGTGGGACAGGGTGACACTGACCTGTCAGGGCTCGGGGACTGCCAGTGCTACCACCTGGTACAAGGACAGGGAGCGCTGGGTGCAGGACGGACAGGAAAACATCACTGTCACCAAGAAAGACACCTACTGGTGTGTCAGACCTGGCACCAGGCGCAGTTTCCCCCTGAGAATCTCAAATGATGAGGGATGTTTAGGTGTCCCCAGCCTGGGACCCACGAGATCCCTGAGGGCCCCTGGTGGTCTTTGCTCCATAGGTCACCTCCTGTGTTACCAGAGCTCGTCCCCTGCTCTGGGACATCCCAGAGCATCCCAGAGTGAGAGGATCCTGTTGATGGAATTGATGACCTCTGGTGTATTGGAAAAAAAGGCTCCCAATATTACCAGTTAGATTGTGCCTGGGCCGGTCTGACCCTCGCTGCTGGGCCAAAGGCAGCAACTGCGGTGTGTCACCCCAGAGATACCTTGGCTTGCTGGAGATTGCAGCTGGGCACTGAACAAGTCCAGGCTTGTTAGGAACCCCGTTTACCTCAGGAGGAATAGCTTCAGGCGATGGTGAAGAAAAAAAGGAGAGGATTCTGCTGGAGGGTTTAATGTCCAGAGGTTTATTCCATGGTTGCAGAGGTCTGAACGTGAGCAACTGCTCCAACAGAACCCCGGCCGCATGGTCTCATTCACCTTTTAAGCTCAGGGACAGGGGGAGGGGAGGTACAGGTGAGCCACCAACCAGGTGAGAGGGGCAGGGTCTCAGGAGAAGATGACACCCAGAAAGGCCAATGACCTCTGGGCATAGGGGCATCCTTTGAACTTGACCAACCACACGACGCCTTGCTGGAATGTTCAGCCTGATGGACAGGACTCACTCAGCATGGGGGCAAGGGGGAAGGGAGAGACGTATAGGCACACCTGGGAAAGTGACCTGGAAGGCCAAAATGGGACATTACAGCACACCACAACACTGGTGCACTGAGTGCGACCCAGTGGGGGTCCTGATTTCACCAGGACCCTCCAGATCCCTGTCATGTGATGTGATGAATCCTCTCTGTCTCCGAGACTTGCTGGTACTGCAGGCACTGGGGCAGGCGCTACTGGAGGGGGACACAGTGACACTGTGCTGCCAGGACTGGTGGAACAACACGGTCACCTCGGTGTCCTTCTACCAAAAGGAGACAGATCTGGAGGTGTTCTCCAATAGCACCGAGCTGTCCCTGTCCCCTCTGCAGCTGAACCACAGTGGCCACTACAGCTGCAAAGGCCAGGTGGAATACTGGGTGTGGAAGGAGTCTGCGCTGGTGACAGTGACAGTGCATGGTGAGCATCCCAGAGCTGCCACCCTGACACCTCCAGCCCCTTCCAGGGAACTTGGGGTCACAAATCTCCCTCCCCTCTCCTTCCCTGAGCTCTTCATGGTGCAAGTGCTGGAAGGTCCCCGTGATCTCACCGTAGGTTCCCCCCTCACTCTCAGCTGCCTCAGCACCCCCGGGCCCCTGCAACCCTGAGCCCCCCTCCTGCACGTGTTCTACCAGGACGGGCAAGTGGTGGGGGGCCTGCAGGGGTCTTCACCCGCTGTGGGGGTCTCCCACTCGGGGAATTACAGCTGCCAGGTGCTCTCCAAGGGGAGGCCATGTGGAAGAGCAGTGCCTGGCTCTGCGTCACGGTGCGCAATGAGTGCTAGGATGGGTACAGGGAGCCCCAAGAGACCCCTTGGGTCTCCTGCCTGGGCACCTCCATGACCCTCGGACACCTTGCTTGTGTCCCCCCACCTCTGCCCTGTGTCCTCTCACCCCTCCACGGTGTGACCTCATCCCCGACATCCCCCATCACACCCATCCCCCCTGTCCGTACCCACCCACACCGGCTGCCAGCCCCTCCCTGTGCCCTCAGCCCTGTCTGTGTCCCCACAGTGCCCGTGGCCAATGCCACCATCATCCCCAGTCCCCTGTCACACCAGGTGCGTGCAGGTGACCCCATGACCCTGCGCTGCTAGGTGCAGGTGGGTTCAGCCCCTGTCACCTTCACCTGGCTTCACAATGGGCAGGAGGTTGCCTGGGGTGCCCTCCTGGAGCTCAGAGCCATCAATGTGGGCCACCTACCAGTAAGTGGCCACCAACCAGCTGGGACAGGACGGCACCGTGTGTTCTGGGCACTCAGCCCTGAGCTGGCACTGACAGTGAAAACACGGGGACACAGGGACACAGGTGGCGACACACAGGGTCACTAGGGAGTGCAGGACCCCTGGAATGATGGGTGACACCCTGACACCGTGTCCCCCTCTGTTTCTTGCAGTGGCTGCAGGGGTCGGTTGGGCCCTTTTGTTCCTGCACCTGCTTGTGGGTGTCATTGTGACCTGGCATCAGTGGCACCATATGGGTGGATGACAATGGGGAGACAGGGGTCCCAGGGAGCTGTAGAGGTCCCCAGAGTTGGGGAGCAATTAGACAGCACCCACAGCCCCAGAATTGTGACCTTGTCTGGGGGTCCTTTAGGGTTTGGGGAGGTGCTGGAGGATCCTGCAGGGATGTTGGGGGTTCCCTTGGGGGTGTTTGGGTGTCTGTCTCTGCCAGGCTTTGGGTTCTTGAGGCTGAGTTGGTCGGGGGCACTGGGGATGTTCATGAATTCTGGGGGACCTCAGGGATGCTTGGGGGTCCTGTGGGAAATTGAGGGCCCCTTGGCTGTTCAGGATTCCTGAGAGGGGTCATAGCCCTCGGATCCCACAGTCACCCCTCCCCTCTTTCCTCTGCAACTGCAAGAAAGCAGCAGGAAAAGTGAGTGGGGGCTCAAACCACACTCTCTCCTTTTACCCCGACCACCACGACCTCCCATTTCTTCCCCCACATCCCCTTTGCTCCTTCAGGGTCCCCCCGGATCCCCCGGCCCCCCCAGAGGAGGGGGAGGTGCTGTACACCCACGCCATGGTCACCAAGAGGGCAGGGGGTGAGTACGGTGGGGACACACACAGAGGGACACCTCACCCACGAGTGTCACCCCACCCAGATCCCACAGCCCGTGTGTCTCGCAGCGTCCCCCCGTGCCACCACACTCCAGGATCCCCAGGTGACCTACGCGGAGCTGCGGGGACCCCAGGGGCGACCACGGGAACCCAGTGACATCTACGGGAATGTGCTGTGACACTGGGGGGCACTGGGGGTACCCACCCATGGGCACCCACTCTTGTGTGTGCTGCCACTAAAAAATTGCTCCTCAACCTCCTTGTGAAGGGAGAAAGATCCCAAAGGACTGAGAGAAGAACAATTTCCTGAAACAGCAACAAGAGAGAATGAAACCACCAGCAAGAGCAACAAGTTTCAGAGTCCAAAGAGTCACAAAAAGAACAATTTCCTAGGAGAGACCCCAACAAGTAACAAACCCTGAACACTCCTCCCAGCATGTTTCCCACGCCAGAGTAACCTGGCATGGCCTTGGATCTTCCTCGCTCTGATGGCCAAAGCGGCCTTCAGAAGGCTCGGGATTCTCTTCTCCCCTCCTCTTCTCCCCTCCCAAACCCCTCCTCTCCCGTGATCATCCCACAACAATGCCACGAAGGCCCTGTGAGGGTTCTGGAGCCTGCCCCTTTGCCAGAGCAGTTGGGATCAGACCATGGCACATGGTGGGGGTTCAGAGACAGGAAAAGTGTGATGTCTGGAGATATTTTGGAACAGCTATGTGTGGCAGGGGTGGGTCAGGCCTTGCTTTTGGTGAGACAGGGCCCCATCTGTCCATCAGTCTGTCAGCCATGGAACACTGGGGACAGTGTGACACTCTGCCAAAGCCAGCTCCTGAGTGGTCGGGGGACCAGAAGTGCCATCTGGGGAGAGGGCCCTTGGTGGCCCAACTGGCTTAAAGGGCAGAGCATGAGGTGGCCAAGTCCCTGATCCTGTCTTCCCTTTAGGTGTCTGTCCCATCCACACTGCAGCTCAGGAGCTGAAATCTCGTTTATGAGCAATATGTGCCAAGAAAGTGGGAATGTTCCTGGAATAGAATGAAGACCCATGTCAAAAATGTTTTCTAATTTCAGAAATGGTGGGGCTTCCAGGCCAAAGTGTAGGAAAAGGAATAACAGGTCTTTACTGGGAAATTTATAAACCAGAACAGAACAAACAAGAGAAACCCAGAACTTTCCCTCCCGCTCAGCACAGTTGGTTTTTGTGGCAGTTCTAACTGCGGCCAGCAGGGGGCGCTGCAGAGAGCACTCCCGGCCAGCAGGGGGCGCCCCGGTCCAGCTCCATCCCCTCAGGGACCATGGCAGCCTCGGACGGGAGGGAGGAGGGGAAATCGCTCCTTTTGCAAACTCACGGGCACCAATCGCTCCCGGCACCACCACCGGCAGCGGGCAGAAGCCGCCAAGGCAGCAGGTTGGATCCCAGTGCCCACCGGCAGCGTAGCAGTGTCCTGGACTCAGGCACACGCCCTTTGCAACACCTGCGACTGCTGTCCCTGATCCTGAATGGAAGGAAGGCAGCACCTGACCCCAGGCAGGTCTTGGGTCCACAGCAGCCCGTCTAGTGGCTTTACACCGCAATTCCTGCAAACCCTCAGCCTTTCACTCCGTTTTCTTCCTTCAGCCCTGGCACAGCCACTCTGGAAATGTTGAATTGCCCTGGCATGTTGAGGAAAGCTGGTACTCAGTGCTGACTCTGCCAGGGCTCCTCAGGGGGCTCCAGAGCACTTTTGGAGTTCCTGCTCTTCTTGGGCCACTGCTGGTCCCTACACAGAAGCCACAGGGGGAGGAGGAGAAGGAGAGCAGAGCCGCAGCTCTGAGGGCTCTACAGCTGCAGCTGGAGCACAGGGACAGCCCAGGCTGGAAGCAGTGCCTTGGGAGGGCAAAATGGGGCAAAATTGGAGCTGATTGGGCCAATGCCCCAGTTCTGCTCTGGGTGCTGCAGACCGTTAAGGAGGCATTGTAATTAGGGCCGGGGTTCCTAAATTTCAGCCATAGTCCTAAAGCATCCCGCTGCACAAACATCCAGTGCCTCTACTGGCGATTTTGGGCTACACAAGGCAGCACTGGACACAATTTGGGGGTCCGATGCTGCCAGCTCTGCCCACAAGGAGCTTTTTTGGCTGTCTGTGTTATGTTTGCCCAATATTCCCATCATAAAAAAACCCCAAACAATATTTGAGATAGCAGCAATTTTATTTGAATAGTTGAGAAAATACATAAATAAGGGATAATTTGGTTCAAATAATAGCGCATAAGCAAAAAAAAATGTGGGGTACAGAGTGAAGGGCTCTTGGACCCGTGCCACCTCACATATGAGCTTGCCAAGTGAAAATTACCCCCTTACATGCCATGTGTTAATATCATCTCCTCCCATTTTCAGTTTGTCATATTTCTATCTCCACCCTCATTACCACCTTTACCGCCACTGAGTTTGGTGGTCGCACAAGTCTTTTGGAGGTCGTCTGATGAAGATTTCGTAGTCTTCCTGTGTGTCTTTTAATTCACCTTTGGGTTACACATGCGCCACCAAGCCAGTACAATGTAAGCCAAGACTAACATATCACTACATCTACATATCAAGGCAATAAATCCCTTATAATTAACATTTTTCTGGGACCCAACCAGAGTTTCCCTTCTGTGTTAATTTTTAGCAACTGTTATCTCTTGCTTTCCTCCTGTTCCTGAACATCTGCAGGGAGGGGGGTGGAGCCCCTCTTCTCCCTTTCTTCTTTGGCATTACAATTTTTAACTGTTTTATTATCCACAAATATTAATTATTGTATTAATATTGATTCCTGTTTCAATTTTTATCAGCATGAATCATACCTATTTACCACAAATCCCCCATTTCTCTTCTTGATCATTATGTTCCGTGCTTTATTAAAAATCTATGCCCTGATATCCTTTATATTCTTCAGAATTTTGATTTTCTTGTTGTCTCTTCAGCTTCAAATTTCTCCAGCATTTCTGTTGCTGCCTCTAATTTTCCAGACTTTTTTCAAATTTGGTTAGCATTTCCTGGGCTATTTCAATCTGTTTAGGTCCTTATTATTTAACACCGGTTGATTCAGCTGTTAGTACCATCACAGATTTTGGTTTTCCTCTTTCTACTGATTCTGAATCTAGAGATATTATTGTAATCTGCATCTCCTGAATCACTGAGCAAATTAGCCTAATAAAACATGGAATCATACAAGGCAGAAACAAAGGTCTCAAAATTGAACAAAACAACATGAACTCTAACTTTTTCTACCAAAGACCTCCAAAGAGGTTATCTCACCAATCTGCTTTCTAGATTGAATTCCACTTTTGTACTGGCTCATGAGCCACCCTTTTAATTTCCTCGACAGGTTCAGTGATAGCTTCTCCATTTTCTTCAATTTCTATGCAGCAGTAAAATTTGTTAAATCTCCCATAAACTCTTCCTTCTTCTGCTAACAGATAGTCTAGGGCAATCCTGTTTTGGTACACAAATGCCCGCATTTGTGTATATTGCCTGGCCAACATTTTTAAGGCACCAGTGGTGTGATTTGACACCACTTCCACTACTACTTGGGGCCCTATCACTCGATTCAACAGGCAAATTAGGGTCCTATATCCCCATGACCAATCCTGAGCCATTGATAGATTGGTAGGGGTTAGCTCCAGGACTTCTGTACCAGCATAAATCAATCTGTTCATCCCATTCACAGTTTTTTTTTATTGGTCTCTAATAACCAACAGGGGTTTCAGGTCACCAAACTTTTGAACGATTATCCATATTGACCACCAATGTGGATTTACAAGGAGTATGCCCCACTACTTTATTAAATTTTCTTCCTTCTTGAGTTATACAAATGATTTCAATTACTTGATAGCTTAGAATCTATCTTTCAAGTCTCTTCAATGTTCTAGAAATTTGGGTATGGTTCCATTTTAAAAATTGTTCTGGAGCTAAGCTCTCACTTTTCCACGTCCATCTTTTCAGCTATTTTTAGACCTCCACAAATCCAACATTTGGATAATCCCAATTCTGTAGCAATATCTTGCATCAACCTCACAAACAGATTCTTATTCGAGGCTGGCAGGTTCCAATCTTTGTAGTGCTGTTTAAGCTATTTATACAATTCAGCCAATTCTTTTGACTCTTTTCTCTTGTTCTTTCCTCTATTCTCCTTTGTTTCTTTCTCTTCTTTTATTTTCTCTTTCAATTTTTCTCTTAGTGCCTGGTTTCCCATGCTTATACTTGGATCATTTCAATTATCGTCTCTTTCAAAACAAAAGAACTTTTCATACTGGGGGCAAATCTGATTACCATGGGGATGAGGAGCTCGTCCATTATAGTTTAAATTTTTCCCTACCCAATGCATCTTTCTTTCTTTAACACAAACATCTATAAAGTGGTTGCGATTGTAGCAGGCAGAACTAACATATGGGTGTGTCACAAACACAGATCCCATCTTGTCCTTAATCTTCATAGGGTGATTGCAATAGTCACAAATATTGAAATTGCTGGGACTTTGTTTTTGCCCTGTTTGCTTTTTTATTGATGAAACTCTGTCCAGTGTGGCTCTCTGGCTTTGGCCAACCATCCAGGGTACCAGAATGATCACAGTGAAAATAATATTATAGATTTCTTTAGGAAATCTACCTTTCTACCTTTCTCAAGGCCCCTTGGGTTGCAACCAAGGGCCGAGATGCTAGTCTTCTCAGTAGCAAAGGTAATATCTAGGGATCTAGTCACTGGTGTTTTTAGTTTATTTGGTACCCATAGCCCCACAGAGTTTGCTTGTCCCCTCTTAAATACCATTTCTCAGTTCTGGCTGGTTAAGAAGAAATAATTAAAACGACAAGAACAGGGGAAAGGTTAGGCTGGAATACCATAAATCTGTATTTTCCAAAATTTCAGGGATGTGTCAACCACAATAAGATTTCACTAAATATTTTCTACTTCAAGTGCAAGAAGTGCATTAAATCACAGCCTCCAATAGGCACGCTCGCCAGGCCAATATGCCCCTGGAATGCGCTTACGATGTGATATATAGACTTCTTCTCCACAACAACGATTGATTATGAGACACTGGTCTATAATATTATAAATTGCTTGTTCTCTTATTTGTGCTATAGCCAATATGGCAAGAACCAATTGATTTAAGTTCTCTATTAATCCAATTGCTTCTGGAAGGGTCCCATCTCCCAGTCTCATTGGTATCTAAAAAAAATCACTAGCAATGCGTTCTATAGTTAGCTGTCTAAATACATAACTATAGCAAAGCAAGCAAATCAATTGTTTCTCCTTCTCTTCCCTCTTAGGTACTCTCCACCATGAGTTAAAGCAAAGTGTGCAAACAATACATATCCAGGGATGACACCCTAAACCATGTTTACTGCACTGCCAATGTTTTAGTTGTCTCTGGACTCTTTCAACAACAGGTGTTATCAATCTCAGTTTCTGGAATTGCAGTTTTGTAATAAATTCTAATAATGTTGCTGGTGGGTAATTTTGGAGGAGATCTTTGATCCTTTTAGGCTGTTCCCACTGATTCAGAAAGTCTTTTATTCTTTTCCACCAGCGTTCTTCTGCCTCTGAGCTCAAGGGAATTGCGGTCGGCAGCCACTCCAGGATGCTTAGTTCATTCTTACTAAATCAGGGTTAATATAAATCCACTTAAATCCCACCACATTATCACATTCTTGGAATTACATATTCCAACAATATTTTGGCCTCCGTTTGAACTGTAGCCCGAGCTGCTGGAAATGCTTCAACTCACTGAGTTAATTGATCTATTATAACTAAGAAATATTTCCACCGACTCACTTTAGGCAATTCTGTAAAATCAACCTGGATCGTTTCAAATAGCCTGTAGGCTGTTTTGCATCCTCCAGAGGGAGGGCTTCTTAATGCCTTCTTAGTTACTTTTTGACAGGTGAGACACCCCTGGGTGATTTGCTTTCCAATTTCAAATATCCTTATACACCCATAAAATTTTAAAAAGTGATCACAAAGGGCTCTTATTCCCCAGTGTGTCCATCTATGCAAGTTATCTAAGACCTAATGTGCCACTGGTTTTGGCATCATAATCTTGCTATAAAGAAAAACCCACTTTCCCTCCTTAAATGTTTTTCCTAATTTCCTTATAGCTGCCAGTTCTGCTAGCGAAAGAGAAAGTGTCCCCTGCTGAATTCTGTTTCTTGTAAGGTAATGATTTCAGTATTTTTGCTTTGGGTTTTTTTTTTCCTTAAGGTCGCTCTTTTTGCTTCTTCGTCGGCCAAATTATTCTCTCTGACTCTAATATCCCTCTCTCTCTGGTGTCCCTTTGCATGAACTACTGCTATTTTCTTTGAGCTTTTTAAAGCTTCAAGTATCTGAATTATCAATTCCCCGTGTACTAACCCTTTCCCTTGAGTGTTTATAAGTCCCCTTTCCTTCCAAATTTTTCTAAAAGTATGTACTACACTAAAAGCATATTTGGAGTCTTTATAAATAGTCCCTTCTTGCTCTTTTAGTATGAATAATGCACGGAGTAATGCATAAAGTTCACAGGCTTGTGCTGACCAGGAGGGACTAAGGGGACCAGATTCCTTTACCCCAAGCTCTTCCCCACTTCACTCAAATGCCAACCCATATCATTAATTTCCAGATTATCTTCTTCAGTTAAAGAATAATTTTTTAGTTTTCCTTCCCAGGGTTTTATCTGTAAATTTAAGGCTAATATTAGATCATTGCTTAATAAATTATTCTCCGCTTCTGGTATCAACAATAAATCATTTACTCCAAATTTGTCGTCTGTTTAAATTTGCACCCCTTTAATTACAGGAACTGGAAAAGCCTCTCTTGTAATTCTAACTACTGGAACTCGCTCACAACTTATCTCACATCCCTGGGGTAATTTTGTCATTGTCGACTGAGAAACTCCTGTATTGACTAAGAATATAACTTATCAACACACTTCTGGTGGTGTTTTTCAGTCCCCTTCATTAAACAGAGCCCCTGACCTCCATTAAAAGTTTCCTCATCTTGCTCTTTCTTCCTGCAACTTTTTTTGTCTGTGCCCCTTTTTATGATAGTAAAAACAGGTAGGACCTGCACCCTTTAAGGTAGGGCAAGAATTTTTTTAGGTGCTCTTTCTTGCGGTCGGAAAAACACACAGGTCTTGTGTTCCTAAAGATAGATCTTGACATCTGCTCTTTGTTTTTCTCTGTGGATTTTTCTGTATTCAAAGCTGCCTGCATTTCTTTAACTGCTGCTACCAAAATTCAGGCATCTGCTTTCTGCTTTTTCTTATCTCTGTTCACATACACCCTTTGTGCTCCTCTCAATAACTCCTGAAGTGCCCTGTCCTGCCTCTGAACAACAGACCTACTTCTCCCCTCAGGACTCCAAAAGGCAGCATTTTCACTCTCCTCCTGATTAACAGGGTCTTTTGAATTCACATATATATTTAGAGCCTGGCAAATATAATCCTCAAATGATCCGAACTTAGACCAATAAAAATTATCTTTCCGGATCATTTCCTTTTTCCATTTAAACATGTAATACTTAATTATTTTCTGTTTACTTTTTCTCCTTTGGGATTCCCATTCATCTCCAAACCGTATTATCATCCCCAGTGGGCTGTCCTGAGGAATGCTCTCCCCCTGAGAACCCACCTCACAGTTCCTAGATACCTCAAACTGCTGTGAATTACTCACACAATCCGCAGCCCCTGGGTCAAGGAACTTACTTTTTCCCTGACCCATTTCTGGTGACAACGAACTAAGAAATCCCTGGTGTCACAGACATCTTTTGTGAAAAATCCTTTCTTTGGGATTTTTTCCCTTTCTCAGAAGCTGTGGCCTCAGTAACAAAATGTAAACAATGGTTATCTGCTGCTGTGAAATGCAACAGGTGCACCTGTGATTGGCCCATGTTGGATGTTTACAATTAATGGCCACTCAAGGACCGAGCTCGCTGTTGGGACCAGTGACAGGACTCGAGGAAAGGGCAGGGAGCTGGGATGGGGCAGGTTTCATTTCCGTATTAGGAAAACGCTTTTCTCCCAGAGCAGAGTCAGCAACTGGGACGGGTTCCCCATGGACGCAGCCCAGCGGAGCCTGGGATGCTCGTGGGAAAAAGTTAAAATGGATAGAGAAAACCCTAGCAAAGTAGCAAAAAGATTGGAGTTCGTAGTCAAGAGTCAAGAGCCAGGCTGAGGTGATCCTGATTTCATGTTGACAGAGCTAACCAAAGCAGCAAAAGAGTTGGCGATCAAGGCAGCCAGAGCACGTGTGCAGGGACAAATTGCTAGTGGAGCCTTACAAGGCACAGTAGACAAGCCGTGTCCTATCGTAAGCCCTTTGTGGGACGCGAACGATGCCGGCTGCTGTGCAATGTTCACCAGATACCAGGAATGACCGAGACTGGCAGTTCTTGCCCTAGCAGGTTACCGGTTAAAATACAGCTAAAGAATAATAAAGAAGTTGAATTTTTAACTAAATGTGGAGACACATTTTCACACGTGAATCAAGCACTGATACCCAAAAGTGAAAACTATCTGCCAGCAATAGGAGCCAGAAAAGGCATTCTTCCTGCAACCACTTCAATGTAAAATCAAGAAGAAAATGGGAATACATCAGTTTCTTTATTTACCAAACTCACTCAAATCTGTCCTAGGCATGGATTTTTTGCTTGAAAATTTAGAAGCAAGAGTTCCGTTTAGAGAAAGAAAACTAACATGGAAGGTACCTGAAAACAAATGAGAAGTTTTAGCAGTAGGACTGACAATTGACACAAGACCAACAAACAAGAAGAACTATTTAGAGCAAGTATTGAATCAGGTATACCCCAGAGTATGGGATACTGATAGCCCAGGAAAATCAAAACGAGCAGACCCTGTGAAAATTGAGCTACACACAAGAGTTGAGCCAGTAGTCAGAAAGCAATACCCTTGAAGATTAGAAGCTAGGAAAGAAATAGAACCAACAATCAATATATCCCTGACATCAGGATTATTAAAAGAATAAAAGTCAGAATTGAATACTGCTAGATTAGCAATAAAGAAACCTAATGGCACTTAGAGACTAGTGCCAGATTTCCAGGCAATTAATGGTTTATACCTTACTAGCTTACTAGCTAAGCTTGGAGATGATTTTATTTGGTGCGGGGAAGGTCCATGGGCAGGTGCTGTGGAGAGCCGCTCCCTCTTGGTCTGAGAGAACAGCTCTCCCAGCCCACCTTGCTCCCAGGCCCGGAGGGTGTAATGTGCGCTCGACCGGCAGCCGAAGGAGGGCTCTTGACACCGTGTCTGATGCAACAGGGTTTACTGAAGGTAGGTCAGAGGGTGCAGGTTGGCTGAGGGTGAGAAGAGGGACAGGAAGAGGCAGGAGCACAAGCACTGTAACATGACACATAAGGCACCTGCAAGCTGCTGGGGAAGCCTCAAGTCTGCTCAGTGAGCCACGTGTGCCCTCAGCATTGGGACAGCCACCTTTCCCTCAGTGAGCCTCACATCCCAGGGTCAGCAAATCAAGAGGCACCAGGCATGCTGTAGGTGACTCAGAGCGAGTGCAGTGGGCCATGGTGGCCAGGGGCCAGAAGCAGGCAGAAAGCCACCGGGGCTTAGGAGCCCCTGGGGTGGCAGTGATCAAAATCGGGCTCTGCTCACTGCTGCTGGCATTTTCTATTGACCCATCTCCAAGGACTTCTGTTGTGCTCTGTGTTCCTAAGGGTTTCTCCCCTTGGTTTTTTTTGGTGGTCTCCTGCACCTTTTTTTCTCCAAATTTTCCTACCCTGGCAGCAACCGGTTCTTGTCCAGAACTGGCTCTTAAATCAGCAAAGTAGCTAGGAACAACAATGGGTGGAATCCTGTGGCTCAGGAATTCGTATGCCAGAGCCCTGCCTGTGCCTGTGCCTTATGTCAGGACCTCCTTCTCTGTGCAAAAACTAGGGATTAGTGGAGTTTTTTTGCCACAGAGCTCCTGAGAGGCAAATGTTGTGCTAGGTTTCTCAGGAGTATATCCATTAAGTTCATGGCTGGCACACAGAAAGTAAGGCCAGGGTAGCAGAGCAGCTGGGAGCTGGTCACTCCCTGCATCCTCACATCTCACATGATGTGAGAACACCACGTTCCAGGAGGGGCGAGCAGGGTAAATGTGCTCAAGGTGCTGCCAATGAGGTTTGGGTCACTTAGAGAGTAGTCAGGAGCGGTGAGCACTGGAAGATCCAGCTGCCGTCCCCATCCATGTCCCTTTCAGTGCTGGCTTTAGTGTGTCTGCAGCCTGGATCCAGAGCGCCCTGGGGGGCTCCTGAGGCTGCCTTTGCACTCAGGGTGAGGATGCCCAGGAGCCCCTGAGGCCGCAGTGGGGACCAGGGCTGGGGCTTGTGGCCTGGCAGGCGTGGCTCTGGGGGCTGTGACATGCCAGGGCATGGGTCACTGTCACTGCCCTCTGCAGCCCTGGATAGCTCTGTGATGCTCCAGGGACAATGGCAAGAGTGGGGAACTGGCTAGGTTAGGGTCTTGCCTGAGCCATAACCTCTAGGCCAAATGCCCAGCAATAGAGACCCCTGGAGGGCCGAGTGAAGGAAGCAGAGGAGGCTCTTCTGCGGTGTAAAGTGCAGCAAATTCATCAGGAGAGGCGGGGCAAAGGTTCACAGGTGAGAATGCCCAATGGGAACAGATGTTGAAAGAACCCCCAGCACTCCTCTGCATGGGTTTTTAAAATCTTTCAAAACACGGGGTGGACACCATATAGTAACCAATAAGCGACTCTTGGGGTCGGTTTTGAGGGCTACAACAAATCAGAACAAGGGGAAGAGAGAGCTTTGGGATAGGGATTGGATCTTAGGGTGAGGGACAGGGAACTTTCTGGAACAAAGGGTAGGGTTTGGGCTGATGGATGGGGCAAAGGGGCCGGCTTGTCTTGACAGACAGGGAAAATCTGGTGAGGTGGGAGTGGATTCCTTGAGGGACACTTGGGTAGGAGGGCATAACATAGGGGAGAAACTAACTGTAGTAACTCGGGGAACACTTGAACATACCACTATATAACAGAACATTTGACTCAATAAACTAACGCACTGCAACACAGAAATTCAGGCTTTCGGCAGCTGAGAGGTGGCAGTGTTAGAACCCGCAGCAGCTGGTGAAAGCCATCTCTGTCCTTCAGGTTCTTGCTGTGTGGAAGGAGCTGCGAGTTGTGGTGGCTGCACTCCCCCTTTGCTGGGAGGATGATCTGTACCAGGGGAGAGCAGAAAGCTGCCATGGTGAGCAGAACATGCTCAGAGCATTACAGTTCAGAGAATGGCACTGCCATTTCCCACTGAAGGGAAAAAAGCTTGAAAGCATAGAATTCTGTGCAGAACCATTGCACAGATTTTCTCTTCTAGAACATGCCCATTTTTGTCTACTGTAGATGAATACTCTGGGCTTTATAGAATAAATGGGTTTTTTTCCTTAAGGTTTTTGGGAGAACTCTCAAGTTAATTTCTGTTTGTATTTTACATCCAGATTTACATGCATACAGGTTTTATTTAATTATTATTTTTCTTTAGTAAATACTAAGGGAAAAATACCTAAGCATTTTTTAATCCTTTGGGATGTTGTGATTAATATTCTAAGAAAGAAAACCTTGTTGAACAAGTGTGAAAACACAGAGAGAGGGAAAATAGCATAGACATCTTTTAGAACAGGGCATGTAATAAGGACTGCAGAACTGAGTAATTCCTCCAAGGGCAGAATTAGCAAGATATACCACCAAGAGTAACTGCCAAGATACTTCCTTAAATCAAGGGAAATGTGACCTGCAGCCATACGAAGCACAGCCAAAGCAAATGAAAACCTTTGGAAAAGAGGGAATTTTGCCAGTGACATCAGTCTGTCTGGATAACTGAGGGATGCCCATCAATATTGCACTACATTCCTCAATATTTGCAATGTCTTTTCTCCCAATTTCTGTGAAATTAATAAGCTGCAGTTGTTTACCATTAACTTAAGCTCTTAGGGGAATTACCAAGCACCATGTATGTTTTTCTGTAGCTGAGCAGGACTTGAGTTTCCCAAATCTTCTACAAAGCAGAAGGGAATCACACAGTTACTTGTGCTAATGTTAATGAAGGGTTTCATGAAAGCAGGTGAATGAGAGCATTGCATTGTAAAACTTCCACATGCAAGAAAACAGGAGTCCACTTAGAATAAAACATACAAGGCTAGCATAACATCAGAACAGGATAAAATGAAATTGCTAGACAGGAACTGATGCATCAGAAATTAGATGTGTCATTTCTGATACATCTGCATGCATTTGCAAGCTAAAACAGAAAAGGAAGGGCAGAGATTATAAGGAACGAAGATTTTAAAATTGCGCTGTGCAGAAGAGACACACGAACCACCAATGTGAACACAGCTGGGAGATTCAGCTTGGAGATGGATTAGAGTGGAATCCATTCACTGAGGGTTTCTGGTGGACATGAGTGCAAAGACTGAGGAAAAAAGGAAAAAAGTTTAATTTCTGAAAGCTATTTAGATTCCTGGAAGCATTGTCTAGAGATCTAAAAATCTGAAGCCTCAGAGAATCTGAACCTAAAACATCCCCAAATGGATTGATAAGGTATGATGTGCACATCTCTGCTGCTTTCAGAGTCAATGAAATTGACAATGAGTGTCTGGAAATTAGGAATGCCCACCCAGATTTTATCTCCATTACTTTCAGAACACCTTAATAAGGCACTTCCAGAGCTGAACACTGACATTCTCACCCTGCTCTATTTACTTTACATTTGAATACAGGCTGGTAGAAGGAGAAATTGGTCTGTAATTTCTCCCCAAATGACCTGTTGCACTTTCAGGTCAGGGGTAGATGTAGATTCAGCTAATCACTCTCTCTGTCCATGAATATTCCACTAGTGAACTGACATAAAGAACATCCTTGTTCTCTTTTGTACCTTCCTAAATGGTGCCCAATGAACAGGACACTTGCATAAATCTCACAGAAAATCACCAAAATTGCTGAAATTGACACTGAATTCCATGATAAAAGCTTCTGAGGAAAGGCTTGACAGAATCACTGAAGAAACTGAATCTTGGAAGAGAAACACATTTCAGCACAGATTAAGGGGAAAGAAAAAGAAATGCTGTAAAAATTCCAAGTGGAAGGTAAGGAGAAACACAGGAAGCACAGAAAGAACAAGGCCCTGTCAGATGACCTGTGCAAGGTAACTTTGTGCCCCAGCACTGTTAGAGGACATTCCCTGTCATTGGTGCAAGCAGCTGGAGCCATAAATGCTGATTGATTTGGGGGCCACAGTCTTGGTAAGTGCAGAGGTGGTTCAATAACCTGACATGAGGGAGTTCCCTCAGAGCAACTGGGATGCCAGAAAGAAGCGAACAGCTCACCACAGCCTGGCCCGCTCGGCTGCTTTTCCTTCTGACCCTCCTGGGGAGGCTCTGACATTTCCTCTTCCCTGATGGAAGCGCAGCTGCTGCCAAGGGAAACGTCCCCACACTCACTCACTGTTCCCTGTGCTTGCCAGATGTCCCATCTGCTGTCCCTGTCCAGGTGAGCTGCTCTGCTCGGGAAGAGGAGCCGAGGGAGAGCCTGGGAACATCGGCGGCTGCAACCCCTCCTGATCTGGTGCTGTTTATGGATGTGTAGCTAGATTTGGATAGGTACAAGTATAGGGATATTTACATACGCTGACTGATATTTGTATAGGGATATTATGTGTGTATATTGTTATATTGATGTGTGTATATTCTCTGTTTACACAGTTGTACAGCTCTGTAGCTGTGCATTTCTATTGCTGGAGTTGTATGGATTTTTTTATTGGTCCATTGATATTTGTGTATTTATAGACAGGTTTGTTATATTTGTATTATATTGTCATGTTATATGTCATGAAATATGTAATGCATGTTTACATCTCTATATTGTTATGCCCATATATGTATTTATTTCTATTTATTATATATGGAGTTGTATAGTTCTAAAATTCTATTTATTTAGTTCTGGATCTGAGATTCTTTAGAGAGGGATATTGATGTTTCTGTATTTGTATATGGGCTGTACAGTTGTAGTAATATGTAATAAATTTGATTGTTAAACTTCAATTCAGTAACTTCAACATTTGTGTACAGTGAGTTGTTGCAGACGGTTGCAATAAAGTAATTTTTTTTCACTCAAGTTGATATCTGTATATATTTACATAGCACAATTCTCAGAATAAATTAGATTTTATTCATAAATTGATATTTCTATGTTTCCATATTGGTAGCTAGCACAGATGTTGTAATTTAAAATAAATTTCATTTTTAAACATAAGTTAATGTTTGTGTATTTGTACATTAGTAGTGCGGGTGTAGCTATCTGCAATAAATGCAATGTTTCAACTGAAGTAAGTGTAGATTTGTGCTGCCCAAAGCCATGAGCAGATGTAAATGCTGGAGGATTTTGGCCGTGCCAATCTCCGGCCATGCCCAGCACATGCCCCACCTGCACTCGGGCTGGGCAGGGGAAGCGCAGATTTGGGCTGGCAGCAGAGCCCCACGTTGGCTCAGAACTCGCTGCAGAGGCTGCTGAGAAAACTCCGGGGCTCCATGGGCACAGAATCCAAGCAGGAGCCACCCGGGGAGGACAAATCCCTCATCCCACGGGCAGCTCTTTAGGAAAGGGCTCCAAGTGTCCCCCTGAAGCTCATCCCAGAGAGCAGAAGCCAGCAGGGATCCTGAGCCAGCTCTGCTGCCTTTGGCAGCACTTTGGCAAAAGAGCTGCAGCAAGGGGGAGGCAGCAGCGACTGTGACTGCTGCAGGCTGGGGATGAAGGGAGGGCCATGGACACAAGTGCTGAGATGCCCCAAAATCCAGAGGGAGGCTGGAGAGCTGGGAATCAACTTGGCATTTCAGTGCCAAGCTCTCACAGGCACTGAAATGATGGAATCCCTTTGTGTGAAGTGACCTGGAAGAACTGACAGGGAGTTGCTGCTAGGATCAGCAGTAGCAGAAAGCAAAAATGTACAAACACTAGGAGATCATCTAATATCCCCCACAAGCAAAGGCTTCAAAAATGATCTCATATATTTAGAATAGAATAGAATAGAATAGAAATCAAAATATATAATATATAATATGCATGAAATTTAATGTACATGTATTTTTGGACAATTTTATTTTTTGATATATATTTTCATTTAAGATATATATTTGAAATAGTCTTTCAGCTTGGGAGAGTGAAGATTTACAACAGTGCAAAACCATCTGCCCACAGAGCAGTCAGCCCCCGGGTGTGTGCATGCACACCCACCCACTGTGCCTGCTCTTCTCAGCATCTCGGGGCTGCTGTTTGCACACAATTGGGATGAATTTAACTCGACCGAGCCACGAGTGGGGTGTCCAGCTTGTCATGAACACTCATGTAGCAACGAACAACACAGAGCTCTCAAATCACATTATCACAGGTCATTTCATTCCTGCTGGGCACTGCGGAACTCTTAAAAGACACAGAAAAGGGGTGGAAAACATTGGCATCATGCTACTGCTGGTAGAAAAATCTCCTGGAGAAAAATCTCTTGGGTTTCTTCAGGTGGTAGCTTTCCAAAAACTAGGAAAACTGCTGAGCACTGGTAGCCCAATTGTGAATGGTTTTCTTGACTTGGCAAAGCTGGGGTGTTAACAACGGACTCCATCCTTGGTCCAAATCACCTGCCCTCACCTGCAGACAAAAGCACCACCACCACCAGCAGCAGCTACATCAGTCAGTTTTCTCAGAAAGCTGTGTTAAATTTGGGAGAGGAAAGGAAAACACATCAGACACTGTGGATTAATGACAAGACTCCGAGGAACAGTTCCAAAGCAAAGGGCAGCAGCTTCTCTCTGGGCCACTCCTTGTGCCCCAAGGCAGCCGGGCTGCCCTGGCTGCCCAGGACCCTGCGCCCCGCGGGCTCTGCAGAGCTGCACAGCGGGGAGGCAGCTTCGGGCACCTCAGCCCCTGGGCAGGAGGGGCTGCTTGCTCTGCAGGGCTGCCTGTGGGCAAAAGCAGGGTGCTGGCCTTGTGCTCTTGGCCCCAGCCTGGCCTTGCAGGGCTAATCCTGTTCCCTGTCTCAAATGTGCTAAGGACAGACTTGTTTGTTTCCAGCTCTGCACAGGTGTGATTTGCACCACAAAATACTGAAGGACTAAGGCCTGAACAACAGACCCTGACTGAAGCCTCAACAACAGGACCTGAGCCAAAGCTGCCCTCTAGATGACCTTCCCAACCCAATCTTCTATGTACCTGCTCCTTAACCAAGTGTTACTATCAAAAGGATTGTTACATGCATTCACTGGTGAAACACGTCTTCACCTTTCTGCATGAGGAAAATGGACAAGGCCACACCTGGCCTTGGTTCCTCCTTGAGCCCTGGGCAGGCTCGGGGAGAAAACCAAGAGGAGAATGACACCAGCTGTGCCCCAGCAGAAGCTCTGGCACATTGCTCGTCCAGCACGTTCAGAGCCGGTCTGCTCTCACAGCGCACTCGGGAGCCTCGTGGCCACCAAAGGTGGAGGCACTGCAGGATTTCCCGGTTCCCGGCCGTGGCTCTGCAGGGCTGGGCTGGGACAGCTTCCCCCAGCTGATGTGCAGCTCTGCATGAAGGGGAAACCATTGGGGTACCTGCTGATGGATCTTCCTTAATCACCAGAGGCACCCATTTGTAATAATGCTGAGGTGCATTGCTTAGCTTATCCTTTCCTGACTCTTTTTTGCACTTTTGCATTACAGTAAATTACACTGTTCCTTCAGCTGGTGTCGGTGTCTGCATCTCTGACCCTCTCCACCATTAAAACAAACACACAGCCAGTTTAGCATGAGATCTGCCTCTCTGCCAGCCCATCTCTTGGCAAACACCGCTGGTGGCCATCTCCACAAATGAAATTCCCACTTTGCAATTTCCTTTGCTGCAGGCAGGTGAGAAAAGGAGCCACTCCCAGCTCTGGACACCTCCAGAAACCAGCTGCTTTCAGCAGTCAATACCCTGAAATATCAACCTCCTTCCTTAACCTGCCACAGGGAGCTCCGACCAAGAGGCCTTTTGTCCGAGGATACCCACAGAAGAGCTGGAGAAGGGAGCAGTTTGAAACACAGCTGCTTCAGAGTTTAAATCTGTCTTTATCAAATGAGCACACACCAACCTGTCCCAAAGGAAAAGCAGGCAGGAAAGAGAAGCTCCTCTCCCACATCAGCAAACTCTGTGCTTCCTTCTGTTCCAGCTGGAGAGTGGAGGCCATGGGCTGCCCCTCACTTTGGGAAGGCGCCCTGGGAATTGGCCTGATCTGGGAGGGGAGCAAAGGAATTCCCCAAAAAGTAGGAAAAGATTCTTTGGAAGCATTAGATTATGACAATATTTCTGGAGGAAAGCAAAAAAAAAAAAAAAAAAAAAAAGGTAATTGCAGTAATTCAAGAAGTTCGCAGAATGAAATTTGTTCGCCAATGCACCAACCCCAAAGTCTCTGTGGTGTGTCAGGAAGATCAGGAATGTAGAGAGCATTTTGAGCAGACACTGGATAGAAGCAAGCTGCACAACCTTGCATACGTGCCTTAGAGCAGAAACATGCTGTCCTTGGGCAAATAATATAAAGAAGTTTGCCAAGATGTACCCCAGGAAAAGAGATGTGAAGCAAGATGTTCTAAGGATGTGAAGAGAGGATATGGGGCAGAATGTTCTGCTGACACTTTTGCCAATCTATGTACCTGACCAAAGATATGTTAGCTCTTTGTCCTACACATAACACTTTGTAACCAGTTATATGTATTCACCCGGTGCTGAACCCTGCATTACCATATAAATGTACCCTGAGATTTGCAATGAACTAAGCACTGATCATTACCTCCATGAAGATTGATCTCTGCCTGCGGAGGGCTCCTTTCTCTATTACCCCTCTCCTTTTCCACGTCTCTCTCCCGTATACCTTATTTCTCTATCTGGCATCCATATACTTTCTTTCTTTACAGGAATGAACCTTCAAGACTTGGATAAACACCACTGGTGTCCGTCCCCCAGAGCATGAGCAGCTCCCCAGCAAGACTTCAAGACTAAGGGACAAAGCTTCCCCCCTCAGCTCTCCACAGCAGCTCTAGGGAGTCTCTCTCCATTGCAAGATCTCCTTTGTCAGTCTACAGTGACAAGAGTTGGCTGCAGGAGGCATTTGCATTGGAGCTGTCCCCAGATGGGAGGAAGAAAAAGAAGAGGTGATTCCTGAGGAAAGAAAAAGGCAACACCATTTGGGAAGACACCAGTGTGAGTTTGCTACAACTCTAAGCCAAAAATCCCATGAAGAAAGCAATATCCATCCATGGGGCAGCGCTTTGGCTTTGATATCAATGCTGACAAAATTGCTTCCCATTCCTGCTGCCGTAGCTCCAGTTCAGTAGAAATGTGCCACCTCTGCCAAAGACAGGCAGACATGGTGAGATAAAACCAGCTAGTCTGCTGAAAAGGAGTCCAAATGAATGTTTTCTAACTCCCCCTTTGCCTCCTCTCTGCAGCCAAGACAGAGCAATGTCCTTCCTCTCTGTCCCCGATGGTGACCCAGGCATGGGATGCAGTGTGGGGACAGAGCCTGTCACTGCTCCCAGTGCCCTGCCCTGCTCTTCCCTGCCTGCCTTGCCCTTCCCTGTCCTGCGGGATCCTGCTGTGCTGTGCCAAGCCGAGCCGAGCCCGGCCAGCGGTCATGCATTTTGGGAATGACCCTCCCCTGTGCCGCACGTAATGAGCATAACACCTTCTAACTTTGACTAGTTAGAGAGTCTTTGTCCCTGATTTGCAGTTTTAACAATTCAGGGAGCTTTTGTTTTCCCTGACAGTACAGTTGCTGCCAAGGGAAACACACCCAAAGACCAAAAGTGACCCAGCCTTCCCTTTGCTTCCCTTTTCCTTCCCTCACTGCTACACAGCGCTCTCATACCAGGACCTCAGTGCTGCCTCACCTGAGGATTTAGAGCTGCCTCCAGGCCCTTCCAGGCTAAGTGCAGGTGCTCAGGGCTCTGAGGTTTCCTAGCTTCTTGGGAGAAGGTGTTTGCTTCATCTGGACTTCTTGGGGTTTCACTGGAGGAGCAAGGCACAGGCAAATTTCATCTCCACTGTGAGCTCTTCATTCTGCTTGTTCCCATGAAGCTCAAATGCCAACCTGAGCTCATCATTCCTCTGGTTCCCGTAGACCATCACAGCCCTTCCATGGCCTCTCCAGACAGGAGCAGCTGCACATCTTCAGAGCAGCAGTTGCCAGCCCGCATCCCATCAGGGAGGGAAAGAGTTTCTACCCTTGCTTTCCAAGCAGGTCCTGGTTAATGATCTTCAAAATGTTTTCCTGCAGTGCTGTATCATGGGTAGATCTCAAGTGAGAATCAGGTAGAAAGGGTCAAGTCGCCTAGGAAGGGGGACCTTGAGAACAGAAAGATTCTCTGCCTGCTTTTCCTGGCCTTGCTGCAGATTTGGAGGGTGTTCTGGGCATTTTGCAGACAGCCTCTCTGTAGGGGTACAAGGGCAAGGTGGAAGATATTGCCTAACAAGTGGTCAGTGTTAGGTGCACTCTCCTCTTTCTTTGAATGAAGCCAAACTAGGACTCTGATAGGATATTGCAGATGTTTAAGACTGTCTGCCCTGCAAATCAAGCCGTGCCATTTGACGCTGGCAGGGGCTATGTAGAAATCCCGAGCGGGCCGGGGCTGCTGAGGAACGCGCCTCGAGCTGTTTGTTTTCCAGCATCACTCTCATTACGTGGTTATGACAATGGGAAGATGCCAGCAGCTCACATCCCAGGCAGCAGACAAAGAAATTAATGTTAAAACTTACTTTAAAAGTTTTTTGACCAATCACACAAAGCAAAAGCATATTGACAGTAGTTCTATCCAATCACTATAAGCACAGGTACCTTTGGTTAAAACAGTGCTTGTTTATTTCGAATACAATACCTACTTGTAAGCCTTAAAACACAATGCAGTGAGCTGCATTATTAAGCTTCAACCTTCCCAATATCTTGCTAGATAAACTTTTCTGTAGCTTGGAGATTTATTCTAGACCAGCGTTAATACACAGACCATTGTTCTATTTGTCCTTGCTTTTCTGCAGTTTAAATAAGTTTTCTGCTGACCTATCTGACGGCTGCTGCTTGGCTCTAATCACAGTTCTGCTGTATCTGAGACCTGCCTTTGCAGCTTTCCCAAAACTCTCTAATTTTGTGGATTCCCTCAGAGGACTCAGTGTCAGAGCCTCTGGAGAAGCGTGGAGGGCAGGGCTCAGGCAGGCTGTGCCAGTGCAGGATTTGAACTCAAGGCACCAGGAAGCACCAAGGCTGCAGACAGGAACTCAAGTCTTCTCATCTCCGAGCCTGCCAGAGGCAGGCTCAGAGCAGCCATCTCAGCCCTCTCTAAACCAGTGGGGGCTCTGTCCTTACCAGGCTCCTCGGGCTCCTGGGGATTGTTCCCACAGCTCTCGGTGCCAGGCAAAGCTCCCTCTGCTGCAGCTCTGTCCACAGGCTCCCCTCCTGAGGACTCAGGGGCAACATTAATATTCCCCTTGAAAGAGAAACAGAAAGGAAGAAACCCTTCTCACCACTTAGACAAAACACCTGGTCCAACAACTCCATGGCTCACACACTTAATCCCTTGTTCCTAACAAGAACTCTGGGCCCCAAAGCCCTTCAACAGTCAGAAAAAACTGACTTCTCAAACACAGTCCAAAAGCTGTCAAAGCTGACAGTGACAGTGTTGAACATGGGGGTGACACTGAACACATGGAATGGCTGCTAAGGAAATCAATTGCTGCTCTGTTCTGTAAGGTTGCATGTCTGACAGCACTAACATCAGTCCTCATGTCACTAATTGCAATGGAAGTAGCACTGTCTTCTTTCTTCAGCCAACACCCCAATCGGTGTCATGGTTTCAATGCCTCACCCAAGGCAAGTTGATGTAGAAATAAATTCAATGTACCTCATTTTGCAGGGCCCTAGGGTCTGAAATTGCTATTACAGTTTTCTTTATAATGATGGGCAAATCTTTTTTCTCTGTGTTTTCTCTTGATGGCTTTTTTAACGTTAGGTGCTATCACAGTGAGTTGTCTGATGCTACATGGGCCACCTTTAATTTTTGAGGGAATGTCCTGCCAGGCTCTGTCTCCACAAATGAGCCAATATTCTGTTGCTAATTGATGTGGGGACTCATCTAGGTCATCTACTCGTCAGCAGTTTCACCCTTAGGGGGCACTGGGGTACTGCAATTGCACCACAAACTGGAGTATCTGTCCTCAGGATGATGGGGAGTAACATTCAACTGTGGATCTCCCTGGTACTGAAACTCAGCACAAAATTCCATCACCAATGAACCAAGAATTCCAATTCTTGAGGTTCAGAAAGTGCTTTAAGAAGATCAGGGGCCCAGTGATGTCAGCTGGTTATGGGATTGGTCTCGTTGGCAGCCTCACACCAATATTTGTCACGATTGGGTATTGGCTGCTCCTTGGCTGGCACAGGCACACCGACCAGATGTGTTGCAAAGGATTTGTCTGGGCTGAAATGGGTCAAACACACGGTGTCTGAGCCTGCTGACTTGGCTAAAGCAAGGCAAACCTTCGTTTTTGGTTGATCTACAGGCACGTATGCATGCAAAAGCAAGCAAGCAAAACCAACAAGTTCCAGTATATCATATGATCAAGCTCCATGTTCCTGTTCAGCTGTTTTTTGGCAAAAGCTTCCCCATCTATTTCAGTTCTCAAGCAAATCTTTTAGCGCTTGTTCAGGGACTGGCCAACTATAGGGCACTAAACTGTCCCTCTAACCTTCAATTTTTACAAATTTGGATATCTTAGAATTCTTTGGAACACAATGGACACCACGCTTTTGCTGAAAGAGCTCTATGATACAAACCATTTTCCCAGTCCAAAAATCAACATCAAACTCCAGAATTGTAGCTTTCACAGGTTGACTGGGGAATGTCTGGCATGCACCGTAGCTTCTCCGTGCGGCTCACGTCTGCGTGCTCATTTCCCTGCTGGTGGAATTGTCGGTGTGCTCTTGTGTATGAGACGGTTTCACATCCTTCACCATGACCCACTTAGGTCCGGCACCTGTGCAAATACAAGCATACCCTTTGCCCCAAGTGATTAGTGGAAATGGTCCTTCAGTTTGTCCTAACTCAAGGTTTCTGATCAAAACTGAAGGATTTTCTTTCAATTTTTCCTGTGTGCTGTTTGAAAAGTGCCTAAAAATTGGAGGATTCGTTCCTGCAAATGAGCTATTAAAAACATAAAGACATATAAAGCTTTGCTCAACCTCATCTGGGGTGTTGCTTGGGCCACTCCCCGTTTTCTTGTTGTAGAATGGTTTTAGAGTGTGGTGCGTCCTTTCAACAATTGCCTGACCTGTGTAGGAATAGGGAATTCCAAAATGTGGCGAACACCCCAGTCCATCAAAAATGTGGCCAATTTTTGAGCTGTGTATATGGGACCATTTGTCAGTTTTCATCTTGTGGGGGATCAGTTTGGCGAGCTCTGGGCCCAGTGACACTGACAAGGACAAAAGCAAAAGACGAGAGGCGCTCTCTCTTCCCGGGACCAAAGTCCCACAGCTTTAATGGAGAACAGCTCCAGGAGAGAAAGGGAGTGTCCAGGAAAAGAAAGAGGATGTCCAGGGGAGGCAAGAGAGTGTCCTCCTCGTGGCAGGAGACTGTAAATGCTCGGAGAGGGGGGCAGTAGAAAGGAACTGCCATAGTTCAGCATAATAAATCACCACACTGTAGTTTTCTGCATAAATTGCTGCACTTGTTGAAAACAAAATCCTGAAATCTCCCCAAACACAACCGTGCAGTCCCAAATGACCACAGTGTGGGAGAAAAACCACTCAACCCCCCTGTATACCCAAGCACCAGGTGTCACAGGGAGTACCAATCCCTGCAACTAGAAAGTCCACACACACAGGCTCACCGGGAAGGGAATATCTCTTTATGAGGGGACAGAGAGCTCACTCTTCTCAACACAACACACACCATACACCACATCGGCATCCACCCACATCATCTTCCTCAAACATTCACACACTGAAAATACAACCACAACTACAACACAAAGGAAAAACAGCAGCAATAAAACAGGATTTGCTCAATTCACCCCCAGAATTCCTAGCAGGTCCTTATTGACACAGCAAATCCTTTCTGCCATCAGCCAGACCCAAGCCCAAACTGCACAGGCGTACGTCGTGCACAGGACATCTCTGTGTGACTTGTGAACAGCCCTTCCCCTGCATACGCCTTACGGGTTACTTTATACAGAGTTAAAGGTTCCTTTCTCCACAGTGCCAGCAGTCTTGTCTGTCCCCCACGAGGAGCAGCCGAGAGCGGAGGTGCCTCCAGGAAAGGAATGTCCTGGCAGCGCCCAGAGACGTCCAGAGCCCGGATGTTCTTGCTGGAGCAGGGAAGCGTTCCTGCCGCGGTCAGCAAATGAGGTGTGGAATAGAACTCCCCACAGTTAAAGGTAGGAGGTGGTGTGTTTATTACAGCCAGGCACACGAGGAGTTGTCTCCTAAAGACATGCGTGAAGAACCACTGGCTCTCTCTCTCATCTCTACTCATCTAAAATATCTTACACATTCATATAAATCCCAAAAAACCTAACACATATTCATTAGATAACACTGCCTACCCTCCTTTGAATTAAAATGTATTATAATTGAGTCCAAAGTTCCTTCACATTTCTGCAGTCTTTCACTTCAAATGGGTTGGTGGGTTTTAAAGTAGGGAATGGTCTCCTTCTGATGAAGGCCAAGACGTCTTCCTCAATTTGACCTCTTTCCTTATGATGTGTTGGCAGGCTTTCACACCCCTTGGCTATAGTTGTAGTTTCGGGGCCCAGGTGCAGGCTACGGTCCTCTTCTTTGTCACAAAGAAATCCGCATCCCATCCCGCTTCTTTAAACATAGTAAAGACAGGCAAGTGACATATTACCCTAGCCTTAACTACCTTATCTGATAAAAATTAATTATCCCTTCTTATTTCTACTCTTCTTGCTATACTCTTTCCCCCTAACTAAATCTTGCTAAAATTTTAAATCTTCCAGTTCTTTTAAATCCTGGATTCATGGCCTCATCTCACACACCAGCCATGGGTGAGCCGATGCTGTAACTGGGAAATTCCACTCCTGAGCAGGAGATCCCAGGCCTGGTTCTGAGCTGCAAGGGTGAGAAGGATGAGATGCACGTGGTTTTGCTCCAGGGGATGTCCTGAAAGTGCACTGCCCACCTGCCCCTGCTGCCGAGCACCACGCTCCACCTCCTTCTCCTGCTCAGCAGACTTTTAGGAATCCAGGGCTTGGTATGTATTATTTGCTACTGCAACAAATAGAAAGAATTTGCTTTGCAAGCCCAGTTTTGTCCTGGCTTATTTTCTGCATGGGTCTCCTCCTGAACCTGGGGCAATGACCAGTAGGGACCTACAGGACACTCCAGTTCTCTTGTCAGTAACTTCGGAGAAGTGATTTAAGTATCAAGAAGTCAATAAGTATCAATCAATAAATGAAATCATTTGGGGGAATATTTAGCCTGTGAGTTTCAGCAAAGTATTGAATATATCTTAGATCCATGGATACAAACTAGTAAGTGAGATTGCTGGGTGTGCACGTGTTAGGGAAGTGATTCCCCACACACCCAGTGCTGAGATCAAGGATTGCCTCTCTTCTAACCCTGAGCTGGCAGCAGGAATTGGGCCCTGCTTGGTAACGTTCATTTTGAAGACTTCTGTTGAGCAGGTAAGAATGGTGAAAATGTAATCTTTTCCAGTTGTTTTCCTTTGGTTTACCTGTTTGAGGGTTAAAATTGTGTGCTGCAGGTGTGCTGGGTGTGTGCAGAGCAGTGCAGCCCCAGAAACCCCTTGGCTTGCCCACAGGTTGTCATGCCTTGTTGCCAGGTGTGCCCAGCTGTGGCAGGAGAAGGAGCCCGCAGCGCAGTGGGCACCGTGCCCTGCCCAGCCGGGGCTCTCTGGCACAGAGCAGCAGCAGCGCCAGCACCGTTCAACCCGCTCCTGCCTTGGCTTCCCCTGGCACACAGAAGCCTCTGGAAATCAGCGCCGCCAGTGGCGTTCCCAGCTGGGAGCAGCTGCTGCTGGCGGGCAGATGCTGCCAGTTCCACTGCTGCCAAAGGGGAAGAGAGGCAGAGATGTACCCGCACCGGAGCCCTGGGCATGTCCAATAAAGGTGCAAATATGTGGGGAGATTTGTTAGGAAACATTTCAGCTGTGATGCCAACAGTGGCTTCTCTCCTGGTTCTGTGTGTTCTGGACGAGTAATGCAATGGTTGGGTCTGACAATTAAGAAGCAGATGTTATGTGGATGTTCACATGAGTAGTGATTATATTGTAATATATCCTCCCATAGTCCTCTTTCCCGTCCCCCTTGTAACAGCCTGGGCAGTCAGGGCATTTGGGGAGGGCTGGCTTGTGACCAGCAGGCAGGGTGTAACAACACCTGACCTCCAGTCGGGATGCAGGAAAGTAATCTCCACCAATGGGCAGCAGAGAAAGAGTTGACTGGCAAAACTTTTGGAGGGGCTGAGGGTATAAAAGGCAGAGCATCCTTTTTGCAGATGAGCACATGGCTGCTAGTCACAGAGACTCCCAATGATGCGACTTTTCCTTATTCAGTCCTTTGTTAAGGTTTACTAAACCTTTACAATTTTAAAAGTGAGAGTCATTTCTCACATGTGCAAAGCTGTGGGCCATTATCTTGGTCTGGTTTCCTTTGCTTGTGTCCCATCTGAGTGCTCAGTTGGGGTACAGGCTGTAGGTGCTCGGGGCACTCCTGGAGTTCCTCTTGGATCCCCTGAACAACAGGGTTTGGCCCATGAGGGGAATTTTCGGTGCTTTGTGACAGATGAGAATTTCCCAGGCTCTTTTGTGTTTTCTGTAGGGAAGGTTGGTTATTGCTTTGCATAAAGACCAACACAGAGCTGTCCCTTTGTGATGTCAGGGCATGGTTGCCCCGTCGTCATAGTGGCATCAGAAGGTTGCCTTGGTGCACGGAAGGCCTGAGTGTCAGAGCAGCCCTAGGCCTTGCTCAGATCAGGAGAACCTTCCTGGTCAAAGCATCTGTCAGTAGGCAGCTGCCCACTGACACGAGGCTTGTTTTTTAGCGTTTAGAAAAATTGCAGATATGCCAATAATTAACCATCTGGCCACTGCAGCTTTTGCTGCATATGGCATTACTTATTCCATTTATTATTTCACAAATTTTGCACGTAAGTAGAGGTTTCCCTTCTGCTTAGCTTAGGGTGTAACCTAACCTGGCTTTTGTATGTCTTCCTGCTCTTCCTTGGGGGCTGAGTTTCTGATTTTGAAACAGAAAGAGCATTAGGATGCCTCTGCTTTGGTAAAGCTCCTGTCAAGAGGTTCAGCTAAAAAGGGGGTGTCTGTAGCCACAGGGGCAGCATTTGCAGGGGAACCTGCAGGGCTTGCGTTCCCTGCACGGGAGAGTCTGTGGCAGCAGAGTCTGTCATTTCCTCAGGTTGCTGGGAGAAGCAAGACACCTTTGAAAATGTAGACTGGCAGACCTTCTTTAAGGCTTTCCAAAAACTCTGCAGTTGTTCCCAGAATTCCGAGAAAGCTTCTTTCTTTTTAAATTTTGTCATGAAAGGATTTGACTAACTTGACCTTTTACTAAATGCTAAAATAGTTGTTCCCTTTGAAAGGAAGTGCTGCTGTGCTTTTCCACAATAGAACTGCGCCACCTCTGGGGGATTTTGGGGAAGCTTTTCTGGGCAACGGTTTCCTGCAAGTTAATCAGAATCGGTGCATGAAACTGAGTGAAAAAAAAAGAGTACCTGAAGGAGAAGATTTCAGAAGCTGTCTTATGTGTTTGGTAGAACAGGAGCATTGAGTGCTAAAAACACTTTGCATTTGCTTGATCATATTTGTATTCATTTCCTGGCTAAACTGGCTGCAGTGTAGGCACAACCAAGAATATTGTCCTGATCTCTTGCTGGCTGTGTGAATGAGATGTGTCTCCTGGAGGGATGTTGTGAAATGGGAAATCATCTCTGTTTGGGCTGACTTGTTCTGTGGGATTCAGCAGCCCAGGCAGTTTTCTGACAGCATCTGGTTCATTTTCCCTTCCCACTACAGGACACCTGAAGCGTGTATTCAGCAGCGCTGAAGATCCTGAGGTGAGTGAGAAAGGAACATTTCATGGTCCTGGTGTTTAAGACTTGTAGAGCAAGCTGAGAGCTTGGCCAGTAGCAGTAGACTGTAGAGGGCCAGCTAGGAAGGCCGAAAGAAAAACCATATTCATGCCTGTAACAAAAATAATAAAGGCAGAGATATATATTTTTAAATTTCCTTCTCAGAGTTTGAAGAACTAAAAACCTAGTTTTGAAAAGAGAACGATGCTTGCCGACAGCAGATAGGGAAAATTTAATGAAGAGCAATTTCCTGTACAGTTGAATTAGATCATTTTAATTTAAAGAGAGGGACTTAGAATGCTATTCCTATCAAACTTGATGATATCTACTTGGAACATGAGGTGGTAGAACAGGAAGGCCATCTTGCAACGGTGCCTGCTGTATCTGAAGTGCAATGGGCACCTTTGTGGCTGGGGAGCTGCGTGGGCCCAAAGGACGCAGGGCTGGCGGCCGTGAGCAGCTGGAGATGAGGCAGCGTGGGGCCAGGGGGCCCAGAAGGCCAAGGGCACGGTGGCTGTGCCAGCAGCAGTGGGGCAGCAGGAGCAGGGCAGGGAGCGTGGCCCTGTGCTGGGCAGCGCTGCGGCCACAGCTGGAGTGCTGTGTGCAGCTGTGGGCCCTGGGAAGCAGAAAGTCATGGAGGGGCTGCAGCGTGGGCACAGAGGGACAGGGGAGCTGGGCAAGGGGTGCAGCACAAGGCCAGGGAGGAGGTGCTGAGGGAGCTTTAGCCTGGACAATGGGGGCTCATGAGGGACCTTCAGGCAGACTGCCATTGATCCCTGCCTTGGATCCATAGAGCCAATGCTCAGCACGAGGGCTGTTTGCCTGCCAAACATCCCTTCACTGCATCCAAGTGCTTTAGACACTGGTGTGGGTAACGCTTTCATATTTTGTTGATTTGTTTGTTTGCTAGAAGGAGAAGCCTTGTGCAATTTCTCCTTCTCCAGGGAGCAAGGGAGCTTTTTTCTCAGTCTTTCCTACCCTTTTACAGCACTGGCAGAAATTCTGCTAGAATTTCAGTTTTCAAGGGGGCAGTTCTGGACAATGCAGTATTTTTGCACAAGAACACATCGTTTGGGGCAGGGATGTTGGTGCAGAACGAGCTGTTCTGGTGCCAGACCAGCCAGTAGGGCTTGCCCATCCTTTTCACGTAAACGGCTCCCGTGTCTTTTGGCTGCCCAGGGAATCAGTGTGTGTTGTGTTTGGGAACTGAGTAGGAAATCAATGCCCTTGCATTCCAGCTGGTGCTCAGAGATTAGAGGAGCTGGGAGGGGCTGGGCTGCATTTCTGATTCCAGCCACTTCAGCACCATCAGTGTGGGCGAGTCCAAGGGAAGAACTTGCCCGAGCACAGATGCACAAAGAGAGCCGTTCCCAGTGCAATGCTCTGGGTCTGATTGCATTCCTTAAGGACCGACATGCTCCAGATTCCCCAAGAGTGTGGGTTACTGAAGCAACAGGAGAGCAAGTTCAGGATGGCTGCTGGTTGGGGCACTGCTGCCGAGTCCTGATGTGTGTAGCGACAGAAAGGACAGGATTGATTCAGGGTGACCCCCACGTGGCGAAAAATGTGCTTTCACTCTATGATTCAGAAGTTTAAACAAATGCTTTATTAAGCTATGTTATATTACATAGTACTATATTAAAACTATACTAAAGAGATATTATACTAAAAACATACGAAAGAAAAACTCGTGACTGTCTCCACACAGCCTTTTATCTAATTATCTAATCAGTCTAAACAACTATCTCTAAAATGCAATTAACAAATCACTTTCAGTAAACAATCACTATAACACATTCTTCATGTACTCAAAAACAAGAACAGCAAGTAGAGATAATAATTGTTTTCTCTCCTTCTATGAGTTTCTCACTCTCTTCCCTTAAAAAAAACCTAGGAGAGAGAATTATATCTCTCTCCATTCAAAGAATGTAAATACTACAGCACAGTAAAGAGAGATGATAAAAGTGAGATCTGTCTATCTATCGATTTTAATCTTCCTGGCTCTGCTCCAAAGCAGTGGAAGATGCAAAGGCATCTATTCAGGAGAGAAGTAGAGACAAGTTCCATTGACTGATCCTGAGCAGGCAGAGATGTTTCCCCCTCCAGAGATGGTTGTTTTTTCCCCTCATGTTTTCCTACTCCAGCCTTTTCTCACCTGAAGCCTTCATTTGTCCTTTAAATTTTTGCATGTCTTAAGGGAATGGAACTATCCCATGCTGTAGCTGGGGTCTGGTGACTCTGGTCATACATGCCATGCCATACATGGCACATGGTTTCCTTCACTGGCATCCCCAGGGCTGTGTAAGTGCATTCGTTAATGGGGCCTTATGAGAAACTCTGTTACTGCTGGTCAGAATTCTCCGTTGACAAAAGAGGGAGAAGAAACACCTTGGTCCTCCTCCATATACTGAGGTGGCCATAGAGGTTCTCTGACTTCCATCAGAGACCTTTGCATGCATCCTTATCTCCTGAATGACCCGGTTTTCTAACAAGAGTGTGGATGTCAGGAAGGAGGAATGCTGGTGCAGGCCTGAAGAGAAGGTGAACTCCAGAAGTGTCTCTCACAAGGAGTGAGCTCACCCAGGAAGCCCCTGCAGAGCCAGGATGGAGCTGTGGCACAGGGCGGGGAGTCAGTCACTACTGAAAGACAAACAGGACACGGCGGAAGCAGAGGGAGGCCCTCACCAGACCCTTGAGAAATGCCACCCCTTCCCTGTCAGCTGCCTGAGAGGCTGCTGGAGCTTCAGTCCCAGATGGCCCCTGATTGTAGGGCCAGGGTCACTTTGGAATCTGTGCCTCCCCTCGGGCAGAGAAGGACCCAGGAGAGCAGCAGCACAGTGCTTTGGGAACGTGTGAGCCCAGCAGTCTGTGAGTCTTGGCCCACAAAGGGCGTATGGGAAGTTGAAACCCATCTTCTCTTGCTTTCCGTGCAGGTGCTTCTAGAGAAAGAGCAGGAGCACACTGCCTCATCTGAGCTGCCATGCCAGACTCAGGGAGAGCTGTTCCCAGCCCGAGGGCAGGAAGAGCAGCTCAGGCAGCAGGTGGAAGAGCCACAGGAGAATGGCCAGGTAAGCCTGACTGGCCAGGCCACAGAAGGAAGGGCAGGGAGAGGGGCATAAACCAGAGCTCTTGAGACTGAGGAGGCCAGGAGTCCCACAGGCAATGGAAGCACAGAGCCTTGCAATCTGCAGTGATCAGCCCTGGGACAGGAGGTTTGTAATGGAGGCAGATGTGGAGAGGGAAGCAGAAAGAAGGGGCTGAATAAATGTGATTTTGAGGCTGCAAGAGGAAAAAAGCTGAGCCTGATGGCAGCTCTCAGTCCCTTGCTCTGCTTTTGTGTGTACAGAACATCAAGGCAGAGCCACAAGCAGAGCTGCCCGAAGCTCAGAGTGACATCATGGCAGTGAAGAGAAAGAACAAGGAAGACATGGGAAGAATTCAAGAGGAGAATCTCCATCAGCAGAGGGGCGATCATCAAAACCAGGTGAGTGAAAGAGTGGCAGCCACTCCACTCATGAAATGTCCTCTCTTTTGTTTATTAGAGAACATGAAGGAACAGCTGGATGCAGAGCTTCAGACAGCTCACAGTATGATCAAGGCAAGGCATAGGCAGCTGGAGAAAGAAATGAAAATCATCAGAGAGAAACTTAATCGCTTCCGTCAGTCTCTGCAAAACCAAGTGAGTGAAAGAGGGATGCAGCCACTGCAGTCACCAGTCTGGTGGTTTCTGCCCTTCTTGCCTTTCCAGTGCAGAGCAGCAGGGAGTGGGGCCATGCCTCTGAGTGCCATGCTGCTGTAGTGTGTGTGTATCACAGTCACTCTGAAGGACATTTCCCGGTGTGCTGAATCTCAACATTAGCCCTGGACAGTGAAACTTGTCCTTTGGCCTTTTGGCCAGCAGTCATCCAAATTGATTCCTGCTGGCCTGTTCCTGCTCCTTTTTTCTTGAGGTGTTTTTACAGTGGAACTTGGTGACCCAGATGGAGGATTGAAACAAGCTGTTGTATCCCCTGTCAGTCTGTTCTTTGCCTTTCCTCACAGTCGATGACTCCTGGCTGACAGGGACAAGCTGTAGTGTCTGACTGCTTTGTTCTATTTGACTTGAGGTGCAAGTGTTGACATCTCACCGGGCAGCCTGCGAAGACTTGCAGGGAATGTGTGGCAATGAAGAACCCCAAGTTAGGAGTGAGGCACAGGAACTGTGCCCACCAGAAATGCTCCAGGTCCAGCACATCATGGGCTCTGAACCTGCTGCTGCAGCAGCATCACCTCGAGGAAGCCCTTCTGTGAAACCTGGGAACTCAGGCTGGGGCACATCCTGGGAACAGGAGATTGAGGAGGAGTACCTGGAGCTGCTGGGTACGTCTGGGGTGTTTCTTATCTGAGGGACAGTGTGTTGTGTGCAGGTGTCAGCAGAGCTGTACCAAATGCTCCTCCTGTGCTCGGTGTCACAGGGCCATTTAGGACTCCCCAGAGGCAGTGCTGTGCTCCGAGGCAGCGAGAGAGCTCTGGGTGTTCCTGCTGCCTCTGAGGGCACCTGGGACTGGCTTGGGTTTGCCTGAGCTTCCCTCTCTGCTAAAGGCTGAAGCAGGGATTGTTCTTGGATCAGCAGAAGGCTGTGACCAAGCAAATGATCTAGGCAAGTCCTGTGTGCTAGTGGCCAAACTGAACAGAATTTTTAGCTTCCTAAATTCTCCTTAGACTCCTGACTTGCAACCAGTCATCACAGCAAAAAAACTTCACAGAAATGGACTGACTTTGGAGTTTTGTCTTTTTGGTTGGGCATTTTTTTTGGGGGTGGGGGGGTGGGGTGGGATTGCTTTTCTGTTGTTCATTTTTGGTGGGGGTTTTTTGTTGTGTTTTTCTCCATCCTGAAGGAGGCCTTCTACCCCACGTTTTACTGATGTCATTTTATGACTGTTACTGTTACCACTACTACATCTGCAGTTTATTTTCATGAGAATGCTATCTTTTTGTCAATAAGAACTACTTTGAAAGAACATCAGGTTACAGGACAAATAGAGAGCACAAGGTATTTTCCATGTGCCGCCATAGAAAAAACAGAGACTTTGATAACAAACTTTATTTAATCTTCTAGTTTTATGCTTATCAAGATGTGCCCAGGAGACACATCCAAGTGGCGTGATCAGATAAAACTGTACTGCAGGCATTTCTCAGGAGAGAGCCTCCAGCCCAGCCATGGTATATCCCTCAGATGCATGGCACTTTTCCATACCTGATTCCCACTCTTTCCCATGACTGTTAGAATCCTACCCATTGGCCCAGGCCCTGCTCAGATCAGTCTCTAGGAAAACACATCAAGCCCTTTGTGATTCTGCAGCACAACCCAATGAATCTGCTTCTTGCCCGTAACAGCTGCCAGTGCTGTGCTCTCAGATAAGAGACCTGGTGGGGCTGAGACCAGAGCCCAGTGGATTCTGTGTCTGCCATCACCTGTTGGGACAAAAAGGGCACTGATGTGTGCCTCGGTGTGGCTGATCTCAAAGCCCATCCTGTTGTGTCCTGAATGGGGGCAACAGCTTGTCTGGGGCTCAGGCTCACTCTGGCTTCTTCCCATCAGTGCCTGTCAGTGCTCATGCTGGGGCTTTGCCAGCCTTGTTGTGGTCGCTGCCCTGTCCCTGAGGGCTGGAGGGACTGCAGAGGCTGGAGCCTTCCTTAGCTGGGAGAGGGGCATCTTTGAGCTCAGCCTGCTCACAAACAGGTCAGGGTCCTGATGCTGAAAGCCCCGTCAGGATCGGTTACAGCTGGAGCTGCTCTGGTTTACAAATGGGAAGGCATTCCTTTGGCAAACTGCTGAAAGGTGGGGAAGATGTCCTCCTCTCCTGGGATTGTATGTCCCTGTGCTTTGTTTCCTGTCAAGAGAACTCTTCAAAAGACTGTACAAATCAGTCTCTGTGCTGGCCACCTGTGCTGCAGGGCTGTCTGCCTGGTTGTGGTTGTTGTTACCCAGCTGACCACAAAGGGCTCAGAGCTCCAGGCGCTGGGGCTGCCTTTTGTATCTCCTGGAAGCTGGGATCTCTGCTTTAAAGTCAGCATCTTGCATTTTGTTTCCCTCAGGGAGAATGGTGAACACCACTGAAAATCCCCTGATGAAATACACACATCTGAATTATATTGGCAGCGGGTGAGTCCAACAGCAGTTACTCCTGCACAACCGTGGGCCAGGTGTTTTTGGGGTGGAATGTCTATCCAGCGTGAAGTCAGGACAGCTGCAAAGATGATCACACACTGGGGATAGATCGTCCCGTCTCTCAATGCTGCTCAGAATTTGTGAGTGCGCTCAGAAGGCATTGTCAGAGATGCCTTGCTACCGAGGTCTTGCCTGCATCAAGCAACAGGACCTGGAAGGTCTCCTTGTCTCTCAAGTGTGGGACAGCTCTGTGTTAATTTCTTTAGCATTTTTTGTGTGTCTCAAAATCATACTGGCACACTAATGAAAAGAGAAGTAACTTGCTTGCCTGAAAAAGCAACTTATGCCCTATCAAAGCTGTGAGATAACAGTTCCCACAGTTCCCAGGAACAATTCTTTCCCCTGGTTTGAAGAGGGAAACACTCTGTGGTCAGGATAGGAACCACACTGTTTAGACAGTGAAACCCAAGAGGAAAGACTAAACTCCCTTTAGAAATTGGACCGCAGTGCTTCAGGAACAGGCCCAGTGCCCATGCACTTGAGAGGAAAATGCATCATCTCCCTTCTGGCAGAGCCCTCCTGCATCCTGCAGGTTTTGACACTTGCAGCAGAGATCTCCTGTGTGGGCTGGCTTTCACTGCAAGATCTAAACAGCTTCTCCTTTCTCTGCTTCTGTTTTTTTTCTAGGACTTTTGGGCATGTTTACAGAGCACTCGACAGTGCCACAGGAGGAGAGGTAAATGTCAACAGCCCCTGCAGGCTCTGCTGCACTCGAGGGCTTTCCCCTCTGGTGTGAGCTGTGGCTGGAGCTTTGGGCAGAGCTGTGCTGAAAAGGCACAAGAAGCACAGACTGGTGCCAGCCCACAGAACACATTTGGGACTCTGTCCTCCTCAGCTGCCGGAAGGAAGGCACGGAGGGCAGCGGTTCCTTTCAGAGAAGGACGCGCTCACTCGCTCTCCATTGCTAAAACAAAGGTGGTGCCTGCGAGCACCTCACTGCTCTTTGGGGCTACAGCTTCAGAGTCCTGAATTCTCATTTCTGGCTGCCAGCAAATCCATCTGAAAGTTCCTGGCAGTTCCTTAGCCACCTGCAGTGCTGCACTAGGGAACTGCACGTAGGGAGAGATCTGCAAGGCGTCCTTGAAAGCCCTAAGCCCTGCCCATATCACAAGATGTATCCACAGAGTATTAAGGCATGGATTCCTTCTTCTTAGTCCCAAACAAAGCAGCAGAGAGCGCGGTCAGAGGTTTGTGGGTGATAACTGAGACAACGTTGTTACCAAGTGGTCAAGGCAAAATGTCAGTGGCCCCACGTGTCCTGTAACTGGCTCCCAAGGGAGCAGAGAAATGGGCTGTTGGAATGTCAGTTCCTGATTACTGCAGTGCCTAATCACAAGGCAGTTTGGCACAGCTCAGCTGTGTCATTGCAAAATCACTCGCTCCACGTGCCTTGTGGTCTCGTGCCACCAACCCCTCAAGTTCCTGATTTTCAATGTCATTTTAGGTGGCAATAAAAAAAATAAATCTTCAAGGAGTGAGGAGGAAGGAACTAACCTTTAATGAAATAACGATCATGAAGACGTATAGGAGTCCCAATGTTGTGAATTATTTAGACAGGTGAGAGGTCATGGTCTTATCCCATGGATGTGTGTTTACATAAAGCAAACATGAGAGGTTAAAAACCCACTTTGGTCAGTGGCAGCAAGTAAAGCTGTTAATTTTTATTTATTCATATTTCTCTACTCATCTCCAATGGATGAGAAGAGAGTGCATCTTGTCTGCATGAGTCTTCCCTGGCACACCTAGTTTGATAATTACTCCAAAATTATTCAAAACCTGGATCAGCTGTATCTTCCTAACTCAATAGCCTCAAAGTTCACTGCCTCCACATTTATTTGGGATTGGTTTTTTAAAGTTTCTTAAGTGCAGATGAACCATCCTAAAGTGGATTTCCCTTGGATTGTTGCCCCTCTTTGCCATTGCTATGCATGCCAGGAAGACTAGGTGCTTATTTCCAGAAACACCATGCCTGGCATGTTTTATATCTGGGCTGTTTCTAAACTGCACTTTTCATTTGCTGCCCATCTAAGACATCTCCTTTTTCACAGATGTGTCTTTCTCTATGAGACTGCACAGATTGCAAATAATGCACAGCCAAGAGGGAATGTCTATTCCTTTGATTCTGTCCTTGTCACAAAGGCATCTGGAAATAAGAAACCTGGAAGCAAAAAATCAACGTAGCCATGCATGTTCATCTCTACCCCCTTGTTTCCTTCTTTCAGCTACCTTCTGGGCGAGGAACTCTTGCTGGTTTTAGAGTACATGGATGGAGGTGTCCTGAGCGACATCGTCAGCCAGACCTGCCTGTCTGAAGATGAGATGGCAGCCATCAGTCGGGAGGTCAGCAATGCCATCTGTGTTTCCAAGGGCTTGGGCAGGATTGTCTGGGAAACAGGGGCTCAGAACAGGAGAGGTTTCCTGTGCCGAGCTTTGTTTCTGTGTTGCTGCTATGCTATGGGCAAGTAAAAGCATCTCGAGTGAAAGGCCTGCCAGTGCCCCTGCACTCCCTGTACTCAGTGCCAGTACTCTTATCTCCTGCTGTTGTATTCTCGCTCTGTCTCTTGTATTTGTAGTTGCTGTTCTCCTCCTTGCCTCTCTAAATGTTTGCCTGGAGTCTGTCTTCACTGCATTCCTTGCCTGTAAAAGCAAAGGTGCTGGTGGCAGGATTTGAAACAAAGAGCAAAGAAAGAAGAGAGAGACTCGTTTCTCTCAGTGCTCAGCTAAAAAGGATAGGAGTGCAGCCAGAATGCTCTTTGCCTCTGAGCACATGCGCTGCAGCAGGAGTCATCCTGGCTGGTTGGCAGGGGACAGCCTACAACAGCAGGTGCTGTTGCTCTTTCAAAAGCTGACGTGCCTTTCCTCAGAAAGGTCCTGCTCTGCAAGTGTTGGAGCAGCAAGCTCTTCCTCTCAGTGGCCATGACTGTTGTGCCATTACTCCCCATTCCCCTGGAGAGGGAATCTTTTAGATTCTTTGTTTCCTTTCTTGTGTGATGAAATCACACCACTCATTTTTGCCCTTCTGTTTCTGTTTTCTCGCTCAGTGCCTGCAAGGACTGGATTTTCTTCATGCAAACGATGTGATCCATCGAGACGTGAAGAGTGACAACATCCTTCTCAGAACGGACGGTTCTGTCAAACTGGGTCAGTATATTCTGGGTCAGGTGCAGCGTTCCAGGGATGTGGGTGTGGGGCTGCTTGGCGTGACTGCCAGCTCCCCAAAAATGGTGCTGGTGGGCGTGCAGGGACCCCTGCTGCGAGCTGAGGGCACAGTTGCAACGTGCACAGAGGTAGAAGGAGCCACAAGCAGTCAAGAGTGGCCTTGCTCTGTGTGGGTCCCTTCCAGAGGGAGGGAGTTATGAGTCTAAAGTTTCCAAAGAACAAAAGCCACTGCTAGAGACAGTGTAAAACATGGGGGGATTTTTAAAGTCGCCAATGCCAGGAGATTCAACAGAGCAATTTCAAACTTCTACTGGGAAATTCTTTTGCTTGCTTTCCTAATTGCACAGAATTCAGATAAAACCAGTATTTTGTTTTCTCCTCAGCTGATTTTGGCCTCGCTACTCAGCTCAGCCCTGAGCAGAGCAGACGGTGCTCGGTAACCGGGACTCCTTGGTGGATGGCGCCTGAAGTGGTGACAGGTCAACCATATGGCCCCAAAGTGGACATATGGTCTTTTGGAATTGTGGGAATTGAAATGATAGAACAAGAACCTCCTTACTTGGGCGAAAGTTCTGGCACGGTAAGGAGCAAATGCTCACTGATCCCACTGTCTTTCTCACCTGTCCCATGTCCTGTGTGCCACTGGACAAAATCCCATTGCCATCTGCTGCAACTACTTCCACCAAGGTCCCCTCCTACAAATGTCCCTGCAACACATCAGCATCTGCTGTACTTTTGCTTGCATCAGTGGGGGAACTCAAGCCTTACCACATGCAAACAAACTCCAAACAAACTCCATTCTCACTCAACACTTTCCTTTGGGTTAGTGGTTCCAGTTCTTTTGTCTGTGTAGATGGCCTTAATAACAGGGGAAAAGCATCTTAAAAGTGTTGTTATCTTTCCAGAAATGAAGGAAGGAAACCCAAACCCAACAAAGTTTCTAAAACCGTGGTCTTTAGAGAGGAACCTAACCCTGTGTGCAGTTTCTTCTTACTGGAAAACATGGGCATGAGGGTGTAATGCACAGAGTCTCTTTTGCTTCTTGTGCAGTGCTGCTGAAACACTCAGTGACCGTGTTTCTCTCCTAGCCCAAGCAACATTCTGCACGTCACCAAGCCAGAGCCTGGTGATGTGGAGAGCCTGCCAAAACCTCCTGTTTGTTTCCTGGCACTTTCTGGCATGGGCCTACCATTAATGCATTGACTTGAGCAGCCAAATGACTAGAGGGTGTCCATAGGGATGGAACCTCTCCTTCTTCTGACCTAGACAATTTTTCTTTGGCTGCAAAAATGGGAAGCTGAAATTTTCAGACTGCTGAGAGACAGAGCTGCAAGTGGCTCCTGTGTGCCCAAGCAGGCATTTTCATCCCAATACGTTTGTGCAGGCATCTTAATGTGTCTGTGTTGAAGAGGAGATTGTAAATGTTTGTTTCCCTACCTGGGTATTAACTGATGGATTTCCTTTCTTTTCTTCCAATTCCCATTGTTTTCAAGAACAGCACAAAAAGCTTGATGAGTTTTGTTCTAGGGCACGTGCGCTTAAAGGACCAACAAGCACTGCAGAGATGCCTTTCATGTACTAACCCTTGAAATTAGTTAGTGTAGCAAAGTCCCTCTTCCAAAAACCATCTCAAGCTGGCATGAATCCTCAGAGAAGCAAATGTCCTTTTGCTGATGTAGTTCCCACTAACTAGGTCAGGCAATGAAATCAGCTGCCAAGGCAAGATCTGCAGGATGGTGGAAAAGCTGTGGCTGCATCGGGGTTTGGGTTTTTGGTTGGTAAAGGAAAGTCATCTCTGGGTCTGTGCCAGGGCAGAAACTGCCACTGAAGAACAGAGGTTAAACAAAGGGATCTGGGAGAGCCTTAGAGATGTGAAAGCAGGAGGTGGAGCCTGGTGTCTCCTTTCTCTCCAGGCTACATACCTGATAGCCACAGTAGGGACTCCACAGCTGCGGCAGCCCAAGCTCCTCTCGGCTTTGCTGCGTGACTTCCTGAGCTGCTGCCTGCAGACAGACGAGGAGCAGCGCTGGTCTGCCAAGGAGCTCCTGCAGGTAAAATGTGAAGGGGCTGCAGGTGAAACAGGCTCTGAGGGATGGGCTCCTCCTCCACTCACGCCCAAGGCAGCAGATGAGCCCCCTTCCTCCTCACCTCCACTCTTGCTGCTCTTCAAATGAAAATGGTGAGGAATCCTAGACTGGGCTGGGCTGGCAGGGCCCTGTAAATGTCCTCTGGTGCAAGTGTCCTGCAATGAGCAGGGACATCTTTAAAGAGATCAGGTTGCTCAGAGCCCGTTGCCACCGGAGCCGGAATGGTTGCAGGAATGGGGCACCTACAAGCTCTTGGGGCAAGCTGTGCCAGTGTGGCACCATGCTCCGAGTACACAAGTTCTTCCTTAGACCTACTCTCATTAGATGCCCTTAGTGTTTAAAAAGATTTGTCCATATCCTATTGTAACTGGCCCTGTTAAAAAAGATGTCCCGCACTTTCTTCAAAGCCACTCTGAAGTCTTGAAAAGTGGCAATAAAGTCTCCCCGGGGCCTGTCCTTCACAAAACTGAATAACTCCAGCTCCCTCTGCATTTCCTGTGAGGAGAGGTGCTCTGTCCTCTGACTGTGTGTCTGTTGCCCTCTTTTGTGATTTTGTGGAGTGTTCAGCTTTATCTAATGGCAAAAGAATTGAAGTAGAGCAATGCAGGTTACAGAGACATGAAATGGTGGTGGAGGAACCCAAGGAAGCCAGTCCCAGCCTAGGGGTCAGAGATTTGGCTGTGGGCAGGAGGGGCTGTGGGGGGCTCCCTGTGAGCCTCTGAGGGGCCCTGGTTGGTGCCCCCCAGCCCACCCTCAGAGGTTTCTGCCATGCAAACAGGGACAGCTGGGAGGGACTTGTCCCAGCCCCATCTGCTGCCTGGCACGCTCAAGCAGACGGGAACTGTGCCAGGGTTACTGGCAGGTTGTGTGGCAGAGAGGGAACTGCAGGGCCCAGTGCCACTGGGCTGGCCCTGCTGGGAAGGAAGGTGCCATCCAGCACACGAGGGGCAGGGCATGGAAAGGCAGACACTGCTTTCTGTCCCTGTGGGAATCAGCACAGTGCCTGTCTTTCAAAGGCACGGACCTATGTGAGTCATTGGAGTTTTCTGAAAGGAAGAAAACCCAGGGACAGAAAGCGCCATTTCTAGAGCGCTGGCAGGGCAAAAATCCCAGCATGATGAAGACATCACAATAAACAGATGAGTGGGATTCTGGGCCAGGTTTGCCTGTGATGGCAAGGTCTTGCACATTGGGGATGACTGGGGAGCAGATGGTCCCATTGCTCCTCTTTCTGGGTCTTTCCAGGAACTTGATGTATCCTGATTGAGTCCCTGAAGCAATGAGCTTGGAAAGTAATGGTTCGCTGTTCTTTGTTTTTGTTTTTTTTTTCCGGTGGACAGCATCCATTTGTAACTTCAGCCAAGCCACCATTCATCCTGGCACAAGTCATCAACTCAGTGAAGAAGACGAATAACCCTAACCCTAAACTCTAAACCTAAAACCTAACCCTAACCTTAAATGCTAACCCAAACCCTAACCCTATCCCTATCTCTATCCCTTACCCTTTCCCTTACCCTTTCCCTATCCCCAAACCTAAGCCTAAGCCAAAGCCTAAACCTAAACCCAAACCTGATCCTAAGTCTAAGCCTAAGCCTAAGCCCAAGCCTAAACCAAAGACTAAGCCTAAGCCTAACCCTAGGAGACGAGAACATAGCAATCATGTCAAGATATTATCTCTGTTACCAATTTAGAGTAGGATTGTAGAGTAGGGTTGCTAAAGAGACTTGTAGCATAGAATTATAGATTAGAGTTGTAATTAATAAAGTTTCTGAAACATCAACTCACTTGGAAGATTCTCCTCCTTCTGACCCCTTCAGAAAATTCAACATTTTTTTCTGAATTACCAATTGTTTTTTATTGGTACTAAGTCACACATATGGCTTTTTTTGTATGGTTTCATAAGTGAGCAGGGCTCTTCTTCATTCATCCTCTCCAGACCGCACTGCCTTTGGAATATGACCCACTGGCTGGTTATGGCACAGCTGTGGTATTTCTAGTTGAGGCAGAAAGGGCAATGGCATTTGAAGGCAAAACCAAAAGAAAGATTGAGGCGGCCTAAACATCGTGTGCAGATGCAGGCCTTCAGCTGTGACTGGAGAGCAATGGGGTTCCTGCCACTTGGATTTGTATCCCTAAATGCAATAATCTCTTTGGCTGGAGGAGAGCCTTGCTCAAGTGAGAAAGCAGAAAGATCAGAGAGGGTGCTCGGGAAGGTCTCCTGTGGCGCAGAGCTGTCAGCGCCTGTGAGGTGAGAGCGGGCCCGGCCTTGCCCGGGCTGGAGCCCCAGCAGAGCCCCGGCAGAGGCCGGAGCAGCCTGAGCCCCGGCAGAGGCAGGCTGGAAGGAGGCCCTTGGAGCTGCAAGAGGCAGCAGCCGGGCCCTGGGTGCCTCTTGCTGGGAGCGGGCGAATCCTCTGCTCTCAGAGCCCAGGCGGCAGCTGGCTGCTGCCGAGGGGAAGCGCAGCCGTGCTGGGCACAGCCCGGCCTGGGGGCCATGGCCGTCTGGAGCGTGCCCAGGAGCAGAGAAAGGCCAAGGGCAGCCGCGGGCCGCTGGGCTGCCTGAGGATTCCTCCTCTTCTGCCGGCTGCCCTGTGACTCCTGGCAAAGGCCAGCAGTGTGTGCAGCACTCTGGGCACCGGGGCAGGGAGCCGGGCTGCTCGGCAGGCTGGAGCACAGGGCAGCTCCTTCAGGCCCGGCACTTGTGCCAGGCAAGCGAGGCCAGCGTGAGGCAGGGACAGCTTGGCAGGGCCCATCTGCAGGAGCCAGCGCCTCACGCAGCTCTGGGAGGAAGCGCCTGCAGCCCTGCAGTTCTGCACTGAGCCAGAGCAAAGGTGTGAGATGCAGAGTGTTTGGCAGAAATATTCAGGCCCAGCAGGCCAGCCTGCTTTGTGCTCTGTGGTGCACAGCAAGCGCTGTGCAATGCAGCTCTGAGCTGCTGGGAGAGAGGCAGTCGGGGATTTGCCTGAGGTGAGTCAAGGGCTTAGCTGAAAATGTAATGAGGAAAATTGAAAAGTGCAGATGGGTCGAGGGCCCAGCTGGGAAGAGAATTGGGATAGTAGAAGATTGCATATTTTAGTTAAGATTTTAAAATGAGGTAAGAAGCTAAGTTAGTAATACAGGTAGCAGAAATCATGTGCCTTAGTTAAAGAGTACCAAATATATTAGGAACATAAAGCTAGGAGTGACAGGGATAGAGGAAGCAATTGTGAAGAAGCTGAGACCATAGAAAGACCTTGCCTTAAGAATAATTGAACAGTTAGGAGAGGCTTGGACCATGAGCAGCAGGTCAAAAGGTCTTGCCAACTGGCCATGGGAGGAGAGTTCACCATGAGGAAGACTGCTTTCTTCCTCCCATACAACCACTCCCTCATTTCAAAATCCCACCAATCCACTTAAGGGAATACAATTGCGCAGCTGTAATAGATATTCAGCTGATAAAAATGCGAAGCAGGCAGGTAATAATTATGTATTTTGGGTCCTTAGAAACCTAATGTAAATCCTTTTCTGTAGAAATAGAGAGCAGGAGTCTGCAACTCCTTGCACATGTCTCTGGAAACTAGTTCACATGTGACCAGGGCTGCAATAAATACCCTTCTTTTCTACTATAATTAGTTTAAGGGTCATCTGTCCGTGCTTCAAGGGTTATGCTGGAGTAGTGAACTGATTTGGATGGGAGCAGAAGAGTTTCAGCAGGCAATTTTTGGAAGAGATGGAAGGCTCTTTTGACTGGGAAAGAGGGTAAAGCCATTTGGAATGGAGAAATGATCCCAAAGTCCATCCAATTGTATCTTTGTGTCTGAATTGAAATCAGAATGATTATAGATAGCTTCATGTAATTTGTCTACAAATTTATCAAAGTCTTCATTCTTTCTTTGACAAATCTGTGTAAAAGACATAGTGTGTAACTTATCTGGAAGTGCAAGAAATGCATTACATGCTAGTTGTTGGCTCATCTGTAAGACTTGATCAATGCTCCTAGCCTGGGCAGTGGCAGTAGCCCCGGGCCCTTTGCCAAGTAACTGTTGTGCTGTTAAACCATACAGAGGATCACCCTGCACTCTAGCTCTTGCAGCTTCTTGAGCACACTTTTCCTCCCAGCTTTTATGAAACATCACCTGCTGATAGGGTGGCATTCTAAGTCTTATTAGGGTATGCACATCAGCTGGAATTAATGCGTTAGATGGAAAAATATACTGCAGAAGTGACTGTGCAAGTTGGCATTTTCAACCAAATTGTGAAAATGCAGCTCTCATCTTTTCTAAAATCTTCCAATCGAAAGGTTCTCAAACTCTACTTGCAGCATTAGTTACTACAAGAAAAGCTTCTACATCATTGGAGAGAAAAGTCCCTTCTACAATAGCTTCTGCAATAACTTTTTTCTACCTTTGTTTCTCTTTGGTGGAGATAAAACTTGGCCTGCAATTCCTCAGAAAGGATTAGGAGGACCATGCTAATTTGGGAAATTGACACTGTTTGCCCCTAGCATTCAACAGATGCTTGACATCAGGCACAAATTCCAACGTCCAAAATGTAGTGAGCATCTATTAGGCTCAGACTGCAAGGATAATGTAGAATTGTGGAATTGGCCTTCGGTTATCCTGGCATCACTTTTTACACCAGGATTAGCTTCATCACAGGCCCTTACATCATTCAAACGATTGGCTTGTTGGACAGGAAAACAAATTAACATTACATCTGCAATCCGGAATGAGCTTACCACTGATGTAGGTAGCATACACCACGCTGTGTTACAGGATAGGACTGCTATAAATTTTTTGTTGCTAGCACAAGGAGATGAGCGTGAAGATTTTGAAGGGATGTGTTGCATGAATCTCTCTGACCACTCTGGATCTATTGACAAGAAATTGTCATTGCTTAAGGAGAATATGAAAAAGCTCACGGTGGTTGAGAATTCTTTTGATGAGTGGCTAAAGTCCTGGGGAATAACAGGCTGGCTCAAGGATTTAGTACCCTTTGGCATAATGATACTTTGTCTTCTTTTTGCAATTCTGCTTGTAGTGCCTTGCTGTGAAGAAAATAATTGAGCGTGCTTTTAAATCAGTCTGGCTTGTGCAAAAACAAAACCGGGGAACTGTTGAGAGTTTTTTGCAGATTGAGGAGTTCTTGCTAGACAAGGGCCATATTCAGCTGATGCACAATCCAACCTGCTTGTACTAATGGACAATGGACACATTCACAAACAATGGATAATGGACATATTCAGAAATGGGGTTTGTATATCCTTGAGAAAAATACAAGAAGAGTCATCAGGACTCAGCAAGTTTGACAGCAAGCTTGGGAAAGAAGGAAAAAATTGAACCATGAGTGGGCCAGAAGAGGACAGCAAGACGCATGAAAAATTAGGTGATCCAATCAGCATTCTATTTTAGATGTGTAAACAGCTAGGATTATAATCATGTATTAGCTAGAGACACGTGGACAGTAGAGATTTATTATAAATATAGTCTTTTTAGGGATAATAAATTTGGCCTCACTGGATCATATTGGTTGTGGTGTGATATCCCTGAACCTCCGCACCCCGCACAAGGGCAGCTGGGGAGGCCCAGCCTGGGCAGCAGCAGAAAGGAATTTCCCTGGCAGGGCAGGGCTGTGGTGCAGCACGTCCCCAGCAGGAGCCTGGAGCAGCCCAAGGCTCTGTGTGGGCAGGCAGGGGCAGGCAGGAGGCAGAGCTGTCAGCAAAGGAAGGGCCCAGCCAGGTGGGGCAGCCGGGGGATGCCGACAGCCTGCAGGGACAGAGGCGCAGGGCAGGGACACCGTGGGACAGCCGGGGCTGCACAGGGCACAGGGATGGGCAGCAGCTGCGAGACAGCCCTGCCAGAGCCAACATGGGCAGCACTTTGGCCATGGCTGCTGGGCCTGGGCCTGAGGCCACGATGGGACAAGTGACCCTTGCAGGCCTGGGGCCTCATTGCCTCCTCGTCCCTGCTCAGACGCCTGGCAGGGGCCGACATGACAAAACTAAGCTCACAGATGTTGCAAAAGCAGGGGAAAAAGTCAAGGAGGAAGACACAACTTTGGGGGCAAGATATGAGGGACATGGCATGGACACTTCAGAAAACAACCAAAAAAAGAAAAAAATCTTTCCCATAGTCAAAGCCATCAAAATGCAGGCAGGCCATACGCCAGCAAGTGCAGGCACATGCAGCAAATCTTGCCAAAATTGGTCCCCACTGAAGGCCAAAACAGAAAAGAAGGACCTACAAACACGCTGGAATGGAGACGCCATCAAAAGAAATTGCAATTGGAGGAGAGAAAAAGAAAATTTGGGAAATTTAGTGACTCTAAGAAAATGGCCCGGGATTATATCAGGTGCATTGCAAAGGACCAAAACATGACAAAACTAAGCTCACAGAGGTCTCAAAAGCAGGGGAAAAGGTCAAGTAGGAAGACATAACTTGGAGGGGAATATATGAGGGACATGGCATGAATAATTAAAACAAAAAAAACCAAAAAAAAATCGTTCCCAAAGTCAAAGCCATCAAAATGCAGGCAGGCCATACGCCAGCAAGTGCAGGCACATGCAGCAAATCTTGCCAAAATTGGTCCCCACTGAAGGCCAAAACAGAAAAGAAGGACCTACAAACACGCTGGAATGGAGACACCATCAAAAGAAATTGCAATTGGAGGAGAGAAAAAGAAAATTTGGGAAATTTAGTGACTCTAAGAAAATGGCCCGGGATTATATCAGGTGCATTGCAAAGGACCAAAACATGCCAAAACAAAGCTCACAGAGGTCTCAAAAGCAGGGGAAAAGGTCAAGTAGGAAGACATAACTTGGAGGGGAATATATGAGGGACATGGCATGAATAATTAAAACAAAAAAAACCAAAAAAAAATCGTTCCCAAAGTCAAAGCCATCAAAATGCAGGCAGGCCGTACGCCAGCAAGTGCAGGCACATGCAGCAAATCTTGCCAAAATTGGTCCCCACTGAAGGCCAAAACAGAAAAGAAGGACCTACAAACACGCTGGAATGGAGACACCATCAAAAGAAATTGCAATTGGAGGAGAGAAAAAGAAAATTTGGGAAATTTAGTGACTCTAAGAAAATGGCCAGGGATTATGTCAGGTGCATTGCAAAGGACCAAAACATGCCAAAACTAAGCTAACCGATGTTGCAAAAGCAGGGGAACAAGTCAAGGAGGAAGACCCAACTTAGGGGGCAAGATATGAGGGACATGGCACGGACAATTCAGAAAACAACCAAAAAACAGAAAAAAATCTTTCCCAAAGTCAAAGCCATCAAATGGAATGGCATGCCATCAAGGGCAGGGACATGCACCAAAGATTTCCTCTATTGGTTCCCATTGAAATCGCAAGATTCCTTTTCCATTCCCGTAAGGAAATTTCATTTTCTTTTCGGGAAGGGAAACGGAATCTTGCGAATCCCAAAAGAAAGGCTAACAAACACTCCGGAAAGGAGATAGGTTCAAATGAAATGCAATTGCAAAAAGCAGAAACACGGGAAATTTAGTGTCTTCAAAAAATAGGCTGTGAGGAAATCAGCTGCATTGCAAAGGACCAAAACATGCCAAAACTAAGCTCACAGATGTTGCAAAAGCAGGGGAAAAAGTCAAGGAGGAAGACACAACTTAGGGGGCAAGATATGAGGGACATGGCATGGACACTTCAGAAAGCAACCAAAAAAAGAAAAAAAATCTTTCCCACAGTCAAAGCCATCAAATGGCATAGCATGCCATCAAGGGCAGGGATATGCACCAAAGATTCCTCTATTGGTCCCCATTGAAATCGCAAGATTCCTTTTCGATTTTGCCAGTAGGAAACCACAGTTTTCTTCAAGAAGAAGTTTGGAACTCACTGAGCCACAGATAACAGCATTCTAGAAATCTGCAGAACAGGTTTAGAAAGACTGAATATTTTGGCTAAAGACCCCTGAAATATTTCTAGAAAGTCTGAAGTTAATGGAAAATGGATGTTGGTATCCTTCAGTGATGAACATTAGCCAACACTCTGGCTTTGTGTTGTGCACCTGAGGCCAAACAAAAGTATTGGACTGGCTGATCTGAGCTCTTTTGATCTCAGTAAAGAATCCTTCAAGCCACAGGAAAAAGGTGGCAATGCTCCTTTTTGCTGGCCAACCCAAGGTTTCCCAGTACAGCCATTTGCCCAGGCAGCCCAGAGCAGTGGTCACAGTGCCAAGGCTGACAGAGCTCAAGAAGAGTTTGGACAATGCTCTCAAGCACATGGAGTGACTCTTGGGGTCACTGCACATGGCCAGGAGATGGACTCGATGACCCTGATGGGCCCTTCCAACTCAGCATATTCCATGATTCTATGACCCTTATTCACACCGTGAGGTAACTTCATGTTCCCTTTAGTTTCCACTCTTGCGTGGTTTCACCTTTACAGCCAGACACAAAACGGTTTTCCTGTTTTGGGAGGTGAAATGAAGATCATTACTTGTGTCCTTGTGGCAGTCCTGAGCAAGCTTCCCTGCCACGTGTGGCAGCCTCTCAGCCCTGGGGGTGCCTGCGAGCTGGGTGACTCCAATTCTCTCCACCAGGGACAGGAGGAGTTGGGCCGCACACTCGCGCACCGGGGCGGGGCGGCTGCTGGGGAGGAGAGAGCAAACCCTGGGCACAGGGACAAGGAGCAGCGGCAGCGCCGGCCTTGGCCAGAGCTGCTCCCTGCCCTTGCTGGGGGAAGGAGCCTGGGCTCTCCCTGCACCTTCAGACACCTGCACAAGGCTCTGTCCTCAGCTAAACACAAAGGTAGCATTGCACACTAGGCCTGCCTGCACGGAAGAGGGAGGAATTCAGTCTCCCTGCACTGTCTGATGCTCAGTTTCTTTCACAGTATTGACTCGGAGAAAGATTAAAGTAATAGATGACATATGAATAATTTAGAAATTAAGGACAATTGATGCTGACCCATCAGAGGGCACCCAGTACACAGAGCTACAGCAGGACTGAGGCTCTTTCCACCCATTTATCCCCAAATCTGCAGACCTCTGGAAAATAACAAATGCAGGGAAAACACGTGGTGGGCTGTGAAGTTGCAGAATATCCAGCAATGCAGCCTGTTTCTGCTGTGGGGCTTGGCAATGGATCCATCTGAATGTTTTACCCTATTGCAAAGCTGAGGAAAGGGTGGCAGGCAGTTTAGCCAGGCTGTCCTGTTCTAGAGAGTGTCTCTTGGGAACTATCAGGCCCAGCACCAACATTCAAGGCAGCATTTGCTTCAACTGTGCCATGGCTGTCAGCCTGTGGAGGTGCCTGTAAAGTGGTTCATCTTCTCAAGGCTAACGTGAAACATCAGTTTGCATAGAAAGTAGAGTTCTAAGGCCAGGACAGTCATACAAGACTCCTTTGGCAGGAGCTGCACCTGCTGTGCAGGCTGTGCCTCGCCCAGAAGATTGTCCCCCATGTGCTCCATGCCCCAGGAAGGACCCTCCTCATTTCTCAAGTTAATGGCATCATGATGTTATGTTTGCCCATTTATCCCATCATAAAAAAAGCCAAACAATATTAAAAGTAGTAACAATTTTATTTAAATAGTTAAAATAAAAAAAAAAGATATAAAATTGGATACAATATAACTTGAATAAAATAAGGGATAATTTGGTTCCAATAATAGCGCATAAGCAAAAGATAACCGCGGGGTACAGAGTTCTTGGACCCTTGCCACCTCATACAAGCTTGCCAAGTGAAAATCACCCCTTATATGTCATGTGTACATGCCATCTCCTCCCATTTTCAGTTTGTCATATCTCTATCTCCATCCTCATTACCACCCTTATCACGTATGTGCCACCATTCAGTTTGGTGGTCGCACAAGTCTTTGGGGGTTGTTTTGGATGAAGACCTCTCCTCTTCCTCTTTGTCCTTTAATTCACCTTTGGTTACACATGCGCACCAAGCCAAGACTAACGTATCACTGCATCTACATATCAAGGCAATAAATCCCTTATAATTAGCATTTTCTGGGACCGAACCAGGTTCTTAGTCATTTTTAGCAACTGTATCTCACCTTCTTTCCTGTGGTCCTTGAGAACATCTGCTGGGAAGGGGAGGGGGCCCCTCCTCTCCCTCTCTTCTTTGGCATTACAACTTTTTAACTATTTTACTGTATCAATTTTTATCAGCACGCATCATACCTATTTATCACAAATCCCCCATTTCTCTTCTTGATCATTATGATTCATGCTGTATTTAAAAAGCTGTGCCCTGATATCTTTTATATTTTTCAGAATTTTGGTTTTCTCGTTGTCTCTTTTCAGCTTCAAACTTTTCCAGCATTTCTGTTACTGCTTCTAGTCTTTCACACTCTCTTTCAAGTGTAGTTAGCATTTCCTGGTCTACTTCAATCTTTTTAAGTCCTTGTTCTTTAACATGGGTCAACTTAGCTTTTAATACCATTATAGATCTTGGTTTTCCTTTTTCTGCTGATTCTGAATCTAGAGGCATTGTTGTAATCTGCATCCCCTGAATCACTGAGTGAATTAGCCTAATAAAACACAAAATCATACAAGGAAGAAACAGAAGTCTCAGAATTGAGCATAACAACATGAACTCTAACTTTTTCCTCCAAACACTTCCAAAGAGGTTACCCCACCAATCTGCTTTCAAGATTGAATTCCACTTTTGTACTGGCACATGAGCTACTGTTTTAATTTCCTCTGCAAGTTCTGTTGTAGCTTCCCCATAATCATCAATTTCTACACAGCACTCAAATTCATTAAATCTCCCACAAACTCCTCCTTCTTCTGCTAACAGATGGTCTAAGGTGATCCTGTTTTGGTACACAAATGCCCGCACTTGTGTATATTGTCTGGCCAACATTTTTAAGGCACCAGAGGTGTGATTTGACACCACCTCCACTACTGCTTGGAGTCTTATTAATCTATTCAGCAGGTAAATTGGGGTCCTATATCCCCATGAATCATCCTGAGCCCATGTTGCTGGGTCATAATATGCTATAATTTGTTCTGCAGGCCATTCGTCCTCCCCCCATTTTTGATTCCCTCCTGCTGTTGGAAAATTTAAATTTAAATCTCCTTTACTCCACTGCAGGGTTTCATACAGTGGAGTTCCAGCATATTGCTCCTAGACCTCAGTAGAACAAAGAAGGAGGGTTGTATTACTCCCAAAATACAGGTTCTTCCCCATTTTTGAGGTAACTCACTGTATACTCGTTGCCCACAAATCCAATATATCCCATCTGGGGCTTTCCATTTCTTATCAGTTTTCTCTAGTTGTTCCCAATAAGACCTCAGGCTGTCGATGGATTGGTAGGGGTTAGCTCCAGGACTTCTGTACCAGCATAAATTAATCTGTTCATCCCATTCACAATTTATTTCTTTTATTGGTTCCCAATATCCAACAGGGTTTTCAGGTCGCCAAATTTTTGAACAATTATCCATATTAACCACCAATGTGGATTTACAAGGAGTATGCCCTACTATTTTATTAAATTTCCTTCCTTCTCGAGTTATACAAATGGTTCTAATTACCTGATGGCTTAAAATCCATCCTTGAGGTCTCTTCGATGTTCCAGAAATTTGGGTGTGGTTCCACTTTAAAAATTGCTCTGGAGCTAAGCTCTCACCTTTCCATGGCCATCTTTTACCCATTTTTAGACCTCCACAAATCCAACATTTGGATAATTCCAATTCTGTAGCAATCCTTTGCATCAATCCCACAAACCGATTCTTATTTGAGGCTGGCAAATCCCAATCTTTGTAGTACTCTTTTAGCTGTTTATACAATTCAGCTAATTCTGTTGACTCTTTTCTCCTGTTCTTTCCTCTATTCTCCTTTGTTTCTTTTTCTTCTTTTATTTTCTCTTTCAATTTTTCTCTTAGTGCCTGGCCTCCTATTCCTATACTTGGATCATCTCCATTATCATTTCTTTTAAAACAAAAAAACCTTTCATATTAAGGGCCAATGTGATTACCATGGGGAAAAGGAGCTCATCCATTATATCCCCAATTTTTCTCTACCCAATACACCTTTCCTTCCTTAATACAAACATCTATAACACTGCTGTGATTGTAGCAGGCAGAACTAACATACAGGTGTGTTACACACACAGATTCCACCTTGTCCTTAATCCACACAGGTTGATTGCAATAGTCACAAATGTTGAAATTGCTGGGACTTGGTTTTTGCCCTGATTGCTTTTTCATTGCTGAAACTCTTTCCAGTGTGGCTCTCTGGCTTTGGCCAACTGCCAAGGGTACCAGAATGATCACAGTGAAAATAATCCTCAGGAAATCTACCTTTCTACCTTTCTCAAGGGCCCTTGGGTTGAAACCAAGGGCCAAGATGCCAGTCTTCTCGGTAGCAAAGGTAATATCCCGGGATCTAGTCACTGGTCCTTTTAGTTTCCTTGGTACCCATAGCCCCACAGAGTTTGCTTGTCTCCTTTTAAAGGCCATTTCCGAGTTCTAGCTTGTTAAAAAGAAATAATTAAAATGAAAAGAACAGGGAAAAGATTAGGCTGGAGTACCATAAACCTGTATTTTCCAAAATTTCAGGGATGTGCCAACCACAATAAGATTTTTCTAATTATTTTCTGCTTCCAGGGCGGGGAGTTCATTAAGTTGCCGCCTCCAATATGCACACTCACCGTGCCAATGTGCCCCTGAAATGCACCTACGTTGTGGTATATAGACTTCTTCTTCCCCACAACTATCAATTTTGAGACACTGGTCTATAATATTATGAGCTGCTCATTCTCTTATTTGTGCTATAGTCAATATAGCAAAAATCAATTGATCTAAGTTCTCTATTAATCCAATTGCTGCTGGAAGGGTCTAGTCTCAAAGGTATCTAAAAAATCACTAGCAATGCATTCTATAATTAGCTGAATAAATACATAACCATAGCAAAGCAAGCAAATCAATTGTCTCTCCTTCTCTTCCCTCTTACTTTCCACCATAAGTTAAAGCGAAGTGTGCAAACAATTCATATCCAGGGATGACACCCTAAACCATGTTTACTACACTCCCAACATTTTACTTGTCTCTGAGCTCTTTTAGCAACAGGTGTTATCAATCTCAGTTTCTGGAATTGCAATTTTGTAATCAGTTCTAATAATGTTGCTGGTGGGTGATCCTGGAGGAGATCTTTGATCTTTTTAGGCCGTTCACACTGATTCAGAAAGTCTTTTTATTCTTTTCCACCGGTGCTCTTCTGCGTCTGCGCTCAAGGGAATTGCGGTCGGCAGCCACTCCAGAGTGCCTAGTTCATTCTTAATAAATCAGGGTTAATAAAAGCAACTTAAATCCTACTGATAGTGGAGCCCTGGAAAAAGTTAAAGATAGAATCTAAAATGTTAGGCTTTGTGCTTTCCCAGATCAACTGCACCTGCGTAAGCAGTATGATAAATTATATAATTGTTAGATGTGATGTTTGTTTAGTAATTAAATGTAATTATTACATAACCATGGGAAGAATAATGAGAAACTATGTTGGAAATTCAGAGAGGGGTTAAATTTATGGATACAATAGAACAACATAAGTTTAATAATTAACATGAAAGTTATGTAAAGATAGAGTATAAAAACATGATCATTTTGGATGTATGGTCGGAATCAGATTTGGGTTGAATATACCCTGATTCCCAGAGCTCTTCAATAAAAAGCACCGCATATAATCCCCCATGATTATGTGTTTTTGAATGCTAACACTACCATATTATCATATTAGTGGAATTACATGTTCTAACAGTATTTTAGTTACTGTTTGAACTGTAGCCTGAGCTGCTGGAAATGCTTCAACCCACTGAGTTAGTTGATCTATTATAACTAACAAATATTTCCACCAACCCACTTTAGGCAATTCTATACAATCAACCTGGATCTTTTCAAATAGCCTGAAGGCTGTTTTGCATCCTCCAGAGGGAGGGCTTCTTAACGCTTTCTTATTTACCTTTTGACAGGTGAGACACCCCTGGGTAATTTGCTCTCCAATTTCAAACATCCTTATACACCCATAAAATTTAAAAAGTGATCACAAAAGGTTCTTGCTCCCCAGTGTGTCTGTCTATGCAAGTTATCTAAGATCTAATGTGCCACTGGTTTTGGCATCATAATCTTGCCATCAGGAAAAACTCACTTTCCCTCCTTAAATGTTACTCCTACTTTCCTTATAGCTGCCAGTTCTTCTAGTGGAAGGGAAAGCGTCTCTTGCTGAATTTCTATTTTTTGTTAGGTGATGATTTCAGTATCTCCCTTTCTTAAGGTTGTTCTTCTTTTGCTTCTTCATCAGCCAAATTATTTCTCGGACTCTAATATCCCTCCCTCTCTGGTGTCCCTTTACATGAACTACTGCTATTTTCTTTGAGCCTTTTAAAGCTTCAAGTATCTGAATTATTAATTCCCCGTTTACTAACCCTTTCCCTTGAGTGTTTATAAGTCTTCTTTCCTTCCAAATTTTTATAAAAGTATGTACTACACTAAAAGCATATTTGGAGTCTGTATAAATAGTCCCTTCTTGCCCTTTTAGTATTAATAATGCACAAAGTAATGCATAAAATTCACAGGCTTGTGCTGACCAGGAGGGACGGAGGGGACCAGACTCCTTTACCCTAAACTTTTTCCCACTTCACCTGAATGCCAACCTGTGTCATTAATTTCTAGATTATCTTCTTCAGTTAAAGAATAAATTGTAAGTTTTCCTTCACAGGGTTTTATCCGCAAATTTAAGGCTATTATTAAATCTCTGCCTAACAAATTATTCTCGGCCTCTGGTATCAACAATAAATCATTTACTCCAAATTTGTCATCTGTTTCAATTTGCACTCCTTTTATTACAGGGAAGCCTCTCCCATAATTCCAATGACTGAAACTCACTCACGACATATCTCCCTGGGGTAATTTTGTCACTGTCAACCAAGAAACTCCTGTATTGACTAAAAATATAACTTCTTCACTCTGAGGACCTATTTTTAGCTTTATTATCAAGGGCTCTTTTGGTTGTATTTTGGTCCTCTTCATTAAACAAAACTCCTGACCTCTCTGATTCTCCTGAGTAGTTTTCTCATCTTGCTGTTTCTTTCTGCAATTTTTTTGCAGGTGCCCCTTTTTATGACAATAAAAACAGGTGTGTCCTGCACCCTTCAAAGTGGGGCAAGAATTTTTTTAAGTGTCTTTTCTTGTGGCGGGAAAAATGCACAGGTCCTGTGTTCCTAAAAATAGATCCTGACATCGGCTGTTTGTTTTTCCCTGCAGATTTTTCTGTATTCAAAGCTGCCTGCATTTCGTGAACTGCTGCTACCAAAATTCTGGCATCTGCTTTCTGCTTTTCCTCATCTCTGTTCACAAACACCCTTTGTGCTTCTCTCAGTAATTCTTGAAGTCCCCTGTCCTGCCAGTCTTCTAATTTTTCCAGATTTTTCCTGATGTCACTGCAAGACCTGGTCACAAACTGAATTTTTAACAGAACCTGCCCTACTGCAGTATCAGTATTTATACCTGAATATAATTGCAAGTCTCTTTTTAATCTTTTTAACCATTCTGCTGGGGACTCATATTTTTTCTGATGCTCACTCAAAGCTTTTCCTATATTATGTCCCTTAGGCACTGCCCTCTGAATTTCTTGATTTTCTTCTCTTTGGGATCCCCATTCATCCCAAAACTGTATTATCATTCCCAGTGGGCTGTCCTGAGGAACGCTCCCCCACTGAGAACCCCCTTCACAGTTCCCAGATACCTCAAATTTTTCACACACTGCAAATTTTTCACACAATCCGCAGCCCCTGGGTCAAGGAACTTACTCTTTCCCTGAACCATTTCTGGCGGCAACAAACTAAAAAATCCCCGGTACCAGGAGAGTCTTAGTTTCCCACACTCACCTCGTGACTCAACTTCCTCACTTACTACTCTGTCACACTGCCTTTTCAATCTACCTGTTCCACTCCTATCTCTCCCTCTGCAATCTACCTGTTCCACTCCTATCTCTCCCTCTGCAATCTACTTGTTCCACTCCTCTCTCTCCCTCTTTCTCTATCTATTAGCCCCGTCCTCTCACCATCTAATCACATACTAAATTGCCTGCTACCAACCCCTCCAAGGAAATTGAACCTATTCATTCACTCTCTTTCTCAGTCTCCCTACTGAGTAAATCCCTCCTGCCCAACGACCTTCCTACAGGTGCCTGGACCAGGGATCCCCTCCTTCCCCCTGGGTCAAACCCTCCCAAAATGAAAAATTCATTTTTCTTTCACTTCCCTCCTTTTCTGGCTGACCTCTCCCCAGCCCAGCCCAGCCGGCTCTGGCCCCACAGCTCTGCTCAGGCCAGGCTGCTCTGGGCACTGCCCCACGGCCTCAGCCCCTGGCAAGGGCACAGCAGCAGCTGCAGCTGCCCCAGGACTCAGCCCCAGCCATGGGGGAAGGTGCTTGGCCAAGGCCAAAGGAGGCTCCCTGGCTGCCCTGCTGCCCTCGGGCTGAGGTGCTGAGAGCTCTGCAGCCCCTGCTGCCATCCCATCTGCCCAGGGCAGCACAAGAGCTCCGGCCTTGGGGCCCTCATGCTCCAGGCCCAGGGCCCAGGCCAAAGCTGGGGCAGCCACAAAGCTGTGCCCATTTCTGTTCATTGCTGCTCTGATGAGGATGGATCCTCAGCCACTTGGAGGTTGCTGATGAATTTAATTACTCCAGTGGCCTCTTCTTTCTTGAGCTCTTAAGTTCAGGAATTCAGTGAGAAAAGCACATAAATATTTGTTCAAAACACCTGAACATGAAAAGTCCCTAGGAATAATTTGTTTTCAATTCTCTTATGGTTAATTATGCACATTCCAGAAGTATATTGAAAGTCAATATATGGTATTGAAAACAAGACGGAAAAAATTGTTTTGTCCTGTTTTCTTTTCCTGTTTATAGATAGATTTTCAGCAATGCGCAATTGATTTTGACCCCCTGCACCTTCTAATGCAATTTGAACATATATGAAAATCAAGACCCTTCATGCCTGCCAATCATTTAGACCTTATCCCCACTCCCTCCCCACCATTTCTCTCATCAGACCCCTGGCACTCCTATGGATCAGGAATGGTGTGGCCAGCAGGAGCAGGGCAGGGATTCTTCCCCTGTGCTCAGCACTGCTTGGGCAGCTCCTTGAGTGCTTTTGCAGTTCTGGGCCCCCAGTTTAGGAAGGACATGGAGGGGCTGGAGTGTGTCAAGAGAAGGGCAACAAGGCTGGTGAGGGGTCTGCAACACAAGTCCTGTGAGGAGTGGTTGAGGGAGCTCAGGTTGTTTATCCTGGAGAAGAGGAGGCTCAGGGGACACAAGGTGGTATCAGGGCAAAGATTGGACTTGATGATCTCCAAGGTCTTTTAAGACCTTGTTGATTCTGCGATTCTCTGAAACCACCCTTGGAGCAGTTTCACGATGAGCCCTGGGCCTCCTCTTCAGGAGCTCCAGCAGCCCAGGTCCCTCAGCTTCTCCTGCCCGCGCCAAAGCCCATCCTGTCAGTCCTGCAGAGCCTTTGCAGCTCCTCCTCCTTGCCCAGAACAGGGAGCCCCAGAGCCAGACACAGCAGCCCAGATGTGCCCCCCTGGCCTGGGGTGCCTCTGGCAAGGGAGCAGCACCAGGCACTGCAGGAGCCTGCAGACAATTCCTGCAGCATTTGTAGGATGATCCTGCTGCCCAAGGGACGTTCCCATGGGGCCAAGTCAGGAACTGCAATGGGGAGTGGGGCCAGAGAGGAAAGGGCAAACAGGGATGGGCTGTTTGCAGGGGAGGGAACAGGGGTGGGCAAGAGGAAGAAATCTGGATCAGGAAAAAAGAACGAAAGCACAGTTGAAGGAAAGGAAATGCTTGGGGCAGTCTGGGGTGGCTGCCAGACAGCCCTGGCTCTGAGCAACAGCATCTGCAGTGGGACAGAAAACTCCCAGCTGATGGGAGCAAAGTTTCTGGCTGACTGCAGAGGCCAAGAGAAACCTGAGTGGTTTCCCTGGTGTCCCCCAGCCCTCGCTGGCCCCAGGGGCTGATGGCATTTGTGCTCCCTCAGGTTCATGTCCCCACACCAACAGCATGGGGGTGCTCCCCCTGCTCTGTGCAATGCAAACAGGGGCTCCTGAGCCAGTGCTGCCGTGTCTGTGCCTGCAAGGATGGGGCATCTGTGTGAGCTGGGGCAGAGGCCAGGGCTGCACAGGGGGGATGTTGTGGGCAGCTCCATGAGGACGCTCTGGGACGCTGCCCTGGGCTGTGCAGCGTACTGGGGATGGATCAGCCCCTGCTCTGCTGCTCCTTCCCATCTGCCCCAGGGCCCTTGCAGAGCCCCAGCCATGCTGTTTGCCCCCAGCCTGCCCACGGCCAGCCTGGGGCTGCTCACAGGGCTCTTTCTGTGCTGAGCATTGGCCTGGCCGTGTTCTTGAGAGAGCCTGGGCAAGGAGCCTGGAGCCCCCAGGCCCTGGGCTGAGGCGTCAGCACTGCCCCAGCAGTGCCCATGGCCTGTCCCTGCTGCAGCCCCGGCAGTGCCACCTCCAGGGCTGTGCCCGGCCCCAAGAGCACTCAGGCCCTGCAGCAACACCAGGGCCACCAGGGCAGCAGGGCAGGGCCACGGCAGCAGCACTGGCAACACCAAGTGCTGCTGCTGCTGGGCACAGCTGCTGAGTCAGCGCTGATCTGCCCCCAGCTCTGCACACAGACATTGCTGCTGCAGCTCCAGAGAAGGAAAAAAAGGGGATCTCCCTTGAAAACTGCTGGGAGATACTTTAGTTCATTTGAAGCCACCGAGAGTGCAGCACCTCATTTACACAGTCTATGACTACAGCAAAGGTGGAAAGAAACAAATATAGAAATGGCACAAACAATGGCATTTATTTCTGGACAATCTTAAAAAAACTAAAACAAAAGAAAAAGACAACACATAAAGCACCAAACCTAACTACTATCAAAGACAACTTGAATTGCAAGCATATTGCAGAACATGACCAGCAGTTTAGGGTTTCTTAAACCATCCAGTCATCAGTGTCCACACTGCAGCCTTGACCTCCTGGTTCCTCAGGCTGTAGATGAGGGGGTTAAGGGCTGGAGGCACCACCGAGTACAGAACTGACAGGGCAAGATCCAGGGAAGGAGAGGAGATGGAGGGCGGCTTCAAGTAGGCAAATGTGCCAGTACTGAAAAACAGGGAGACCACAGACAGGTGAGGGAGGCAGGTAGAAAAGGCTTTGTGCCGTCCTTGCTCAGAGGGGATGCTCAGCACAGCTCTGAAGATCTGAACATAGGAGAAAACCATGAACACAAAACAACACAATGATAAACTGGCAGTAACCACAATGAGCCCAATTTTCCTGAGGTAAGACTTGGAGCAGGAGAGCTTGAGGATGTGGGGCATTTCACAGAAGAACTGGCCCAGGGCATTGCCATGGCACAGGGGCAGGGAAAATGTATTGGCTGTGTGCAGCAGTGAATAGAGAAAGGCACTGGCCCAGGCAGCTGCTGCCATGTGGGCACAAGCTCTGCTGCCCAGGAGGGTCCCGTAGCGGTCGTAGCACATGACGGTCAGGAGGGAAACCTCTGCTGAACAGAAAAAGACAAACAGAAACACCTGAGCAGCACATCCTGAGTAGGAGTCCCTCTGGTGTCCCAGAGGGAATTGTGCATGGCTTTGGGGACAGTGGTGCAGATGGAGCCCAGGTCAGTGAGGGCCAGGTTGAGCAGGAAGAAGAACATGGGCGTGTGCAGGTGGTGGCCGCAGGCTACGGCGCTGATGATGAGGCCGTTGCCCAGGAGGGCAGCCAGGGAGATGCCCAGCAAGAGGCAGAAGTGCAGGAGCTGCAGCTGCCGTGTGTCTGCCAATGCCAGCAGGAAGAAGTGCCTGATGGAGCTGCTGTTGGACATTTGCTGTCTCCAGCCATTGGAACCTTTTGAAGAAGGAATTAGAGTGGTAATTGAGGGGAGATTTCTCACAGAAAATCAAAGTTGTTTCTCATAGACCCTTTCCTGCCACTTGACACCTCCCCCTGTCCATGTCTAGGAGACATTCCTTCACCTTTGTTGCTGGAGCCCCGATTGCTGCTGGCCAATGTTGTGTGAGGAGCTGGACCTTGACCTGCAGGACACCTGGGAATCAGCCCTGACTCCCAGTCAGTGCAGGAGAACAGTGAGGGCAGAGGCCAGTCCTAGTGTTAGGACTTGGATAAAGAATATTCTCCTGTGGCAGAGGACTGCCTGGGTGATGGGACGGGGAATGCAAGAGGCAGAAGATTCTGCGGCACTGTGGAAGAACAGAGTCCAGAGAGGCAGGAGGATTGTCTGAGGCTTAGTGCAGAATGAGGGGAGCTGCTCTGTCCCTCTCTCCTGTTCCAGCTGCCCTGGACTTGCACCTTTCTGAGATCCACTCCTCTGTTACCCTGGACAGCCAGGAGATACAGCTGAGAGCAGAGGGATCCCTGGCACACAGAGTGGCTCCTGCCTTTCCCAGAGTCAGGAGAGTGGGCTCAGTGCCAGCCTCCCAGGCTGCCCTGCCCAGAGCTCCCTGGGCACAGGGAGCTGGGACACCCCATTGCTGAGCTCAGCCTGCACAGGAGGAGCCCAAGGGCTGGACCTGGACCTGCAGCTGGAACTGCCATTGCAGAGAGCCCCTCAGCAATGCCAGCAGCACCTGGGCAAGGCAAGGAGAGAGAGAGAGCCAGGCCTGAGGAAAAGCCGTTCCCTGGCCAGCCACAAAAACCAACAGCGCTGAGTGGAAGGGAAAGTTCTGGGTTTGTGTTGTTTGTTCTGTTCTGGTTTATAAATTTCTTAGTAAAGAGCTGATATTCCTTTTCCTACACTTTTGCCTGGAAGCCACATAATTTTCCAAATTTAAAAATGTAAGAGATGGGTCTTCTTTCCATTCCAGGAATGTTTTTACTTTCCTTGGCTGACATTTCTAATTTAAATGTCAATTAAAGAGTTGCCAACTTCTGGGTTCCAGAGTTGATGGGACAGAGACCTCAAGAGGAGACATGGTCAAGGACTTGGCCATCTCATGCTCTTCCTTTTAAGCCAGTTGGGACACCAAGGGCCCTCTCCTCAGATGGCACTTCTGCTCATGTGGTCGCACAGGAGCTGGCTTTGGTAGAATGTCACACTGTCCCCAGTGTGCCATGGCTGACAGACTGATGGACAGATGGGGCCCTGTCTCTCACCACAAGCAAGGCCTGACCCACACCTGCCACACACAGGTGTTCCAAAATATCTCCAGACATCAAACATTTCCTGTCTCTGACACCCCACCCTGTGCCATGCCCTAATCCCGACTGCCTTGGTAAAGAGCGACGCTCTGGAACCCTCACAGGGCCTCTGTGAGATCATCGTCTGGGGTACAGGGCAGAGGAGGGGTTTGGAACAGGGGACAAGAGAGTCCAGAGCCACCTGAAGGCCGCTGTGGCCATCAGAGCAGTGAAAGTCCAGGGCTCTGCCAGGTTCCTCTGGTGGAGGAAACATGCTGGGGACAGCGTTTGGGGTTTATTCCTTTTGTGGCTTTCCCTGGAAATTGTTCCTTTTTTGACCATTTGGACTCTGAACCTTGTTCCTGTTTCTGTTGGTTTTATTCTCTCTCATTGCTGTTTCAGGAAATTGTTCTTCTCTAAGCCCTTTGGGATCCTTGTGCCCCCATGGGGATGGAGAGGGGCAGTTTTTAGTGGCAGCACACACACGAGTGGGTGCCGATGGGTGGGCACCCCCAGTACCCCCCAGTTCCCCCCAGTGTCACAGCACATTCCCATAGATGTCACCGAGTTCCTGCAGTTGCCCCTGGGGTCCCCGCAGCTCCGCGTAGGTCACCTGGGGATCCTGAAGGGTGGTGGCACGGGGGGACACTGCGAGACACACGGGCTGGGGTTCTGGGTGGGGTAAAACTCATGGGTAACGTGTCCCCCTGCGTGTGTCCTCCCCGTACTCACCCCCTGCCCTCTTGGTGGACAATGTTGGGTTCCCAGGGGAATGGGGGTGCCAGGGATAGGCAGTGGCTGGGTGGGCACAGGGGTCAAAGCTCCTTCCTGGAGTGCCTCAGATTTTGGGGTGACCCAAGGCCCAGCACAGCCCCCACCCTGGGGCACCCCAGGGCTGTCCTGAGAGTTTCTGTTTCCCTGCTCCACACATCCCTGGGTCAGGTCCCCCCATTTGGCCTTCCATCCCAGGCAACACCTGATGCCAAATTGCTTGAGACACACTTATACATCTATAGAATAAAAGCAAAAGCATTATTTTCCCAAGAAAGAACAAACTCATCAAAAATCAATCTGACAAGGTATATAATGGTCTGGTTTATAGAACCCATTGCTTTTCCAACAAATCCCTCACAATAAAAACACAAATCACAATGAAATGAGAAGTTTTGGTTCTCTTGCTGCATCCCACAGCAGCTTTATCTCCCTGAGTGTCCAACAGCTCCATGGGATTATTCCCTGCCTGCTGGGCAGCAACCCAGCCCATAAGGAAAACTTTTCTTGACCCATATTTAGGAACTCTCCCTGTGTTTCTCATTTCCACCCTGAAACCTGATTGACTTCCCATTGAAGAAGGGGAGAAGCTCTGTCTATCCTTGGGACAGTGCACAGGAATCTGTGGAAATGCTTGTGTGTGCCTCAGGGTCTGATTCCCTGGTAAATCCACTCCAGCCTGCCCTGAATTCCCCTGCATGGACACTCCCTGCTCCTGCTGTGACACCCCTGTTCCCCAGCCCCTGGTGTGCCACCCCTGCTCAATATTTTCACACTTTCCCCTCTCTTCTGGTGTACACATCCAGAACACACACATTCTTTCCATGAGGTTCCAAAGGGCTGCAGGTTTTGTTCAAGAAGGAGGGTCCAGGTCAGGTTGTTGAGCAGATTGTGTTGTCCTTGCAGTAGTTTTGTGGTTTTTCTCAGTCCCTTGGGCAAAGGGACAAAGTGATCAATTGTTGCATTTCTGGACTGGTTCCCTCTCAGCTGCCCCTGCAGGGGGAGTTTCCAGCCAGCCCTGCTCTGAAAACCATCAAAGGCCCTCTCAGAGCCACTGCTTGGCCTGTCTTTGGGTCTTGTGCTTCTTGCAGGGCTGAGGAAACCACAGGCAGGCCTTTTTCCACCCACAGAATTCTCACCTCTGCAGCAGCTCTAAAAGTGCCAGAATAAAAGCCAAGGGGGCAGGGAAGACCCTCAGGTCCTGGCTGTCACCTAGCGCTGGCCAGAGCAGGGCTGGGCAATGGCCATCCCTGTGCAGTGGGGCTGGGCCATGGCTGGGCCCCACCCTTGCATTGACAGGGGTCCCCAGGATGTGCCACCCCTGGGACAGGCACCCGGCCAGGAACGTGCAGGGACATTTCTGGAACTGCCACCCTCTGGGACAGGACCCCCCATGCCAGGATACGTCACCCCCTGGGACAGGATTCTCTCAGGACAGGACCCCCCTTGATGTGTCCCCCAGGACAGAACCCCGCCCCTTTCCCATCTGAAACTGAGCACAAATGGCCTCTTCCTTCTTGTCTAGGAAAAAGAAAGTGAAAGTGTTGAGGGGACGCAGCCCAACACCCCCATCCCCCACAGCCTGCCCACCCTTTCCTGCGTCCCCCACTCCCCATCTTCCCTCTCTCCTGGGTGCCCCCAACCTGTTCTTTGCTCAGGTGTTTCCCAGGATTGCTGCGTCAGGAATTGGGGATGGGGGTACACTGCACAAAAGTGAGGAAAATAGGGAAATAAGCGAAATAAAGAGAGGAAAAAGTCAAGGGCGGGGGTGGGCACAGAGGCACAGCAACCCAGGACCCCCATGTGATACCTCCCCAGGAAATGAGCACCCCAGGGAGGCAGCGCTGGGCCCTGGGTCACCCCGATTTCTGAAGCACCCTGGGAAGGAGCTGTGACCCCTGTGCCCACCCAGCCACTGCGCATCCCGGGCACCCCCATTCCCCTGGGAACCCAACCATGGGACCCCCATTGCCTTGGTCTCTCCTCCCTGGGGACTTCTATCCCAGAACTGCCATTGCCCAGCACCACCATTGCCTTGAGCCCATCCCATGGGCTGCTTCTTCCCCCAGAACCCCTATTCCCAAGGGTCCCGTTTTTCCCCCTGCACCCCCAACTCCGGCACCCACATGCCACGACACCAAATCCCTGGGGACCCTGTTTCCACAGCACTTCCATCCCTGAATCCCCCTAGGCATGGAGACCCCAATTCCCCTGGACACCCACCCTTGGTTCCCCACATCCCCTGAGCCCCCCACTCCTGGCAACACCATCGCCAACCATGTCCCCAGACTATCCCAGAATGTCCCTGGCCTGTGCCCAGCTTGTGGCCACCCTGCCCCCACCAAGGGCCACCTACATGTGGGGACGGACATGACCTCGCTTCCTTCCCCTTAATCCAAGAGTCACCAGCCAGGGGAGCGGTGGCCACAGCAATGAGTGACAGCAAGTGCACATGGCTGGGGACACCGGGATGGCTGGGAAGGTGGCGCTGCTCCTGTGGGGTGAGTCCCCTGGGCACGGGCCTGACACCCCGGGCATGGGGAGAGGACAGGGCACAGAGGAGCTGTGGGGTCCCCTGAGGTCCCCAGGGTCAGCAGGGCATTGAGCCCAGTGTGACCAGAGTCCTGGGGTGGCTTTTGGGGACAGGAACAGGGCTCAGGAATAGGGGAACTGGGATGTGGGGACAGGGGAGAGAGATGTTGGGACAAGGATGTTGAAGAAGGAACCTTGGGACTGGGGCAGCTGTGGGGACAGGGACACAGTGATGCAGGGACAGGGACAAGAGGACAAGCACCATGCTGATGGGCCATGGGGACAGGTGCCAATGGAATGGGACCATGGGTGCAGGGCCATGGGGATGTGGCTGTGGGGCTGCTGATGTTGACCAGTGTCAGCACAGGGTCCCCATTCCTGAGCATGGGTTGGCCACTGTGTCCCTGCCCTTGAGACATCTGTGCCACACCAATGCCCCCATGGAGACCTTTTGGGGACAGCCCCAACACCCCATATTCCCTGTGCTGCTGTCCCTGCAGTGCCATCCCCCATCCAGCCCTGTCCCTTCGCCCTTTCAGCCCAGACCCTCGGCCTCGCTGGTGAGTCCTCAGGGGATGCCATGACCTGACCCTGCTGTCCTCAGCCCTGCACTGGCCCTGGTAGTCTGGTGTCCCCTGTCACCCACAGGTGCCCAGACCACCCAGCTCGTTGTGGAGTCCCCGTGGAGGCCGGCAGTGCTGTGGGACAGGGTGACACTGACCTGTCAGGGCTCGGGGACTGCCAGTGCTACCGCCTGGTACAAGGACAGGGAGCGCTGGGTGCAGGACGGACAGGAAAACATCACTGTCACCAAGAAAGACACCTACTGGTGTGTCAGACCTGGCACCAGGCGCAGTTTCCCCCTGAGAATCTCAAATGATGAGGGATGTTTAGGTGTCCCCAGCCTGGGACCCACGAGATCCCTGAGGGCCCCTGGTGGTCTTTGCTCCATAGGTCACCTCCTGTGTTACCAGAGCTCGTCCCCTGCTCTGGGACATCCCAGAGCATCCCAGAGTGAGAGGATCCTGTTGATGGAATTGATGACCTCTGGTGTATTGGAAAAAAAGGCTCCCAATATTACCAGTTAGATTGTGCCTGGGCCGGTCTGACCCTTGCTGCTGGGCCAAAGGCAGCAACTGCGGTGTGTCACCCCAGAGATACCTTGGCTTGCTGGAGATTGCAGCTGGGCACTGAACAAGTCCAGGCTTGTTAGGAACCCCGTTTACCTCAGGAGGAATAGCTTCAGGCGATGGTGAAGAGAAAAAGGAGAGGATTCTGCTGGAGGGTTTAATGTCCAGAGGTTTATCCCATGGTTGCAGAGGTCTGAACGTGAGCAACTGCTCCAACAGAACCCCGGCCGCATGGTCTCATTCACCTTTTAAGCTCAGGGACAGGGGGAGGGGAGGTACAGGTGAGCCACCAACCAGGTGAGAGGGGCAGGGTCTCAGGAGAAGATGACACCCAGAAAGGCCAATGACCTCTGGGCATAGGGGCATCCTTTGAACTTGACCAACCACACGACGCCTTGCTGGAATGTTCAGCCTGATGGACAGGACTCACTCAGCATGGGGGCAAGGGGGAAGGGAGAGATGTATAGGCACACCTGGGAAAGTGACCTGGAAGGCCAAAATGGGACATTACAGCACACCACAACACTGGTGCACTGAGTGCGACCCAGTGGGGGTCCTGATTTCACCAGGACCCTCCAGATCCCTGTCATGTGATGTGATGAATCCTCTCTGTCTCCGAGACTTGCTGGTACTGCAGGCACTGGGGCAGGCGCTACTGGAGGGGGACACAGTGACACTGTGCTGCCAGGGCTGGTGGAACAACACGGTCACCTCGGTGTCCTTCTACCAAAAGGAGACAGATCTGGAGGTGTTCTCCAATAGCACCGAGCTGTCCCTGTCCCCTCTGCAGCTGAACCACAGTGGCCACTACAGCTTCAAAGGCCAGGTGGAATACTGGGTGTGGAAGGAGTCTGCGCTGGTGACAGTGACAGTGCATGGTGAGCATCCCAGAGCTGCCACCCTGACACCTCCAGCCCCTTCCAGGGAACTTGGGGTCACAAATCTCCCTCCCCTCTCCTTCCCTGAGCTCTTCATGGTGCAAGTGCTGGAAGGTCCCCGTGATCTCACCGTAGGTTCCCCCCTCACTCTCAGCTGCCTCAGCACCCCCGGGCCCCTGCAACCCTGAGCCCCCCTCCTGCACGTGTTCTACCAGGACGGGCAAGTGGTGGGGGGCCTGCAGGGGTCTTCACCCGCTGTGGGGGTCTCCCACTCGGGGAATTACAGCTGCCAGGTGCTCTCCAAGGGGAGGCCGTGTGGAAGAGCAGTGCCTGGCTCTGCGTCACGGTGCGCAATGAGTGCTAGGATGGGTACAGGGAGCCCCAAGAGACCCCTTGGGTCTCCTGCCTGGGCACCTCCATGACCCCCGGACACCTTGCTTGTGTCCCCCCACCTCTGCCCTGTGTCCTCTCACCCCTCCACGGTGTGACCTCATCCCCAACATCCCCCATCACACCCATCCCCCCTGTCCGTACCCACCCACACCGGCTGCCAGCCCCTCCCTGTGCCCTCAGCCCTGTCTGTGTCCCCACAGTGCCCGTGGCCAATGCCACCATCATCCCCAGTCCCCTGTCACACCAGGTGCGTGCAGGTGACCCCATGACCCTGCGCTGCTAGGTGCAGGTGGGTTCAGCCCCTGTCACCTTCACCTGGCTTCACAATGGGCAGGAGGTTGCCTGGGGTGCCCTCCTGGAGCTCAGAGCCATCAATGTGGGCCACCTACCAGTAAGTGGCCACCAACCAGCTGGGACAGGACGGCACCGTGTGTTCTGGGCACTCAGCCCTGAGCTGGCACTGACAGTGAAAACACGGGGACACAGGGACACAGGTGGCGACACACAGGGTCACTAGGGAGTGCAGGACCCCTGGAATGATGGGTGACACCCTGACACCGTGTCCCCCTCTGTTTCTTGCAGTGGCTGCAGGGGTCGGTTGGGCCCTTTTGTTCCTGCACCTGCTTGTGGGTGTCATTGTGACCTGGCATCAGTGGCACCATATGGGTGGATGACAATGGGGAGACAGGGGTCCCAGGGAGCTGTAGAGGTCCCCAGAGTTGGGGAGCAATTAGACAGCACCCACAGCCCCAGAACTGTGATCTTTTCTGGGGGTCCTTTAGGGTTTGGGGAGGTGCTGGAGGATCCTGCAGGGATGTTGGGGGTTCCCTTGGGGGTGTTTGGGTGTCTCTGTCTCTGCCGGGCTTTGGGTTCTTGAGGCTGAGTTGGTCGGGGGCACTGGGGATGTTCATGAATTCTGGGGGACCTCAGGGATGCTTGGGGGTCCTGTGGGAAATTGAGGGCCCCTTGGCTGTTCAGGATTCCTGAGAGGGGTCATAGCCCTCGGATCCCACAGTCACCCCTCCCCTCTTTCCTCTGCAACTGCAAGAAAGCAGCAGGAAAGGTGAGTGGGGGCTCAAACCACACTCTCTCCTTTTACCCCGACCACCACGACCTCCCATTTCTTCCCCCACATCCCCTTTGCTCCTTCAGGGTCCCCCCGGATCCCCCGGCCCCCCCAGAGGAGGGGGAGGTGCTGTACACCCACGCCATGGTCACCAAGAGGGCAGGGGGTGAGTACGGTGGGGACACACACAGAGGGACACCTCACCCACGAGTGTCACCCCACCCAGATCCCACAGCCCGTGTGTCTCGCAGCGTCCCCCCGTGCCACCACACTCCAGGATCCCCAGGTGACCTACGCGGAGCTGCGGGGACCCCAGGGGCGACCACGGGAACCCAGTGACATCTACGGGAATGTGCTGTGACACTGGGGGGCACTGGGGGTACCCACCCATGGGCACCCACTCTTGTGTGTGCTGCCACTAAAAAATTGCTCCTCAACCTCCTTGTGAAGGGAGAAAGATCCCAAAGGACTGAGAGAAGAACAATTTCCTGAAACAGCAACAAGAGAGAATGAAACCACCAGCAAGAGCAACAAGTTTCAGAGTCCAAAGAGTCACAAAAAGAACAATTTCCTAGGAGAGACCCCAACAAGTAACAAACCCTGAACACTCCTCCCAGCATGTTTCCCACGCCAGAGTAACCTGGCATGGCCTTGGATCTTCCTCGCTCTGATGGCCAAAGCGGCCTTCAGAAGGCTCGGGATTCTCTTCTCCCCTCCTCTTCTCCCCTCCCAAACCCCTCCTCTCCCGTGATCATCCCACAACAATGCCACGAAGGCCCTGTGAGGGTTCTGGAGCCTGCCCCTTTGCCAGAGCAGTTGGGATCAGACCATGGCACATGGTGGGGGTTCAGAGACAGGAAAAGTGTGATGTCTGGAGATATTTTGGAACAGCTATGTGTGGCAGGGGTGGGTCAGGCCTTGCTTTTGGTGAGACAGGGCCCCATCTGTCCATCAGTCTGTCAGCCATGGAACACTGGGGACAGTGTGACACTCTGCCAAAGCCAGCTCCTGAGTGGTCGGGGGACCAGAAGTGCCATCTGGGGAGAGGGCCCTTGGTGGCCCAACTGGCTTAAAGGGCAGAGCATGAGGTGGCCAAGTCCCTGATCCTGTCTTCCCTTTAGGTGTCTGTCCCATCCACACTGCAGCTCAGGAGCTGAAATCTCGTTTATGAGCAATATGTGCCAAGAAAGTGGGAATGTTCCTGGAATAGAATGAAGACCCATGTCAAAAATGTTTTCTAATTTCAGAAATGGTGGGGCTTCCAGGCCAAAGTGTAGGAAAAGGAATAACAGGTCTTTACTGGGAAATTTATAAACCAGAACAGAACAAACAAGAGAAACCCAGAACTTTCCCTCCCGCTCAGCACAGTTGGTTTTTGTGGCAGTTCTAACTGCGGCCAGCAGGGGGCGCTGCAGAGAGCACTCCCGGCCAGCAGGGGGCGCCCCGGTCCAGCTCCATCCCCTCAGGGACCATGGCAGCCTCGGACGGGAGGGAGGAGGGGAAATCGCTCCTTTTGCAAACTCACGGGCACCAATCGCTCCCGGCACCACCACCGGCAGCGGGCAGAAGCCGCCAAGGCAGCAGGTTGGATCCCAGTGCCCACCGGCAGCGTAGCAGTGTCCTGGACTCAGGCACACGCCCTTTGCAACACCTGCGACTGCTGTCCCTGATCCTGAATGGAAGGAAGGCAGCACCTGACCCCAGGCAGGTCTTGGGTCCACAGCAGCCCGTCTAGTGGCTTTACACCGCAATTCCTGCAAACCCTCAGCCTTTCACTCCGTTTTCTTCCTTCAGCCCTGGCACAGCCACTCTGGAAATGTTGAATTGCCCTGGCATGTTGAGGAAAGCTGGTACTCAGTGCTGACTCTGCCAGGGCTCCTCAGGGGGCTCCAGAGCACTTTTGGAGTTCCTGCTCTTCTTGGGCCACTGCTGGTCCCTACACAGAAGCCACAGGGGGAGGAGGAGAAGGAGAGCAGAGCCGCAGCTCTGAGGGCTCTACAGCTGCAGCTGGAGCACAGGGACAGCCCAGGCTGGAAGCAGTGCCTTGGGAGGGCAAAATGGGGCAAAATTGGAGCTGATTGGGCCAATGCCCCAGTTCTGCTCTGGGTGCTGCAGACCGTTAAGGAGGCATTGTAATTAGGGCCGGGGTTCCTAAATTTCAGCCATAGTCCTAAAGCATCCCGCTGCACAAACATCCAGTGCCTCTACTGGCGATTTTGGGCTACACAAGGCAGCACTGGACACAATTTGGGGGTCCGATGCTGCCAGCTCTGCCCACAAGGAGCTTTTTTGGCTGTCTGTGTTATGTTTGCCCAATATTCCCATCATAAAAAAAACCCAAACAATATTTGAGATAGCAGCAATTTTATTTGAATAGTTGAGAAAATACATAAATAAGGGATAATTTGGTTCAAATAATAGCGCATAAGCAAAAAAAAATGTGGGGTACAGAGTGAAGGGCTCTTGGACCCGTGCCACCTCACATATGAGCTTGCCAAGTGAAAATTACCCCCTTACATGCCATGTGTTAATATCATCTCCTCCCATTTTCAGTTTGTCATATTTCTATCTCCACCCTCATTACCACCTTTACCGCCACTGAGTTTGGTGGTCGCACAAGTCTTTTGGAGGTCGTCTGATGAAGATTTCGTAGTCTTCCTGTGTGTCTTTTAATTCACCTTTGGGTTACACATGCGCCACCAAGCCAGTACAATGTAAGCCAAGACTAACATATCACTACATCTACATATCAAGGCAATAAATCCCTTATAATTAACATTTTTCTGGGACCCAACCAGAGTTTCCCTTCTGTGTTAATTTTTAGCAACTGTTATCTCTTGCTTTCCTCCTGTTCCTGAACATCTGCAGGGAGGGGGGTGGAGCCCCTCTTCTCCCTTTCTTCTTTGGCATTACAATTTTTAACTGTTTTATTATCCACAAATATTAATTATTGTATTAATATTGATTCCTGTTTCAATTTTTATCAGCATGAATCATACCTATTTACCACAAATCCCCCATTTCTCTTCTTGATCATTATGTTCCGTGCTTTATTAAAAATCTATGCCCTGATATCCTTTATATTCTTCAGAATTTTGATTTTCTTGTTGTCTCTTCAGCTTCAAATTTCTCCAGCATTTCTGTTGCTGCCTCTAATTTTCCAGACTTTTTTCAAATTTGGTTAGCATTTCCTGGGCTATTTCAATCTGTTTAGGTCCTTATTATTTAACACCGGTTGATTCAGCTGTTAGTACCATCACAGATTTTGGTTTTCCTCTTTCTACTGATTCTGAATCTAGAGATATTATTGTAATCTGCATCTCCTGAATCACTGAGCAAATTAGCCTAATAAAACATGGAATCATACAAGGCAGAAACAAAGGTCTCAAAATTGAACAAAACAACATGAACTCTAACTTTTTCTACCAAAGACCTCCAAAGAGGTTATCTCACCAATCTGCTTTCTAGATTGAATTCCACTTTTGTACTGGCTCATGAGCCACCCTTTTAATTTCCTCGACAGGTTCAGTGATAGCTTCTCCATTTTCTTCAATTTCTATGCAGCAGTAAAATTTGTTAAATCTCCCATAAACTCTTCCTTCTTCTGCTAACAGATAGTCTAGGGCAATCCTGTTTTGGTACACAAATGCCCGCATTTGTGTATATTGCCTGGCCAACATTTTTAAGGCACCAGTGGTGTGATTTGACACCACTTCCACTACTACTTGGGGCCCTATCACTCGATTCAACAGGCAAATTAGGGTCCTATATCCCCATGACCAATCCTGAGCCATTGATAGATTGGTAGGGGTTAGCTCCAGGACTTCTGTACCAGCATAAATCAATCTGTTCATCCCATTCACAGTTTTTTTTTATTGGTCTCTAATAACCAACAGGGGTTTCAGGTCACCAAACTTTTGAACGATTATCCATATTGACCACCAATGTGGATTTACAAGGAGTATGCCCCACTACTTTATTAAATTTTCTTCCTTCTTGAGTTATACAAATGATTTCAATTACTTGATAGCTTAGAATCTATCTTTCAAGTCTCTTCAATGTTCTAGAAATTTGGGTATGGTTCCATTTTAAAAATTGTTCTGGAGCTAAGCTCTCACTTTTCCACGTCCATCTTTTCAGCTATTTTTAGACCTCCACAAATCCAACATTTGGATAATCCCAATTCTGTAGCAATATCTTGCATCAACCTCACAAACAGATTCTTATTCGAGGCTGGCAGGTTCCAATCTTTGTAGTGCTGTTTAAGCTATTTATACAATTCAGCCAATTCTTTTGACTCTTTTCTCTTGTTCTTTCCTCTATTCTCCTTTGTTTCTTTCTCTTCTTTTATTTTCTCTTTCAATTTTTCTCTTAGTGCCTGGTTTCCCATGCTTATACTTGGATCATTTCAATTATCGTCTCTTTCAAAACAAAAGAACTTTTCATACTGGGGGCAAATCTGATTACCATGGGGATGAGGAGCTCGTCCATTATAGTTTAAATTTTTCCCTACCCAATGCATCTTTCTTTCTTTAACACAAACATCTATAAAGTGGTTGCGATTGTAGCAGGCAGAACTAACATATGGGTGTGTCACAAACACAGATCCCATCTTGTCCTTAATCTTCATAGGGTGATTGCAATAGTCACAAATATTGAAATTGCTGGGACTTTGTTTTTGCCCTGTTTGCTTTTTTATTGATGAAACTCTGTCCAGTGTGGCTCTCTGGCTTTGGCCAACCATCCAGGGTACCAGAATGATCACAGTGAAAATAATATTATAGATTTCTTTAGGAAATCTACCTTTCTACCTTTCTCAAGGCCCCTTGGGTTGCAACCAAGGGCCGAGATGCTAGTCTTCTCAGTAGCAAAGGTAATATCTAGGGATCTAGTCACTGGTGTTTTTAGTTTATTTGGTACCCATAGCCCCACAGAGTTTGCTTGTCCCCTCTTAAATACCATTTCTCAGTTCTGGCTGGTTAAGAAGAAATAATTAAAACGACAAGAACAGGGGAAAGGTTAGGCTGGAATACCATAAATCTGTATTTTCCAAAATTTCAGGGATGCGTCAACCACAATAAGATTTCACTAAATATTTTCTACTTCAAGTGCAAGAAGTGCATTAAATCACAGCCTCCAATAGGCACACTCGCCAGGCCAATATGCCCCTGGAATGCGCTTACGATGTGATATATAGACTTCTTCTCCACAACAACGATTGATTATGAGACACTGGTCTATAATATTATAAATTGCTTGTTCTCTTATTTGTGCTATAGCCAATATGGCAAGAACCAATTGATTTAAGTTCTCTATTAATCCAATTGCTTCTGGAAGGGTCCCGTCTCCCAGTCTCATTGGTATCTAAAAAAAATCACTAGCAATGCGTTCTATAGTTAGCTGTCTAAATACATAACTATAGCAAAGCAAGCAAATCAATTGTTTCTCCTTCTCTTCCCTCTTAGGTACTCTCCACCATGAGTTAAAGCAAAGTGTGCAAACAATACATATCCAGGGATGACACCCTAAACCATGTTTACTGCACTGCCAATGTTTTAGTTGTCTCTGGACTCTTTCAACAACAGGTGTTATCAATCTCAGTTTCTGGAATTGCAGTTTTGTAATAAATTCTAATAATGTTGCTGGTGGGTAATTTTGGAGGAGATCTTTGATCCTTTTAGGCTGTTCCCACTGATTCAGAAAGTCTTTTATTCTTTTCCACCAGCGTTCTTCTGCCTCTGAGCTCAAGGGAATTGCGGTCGGCAGCCACTCCAGGATGCTTAGTTCATTCTTACTAAATCAGGGTTAATATAAATCCACTTAAATCCCACCACATTATCACATTCTTGGAATTACATATTCCAACAATATTTTGGCCTCCGTTTGAACTGTAGCCCGAGCTGCTGGAAATGCTTCAACTCACTGAGTTAATTGATCTATTATAACTAAGAAATATTTCCACCGACTCACTTTAGGCAATTCTGTAAAATCAACCTGGATCGTTTCAAATAGCCTGTAGGCTGTTTTGCATCCTCCAGAGGGAGGGCTTCTTAATGCCTTCTTAGTTACTTTTTGACAGGTGAGACACCCCTGGGTGATTTGCTTTCCAATTTCAAATATCCTTATACACCCATAAAATTTTAAAAAGTGATCACAAAGGGCTCTTATTCCCCAGTGTGTCCATCTATGCAAGTTATCTAAGACCTAATGTGCCACTGGTTTTGGCATCATAATCTTGCTATAAAGAAAAACCCACTTTCCCTCCTTAAATGTTTTTCCTAATTTCCTTATAGCTGCCAGTTCTGCTAGCGAAAGAGAAAGTGTCCCCTGCTGAATTCTGTTTCTTGTAAGGTAATGATTTCAGTATTTTTGCTTTGGGTTTTTTTTTCCTTAAGGTCGCTCTTTTTGCTTCTTCGTCGGCCAAATTATTCTCTCTGACTCTAATATCCCTCTCTCTCTGGTGTCCCTTTGCATGAATTACTGCTATTTTCTTTGAGCTTTTTAAAGCTTCAAGTATCTGAATTATCAATTCCCCGTGTACTAACCCTTTCCCTTGAGTGTTTATAAGTCCCCTTTCCTTCCAAATTTTTCTAAAAGTATGTACTACACTAAAAGCATATTTGGAGTCTTTATAAATAGTCCCTTCTTGCTCTTTTAGTATGAATAATGCACGGAGTAATGCATAAAGTTCACAGGCTTGTGCTGACCAGGAGGGACTAAGGGGACCAGATTCCTTTACCCCAAGCTCTTCCCCACTTCGCTCAAATGCCAACCCATATCATTAATTTCCAGATTATCTTCTTCAGTTAAAGAATAATTTTTTAGTTTTCCTTCCCAGGGTTTTATCTGTAAATTTAAGGCTAATATTAGATCATTGCTTAATAAATTATTCTCCGCTTCTGGTATCAACAATAAATCATTTACTCCAAATTTGTCGTCTGTTTAAATTTGCACCCCTTTAATTACAGGAACTGGAAAAGCCTCTCTTGTAATTCTAACTACTGGAACTCGCTCACAACTTATCTCACATCCCTGGGGTAATTTTGTCATTGTCGACCAAGAAACTCCTGTATTGACTAAGAATATAACTTATCAACACACTTCTGGTGGTGTTTTTCAGTCCCCTTCATTAAACAGAGCCCCTGACCTCCATTAAAAGTTTCCTCATTTTGCTCTTTCTTCCGGCAACTTTTTTTGTCTGTGCCCCTTTTTATGATAGTAAAAACAGGTAGGACCTGCACCCTTTAAGGTAGGGCAAGAATTTTTTTAGGTGCTCTTTCTTGTGGTCGGAAAAACACACAGGTCTTGTGTTCCTAAAGATAGATCTTGACATCTGCTCTTTGTTTTTCTCTGTGGATTTTTCTGTATTCAAAGCTGCCTGCATTTCTTTAACTGCTGCTACCAAAATTCAGGCATCTGCTTTCTGCTTTTTCTTATCTCTGTTCACATACACCCTTTGTGCTCCTCTCAATAACTCCTGAAGTGCCCTGTCCTGCCTCTGAACAACAGACCTACTTCTCCCCTCAGGACTCCAAAAGGCAGCATTTTCACTCTCCTCCTGATTAACAGGGTCTTTTGAATTCACATATATATTTAGAGCCTGGCAAATATAATCCTCAAATGATCCGAACTTAGACCAATAAAAATTATCTTTCCGGATCATTTCCTTTTTCCATTTAAACATGTAATACTTAATTATTTTCTGTTTACTTTTTCTCCTTTGGGATTCCCATTCATCTCCAAACCGTATTATCATCCCCAGTGGGCTGTCCTGAGGAATGCTCTCCCCCTGAGAACCCACCTCACAGTTCCTAGATACCTCAAACTGCTGTGAATTACTCACACAATCCGCAGCCCCTGGGTCAAGGAACTTACTTTTTCCCTGACCCATTTCTGGTGACAACGAACTAAGAAATCCCTGGTGTCACAGACATCTTTTGTGAAAAATCCTTTCTTTGGGATTTTTTCCCTTTCTCAGAAGCTGTGGCCTCAGTAACAAAATGTAAACAATGGTTATCTGCTGCTGTGAAATGCAACAGGTGCACCTGTGATTGGCCCATGTTGGATGTTTACAATTAATGGCCACTCAAGGACCGAGCTCGCTGTTGGGACCAGTGACAGGACTCGAGGAAAGGGCAGGGAGCTGGGATGGGGCAGGTTTCATTTCCGTATTAGGAAAACGCTTTTCTCCCAGAGCAGAGTCAGCAACTGGGACGGGTTCCCCATGGACGCAGCCCAGCGGAGCCTGGGATGCTCGTGGGAAAAAGTTAAAATGGATAGAGAAAACCCTAGCAAAGTAGCAAAAAGATTGGAGTTCGTAGTCACGAGTCAAGAGCCAGGCTGAGGTGATCCTGATTTCATGTTGACAGAGCTAACCAAAGCAGCAAAAGAGTTGGCGATCAAGGCAGCCAGAGCACGTGTGCAGGGACAAATTGCTAGTGGAGCCTTACAAGGCACAGTAGACAAGCCGTGTCCTATCGTAAGCCCTTTGTGGGACGCGAACGATGCCGGCTGCTGTGCAATGTTCACCAGATACCAGGAATGACCGAGACTGGCAGTTCTTGCCCTAGCAGGTTACCGGTTAAAATACAGCTAAAGAATAATAAAGAAGTTGAATTTTTAACTAAATGTGGAGACACATTTTCACACGTGAATCAAGCACTGATACCCAAAAGTGAAAACTATCTGCCAGCAATAGGAGCCAGAAAAGGCATTCTTCCTGCAACCACTTCAATGTAAAATCAAGAAGAAAATGGGAATACATCAGTTTCTTTATTTACCAAACTCACTCAAATCTGTCCTAGGCATGGATTTTTTGCTTGAAAATTTAGAAGCAAGAGTTCCGTTTAGAGAAAGAAAACTAACATGGAAGGTACCTGAAAACAAATGAGAAGTTTTAGCAGTAGGACTGACAATTGACACAAGACCAACAAACAAGAAGAACTATTTAGAGCAAGTATTGAATCAGGTATACCCCAGAGTATGGGATACTGATAGCCCAGGAAAATCAAAACGAGCAGACCCTGTGAAAATTGAGCTACACACAAGAGTTGAGCCAGTAGTCAGAAAGCAATACCCTTGAAGATTAGAAGCTAGGAAAGAAATAGAACCAACAATCAATATATCCCTGACATCAGGATTATTAAAAGAATAAAAGTCAGAATTGAATACTGCTAGATTAGCAATAAAGAAACCTAATGGCACTTAGAGACTAGTGCCAGATTTCCAGGCAATTAATGGTTTATACCTTACTAGCTTACTAGCTAAGCTTGGAGATGATTTTATTTGGTGCGGGGAAGGTCCATGGGCAGGTGCTGTGGAGAGCCGCTCCCTCTTGGTCTGAGAGAACAGCTCTCCCAGCCCACCTTGCTCCCAGGCCCGGAGGGTGTAATGTGCGCTCGACCGGCAGCCGAAGGAGGGCTCTTGACACCGTGTCTGATGCAACAGGGTTTACTGAAGGTAGGACAGAGGGTGCAGGTTGGCTGAGGGTGAGAAGAGGGACAGGAAGAGGCAGGAGCACAAGCACTGTAACATGACACATAAGGCACCTGCAAGCTGCTGGGGAAGCCTCAAGTCTGCTCAGTGAGCCACGTGTGCCCTCAGCATTGGGACAGCCACCTTTCCCTCAGTGAGCCTCACATGCCAGGGTCAGCAAATCAAGAGGCACCAGGCATGCTGTAGGTGACTCAGAGCGAGTGCAGTGGGTCATGGTGGCCAGGGGCCAGAAGCCGGCAGAAAGCCACCGGGGCTTGGAAAAGGCTCCGCTCTGCTTACAGCGTGGGCTGAGAGCTGGGAGAGCTCCGTTTCCCCCTTGAGATGTTGGAGACGGGGCCTTTCACCCTCCTGATAGGGCTGCCCCTGGCTGCAGGCAGCCAGAGGAGTACGACGACACAAGGCCGAGAGCAGCAAAGCAAAGAGCCAGCCGAGCACAGCACAGGGAGGTGGCCCAGTGCAAAGCCAGCGTGGCACCCTGAAGGTGCCCGCTGCACTCTCATGTGTCCCTGCCTTGGGAAGGACAGGAATGCCCGTGGTCCAAGAGGGCCTTTCTGTGGCCCCTGTGGGCTCAAAGCTGCTGCTCTTCTGGCTCAATGGGGCCTAAAGCCACAGAGCTCGGCCTCCCCCACAGCAATAGGAACAAGACTTGGATATCAGACAGTGGAGCTCAATGCCTAAGGCTGAGGGGCACGGGGCCTCCAGTCTGGAGCCCAGGGAGGGCACATGCCCAGCCCCACAACAGCTGGCCTCACAGCCCTGAAAGGCCAGGACCAGGGTTCCACGCCTGATCCCAGGGGGTCCCTCCAACCGGCCACAAACCTGGGAGCGCCAGAGCAGCCGGCTGTCAGGATCGAGGCGGCTGCCAGGGGGCTGCCTATGGCCTCTGCCAGCCAATTGCTCAGGGCTTAGCAGCGCCCCAGCCCCTCAGGGTCTCCCCCAGCCTGGCCAAGCTTGCCGGCAGCAGCGCCGCAGCCCCACAGCAGCTCCAGAGGAGCCCCATCCAGAGGCACCTGAGAGCCCTCAGCAAGGCAGCCAGCAGCGCATGGGCAGGAGGACACGGATGGCCCTTCCTCCCCGGCACAGGGCTTGTGGCCATTGCCAGGCACCGCTCTGGCAGGGATCCCCGCAGCTCCGGCCCCTGCCCAGCCGCTCTGTCGGCAGCACAAAGGCTTCAGCAGAACCACCAAAGGCCAAGGGGCTTCTGGCCATTTTCCCTGCGACACTGCACGCCCGGACAGCTGGCTGAGCACAAGCACCTATTTCCCCCTCTCCCCATATGCCCTACAGACCCTGTGCAGGAAAAGAAAGATCCTGGCACTCTGTGTATTGGAAGATATTCTATTCTATTCTATGATATTCTATACTCAACAAAAAACGAAAATACAAACAGAAAAATCTTGAAGAAAAAACACAAATCCCTGCTGGCTTAAATGGCCCCAGCAGACAGAGTCTTTCAGATCATCTCTCTGCGGAGCTCCAGCAGAACAGCACGGCAGTGCTGCACAGACGAGGCCGTTTCCTCCATGCACTGCGGAATCGATCTCGCAGCTTACGCCATGGGGAGTAGGGAGCTCTCTGTAGGGCCCGGAGAACTAAAGAAAATTCAACTGCAGCATCTCTGATTGCAGGACTGCTGTCACATGCCATTTCTTCAAGGGCTGCAAGAGAGCGGAAAAGAGGCAAGGTCGGATCCCGCATGTGCAGGGAGCCGAGGAGAGCCCCTGCCGGCGCTATCCCGGCCGGCTCTTGCCATGGCCCGCAGGGAGAAGGGAGCAAGGGGATCAGCCCGAAGGTGCTGGCCACGAATGCCACACGTAGCCCTGAAATCTCTGTGTGCTCTGTCCACGGGAGCAGAGCCCTCCGCAGCCGGGGCAGGGCTTGCAGCTGCCCCCTCCAGCCCCCGCGGTCAGCCGGCTGCCCTCACACACTCACCAGTGCAGATCAGCTGCAGCTCTTGCTGCTGCCCCCTCAGGTGCCGCCCGGCCATGCCTGTGAACACAGAGCCTGTCACGGCCCCAGCGGCACAGCTCCCTGCCAGCGGCGCTGCCGGCGCTGTGGCCACACGGGCTGCTGGCCCGGCAGGGCTCAGCCCGGGCCCTTGCCGCACGCTGCCGCCCCAGGGCACGGCTGCCAGAGGGCGGCAGCAGCAATGCCCAGGCCAGGCAGGGCTCCACGGCGCCGGGCCCGGCTGGCGCTGCCGGGGGCAGCAGGCGGGGCCGGGGCCGAGCTGCGGCGGGCCGGGGAGGGAGCCCGGCACGGGACTCACCCATGAACCTGACGGCCGCCTCTCGCAGGGGCTCCTGTGGGCTCTGCAGGTAGCGCAGGGCCTGGCGCAGCTGCTCGGCCGCTCGCCTCCTGTCCTCTGCCAGCTGCAGAGAGCAGCAGGAGGGAAGGGTTGGCGCGGGCTCAGCCCCTGGGCGGGGCGCTGTCTGCGCCCAGCGCCGGGCTCCCCTGCCCGCACAGCCCTGAGGCGCGGCCAGCAGCCGCTGGCCAAGGGCTCCCGAGGGCAGGGGGCAGAGGGCCGCCTGCTGCCCGGGGAGCCGCAGTGCCGCCCCGCAGCCCCGCCGGGCTCGGACTCCCAGGGCACCCGACTCGGGCCTGCGGGAGCCTGGAGAAGAGCCCGCGCGACCTCTGGGTGCAGCAGCGGGCACAGCTGCCCGTCCCCCACGCTGAGCACCGCCCTCAGCGTCCTTCGCCATGCTGAGGCTGGGGCTTCTCGGCTGCTCTTACCAGGCACTCGCCAAAGCTCTGATCCACGTGTAGCATTTGTTCAATATCTCTCCTCTTCAGGAATCTGGCTGAGGAATGCAGCGTTTCCCGGGAGGCCTGGAGAGCAACAGAGAGGCACAGATGGCCCCACAGTCCAGGGCACAGGACCATCCCAGTAGCACAGGCTGGAGGAGGCTGCAGCCTGCAAGGTGCCAGGGCAGGAGGCAGCCCAAGCCCCTGCCAGGGGGACGGCAGCTGGCCACAAGTGCTCACCTCAGCAACAATCTGATTCTCATCATGGCAGTGGAAGTAGAGAGGGAGCAGGCTCTGGCGCACGTGGGACTTGAGGGCCTTTCTTCCCTCTTCTGTTAATAAGTCCAGCATCTCTTGAAAGACAGCCATGGAGCTCAGCTGCGCCTGGATATCATCCTGGATGAAAGGAAAGGGCAAAAGACCTGAGCATCAGCTGCTTCAGGCCCTCCAGGGCACAGGCGTGCATCTGCACAGGGCACCAAGTGTCCGGGCAGCAGCCAGTGGCCGTGGCTGTGGGCACAGGGCCTTACGCTGTCAAAGAGTGGCAGGAGCGCCTCAGCCAGCTGCAGGGCAATGGGGGTGGCTATTGGGGCACCATTATCCAGGAGCAAATATCTCAGGAGAAGAATGCTCATCCTGATCATGTCGCTGTCATTTTCCTCCAGGAGCTCCACAAGACTTTCAGTCAGGCTCTGCATTTTTTCGGCCTGTGTGGAACACCACTTTGTGAAAGGCCGCCCTGTGAAAGGCCGCAGGGCCTAGAGGCCAAAGGCCTGTCCCGAAGCTCTGGGGCAGCTGGAGCGGGAGGCAGGAGAGCTGGGAGCAGCTGCCCTAGTGGCCGAAGCCCATGCAAGGCCAAGCGACAGTGTTGCCCAGCCCCACGCTGCCTGCACGGCTTCAGCCACTGTCCCTTCTCACCATCAAGGGATTCTTGCCCAGCACTACGAGGCCTCGGAGTGCCAAGTAACGCCTAGCCATGTGCTCGCTCTGCAGGTTCTGTGCCAGGATCTCCAGAACGCTGTCACTGCATTCCCTCAAGTCCAGGCACTCGAGGACCTGAAAGGCACAGGGCAGTGACAGGGGAGCCGGCCGGCAGGAGCCCAGAAGCGCACAGGGCCGGGCCCAGGCAGCAGCACAGGGCACGGGCACTGTCCTGGCAGCTGTGGCTGCGAGAGGCCAGAGGGCTGGGAGGCGGCTCAGCCGGGCAGCGCTGGCCTTGAGGCTCACCTCCACAAGGAATGCCAGGGCAGGGAAATCCCAGTATGGCATCTCTTTGCCGAGCAGGGCGAGCAGGTAGAATGCAATCGCAGAACAAAAGTGGATGGCTAAGCGGCGAATTTCTCTGAAGAGGGGAAAAAGGAAATAAGACCCCGAGCCAGTGAGGCAAACCTCTCCCAGGCGTGACTCATCCAGTTCTCATCTTTCCCCAGCACCCTTCCAGCAAGGGGACGTGGGCCATTTGGCAGTTGGTTGCTCATGGGCACCGTCCTCTGCCAGCCTTTTCCAGTCTGCTTGGCCGTTCCTTTAGTGACAAGGCCCTCTGGCCCATGGCCACCACGGACACTTTGTGAGGCACCTGGGCACAGAGCAGCAATGTCAGAGGCAGTGGGGAGAAGGGGGTCTCACCTGGCAAGCAGAGCCACGGCAAAGTGGTGAGTGTCAAGAGAGAGCAGCGTGTCCCAGGCACACCTGCGCTCCATTGCCACCACCACATCCTCGCAGCGGAGAAGGCAGAGCAGGGACTTGAGGGTGCGCACTGCAAACCTGTGTGCAGAGCAAAGCCCAGGTCACAGCGGCAGCACTGGCTCCTTGGCAGGCCACGTGGCAGGGACTGGAGGAGTGGCATGGGGCACCTGTTGGGGCTGGTGGCAAGGCCGTGCTCTTCCTGGCATCCCTTCCAGAAGGTGTCCACCGCCTCTGGCATATCCAGAGTGCTGAAGAACACTTGGAATAGCAGATGCACAAATAGGCGGGGGAAATACACCTTCAAGATCCGTGGGAGACAGGGCACCTGGAGGATCTTCCACATCACCACAGTTGCCTGCAAAGGACAAAGGCCCCCGAGACAGCGCTCAGTGCCGAGGTGTGCGTGTGGCTGGGCCCGAGCGTGGCAGGGAGAGGCCAGGAGAGACCTTGGCAGGGGGAGCACGGGGCCTGGTGGGCCTGAAGCTGCCCCTGGGCCAGGTTTCAGGCCAGTGCCTGAGGCAGGGAGATGCAGCGAGGGAAGGAGGATGGAGAGCTGCTGGAGAGGCAGCCTTGGGGCCTGCAAAGGCCAGTTGCAGGAACTCACAGCCAGGGCAAAGACACCCGTTTCATCCCCATCGGAGGTGCAGGTGCTGTACTCTGGCCAGCTCCCCAGCACATCCAGGAGGATCAGCTGCGCCAGCTCCACAGTCCTGGCTGAGCCCATGATGGTCTTCCACATGGCCATGGCAGCTCTGCGGGGTTAGAGCTGTGTCTCAGGGGGGGTCTCAGACACAGCAGCGGGGGCAGCTGACCTGGCTGCCATTTCTGCCTGTGCCCACTGCCCCCCTGGCAGCAGCAGCCAGACAGCCCAGCCCTGTGGGGACAGAGCCCTGAGAGGCGGCAAGGGAGCATGGCAGCTGGCTGAGGGGCTGACATGGCAGGGCTGGGAAAGGGAGCAGCCAGAGGGCTCTGGAATTCTCTGTTGCTCAGACACCTGGGGCAGGCCGTACAGGGTGATGGGCTGGGGAGGCCTGAGCCCTGTGGGCAGGTGGGCCCCATACCTGTCACAGGACGGGGCCACACGCAGGAGCGTGATGACTGCGTCATTTGGCTGTGCTTCGGTGAGATCCAGCAGGGTCTTGTCCAGCCTGTGCTCAGCAGAATCATTGGCCATGAGCCACTGGTGGATGTAGCTCACCATGGCAGGCACCTGGAGAAGGCACGGGGAGACTTGGAAAGCTGCCAGAGGGAGCAATGTTCCCAGCTTCCCCAGAGGAGTGCTTCCCTTCCCAGCCCACTGCCATGTGGCCTGAAAGGCTCACAGCAAGCAGCATGCATGGCTGGGGAGGCCAAGCAATTGCTGGGAGGACCAAAGCCTGGCCACAGGCTGCTTACTTGCTTTGGAGTGTAAAAGTCTTCCTCGACAAGCAGAGACAGCAGGGCAGCACTGGTCTTGCTTAGGAAGATGGGCGAGTATGGTCTGAGGCCTACGCCCGTGGCGATGGTCTCTTCCTCCTCTTTAACTCTCTTGAGGAAGTTGCAAACGAACTGTAGGAGAAGGGCAAGAAGCCGGGGATGTTGCATGGAGCGCTGCACACACGGTGCTGGGCTGAGCAGGGACAGCAGGCCCAGCCCAGGTGGGGGTGGCTGCAGGTACCTGCGCTGTTCTGCGGAAGCGGCCACGGCTGGACTCCTGCTCTTGTTTGCGCTCCAGGGCTGCATCTGGCAAAGAGCGAGCGCAGCCAGAGATGAGGGGCTGCGGGAGAGGCCGGAGAACACGGGCCAGCCCTGCGCTCCCCAGGCAGGGAGAGGCCCGGGATGCCCCAGGGGATGGAGCACGGCCACTGCGGGGTGTCTGCCCGGCCCCTCTTCCGTCCTGTCCATAGGCATGTCCCCAGGGCATAGCATGGCACAGCACAGCATGGCACGGTGTGGGGCCAAGCTGGCAGCAGGCACCAGTCCTGTGGCCCAGCTCCGCCACTCACCCTCCTGCGGTGACTGGAAGGGCACCACCTCTTCAGTCTGCTGTGCCGGGGCAGCTCCAGGGCCTTCTTCCTCCTCCTCGACCCAGGCCAGCTCGGGCACTCTCGGGGGTCTCTGCTCCATGTCTCTGACTGGATTGGTGGCTATTTGCAGGAGAGATGCCCTGCAAAAGCTCCAAGTCACCAAGTCGTGCAATGGTGCCTGGAAGGCACCTTCAAGTAAGAAGCCTCAGGAAGCCTACAGGACAGCAAGTCCTGCACTCGGTCTCAAGGGCTCCTGCCACAAAGACAGGAGACTCCTGCCAAGGACTTGTGGTCTGACCTCAAGGGCACTTGCAGAAGAGAAGCCTCAGGGAGACCACGGGTCAGCAAGGCCTTGTGGTCTGGCCTCGAGCTCAGCTGCAGACACAAGGCTTCAGAAAAGCTCCAGGTGGGACGCGAACGAGCGTGCTGTGCGGGGGCTCCTCACGGCACCGCTCTGTCCCGTCCTGTCGCGTCGCGTGCTGTGAGCACTGTGGCGTGCTCTTGTCAGCGCCAGCTCCTATGTCACCAGGTGTCACAGAGGGCCCTTGGACACCCGGTTCCATGTCACAATGACTGTGCGGCGCCGTGTCACCAAGGGCCCTTGCACACACTGCCGCCTGCCATGGGGCCAGGCCCAGCCCACCCAAAGTGGCCCAGGTTGGAAGGAATGGCTGGCCCCAGGAGTCTAAGGCAGGCCGACCGGATCTTTAGGAAGGGCTCAGAGCATCAGCGAACGATGCCCTGCTCTGTGGGCTCAGGGCAGCAGAAGGAGCCCCCAGGGCTGCCGTCGCAGCCGTTCTGGGAAGGGCACGGGGCCTTGCAGGGAAGCTGGCACGGCCTCCTCGGGACACGTCCCGGCTGGTGGCCATCCTAAACCCGCCGGTGTGACACGCACAAGGAACGTGTGGGCCCGGGCGCCATCGCTGCTCTCAGGCCCGGGGCCCAGGGAGCGCTGACATCAGCAGGTGTGGCAGAGTCCCCGGCCAAGCAGACCTGCCACTCCCCGAGCCCTGGCAGCGCTGGTGCCTGTCTCCTGCCCCAGAGACCTGTGCCCCTGAGGGGCTTCTGTTCCAGAAGGCGCCAAAGGCCTCGTGCATGGGGGGCTGTGCTCCTACCTGCAGGGGCTGATGGCAGGAGCACCTGGAGCAACTGCTGGCACACTTGGTCTCTGTCAGATGATGTTGCTCCATCCTGAAATGAATTTTTCTCATGGAAGGCATTGGCAGTAGCACCAGAGCACCATCCATTGCTGAGTTTCCCAGGACAATTAGATTGCAAAGTTAACACTCTGAAATTTCCTTGTGCTTTTCTCACTCTCTTTCCCACATTCTGGAAAAAACCAGAATCTGCCCAGTCTCTGCTATTCTCAGCTTCCGTTGCTGCATGTCTTGCTCTGGCAGCTCACGTCCCAACCAAACTGTGTCCTTGCTGAGCACAGCATTGAGCGGCCACAAAGTGGGAAATTCCCCAGTGAACATCAAGGCAGACACGTGGAAGTGCAGAGGATAAGGATAACTCTGGGAGGAGAAGCTCTTCTGTGTCTCTGATGATGGTGCCCACACCCTGTAGCAGCAGCCAAGAGACGTGCTGAAAGCCGACGGGCGCAGTTTTGGGCAGCACAGTATCAAAAGTTATGAAACCATTAGCCAGAATGCAAAAGAAGACTGCAAGGATGGACTGTGGCCTGGAGGGGAAGCCCAAGATGCAGCTGAGGCCACTTTGTTCAGCCTGGAGGAGAGTAAAGGGCGTCGTTGTGGTCTTCAACATCCTCCTGAGGGGAATCAGAGGGGCTGCTGCAGCTCTCGTCACTGTTGGGACCAGTGACAGGACTGGAGGAAAGGGCAGGGAGCTGGGACGGGGCAGGTTTCATTTCCGTATCAGGAAAAGGTTTTTCACCCAGAGCGTGGTCAGGCACTGGGACGGGTTCCCCATGGACGCAGCCCAGCGGAGCCCGGGCTGGCTCTTGGGAAAACTGCGGCGCTGCGCCGGGAGTGGGGAATGGCCAAGGCGTGGGTTCTGCCCGCGGCTAACCCTGGTGAGCCACTGCTCAGTGGTTCAGGATCTACTCACTGCAGCACGGAGCAGGCCAAAGAGAAGGAGGAGGCTCCTCTGTTGTTAGGTTCCAAAGGCAAAGGTTTATCCCAAGGGATGGATTCAGCCTGAAAGAGTCGCCAGCACTTCTGTGCAGGGGATTTTATTGGGGTACATACAACTCAGGGGGTGGATACAAACGACTGAGCAATAAGGAATCTGCAGGGGAGGAGCGAGGGCATTCCATCAGTTGCTGGGGACTAATTAGGACAGATGAGAGGAGAGGGTAGGTCACATGAGCCAGTGGGGCTTCCAGCAATAGGGGAATTCCAAAGGGGTGGTGCAGTCAGGGGTTGGTGCAAGGCAAAAGTGACAGGGAAGGTTCAGGAATAAAGAGCTGGATTATCTTGAGAGGCAGGGAAGGAGCTGGAACAAAGGGAAATGGCATGAGGGACAGCTTTGAGGGAAGGCAAAACCTACGGGTAAACCAACTTGGGGAAAACACGGGGTACATGAAAACAAACCATTCTACGATAACTGATAAATAAACACAAACCGGAACACCCCAGGGAAATGGGCACAGCACCAAGCCCGTCTGAGTCTGAGAAGTGATCGAAGAACATTGAGCAGTCACCCAAGCTTTTAGACACTACATCAAAAGTCAAGGGTTTTGACCTCTAGGTTTACATGAGTATATACTCCTGAGTAGGACTTTAGGCAGTGTTTTCAGAAACTCGTTGTATGTCCGATCGTACCCCAATTCCTTGTAGATTGTGTGGAACGGGGAATCCTTTTGTTTTCACTGCTTGTTAGGACTATAAAAAAGAATATTGGTGCTGGGTGACTCAGAGACAGCCCGTGCATGTTAAGTGTAGTATACAGGGGATAAAGAGAAGGAAACGAGAAGTACTAATACATCCTGCTAAGACTGGAAATTTAGATAGCATGAAGAATGAATAACACAAGAAGTAATGATGGTATTAAAAAGAGTCCACTAGAATGTAATTTAGCAGATGAGAAAGCTTTGGGGGGAATCCCAGAGGGTAATTTTTCGTGTAAGGTCACCTGATGAAATACTCTTACCCAATGGTAGGCTGAGTATCAATTAGAAAGTGGTGAAATGTGACCCCCTAATGGAACGTTATGATCCATTGTTACAGTTGATGTTATTTTTAAGACAAGAAGAAAAATGAGATCCGGTGATATATATGCAGACATGGCTTTTACCCTGAAGAATAAATCTGAGTGCCACAAAAAATTGTGGCGTTGATTTGGCCCCACAGGACTTTTAGTCCTAACTTTAGAAAGAGATAGGAGGCAGAAAAGAAAGAGATGTCATTCAGCATTCAGCATAGGGCAGAGATGTTTGAACATGGCTGAAATGCCCCAGGAAGATTGTGTTCTAGGTGTCCAAGATTTACAGCCGAGTTAGCCCAGGCCAGCTCGGGTACACTCCCCCTCAGGCAACCACTCTGCCCCCTGAATGAAAGCCAAATGGCAGTGAGGATGAGATGAATAATCCAGGTGAGGGGACGATTTCAGAGAGCCTCAGTGACAAGCAACACACGGAATAAAACCAAGAAAGCTTTGCCTTTAGTCACCCCCTTAAGGCAAGACTTGAGTCCCCCAGGAGAAGCCATGTGGGTGAACATCTGCTTTTCTACTAGTGCCCTGAACAGTTGGTGGGAAAACGTTAAAATGGATAGAGAAAACCCTAGCAAAGTAGCAAAAAGATTGGAGTTCGTAGTCACGAGTCAAGAGCCAGGCTGAGGTGATCCTGATTTCATGTTGACAGAGCTAACCAAAGCAGCAAAAGAGTTGGCGATCAAGGCAGCCAGAGCACGTGTGCAGGGACAAATTGCTAGTGGAGCCTTACAAGGCACGGTAGACAAGCCGTGTCCTATCGTAAGCCCTTTGTGGGACGCGAACGATGCCGGCTGCTGTGCAATGTTCACCAGATACCAGGAATGACCGAGACTGGCAGTTCTTGCCCTAGCAGGTTACCGGTTAAAATACAGCTAAAGAATAATAAAGAAGTTGAATTTTTAACTAAATGTGGAGACACATTTTCATACGTGAATCAAGCACTGATACCCAAAAGTGAAAACTATCTGCCAGCAATAGGAGCCAGAAAAGGCATTCTTCCTGCAACCACTTCAATGTAAAATCAAGAAGAAAATGGGAATACATCAGTTTCTTTATTTACCAAACTCACTCAAATCTGTCCTAGGCATGGATTTTTTGCTTGAAAATTTAGAAGCAAGAGTTCCGTTTAGAGAAAGAAAACTAACATGGAAGGTACCTGAAAACAAATGAGAAGTTTTAGCAGTAGGACTGACAATTGACACAAGACCAACAAACAAGAAGAACTATTTAGAGCAAGTATTGAATCAGGTATACCCCAGAGTATGGGATACTGATAGCCCAGGAAAATCAAAACGAGCAGACCCTGTGAAAATTGAGCTACACACAAGAGTTGAGCCAGTAGTCAGAAAGCAATACCCTTGAAGATTAGAAGCTAGGAAAGAAATAGAACCAACAATCAATATATCCCTGACATCAGGATTATTAAAAGAATAAAAGTCAGAATTGAATACTGCTAGATTAGCAATAAAGAAACCTAATGGCACTTAGAGACTAGTGCCAGATTTCCAGGCAATTAATGGTTTATACCTTACTAGCTTACTAGCTAAGCTTGGAGATGATTTTATTTGGTGCGGGGAAGGTCCATGGGCAGGTGCTGTGGAGAGCCGCTCCCTCTTGGTCTGAGAGAACAGCTCTCCCAGCCCACCTTGCTCCCAGGCCCGGAGGGTGTAATGTGCGCTCGACCGGCAGCCGAAGGAGGGCTCTTGACACCGTGTCTGATGCAACAGGGTTTACTGAAGGTAGGACAGAGGGTGCACGTTGGCTGAGGGTGAGAAGAGGGACAGGAAGAGGCAGGAGCACAAGCACTGTAACATGACACATAAGGCACCTGCAAGCTGCTGGGGAAGCCTCAAGTCTGCTCAGTGAGCCACGTGTGCCCTCAGCATTGGGACAGCCACCTTTCCCTCAGTGAGCCTCACATGCCAGGGTCAGCAAATCAAGAGGCACCAGGCATGCTGTAGGTGACTCAGAGCGAGTGCAGTGGGCCATGGTGGCCAGGGGCCAGAAGCAGGCGGAAAGCCACCAGGGCTTAGGAGCCCCTGGGGTGGCAGTGAGCAAAATCGGGCTCTGCTCACTGCTGCTGGCATTTTCTATTGACCCATCTCCAAGGACTTCTGTTGTGCTCTGTGTTCCTAAGGGTTTCCCCCCTTGGTTTTTTTTGGTGGTCTCCTGCACCTTTTTTTCTCCAAATTTTCCTACCCTGGCAGCAGCAGGTCTTGTCCAGAACTGGCTCTTAAATATCAGCAAAGTAGCTAGGAACAACAATGGGTGGAATCCTGCGGCTCAGGAATTCGTATGCCAGAGCCCTGCCTGTGCCTGTGCCTTATGTCAGGACCTCCTTCTCTGTGCAAAAACTAGGGATTAGTGGAGTTTTTTTGCCACAGAGCTCCTGAGAGGCAAATGTTGTGCTAGGTTTCTCAGGAGTATATCCATTAAGTTCATGGCTGGCACACAGAAAGTAAGGCCAGGGTAGCAGAGCAGCTGGGAGCTGGTCACTCCCTGCATCCTCACATCTCACATGATGTGAGAACACCACGTTCCAGGAGGGGCGAGCAGGGTAAATGTGCTCAAGGTGCTGCCAATGAGGTTTGGGTCACTTAGAGAGTAGTCAGGAGCGGTGAGCACTGGAAGATCCAGCTGCCGTCCCCATCCATGTCCCTTTCAGTGCTGGCTTTAGTGTGTCTGCAGCCTGGATCCAGAGCGCCCTGGGGGGCTCCTGAGGCTGCCTTTGCACTCAGGGTGAGGATGCCCAGGAGCCCCTGAGGCCGCAGTGGGGACCAGGGCTGGGGCTTGTGGCCTGGCAGGCGTGGCTCTGGGGGCTGTGACATGCCAGGGCATGGGTCACTGTCACTGCCCTCTGCAGCCCTGGATAGCTCTGTGATGCTCCAGGGACAATGGCAAGAGTGGGGAACTGGCTAGGTTAGGGTCTTGCCTGAGCCATAACCTCTAGGCCAAATGCCCAGCAATAGAGACCCCTGGAGGGCCGAGTGAAGGAAGCAGAGGAGGCTCTTCTGCGGTGTAAAGTGCAGCAAATTCATCAGGAGAGGCGGGGCAAAGGTTCACAGGTGAGAATGCCCAATGGGAACAGATGTTGAAAGAACCCCCAGCACTCCTCTGCATGGGTTTTTAAAATCTTTCAAAACACGGGGTGGACACCATATAGTAACCAATAAGCGACTCTTGGGGTCGGTTTTGAGGGCTACAACAAATCAGAACAAGGGGAAGAGAGAGCTTTGGGATAGGGATTGGATCTTAGGGTGAGGGACAGGGAACTTTCTGGAACAAAGGGTAGGGTTTGGGCTGATGGATGGGGCAAAGGGGCCGGCTTGTCTTGACAGACAGGGAAAATCTGGTGAGGTGGGAGTGGATTCCTTGAGGGACACTTGGGTAGGAGGGCATAACATAGGGGAGAAACTAACTGTAGTAACTCGGGGAACACTTGAACATACCACTATATAACAGAACATTTGACTCAATAAACTAACGCACTGCAACACAGAAATTCAGGCTTTCGGCAGCTGAGAGGTGGCAGTGTTAGAACCCGCAGCAGCTGGTGAAAGCCATCTCTGTCCTTCAGGTTCTTGCTGTGTGGAAGGAGCTGCGAGTTGTGGTGGCTGCCCTCCCCCTTTGCTGGGAGGATGATCTGTACCAGGGGAGAGCAGAAAGCTGCCATGGTGAGCAGAACATGCTCAGAGCATTACAGTTCAGAGAATGGCACTGCCATTTCCCACTGAAGGGAAAAAAGCTTGAAAGCATAGAATTCTGTGCAGAACCATTGCACAGATTTTCTCTTCTAGAACATGCCCATTTTTGTCTACTGTAGATGAATACTCTGGGCTTTATAGAATAAATGGGGTTTTTTCCTTAAGGTTTTTGGGAGAACTCTCAAGTTAATTTCTGTTTGTATTTTACATCCAGATTTACATGCATACAGGTTTTATTTAATTATTATTTTTCTTTAGTAAATACTAAGGGAAAAATACCTAAGCATTTTTTAATCCTTTGGGATGTTGTGATTAATATTCTAAGAAAGAAAACCTTGTTGAACAAGTGTGAAAACACAGAGAGAGGGAAAATAGCATAGACATCTTTTAGAACAGGGCATGTAATAAGGACTGCAGAACTGAGTAATTCCTCCAAGGGCAGAATTAGCAAGATATACCACCAAGAGTAACTGCCAAGATACTTCCTTAAATCAAGGGAAATGTGACCTGCAGCCATACGAAGCACAGCCAAAGCAAATGAAAACCTTTGGAAAAGAGGGAATTTTGCCAGTGACATCAGTCTGTCTGGATAACTGAGGGATGCCCATCAATATTGCACTACATTCCTCAATATTTGCAATGTCTTTTCTCCCAATTTCTGTGAAATTAATAAGCTGCAGTTGTTTACCATTAACTTAAGCTCTTAGGGGAATTACCAAGCACCATGTATGTTTTTCTGTAGCTGAGCAGGACTTGAGTTTCCCAAATCTTCTACAAAGCAGAAGGGAATCACACAGTTACTTGTGCTAATGTTAATGAAGGGTTTCATGAAAGCAGGTGAATGAGAGCATTGCATTGTAAAACTTCCACATGCAAGAAAACAGGAGTCCACTTAGAATAAAACATACAAGGCTAGCATAACATCAGAACAGGATAAAATGAAATTGCTAGACAGGAACTGATGCATCAGAAATTAGATGTGTCATTTCTGATACATCTGCATGCATTTGCAAGCTAAAACAGAAAAGGGCAGAGATTATAAGGAACGAAGATTTTAAAATTGCGCTGTGCAGAAGAGACACACGAACCACCAATGTGAACACAGCTGGGAGATTCAGCTTGGAGATGGATTAGAGTGGAATCCATTCACTGAGGGTTTCTGGTGGACATGAGTGCAAAGACTGAGGAAAAAAGGAAAAAAGTTTAATTTCTGAAAGCTATTTAGATTCCTGGAAGCATTGTCTAGAGATCTAAAAATCTGAAGCCTCAGAGAATCTGAACCTAAAACATCCCCAAATGGATTGATAAGGTATGATGTGCACATCTCTGCTGCTTTCAGAGTCAATGAAATTGACAATGAGTGTCTGGAAATTAGGAATGCCCACCCAGATTTTATCTCCATTACTTTCAGAACACCTTAATAAGGCACTTCCAGAGCTGAACACTGACATTCTCACCCTGCTCTATTTACTTTACATTTGAATACAGGCTGGTAGAAGGAGAAATTGGTCTGTAATTTCTCCCCAAATGACCTGTTGCACTTTCAGGTCAGGGGTAGATGTAGATTCAGCTAATCACTCTCTCTGTCCATGAATATTCCACTAGTGAACTGACATAAAGAACATCCTTGTTCTCTTTTGTACCTTCCTAAATGGTGCCCAATGAACAGGACACTTGCATAAATCTCACAGAAAATCACCAAAATTGCTGAAATTGACACTGAATTCCATGATAAAAGCTTCTGAGGAAAGGCTTGACAGAATCACTGAAGAAACTGAATCTTGGAAGAGAAACACATTTCAGCACAGATTAAGGGGAAAGAAAAAGAAATGCTGTAAAAATTCCAAGTGGAAGGTAAGGAGAAACACAGGAAGCACAGAAAGAACAAGGCCCTGTCAGATGACCTGTGCAAGGTAACTTTGTGCCCCAGCACTGTTAGAGGACATTCCCTGTCATTGGTGCAAGCAGCTGGAGCCATAAATGCTGATTGATTTGGGGGCCACAGTCTTGGTAAGTGCAGAGGTGGTTCAATAACCTGACATGAGGGAGTTCCCTCAGAGCAACTGGGATGACAGAAAGAAGCGAACAGCTCACCACAGCCTGGCCCGCTCGGCTGCTTTTCCTTCTGACCCTCCTGGGGAGGCTCTGACATTTCCTCTTCCCTGATGGAAGCGCAGCTGCTGCCAAGGGAAACGTCCCCACACTCACTCACTGTTCCCTGTGCTTGCCAGATGTCCCATCTGCTGTCCCTGTCCAGGAGAGCTGCTCTGCTCGGGAAGAGGAGCCGAGGGAGAGCCTGGGAACATCGGCGGCTGCAACCCCTCCTGATCTGGTGCTGTTTATGGATGTGTAGCTAGATTTGGATAGGTACAAGTATAGGGATATTTACATACACTGACTGATATTTGTATAGGGATATTATGTGTGTATATTGTTATATTGATGCGTGTATATTCTCTGTTTACACAGTTGTACAGCTCTGTAGCTGTGCATTTCTATTGCTGGAGTTGTATGGATTTTTTTATTGGTCCATTGATATTTGTGTATTTATAGACAGGTTTGTTATATTTGTATTATATTGTCATGTTATATGTCATGACATATGTAATGCATGTTTACATCTCTATATTGTTATGCCCATATATGTATTTACTTCTATTTATTATATATGGAGTTGTATAGTTCTAAAATTCTATTTATTTAGTTCTGGATCTGAGATTCTTTAGAGAGGGATATTGATGTTTCTGTATTTGTATATGGGCTGTACAGTTGTAGTAATATGTAATAAATTTGATTGTTAAACTTCAATTCAGTAACTTCAACATTTGTGTACAGTGAGTTGTTGCAGACGGTTGCAATAAAGTAACTTTTTTTCACTCAAGTTGATATCTGTATATATTTACATAGCACAATTCTCAGAATAAATTAGATTTTATTCATAAATTGATATTTCTATGTTTCCATATTGGTAGCTAGCACAGATGTTGTAATTTAAAATAAATTTCATTTTTAAACATAAGTTAATGTTTGTGTATTTGTACATTAGTAGTGCGGGTGTAGCTATCTGCAATAAATGCAATGTTTCAACTGAAGTAAGTGTAGATTTGTGCTGCCCAAAGCCATGAGCAGATGTAAATGCTGGAGGATTTTGGCCGTGCCAATCTCCGGCCATGCCCGGCACATGCCCCACCTGCACTCGGGCTGGGCAGGGGAAGCGCAGATTTGGGCTGGCAGCAGAGCCCCACGTTGGCTCAGAACTCGCTGCAGAGGCAGCTGAGAAAACTCCGGGGCTCCATGGGCACAGAATCCAAGCAGGAGCCACCCGGGGAGGACAAATCCCTCATCCCACGGGCAGCTCTTTAGGAAAGGGCTCCAAGTGTCCCCCTGAAGCTCATCCCAGAGAGCAGAAGCCAGCAGGGATCCTGAGCCAGCTCTGCTGCCTTTGGCAGCACTTTGGCAAAAGAGCTGCAGCAAGGGGGAGGCAGCAGCGACTGTGACTGCTGCAGGCTGGGGATGAAGGGAGGGCCATGGACACAAGTGCTGAGATGCCCCAAAATCCAGAGGGAGGCTGGAGAGCTGGGAATCAACTTGGCATTTCAGTGCCAAGCTCTCACAGGCACTGAAATGATGGAATCCCTTTGTGTGAAGTGACCTGGAAGAACTGACAGGGAGTTGCTGCTAGGATCAGCAGTAGCAGAAAGCAAAAATGTACAAACACTAGGAGATCATCTAATATCCCCCACAAGCAAAGGCTTCAAAAATGATCTCATATATTTAGAATAGAATAGAATAGAATAGAATAGAAATCAAAATATATAATATATAATATGCATGAAATTTAATGTACATGTATTTTTGGACAATTTTATTTTTTGATATATATTTTCATTTAAGATATATATTTGAAATAGTCTTTCAGCTTGGGAGAGTGAAGATTTACAACAGTGCAAAACCATCTGCCCACAGAGCAGTCAGCCCCCGGGTGTGTGCATGCACACCCACCCACTGTGCCTGCTCTTCTCAGCATCTCGGGGCTGCTGTTTGCACACAATTGGGATGAATTTAACTCGACCGAGCCACGAGTGGGGTGTCCAGCTTGTCATGAACACTCATGTAGCAACGAACAACACAGAGCTCTCAAATCACATTATCACAGGTCATTTCATTCCTGCTGGGCACTGCGGAACTCTTAAAAGACACAGAAAAGGGGTGGAAAACATTGGCATCATGCTACTGCTGGTAGAAAAATCTCCTGGAGAAAAATCTCTTGGGTTTCTTCAGGTGGTAGCTTTCCAAAAACTAGGAAAACTGCTGAGCACTGGTAGCCCAATTGTGAATGGTTTTCTTGACTTGGCAAAGCTGGGGTGTTAACAACGGACTCCATCCTTGGTCCAAATCACCTGCCCTCACCTGCAGACAAAAGCACCACCACCACCAGCAGCAGCTACATCAGTCAGTTTTCTCAGAAAGCTGTGTTAAATTTGGGAGAGGAAAGGAAAACACATCAGACACTGTGGATTAATGACAAGACTCCGAGGAACAGTTCCAAAGCAAAGGGCAGCAGCTTCTCTCTGGGCCACTCCTTGTGCCCCAAGGCAGCCGGGCTGCCCTGGCTGCCCAGGACCCTGCGCCCCGCGGGCTCTGCAGAGCTGCACAGCGGGGAGGCAGCTTCGGGCACCTCAGCCCCTGGGCAGGAGGGGCTGCTTGCTCTGCAGGGCTGCCTGTGGGCAAAAGCAGGGTGCTGGCCTTGTGCTCTTGGCCCCAGCCTGGCCTTGCAGGGCTAATCCTGTTCCCTGTCTCAAATGTGCTAAGGACAGACTTGTTTGTTTCCAGCTCTGCACAGGTGTGATTTGCACCACAAAATACTGAAGGACTAAGGCCTGAACAACAGACCCTGACTGAAGCCTCAACAACAGGACCTGAGCCAAAGCTGCCCTCTAGATGACCTTCCCAACCCAATCTTCTATGTACCTGCTCCTTAACCAAGTGTTACTATCAAAAGGATTGTTACATGCATTCACTGGTGAAACACGTCTTCACCTTTCTGCATGAGGAAAATGGACAAGGCCACACCTGGCCTTGGTTCCTCCTTGAGCCCTGGGCAGGCTCGGGGAGAAAACCAAGAGGAGAATGACACCAGCTGTGCCCCAGCAGAAGCTCTGGCACATTGCTCGTCCAGCACGTTCAGAGCCGGTCTGCTCTCACAGCGCACTCGGGAGCCTCGTGGCCACCAAAGGTGGAGGCACTGCAGGATTTCCCGGTTCCCGGCCGTGGCTCTGCAGGGCTGGGCTGGGACAGCTTCCCCCAGCTGATGTGCAGCTCTGCATGAAGGGGAAACCATTGGGGTACCTGCTGATGGATCTTCCTTAATCACCAGAGGCACCCATTTGTAATAATGCTGAGGTGCATTGCTTAGCTTATCCTTTCCTGACTCTTTTTTGCACTTTTGCATTACAGTAAATTACACTGTTCCTTCAGCTGGTGTCGGTGTCTGCATCTCTGACCCTCTCCACCATTAAAACAAACACACAGCCAGTTTAGCATGAGATCTGCCTCTCTGCCAGCCCATCTCTTGGCAAACACCGCTGGTGGCCATCTCCACAAATGAAATTCCCACTTTGCAATTTCCTTTGCTGCAGGCAGGTGAGAAAAGGAGCCACTCCCAGCTCTGGACACCTCCAGAAACCAGCTGCTTTCAGCAGTCAATACCCTGAAATATCAACCTCCTTCCTTAACCTGCCACAGGGAGCTCCGACCAAGAGGCCTTTTGTCCGAGGATACCCACAGAAGAGCTGGAGAAGGGAGCAGTTTGAAACACAGCTGCTTCAGAGTTTAAATCTGTCTTTATCAAATGAGCACACACCAACCTGTCCCAAAGGAAAAGCAGGCAGGAAAGAGAAGCTCCTCTCCCACATCAGCAAACTCTGTGCTTCCTTCTGTTCCAGCTGGAGAGTGGAGGCCATGGGCTGCCCCTCACTTTGGGAAGGCGCCCTGGGAATTGGCCTGATCTGGGAGGGGAGCAAAGGAATTCCCCAAAAAGTAGGAAAAGATTCTTTGGAAGCATTAGATTATGACAATATTTCTGGAGGAAAGCAAAAAAAAAAAAAAAAAAAAAAAAGGTAATTGCAGTAATTCAAGAAGTTCGCAGAATGAAATTTGTTCGCCAATGCACCAACCCCAAAGTCTCTGTGGTGTGTCAGGAAGATCAGGAATGTAGAGAGCATTTTGAGCAGACACTGGATAGAAGCAAGCTGCACAACCTTGCATACGTGCCTTAGAGCAGAAACATGCTGTCCTTGGGCAAATAATATAAAGAAGTTTGCCAAGATGTACCCCAGGAAAAGAGATGTGAAGCAAGATGTTCTAAGGATGTGAAGAGAGGATATGGGGCAGAATGTTCTGCTGACACTTTTGCCAATCTATGTACCTGACCAAAGATATGTTAGCTCTTTGTCCTACACATAACACTTTGTAACCAGTTATATGTATTCACCCGGTGCTGAACCCTGCATTACCATATAAATGTACCCTGAGATTTGCAATGAACTAAGCACTGATCATTACCTCCATGAAGATTGATCTCTGCCTGCGGAGGGCTCCTTTCTCTATTACCCCTCTCCTTTTCCACGTCTCTCTCCCGTATACCTTATTTCTCTATCTGGCATCCGTATACTTTCTTTCTTTACAGGAATGAACCTTCAAGACTTGGATAAACACCACTGGTGTCCGTCCCCCAGAGCATGAGCAGCTCCCCAGCAAGACTTCAAGACTAAGGGACAAAGCTTCCCCCCTCAGCTCTCCACAGCAGCTCTAGGGAGTCTCTCTCCATTGCAAGATCTCCTTTGTCAGTCTACAGTGACAAGAGTTGGCTGCAGGAGGCATTTGCATTGGAGCTGTCCCCAGATGGGAGGAAGAAAAAGAAGAGGTGATTCCTGAGGAAAGAAAAAGGCAACACCATTTGGGAAGACACCAGTGTGAGTTTGCTACAACTCTAAGCCAAAAATCCCATGAAGAAAGCAATATCCATCCATGGGGCAGCGCTTTGGCTTTGATATCAATGCTGACAAAATTGCTTCCCATTCCTGCTGCCGTAGCTCCAGTTCAGTAGAAATGTGCCACCTCTGCCAAAGACAGGCAGACATGGTGAGATAAAACCAGCTAGTCTGCTGAAAAGGAGTCCAAATGAATGTTTTCTAACTCCCCCTTTGCCTCCTCTCTGCAGCCAAGACAGAGCAATGTCCTTCCTCTCTGTCCCCGATGGTGACCCAGGCATGGGATGCAGTGTGGGGACAGAGCCTGTCACTGCTCCCAGTGCCCTGCCCTGCTCTTCCCTGCCTGCCTTGCCCTTCCCTGTCCTGCGGGATCCTGCTGTGCTGTGCCAAGCCGAGCCGAGCCCGGCCAGCGGTCATGCATTTTGGGAATGACCCTCCCCTGTGCCGCACGTAATGAACATAACACCTTCTAACTTTGACTAGTTAGAGAGTCTTTGTCCCTGATTTTCAGTTTTAACAATTCAGGGAGCTTTTGTTTTCCCTGACAGTACAGTTGCTGCCAAGGGAAACACACCCAAAGACCAAAAGTGACCCAGCCTTCCCTTTGCTTCCCTTTTCCTTCCCTCACTGCTACACAGCGCTCTCATACCAGGACCTCAGTGCTGCCTCACCTGAGGATTTAGAGCTGCCTCCAGGCCCTTCCAGGCTAAGTGCAGGTGCTCAGGGCTCTGAGGTTTCCTAGCTTCTTGGGAGAAGGTGTTTGCTTCATCTGGACTTCTTGGGGTTTCACTGGAGGAGCAAGGCACAGGCAAATTTCATCTCCACTGTGAGCTCTTCATTCTGCTTGTTCCCATGAAGCTCAAATGCCAACCTGAGCTCATCATTCCTCTGGTTCCCGTAGACCATCACAGCCCTTCCATGGCCTCTCCAGACAGGAGCAGCTGCACATCTTCAGAGCAGCAGTTGCCAGCCCGCATCCCATCAGGGAGGGAAAGAGTTTCTACCCTTGCTTTCCAAGCAGGTCCTGGTTAATGATCTTCAAAATGTTTTCCTGCAGTGCTGTATCATGGGTAGATCTCAAGTGAGAATCAGGTAGAAAGGGTCAAGTCGCCTAGGAAGGGGGACCTTGAGAACAGAAAGATTCTCTGCCTGCTTTTCCTGGCCTTGCTGCAGATTTGGAGGGTGTTCTGGGCATTTTGCAGACAGCCTCTCTGTAGGGGTACAAGGGCAAGGTGGAAGATATTGCCTAACAAGTGGTCAGTGTTAGGTGCACTCTCCTCTTTCTTTGAATGAAGCCAAACTAGGACTCTGATAGGATATTGCAGATGTTTAAGACTGTCTGCCCTGCAAATCAAGCCGTGCCATTGACGCTGGCAGGGGCTATGTAGAAATCCCGAGCGGGCCGGGGCTGCTGAGGAACGCGCCTCGAGCTGTTTGTTTTCCAGCATCACTCTCATTACGTGGTTATGACAATGGGAAGATGCCAGCAGCTCACATCCCAGGCAGCAGACCAAGAACTTAATGTTAAAACTTACTTTAAAAGTTTTTTGACCAATCACACAAAGCAAAAGCATATTGACAGTAGTTCTATCCAATCACTATAAGCACAGGTACCTTTGGTTAAAACAGTGCTTGTTTATTTCGAATACAATACCTACTTGTAAGCCTTAAAACACAATGCACTGAGCTCCATTATTAAGCTTCAACCTTCCCAATATCTTGCTAGATAAACTTTTCTGTAGCTTGGAGATTTATTCTAGACCAGCGTTAATACACAGACCATTGTTCTATTTGTCCTTGCTTTTCTGCAGTTTAAATAAGTTTTCTGCTGACCTATCTGACGGCTGCTGCTTGGCTCTAATCACAGTTCTGCTGTATCTGAGACCTGCCTTTGCAGCTTTCCCAAAACTCTCTAATTTTGTGGATTCCCTCAGAGGACTCAGTGTCAGAGCCTCTGGAGAAGCGTGGAGGGCAGGGCTCAGGCAGGCTGTGCCAGTGCAGGATTTGAACTCAAGGCACCAGGAAGCACCAAGGCTGCAGACAGGAACTCAAGCCTTCTCATCTCCCTCCCTGCCAGAGGCAGGCTCAGAGCAGCCATCTCACCCCTCTCTAAACCAGTGGGGGCTCTGTCCTTACCAGGCTCCTCGGGCTCCTGGGGATTGTTCCCACAGCTCTCGGTGCCAGGCAAAGCTCCCTCTGCTGCAGCTCTGTCCACAGGCTCCCCTCCTGAGGACTCAGGGGCAACATTAATATTCCCCTTGAAAGAGAAACAGAAAGGAAGAAACCCTTCTCACCACTTAGACAAAACACCTGGTCCAACAACTCCATGGCTCACACACTTAATCCCTTGTTCCTAACAAGAACTCTGGGCCCCAAAGCCCTTCAACAGTCAGAAAAAATTGACTTCTCAAACACAATCCAAAAGCTGTCAAAGCTGACAGTGACAGTGTTGAACATGGGGGTGACACTGAACACATGGAATGGCTGCTAAGGAAATCAATTGCTGCTCTGTTCTGTAAGGTTGCATGTCTGACAGCACTAACATCAGTCCTCATGTCACTAATTGCAATGGAAGTAGCACTGTCTTCTTTCTTCAGCCAACACCCCAATTGGTGTCATGGTTTCAATGCCTCACCCAAGGCAAGTTGATGTAGAAATAAATTCAATGTACCTCATTTTGCAGGGCCCTAGGGTCTGAAATTGCTATTACAGTTTTCTTTATAATGATGGGCAAATCTTTTTTCTCTGTGTTTTCTCTTGATGGCTTTTTTAACGATAGGTGCTTTCACAGTGAGTTGTCTGATGCTACATGGGCCACCTTTAATTTTTGAGGGAATGTCCTGCCAGGCTCTGTCTCCACAAATGAGCCAATATTCTGTTGCTAATTGATGTGGGGACTCATCTAGGTCATCTACTCGTCAGCAGTTTCACCCTTAGGGGGCACTGGGGTACTGCAATTGCACCACAAACTGGAGTATCTGTCCTCAGGATGATGGGGAGTAACATTCAACTGTGGATCTCCCTGGTACTGAAACTCAGCACAAAATTCCATCACCAATGAACCAAGAATTCCAATTCTTGAGGTTCAGAAAGTGCTTTAAGAAGATCAGGGGCCCAGTGATGTCAGCTGGTTATGGGATTGGTCTCGTTGGCAGCCTCACACCAATATTTGTCACGATTGGGTATTGGCTGCTCCTTGGCTGGCACAGGCACACCAACCAGACGTGTTGCAAAGGATTTGTCTGGGCTGAAATGGGTCAAACACACGGTGTCTGAGCCTGCTGACTTGGCTAAAGCAAGGCAAACCTTCGTTTTTGGTTGATCTACAGGCACGTATGCATGCAAAAGCAAGCAAGCAAAACCAACAAGTTCCAGTATATCATATGATCAAGCTCCATGTTCCTGTTCAGCTGTTTTTTGGCAAAAGCTTCCCCATCTATTTCAGTTCTCAAGCAAATCTTTTAGCGCTTGTTCAGGGACTGGCCAACTATAGGGCACTAAACTGTCCCTCTAACCTTCAATTTTTACAAATTTGGATATCTTAGAATTCTTTGGAACACAATGGACACCACGCTTTTGCTGAAAGAGCTCTATGATACAAACCATTTTCCCAGTCCAAAAATCAACATCAAACTCCAGAATTGTAGCTTTCACAGGTTGACCGGGGAACGTCTGGCATGCACCGTAGCTTCTCCGTGCGGCTCACGTCTGCGTGCTCGTTTCCCTGCTGGTGGAATTGTCGGTGTGCTCTTGTGTATGAGACGGTTTCACATCCTTCACCAGGACCCACTTAGGTCCGGCACCTGTGCAAATACAAGCATACCCTTTGCCCCAAGTGATTAGTGGAAATGGTCCTTCAGTTTGTCCTAACTCAAGGTTTCTGATCAAAACTGAAGGATTTTCTTTCAATTTTTCCTGTGTGCTGTTTGAAAAGTGCCTAAAAATTGGAGGATTAGTTCCTGCAAATGAGCTATTAAAAACATAAAGACATATAAAGCTTTGCTCAACCTCATCTGGGGTGTTGCTTGGGCCACTCCCCGTTTTCTTGTTGTAGAATGGTTTTAGAGTGTGGTGCGTCCTTTCAACAATTGCCTGACCTGTGTAGGAATAGGGAATTCCAAAATGTGGCGAACACCCCAGTCCATCAAAAATGTGGCAAATTTTTGAGCTGTGTATATGGGACCATTTGTCAGTTTTCATCTGGTGGGGGATCAGTTTGGCGAGCTCTGGGCCCAGTGACACTGACAAAGACAAAAGCAAAAGACGAGAGGCGCTCTCTCTTCCCGGGACCAAAGTCCCACAGCTTTAATGGAGAACAGCTCCAGGAGAGAAAGGGAGTGTCCAGGAAAGGAAAGAGGATGTCCAGGGGAGGCAAGAGAGTGTCCTCCTCGTGGCAGGAGACTGTAAATGCTCGGAGAGGGGGGCAGTAGAAAGGAACTGCCATAGTTCAGCATAATAAATCACCACACTGTAGTTTTCTGCATAAATTGCTGCACTTGTTGAAAACAAAATCCTGAAATCTCCCCAAACACAACCGTGCAGTCCCAAATGACCACAGTGTGGGAGAAAAACCACTCAACCCCCCTGTATACCCAAGCACCAGGTGTCACAGGGAGTACCAATCCCTGCAACTAGAAAGTCCACACACACAGGCTCACCGGGAAGGGAATATCTCTTTATGAGGGGACAGAGAGCTCACTCTTCTCAACACAACACACACCATACACCACATCGGCATCCACCCACATCATCTTCCTCAAACATTCACACACTGAAAATACAACCACAACTACAACACAAAGGAAAAACAGCAGCAATAAAACAGGATTTGCTCAATTCACCCCCAGAATTCCTAGCAGGTCCTTATTGACACAGCAAATCCTTTCTGCCATCAGCCAGACCCAAGCCCAAACTGCACAGGCGTACGTCGTGCACAGGACATCTCTGTGTGACTTGTGAACAGCCCTTCCCCTGCATACGCCTTACAGGTTACTTTATACAGAGTTAAAGGTTCCTTTCTCCACAGTGCCAGCAGTCTTGTCTGTCCCCCACGAGGAGCAGCCGAGAGCGGAGGTGCCTCCAGGAAAGGAATGTCCTGGCAGCGCCCAGAGACGTCCAGAGCCCGGATGTTCTTGCTGGAGCAGGGAAGCGTTCCTGCCGCGGTCAGCAAATGAGGTGTGGAATAGAACTCCCCACAGTTAAAGGTAGGAGGTGGTGTGTTTATTACAGGCAGGCACACGAGGAGTTGTCTCCTAAAGACATGCGTGAAGAACCACTGGCTCTCTCTCTCATCTCTACTCATCTAAAATATCTTACACATTCATATAAATCCCAAAAAACCTAACACATATTCATTAGATAACACTGCCTACCCTCCTTTGAATTAAAATGTATTATAATTGAGTCCAAAGTTCCTTCACATTTCTGCAGTCTTTCACTTCAAATGGGTTGGTGGGTTTTAAAGTAGGGAATGGTCTCCTTCTGATGAAGGCCAAGACGTCTTCCTCAATTTGACCTCTTTCCTTATGATGTGTTGGCAGGCTTTCACACCCCTTGGCTATAGTTGTAGTTTCGGGGCCCAGGTGCAGGCTACGGTCCTCTTCTTTGTCACAAAGAAATCCGCATCCCATCCCGCTTCTTTAAACATAGTAAAGACAGGCAAGTGACATATTACCCTAGCCTTAACTACCTTATCTGATAAAAATTAATTATCCCTTCTTATTTCTACTCTTCTTGCTATACTCTTTCCCCCTAACTAAATCTTGCTAAAATTTTAAATCTTCCAGTTCTTTTAAATCCTGGATTCATGGCCTCATCTCACACACCAGCCATGGGTGAGCCGATGCTGTAACTGGGAAATTCCACTCCTGAGCAGGAGATCCCAGGCCTGGTTCTGAGCTGCAAGGGTGAGAAGGATGAGATGCACGTGGTTTTGCTCCAGGGGATGTCCTGAAAGTGCACTGCCCACCTGCCCCTGCTGCCGAGCACCACGCTCCACCTCCTTCTCCTGCTCAGCAGATTTTTAGGAATCCAGGGCTTGGTATGTATTATTTGCTACTGCAACAAATAGAAAGAATTTGCTTTGCAAGCCCAGTTTTGTCCTGGCTTATTTTCTGCATGGGTCTCCTCCTGAACCTGGGGCAATGACCAGTAGGGACCTACAGGACACTCCTGTTCTCTTGTCAGTAACTTCGGAGAAGTGATTTAAGTATCAAGAAGTCAATAAGTATCAATCAATAAATGAAATCATTTGGGGGAATATTTAGCCTGTGAGTTTCAGCAAAGTATTGAATATGTCTTAGATCCATGGATACAAACTAGTAAGTGAGATTGCTGGGTGTGCACGTGTTAGGGAAGTGATTCCCCACACACCCAGTGCTGAGATCAAGGATTGCCTCTCTTCTAACCCTGAGCTGGCAGCAGGAATTGGGCCCTGCTTGGTAACGTTCATTTTGAAGACTTCTGTTGAGCAGGTAAGAATGGTGAAAATGTAATCTTTTCCAGTTGTTTTCCTTTGGTTTACCTGTTTGAGGGTTAAAATTGTGTGCTGCAGGTGTGCTGGGTGTGTGCAGAGCAGTGCAGCCCCAGAAACCCCTTGGCTTGCCCACAGGTTGTCATGCCTTGTTGCCAGGTGTGCCCAGCTGTGGCAGGAGAAGGAGCCCGCAGCGCAGTGGGCACCGTGCCCTGCCCAGCCGGGGCTCTCTGGCACAGAGCAGCAGCAGCGCCAGCACCGTTCAACCCGCTCCTGCCTTGGCTTCCCCTGGCACACAGAAGCCTCTGGAAATCAGCGCCGCCAGTGGCGTTCCCAGCTGGGAGCAGCTGCTGCTGGCGGGCAGATGCTGCCAGTTCCACTGCTGCCAAAGGGGAAGAGAGGCAGAGATGTACACGCACCGGAGCCCTGGGCATGTCCAATAAAGGTGCAAATATGTGGGGAGATTTGTTAGGAAACATTTCAGCTGTGATGCCAACAGTGGCTTCTCTCCTGGTTCTGTGTGTTCTGGACAAGTAATGCAATGGTTGGGTCTGACAATTAAGAAGCAGATGTTATGTGGATGTTCACATGAGTAGTGATTATATTGTAATATATCCTCCCATAGTCCTCTTTCCCGTCCCCCTTGTAACAGCCTGGGCAGTCAGGGCATTTGGGGAGGGCTGGCTTGTGACCAGCAGGCAGGGTGTAACAACGCCTGACCTCCAGTCGGGATGCAGGAAAGTAATCTCCACCAATGGGCAGCAGAGAAAGAGTTGACTGGAAAAACTTTTGGAGGGGCTGAGGGTATAAAAGGCAGAGCATCCTTTTTGCAGATGAGCACATGGCTGCTAGTCACAGAGACTCCCAATGATGCGACTTTTCCTTATTCAGTCCTTTGTTAAGGTTTACTAAACCTTTACAATTTTAAAAGTGAGAGTCATTTCTCACACGTGCAAAGCTGTGGGCCATTATCTTGGTCTGGTTTCCTTTGCTTGTGTCCCATCTGAGTGCTCAGTTGGGGTACAGGCTGTAGGTGCTTGGGGCACTCCTGGAGTTCCTCTTGGATCCCCTGAACAACAGGGTTTGGCCCATGAGGGGAATTTTCGGTGCTTTGTGACAGATGAGAATTTCCCAGGCTCTTTTGTGTTTTCTGTAGGGAAGGTTGGTTATTGCTTTGCATAAAGACCAACACAGAGCTGTCCCTTTGTGATGTCAGGGCATGGTTGCCACGTCGTCATAGTGGCATCAGAAGGTTGCCTTGGTGCATGGAAGGCCTGAGTGTCAGAGCAGCCCTAGGCCTTGCTCAGATCAGGAGAACCTTCCTGGTCAAAGCATCTGTCAGTAGGCAGCTGCCCACTGACAAGAGGCTTGTATTTTTAGCGTTTAGAAAAATTGCAGATATGCCAATAATTAACCATCTGGCCACTGCAGCTTTTGCTGCATATGGCATTACTTATTCCATTTATTATTTCACAAATTTTGCACGTAAGTAGAGGCTTCCCTTCTGCTTAGCTTAGGGTGTAACCTAACCTGGCTTTTGTATGTCTTCCTGCTCTTTCTTGGGGGCTGAGTTTCTGATTTTGAAACAGAAAGAGCATTAGGATGCCTCTGCTTTGGTAAAGCTCCTGTCAAGAGGTTCAGCTAAAAAGGGGGTGTCTGTAGCCACAGGGGCAGCATTTGCAGGGGAACCTGCAGGGCTTGCGTTCCCTGCACGGGAGAGTCTGTGGCAGCAGAGTCTGTCATTTCCTCAGGTTGCTGGGAGAAGCAAGACACCTTTGAAAATGTAGACTGGCAGACCTTCTTTAAGGCTTTCCAAAAACTCTGCAGTTGTTCCCAGAATTCCGAGAAAGCTTCTTTCTTTTTAAATTTTGTCATGAAAGGATTTGACTAACTTGACCTTTTACTAAATGCTAAAATAGTTGTTCCCTTTGAAAGGAAGTGCTGCTGTGCTTTTCCACAATAGAACTGCGCCACCTCTGGGGGATTTTGGGGAAGCTTTTCTGGGCAACGGTTTCCTGCAAGTTAATCAGAATCAGTGCATGACACTGAGTGAAAAAAAAAGAGTACCTGAAGGAGAAGATTTCAGAAGCTGTCTTATGTGTTTGGTAGAACAGGAGCATTGAGTGCTAAAAACACTTTGCATTTGCTTGATCATATTTGTATTCATTTCCTGGCTAAACTGGCTGCAGTGTAGGCACAACCAAGAATATTGTCCTGATCTCTTGCTGGCTGTGTGAATGAGATGTGTCTCCTGGAGGGATGTTGTGAAACAGGAAATCATCTCTGTTTGGGCTGACTTGTTCTGTGGGATTCAGCAGCCCAGGCAGTTTTCTGACAGCATCTGGTTCATTTTCCCTTCCCACTACAGGACACCTGAAGCGTGTATTCAGCAGCGCTGAAGATCCTGAGGTGAGTGAGAAAGGAACATTTCATGTTCCTGGTGTTTAAGACTTGTAGAGCAAGCTGAGAGCTTGGCCAGTAGCAGTAGACTGTAGAGGGCCAGCTAGGAAGGCCGAAAGAAAAACCATATTCATGCCTGTAACAAAAATAATAAAGGCAGAGATAGATATTTTTAAATTTCCTTCTCAGAGTTTGAAGAACTAAAAACCTAGTTTTGAAAAGAGAACGATGCTTGCCGACAGCAGATAGGGAAAATTTAATGAAGAGCAATTTCCTGTACAGTTGAATTAGATCATTTTAATTTAAAGAGAGGGACTTAGAATGCTATTCCTATCAAACTTGATGATATCTACTTGGAACATGAGGTGGTAGAACAGGAAGGCCATCTTGCAACGGTGCCTGCTGTATCTGAAGTGCAATGGGCACCTTTGTGGCTGGGGAGCTGCGTGGGCCCAAAGGACGCAGGGCTGGCGGCCGTGAGCAGCTGGAGATGAGGCAGCGTGGGGCCAGGGGGCCCAGAAGGCCAAGGGCACGGTGGCTGTGCCAGCAGCAGTGGGGCAGCAGGAGCAGGGCAGGGAGCGTGGCCCTGTGCTGGGCAGCGCTGCGGCCACAGCTGGAGTGCTGTGTGCAGCTGTGGGCCCTGGGAAGCAGAAAGTCATGGAGGGGCTGCAGCGTGGGCACAGAGGGACAGGGGAGCTGGGCAAGGGGTGCAGCACAAGGCCAGGGAGGAGGTGCTGAGGGAGCTTTAGCCTGGACAATGGGGGCTCATGAGGGACCTTCAGGCAGACTGCCATTGATCCCTGCCTTGGATCCATAGAGCCAATGCTCAGCACGAGGGCTGTTTGCCTGCCAAACATCCCTTCACTGCATCCAAGTGCTTTAGACACTGGTGTGGGTAACGCTTTCATATTTTGTTGATTTGTTTGTTTGCTAGAAGGAGAAGCCTTGTGCAATTTCTCCTTCTCCAGGAAGCAAGGGAGCTTTTTTCTCAGTCTTTCCTACCCTTTTACAGCACTGGCAGAAATTCTGCTAGAATTTCAGTTTTCAAGGGGGCAGTTCTGGACAATGCAGTATTTTTGCACAAGAACACATCGTTTGGGGCAGGGATGTTGGTGCAGAACGAGCTGTTCTGGTGCCAGACCAGCCAGTAGGGCTTGCCCATCCTTTTCACGTAAACGGCTCCCGTGTCTTTTGGCTGCCCAGGGAATCAGTGTGTGTTGTGTTTGGGAACTGAGTAGGAAATCAATGCCCTTGCATTCCAGCTGGTGCTCAGAGATTAGAGGAGCTGGGAGGGGCTGGGCTGCATTTCTGATTCCAGCCACTTCAGCACCATCAGTGTGGGCGAGTCCAAGCGAAGAACTTGCCTGAGCACAGATGCACAAAGAGAGCCGTTCCCAGTGCAATGCTCTGGGTCTGATTGCATTCCTTAAGGACCGACATGCTCCAGATTCCCCAAGAGTGTGGGTTACTGAAGCAACAGGAGAGCAAGTTCAGGATGGCTGCTGGTTGGGGCACTGCTGCCGAGTGCTGATGTGTGTAGCGACAGAAAGGACAGGATTGATTCAGGGTGATCCCCACGTGGCGAAAAATGTGCTTTCACTCTATGATTCAGAAGTTTAAACAAATGCTTTATTAAGCTATGTTATATTACATAGTACTATATTAAAACTATACTAAAGAGATATTATACTAAAAACATACGAAAGAAAAACTCGTGACTGTCTCCACACAGCCTTTTATCTAATTATCTAATCAGTCTAAACAACTATCTCTAAAATCCAATTAACAAATCACTTTCAGTAAACAATCACTATAACACATTCTTCATGTACTAAAAAACAAGAACAGCAAGTAGAGATAATAATTGTTTTCTCTCCTTCTATGAGTTTCTCACTCTCTTCCCTTAAAAAAAACCTAGGAGAGAGAATTATATCTCTCTCCATTCAAAGAATGTAAATACTACAGCACAGTAAAGAGAGATGATAAAAGTGAGATCTGTCTATCTATCTATTTTAATCTTCCTGGCTCTGCTCCAAAGCAGTGGAAGATGCAAAGGCATCTATTCAGGAGAGAAGTAGAGACAAGTTCCATTGACTGATCCTGAGCAGGCAGAGATGTTTCCCCCTCCAGAGATGGTTGTTTTTTCCCCTCATGTTTTCCTACTCCAGCCTTTTCTCACCTGAAGCCTTCATTTGTCCTTTAAATTTTTGCATGTCTTAAGGGAATGGAACTATCCCATGCTGTAGCTGGGGTCTGGTGACTCTGGTCATACATGCCATGCCATACATGACACATGGTTTCCTTCACTGGCATCCCCAGGGCTGTGTAAGTGCATTCGTTAATGGGGCCTTATGAGAAACTCTGTTACTGCTGGTCAGAATTCTCCGTTGACAAAAGAGGGAGAAGAAACACCTTGGTCCTCCTCCATATACTGAGGTGGCCATAGAGGTTCTCTGACTTCCATCAGAGATCTTTGCATGCATCCTTATCTCCTGAATGACCCGGTTTTCTAACAAGAGTGTGGATGTCAGGAAGGAGGAATGCTGGTGCAGGCCTGAAGAGAAGGTGAACTCCAGAAGTGTCTCTCACAAGGAGTGAGCTCACCCAGGAAGCCCCTGCAGAGCCAGGATGGAGCTGTGGCACAGGGCGGGGAGTCAGTCACTACTGAAAGACAAACAGGACACGGCGGAAGCAGAGGGAGGCCCTCACCAGACCCTTGAGAAATGCCACCCCTTCCCTGTCAGCTGCCTGAGAGGCTGCTGGAGCTTCAGTCCCAGATGGCCCCTGATTGTAGGGCCAGGGTCACTTTGGAATCTGTGCCTCCCCTCGGGCAGAGAACGACCCAGGAGAGCAGCAGCAGAGTGCTTTGGGAACGTGTGAGCCCAGCAGTCTGTGAGTCTTGGCCCACAAAGGGCGTATGGGAAGTTGAAACCCATCTTCTCTTGCTTTCCGTGCAGGTGCTTCTAGAGAAAGAGCAGGAGCACACTGCCTCATCTGAGCTGCCATGCCAGACTCAGGGAGAGCTGTTCCCAGCCCGAGGGCAGGAAGAGCAGCTCAGGCAGCAGGTGGAAGAGCCACAGGAGAATGGCCAGGTAAGCCTGACTGGCCAGGCCACAGAGGGAAGGGCAGGGAGAGGAGCATAAACCAGAGCTCTTGGGACTGAGGAGGCCAGGAGTCCCACAGGCAATGGAAGCACAGAGCCTTGCAATCTGCAGTGATCTGCCCTGGGACAGGAGGTTTGCAATGGAGGCAGATGTGGAGAGGGAAGCAGAAAGAAGGGGCTGAATAAATGTGATTTTGAGGCTGCAAGAGGAAAAAAGCTGAGCCTGATGGCAGCTCTCAGTCCCTTGCTCTGCTTTTGTGTGTACAGAACATCAAGGCAGAGCCACAAGCAGAGCTGCCCGAAGCTCAGAGTGACATCATGGCAGTGAAGAGAAAGAACAAGGAAGACATGGGAAGAATTCAAGAGGAGAATCTCCATCAGCAGAGGGGCAATCATCAAAACCAGGTGAGTGAAAGAGTGGCAGCCACTCCACTCATGAAATGTCCTCTCTTTTGTTTATTAGAGAACATGAAGGAACAGCTGGATGCAGAGCTTCAGACAGCTCACAGTATGATCAAGGCAAGGCATAGGCAGCTGGAGGAAGAAATGAAAATCATCAGAGAGAAACTTAATCGCTTCCGTCAGTCTCTGCAAAACCAAGTGAGTGAAAGAGGGATGCAGCCACTGCAGTCACCAGTCTGGTGGTTTCTGCCCTTCTTGCCTTTCCAGTGCAGAGCAGCAGGGAGTGGGGCCATGCCTCTGAGTGCCATGCTGCTGTAGTGTGTGTATCACAGTCACTCTGAAGGACATTTCCCGGTGTGCTGAATCTCAACATCTGCCCTGGACAGTGAAACTTGTCCTTTGGCCTTTTGGCCAGCAGTCATCCAAATTGATTCCTGCTGGCCTGTTCCTGCTCTCCTTTTTTCTTGAGGTGTTTTTACAGTGGAACTTGGTGACCCAGATGGAGGATTGAAACAAGCTGTTGTATCCCCTGTCAGTCTGTTCTTTGCCTTTCCTCACAGTCGATGACTCCAGGCTGACAGGGACAAGCTGTAGTGTCTGACTGCTTTGTTCTGTTTGACTTGAGGTGCAAGTGTTGACATCTCACCGGGCAGCCTGCGAAGACTTGCAGGGAATGTGTGGCAATGAAGAACCCCAAGTTAGGAGTGAGGCACAGGAACAGTGCCCACCAGAAATGCTCCAGGTCCAGCACATCATGGGCTCTGAACCTGCTGCTGCAGCAGCATCACCTCGAGGAAGCCCTTCTGTGAAACCTGGGAACTCAGGCTGGGGCACATCCTGGGAACAGGAGATTGAGGAGGAGTACCTGGAGCTGCTGGGTACGTCTGGGGTGTTTCTTATCTGAGGGACAGTGTGTTGTGTGCAGGTGTCAGCAGAGCTGTACCAAATGCTCCTCCTGAGCTCGGTGTCACAGGGCCATTTAGGACTCCCCAGAGGCAGTGCTGTGCTCCGAGGCAGCGAGAGAGCTCTGGGTGTTCCTGCTGCCTCTGAGGGCACCTGGGACTGGCTTGGGTTTGCCTGAGCTTCCCTCTCTGCTAAAGGCTGAAGCAGGGATTGTTCTTGGATCAGCAGAAGGCTGTGACCAAGCAAATGGTCTAGGCAAGTCCTGTGTGCTAGTGGCCAAACTGAACAGAATTTTTAGCTTCCTAAATTCTCCTTAGACTCCTGACTTGCAACCAGTCATCACAGCAAAAAAACTTCACAGAAATGGACTGACTTTGGAGTTTTGTCTTTTTGGTTGGGCATTTTTTTTGGGGGTGGGGGGGTGGGGTGGGATTGCTTTTCTGTTGTTCATTTTTGGTGGGGGTTTTTTGTTGTGTTTTTCTCCATCCTGAAGGAGGCCTTCTACCCCACGTTTTACTGATGTCATTTTATGACTGTTACTGTTACCACTACTACATCTGCAGTTTATTTTCATGGGAATGCTATCTTTTTGTCAATAAGAACTACTTTGAAAGAACATCAGGTTACAGGACAAATAGAGAGCACAAGGTATTTTCCATGTGCCGCCATAGAAAAAACAGAGACTTTGATAACAAACTTTATTTAATCTTCTAGTTTTATGCTTATCAAGATGTGTCCAGGAGACACATCCAAGTGGCGTGATCAGATAAAACTGTACTGCAGGCATTTCTCAGGAGAGAGCCTCCAGCCCAGCCATGGTATATCCCTCAGATGCATGGCACTTTTCCATACCTGATTCCCACTCTTTCCCATGACTGTTAGAATCCTACCAATTGGCCCAGGCCCTGCTCAGATCAGTCTCTAGGAAAACACATCAAGCCCTTTGTGATTCTGCAGCACAACCCAATGAATCTGCTTCTTGCCCGTAACAGCTGCCAGTGCTGTGCTCTCAGATAAGAGACCTGGTGGGGCTGAGACCAGAGCCCAGTGGATTCTGTGTCTGCCATCACCTGTTGGGACAAAAAGGGCACTGATCTGTGCCTCGGTGTGGCTGATCTCAAAGCCCATCCTGTTGTGTCCTGAATGGGGGCAACAGCTTGTCTGGGGCTCAGGCTCACTCTGGCTTCTTCCCATCAGTGCCTGTCAGTGCTCATGCTGGGGCTTTGCCAGCCTTGTTGTGGTCGCTGCCCTGTCCCTGAGGGCTGGAGGGACTGCAGAGGCTGGAGCCTTCCTTAGCTGGGAGAGGGGCATCTTTGAGCTCAGCCTGCTCACAAACAGGTCAGGGTCCTGATGCTGAAAGCCCCGTCAGGATCGGTTACAGCTGGAGCTGTTCTGGTTTACAAATGGGAAGGCATTCCTTTGGCAAACTGCTGAAAGGTGGGGAAGATGTCCTCCTCTCCTGGGATTGTATGTCCCTGTGCTTTGTTTCCTGTCAAGAGAACTCTTCAAAAGACTGTACAAATCAGTCTCTGTGCTGGCCACCTGTGCTGCAGGGCTGTCTGCCTGGTTGTGGTTGTTGTTACCCAGCCGACCACAAAGGGCTCAGAGCTCCAGGCGCTGGGGCTGCCTTTTGTATCTCCTGGAAGCTGGGATCTCTGCTTTAAAGTCAGCATCTTGCATTTTGTTTCCCTCAGGGAGAATGGTGAACACCACTGAAAATCCCCTGATGAAATACACACATCTGAATTATATTGGCAGCGGGTGAGTCCAACAGCAGTTACTCCTGCACAACCGTGGGCCAGGTGTGTTTGGGGTGGAATGTCTATGCAGCGTGAAGTCAGGACAGCTGCAAAGATGATCACACACTGGGGATAGATCGTCCCGTCTCTCAATGCTGCTCAGAATTTGTGAGTGCGCTCAGAAGGCATTGTCAGAGATGCCTTGCTACCGAGGTCTTGCCTGCATCAAGCAACAGGACCTGGAAGGTCTCCTTGTCTCTCAAGTGTGGGACAGCTCTGTGTTAATTTCTTTAGCATTTTTTGTGTGTCTCAAAATCATACTGGCACACTAATGAAAAGAGAAGTAACTTGCTTGCCTGAAAAAGCAACTTATGCCCTATCAAAGCTGTGAGATAACAGTTCCCACAGTTCCCAGGAACAATTCTTTCCCCTGGTTTGAAGAGGGAAACACTCTGTGGTCAGGATAGGAACCACACTGTTTAGACAGTGAAACCCAAGAGGAAAGACTAAACTCCCTTTAGAAATTGGACCGCAGTGCTTCAGGAACAGGCCCAGTGCCCATGCACTTGAGAGGAAAATGCATCATCTCCCTTCTGGCAGAGCCCTCCTGCATCCTGCAGGTTTTGACACTTCCAGCAGAGATCTCCTGTGTGGGCTGGCTTTCACTGCAAGATCTAAACAGCTTCTCCTTTCTCTGCTTCTGTTTTTTTTCTAGGACTTTTGGAGATGTTTACAGAGCACTCGACAGTGCCACAGGAGGAGAGGTAAATGTCAACAGCCCCTGCAGGCTCTGCTGCACTCGAGGGCTTTCCCCTCTGGTGTGAGCTGTGGCTGGAGCTTTGGGCAGAGCTGTGCTGAAAAGGCACAAGAAGCACAGACTGGTGCCAGCCCACAGAACACATTTGGGACTCTGTCCTCCTCAGCTGCCGGAAGGAAGGCACGGAGGGCAGCGGTTCCTTTCAGAGAAGGACGCGCTCACTCGCTCTCCATTGCTAAAACAAAGGTGGTGCCTGCGAGCACCTCACTGCTCTTTGGGGCTACAGCTTCAGAGTCCTGAATTCTCATTTCTGGCTGCCAGCAAATCCATCTGAAAGTTCCTGGCAGTTCCTTAGCCACCTGCAGTGCTGCACTAGGGAACTGCACGTAGGGAGAGATCTGCAAGGCGTCCTTGAAAGCCCTAAGCCCTGCCCATATCACAAGATGTATCCACAGAGCATTAAGGCATGGATTCCTTCTTCCGAGTCCCAAACAAAGCAGCAGAGAGTGCGGTCAGAGGTTTGTGGGTGATAACTGAGACACCGTTGTTACCAAGTGGTCAAGGCAAAATGTCAGTGGCCCCACGTGTCCTGTAACTGGCTCCCAAGGGAGCAGAGAAATGGGCTGTTGGAATGTCAGTTCCTGATTACTGCAGTGCCTAATCACAAGGCAGTTTGGCACAGCTCAGCTGTGTCATTGCAAAATCACTCGCTCCACGTGCCTTGTGGTCTCGTGCCACCAACCCCTCAAGTTCCTGATTTTCAATGTCATTTTAGGTGGCAATAAAAAAAATAAATCTTCAAGGAGTGAGGAGGAAGGAGCTAACCTTTAATGAAATAACGATCATGAAGACGTATAGGAGTCCCAATGTTGTGAATTATTTAGACAGGTGAGAGGTCATGGTCTTATCCCATGGATGTGTGTTTACATAAAGCAAACATGAGAGGTTAAAAACCCACTTTGGTCAGTGGCAGCAAGTAAAGCTGTTAATTTTTATTTATTCATATTTCTCTACTCATCTCCAATGGATGAGAAGAGAGTGCATCTTGTCTGCATGAGTCTTCCCTGGCACACCTAGTTTGATAATTACTCCAAAATTATTCAAAACCTGGATCAGCTGTATCTTCCTAACTCAATAGCCTCAAAGTTCACTGCCTCCACATTTATTTGGGATTGATTTTTTAAAGTTTCTTAAGTGCAGATGAACCATCCTAAAGTGGATTTCCCTTGGATTGTTGCCCCTCTTTGCCATTGCTATGCATGCCAGGAAGACTAGGTGCTTATTTCCAGAAACACCATGCCTGGCATGTTTTATATCTGGGCTGTTTCTAAACTGCACTTTTCATTTGCTGCCCATCTAGGACATCTCCTTTTTCACAGATGTGTCTTTCTCTATGAGACTGCACAGATTGCAAATAATGCACAGCCAAGAGGGAATGTCTATTCCTTTGATTCTGTCCTTGTCACAAAGGCATCTGGAAATAAGAAACCTGGAAGCAAAAAATCAACGTAGCCATGCATGTTCGTCTCTACCCCCTTGTTTCCTTCTTTCAGCTACCTTCTGGGCGAGGAACTCTTGCTGGTTTTAGAGTACATGGATGGAGGTGTCCTGAGCGACATCGTCAGCCAGACCTGCCTGTCTGAAGATGAGATGGCAGCCATCAGTCGGGAGGTCAGCAATGCCATCTGTGTTTCCAAGGGCTTGGGCAGGATTGTCTGGGAAACAGGGGCTCAGAACAGGAGAGGTTTCCTGTGCCGAGCTTTGTTTCTGTGTTGCTGCTATGCTATGGGCAAGTAAAAGCATCTCAAGTGAAAGGCCTGCCAGTGCCCCTGCACTCCCTGTACTCAGTGCCAGTACTCTTATCTCCTGCTGTTGTATTCTCGCTCTGTCTCTTGTATTTGTAGTTGCTGTTCTCCTCCTTGCCTCTCTAAATGTTTGCCTGGAGTCTGTCTTCACTGCATTCCTTGCCTGTAAAAGCAAAGGTGCTGGTGGCAGGATTTGAAACAAAGAGCAAAGAAAGAAGAGAGAGACTCGTTTCTCTCAGTGCTCAGCTAAAAAGGATAGGAGTGCAGCCAGAATGCTCTTTGCTTCTGAGCACATGCGCTGCAGCAGGAGTCATCCTGGCTGGTTGGCAGGGGACAGCCTACAACAGCAGGTGCTGTTGCTCTTTCAAAAGCTGACGTGCCTTTCCTCAGAAAGGTCCTGCTCTGCAAGTGTTGGAGCAGCAAGCTCTTCCTCTCAGTGGCCATGACTGTTGTGCCATTACTCCCCATTCCCCTGGAGAGGGAATCTTTTAGATTCTTTGTTTCCTTTCTTGTGTGATGAAATCACACCACTCATTTTTGCCCTTCTGTTTCTGTTTTCTCGCTCAGTGCCTGCAAGGACTGGATTTTCTTCATGCAAACGATGTGATCCATCGAGACGTGAAGAGTGACAACATCCTTCTCAGAACGGACGGTTCTGTCAAACTGGGTCAGTATATTCTTGGTCAGGTGCAGCGTTCCAGGGATGTGGGTGTGGGGCTGCTTGGCGTGACTGCCAGCTCCCCAAAAATGGTGCTGGTGGCAGTGCAGGGACCCCTGCTGCGAGCTGAGGGCACAGTTGCAACGTGCACAGAGGTAGAAGGAGCCACAAGCAGTCAAGAGTGGCCTTGCTCTGTGTGGGTCCCTTCCAGAGGGAGGGAGTTACGAGTCTAAAGTTTCCAAAGAACAAAAGCCACTGCTAGAGGCAGTGTAAAACATGGGGGGATTTTTAAAGTCGCCAATGCCAGGAGATTCAACAGAGCAATTTCAAACTTCTACCGGGGAATTCTTTTGCTTGCTTTCCTAATTGCACAGAATTCAGATAAAACCAGTATTTTGTTTTTTCCTCAGCTGATTTTGGCCTCGCTACTCAGCTCAGCCCTGAGCAGAGCAGACGGTGCTCGGTAACCGGGACTCCTTGGTGGATGGCGCCTGAAGTGGTGACAGGTCAACCATATGGCCCCAAAGTGGACATATGGTCTTTTGGAATTGTGGGAATTGAAATGATAGAACAAGAACCTCCTTACTTGGGCGAAAGTTCTGGCACGGTAAGGAGCAAATACTCACTGATCCCACTGTCTTTCTCACCTGTCCCATGTCCTGTGTGCCACTGGACAAAATCCCATTGCCATCTGCTGCAACTACTTCCACCAAGGTCCCCTCCTACAAATGTCCCTGCAACACATCAGCATCTGCTGTACTTTTGCTTGCATCAGTGGAGGAACTCAAGCCTTACCACCTGCAAACAAACTCCAAACAAACTCCATTCTCACTCAACACTTTCCTTTGGGTTAGTGGTTCCAGTTCTTTTGTCTGTGTAGATGGCCTTAATAACAGGGGAAAAGCGTCTTAAAAGTGTTGTTATCTTTCCAGAAATGAAGGAAGGAAACCCAAACCCAACAAAGTTTCTAAAACCGTGGTCTTTAGAGAGGAACCTAACCCTGTGTGCAGTTTCTTCTCACTGGAAAACATGGGCATGAGGGTGTAATGCACAGAGTCTCTTCTGCTTCTTGTGCAGTGCTGCTGAAACACTCAGTGACCGTGTTTCTCTCCTAGCCCTAGCAACATTCTGCACGTCACCAAGCCAGAGCCTGGTGATGTGGAGAGCCTGCCAAAACCTCCTGTTTGTTTCCTGGCACTTTCTGGCATGGGCCTACCATTAATGCATTGACTTGAGCAGCCAAATGACTAGAGGGTGTCCATAGGGATGGAACCTCTCCTTCTTCTGACCTAGACAATTTTTCTTTGGCTGCAAAAATGGGAAGCTGAAATTTTCAGACTGCTGAGAGACAGAGCTGCAAGTGGCTCCTGTGTGCCCAAGCAGGCATTTTCATCCCAATACATTTGTGCAGGCATCTTAATGTGTCTGTGTTGAAGAGGAGATTGTAAATGTTTGTTTCCCTACCTGGGTATTAACTGATGGATTTCCTTTCTTTTCTTCCAATTCCCATTGTTTTCAAGAACAGCACAAAAAGCTTGATGAGTTTTGTTCTAGGGCACGTGCGCTTAAAGGACGAACAAGCACTGCAGAGATGCCTTTCATGCACAAACCCTTGAAATTAGTTAGTATAGCAAAGTCCCTCTTCCAAAAACCATCTCAAGCTGGCATGAATCCTCAGAGAAGCAAATGTCCTTTTGCTGATGTAGTTCCCACTAACTAGGTCAGGCAATGAAATCAGCTGCCAAGGCAAGATCTGCAGGATGGTGGAAAAGCTGTGGCTGCATCGGGGTTTGGGTTTTTGGTTGGTAAAGGAAAGTCATCTCTGGGTCTGTGCCAGGGCAGAAACTGCCACTGAAGAACAGAGGTTAAACAAAGGGATCTGGGAGAGCCTTAGAGATGTGAAAGCGGGAGGTGGAGCCTGGTGTCTCCTTTCTCTCCAGGCTACATACCTGATAGCCACAGTAGGGACTCCACAGCTGCGGCAGCCCAAGCTCCTCTCGGCTTTGCTGCGTGACTTCCTGAGCTGCTGCCTGCAGACAGACGAGGAGCAGCGCTGGTCTGCCAAGGAGCTCCTGCAGGTAAAATGTGAAGGGGCTGCAGGTGAAACAGGCTCTGAGGGATGGGCTCCTCCTCCACTCAAGCCCAAGGCAGCCGATGAGCCCCCTTCCTCCTCACCTCCACTCTTGCTGCTCTTCAAATGAAAATGGTGAGGAATCCTAGACTGGGCTGGGCTGGCAGGGCCCTGTAAATGTCCTCTGGTGCAAGTGTCCTGCAATGAGCAGGGACATCTTTAAAGAGATCAGGTTGCTCAGAGCCCGTTGCCACCGGAGCCGGAATGGTTGCAGGGATGGGGCACCTACAAGCTCTTGGGGCAAGCTGTGTCAGGGTGGCACCATGCTCTGAGTACACAAGTTCTTCCTTAGACCTACTCTCATTAGATGCCCTTAGTGTTTAAAAAGATTTGTCCATATCCTATTGTAACTGGCCCTGTTAAAAAAGATGTCCCGCACTTTCTTCAAAGCCACTCTGAAGTCTTGAAAAGTGGCAATAAAGTCTCCCCGGGGCCTGTCCTTCACAAAACTGAATAACTCCAGCTCCCTCTGCATTTCCTGTGAGGAGAGGTGCTCTGTCCTCTGACTGTGTCTGTTGCCCTCTTTTGTGATTTTGTGGAGTGTTCAGCTTTATCTAATGGCAAAAGAATTGAAGTAGAGCAATGCAGGGTACAGAGACATGAAATGGTGGTGGAGGAACCCAAGGAAGCCAGTCCCAGCCTAGGGGTCAGAGATTTGGCTGTGGGCAGGAGGGGCTGTGGGGGGCTCACTGTGAGCCTCTGAGGGGCCCTGGTTGGTGCCCCCCAGCCCACCCTCAGAGGTTTCTGCCATGCAAACAGGGACAGCTGGGAGGGACTTGTCCCAGCCCCATCTGCTGCCTGGCACGCTCAAGCAGACGGGAACTGTGCCAGGGTTACTGGCAGGTTGTGTGGCAGAGAGGGAACTGCAGGGCCCAGTGCCACTGGGCTGGCCCTGCTGGGAAGGAAGGTGCCATCCAGCACACGAGGGGCAGGGCATGGAAAGGCAGACACTGCTTTCTGTCCCTGTGGGAATCAGCACAGTGCCTGTCTTTCAAAGACAGGGACCTATGTGAGTCATTGGAGTTTTCTGAAAGGAAGAAAACCCAGGGACAGAAAGCGCCATTTCTAGAGCGCTGGCAGGGCAAAAATCCCAGCATGATGAAGACATCACAATAAACAGATGAGTGGGATTCTGGGCCAGGTTTGCCTGTGATGGCAAGGTCTTGCACATTGGGGTGGCTGGGGAGCAGATGGTCCCATTGCTCCTCTTTCTGGGTCTTTCCAGGAACTTGATGTATCCTGATTGAGTCCCTGAAGCAATGAGCTTGGAAAGTAATGGTTCACTGTTCTTTGTTTTTGTTTTTTTTTTCCGGTGGACAGCATCCATTTGTAACTTCAGCCAAGCCACCATTCATCCTGGCACAAGTCATCAACTCAGTGAAGAAGACGAATAACCCTAACCCTAAACTCTAAACCTAAAACCTAACCCTAACCTTAAATGCTAACCCAAACCCTAACCCTATCCCTATCTCTATCCCTTACCCTTTCCCTTACCCTTTCCCTATCCCCAAACCTAAGCCTAAGCCAAAGCCTAAACCTAAACCCAAACCTTAACCTAAGTCTAAGCCTAAGCCTAAGACTAAGCCTAAGCCTAAGCCTAAACCTAACCCTAACCCTAGGAGACGAGAACATAGCAATCATGTCAAGATGTTATCTCTGTTACCAGTTTAGAGTAGGATTGTAGAGTAGGGTTGCTAAAGAGACTTGTAGCATAGAATTATAGATTAGAGTTGTAATTAATAAAGTTTCTGAAACATCAACTCACTTGGAAGATTCTCCTCCTTCTGACCCCTTCAGAAAATTCAACATTTTTTTCTGAATTACCAATTGTTTTTTATTGGTACTAAGTCACACATATGGCTCTTTTTGTATGGTTTCATAAGTGAGGAGGGCTCTTCTTCATTCATCCTCTCCAGACCGCACTGCCTTTGGAATATGACCCACTGGCTGGTTATGGCACAGCTGTGGTATTTCTAGTTGAGGCAGAAAGGGCAATGGCATTTGAAGGCAAAACCAAAAGAAAGATTGAGGCGGCCTAAACATCTTGTGCAGATGCAGGCCTTCAGCTGTGACTGGAGAGCAATGGGGTTCCTGCCACTTGGATTTGTATCCCTAAATGCAATAATCTCTTTGGCTGGAGGAGAGCCTTGCTCAAGTGAGAAAGCAGAAAGATCAGAGAGGGTGCTCGGGAAGGTCTCCTGTGGCGCAGAGCTGTCAGCGCCTGTGAGGTGAGAGCGGGCCCGGCCTTGCCCGGGCTGGAGCCCCAGCAGAGCCCCGGCAGAGGCCGGAGCAGCCTGAGCCCCGGCAGAGGCAGGCTGGAAGGAGGCCCTTGGAGCTGCAAGAGGCAGCAGCCGGGCCCTGGGTGCCTCTTGCTGGGAGCGGGCGAATCCTCCGCTCTCAGAGCCCAGGCGGCAGCTGGCTGCTGCCGAGGGGAAGCGCAGCCGTGCTGGGCACAGCCCGGCCTGGGGGCCATGGCCGTCTGGAGCGTGCCCAGGAGCAGAGAAAGGCCAAGGGCAGCCGCGGGCCGCTGGGCTGCCTGAGGATTCCTCCTCTTCTGCCGGCTGCCCTGCGACTCCTGGCAAAGGCCAGCAGTGTGTGCAGCACTCTGGGCACCGGGGCAGGGAGCCGGGCTGCTCGGCAGGCTGGAGCACAGGGCAGCTCCTTCAGGCCCGGCACTTGTGCCAGGCAAGCGAGGCCAGCGTGAGGCAGGGACAGCTTGGCAGGGCCCATCTGCAGGAGCCAGCGCCTCACGCAGCTCTGGGAGGAAGCGCCTGCAGCCCTGCAGTTCTGCACTGAGCCAGAGCAAAGGTGTGAGATGCAGAGTGTTTGGCAGAAATATTCAGGCCCAGCAGGCCAGCCTGCTTTGTGCTCTGTGGTGCACAGCAAGCGCTGTGCAATGCAGCTCTGAGCTGCTGGGAGAGAGGCAGTCGGGGATGTGCCTGAGGTGAGTCAAGGGCTTAGCTGAAAATGTAATGAGGAAAATTGAAAAGTGCAGATGGGTCGAGGGCCCAGCTGGGAAGAGAATTGGGATAGTAGAAGATTGCATATTTTAGTTAAGATTTTAAAATGAGGTAAGAAGCTAAGTTAGTAATACAGGTAGCAGAAATCATGTGCCTTAGTTAAAGAGTACCAAATATATTAGGAACATAAAGCTAGGAGTGACAGGGATAGAGGAAGCAATTGTGAAGAAGCTGAGACCATAGAAAGACCTTGCCTTAAGAATAATTGAACAGTTAGGAGAGGCTTGGACCATGAGCAGCAGGTCAAAAGGTCTTGCCAACTGGCCATGGGAGGAGAGTTCACCATGAGGAAGACTGCTTTCTTCCTCCCATACAACCACTCCCTCATTTCAAAATCCCACCAATCCACTTAAGGGAATACAATTGCGCAGCTGTAATAGATATTCAGCTGATAAAAATGCGAAGCAGGCAGGTAATAATTATGTATTTTGGGTCCTTAGAAACCTAATGTAAATCCTTTTCTGTAGAAATAGAGAGCAGGAGTCTGCAACTCCTTGCACATGTCTCTGGAAACTAGTTCACATGTGACCAGGGCTGCAATAAATACCCTTCTTTTCTACTATAATTAGTTGAAGGGTCATCTGTCCGTGCTTCAAGGGTTATGCTGGAGTAGTGAACTGATTTGGATGGGAGCAGAAGAGTTTCAGCAGGCAATTTTTGGAAGAGATGGAAGGCTCTTTTGACTGGGAAAGAGGGTAAAGCCATTTGGAATGGAGAAATGATCCCAAAGTCCATCCAATTGTATCTTTGTGTCTGAATTGAAATCAGAATGATTATAGATAGCTTCATGTAATTTGTCTACAAATTTATCAAAGTCTTCATTCTTTCTTTGACAAATCTGTGTAAAAGACATAGTGTGTAACTTATCTGGAAGTGCAAGAAATGCATTACATGCTAGTTGTTGGCTCATCTGTAAGACTTGATCAATGCTCCTAGCCTGGGCAGTGGCAGTAGCCCCGGGCCCTTTGCCAAGTAACTGTTGTGCTGTTAAACCATACAGAGGATCACCCTGCACTCTAGCTCTTGCAGCTTCTTGAGCACACTTTTCCTCCCAGCTTTTATGAAACATCACCTGCTGATAGGGTGGCATTCTAAGTCTTATTAGGGTATGCACATCAGCTGGAATTAATGCGTTAGATGGAAAAATATACTGCAGAAGTGACTGTGCAAGTTGGCATTTTCAACCAAATTGTGAAAATGCAGCTCTCATCTTTTCTAAAATCTTCCAATCAAAAGGTTCTCAAACTCTACTTGCAGCATTAGTTACTACAAGAAAAGCTTCTACATCATTGGAGAGAAGAGTCCCTTCTACAATAGCTTCTGCAATAACTTTTTTCTACTTTTGTTTCTCTTTGGTGGAGATAAAACTTGGCCTGCAATTCCTCAGAAAGTATTAGGAGGACCATGCTAATTTGGGAAATTGACACTGTTTGCCCCTAGCATTCAACAGATGCTTGACATCAGGCACAAATTCCAACGTCCAAAATGTAGTGAGCATCTATTAGGCTCAGACTGCAAGGATAATGTAGAATTGTGGAATTGGCCTTCGGTTATCCTGGCATCACTTTTTACACCAGGATTAGCTTCATCACAGGCCCTTACATCATTCAAACGATTGGCTTGTTGGACAGGAAAACAAATTAACATTACATCTGCAATCCGGAATGAGCTTACCACTGATGTAGGTAGCATACACCACGCTGTGTTACAGGATAGGACTGCTATAAATTTTTTGTTGCTAGCACAAGGAGATGAGCGTGAAGATTTTGAAGGGATGTGTTGCATGAATCTCTCTGACCACTCTGGATCTATTGACAAGAAATTGTCATTGCTTAAGGAGAATATGAAAAAGCTCACGGTGGTTGAGAATTCTTTTGATGAGTGGCTAAAGTCCTGGGGAATAACAGGCTGGCTCAAGGATTTAGTACCCTTTGGCATAATGATACTTTGTCTTCTTTTTTCAATTCTGCTTGTAGTGCCTTGCTGTGAAGAAAATAATTGAGCGTGCTTTTAAATCAGTCTGGCTTGTGCAAAAACAAAACCGGGGAACTGTTGAGAGTTTTTTGCAGATTGAGGAGTTCTGGCAAGACAAGGGCCATATTCAGCCGATGCACAATCCAACCTGCTTGTACTAATGGACAATGGACACATTCACAAACAATGGATAATGGACATATTCAGAAATGGGGTTTGTATATCCTTGAGAAAAATACAAGAAGAGTCATCAGGACTCAGCAAGTTTGACAGCAAGCTTGGGAAAGAAGGAAAAAATTGAACCATGAGTGGGCCAGAAGAGGACAGCAAGACGCATGAAAAATTAGGTGATCCAATCAGCATTCTATTTTAGATGTGTAAACAGCTAGGATTATAATCATGTATTAGCTAGAGACACGTGGACAGTAGAGATTTATTATAAATATAGTCTTTTTAGGGATAATAAATTTGGCCTCACTGGATCATATTGGTTGTGGTGTGATATCCCTGAACCTCCGCACCCCGCACAAGGGCAGCTGGGGAGGCCCAGCCCGGGCAGCAGCAGAAAGGAATTTCCCTGGCAGGGCAGGGCTGTGGTGCAGCACGTCCCCAGCAGGAGCCTGGAGCAGCCCAAGGCTCTGTGTGGGCAGGCAGGGGCAGGCAGGAGGCAGAGCTGTCAGCAAAGGAAGGGCCCAGCCAGGTGGGGCAGCCGGGGGATGCCGACAGCCTGCAGGGACAGAGGCGCAGGGCAGGGACACCGTGGGACAGCCGGGGCTGCACAGGGCACAGGGATGGGCAGCAGCTGCGAGACAGCCCTGCCAGAGCCAACATGGGCAGCACTTTGGCCATGGCTGCTGGGCCTGGGCCTGAGGCCACGATGGGACAAGTGACCCTTGCAGGCCTGGGGCCTCATTGCCTCCTCGTCCCTGCTCAGACGCCTGGCAGGAGCCGACATGACAAAACTAAGCTCACAGATGTTGCAAAAGCAGGGGAAAAAGTCAAGGAGGAAGACACAACTTTGGGGGCAAGATATGAGGGACATGGCATGGACACTTCAGAAAACAACCAAAAAAAGAAAAAAATCTTTCCCATAGTCAAAACCATCAAAATGCAGGCAGGCCATATGCCAGCAAGTGCAGGCACATGCAGCAAATCTTGCCAAAATTGGTCCCCACTGAAGGCCAAAACAGAAAAGAAGGACCTACAAACACGCTGGAATGGAGACACCATCAAAAGAAATTGCAATTGGAGGAGAGAAAAAGAAAATTTGGGAAATTTAGTGACTCTAAGAAAATGGCCCGGGATTATATCAGGTGCATTGCAAAGGACCAAAACATGCCAAAACAAAGCTCACAGAGGTCGCAAAAGCAGGGGAAAAGGTCAAGTAGGAAGACATAACTTGGAGGGGAATATATGAGGGACATGGCATGAATAATTAAAACAAAAAAAACCAAAAAAAAATCGTTCCCAAAGTCAAAGCCTCCAAAATGCAGGCAAGCCATATGTCAGCAAGTGCAGGCACATGCAGCAAAGCTTGCCAAAATTGATCCCCACTGAAGGCCAAAACAGAAAAGAACGACTTAAAACACGCTGGAATGGAGACACCATCAAAGGAATTGCAATGGGAGGAGAAAAAAAGAAAACTTGGGAAATCTAGTGACTCTAAGAAAATGGCCAGGGATTATGTCAGGTGCATTGCAAAGGACCAAAACATGCCAAAACTAAGCTCACAGATGTTGCAAAAGCAGGGGAACAAGTCAAGGAGGAAGACACAACTTAGGGGGCAAGATATGAGGGACATGGCACGGACAATTCAGAAAACAACCAAAAAACAGAAAAAAATCTTTCCCAAAGTCAAAGCCATCAAATGGAATGGCATGCCATCAAGGGCAGGGACATGCACCAAAGATTTCCTCTATTGGTTCCCATTGAAATCGCAAGATTCCTTTTCCATTCCCGTAAGGAAATTTCATTTCCTTTCGGGAAGGGAAACGGAATCTTGCGAATCCCAAAAGAAAGGCTAACAAACACTCCGGAAAGGAGATAGGTTCAAATGAAATGCAATTGCAAAAAGCAGAAACACGGGAATTTTAGTGTCTTCAAAAAATAGGCTGTGAGGAAATCAGCTGCATTGCAAAGGACCAAAACATGCCAAAACTAAGCTCACAGATGTTGCAAAAGCAGGGGAAAAAGTCAAGGAGGAAGACACAACTTAGGGGGCAAGATATGAGGGACATGGCATGGACACTTCAGAAAGCAACCAAAAAAAGAAAAAAAATCTTTCCCACAGTCAAAGCCATCAAATGGCATAGCATGCCATCAAGGGCAGGGATATGCACCAAAGATTCCTCTATTGGTCCCCATTGAAATCGCAAGATTCCTTTTCGATTTTGCCAGTAGGAAACCACAGTTTTCTTCAAGAAGAAGTTTGGAACTCACTGAGCCACAGATAACAGCATTCTAGAAATCTGCAGAACAGGTTTAGAAAGACTGAATATTTTGGCTAAAGACCCCTGAAATATTTCTAGAAAGTCTGAAGTTAATGGAAAATGGATGTTGGTATCCTTCAGTGATGAACATTAGCCAACACTCTGGCTTTGTGTTGTGCACCTGAGGCCAAACAAAAGTGTTGGACTGGCTGATCTGAGCTCTTTTGATCTCAGTAAAGAATCCTTCAAGCCACAGGAAAAAGGTGGCAATGCTCCTTTTTGCTGGCCAACCCAAGGTTTCCCTGTACAGCCATTTGCCCAGGCAGCCCAGAGCAGTGGTCACAGTGCCAAGGCTGACAGAGCTCAAGAAGAGTTTGGACAATGCTCTCAAGCACATGGAGTGACTCTTGGGGTCACTGCACATGGCCAGGAGATGGAGTCGATGACCCTGATGGGCCCTTCCAACTCAGCATATTCCATGATTCTATGACCCTTATTCACACCGTGAGGTAACTTCATGTTCCCTTTAGTTTCCACTCTTGCGTGGTTTCACCTTTACAGCCAGACACAAAACGGTTTTCCTGTTTTGGGAGGTGAAATGAAGATCATTACTTGTGTCCTTGTGGCAGTCCTGAGCAAGCTTCCCTGCCACGTGTGGCAGCCTCTCAGCCCTGGGGGTGCCTGCGAGCTGGGTGACTCCAATTCTCTCCACCAGGGACAGGAGGAGTTGGGCCGCACACTCGCGCACCGGGGCGGGGCGGCTGCTGGGGAGGAGAGAGCAAACCCTGGGCACAGGGACAAGGAGCAGCGGCAGCGCCGGCCTTGGCCAGAGCTGCTCCCTGCCCTTGCTGGGGGAAGGAGCCTGGGCTCTCCCTGCACCTTCAGACACCTGCACAAGGCTCTGTCCTCAGCTAAACACAAAGGTAGCATTGCACACTAGGCCTGCCTGCACGGAAGAGGGAGGAATTCAGTCTCCCTGCACTGTCTGATACTCAGTTTCTTTCACAGTATTTACTCGGAGAAAGATTAAAGTAATAGATGACATATGAATAATTTAGCAATTAAGGACAATTGATGCTGACCCATCAGAGGGCACCCAGTACACAGAGCTACAGCAGGACTGAAGCTCTTTCCACCCATTTATCCCCAAATCTGCAGACCTTTGGAAAACAACAAATGCAGGGAAAACACGTGGTGGGCTGTGAAGTTGCAGAATATCCAGCAATGCAGCCCGTTTCTTCTGTGGGGCTTGGCAATGGATGCATCTGAATGTTTTACCCTATTGCAAAGCTGAGGAAAGGGTGGCAGACAGTTTAGCCAGGCTGACCTGTTCTAGAGAGTGTCTCTTGGGAACTATCAGGCCCAGCACCAACATTTAAGGCAGCATTTGCTTTAACTGTGCCATGGCTGTCAGCCTGTGGAGGTGCCTGTAAAGTGGTTCATCTTCTCAAGGCTAACATGAAACATCAGTTTGCATAGAAAGTAGAGTTCTAAGGCCAGGACAGTCATACAAGGCTCCTTTGGCAGGAGCTGCACCTGCTGTGCAGGCTGTGCCACACCCAGCAGATTGTCCCCCATGTGCTCCACGCCCCAGCAAGGACCCTCCTCATTTCCCAAGTTAGTGGCATCATGAGGAGACATGGTTTTCCCAGGGCCTCTGTGGTTAGCACTGTGAAATACCAAACATTGCTCACAGCTGCAATTGCAATTGCCCCTCTGCCCACAAAAGCACAAGGCTCTATCCTTGGCCTTTGCAGGCACTTTCCCTTCCCCATCAGTCACCACATCTAGGAAAATCTGACAGACTGGGAGAACTGCAGGAAGCAGCAGGAAGCTGAGTCAGAGGAGCTTTAGTTTGGATATCAGGAAAAAGGGTTTTCCACCCAGAGGGTGGTTGGGCACTGGAACAGGCTCCCCAGGGCAGTGGTCACAGCACCAAGCCTGACAGGGCTGAAGGAGCATTTGGACAGCAATCTCAGGCACTTGGTGTGACCCTTGGGCTGTTCTGGGCAAGGCCAGGAGCTGGACTCCATGGTCCTGATGGGCCCCTTCCAGCTCCCCATATTCTACACTTCTGTGATTCTGAGAACTGATGGGCTGCAGGAGGGCAGAAATAGGTGACGAGAGGACAGAAGTGAGGTTGGTTGGAGAATCAAGTCACTGAGTTCATAGAAGATGCAGGATACAGGACCCTTCCCTCCAACCATTCCCATTCTCTGTCTCATCCCTTCTCCCTGCCACACACACAAAGGTGAAGAATATCACTAAAAGAAGAAGAACCTACTTGACTCCCATGTCCATGAGAGCAGTCATTGCTCGTGCAGGAGTCACATTCTCCACCAGGATCCCCAGGGTCTGACTGATTGCTTTCTGAACAAATTCTGGGGAGATGGACACCATCTGGAGAAGGACCCGAGCACCCTCATCCACCTCAGAGTCCATGTCCTTCTTCAAGGTCACAGAGAGCTCTCCCAGAGTGACAATGGCAGAGCAGGACACCTTGGAACGGAGGTTGGTCACCTGGGGAAGCCATGAGGGGAAACATAAGAATCATCTTGGAAAGAAAACCAGTTGCCTTCAGGAGAAGTCCCAGGAAATGACAACACATCCCACTGTGTCCAGGGGAACATACAAGTACAGGAAGAGCTGGAGAGCACAAGCACAGAAAGGCACTTACTCTGGCACCAATTTCTGGCCTCAGACCTGCTCACTGTGGGCCTAAAATAAAAATTTCATTCAGTGTTCTACTTAACACTTCTAAAATGTCCACAGCTTTCATTTTAGGCCCTTTTACTAGAAAATTAAAGCAAGGGCTGCATTCAAATCATCAAGGCACAAGTCATAAAGATAAAAGAGTCAGGTGCTCCTGTTCCAAAAAGCAACACCAGCAGTTGAAGCACTCAGCCAGGAAACAGAAAACACAGGCTCAGGTCTACAGAATAATTTGCAGTGTTGAATTACAGCTTGGGCAGAGACTGGGACTCTGGGAAATAACATCAGTAGCGTCTCAGTTTCTGCATTTGCACTCAAAGATGAGTGTCAGATACCCGACCTGGCAGTAAATACAGCTGCATGTGCCCACAGATCCTACAGATAGCTGACAGAAATTAGAAATCTCAGGTCTAAAACCAGAAATGAAGGCAGACCCTGAGCACACATGGAGATGAACAAGCACATACCTACTCTACACACCGTGTATGAGGTATGGGGCACAATTCAGAACAATGTTCTCACCTCGCTGGTAACTGCCAAGCAAACCTGACGGAGGCTTCAAAGCAGGACCTCTGAATGGGACCCAGCCAGGTGTTGGATGGTGAAGAGTCCCTTCTCGTTCAGCTCCCTGAAAGGCAGAAGATTGATTTTTCTCTCCACCAAGGCAGCACCCTCTGAAATGACCAGGCTGGCAGCTCAGTGAACAATGGGAGGTGCTTTTCAAGGAGTGCTTAATGAAATCGTGGAATACGTTGCCCCAGGATGCTGTGGCTGTCAAAAGCACACACAAACCCAAGAGGCAAAGAGAGGGGTTTCAGAGTGGCCTTTTGAGAAGACAGCGTTTCTGAAATCTCTGGCACATGAGCCCCTCTGTCACTGCTTCCTAGGAGCTGTGAGACCGGGCCATGCTGCTGTTTGTTGTCACCTCCCTGTACCTGTCCCTGAGACACAGTGCCACCGGGCTGTTATTGGGGCAATTTCCTTCTTTGCCAGCCCCAGCAGGCATTCAGCAGGGAGAGTCTGCACTGGCTCTCTGGAGCTGAGTTTCCACTCTATGATCTCGGCCTCTCTTTCACCCCCTCCACTCCCCCTCCCACATTCCCCAAAAAACATCAGGATGTTTGCTGGGACCACCTCAGCCTGCAGGAAGGCCAAGTGGGTCCTGGCCTCTCCTGACCCACAGCACAGCTTTTTTCATCCCAGCATGGAAATATAAAAACTGTATTATCACATCACACAGAGGGCCAGGAGCTTTTTATTTTGGCTGCAAGTGTCCACAGGGCATTGGGGAAGAGGAGAAAAAGAGTGTTTTGCAGCAAGCAACCCGGCTACTCAGGCAGGGTGGTAGGAAAAGTGTCTGGGAGCTGCTTTTTAGGACTTTGGTTGTTCTGCTGAAGCTTCTGACAGAGCTGATGGGCAGATCCCAGAGCTGTGGAGAGTTCCTGGGAAATTGGTCCTTGGATATGTCTACAAATGCTCTCCCAGCCATGAACTGCCATCTGTGTCCTGTCCATATGTTACTGCCTTGACTGTTGAGTGTCTGAGGCGCCTCTTGAGGCTGCTCTGGACCTCCTTCACCAAGGAATGCATTGTGATACAACATCCCTTTCTGCTTCTATTTGGGCACTGACAGAGCCTGGGCCACTCTGGCTGGAGCTTGGGCTCTGGCCATGCAAGATTGCCAATGAGAGCAGCTCATGGTCCTCATCTCTTCCCTGCTGCTGTGACAGACAGACATGGCCATGGGGACAGAACGGAGCTGCCCCATCTGCCAGGTCACTAAGAAGGATGTGAATTCTTCTCTGCCCTGTCACCACCAGTTCTGCCTGGGCTGCATCCTGCAGTGGGCAAAGAGAAATCCAGCGTGCCCACTCTGCAGAAGAATGATAGAAGCTGTAAGGTTTTCTGAGTAGGATTAACAGGACTACATACAATTTGCCATCAGCTCCCCCAAACAATTGCTAGAGTCCAGCACGGAGAGAGCCTGGCCACCTTGTTGAAAGCAGCCCCCCAGACCCTGTGATGGCTGCTCCATCTTCCCCACAGGGAACACTGTCCCCAGCTGAGCAGGGGCTGCAGGACCAGAGCCTATGGATGGCCTCCTGCCCAAGGTGTGGGCCGAATTTTTCAAATAACAATGTCATCTATTGGACCAACGGTGGCCCTGGCTGCAGCAGAAGCTGGAGGGAATATGCCAGCACCAGAGATGGCTGGTTAAGGAATTCATAGAACAGCATCCTGCACGCCCTCTGTGCCTATGGTCAAGTTGCCAAAATCTTGGTGCCAGTACTGCAGCTTCTCCTCTGTAGCAGTCTGAATTGCTGCTAGCATAGTCCATTGTAAAGAAGCAAAAAGGACCTTTGCATAATCTCCACAGATGTTTCATTCAGCTGTGCAGGGAGATGTTCAGCTCCCAGCACCCACACACAGAGGGTCTCACTTTGTCTCCACAGGGGCCTGGGGGCTGACCCTGATCTCGGGGCAGTACAAAGGTAAGGGGGCCGATCAGGGAATAGGGAAGGTGTGGCTCAGGAACACAGGAACAGACACAGGAACAGGGGAAGGAGCCAATGGGGTCTAACAGCTTTTTGAGGGAAGCTTCTTGTGTCTCCATGGACCAGGGAATGCCCCCCAGGGTCTCCACGATTCCCCATGTTTTATATTATAAGGAAAGCTTCTCTGAAGGATCAAATGAATCAATACAAAATGACAAAAGAAATCAAAAGCACTCATAAGACAATTGTTCAAAATGCAAACAATTCTGAGTTCCCAAAGTGCCAACAGATTTCTTGGAGTGCCTTAGATCTGGCAGGAGGGATGCAGGGTTTTCTCAGCACAGTTTATCAGGAAACTGAGTCACACATACTGAACCTCTGGTCCATGGCCTCCTCAGTGCCATCGTGCAGCAAGGAGGCCCAGAGGCTGCTGTGCTCTGGGCCTGTCAGGGATGAACACAGCGGCTCTGTGGCCAGTGCCAGCTCCAGCTCCAGCAGCTCACAAGAGCAGACTCCTTCCAGAAGCTCTGCTGGCTCCAGTGTGGCAGACCAGCAGAGCCCACTGGAAGCCCCCCTCCATTGCAGCCAGCCCCAGCTGCGCCCATCATCGCTGCAGAGCAGGAGCTGCCCCAGAGGAGCCGCGGCAGGAGCTCGTGGCAGTGGCAGGTCCCTGTGCCCAGGGCAGAGCCACAGAACCTCTGCTCCTGCCTGGGACAGGGGCTGCTCACCCCGGTGTCCCACCGAGAGGAGGGATCCTGGGCCCAGACTCTGCCCAGCCCTGCCAAAGGCCACCCCGCCAGCAGTGCCAGCAAGGTTCCTGCAGCCATTCAGCCAAATCAGAGGAAACAAATGTCTCTTCAGCTGACACAGTCTCTGCACACAGCTTTCTGCCCCTTCTCCTGGTGCCTTTCCCTGACTCCAACAAGAGCTGCAGGAAATGCTGTGTGAGCCATGATGATGGAAGAGCTACTGATAAAAACACTGGGGTGATGCTTTCAGAGGAGTCATGAATGGCAGACTGACCAACCTTCCAGCCAATGGTATGCCAAAAGTTTCCATTCTTGAAATAATTGACTGCAATAAATTAGTAAAAAGAAAGATACGGAACAAATCTCCCACAGCTACTGGCTTTCCTCGGGCTCCATGGTCTATGTATTGCTAGACTTACTTCATTTAGGCAGAATATGAACTGCCCTGACTTGTTGGAGACTGACCACAAGGTCTCATCTGTGGTGGGCAGTCACTAAAATTAGCTCAGCAGAGGCATCTTCAGCTTTCCCAGTGCAGCAGAAATACATATTCTCTGCTTCGTGACTGTGTGGCAGCAGCTGCTGGTGTGGATTTGTCAGCGTTGCTTCATGGATTACTCCTGAGAAGGAATTGTGTGCACAGGCACAGTGTGATGGCTTCAATCTCCTCTAATTACTCCAATTGGATGATGGCCAGAACTTTCAGGCAAAAAGCATCATGACAGAATAATTTACAATATTCTCCAAACTACTCCTATGGTTTTGATTTTCTTACTGATTAGGTCAGTGTCTGGCCTCAAGAAATCAGTCCAGAAAGAACAGGCAAACCTCAGCTTGCAAGTTAGGGTGCAAGTCTTTAATCTGCCGTTTTTGCAGCTGGTACAAAGAAATTTTCAACATATTTGTGAAAAAATTTCTTTGTTCTTGCTATACCTATCCAGAACCTGACTCTCTCCTCATTTTATTTTCATTTGAAATCCAAGCATGATTTTTTCTGGACAGGGAAGTAAGAACCAGCTGCAAATACAGACTACAAGTGTGAATCTATACTGCAGGAACTGAGCTATAGCTTGGAATTAAAGGCAAGAAGGGATGCCATGGTAAATGTGAATGTTTAGTGCTGGCATAGGAGCCTTCTGCAATGCTCCACCAACCCATGGTTCACATTGCTACAAATTCTCTTTCTGGTGTTACAAAGAGTGTTGTTGAAGAGCTGGCTGTAAGTAAAAAAAATGCCAGAATGTTAATTTTTGTTAATATGGTGTTAATTAGATATGACTATCTAATAATTCAGAGCTCATAGAAGTGAGTATTCAGATTTCCACTTAGTATGTGCTGGCAGTTTTAATTTGAAATCAACAGGTTTATCCAAATCAAGTTATCCATAGGAATTAATTTGCTCTATGATCTAACTAAAAATGCCTCATTGTCTGATAAGTTTATTAGAAATTTGCAAAGTCAACAGTCCACAGATTTTCATTTCTTGTTTAGTGGCTATTCTGCAGGAAAGCTTTCACAGAATAATCAGTTTGCATGTAATTAAAATGCCAGTACGTTTCATCTAGCCATTTTGGTATTAGAACAAAACCATATGACTGCACAGACTTTTAAAAAATATTTTAAAATGAATTTTCAAATCAACAGTCTGAGTAGGACTCAGAATAAAAACTCTACCAAACTTCAACTCCATTGGAAGATTCCCTTGTCACCCTGTGAATGAACTCTACATTCAGAAGATTAAAAATCCCAAATATGGTGGTTTTGGTATGCTTAGGAATTGGGGAAGGGTCTTCTTCCTTCTCAGCTCCATGCTGCAGTGCCTTTGGGATGTGGCCTGCTGGCCGTTGTTTGTGCAGCCCTGCTGTTTCTCCATGAGGCAGAAAGTGCAATTGCATTTCCAGCCCAGAGCGCGTGAGGAGTGGGGCGTGCAGAGCTGTGCCAGACCCAGGCCAGCAGCTGTGCCCCAGAGGGTTTTGGTTCCTGCCCAGGGCAGCTGGTGCATCTCTGCCGTGAGCGCCTCCCCTTCCAGGTGCCCATGGACAGCAGGTGCAGGGTTCTGCACGGGGCATGGAACAGGGTGGGGATGTCTGCTGGCAACAGAGTGCAGCGGAGAGCAAACAGTCCAGGATGGTCCTGGAGTGTGTGACAGAGAACTCCTGACACAGCTGGGGACTGAGCCAGTGAGGGAAGGCACTGCTGGGCCTGCTGTTTGTGAGGAGAGAAGGGCTGCTGGGTGACAGGAGGGCTTGGGCTCAGGGATCACAAAATGCTTGTGTTTGATTCCCAGAGAAGGAACGAGAGATGTTGGGGAAGTGTTGACATGCAAAAAATTGTGAATTTGTTAAGCTTTAACAGGCAGTGCTTAGTCGTACCTTCCCTCACACCAGTGGTTATTGTGTGCAAGTGGATGTCTTAGCCTTGAGAATAAAGACAGTGGGCCTACTGAGGAGGTAGCTGCAATGCATTCAAGGGGAAGAAGGCTCTTAACCATGGAAGGAGAATTTGAGGAATGGGATGTTCACCACATGACCACCAGAGACCCGCAAGAGACCCCTACTCTAAATGTCAGTAATTTTGGGGAAATGATTTAAATACGTCAAATACTTTGGGAGAATGTTTAGCCTGTGAGTTTGAGCAAAGTAATGAATAAAAGTAATGAAAGTAATGTCTTAGTTCCATGGATACTTAACACGTGGGTGTGCAGGTTTCAGGGGAGTGATTCTCAGGCACCCAGCACTGAAATAAAGTAATGCCTCTTTTCTTACACTGAGCTGGCAGGGTGGATCAGGCCCTGCTTGGTAGCTTTCGTTTTGGTCATTCCTATTGAAGCATAAAGAATGGTTGAAATGAAATCTTTTCCAGCTGTTTCCCTTTGGTTTACCTGTTTGAGGGTTAAAATTCTGTGCTGCAGGTGTGCTGGGTGTGTGCAGAGCAGTGCAGCCCCAGACACCCCTTGGCTTGTGTTGCAGAATGAGGCCTTTGTCGGGCATGAGCCATTTGTCGGGTGCTGGGAAAACTCATAGCTCAATATGAGTCAACAGCAAGTTCCGTTTATTGAAGAGATCATCAGACACTTATACAGCAAGTAATAAGCTTATGAATATTCTGTTAGCCAAGCGATCTATTGGTTAAACTATACCGTCAACTTTTCCTCATTCCTTTGGGCCTACATTCTCTATTTCCCATTTCTCTCTGTCTACTTGTTATCATACCCAGCTAGGCCCAAGGACACGCTATCTTGCAGGTGCAAAAACTCAAACTAGCTGTGTTCGGCACTTTCCCAGCTCCTGGTCGGCTAACAAGCGAATGTCCATGTGACCTCTGTCATGCAGCCATTTCTCCACAGGCTTGCCCACAGGTTGTCATGCCTTGTTGCCAGGTGTGCCCAGCTGTGGCAGGAGAAGGAGCCCGCAGCGCAGTGGGCACCGTGCCCTGCCCAGCCGGGGCTCTCTGGCACAGAGCAGCAGCAGCGCCAGCACCGTTCAGCCCACTCCTGCCTTGGCTTCCCCTGGCACACAGAAGCCTCTGGAAATCAGCGCCGCCAGTGGCGTTCCCAGCTGGGAGCAGCTGCTGCTGGCGGGCAGATGCTGCCAGTTCCACTGCTGCCAAAGGGGAAGAGAGGCAGAGATGTACCCGCACCGGAGCCCTGGGCATGTCCAATAAAGGTGCAAATATGTGGGGAGATTTGTTAGGAAACATTTCAGCTGTGATGCCAACAGTGGCTTCTCTTCTGGTTCTGTGTGTTCTGGATGAGGAATGCAATGGTTGGCTCTGACAATTAAGAAGCAGATGTTATGTGGATGTTCAAATGAGTAGTGATTATATTGTAATATATCCTCCCATAGTCCTCTTTCCCGTCCCCCTTGTAACAGCCTGGGCAGTCAGGGCATTTGGGGAGGGCTGGCTTGTGACCAGCAGGCAGGGTGTAACAACACCTGACCTCCAGTCGGGATGCAGGAAAGTAATCTCCACCCATGGGCAGCAGAGAAAGAGTTGACTGGAAAAACTTTTGGAGGGGCTGAGGGTATAAAAGGCAGAGCATCCTTTTTGTAGATGAGCACATGGCTGCTAATCACAGAGACTCCCAATGATGCGACTTTTCCTTATTCAGTACTTTGTTAAGGTTTACTAAACGTTTACAATTTTAAAAGTGAGAGTCCTTTCTCACACGTGCAAAGCTGTGGGCCATTATCTTGGCCTGGTTTCCTTTGCTTGTGTCCCATCCGAGTGCTCAGTTGGGGTACAGGCTGTAGGTGCTTGGGGCACCCTTGGAGTTCCTCTTGGATCCCTGAACAACAGGGTTTGGCCCATGAAGGCAATTTGTGCTGCTTTGTGACAGAGAAGAACTTCCCAGGCTCTTTTGTGTTTTCTGTAGGGAAGGTTGGTTATTGCTTTGCATAAATTCACAGACCAACATGGAGCGTTTGCTTTGTGATGTCAGGGCATGGTTGCCACCTTGTCATAGTGGCATCAGAAGGTTGCCTTGGTGCACGGAAGGCCTGAGTGTCAGAGCAGCCCTAGGCCTTGCTCAGATCAGGAGAACCTTCCTGGTCAAAGCATCTGTCAGTAGGCAGCTGCCCACTGACACGAGCCTTGTTTTTCCTAGTTTAGGAAAAACTCATACAACACTGCTACAATGTTTCATCATCTGGCTAAAGCAGCATTTGCTGCCTATGGCATTTCTTTTTCTGTGTATTACATTACACATTTTGCACGTAAGTAGAGGTTTCCATTCTACTTAGATTAGGATGTATCCTAACCTGGCTTTTGTATGTCTTCCTGCTCTTTCTTGGGGGCTGAGTTTCTGATTTTGAAACAGAAAGAGCATTAGAATGCCAGTGGTTTGCTAAAGCCCCTGTCAAGAGGTCTAGCTAAAAGGAGGGTGTCTGTAGCCACAGGGGCAGCATTTGCAGGGGAACCTGCAGGGCTTGCGTTCCCTGCACGGGAGAGTCTGTGGCAGCAGAGTCTGTCATTTCCTCAGGTTTTTGGGACAAGCAGGACACCTTTGAAAATATAGACTAGCAGAGCTTCTTGGAAGGCCTTCTAAAAACTCTTCAGTTGTTCCCAGGATTCAGAGAAAACTTATTTTCTTTTTAAATTTTGTCATGAAAAGATTTGGCTGTCTAATTTAATAACATTTTACTGTGTGCTAAAATAGTTATTACCTATGAAAGAAAATGCAAACTCTAAAGCAGTGAGTGTCTGCTCCTGAACCCTAGAGGTGCTGCTGTGCTCTTCCACAATAGAACTGTCACAGCTGAGGGGAATTTTGGGAAGCTTTTCTGGGCAATTATTTCCTGCAAGTTAATGAGAATTAGTGCATGTAACTGATTGGGGAAAAAAAAGACTACCGGAAGGAGAGGATTTCAGAAGCTGTTTTATGTGTTTGGTAGAACAGGAGCATTGAGTGTTGAAGAACAATTTGCATTTTCTTGATCATATTTGTGTTCATTTACTAGCTAAACAGGCCAAAGTGTTGGCACAACCATGAATATTGTCCTGATCTCTTGCTGGCTGTGTGAATGAGATGTGTCTCCTGGAGGGATGTTGTGAAATGGGAAATCATCTCTGCTTGGGTTGACTTGTTCTGTGGGATTCAGCAGCCCAGGCAATTTTCTGACAGCATCTGGTTCATTTTCCCTTCCCACTACAGGACACCTGAAGCGTGTATTCAGCAGCGCTGAAGATCCTGAGGTGAGTGAGAAAGGAACATTTCATGTTCCTGGTGTTTAAGACTTGTAGAGCAAGCTGAGAGCTTGGCCAGTAGCAGTAGACTGAAGAGGGCCAGCTAGGAAGGCCGAAAGATAAACCATATTCATGCCTGTAACAAAAATAATAAAGGCAGAGATAGATATTTTTAAATTTCCTTCTCAGAGTTTGAAGAACTAAAAACCTAGTTTTGAAAAGAGAATGATGCTTGCAGACAGCAGATAGGCTAATTTTAATGAAGAGCAATTTCCTGTACAGTTGAATTAGATCATTTTAATTTAAAGAGAGGGACTTAGAATGCTATTCCTATCAAACTTGATGATATCTACTTGGAACATGAGGTGGTAGAACAGGAAGGCCATCTTGCAACGGTGCCTGCTGTATCTGAAGTGCAATGGGCACCTTTGTGGCTGGGGAGCTGCGTGGGCCCAAAGGACGCAGGGCTGGCGGCCGTGAGCAGCTGGAGATGAGGCAGCGTGGGGCCAGGGGGCCCAGAAGGCCAAGGGCACGGTGGCTGTGCCAGCAGCAGTGGGGCAGCAGGAGCAGGGCAGGGAGCGTGGCCCTGTGCTGGGCAGCGCTGCGGCCACAGCTGGAGTGCTGTGTGCAGCTGTGGGCCCTGGGAAGCAGAAAGTCATGGAGGGGCTGCAGCGTGGGCACAGAGGGACAGGGGAGCTGGGCAAGGGGTGCAGCACAAGGCCAGGGAGGAGGTGCTGAGGGAGCTTTAGCCTGGACAATGGGGGCTCATGAGGGACCTTCAGGCAGACTGCCATTGATCCCTGCCTTGGATCCATAGAGCCAATGCTCAGCACGAGGGCTGTTTGCCTGCCAAACATCCCTTCACTGCATCCAAGTGCTTTAGACACTGGTGTGGGTAACGCTTTCATATTTTGTTGATTTGTTTGTTTGCTAGAAGGAGAAGCCTTGTGCAATTTCTCCTTCTCCAGGGAGCAAGGGAGCTTTTTTCTCAGTTTTTCCTACCCTTTTACAGCACTGGCAGAAATTCTGCTAGAATTTCAGTTTTCAAGGGGGCAGTTCTGGACAATGCAGTATTTTTGCACAAGAACACATCGTTTGGGGCAGGGATGTTGGTGCAGAACGAGCTGTTCTGGTGCCAGACCAGCCAGTAGGGCTTGCCCATCCTTTTCACGTAAACGGCTCCCGTGTCTTTTGGCTGCCCAGGGAATCAGTGTGTGTTGTGTTTGGGAACTGAGTAGGAAATCAATGCCCTTGCATTCCAGCTGGTGCTCAGAGATTAGAGGAGCTGGGAGGGGCTGGGCTGCATTTCTGATTCCAGCCACTTCAGCACCATCAGTGTGGGCGAGTCCAAGCAAAGAACTTGCCCGAGCACAGATGCACAAAGAGAGCCGTTCCCAGTGCAATGCTCTGGGTCTGATTGCATTCCTTAAGGACCGACATGCTCCAGATTCCCCAAGAGTGTGGGTTACTGAAGCAACAGGAGAGCAAGTTCAGGATGGCTGCTGGTTGGGGCACTGCTGCCGAGTGCTGATGTGTGTAGCGACAGAAAGGACAGGATTGATTCAGGGTGACCCCCACGTGGCGAAAAATGTGCTTTCACTCTATGATTCAGAAGTTTAAACAAATGCTTTATTAAGCTATGTTATATTACATAGTACTATATTAAAACTATACTAAAGAGATATTATACTAAAAACATACGAAAGAAAAACTCGTGACTGTCTCCACACAGCCTTTTATCTAATTATCTAATCAGTCTAAACAACTATCTCTAAAATCCAATTAACAAATCACTTTCTGTAAACAATCACTATAACACATTCTTCATGTACTAAAAAACAAGAACAGCAAGTAGAGATAATAATTGTTTTCTCTCCTTCTATGAGTTTCTCACTCTCTTCCCTTAAAAAAAACCTAGGAGAGAGAATTATATCTCTCTCCATTCAAAGAATGTAAATACTACAGCACAGTAAAGAGAGATGATAAAAGTGAGATCTGTCTATCTATCGATTTTAATCTTCCTGGCTCTGCTCCAAAGCAGTGGAAGATGCGAAGGCATCTATTCAGGAGAGAAGTAGAGACAAGTTCCATTGACTGATCCTGAGCAGGCAGAGATGTTTCCCCCTCCAGAGATGGTTGTTTTTTCCCCTCATGTTTTCCTACTCCAGCCTTTTCTGACCTGAAGCCTTCATTTGTCCTTTAAATTTTTGCATGTCTTAAGGGAATAGAACTATCCCATGCTGTAGCTGGGGTCTGGTGACTCTGGTCATACATGCCATGCCATACATGGCACATGGTTTCCTTCACTGGCATCCCCAGGGCTGTGTAAGTGCATTCGTTAATGGGGCCTTATGAGAAACTCTGTTACTGCTGGTCAGAATTCTCCGTTGACAAAAGAGGGAGAAGAAACACCTTGGTCCTCCTCCATATACTGAGGTGGCCATAGAGGTTCTCTGACTTCCATCAGAGACCTTTGCATGCATCCTTATCTCCTGAATGACCCGGTTTTCTAACAAGAGTGTGGATGTCAGGAAGGAGGAATGCTGGTGCAGGCCTGAAGAGAAGGTGAACTCCAGAAGTGTCTCTCACAAGGAGTGAGCTCACCCAGGAAGTCCCTGCAGAGCCAGGATGGAGCTGTGGCACAGGGCGGGGAGTCAGTCACTACTGAAAGACAAACAGGACACGGCGGAAGCAGAGGGAGGCCTTCACCAGACCCTTGAGAAATGCCACCCCTTCCCTGTCAGCTGCCTGAGAGGCTGCTGGAGCTTCAGTCCCAGATGGCCCCTGATTGTAGGGCCAGGGTCACTTTGGAATCTGTGCCTCCCCTCGGGCAGAGAACGACCCAGGAGAGCAGCAGCAGAGTGCTTTGGGAACGTGTGAGCCCAGCAGTCTGTGAGTCTTGGCCCACAAAGGGCGTATGGGAAGTTGAAACCCATCTTCTCTTGCTTTCCGTGCAGGTGCTTCTAGAGAAAGAGCAGGAGCACACTGCCTCATCTGAGCTGCCATGCCAGACTCAGGGAGAGCTGTTCCCAGCCCGAGGGCAGGAAGAGCAGCTCAGGCAGCAGGTGGAAGAGCCACAGGAGAATGGCCAGGTAAGCCTGACTGGCCAGGCCACAGAGGGAAGGGCAGGGAGAGGGGCATAAACCAGAGCTCTTGGGACTGAGGAGGCCAGGAGTCCCACAGGCAATGGAGGCACAGAGCCTTGCAATCTGCAGTGATCAGCCCTGGGACAGGAGGTTTGTAATGGAGGCAGATGTGGGGAGGGAAGCAGAAAGAAGGGGCTGAATAAATGTGATTTTGAGGCTGCAAGAGGAAAAAAGCTGAGCCTGATGGCAGCTCTCAGTCCCTTGCTCTGCTTTTGTGTGTACAGAACATCAAGGCAGAGCCACAAGCAGAGCTGCCCGAAGCTCAGAGTGACATCATGGCAGTGAAGAGAAAGAACAAGGAAGACATGGGAAGAATTCAAGAGGAGAATCTCCATCAGCAGAGGGGCGATCATCAAAACCAGGTGAGTGAAAGAGTGGCAGCCACTCCACTCATGAAATGTCCTCTCTTTTGTTTATTAGAGAACATGAAGGAACAGCTGGATGCAGAGCTTCAGACAGCTCACAGTATGATCAAGGCAAGACATAAGCAGCTGGAGGAAGAAATGAAAATCATCAGAGAGAAACTTAATCGCTTCCGTCAGTCTCTGCAAAACCAAGTGAGTGAAAGAGGGATGCAGCCACTGCAGTCACCAGTCTGGTGGTTTCTGCCCTTCTTGCCTTTCCAGTGCAGAGCAGCAGGGAGTGGGGCCATGCCTCTGAGTGCCATGCTGCTGTAGTGTGTGTGTATCACAGTCACTCTGAAGGACATTTCCCGGTGTGCTGAATCTCAACATTAGCCCTGGACAGTGAAACTTGTCCTTTGGCCTTTTGGCCAGCAGTCATCCAAATTGATTCCTGCTGGCCTGTTCCTGCTCTCCTTTTTTCTTGAGGTGTTTTTACAGTGGAACTTGGTGACCCAGATGGAGGATTGAAACAAGCTGTTGTATCCCCTGTCAGTCTGTTCTTTGCCTTTCCTCACAGTCGATGACTCCTGGCTGACAGGGACAAGCTGTAGTGTCTGACTGCTTTGTTCTGTTTGACTTGAGGTGCAAGTGTTGACATCTCACCGGGCAGCCTGCGAAGACTTGCAGGGAATGTGTGGCAATGAAGAACCCCAAGTTAGGAGTGAGGCACAGGAACAGTGCCCACCAGAAATGCTCCAGGTCCAGCACATCATGGGCTCTGAACCTGCTGCTGCAGCAGCATCACCTCGAGGAAGCCCTTCTGTGAAACCTGGGAACTCAGGCTGGGGCACATCCTGGGAACAGGAGATTGAGGAGGAGTACCTGCAGCTGCTGGGTACGTCTGGGGTGTTTCTTATCTGAGGGACAGTGTGTTGTGTGCAGGTGTCAGCAGAGCTGTACCAAATGCTCCTCCTGAGCTCGGTGTCACAGGGCCATTTAGGACTCCCCAGAGGCAGTGCTGTGCTCCGAGGCAGCGAGAGAGCTCTGGGTGTTCCTGCTGCCTCTGAGGGCACCTGGGACTGGCTTGGGTTTGCCTGAGCTTCCCTCTCTGCTAAAGTCTGAAGCAGGGATTGTTCTTGGATCAGCAGAAGGCTGTGACCTAGCAAATGATCTAGGCAAGTCCTGTGTGCTAGTGGCCAAACTGAACAGAATTTTTAGCTTCCTAAATTCTCCTTAGACTCCTGACTTCCAATCAGTCATCACAGCAAAAAAACTTCACAGAAATGGACTGACTTTGGAGTTTTGTCTTTTTGGTTGGGCATTTTTTTGGGGGGTGGGGGGGTGGGGTGGGATTGCTTTTCTGTTGTTCATTTTTGGTGGGGCTTTTTTGTTGTGTTTTTCTCCATCCCGAAGGAGGCCTTCTACCCCACGTTTTACTGATGTCATTTTATGACTGTTACTGTTACCACTACTACATCTGCAGTTTATTTTCATGAGAATGCTATCTTTTTGTCAATAAGAACTACTTTGAAAGAACATCAGGTTACAGGACAAATAGAGAGCACAAGGTATTTTCCATGTGCCGCCATAGAAAAAACAGAGACTTTGATAACAAACTTTATTTAATCTTCTAGTTTTATGCTTATCAAGATGTGCCCAGGAGACACATCCAAGTGGCGTGATCAGATAAAACTGTACTGCAGGCATTTCTCAGGAGAGAGCCTCCAGCCCAGCCATGGTATATCCCTCAGATGCATGGCACTTTTCCATACCTGATTCCCACTCTTTGCCATGACTGTTAGAATCCTACCCATTGGCCCAGGCCCTGCTCAGATCAGTCTCTAGGAAAACACATCAAGCCCTTTGTGATTCTGCAGCACAACCCAATGAATCTGCTTCTTGCCCGTAACAGCTGCCAGTGCTGTGCTCTCAGATAAGAGACCTGGTGGGGCTGAGACCAGAGCCCAGTGGATTCTGTGTCTGCCATCACCTGTTGGGACAAAAAGGGCACTGATGTGTGCCTCGGTGTGGCTGATCTCAAAGCCCATCCTGTTGTGTCCTGAATGGGGGCAACAGCTTGTCTGGGGCTCAGGCTCACTCTGGCTTCTTCCCATCAGTGCCTGTCAGTGCTCATGCTGGGGCTTTGCCAGCCTTGTTGTGGTCGCTGCCCTGTCCCTGAGGGCTGGAGGGACTGCAGAGGCTGGAGCCTTCCTTAGCTGGGAGAGGGGCATCTTTGAGCTCAGCCTGCTCACAAACAGGTCAGGGTCCTGATGCTGAAAGCCCCGTCAGGATCGGTTACAGCTGGAGCTGCTCTGGTTTACAAATGGGAAGGCATTCCTTTGGCAAACTGCTGAAAGGTGGGGAAGATGTCCTCCTCTCCTGGGATTGTATGTCCCTGTGCTTTGTTTCCTGTCAAGAGAACTCTTCAAAAGACTGTACAAATCAGTCTCTGTGCTGGCCACCTGTGCTGCAGGGCTGTCTGCCTGGTTGTGGTTGTTGTTACCCAGCTGACCACAAAGGGCTCAGAGCTCCAGGCGCTGGGGCTGCCTTTTGTATCTCCTGGAAGCTGGGATCTCTGCTTTAAAGTCAGCATCTTGCATTTTGTTTCCCTCAGGGAGAATGGTGAACACCACTGAAAATCCCCTGATGAAATACACACATCTGAATTATATTGGCAGCGGGTGAGTCCAACAGCAGTTACTCCTGCACAACCGTGGGCCAGGTGTTTTTGGGGTGGAATGTCTATCCAGCGTGAAGTCAGGACAGCTGCAAAGATGATCACACACTGGGGATAGATCGTCCCATCTCTCAATGCTGCTCAGAATTTGTGAGTGCGCTCAGAAGGCATTGTCAGAGATGCCTTGCTACCGAGGTCTTGCCTGCATCAAGCAACAGGACCTGGAAGGTCTCCTTGTCTCTCAAGTGTGGGACAGCTCTGTGTTAATTTCTTTAGCATTTTTTGTGTGTCTCAAAATCATACTGGCACACTAATGAAAAGAGAAGTAACTTGCTTGCCTGAAAAAGCAACTTATGCCCTATCAAAGCTGTGAGATAACAGTTCCCACAGTTCCCAGGAACAATTCTTTCCCCTGGTTTGAAGAGGGAAACACTCTGTGGTCAGGATAGGAACCACACTATTTAGACAGTGAAACCCAAGAGGAAAGACTAAACTCCCTTTAGAAATTGGACCGCAGTGCTTCAGGAACAGGCCCAGTGCCCATGCACTTGAGAGGAAAATGCATCATCTCCCTTCTGGCAGAGCCCTCCTGCATCCTGCAGGTTTTGACACTTGCAGCAGAGATCTCCTGTGTGGGCTGGCTTTCACTGCAAGATCTAAACAGCTTCTCCTTTCTCTGCTTCTGTTTTTTTTCTAGGACTTTTGGAGATGTTTACAGAGCCCTCGACAGTGCCACAGGAGGAGAGGTAAATGTCAACAGCCCCTGCAGGCTCTGCTGCACTCGAGGGCTTTCCCCTCTGGTGTGAGCTGTGGCTGGAGCTTTGGGCAGAGCTGTGCTGAAAAGGCACAAGAAGCACAGACTGGTGCCAGCCCACAGAACACATTTGGGACTTTGTCCTCCTCAGCTGCCGGAAGGAAGGCACGGAGGGCAGCGGTTCCTTTCAGAGAAGGACGCGCTCACTCGCTCTCCATTGCTAAAACAAAGGTGGTGCCTGCGAGCACCTCACTGCTCTTTGGGGCTACAGCTTCAGAGTCCTGAATTCTCATTTCTGGCTGCCAGCAAATCCATCTGAAAGTTCCTGGCAGTTCCTTAGCCACCTGCAGTGCTGCACTAGGGAACTGCACGTAGGGAGAGATCTGCAAGGCGTCCTTGAAAGCCCTAAGCCCTGCCCATATCACAAGATGCATCCACAGAGTATTAAGGCATGGATTCCTTCTTCTGAGTCCCAAACAAAGCAGCAGAGAGCGCGGTCAGAGGTTTGTGGGTGATAACTGAGACACCGTTGTTACCAAGTGGTCAAGGCAAAATGTCAGTGGCCCCACGTGTCCTGTAACTGGCTCCCAAGGGAGCAGAGAAATGGGCTGTTGGAATGTCAGTTCCTGATTACTGCAGTGCCTAATCACAAGGCAGTTTGGCACAGCTCAGCTGTGTCATTGCAAAATCACTCGCTCCACGTGCCTTGTGGTCTCGTGCCACCAACCCCTCAAGTTCCTGATTTTCAATGTCATTTTAGGTGGCAATAAAAAAAATAAATCTTCAAGGAGTGAGGAGGAAGGAGCTAACCTTTAATGAAATAACGATCATGAAGACGTATAGGAGTCCCAATGTTGTGAATTATTTAGACAGGTGAGAGGTCATGGTCTTATCCCATGGATGTGTGTTTATATAAAGCAAACATGAGAGGTTAAAAACCCACTTTGGTCAGTGGCAGCAAGTAAAGCTGTTAATTTTTATTTATTCATATTTCTCTACTCATCTCCAATGGATGAGAAGAGAGTGCATCTTGTCTGCATGAGTCTTCCCTGGCACACCTAGTTTGATAATTACTCCAAAATTATTCAAAACCTGGATCAGCTGTATCTTCCTAACTCAATAGCCTCAAAGTTCACTGCCTCCACATTTATTTGGGATTGATTTTTTAAAGTTTCTTAAGTGCAGATGAACCATCCTAAAGTGGATTTCCCTTGGATTGTTGCCCCTCTTTGCCATTGCTATGCATGCCAGGAAGGCTAGGTGCTTATTTCCAGAAACACCATGCCTGGCATGTTTTATATCTGGGCTGTTTCTAAACTGCACTTTTCATTTGCTGCCCATCTAGGACATCTCCTTTTTCACAGATGTGTCTTTCTCTATGAGACTGCACAGATTGCAAATAATGCACAGCCAAGAGGGAATGTCTATTCCTTTGATTCTGTCCTTGTCACAAAGGCATCTGGAAATAAGAAACCTGGAAGCAAAAAATCAACGTAGCCATGCATGTTCATCTCTACCCCCTTGTTTCCTTCTTTCAGCTACCTTCTGGGCGAGGAACTCTTGCTGGTTTTAGAGTACATGGATGGAGGTGTCCTGAGCGACATCGTCAGCCAGACCTGCCTGTCTGAAGATGAGATGGCAGCCATCAGTCGGGAGGTCAGCAATGCCATCTGTGTTTCCAAGGGCTTGGGCAGGATTGTCTGGGAAACAGGGGCTCAGAACAGGAGAGGTTTCCTGTGCCGAGCTTTGTTTCTGTGTTGCTGCTATGCTATGGGCAAGTAAAAGCATCTCAAGTGAAAGGCCTGCCAGTGCCCCTGCACTCCCTGTACTCAGTGCCAGTACTCTTATCTCCTGCTGTTGTATTCTCGCTCTGTCTCTTGTATTTGTAGTTGCTGTTCTCCTCCTTGCCTCTCTAAATGTTTGCCTGGAGTCTGTCTTCACTGCATTCCTTGCCTGTAAAAGCAAAGGTGCTGGTGGCAGGATTTGAAACAAAGAGCAAAGAAAGAAGAGAGAGACTCGTTTCTCTCAGTGCTCAGCTAAAAAGGATAGGAGTGCAGCCAGAATGCTCTTTGCTTCTGAGCACATGCGCTGCAGCAGGAGTCATCCTGGCTGGTTGGCAGGGGACAGCCTACAACAGCAGGTGCTGTTGCTCTTTCAAAAGCTGACGTGCCTTTCCTCAGAAAGGTCCTGCTCTGCAAGTGTTGGAGCAGCAAGCTCTTCCTCTCAGTGGCCATGACTGTTGTGCCATTACTCCCCATTCCCCTGGAGAGGGAATCTTTTAGATTCTTTGTTTCCTTTCTTGTGTGATGAAATCACACCACTCATTTTTGCCCTTCTGTTTCTGTTTTCTCGCTCAGTGCCTGCAAGGACTGGATTTTCTTCATGCAAACGATGTGATCCATCGAGACGTGAAGAGTGACAACATCCTTCTCAGAACGGACGGTTCTGTCAAACTGGGTCAGTATATTCTTGGTCAGGTGCAGCGTTCCAGGGATGTGGGTGTGGGGCTGCTTGGCGTGACTGCCAGCTCCCCAAAAATGGTGCTGGTGGCAGTGCAGGGACCCCTGCTGCGAGCTGAGGGCACAGTTGCAACGTGCACAGAGGTAGAAGGAGCCACAAGCAGTCAAGAGTGGCCTTGCTCTGTGTGGGTCCCTTCCAGAGGGAGGGAGTTACGAGTCTAAAGTTTCCAAAGAACAAAAGCCACTGCTAGAGACAGTGTAAAACATGGGGGGATTTTTAAAGTCGCCAATGCCAGGAGATTCAACAGAGCAATTTCAAACTTCTACCGGGGAATTCTTTTGCTTGCTTTCCTAATTGCACAGAATTCAGATAAAACCAGTATTTTGTTTTCTCCTCAGCTGATTTTGGCCTCGCTACTCAGCTCAGCCCTGAGCAGAGCAGACGGTGCTCGGTAACCGGGACTCCTTGGTGGATGGCGCCTGAAGTGGTGACAGGTCAACCATATGGCCCCAAAGTGGACATATGGTCTTTTGGAATTGTGGGAATTGAAATGATAGAACAAGAACCTCCTTACTTGGGCGAAAGTTCTGGCACGGTAAGGAGCAAATACTCACTGATCCCACTGTCTTTCTCACCTGTCCCATGTCCTGTGTGCCACTGGACAAAATCCCATTGCCATCTGCTGCAACTACTTCCACCAAGGTCCCCTCCTACAAATGTCCCTGCAACACATCAGCATCTGCTGTACTTTTGCTTGCATCAGTGGGGGAACTCAAGCCTTACCACATGCAAACAAACTCCAAACAAACTCCATTCTCACTCAACACTTTCCTTTGGGTTATTGGTTCCAGTTCTTTTGTCTGTGTAGATGGCCTTAATAACAGGGGAAAAGCATCTTAAAAGTGTTGTTATCTTTCCAGAAATGAAGGAAGGAAACCCAAACCCAACAAAGTTTCTAAAACCGTGGTCTTTAGAGAGGAACCTAACCCTGTGTGCAGTTTCTTCTCACTGGAAAACATGGGCATGAGGGTGTAATGCACAGAGTCTCTTCTGCTTCTTGTGCAGTGCTGCTGAAACACTCAGTGACCGTGTTTCTCTCCTAGCCCAAGCAACATTCTGCACGTCACCAAGCCAGAGCCTGGTGATGTGGAGAGCCTGCCAAAACCTCCTGTTTGTTTCCTGGCACTTTCTGGCATGGGCCTACCATTAATGCATTGACTTGAGCAGCCAAATGACTAGAGGGTGTCCATAGGGATGGAACCTCTCCTTCTTCTGACCTAGACAATTTTTCTTTGGCTGCAAAAATGGGAAGCTGAAATTTTCAGACTGCTGAGAGACAGAGCTGCAAGTGGCTCCTGTGTGCCCAAGCAGGCATTTTCATCCCAATACATTTGTGCAGGCATCTTAATGTGTCTGTGTTGAAGAGGAGATTGTAAATGTTTGTTTCCCTACCTGGGTATTAACTGATGGATTTCCTTTCTTTTCTTCCAATTCCCATTGTTTTCAAGAACAGCACAAAAAGCTTGATGAGTTTTGTTCTAGGGCACGTGCGCTTAAAGGACCAACAAGCACTGCAGAGATGCCTTTCATGCACAAACCCTTGAAATTAGTTAGTATAGCAAAGTCCCTCTTCCAAAAACCATCTCAAGCTGGCATGAATCCTCAGAGAAGCAAATGTCCTTTTGCTGATGTAGTTCCCACTAACTAGGTCAGGCAATGAAATCAGCTGCCAAGGCAAGATCTGCAGGATGGTGGAAAAGCTGTGGCTGCATCGGGGTTTGGGTTTTTGGTTGGTAAAGGAAAGTCATCTCTGGGTCTGTGCCAGGGCAGAAACTGCCACTGAAGAACAGAGGTTAAACAAAGGGATCTGGGAGAGCCTTAGAGATGTGAAAGCAGGAGGTGGAGCCTGGTGTCTCCTTTCTCTCCAGGCTACATACCTGATAGCCACAGTAGGGACTCCACAGCTGCGGCAGCCCAAGCTCCTCTCGGCTTTGCTGCGTGACTTCCTGAGCTGCTGCCTGCAGACAGACGAGGAGCAGCGCTGGTCTGCCAAGGAGCTCCTGCAGGTAAAATGTGAAGGGGCTGCAGGTGAAACAGGCTCTGAGGGATGGGCTCCTCCTCCACTCAAGCCCAAGGCAGCCGATGAGCCCCCTTCCTCCTCACCTCCACTCTTGCTGCTCTTCAAATGAAAATGGTGAGGAATCCTAGACTGGGCTGGGCTGGCAGGGCCCTGTAAATGTCCTCTGGTGCAAGTGTCCTGCAATGAGCAGGGACATCTTTAAAGAGATCAGGTTGCTCAGAGCCCGTTGCCACCGGAGCCGGAATGGTTGCAGGGATGGGGCACCTACAAGCTCTTGGGGCAAGCTGTGTCAGGGTGGCACCATGCTCCGAGTACACAAGTTCTTCCTTAGACCTACTCTGATTAGATGCCCTTAGTGTTTAAAAAGATTTGTCCATATCCTATTGTAACTGGCCCTGTTAAAAAAGATGTCCCCCACTTTCTTCAAAGCCACTCTGAAGTCTTGAAAAGTGGCAATAAAGTCTCCCCGGGGCCTGTCCTTCACAAAACTGAATAACTCCAGCTCCCTCTGCATTTCCTGTGAGGAGAGGTGCTCTGTCCTCTGACTGTGTCTGTTGCCCTCTTTTGTGATTTTGTGGAGTGTTCAGCTTTATCTAATGGCAAAAGAATTGAAGTAGAGCAATGCAGGGTACAGAGACATGAAATGGTGGTGGAGGAACCCAAGGAAGCCAGTCCCAGCCTAGGGGTCAGAGATTTGGCTGTGGGCAGGAGGGGCTGTGGGGGGCTAACTGTGAGCCTCTGAGGGGCCCTGGTTGGTGCCCCCCAGCCCACCCTCAGAGGTTTCTGCCATGCAAACAGGGACAGCTGGGAGGGACTTGTCCCAGCCCCATCTGCTGCCTGGCGTGCTCAAGCAGACGGGAACTGTGCCAGGGTTACTGGCAGGTTGTGTGGCAGAGAGGGAACTGCAGGGCCCAGTGCCACTGGGCTGGCCCTGCTGGGAAGGAAGGTGCCATCCAGCACACGAGGGGCAGGGCATGGAAAGGCAGACACTGCTTTCTGTCCCTGTGAGAATCAGCACAGTGCCTGTCTTTCAAAGACAGGGACCTATGTGAGTCATTGGAGTTTTCTGAAAGGAAGAAAACCCCGGGACAGAAAGCGCCATTTCTAGAGCGCTGGCAGGGCAAAAATCCCAGCATGATGAAGACATCAGAATAAACAGATGAGTGGGATTCTGGGCCAGGTTTGCCTGTGATGGCAAGGTCTTGCACATTGGGGATGGCTGGGGAGCAGATGGTCCCATTGCTCCTCTTTCTGGGTCTTTCCAGGAACTTGATGTATCCTGATTGAGTCCCTGAAGCAATGAGCTTGGAAAGTAATGGTTCACTGTTCTTTGTTTTTGTTTTTTTTTTCCCGCTGGACAGCATCCATTTGTAACTTCAGCCAAGCCACCATTCATCCTGGCACAAGTCATCAACTCAGTGAAGAAGACGAATAACCCTAACCCTAAACTCTAAACCTAAAACCTAACCCTAACCTTAAATGCTAACCCAAACCCTAACCCTATCCCTATCTCTATCCCTTACCCTTTCCCTTACCCTTTCCCTATCCCCAAACCTAAGCCTAAGCCAAAGCCTAAACCTAAACCCAAACCTGATCCTAAGTCTAAGCCTAAGCCTAAGCCTAAGCCTAAAGCAAAGACTAAGCCTAAGCCTAACCCTAGGAGACGAGAACATAGCAATCATGTCAAGATGTTATCTCTGTTACCAATTTAGAGTAGGATTGTAGATTAGGGTTGCTAAAGAGACTTGTAGCATAGAATTATAGATTAGAGTTGTAATTAATAAAGTTTCTGAAACATCAACTCACTTGGAAGATTCTCCTCCTTCTGACCCCTTCAGAAAATTCAACATTTTTTTCTGAATTACCAATTGTTTTTTATTGGTACTAAGTCACACATATGGCTCTTTTTGTATGGTTTCATAAGTGAGCAGGGCTCTTCTTCATTCATCCTCTCCAGACCGAACTGCCTTCGGAATATGACCCACTGGCTGGTTATGGCACAGCTGTGGTATTTCTAGTTGAGGCAGAAAGGGCAATGGCATTTGAAGGCAAAACCAAAAGAAAGATTGAGGCAGCCTAAACATCGTGTGCAGATGCAGGCCTTCAGCTGTGACTGGAGAGCAATGGGGTTCCTGCCACTTGGATTTGTATCCCTAAATGCAATAATCTCTTTGGCTGGAGGAGAGCCTTGCTCAAGTGAGAAAGCAGAAAGATCAGAGAGGGTGCTCGGGAAGGTCTCCTGTGGCGCAGAGCTGTCAGCGCCTGTGAGGTGAGAGCGGGCCCGGCCTTGCCCGGGCTGGAGCCCCAGCAGAGCCCCGGCAGAGGCCGGAGCAGCCTGAGCCCCGGCAGAGGCAGGCTGGAAGGAGGCCCTTGGAGCTGCAAGAGGCAGCAGCCGGGCCCTGGGTGCCTCTTGCTGGGAGCGGGCGAATCCTCCGCTCTCAGAGCCCAGGTGGCAGCTGGCTGCTGCCGAGGGGAAGCGCAGCCGTGCTGGGCACAGCCCGGCCTGGGGGCCATGGCCGTCTGGAGTGTGCCCAGGAGCAGAGAAAGGCCAAGGGCAGCCGCGGGCCGCTGGGCTGCCTGAGGATTCCTCCTCTTCTGCCGGCTGCCCTGCGACTCCTGGCAAAGGCCAGCAGTGTGTGCAGCACTCTGGGCACCGGGGCAGGGAGCCGGGCTGCTCGGCAGGCTGGAGCACAGGGCAGCTCCTTCAGGCCCGGCACTTGTGCCAGGCAAGCGAGGCCAGCGTGAGGCAGGGACAGCTTGGCAGGGCCCATCTGCAGGAGCCAGCGCCTCACGCAGCTCTGGGAGGAAGCGCCTGCAACCCTGCAGTTCTGCACTGAGCCAGAGCAAAGGTGTGAGATGCAGAGTGTTTGGCAGAAATATTCAGGCCCAGCAGGCCAGCCTGCTTTGTGCTCTGTGGTGCACAGCAAGCGCTGTGCAATGCAGCTCTGAGCTGCTGGGAGAGAGGCAGTCAGGGATGTGCCTGAGGTGAGTCAAGGGCTTAGCTGAAAATGTAATGAGGAAAATTGAAAAGTGCAGATGGGTCGAGGGCCCAGCTGGGAAGAGAATTGGGATAGTAGAAGATTGCATATTTTAGTTAAGATTTTAAAATGAGGTAAGAAGCTAAGTTAGTAATACAGGTAGCAGAAATCATGTGCCTTAGTTAAAGAGTACCAAATATATTAGGAACATAAAGCTAGGAGTGACAGGGATGGAGGAAGCAATTGTGAAGAAGCTGAGACCATAGAAAGACCTTGCCTTAAGAATAATTGAACAGTTAGGAGAGGCTTGGACCATGAGCAGCAGGTCAAAAGGTCTTGCCAACTGGCCATGGGAGGAGAGTTCACCATGAGGAAGACTGCTTTCTTCCTCCCATACAACCACTCCCTCATTTCAAAATCCCACCAATCCACTTAAGGGAATACAATTGCGCAGCTGTAATAGATATTCAGCTGATAAAAATGCGAAGCAGGCAGGTAATAATTATGTATTTTGGGTCCTTAGAAACCTAATGTAAATCCTTTTCTGTAGAAATAGAGAGCAGGAGTCTGCAACTCCTTGCACATGTCTCTGGAAACTAGTTCACATGTGACCAGGGCTGCAATAAATACCCTTCTTTTCTACTATAATTAGTTGAAGGGTCATCTGTCCGTGCTTCAAGGGTTATGCTGGAGTAGTGAACTGATTTGGATGGGAGCAGAAGAGTTTCAGCAGGCAATTTTTGGAAGAGATGGAAGGCTCTTTTGACTGGGAAAGAGGGTAAAGCCATTTGGAATGGAGAAATGATCCCAAAGTCCATCCAATTGTATCTTTGTGTCTGAATTGAAATCAGAATGATTATAGATAGCTTCATGTAATTTGTCTACAAATTTATCAAAGTCTTCATTCTTTCTTTGACAAATCTGTGTAAAAGACATAGTGTGTAACTTATCTGGAAGTGCAAGAAATGCATTACATGCTAGTTGTTGGCTCATCTGTAAGACTTGATCAATGCTCCTAGCCTGGGCAGTGGCAGTAGCCCCGGGCCCTTTGCCAAGTAACTGTTGTGCTGTTAAACCATACAGAGGATCACCCTGCACTCTAGCTCTTGCAGCTTCTTGAGCACACTTTTCCTCCCAGCTTTTATGAAACATCACCTGCTGATAGGGTGGCATTCTAAGTCTTATTAGGGTATGCACATCAGCTGGAATTAATGCGTTAGATGGAAAAATATACTGCAGAAGTGACTGTGCAAGTTGGCATTTTCAACCAAATTGTGAAAATGCAGCTCTCATCTTTTCTAAAATCTTCCAATCAAAAGGTTCTCAAACTCTACTTGCAGCATTAGTTACTACAAGCAAAGCTTCTACATCATTGGAGAGAAGAGTCCCTTCTACAATAGCTTCTGCAATAACTTTTTTCTACTTTTGTTTCTCTTTGGTGGAGATAAAACTTGGCCTGCAATTCCTCAGAAAGGATTAGGAGGACCATGCTAATTTGGGAAATTGACACTGTTTGCCCCTAGCATTCAACAGATGCTTGACATCAGGCACAAATTCCAACGTCCAAAATGTAGTGAGCATCTATTAGGCTCAGACTGCAAGGATAATGTAGAATTGTGGAATTGGCCTTCGGTTATCCTGGCATCACTTTTTACACCAGGATTAGCTTCATCACAGGCCCTTACATCATTCAAACGATTGGCTTGTTGGACAGGAAAACAAATTAACATTACATCTGCAATCCGGAATGAGCTTACCACTGATGTAGGTAGCATACACCACGCTGTGTTACAGGATAGGACTGCTATAAATTTTTTGTTGCTAGCACAAGGAGATGAGCGTGAAGATTTTGAAGGGATGTGTTGCATGAATCTCTCTGACCACTCTGGATCTATTGACAAGAAATTGTCATTGCTTAAGGAGAATATGAAAAAGCTCACAGTGGTTGAGAATTCTTTTGATGAGTGGCTAAAGTCCTGGGGAATAACAGGCTGGCTCAAGGATTTAGTACCCTTTGGCATAATGATACTTTGTCTTCTTTTTTCAATTCTGCTTGTAGTGCCTTGCTGTGAAGAAAATAATTGAGCGTGCTTTTAAATCAGTCTGGCTTGTGCAAAAACAAAACCGGGGAACTGTTGAGAGTTTTTTGCAGATTGAGGAGTTCTTGCTAGACAAGGGCCATATTCAGCCGATGCACAATCCAACCTGCTTGTACTAATGGACAATGGACACATTCACAAACAATGGATAATGGACATATTCAGAAATGGGGTTGGTATATCCTTGAGAAAAATACAAGAAGAGTCATCAGGACTCAGCAAGTTTGACAGCAAGCTTGGGAAAGAAGGAAAAAATTGAACCATGAGTGGGCCAGAAGAGGACAGCAAGACGCGTGAAAAATTAGGTGATCCAATCAGCATTCTATTTTAGATGTGTAAACAGCTAGGATTATAATCATGTATTAGCTAGAGACACGTGGACAGTAGAGATTTATTATAAATATAGTCTTTTTAGGGATAATAAATTTGGCTTCACTGGATCATATTTGTTATGGTCTGATATCCCTGAACCTCCGCACCCCGCACAAGGGCAGCTGGGGAGGCCCAGCCCGGGCAGCAGCAGAAAGGAATTTCCCTGGCAGGGCAGGGCTGTGGTGCAGCACGTCCCCAGCAGGAGCCTGGAGCAGCCCAAGGCTCTGTGTGGGCAGGCAGGGGCAGGCAGGAGGCAGAGCTGTCAGCAAAGGAAGGGCCCAGCCAGGTGGGGCAGCCGGGGGATGCCGACAGCCTGCAGGGACAGAGGCGCAGGGCAGGGACACCGTGGGACAGCCGGGGCTGCACAGGGCACAGGGATGGGCAGCAGCTGCGAGACAGCCCTGCCAGAGCCAACATGGGCAGCACTTTGGCCATGGCTGCTGGGCCTGGGCCTGAGGCCACGATGGGACAAGTGACCCTTGCAGGCCTGGGGCCTCATTGCCTCCTCGTCCCTGCTCAGATGCCTGGCAGGGGCCGACATGACAAAACTAAGCTCACAGATGTTGCAAAAGCAGGGGAAAAAGTCAAGGAGGAAGACAAAACTTAGGAGGCAAGATATGAGGGACATGGCATGGACACTTCAGAAAACAACCAAAAAAAGAAAAAAATCTTTCCCATAGTCAAAGCCATCAAAATGCAGGCAGGCCATACGCCAGCAAGTGCAGGCACATTCAGCAAAGCTTGCCAAAATTGATCCCCACTGAAGGCCAAAACAGAAAAGAAGGACCTACAAACACGCTGGAATGGAGACACCATCAAAAGAAATTGCAATTGGAGGAGAGAAAAAGAAAATTTGGGAAATTTAGTGACTCTAAGAAAATGGCCCGGGATTATATCAGGTGCATTGCAAAGGACCAAAACATGCCAAAACAAAGCTCACAGAGGTCGCAAAAGCAGGGGAAAAGGTCAAGTAGGAAGACATAACTTGGAGGGGAATATATGAGGGACATGGCATGAATAATTAAAACAAAACAAAACCAAAAAAAATCGTTCCCAAAGTCAAAGCATCCAAAATGCAGGCAAGCCATACGTCAGCAAGTGCAGGCACATGCAGCAAAGCTTGCCAAAATTGATCCTCACTGAAGGCCAAAACAGAAAAGAACGACTTACAAACACACTGGAATGGAGACACCATGAAAGGAATTGCAAGTGGAGGAGAAAAAAAGAAAATTTGGGAAATTTAGTGACTCTAACAAAATGGCCAGGGATTATGTCAGGTGCATTGCAAAGGACCAAAAAGATGCCAAAACTAAGCTCACAGATGTTGCAAAAGCAGGGGAACAAGTCAAGGAGGAAGACCCAACTTAGGGGGCAAGATATGAGGGACATGGCACGGACAATTCAGAAAACAACCAAAAAAAAGAAAAAAATCTTTCCCAAAGTCAAAGCCATCAAATGGAATGGCATGCCATCAAGGGCAGGGACATGCACCAAAGATTCCTCTATTGGTTCCCATTGAAATCGCAAGATTCCTTTTCCATTCCCGTAAGGAAATTTCATTTCCTTTCGGGAAGGGAAACGGAATCTTGCGAATCCCAAAAGAAAGGCTAACAAACACTCCGGAAAGGAGATAGGTTCAAATGAAATGCAATTGCAAAAAGCAGAAACACGGGAATTTTAGTGTCTTCAAAAAAATAGGCTGTGAGGAAATCAGCTGCATTGCAAAGGACCAAAACATGCCAAAACTAAGCTCACAGATGTTGCAAAAGCAGGGGAACAAGTCAAGGAGGAAGACACAACTTAGGGGGCAAGATATGAGGGACATGGCATGGACACTTCAGAAAGCAACCAAAAAAAGAAAAAAAATCTTTCCCACAGTCAAAGCCATCAAATGGCATAGCATGCCATCAAGGGCAGGGATATGCACCAAAGATTCCTCTATTGGTCCCCATTGAAATTGCAAGATTCCTTTTCGATTTTGCCAGTAGGAAACCACAGTTTTCTTCAAGAAGAAGTTTGGAACTCACTGAGCCACAGATAACAGCATTCTAGAAATCTGCAGAACAGGTTTAGAAAGACTGAATATTTTGGCTAAAGACCCCTGAAATATTTCTAGAAAGTCTGAAGTTAATGGAAAATGGATGTTGGTATCCTTCAGTGATGAACATTAGCCAACACTCTGGCTTTGTGTTGTGCACCTGAGGCCAAACAAAAGTATTGGACTGGCTGATCTGAGCTCTTTTGATCTCAGTAAAGAATCCTTCAAGCCACAGGAAAAAGGTGGCAATGCTCCTTTTTGCTGGCCAACCCAAGGTTTCCCAGTACAGCCATTTGCCCAGGCAGCCCAGAGCAGTGGTCACAGTGCCAAGGCTGACAGAGCTCAAGGAGAGTTTGGACAATGCTCTCAAGCACATGGAGTGACTCTTGGGGTCACTGCACATGGCCAGGAGATGGACTCGATGACCCTGATGGGCCCTTCCAACTCAGCATATTCCATGATTCTATGACCCTTATTCACACCGTGAGGTAACTTCATGTTCCCTTTAGTTTCCACTCTTGCGTGGTTTCACCTTTACAGCCAGACACAAAACGGTTTTCCTGTTTTGGGAGGTGAAATGAAGATCATTACTTGTGTCCTTGTGGCAGTCCTGAGCAAGCTTCCCTGCCACGTGTGGCAGCCTCTCAGCCCTGGGGGTGCCTGCGAGCTGGGTGACTCCAATTCTCTCCACCAGGGACAGGAGGAGTTGGGCCGCACACTCGCGCACCGGGGCGGGGCGGCTGCTGGGGAGGAGAGAGCAAACCCTGGGCACAGGGACAAGGAGCAGCGGCAGCGCCGGCCTTGGCCAGAGCTGCTCCCTGCCCTTGCTGGGGGAAGGAGCCTGGGCTCTCCCTGCACCTTCAGACACCTGCACAAGGCTCTGTCCTCAGCTAAACACAAAGGTAGCATTGCACACTAGGCCTGCCTGCACGGAAGAGGGAGGAATTCAGTCTCCCTGCACTGTCTGATACTCAGTTTCTTTCACAGTATTTACTCGGAGAAAGATTAAAGAAATAGATGACATATGAATAATTTAGCAATTAAGGACAATTGAAGCTGACCGATCAGAGGGCACCCAGTACACAGAGCTACAGCAGGACTGAGGCTCTTTCCACCCATTTATCCCCAAATCTGCAGACCTTTGGAAAATAACAAATTAAGGAAAACACGTGGTGGGCTGTGAAGTTGCAGAATATCCAGCAATGCAGCCTGTTTCTTCTGTGGGGCTTGGCAATGGATCCATCTGAATGTTTTACCCTATTGCAAAGCTGAGGAAAGGGTGGCAGGCAGTTTAGCCAGGCTGTCCTGTTCTAGAGAGTGTCTCTTGGGAACTATCAGGCCCAGCACCAACATTCAAGGCAGCATTTGCTTCAACTGTGCCATGGCTGTCAGCCTGTGGAGGTGCCTGTAAAGTGATTCATCTTCTCAAGGCTAACATGAAACATCAGTTTGCATAGAAAGTAGAGTTCTAAGGCCAGGACAGTCATACAAGGCTCCTTTGGCAGGAGCTGCACCTGCTGTGCAGGCTGTGCCACACCCAGCAGATTGTCCCCCATGTGCTCCATGCCCCAGCAAGGACCCTCCTCATTTCCCAAGTTAGTGGCATCATGAGGAGACATGGTTTTCCCAGGGCCTCTGTGGTTAGCACTGTGAAATACCAAACACTGCTCACAGCTGCAATTGCAATTGCCCCTCTGCCCACAAAAGCACAAGGCTCTATCCTTGGCCTTTGCAGGCACTTTCCCTTCCCCATCAGTCACCACATCTAGGAAAATATGACAGACTGGGAGAAGTCCAGGAAGCAGCAGGAAGCTGAGTCAGAGGAGCTTTAGTTTGGATATCAGGAAAAAGGTTTTTTCATACAGAGGGTGGTTAGGCACTGGAACAGGCTCCCCAGGGCAGTGGTCACAGCACCAAGCCTGACAGGGCTGAAGGAGCATTTGGACAGCAATCTCAGGCACTTGGTGTGACCCTTGGGCTGTTCTGGGCAAGGCCAGGAGCTGGACTCCATGGTCCTGATGGGCCCCTTCCAGCTCCCCATATTCTACACTTCTGTGATTCTGAGAACTGATGGGCTGCAGGAGGGCAGAAATAGGTGACGAGAGGACAGAAGTGAGGTTGGTTGGAGAATCAAGTCACTGAGTTCATAGAAGATGCAGGATACAGGACCCTTCCCTCCAACCATTCCCATTCTCTGTCTCATCCCTTCTCCCTGCCACACACACAAAGGTGAAGAATATCACTAAAAGAAGAAGAACCTACTTGACTCCCATGTCCATGAGAGCAGTCATTGCTCGTGCAGGAGTCACATTCTCCACCAGGATCCCCAGGGTCTGACTGATTGCTTTCTGAACAAATTCTGGGGAGATGGACACCATCTGGAGAAGGACCCGAGCACCCTCATCCACCTCAGAGTCCATGTCCTTCTTCAAGGTCACAGAGAGCTCTCCCAGAGTGACAATGGCAGAGCAGGACACCTTGGAACGGAGGTTGGTCACCTGGGGAAGCCATGAGGGGAAGCATAAGAATCACCTTGGAAAGAAAACCAGTTGCCTTCAGGAGAAGTCCCAGGAAATGACAACACATCCCACTGTGTCCAGGGGAACATACAAGTACAGGAAGAGCTGGAGAGCACAAGCACAGAAAGGCACTTACTCTGGCACCAATTTCTGGCCTCAGACCTGCTCACTGTGGGCCTAAAATAAAAATTCCACTCAGTGTTCTACTTAACACTTCTAAAATGTCCACAGCTTTCGTTTTAGGCCCTTTTACTAGAAAATTAAAGCAAGGGCTGCATTCAAATCATCAAGGCACAAGTCATAAAGATAAAAGAGTCAGGTGCTCCTGTTCCAAAAAGCAACACCAGCAGTTGAAGCACTCAGCCAGGAAACAGAAAACACAGGCTCAGGTCTACAGAATAATTTGCAGTGTTGAATTACAGCTTGGGCAGAGACTGGGACTCTGGGAAATAACATCAGTAGCGTCTCAGTTTCTGCATTTGCACTCAAAGATGAGTGTCAGATACCCGACCTGGCAGTAAATACAGCTGCATGTGCCCACAGATCCTACAGATAGCTGACAGAAATTAGAAATCTCAGGTCTAAAACCAGAAATGAAGGCAGACCCTGAGCACACATGGAGATGAACAAGTGTTGCCCAATTTATAGATGACACAAAACTCGGATAAGTTTTGTGGGTGCTTTATTAAGGGCCCGGGGAACTGAGGGACTCACGTCCCAAAATCCGAGCCCTCAAATTCACGTGTGGGTGCTTCCCTCTTATACATGCGATTCATAACAAAGTCTCCAAGAAACAGTTTCCCCGTTCCCCTTGCCTGGTCACAGACCCCTTGTGATACATTCCTTGATTCACAAACAAGATCATTAATCCTCTGCTTATCTTATTCTAAGAGCATTGTATGCTGCCTCCAGACACGTTAGCATTCTTACTTTCCTGCACTAGTTTAATTATTTATTAAATCCCTAAGACTACCTGCTAGGTTACACACACAAAACTCAACACACTTTTCAACGGCTACAAAACTACTTTTTAACAAACCAGTTCACACACAACTCACTTTAATTAAATATTTTGCTAAATTTCATTTCTTTTCCAACATTTCCCCCCTTTTGAGCATCCTTCAGTCCTGCTGCAAGGATGCTCAATCAACAGTAACATCTTCATAACGAGGTGGGGAGTGTTCCTCATTCTGCCGCCCGCGGGTCATCGCCTTCAGCAACCGGAAAGATCGCCTCTTTTCCTTTTCGATCACACCTAAGAGGCATCTATATACAATCCATATAGTCACTAGAAATACTAAAAACATTAGTACATATTGTATAGCAGACATAATCCAGCCAGACAGGTGAAGCCCCAAAGAATCAAATACTGCTCCTATCCAATTATGCTGTGCTTCCTTTTCAATTTCCTTGGTTTTTGTTTCCAGTTCTGCCAGTTGAGAAATATCTTTCTCAACTTCAAGTGTAACATTTGGAATGTGTACACAGCAATGATCTATTCTCCTACTCAGGTAACCACAAACTCCATGCTCTTTTAACAGTAGCAAACCCAATGCCATTCTGTTTTGTAGGGTCATTCTTGATGTAGCTTGCAATTGCAAATTTAGATCTTTAAATCCCTTCTTAGTAGCTGCTGCCAACCTTTCTGTCTGTCCTAACAAATTGTTGAGCATTTCCCTGTTTCGATATGTCGCTACCGGAGGGAATAATGACTCCAATATCCATCCAAATTGCACTCCTGAGCCAGGTTCATGCCACTGCTCCTCTAGGGATTCTTCCCTCTTTCTGAGTCCTTTCCTTTGGATCAATCTATTCTGTTTCCAGTATGGACACAATGTGGGAACCCCTAGGGTGATTTGTGTTACTGATCCATCTAGAGGTAAATGTGTGGTCCACTGTCTGTGTCCCAACACCCAGACTAAATTTCCAGGGCTATGCACAGTAGTAGATCTGCAATCTATAGGTCCATCCATGGATTCTCTGCTAACCGTGTGATCATACCCCCTACACTCGCATCCCCACTTTAATGCCATTTTCACCGGTACCAATCCAATTCGGTCTTCCGGTGTATCACATGTAAAAACCTCAGTACAATTCCAATCCTCTTTCTGCGGTCTGAACTCTGGGGAAGATGTAGACGTGAGAAGGGCCCTATAATGTGACTGATTCTTTACTCCTGACCATTGGATGCACCATTGTACTTCCCCAAGGTAATTATAGTGTTCCAAAACACTAGGTCCCCATAATGTCTTCCAACTATTCCAGGTGTCAAAATTCTGTGTGACATTCTGACAACTCATCTCATTTCGTTGGGATTTCTTTCTTATTCGTACTGTATTGCATGGCTCATCTATTGGGGTTGCAATTAAACACCTCCTGGTATTTTGAATCCAACCATAATGATTGGAATTCTTTTCACATTCCTCTCTAGTCATAGCCCGAATGGTCATACACAAATCTCTCCATACATCTACTGGTTTGGGAACTGACTGGCAGGACCATGAAACATTCTTGAATGTTTCAGGCATTTTGGTTACTGGTATTATTCCCCAGGGAATTGGTTCACCTGCAGCCTGTGGTAATGGCAGGCAAGCTGTTATTTTAGTCACATTCTGCATGATCCCAAAATCTCTGATTAATCCTACCACTAAGTTTTCCTGCTCAGTATTGCATTCTATTGTATCATTAACCTCTCGTCTACTCCTTCTACCGTGTCTCTGTAAGGATAACATCATTCTGTCATGCCTCCACCATGCATTTCCTATTCTAGGATTAGTGACACTCGACCACCCACAACCTTTGCCTTCCTTCTCCCACCAACTGGTCCCGTCCTCTATTCTGTCCCAGGTCAGTTCCCTATTTTGCTTCTACCATTTGACCCAAAGGTTCCTTTGATATCTTGATCTTACTAGGAAGGAACAATTTATTCTGAGAGGTGGCCCATCTCACATGTCCACTGCCATTGATACTGGATTAACCTTTATGTTTTCAGCACGATCCCCTGTCCATGGCAAAACCCTCATACTCACTCTTTTGTAATCAAAACTATCCCGTATTTTGACCAAGCATGTATATTCTCCCGTATCGTTTGTGGTTACCTTGGTAAGATTCAGTACCGTGTTTCCTTGTTGTTTATCCTGATCCCAACCGACTCCTATCTTGCCTCGGCTTCTTTCAGCCCCCCGTTGCCATATTGCAATAACTTCACCGGCCTCAACTTTCTGGCTGTCAAAGATAACACAAGTTAATTGAACATCCATCCCTTCCATGACTGTAACCTTTGTTTCTTCAACCTGTACTAGAGTAGACCCTTGAACGGGTAATAGTCTCATGATCACTAGCAGTAATATAATTAAGAAGGCGGCTTTGCGCGGAAGATCATCCGGGTTGGAGACACTATCTGGGTTTCCCACTGGAACGGTGCCTTCTTTACCCTGGTGTAATGGATCCAAGCATCCATCCCCTGGACCTTCACCGCCGTGTAGGTCGTCATCATCACCTGGTGGGGTCCGCTCCATGATTCCCGTAGCGGATCCGTGATCCACTTCTTGACGTACACCTGGTCCCCAGGCTGGATGTCGTGGACAGAATTCTCCAGCGTGAGCAGTCTATTTCACTGTAACGTATTTCTTAAAGAATTCTATTAAGTGACATAACATACTCTGCAATCGCCTGGTCCCCACTCACATGTACCTCCTCTTTTAATACAGTTGCATGATATGGTTTGCCATATAATATCTCATATGGACTTACGCCTACCTTTTCCCTTGGTTTAATTCGAATCCTGAGTAGGGCCAAAGGCAAAGCTTGAGGCCAGTGCAGTTTAGCTTCCTGGCAAATCTTTTTGATTTGTCCTTTCAGGGTTTGATTCATCCTTTCCACCTGCCCACTAGACTGAGGTCTCCAGGGGGTATGCAAAGTCCAGGTTATATCTAACATTCGTGCTAATTCCTGCACTACCCCGGCTATAAAATGCGGACCCCTATCTGATGACAATCCTAAAGGTACTCCAAATCTTGGTATTATTTCTTTTAACAAGGTTTTTACCACCTCCTTAGCCTGATTAGTTCTACATGGAAAAGCTTCCGGCCACCCTGAGAATGTACATACGTACACTAACAAGTATCTGTATCCCTGTGCCCTAGGCAATTCAGAAAAATCAATTTGCCAGTAATCTCCTGGTTGTGGCCCGACTTGCAACTTTCCCATTTGTATTTGTCTCCTAACTACTGGATTATTTTTCAAACATACCGGGCACATTGCATTAACTCTTTTTGCCATTGTTAACATCTGATTAGAGATTATCTCATTCTTCAAAAATTTTACCAATACCTCTGCCCCCCAATGACATTTATTATGTTCTGATTCCAAAATAAATTTCATTATGCGGGTAGGTACCACTATTTGTCCCATTGGTGTAACGTACCACCCAAGTTGATTCTTCTGTGCCCCTAGCAAGTTTATTAGTTTTCCATCTTCTATTGAATATTTGGGCTCCTGATTCAGGTATGGGGTAGCCGGATTTGTTCTTACCGGTACCAATGCCATTTGAGTCCATACTTCCCGTGTCACTTGCGTGCTGTAACATCAGCAAATCGATTTCCTCTGTAAACGTCTCCTTCCGCAGTCTGATGTCCTCTAACATGCATTATTGCAACTACTTTGGGACTGTGTATAGCATCCAGTAGCTGTAGCACTTCTTCCCGGTGCTTGATGTTGGTTCCCTGTGAATTCAAAAGCCCCCTTTCCTTCCATAATGCCCCATGTACATGAACCACACCAAAGGCATATTTAGAATCTGTCCAGATATTAACCCTTTTGTCCTTGCTCAAATACAGGGCTCTGGTGAGTCCAATTACCTCTGCCTTCTGGGCCGAAGTTCCAGGCAACAAAGCCCTTGCCTCTATTACCTGATCCAATGTTACCACTGCATACCCGGCATAGCGAGTCCCATTCTCGACAAAACTGGATCCATCAGTGTATAGTTCCCATTCAGGTTCTTCCAATGGTTCATCCTTTAGGTCGGGTCTGCGAATCCAGTTGTTTAGAGAAGTATCCCACTGGCCTCTTCCAGGATCCCACCTTCTGGGTGAGGACCCCCAATGCCAGTTTTTGCCTCTCATTCACGTACAACTGGAATTCCTTGGTCAGGTCAGGGAGTCCTAGGGCTGGGGCCTCCTTTAGTGCCTGCTTCAATTCCTGGAAGGCCTTCTTTTGCTGTGTCGTCCACTCCAACCGATGCTGCTTCAAGGCCTCATATAGTGGCTTGGCTAGGAGACCGAAATTCATGATCCACAGTCGACACCATCCCACCATTCCTAGACAAGATCTCAATTCCTGATGGTTACGAGGCAAAGGAATAGCACATATTGCCTCTATTCGGTTTACTCCCAAATGTCTCTGCCCTTGTGTGATCTCACAACCGAGGTAAATAACGCTATTTTTGACCAATTGAGCTTTTTCCTTAGAAACCTGATACCCTGCTTGGCCAAGCATGTTGAGTAATTTAATTGTTAATTCCACGCACATTTCCCTTTCCTCAGTAGCCAGAAAAATGTCGTCCACGTACTGCAGGACTACATACAAGGATGGGGATATTGTTACCTGGGTTATCTTCCATTCCTCCAGCTCCTTGGCCAGTTGGTTTCCAAAAATAGTAGGGGAGCATTTAAATCCCTGTGGGAGTCTCGTCCACATAAGCTGCTTCTTTCTCCCAAAATCAGGACTCTCCCACTCAAAGGCAAAATATTTCCTACTCTCTACTGCCAGTGGGATGCAGAAGAAGGCATCTTTAAGGTCAATCACTGAGAACCATTTAAACTCCTCCGATACAGATGTTAACAAGGTATAAGGACTAGCAACAACTGGATGTATGTCTTTCACTATTTCATTAATAGCCCTTAAGTCCTGTACCAAACGGTACTTACCATTAGGTTTCTTTACTGGAAAAATTGGAGTATTATACTCCGATTCACATTCCTGTAATATTCCTTGAGCCAAAAATTGTTTAATTAACGGGGCTACTCCCCTCCTTGCCTCAAGCTTCAAGGGGTATTGCTTTATCCTCACTGGTCGGGCCCCTTCCTTTAGCTCCACCTTTACTGGCTGCGCAGCTTTAGATTTTCCGGGGACCCCTGACTCCCATACCCAGGGTACTACAGCCTGCTCAATTTCTTCTGGAATAGGAGAGGCATCCACTTCCTTGATTACAAAAATGCCTGCTATTTGTTCCTCAGGTATTTCCAATTTCACCCTTCCCCCCTCAAATATTATTTTCGCATTAAGTCGGGACAACAGGTCTCTGCCAAGAAGGGGTGTGGGGCAGTTTGGCATATACAAAAATTGGTGATCTAATTCCTTCCCCCCAAACCTAAGATTTAAAGGTTGTAAAAATGGTTGTTCCTCTAGCTTCCCTGTTGCCCCCACCACCTGTACCGTTGTGTCACTCAAAGGTCCCAATTGTCTATTGAGTACAGAATAAGTAGCTCCAGTGTCTACCATAAATTCTTGATCCTTTCCATCTATTTCTAAAACTACCCTTAAATCCTTTTCTAGTCAGCTTTGATTCTGATAGTTTCCCAAAACTAGTGCTTGAGCGACTTCTGCTGGTCCTCCTGTGAATCCTCCCACAGGAGCATTCCCCATTGGACCTGTCCTTAATCCCATGTTTCCCATGCCCATACCTCCTCTAACCGGGCATTCATTTTTCCAGTGTCCCAATTGTCGTCAAAACGCACACTGGTTTGGATCCAACCTCCCGATGTTAGGTGCAAACCCAAATCCTCCCCGACCTCTTGGCAACCCCCCTCTGTCCACGATTAGTTCCTCCCCGACCTCGACCCCTAATGGGTCTTCCTCCTGCCCCTGTCTGTTGCATTACAGCCAGAATACTAGCTTGTTGTCTTTTTGCAGTTTCTTTTTCCCTGTTGTTGTATACCTTCCACGCTACCTCCAGCATTTTATCCAAACTTCTAGTATCCTCTCCTTCCAGCTTTAGTAACTTTTTCCTAATATCCTCTTGTGATTGCCCCATAAACAACAAGGCCAATTGAAGTTTTCCTGATTGATCCTCTACATCTAAATTAGTAAACTTCCGAGCCATGTCTTTTAATCGTTCTAAAAAGGCAGACGGAGACTCATTCTTGTCCTGCTTGACCGAATACAACTTAGACCAGTTCATAGTCTTAGGTATTCCTGTCCTAATTCCTTCCACCAACAATTCCTGATATCGTTTTACAGCCCTTATTCCTCCCGTAGAGTTTGGGTCCCACTTAGGTTCCTCACTTGGTACCAATTCATCAACTGTCTCATTTAGTTGTCTCAACCGAATCTCCTCACGAGCCTTTTCTCTAGTGGCTCTAATAACCATTTCCTTTTCCGTGGAATCCATTATAGTATCTAATAATACCTGTAAATCATTCCAGTCCGGATTCTGAGTCTTTATTACCATTTTAACCACCCTTGCCACCCTTTCAGGATCCTCCCGATAACTCCCCGCTGATTGCTTCCATATTACCAAATCCCCGGGGGAGAAAGGCACCTTTATAAGTATCCTTTCTCCCTGTGGTCCCACAGCTTCCCTTAACGGCGCAATTAACTGTGGCCCCTTCTGCCCCTTCCTTCCCTTGTGAGTCCGCCCTGCTAACGGAGTTCCTTTAACACTCTCATTCTTTTCTAAATCACCACCATCACTATCACTCTCACTAGATCCCGTTTTTATAGCTATATCCGCAGAGGGAGCAGGGGGCACATTAGGAGCAACCGGAACCCTCGGAGGTGCTATACAATAAGACAAATCTTCCTTGACTGAAGGATACAAATTACGCTCCTTTCTTTCTTTACATCCCACACACTCCCTTTCATCATTCACTTCTAAAACAAAAATACCGCATTCCTTTTGCCATTCCTCTTTCCGATATAAAACGAAAAACAAATCCAAATATGGTATTTCATCCCAATTCTCATTTCTCCTTAAAAATTGCATCAAAGATTCCATTATCCCCAATTCCAGTGTACCATTCACCGGCCATCCCACTTCCCCAATCTCATATTCAGGCCACCAATGATTACAATAATCTATCATTTTGCTTTTATCCAATTCTTGATAATACCCCTCACTTTTCCACCGTTTCAATATACAACCTAATGGTGTATTTCCAGGTATTTTACCATTGGCTTGCACTAAGGTTTTAAAAGTTTTAAAAGACATCATATGACAACCTTTAATTCCACTATTAATCCCAATAAACCAATATACCTTAAACCAATATACCTTCTCGCCGTCCTTCCCTAAAACAAACAGGAGGTGAGTTCCGGCCCTGCGTCCTTAGACGTCTTATGGCCGGAGCCTAGGCTTTTTTACCAACCACCAAATCCAAATCCAATTATCACCTTTTTCCAATATAAAGCACCTTCGGGCTTACCTTGGCAATTGTCCAACAGGCGGGGGGTGTCGGGTACGACCGATTACTCCCCGAGAAGTGCTCGGTGCCGGCTTGGAGTGGATCGGGACGCGAACCGCCCCAGCAGCCCTTGGAGTCCTGCCGCGGTCGCCAGAAAACTGTTGCCTGATTGATAGATGACACAAAACTCGGATAAGTTTTGTGGGTGCTTTATTAAGGGCCCGGGGAACTGGGGGACTCACGTCCCAAAATCCGAGCCCCCAAATTCACGTGTGGGTGCTTCCCTCTTATACATGCGGTTCATAACAAAGTCTCCAAGAAACAGTTTCCCCGTTCCCCTTGCCTGGTCACAGACCCCTTGTGATACATTCCTTGGTTCACAAACAAGATCATTAATCCTCTGCTTATCTTATTCTAAGAGCATTGTATGCTGCCTCCAGACACGTTAGCATTCTTACTTTCCCGCACTAGTTTAATTATTTATTAAATCCCTAAGACTACCTGCTAGGTTACACACACAAAACTCAACACACTTTTCAACGACTACAAAACTACTTTTAAACAAACCAGTTCACACACAACTCACTATAATTAAATATTTTGCTAAATTTCATTTCTTTTCCAACACAAGCACATACCTACTCTACACACCGTGTATGAAGTATAGGGGACAATTCAGAACAATGTTCTCACCTCGCTGGTAACTGCCAAGCAAACCTGACGGAGGCTTCAAAGCAGGACCTCTGAATGGGACCCAGCCAGGTGTTGGATGGTGAAGAGTCCCTTCTCGTTCAGCTCCCTGAAAGGCAGAAGATTGATTTTTCTCTCCCCCAAGGCAGCACCCTCTGAAATGAGCAGCACTGGGACAGGTCCTTGGAGGTGTCAGGGATGGGCAGGGGCCTTTGGAGCCTGCAGTTGCTCCTCAGCTTGGCCCCTCTCCTGCAGAGGCTGGTCCAGGCCAACACTTGGGTGGTGCTCTGGGGCCTGGAGCCAGGGATGAGGCACCACATCCAGCTGTGCAGCAAGCCCGACGGTACCTCCATGGACGGCGTCTGGGGGCCCTGGTCACAGGCTCTGGCTGCAGAGACCCCCCACTCCTCCGGTGAGCAGCCATCCCCTCTGCAGGGTGCTGGCAGCAACAGCAGGGAGGCACCCACGCCTGGGGCTGCTGGGGTGGGGGTCCTGTTGTAGCAAGGTGTAACTCCCAAGTTTTGGGGGGCCAAGGGGAAGCAGCCCCCTCCCTGTCCTGGCTCTCCCTGCCCAGGAGACATCGGGCTGTGCTGCAGAACCCCTTACCTGCGGCACGAGCGCTGCGAGTGGAGCTGGGACCCTGCAGAGCCCCACAGCTCCCACCAGCTCCTCTACCGGCCACCTCCGAGCGGGGCTGGCACAAGGTAAGGGGCATGGCAGGCAGGTGGCACCCATGCAGGCACATCCCAGAGACCACTGGTCCTGCTGTGTCCCAATATCCCACACTGGGCCCCTTGCCCATGCCCTGCTCTGTCCTGCCCTTCCACCACCAATCTCATACCCCCTCACCACATTGCACCTCCAACTACAAGCAGCAGTAGCTTTCCTGGGGAAGAGCAGGAGGAATGCTGGCTGTGGGTTTGCTTTGGTGAGACTGACTGGCTCCCCACTCCTCCCACAGGGAAGATGCATGGCAACAGTGCGAGGAGGTAAGCAGGGGGGCACAGGGCACCTATGCCTGCACTTTCCAGCCCAAGGCTGGCAGTGCCATCTCTGTCCTGGTGAATGTCACCAGGACCCACATGCTGCCCACACTCAGCTACTTCAAGGAGCCCTTTTGGCTGCACCAGGCTGGTGAGTCCCAGTGCCACCGCAGCCCCTGCTTGTCTCACGGGGGACACAGTGTCCCATGTCCCGTTTCACAGGAGCGACGAATGCCTACCCCCAACACCAGCAATGCTCACAGATGCCCCACAGCTTGTGCAGGCAACAGTGTCGCAGGGCCGGCTGAGCGTGCAGTGGCTGCCGCCCCTGGAGCTGCCTGCAGAGCAGCTGGACTACCAGGTCCGCTATGCCATGGAGAAAAGCCATGACTGGAAGGCAAGGCCTGCCCAGGGAAGCCCGAGCAGCGCTGCCCCCCTCCGCTGCTGACACACGGCAGGCGCGGGCTCGGGCCAAGCGGGACCCGCCCCTTGGTGCCAGCCCACAGCAGCCATGCCTCCGGCTCGGCTCTGCCCCGCAGGTCCTGCAGGTTCCGCGAGCAGCGAGGAAAGAGGTCCTGGGCCTGCAGCCAGGCTCCCGCTACCCCGCGCAGGTGCGGGCCCAACCCAGCGGGCCGTGGTACCGGGCAGCTGGAGCGCCGGGACCAAACCCGTTGTGGTTGATGCCGTGGCCGATGCGGGTAAGGGGCAGGGCTGGAGGCTGCGGCCGCAGGAGCCTCACGGCTGAGGGCAAGAGGCAGACAGTGCTGGAAATGGGGAGGGGGGCACGGGGCAGGGGGCTGCGAGGGGCTCAGAGATGGTGGCTCTGGGAAAGGCTACAGTTCCGGCATTCCTCCGCCGATGCAGGCTGGCTCAGCCCCAGTGTTACGGTGGTGCCGCTGCTCTTCTCAGCAGCGCTCCTGGGGCTGTGTTGCACCTTCCCCTCCCTCTACAGGTAAGGGCTGTGCCGGGGGCAGGCGGGGGGGTCCAGCACCAAGCCTGGGCAACTTGAATGGGGCATTAGGGCACCTCAAGTCTGAAGGTAAATTCGATGCCCCTTCCTGCGTACCCAGCAACATGAAGCCGAAACTCCGGCCGCCCATTCCTGAGCTGCACCGTGCTCTGGGCAGCTTCCTCCAGGAAACCAGCAAGCACGGCCAGGCCAGTGGGTGGGCAGGGCGACTCAGCTGCTCCCAGGGGCAGCTCGAAGGGCAGCCCCTACCCCGTCCACTCCATGTCGCCCCAGGCCATGCCTTCGAAAAGCAGCCGCCAGAGGAGACCGTCCTGCCCTGCCTGCTGGAGGTGCTGCCCGGCCCGCCGCCGGAGCACTCTGGGGGCCGCCTGTCCAGCACCGACATGGCCAACCAGTCCTACCTGCTCATGGGCGGCTGGGAGCCGCTGGGAGCCGCGGGCAGCCACGACCGCCCCCACCCCGCCATAAACTCCTGTTCCCCCCGAGCCCCCGCCTGGTCCCTCCTGCGCCACCGCGCCCCCGGCGCGGATCGCCCCGCCTTAGCAAGACCTGGTCCCGCCTCCGGTCCCGCCCCCTCACTTCACGCGCGGAGCGCTCCGCCCCGTCCCGCGGCTCAGCCAATCGCGTTGCGTCGCGCGGCCGTCGCCGGGCGGTGCGCGGCCGTTGGGTGTGAAGCGGCCCAGCGGGGCCCCGTCCGCCCGCCGTTTGAAATGCTGCGGGGCGGGCGAGCGGCGGCGGCGCCGCGGAGGTGAGCGTGCCACAGGGCCGGAGAGGCGGCCTGCAGGCGCAGTCCCGAGCGGGGAGGCTGTGGTGAGGCGGGCAGGGGAAGGGAGAATGTCGCTTATCGGAGGGAGCCCCAAAGAGCGGCTGGAAGAGGTGCCGGCTGATCAAGGACCCCCGAGGAGCGGAGGGAGGGAGGGCGTATCGGCTGACGGAGTGTCCCGAGGAGCGGCTGGGGAGAGTGGCGGTGTGCGTTGGCGGGCAGGAGCGGCCGCAGCGCTTGCACGGTCCGGTGGTGGGGAGGCCGGCGGGGCTGTCGGAGCAGGCTCAGCCCGGCCGCTGGGCACGGCTAACCCCGCCCGCCCGCCCGCCCGCAGGACCACGGCGCAGTTCCTGTTGGAGGCGGACCTGCACGGGCTGCTGAAGCTGGACACGCTGATCCCGACCGCGCCGCCTGCGCCATGGCAGCGCAAGGCCAAGGAGAGCGGCCCCGGGCCCAGCCCCGTCGGCGTGTGGCCCGTGAAGCCGGGCAATCGCTCCCACAGCTCCAGCAAGACGCCGTCCACGACAGCCGGTGAGCGCCGGCCACCGGCGGCAGAGGTTGAGTGCGGGAGCCTCGCCCAGGCTGCTTGTCCGTAGCCATGGGGCTCTGGGCTCCCTGCCACGCTGCCCTACCGGCTGCTGCTCAGGCAGGAGGAGGTGGGCTGTGCTCCTGACAGCCACCCACCTCCTTGCCAGCATGAGGGGCAGAGCTCTGAGCACTGGGGCTGGCGAGCTGCTGTTCGCCCAGCTGAGCCTTGCTGGCGCAGCTGTATGCTAGGACGAGTGTGGGCAGGACTGTCAGCTGACAGCTTTACATCCTGTGAGCGCTTTTGTATCTTCCCCTTATCTCTGGACTCTGGCATTGTTGCACTAGACCCAAGGAGTTGCACCACACTGTCCCTAACCAACTTGGTGGCAGGGAGGAAAATATAAGTTAGTTGTGACTGTGTGGCATGAGACCTCAGAGTCCTACTTGTCTGGTGGGTGTGATGTGGAAGAGTGTTGGGTTTGCTCCCGTGAAAGCTCTAATGCAGGCTTTTAAATAGCTGTAAGACAATCTTTTCATATGTGAATGCAGGTAAATCTGGAGCCAAAATTCAAAGCTATCCCACAAAGGCCAGGGGGGATCGCTACATTCCCAAACGCAGCACCATGCAGATGGAGATGGCAAATTTCCTCCTAAGCAAAGAGAATGACCCTGCTGAGGATTCCCCTACCAAGAAGGTGAGCATGTTGCTAAGTTACAATTGCTTCAACAACCGCTACTCCTTCCTGCCCCTTTACAGAGCAGTGAACAAGAGGTTCTATCAAGTGGGCAGACGGGACTGACAAGTCCCAGCCATCACTACTTGCAGCTCTGGGCTTCAGGAGCCTAGGATGAGACTGAAGCTGTAGAGACTGCCATGCACTCGAAGCCTATGCTGCTTCTGGTAGCAAAATTTGGCTTTTGACTAATGAGGCTTTAAAATGTAGCAGGCAACACAAACACAAAGCTGTGAGCCTATGCAAAGTGAAACTGCTGGTGGTAGCTATTCTAGGACAATGTCTCCACAGGGAACACTTCTGGAATGTTTTACACTGTCTTCTGAAATCTGTTTGTGAAGCATTTGGTCGCTTTGTGGCTGTGGCTTTTCCCACTGGCAATGACACTGAATTTGCCATTGTGTAGATGCCTTGGAGCAGGGTACCTGGCCCCAGCAGCTGGGCATAGTGACACTCAGAAGGCTGCCCCTCACCTGCACGTGTGTGTGTGCACATGTGCACCCACACCTGCTGCAGCAGCACGGGTGAAGGGCAGGGCTCTCTAGCCAAGCATGGTGTGACCTGCATTGCTCTTTCAAATTGTAGAACTGAATCTCATAGACTGGAGCTCCCAGAACTTCCTGGCAGTGGCTCTGTACAGCACTGCTACACAGTGCTCTCATACCAGGACCTCAGTGCTGCCTCACCTGAGGATTTAGAGCTGCCTCCCGGCCTTTCCAGGCTAAGTGCAGGTGCTCAGGACTCTGAGGTTTCCTAGCTTCTTGGGAGAAGGTGTTTGCTTCATCTGGACTTCTTGGGGTTTCACTGGAGGAGCCAGGCACAGGCAAATTTCATCTCCACTGTGAGCTCTTCATTCTGCTTGTTCCCATGAAGCTCAAATGCCAACCTGAGCTCATCATTCCTCTGGTTCCCATAGACCATCACAGCCCTTCCATGGCCTCTCCAGACAGGAGCAGCTGCACATCTTCAGAGCAGCAGTTGCCAGCCCGCATCCCATCAGGGAGGGAAAGAGTTTCTACCCTTGCTTTCCAAGCAGGTTCTGGTTAATGACCCTTTAAAGTGTTTTCCTGCAATGCTCTATCATGGGTAGATCTCAAGTGAGAGTCAGGTAGAAAGGGTCAAGTCGCCTAGGAAGGGGGACCTTGAGAACAGAAAGATTCTCTGCCTGCTTTTCCTGGCCTTGCTGCAGATTTGGAGGGTGTTCTGGGCATTTTGCAGACAGCCTCTCTGTAGGGGTACAAGGGCAAGGTGGAAGATATTGCCTAACAAGTGGTCAGTGTTAGGTGCACTCTCCCCTTTCTTTGAATGAAGCCAAACTAGGACTCTGATAGGATATTGCAGATGTTTAAGACTGTCTGCCCTGCAAATCAAGCCGTGCCATTTGACGCTGGCAGGGGCTATGTAGAAATCCCGAGCGGGCCGGGGCTGCTGAGGAACGCGCCTCGAGCTGTTTGTTTTCCAGCATCACTCTCATTACGTGGTTATGACAATGGGAAGATGCCAGCAGCTCACATCCCAGGCAGCAGACCAGGAACTTAATGTTAAAACTTACTTTAAAAGTTTTTTGACCAATCACACAAAGCAAAAGCATATTGACAGTAGTTGGATCCAATCACTATAAGCACAGGTACCTTTGGTTAAAACAGTGCTTGTTTATTTTGAAGACAATACCTACCAGTAAGCCTTAAAACACAATGCAGTGAGCTGCATCATTAAGCTTCAACCTTCCCAATATCTTGCTAGATAAACTTTTCTGTAGCTTGGAGATTTATTCTAGACCAGCGTTAATACACAGACCATTGTTCTATTTGTCCTTGCTTTTCTGCAGTTTAAATAATTTTTCTGCTGACCTATCTGACGACTGCTGCTTGGCTCTAATCACAGTTCTGCTGTATCTGAGACCTGCCTTTGCAGCTTTCCCAAAACTCTCTAATTTTGTGGATTCCCTCAGAGGACTCAGTGTCAGAGCCTCTGGAGAAGCGTGGAGGGCAGGGCTCAGGCAGGCTGTGCCAGTGCAGGATTTGAACTCAAGGCACCAGGAAGCACCAAGGCTGCAGACAGGAACTCAAGCCTTCTCATCTCCCTCCCTGCCAGAGGCAGGCTCAGAGCAGCCATCTCACCCCTCTCTAAACCAGTGGGGGCTCTGTCCTTACCAGGCTCCTTGGGCTCCTGGGGATTGTTCCCACAGCTCTCGGTGCCAGGCAAAGCTCCCTCTGCTGCAGCTCTGTCCACAGGCTCCCCTCCTGAGGACTCAGGGGCAACATTAATATTCCCCTTGAAAGAGAAACAGAAAGGAAGAAACCCTTCTCACCACTTAGACAAAACACCTGGTCCAACAACTCCATGGCTCACACACTTAATCCCTTGTTCCTAACAAGAACTCTGGGCCCCAAAGCCCTTCAACAGTCAGAAAAAATTGACTTCTCAAACACAGTCCAAAAGCTGTCAAAGCTGACAGTGACAGTGTTGAACATGGGGGTGACACTGAACACATGGAATGGCTGCTAAGGAAATCAATTGCTGCTCTGTTCTGTAAGGTTGCATGTCTGACAGCACTAACATCAGTCCTCATGTCACTAATTGCAATGGAAGTAGCACTGTCTTCTTTCTTCAGCCAACACCCCAATCGGTGTCATGGTTTCAATGCCTCACCCAAGGCAAGTTGATGTAGAAATAAATTCAATGTACCTCATTTTGCAGGGCCCTAGGGTCTGAAATTGCTATTACAGTTTTCTTTATAATGATGGGCAAATCTTTTTTCTCTGTGTTTTCTCTTGATGGCTTTTTTAACGTTAGGTGCTATCACAGTGAGTTGTCTGATGCTACATGGGCCACCTTTAATTTTTGAGGGAATGTCCTGCCAGGCTCTGTCTCCACAAATGAGCCAATATTCTGTTGCTAATTGATGTGGGGACTCATCTAGGTCATCTACTCGTCAGCAGTTTCACCCTTAGGGGGCACTGGGGTACTGCAATTGCACCACAAACTGGAGTATCTGTCCTCAGGATGATGGGGAGTAACATTCAACTGTGGATCTCCCTGGTACTGAAACTCAGCACAAAATTCCATCACCAATGAACCAAGAATTCCAATTCTTGAGGTTCAGAAAGTGCTTTAAGAAGATCAGGGGCCCAGTGATGTCAGCTGGTTATGGGATTGGTCTCGTTGGCAGCCTCACACCAATATTTGTCATGATTGGTATTGGCTGCTCCTTGGCTGGCACAGGCACACCGACCAGATGTGTTGCAAAGGATTTGTCTGGGCTGAAATGGGTCAAACACACGGTGTCTGAGCCTGCTGACTTGGCTAAAGCAAGGCAAACCTTCGTTTTTGGTTGATCTACAGGCATGTATGCATGCAAAAGCAAGCAAGCAAAACCAACAAGTTCCAGTATATCATATGATCAAGCTCCATGTTCCTGTTCAGCTGTTTTTTGGCAAAAGCTTCCCCATCTATTTCAGTTCTCAAGCAAATCTTTTAGCGCTTGTTCAGGGACTGGCCAACTATAGGGCACTAAACTGTCCCTCTAACCTTCAATTTTTACAAATTTGGATATCTTAGAATTCTTTGGAACACAATGGACACCACGCTTTTGCTGAAAGAGCTCTATGATACAAACCATTTTCCCAGTCCAAAAATCAACATCAAACTCCAGAATTGTAGCTTTCACAGGTTGAACGGGGAACGTCTGGCATGCACCGTAGCTTCTCCGTGCGGCTCACGTCTGCGTGCTCGTTTCCCTGCTGGTGGAATTGTCGGTGTGCTCTTGTGTATGAGACGGTTTCACATCCTTCACCAGGACCCACTTAGGTCCGGCACCTGTGCAAATACAAGCATACCCTTTGCCCCAAGTGATTAGTGGAAATGGTCCTTCAGTTTGTCCTAACTCAAGGTTTCTGATCAAAACTGAAGGATTTTCTTTCAATTTTTCCTGTGTGCTGTTTGAAAAGTGCCTAAAAATTGGAGGATTAGTTCCTGCAAATGAGCTATTAAAAACATAAAGACATATAAAGCTTTGCTCAACCTCATCTGGGGTGTTGCTTGGGCCACTCCCCGTTTTCTTGTTGTAGAATGGTTTTAGAGTGTGGTGTGTCCTTTCAACAATTGCCTGACCTGTGTAGGAATAGGGAATTCCAAAATGTGGCGAACACCCCCGTCCATCAAAAATGTGGCAAATTTTTGAGCTGTGTATATGGGACCATTTGTCAGTTTTCATCTGGTGGGGGATCAGTTTGGCGAGCTCTGGGCCCAGTGACACTGACAAGGACAAAAGCAAAAGACGAGAGGCGCTCTCTCTTCCCGGGACCAAAGTCCCACAGCTTTAATGGAGAACAGCTCCAGGAGAGAAAGGGAGTGTCCAGGAAAAGAAAGAGGATGTCCAGGGGAGGCAAGAGAGTGTCCTCCTCGTGGCAGGAGACTGTAAATGCTCGGAGAGGGGGGCAGTAGAAAGGAACTGCCATAGTTCAGCATAATAAATCACCACACTGTAGTTTTCTGCATAAATTGCTGCACTTGTTGAAAACAAAATCCTGAAATCTCCCCAAACACAACCGTGCAGTCCCAAATGACCACAGTGTGGGAGAAAAACCACTCAACCCCCCTGTATACCCAAGCACCAGGTGTCACAGGGAGTACCAATCCCTGCAACTAGAAAGTCCACACACACAGGCTCACCGGGAAGGGAATATCTCTTTATGAGGGGACAGAGAGCTCACTCTTCTCAACACAACACACACCATACACCACATCGGCATCCACCCACATCATCTTCCTCAAACATTCACACACTGAAAATACAACCACAACTACAACACAAAGGAAAAACAGCAGCAATAAAACAGGATTTGCTCAATTCACCCCCAGAATTCCTAGCAGGTCCTTATTGACACAGCAAATCCTTTCTGCCATCAGCCAGACCCAAGCCCAAACTGCACAGGCGTACGTCGTGCACAGGACATCTCTGTGTGACTTGTGAACAGCCCTTCCCCTGCATACGCCTTACGGGTTACTTTATACAGAGTTAAAGGTTCCTTTCTCCACAGTGCCAGCAGTCTTGTCTGTCCCCCACGAGGAGCAGCCGAGAGCGGAGGTGCCTCCAGGAAAGGAATGTCCTGGCAGCGCCCAGAGACGTCCAGAGCCCGGATGTTCTTGCTGGAGCAGGGAAGCGTTCCTGCCGCGGTCAGCAAATGAGGTGTGGAATAGAACTCCCCACAGTTAAAGGTAGGAGGTGGTGTGTTTATTACAGCCAGGCACACGAGGAGTTGTCTCCTAAAGACATGCGTGAAGAACCACTGGCTCTCTCTCTCATCTCTACTCATCTAAAATATCTTACACATTCATATAAATCCCAAAAAACCTAACACATATTCATTAGATAACACTGCCTACCCTCCTTTGAATTAAAATGTATTATAATTGAGTCCAAAGTTCCTTCACATTTCTGCAGTCTTTCACTTCAAATGGGTTGGTGGATTTTAAAGTAGGGAATGGTCTCCTTCTGATGAAGGCCAAGACGTCTTCCTCAATTTGACCTCTTTCCTTATGATGTGTTGGCAGGCTTTCACACCCCTTGGCTATAGTTGTAGTTTCGGGGCCCAGGTGCAGGCTACGGTCCTCTTCTTTGTCACAAAGAAATCCGCATCCCATCCCGCTTCTTTAAACATAGTAAAGACAGGCAAGTGACATATTACCCTAGCCTTAACTACCTTATCTGATAAAAATTAATTATCCCTTCTTATTTCTACTCTTCTTGCTATACTCTTTCCCCCTAACTAAATCTTGCTAAAATTTTAAATCTTCCAGTTCTTTTAAATCCTGGATTCATGGCCTCATCTCACACACCAGCCATGGGTGAGCCGATGCTGTAACTGGGAAATTCCACTCCTGAGCAGGAGATCCCAGGCCTGGTTCTGAGCTGGAAGGGTGAGAAGGATGAGATGCACGTGGTTTTGCTCCAGGGGATGTCCTGAAAGTGCACTGCCCACCTGCCCCTGCTGCCGAGCACCACGCTCCACCTCCTTCTCCTGCTCAGCAGATTTTTAGGAATCCAGGGCTTGGTATGTATTATTTGCTACTGCAACAAATAGAAAGAATTTGCTTTGCAAGCCCAGTTTTGTCCTGGCTTATTTTCTGCATGGGCCTCCTCCTGAACCTGGGGCAATGACCAGTAGGGACCTACAGGACACTCCAGTTCTCTTGTCAGTAAATTCGGAGAAGTGATTTAAGTATCAAGAAGTCAATAAGTATCAATCAATAAATGAAATCATTTGGGGGAATATTTAGCCTGTGAGTTTCAGCAAAGTATTGAATATATCTTAGATCCATGGATACAAACTAGTAAGTGAGATTGCTGGGTGTGCACGTGTTAGGGAAGTGATTCCCCACACACCCAGTGCTGAGATCAAGGATTGCCTCTCTTCTAACCCTGAGCTGGCAGCAGGAATTGGGCCCTGCTTGGTAACGTTCATTTTGAAGACTTCTGTTGAGCAGGTAAGAATGGTGAAAATGTAATCTTTTCCAGTTGTTTTCCTTTGGTTTACCTGTTTGAGGGTTAAAATTGTGTGCTGCAGGTGTGCTGGGTGTGTGCAGAGCAGTGCAGCCCCAGAAACCCCTTGGCTTGCCCACAGGTTGTCATGCCTTGTTGCCAGGTGTGCCCAGCTGTGGCAGGAGAAGGAGCCCGCAGCGCAGTGGGCACCGTGCCCTGCCCAGCCGGGGCTCTCTGGCACAGAGCAGCAGCAGCGCCAGCACCGTTCAACCCGCTCCTGCCTTGGCTTCCCCTGGCACACAGAAGCCTCTGGAAATCAGCGCCGCCAGTGGCGTTCCCAGCTGGGAGCAGCTGCTGCTGGCGGGCAGATGCTGCCAGTTCCACTGCTGCCAAAGGGGAAGAGAGGCAGAGATGTACCCGCACCGGAGCCCTGGGCATGTCCAATAAAGGTGCAAATATGTGGGGAGATTTGTTAGGAAACATTTCAGCTGTGATGCCAACAGTGGCTTCTCTCCTGGTTCTGTGTGTTCTGGACAAGTAATGCAATGGTTGGCTCTGACAATTAAGAAGCAGATGTTATGTGGATGTTCACATGAGTAGTGATTATATTGTAATATATCCTCCCATAGTCCTCTTTCCCGTCCCCCTTGTAACAGCCTGGGCAGTCAGGGCATTTGGGGAGGGCTGGCTCGTGACCAGCAGGCAGGGTGTAACAACACCTGACCTCCAGTCGGGATGCAGGAAAGTAATCTCCACCAATGGGCAGCAGAGAAAGAGTTGACTGGAAAAACTTTTGGAGGGGCTGAGGGTATAAAAGGCAGAGCATCCTTTTTGCAGATGAGCACATGGCTGCTAGTCACAGAGACTCCCAATGATGTGACTTTTCCTTATTCAGTCCTTTGTTAAGGTTTACTAAACCTTTAAAATTTTAAAAGTGAGAGTCATTTCTCACATGTGCAAAGCTGTGGGCCATTATCTTGGTCTGGTTTCCTTTGCTTGTGTCCCATCTGAGTGCTCAGTTGGGGTACAGGCTGTAGGTGCTTGGGGCACTCCTGGAGTTCCTCTTGGATCCCCTGAACAACAGGGTTTGGCCCATGAGGGGAATTTTCGGTGCTTTGTGACAGATGAGAATTTCCCAGGCTCTTTTGTGTTTTCTGTAGGGAAGGTTGGTTATTGCTTTGCATAAAGACCAACACAGAGCTGTCCCTTTGTGATGTCAGGGCATGGTTGCCACGTCGTCATAGTGGCATCAGAAGGTTGCCTTGGTGCACGGAAGGCCTGAGTGTCAGAGCAGCCCTAGGCCTTGCTCAGATCAGGAGAACCTTCCTGGTCAAAGCATCTGTCAGTAGGCAGCTGCCCACTGACAAGAGGCTTGTATTTTTAGCGTTTAGAAAAATTGCAGATATGCCAATAATTAACCATCTGGCCACTGCAGCTTTTGCTGCATATGGCATTACTTATTCCATTTATTATTTCACAAATTTTGCACGTAAGTAGAGGCTTCCCTTCTGCTTAGCTTAGGGTGTAACCTAACCTGGCTTTTGTATGTCTTCCTGCTCTTTCTTGGGGGCTGAGTTTCTGATTTTGAAACAGAAAGAGCATTAGGATGCCTCTGCTTTGGTAAAGCTCCTGTCAAGAGGTTCAGCTAAAAAGGGGGTGTCTGTAGCCACAGGGGCAGCATTTGCAGGGGAACCTGCAGGGCTTGCGTTCCCTGCACGGGAGAGTCTGTGGCAGCAGAGTCTGTCATTTCCTCAGGTTGCTGGGAGAAGCAAGACACCTTTGAAAATGTAGACTGGCAGACCTTCTTTAAGGCTTTCCAAAAACTCTGCAGTTGTTCCCAGAATTCCGAGAAAGCTTCTTTCTTTTTAAATTTTGTCATGAAAGGATTTGACTAACTTGACCTTTTACTAAATGCTAAAATAGTTGTTCCCTTTGAAAGGAAGTGCTGCTGTGCTTTTCCACAATAGAACTGCGCCACCTCTGGGGGATTTTGGGGAAGCTTTTCTGGGCAACGGTTTCCTGCAAGTTAATCAGAATCGGTGCATGAAACTGAGTGAAAAAAAAAGAGTACCTGAAGGAGAAGATTTCAGAAGCTGTCTTATGTGTTTGGTAGAACAGGAGCATTGAGTGCTAAAAACACTTTGCATTTGCTTGATCATATTTGTATTCATTTCCTGGCTAAACTGGCTGCAGTGTAGGCACAACCAAGAATATTGTCCTGATCTCTTGCTGGCTGTGTGAAAGAGATGTGTCTCCTGGAGGGATGTTGTGAAATGGGAAATCATCTCTGTTTGGGCTGACTTGTTCTGTGGGATTCAGCAGCCCAGGCAGTTTTCTGACAGCATCTGGTTCATTTTCCCTTCCCACTACAGGACACCTGAAGCGTGTATTCAGCAGCGCTGAAGATCCTGAGGTGAGTGAGAAAGGAACATTTCATGGTCCTGGTGTTTAAGACTTGTAGAGCAAGCTGAGAGCTTGGCCAGTAGCAGTAGACTGTAGAGGGCCAGCTAGGAAGGCCGAAAGAAAAACCATATTCATGCCTGTAACAAAAATAATAAAGGCAGAGATAGATATTTTTAAATTTCCTTCTCAGAGTTTGAAGAACTAAAAACCTAGTTTTGAAAAGAGAACGATGCTTGCCGACAGCAGATAGGGAAAATTTAATGAAGAGCAATTTCCTGTACAGTTGAATTAGATCATTTTAATTTAAAGAGAGGGACTTAGAATGCTATTCCTATCAAACTTGATGATATCTACTTGGAACATGAGGTGGTAGAACAGGAAGGCCATCTTGCAACGGTGCCTGCTGTATCTGAAGTGCAATGGGCACCTTTGTGGCTGGGGAGCTGCGTGGGCCCAAAGGACGCAGGGCTGGCGGCCGTGAGCAGCTGGAGATGAGGCAGCGTGGGGCCAGGGGGCCCAGAAGGCCAAGGGCACGGTGGCTGTGCCAGCAGCAGTGGGGCAGCAGGAGCAGGGCAGGGAGCGTGGCCCTGTGCTGGGCAGCGCTGCGGCCACAGCTGGAGTGCTGTGTGCAGCTGTGGGCCCTGGGAAGCAGAAAGTCATGGAGGGGCTGCAGCGTGGGCACAGAGGGACAGGGGAGCTGGGCAAGGGGTGCAGCACAAGGCCAGGGAGGAGGTGCTGAGGGAGCTTTAGCCTGGACAATGGGGGCTCATGAGGGACCTTCAGGCAGACTGCCATTGATCCCTGCCTTGGATCCATAGAGCCAATGCTCAGCACGAGGGCTGTTTGCCTGCCAAACATCCCTTCACTGCATCCAAGTGCTTTAGACACTGGTGTGGGTAACGCTTTCATATTTTGTTGATTTGTTTGTTTGCTAGAAGGAGAAGCCTTGTGCAATTTCTCCTTCTCCAGGGAGCAAGGGAGCTTTTTTCTCAGTTTTTCCTACCCTTTTACAGCACTGGCAGAAATTCTGCTAGAATTTCAGTTTTCAAGGGGGCAGTTCTGGACAATGCAGTATTTTTGCACAAGAACACATCGTTTGGGGCAGGGATGTTGGTGCAGAACGAGCTGTTCTGGTGCCAGACCAGCCAGTAGGGCTTGCCCATCCTTTTCACGTAAACGGCTCCCGTGTCTTTTGGCTGCCCAGGGAATCAGTGTGTGTTGTGTTTGGGAACTGAGTAGGAAATCAATGCCCTTGCATTCCAGCTGGTGCTCAGAGATTAGAGGAGCTGGGAGGGGCTGGGCTGCATTTCTGATTCCAGCCACTTCAGCACCATCAGTGTGGGCGAGTCCAAGCAAAGAACTTGCCCGAGCACAGATGCACAAAGAGAGCCGTTCCCAGTGCAATGCTCTGGGTCTGATTGCATTCCTTAAGGACCGACATGCTCCAGATTCCCCAAGAGTGTGGGTTACTGAAGCAACAGGAGAGCAAGTTCAGGATGGCTGCTGGTTGGGGCACTGCTGCCAAGTGCTGATGTGTGTAGCGACAGAAAGGACAGGATTGATTCAGGGTGACCCCCACGTGGCGAAAAATGTGCTTTCACTCTATGATTTAGAAGTTTAAACAAATGCTTTATTAAGCAATGTTATATTACACTAGTACTATATTAAAACTATAAGTAAGAGATATTATACTAAAAACATACGAAAGAAAAACTCGTGACTGTCTCCACACAGCCTTTTATCTAATTATCTAGTCAGTCTAAACAACTATCACTAAAATCCAATTAACAAATCACTTTCAGTAAACAATCACTATAACACATTCTTCATGTACTCAAAAACAAGAACAGCAAGTAGGGATAATAATTGTTTTCTCTCCTTCTATGAGTTTCTCACTCTCTTCCCTTAAAAAAAACCTAGGAGAGAGAATTATATCTCTCTCCATTCAAAGAATGTAAATACTACAGCACAGTAAAGAGAGATGATAAAAGTGAGATCTGTCTATCTATCGATTTTAATCTTCCTGGCTCTGCTCCAAAGCAGTGGAAGATGCGAAGGCATCTATTCAGGAGAGAAGTAGAGACAAGTTCCATTGACTGATCCTGAGCAGGCAGAGATGTTTCCCCCTCCAGAGATGGTTGTTTTTTCCCCTCATGTTTTCCTACTCCAGCCTTTTCTGACCTGAAGCCTTCATTTGTCCTTTAAATTTTTGCATGTCTTAAGGGAATGGAACTATCCCATGCTGTAGCTGGGGTCTGGTGACTCTGGTCATACATGCCATGCCATACATGACACATGGTTTCCTTCACTGGCATCCCCAGGGCTGTGTAAGTGCATTCGTTAACGGGGCCTTATGAGAAACTCTGTTACTGCTGGTCAGAATTCTCCGTTGACAAAAGAGGGAGAAGAAACACCTTGGTCCTCCTCCATATACTGAGGTGGCCATAGAGGTTCTCTGACTTCCATCAGAGACCTTTGCATGCATCCTTATCTCCTGAATGACCCGGTTTTCTAACAAGAGTGTGGATGTCAGGAAGGAGGAATGCTGGTGCAGGCCTGAAGAGAAGGTGAACTCCAGAAGTGTCTCTCACAAGGAGTGAGCTCACCCAGGAAGTCCCTGCAGAGCCAGGATGGAGCTGTGGCACAGGGCGGGGAGTCAGTCACTACTGAAAGACAAACAGGACACGGCGGAAGCAGAGGGAGGCCCTCACCAGACCCTTGAGAAATGCCACCCCTTCCCTGTCAGCTGCCTGAGAGGCTGCTGGAGCTTCAGTCCCAGATGGCCCCTGATTGTAGGGCCAGGGTCACTTTGGAATCTGTGCCTCCCCTCGGGCAGAGAAGGACCCAGGAGAGCAGCAGCAGAGTGCTTTGGGAACGTGTGAGCCCAGCAGTCTGTGAGTCTTGGCCCACAAAGGGCGTATGGGAAGTTGAAACCCATCTTCTCTTGCTTTCCGTGCAGGTGCTTCTAGAGAAAGAGCAGGAGCACACTGCCTCATCTGAGCTGCCATGCCAGACTCAGGGAGAGCTGTTCCCAGCCCGAGGGCAGGAAGAGCAGCTCAGGCAGCAGGTGGAAGAGCCACAGGAGAATGGCCAGGTAAGCCTGACTGGCCAGGCCACAGAAGGAAGGGCAGGGAGAGGGGCATAAACCAGAGCTCTTGAGACTGAGGAGGCCAGGAGTCCCACAGGCAATGGAAGCACAGAGCCTTGCAATCTGCAGTGATCAGCCCTGGGACAGGAGGTTTGTAATGGAGGCAGATGTGGAGAGGGAAGCAGAAAGAAGGGGCTGAATAAATGTGATTTTGAGGCTGCAAGAGGAAAAAAGCTGAGCCTGATGGCAGCTCTCAGTCCCTTGCTCTGCTTTTGTGTGTACAGAACATCAAGGCAGAGCCACAAGCAGAGCTGCCCGAAGCTCAGAGTGACATCATGGCAGTGAAGAGAAAGAACAAGGAAGACATGGGAAGAATTCAAGAGGAGAATCTCCATCAGCAGAGGGGCGATCATCAAAACCAGGTGAGTGAAAGAGTGGCAGCCACTCCACTCATGAAATGTCCTCTCTTTTGTTTATTAGAGAACATGAAGGAACAGCTGGATGCAGAGCTTCAGACAGCTCACAGTATGATCAAGGCAAGGCATAGGCAGCTGGAGGAAGAAATGAAAATCATCAGAGAGAAACTTAATCACTTCCGTCAGTCTCTGCAAAACCAAGTGAGTGGAAGAGGGATGCAGCCACTGCAGTCACCAGTCTGGTGGTTTCTGCCCTTCTTGCCTTTCCAGTGCAGAGCAGCAGGGAGTGGGGCCATGCCTCTGAGTGCCATGCTGCTGTAGTGTGTGTGTATCACAGTCACTCTGAAGGACATTTCCTGGTGTGCTGAATCTCAACATTAGCCCTGGACAGTGAAACTTGTCCTTTGGCCTTTTGGCCAGCAGTCATCCAAATTGATTTCTGCTGGCCTGTTCCTGCTCTCCTTTTTTCTTGAGGTGTTTTTACAGTGGAACTTGGTGACCCAGATGGAGGATTGAAACAAGCTGTTGTATCCCCTGTCAGTCTGTTCTTTGCCTTTCCTCACAGTCGATGACTCCTGGCTGACAGGGACAAGCTGTAGTGTCTGACTGCTTTGTTCTGTTTGACTTGAGGTGCAAGTGTTGACATCTCACCGGGCAGCCTGCGAAGACTTGCAGGGAATGTGTGGCAATGAAGAACCCCAAGTTTGGAGTGAGGCACAGGAACCGTGCCCACCAGAAATGCTCCAGGTCCAGCACATCATGGGCTCTGAACCTGCTGCTGCAGCAGCATCACCTCGAGGAAGCCCTTCTGTGAAACCTGGGAACTCAGGCTGGGGCACATCCTGGGAACAGGAGATTGAGGAGGAGTACCTGGAGCTGCTGGGTACGTCTGGGGTGTTTCTTATCTGAGGGACAGTGTGTTGTGTGCAGGTGTCAGCAGAGCTGTACCAAATGCTCCTCCTGAGCTCGGTGTCACAGGGCCATTTAGGACTCCCCAGAGGCAGTGCTGTGCTCCGAGGCAGCGAGAGAGCTCTGGGTGTTCCTGCTGCCTCTGAGGGCACCTGGGACTGGCTTGGGTTTGCCTGAGCTTCCCTCTCTGCTAAAGGCTGAAGCAGGGATTGTTCTTGGATCAGCAGAAGGCTGTGACCTAGCAAATGATCTAGGCAAGTCCTGTGTGCTAGTGGCCAAACTGAACAGAATTTTTAGCTTCCTAAATTCTCCTTAGACTCCTGACTTGCAACCAGTCATCAAAGCAAAAAAACTTCACAGAAATGGACTGACTTTGGAGTTTTGTCTTTTTAGTTGGGCATTTTTTTTTTGGGGGGTGGGGTGGGATTGCTTTTCTGTTGTTCATTTTTGGTGGGGGTTTTTTGTTGCGTTTTTCTCCATCCTGAAGGCGCCCTTCTACCCTCAGTTTTACTGATGTCATTTTTATGACTGTTGCTGTTACCACTACTACATCTGCAGTTTATTTTCATGAGAATGCTATATTTTTGTCAATAAGAGAATGCTATCTTTTTGTCAATAAGAACTACTTTGAAAGAACATCAGGTTACAGGACAAATAGAGAGCACAAGGTATTTTCCATGTGCCGCCAAAGAAAAAACAGAGACTTTGATAACAAACTTTATTTAATCTTCTAGTTTTATGCTTATCAAGATGTGTCCAGGAGACACATCCAAGTCGCGTGATCAGATAAAACTGTACTGCAGGCATTTCTCAGGAGAGAGCCTCCAGCCCAGCCATGGTATATCCCTCAGATGCATGGCACTTTTCCATACCTGATTCCCACTCTTTGCCATGACTGTTAGAATCCTACCCATTGGCCCAGGCCCTGCTCAGATCAGTCTCTAGGAAAACACATCAAGCCCTTTGTGATTCTGCAGCACAACCCAATGAATCTGCTTCTTGCCCGTAACAGCTGCCAGTGCTGTGCTCTCAGATAAGAGACCTGGTGGGGCTGAGACCAGAGCCCAGTGGATTCTGTGTCTGCCATCACCTGTTGGGACAAAAAGGGCACTGATGTGTGCCTCGGTGTGGCTGATCTCAAAGCCCATCCTGTTGTGTCCTGAATGGGGGCAACAGCTTGTCTGGGGCTCAGGCTCACTCTGGCTTCTTCCCATCAGTGCCTGTCAGTGCTCATGCTGGGGCTTTGCCAGCCTTGTTGTGGTCGCTGCCCTGTCCCTGAGGGCTGGAGGGACTGCAGAGGCTGGAGCCTTCCTTAGCTGGGAGAGGGGCATCTTTGAGCTCAGCCTGCTCACAAACAGGTCAGGGTCCTGATGCTGAAAGCCCCGTCAGGATCGGTTACAGCTGGAGCTGCTCTGGTTTACAAATGGGAAGGCATTCCTTTGGCAAACTGCTGAAAGGTGGGGAAGATGTCCTCCTCTCCTGGGATTGTATGTCCCTGTGCTTTGTTTCCTGTCAAGAGAACTCTTCAAAAGACTGTACAAATCAGTCTCTGTGCTGGCCACCTGTGCTGCAGGGCTGTCTGCCTGGTTGTGGTTGTTGTTACCCAGCCGACCACAAAGGGCTCAGAGCTCCAGGCGCTGGGGCTGCCTTTTGTATCTCCTGGAAGCTGGGATCTCTGCTTTAAAGTCAGCATCTTGCATTTTGTTTCCCTCAGGGAGAATGGTGAACACCACTGAAAATCCCCTGATGAAATACACACATCTGAATTATATTGGCAACGGGTGAGTCCAACAGCAGTTACTCCTGCACAACCGTGGGCCAGGTGTGTTTGGGGTGGAATGTCTATCCAGCGTGAAGTCAGGACAGCTGCAAAGATGATCACACACTGGGGATAGATCGTCCCGTCTCTCAATGCTGCTCAGAATTTGTGAGTGCGCTCAGAAGGCATTGTCAGAGATGCCTTGCTACCGAGGTCTTGCCTGCATCAAGCAACAGGACCTGGAAGGTCTCCTTGTCTCTCAAGTGTGGGACAGCTCTGTGTTAATTTCTTTAGCATTTTTTGTGTGTCTCAAAATCATACTGGCACACTAATGAAAAGAGAAGTAACTTGCTTGCCTGAAAAAGCAACTTATGCCCTATCAAAGCTGTGAGATAACAGTTCCCACAGTTCCCAGGAACAATTCTTTCCCCTGGTTTGAAGAGGGAAACACTCTGTGGTCAGGATAGGAACCACACTGTTTAGACAGTGAAACCCAAGAGGAAAGACTAAACTCCCTTTAGAAATTGGACCCCAGTGCTTCAGGAACAGGCCCAGTGCCCATGCACTTGAGAGGAAAATGCATCATCTCCCTTCTGGCAGAGCCCTCCTGCATCCTGCAGGTTTTGACACTTGCAGCAGAGATCTCCTGTGTGGGCTGGCTTTCACTGCAAGATCTAAACAGCTTCTCCTTTCTCTGCTTCTGTTTTTTTTTCTAGGACTTTTGGGCATGTTTACAGAGCACTCGACAGTGCCACAGGAGGAGAGGTAAATGTCAACAACCCCTGCAGGCTCTGCTGCACTCGAGGGCTTTCCCCTCTGGTGTGAGCTGTGGCTGGAGCTTTGGGCAGAGCTGTGCTGAAAAGGCACAAGAAGCACAGACTGGTGCCAGCCCACAGAACACATTTGGGACTCTGTCCTCCTCAGCTGCCAGAAGGAAGGCACGGAGGGCAGCGGTTCCTTTCAGAGAAGGACGCGCTCACTCGCTCTCCATTGCTAAAACAAAGGTGGTGCCTGCGAGCACCTCACTGCTCTTTGGGGCTACAGCTTCAGAGTCCTGAATTCTCATTTCTGGCTGCCAGCAAATCCATCTGAATGTTCCTGGCAGTTCCTTAGCCACCTGCAGTGCTGCACTAGGGAACTGCATGTAGGGAGAGATCTGCAAGGCGTCCTTGAAAGCCCTAAGCCCTGCCCATATCACAAGATGTATCCACAGAGTATTAAGGCATGGATTCCTTCTTCTTAGTCCCAAACAAAGCAGCAGAGAGCGCGGTCAGAGGTTTGTGGGTGATAACTGAGACACCGTTGTTACCAAGTGGTCAAGGCAAAATGTCAGTGGCCCCACGTGTCCTGTAACTGGCTCCCAAGGGAGCAGAGAAATGGGCTGTTGGAATGTCAGTTCCTGATTACTGCAGTGCCTAATCACAAGGCAGTTTGGCACAGCTCAGCTGTGTCATTGCAAAATCACTCGCTCCACGTGCCTTGTGGTCTCGTGCCACCAACCCCTCAAGTTCCTGATTTTCAATGTCATTTTAGGTGGCAATAAAAAAAATAAATCTTCAAGGAGTGAGGAGGAAGGAGCTAACCTTTAATGAAATAACGATCATGAAGACGTATAGGAGTCCCAATGTTGTGAATTATTTAGACAGGTGAGAGGTCATGGTCTTATCCCATGGATGTGTGTTTATATAAAGCAAACATGAGAGGTTAAAAACCCACTTTGGTCAGTGGCAGCAAGTAAAGCTGTTAATTTTTATTTATTCATATTTCTCTACTCATCTCCAATGGATGAGAAGAGAGTGCATCTTGTCTGCATGAGTCTTCCCTGGCACACCTAGTTTGATAATTACTCCAAAATTATTCAAAACCTGGATCAGCTGTATCTTCCTAACTCAATAGCCTCAAAGTTCACTGCCTCCACATTTATTTGGGATTGATTTTTTAAAGTTTCTTAAGTGCAGATGAACCATCCTAAAGTGGATTTCCCTTGGATTGTTGCCCCTCTTTGCCATTGCTATGCATGCCAGGAAGGCTAGGTGCTTATTTCCAGAAACACCATGCCTGGCATGTTTTATATCTGGGCTGTTTCTAAACTGCACTTTTCATTTGCTGCCCATCTAGGACATCTCCTTTTTCACAGATGTGTCTTTCTCTATGAGACTGCACAGATTGCAAATAATGCACAGCCAAGAGGGAATGTCTATTCCTTTGATTCTGTCCTTGTCACAAAGGCATCTGGAAATAAGAAACCTGGAAGCAAAAAATCAACGTAGCCATGCATGTTCATCTCTACCCCCTTGTTTCCTTCTTTCAGCTACCTTCTGGGCGAGGAACTCTTGCTGGTTTTAGAGTACATGGATGGAGGTGTCCTGAGCGACATCGTCAGCCAGACCTGCCTGTCTGAAGATGAGATGGCAGCCATCAGTCGGGAGGTCAGCAATGCCATCTGTGTTTCCAAGGGCTTGGGCAGGATTGTCTGGGAAACAGGGGCTCAGAACAGGAGAGGTTTCCTGTGCCGAGCTTTGTTTCTGTGTTGCTGCTATGCTATGGGCAAGTAAAAGCATCTCAAGTGAAAGGCCTGCCAGTGCCCCTGCACTCCCTGTACTCAGTGCCAGTACTCTTATCTCCTGCTGTTGTATTCTCGCTCTGTCTCTTGTATTGGTAGTTGCTGTTCTCCACCTTGCCTCTAAATGTTTGCCTGGAGTCTGTCTTCACTGCATTCCTTGCCTGTAAAAGCAAAGGTGCTGGTGGCAGGATTTGAAACAAAGAGCAAAGAAAGAAGAGAGAGACTCGTTTCTCTCAGTGCTCAGCTAAAAAGGATAGGAGTGCAGCCAGAATGCTCTTTGCTTCTGAGCACATGCGCTGCAGCAGGAGTCATCCTGGCTGGTTGGCAGGGGACAGCCTACAACAGCAGGTGCTGTTGCTCTTTCAAAAGCTGACGTGCCTTTCCTCAGAAAGGTCCTGCTCTGCAAGTGTTGGGGCAGCAAGCTCTTCCTCTCAGTGGCCATGACTGTTGTGCCATTACTCCCCATTCCCCTGGAGAGGGAATCTTTTAGATTCTTTGTTTCCCTTCTTGTGTGATGAAATCACACCACTCATTTTTGCCCTTCTGTTTCTGTTTTCTCGCTCAGTGCCTGCAAGGACTGGATTTTCTTCATGCAAACGATGTGATCCATCGAGACGTGAAGAGTGACAACATCCTTCTCAGAACGGACGGTTCTGTCAAACTGGGTCAGTATATTCTTGGTCAGGTGCAGCGTTCCAGGGATGTGGGTGTGGGGCTGCTTGGCGTGACTGCCAGCTCCCCAAAAATGGTGCTGGTGGCAGTGCAGGGACCCCTGCTGCGAGCTGAGGGCACAGTTGCAACGTGCACAGAGGTAGAAGGAGCCACAAGCAGTCAAGAGTGGCCTTGCTCTGTGTGGGTCCCTTCCAGAGGGAGGGAGTTACGAGTCTAAAGTTTCCAAAGAACAAAAGCCACTGCTAGAGACAGTGTAAAACATGGGGGGATTTTTAAAGTCACCAATGCCAGGAGATTCAACAGAGCAATTTCAAACTTCTACCGGGGAATTCTTTTGCTTGCTTTCCTAATTGCACAGAATTCAGATAAAACCAGTATTTTGTTTTCTCCTCAGCTGATTTTGGCCTCGCTACTCAGCTCAGCCCTGAGCAGAGCAGACGGTGCTCGGTAACCGGGACTCCTTGGTGGATGGCGCCTGAAGTGGTGACAGGTCAACCATATGGCCCCAAAGTGGACATATGGTCTTTTGGAATTGTGGGAATTGAAATGATAGAACAAGAACCTCCTTACTTGGGCGAAAGTTCTGGCACGGTAAGGAGCAAATACTCACTGATCCCACTGTCTTTCTCACCTGTCCCATGTCCTGTGTGCCACTGGACAAAATCCCATTGCCATCTGCTGCAACTACTTCCACCAAGGTCCCCTCCTACAAATGTCCCTGCAACACATCAGCATCTGCTGTACTTTTGCTTGCATCAGTGGGGGAACTCAAGCCTTACCACATGCAAACAAACTCCAAACAAACTCCATTCTCACTCAACACTTTCCTTTGGGTTAGTGGTTCCAGTTCTTTTGTCTGTGTAGATGGCCTTAATAACAGGGGAAAAGCGTCTTAAAAGTGTTGTTATCTTTCCAGAAATGAAGGAAGGAAACCCAAACCCAACAAAGTTTCTAAAACCGTGGTCTTTAGAGAGGAACCTAACCCTGTGTGCAGTTTCTTCTCACTGGAAAACATGGGCATGAGGGTGTAATGCACAGAGTCTCTTCTGCTTCTTGTGCAGTGCTGCTGAAACACTCAGTGACCGTGTTTCTCTCCTAGCCCAAGCAACATTCTGCACGTCACCAAGCCAGAGCCTGGTGATGTGGAGAGCCTGCCAAAACCTCCTGTTTGTTTCCTGGCACTTTCTGGCATGGGCCTACCATTAATGCATTGACTTGAGCAGCCAAATGACTAGAGGGTGTCCATAGGGATGGAACCTCTCCTTCTTCTGACCTAGACAATTTTTCTTTGGCTGCAAAAATGGGAAGCTGAAATTTTCAGACTGCTGAGAGACAGAGCTGCAAGTGGCTCCTGTGTGCCCAAGCAGGCATTTTCATCCCAATACATTTGTGCAGGCATCTTAATGTGTCTGTGTTGAAGAGGAGATTGTAAATGTTTGTTTCCCTACCTGGGTATTAACTGATGGATTTCCTTTCTTTTCTTCCAATTCCCATTGTTTTCAAGAACAGCACAAAAAGCTTGATGAGTTTTGTTCTAGGGCACGTGCGCTTAAAGGACCAACAAGCACTGCAGAGATGCCTTTCATGCACAAACCCTTGAAATTAGTTAGTATAGCAAAGTCCCTCTTCCAAAAACCATCTCAAGCTGGCATGAATCCTCAGAGAAGCAAATGTCCTTTTGCTGATGTAGTTCCCACTAACTAGGTCAGGCAATGAAATCAGCTGCCAAGGCAAGATCTGCAGGATGGTGGAAAAGCTGTGGCTGCATCGGGGTTTGGGTTTTTGGTTGGTAAAGGAAAGTCATCTCTGGGTCTGTGCCAGGGCAGAAACTGCCACTGAAGAACAGAGGTTAAACAAAGGGATCTGGGAGAGCCTTAGAGATGTGAAAGCGGGAGGTGGAGCCTGGTGTCTCCTTTCTCTCCAGGCTACATACCTGATAGCCACAGTAGGGACTCCACAGCTGCGGCAGCCCAAGCTCCTCTCGGCTTTGCTGCGTGACTTCCTGAGCTGCTGCCTGCAGACAGACGAGGAGCAGCGCTGGTCTGCCAAGGAGCTCCTGCAGGTAAAATGTGAAGGGGCTGCAGGTGAAACAGGCTCTGAGGGATGGGCTCCTCCTCCACTCAAGCCCAAGGCAGCCGATGAGCCCCCTTCCTCCTCACCTCCACTCTTGCTGCTCTTCAAATGAAAATGGTGAGGAATCCTAGACTGGGCTGGGCTGGCAGGGCCCTGTAAATGTCCTCTGGTGCAAGTGTCCTGCAATGAGCAGGGACATCTTTAAAGAGATCAGGTTGCTCAGAGCCCGTTGCCACCGGAGCCGGAATGGTTGCAGGAATGGGGCACCTACAAGCTCTTGGGGCAAGCTGTGCCAGTGTGGCACCATGCTCCGAGTACACAAGTTCTTCCTTAGACCTACTCTGATTAGATGCCCTTAGTGTTTAAAAAGATTTGTCCATATCCTATTGTAACTGGCCCTGTTAAAAAAGATGTCCCGCACTTTCTTCAAAGCCACTCTGAAGTCTTGGAAAGTGGCAATAAAGTCTCCCCGGGGCCTGTCCTTCACAAAACTGAATAACTCCAGCTCCCTCTGCATTTCCTGTGAGGAGAGGTGCTCTGTCCTCTGACTGTGTCTGTTGCCCTCTTTTGTGATTTTGTGGAGTGTTCAGCTTTATCTAATGGCAAAAGAATTGAAGTAGAGCAATGCAGCGTACAGAGACATGAAATGGTGGTGGAGGAACCCAAGGAAGCCAGTCCCAGCCTAGGGGTCAGAGATTTGGCTGTGGGCAGGAGGGGCTGTGGGGGGCTAACTGTGAGCCTCTGAGGGGCCCTGGTTGGTGCCCCCCAGCCCACCCTCAGAGGTTTCTGCCATGCAAACAGGGACAGCTGGGAGGGTCTTGTCCCAGCCCCATCTGCTGCCTGGCACGCTCAAGCAGACGGGAACTGTGCCAGGGTTACTGGCAGGTTGTGTGGCAGAGAGGGAACTGCAGGGCCCAGTGCCACTGGGCTGGCCCTGCTGGGAAGGAAGGTGCCATCCAGCACACGAGGGGCAGGGCATGGAAAGGCAGACACTGCTTTCTGTCCCTGTGGGAATCAGCACAGTGCCTGTCTTTCAAAGGCACGGACCTATGTGAGTCATTGGAGTTTTCTGAAAGGAAGAAAACCCAGGGACAGAAAGCGCCATTTCTAGAGCGCTGGCAGGGCAAAAATCCCAGCATGATGAAGACATCAGAATAAACAGATGAGTGGGATTCTGGGCCAGGTTTGCCTGTGATGGCAAGGTCTTGCACATTGGGGATGGCTGGGGAGCAGATGGTCCCATTGCTCCTCTTTCTGGGTCTTTCCAGGAACTTGATGTATCCTGATTGAGTCCCTGAAGCAATGAGCTTGGAAAGTAATGGTTCACTGTTCTTTGTTTTTTTTTTTTTTTTCCGGTGGACAGCATCCATTTGTAACTTCAGCCAAGCCACCATTCATCCTGGCACAAGTCATCAACTCAGTGAAGAAGACGAATAACCCTAACCCTAAACTCTAAACCTAAAACCTAACCCTAACCTTAAATGCTAACCCAAACCCTAACCCTATCCCTATCTCTATCCCTTACCCTTTCCCTATCCCCAAACCTAAGCCTAAGCCAAAGCCTAAACCTAAACCCAAACCTTAACCTAAGTCTAAGCCTAAGCCTAAGCCTAAGCCTAAACCAAAGACTAAGCCTAAGCCTAACCCCAGGAGACGAGAACATAGCAATCATGTCAAGATGTTATCTCTGTTACCAATTTAGAGTAGGATTGTAGAGTAGGGTTGCTAAAGAGACTTGTAGCATAGAATTATAGATTAGAGTTGTAATTAATAAAGTTTCTGAAACATCAACTCACTTGGAAGATTCTCCTCCTTCTGACCCCTTCAGAAAATTCAACATTTTTTTCTGAATTACCAATTGTTTTTTATTGGTACTAAGTCACACATATGGCTCTTTTTGTATGGTTTCATAAGTGAGCAGGGCTCTTCTTCATTCATCCTCTCCAGACCGAACTGCCTTCGGAATATGACCCACTGGCTGGTTATGGCACAGCTGTGGTATTTCTAGTTGAGGCAGAAACGGCAATGGCATTTGAAGGCAAAACCAAAAGAAAGATTGAGGCGGCCTAAACATCTTGTGCAGATGCAGGCCTTCAGCTGTGACTGGAGAGCAATGGGGTTCCTGCCACTTGGATTTGTATCCCTAAATGCAATAATCTCTTTGGCTGGAGGAGAGCCTTGCTCAAGTGAGAAAGCAGAAAGATCAGAGAGGGTGCTCGGGAAGGTCTCCTGTGGCGCAGAGCTGTCAGCGCCTGTGAGGTGAGAGCGGGCCCGGCCTTGCCCGGGCTGGAGCCCCAGCAGAGCCCCGGCAGAGGCCGGAGCAGCCTGAGCCCCGGCAGAGGCAGGCTGGAAGGAGGCCCTTGGAGCTGCAAGAGGCAGCAGCCGGGCCCTGGGTGCCTCTTGCTGGGAGCGGGCGAATCCTCCGCTCTCAGAGCCCAGGTGGCAGCTGGCTGCTGCCGAGGGGAAGCGCAGCCGTGCTGGGCACAGCCCGGCCTGGGGGCCATGGCCGTCTGGAGCATGCCCAGGAGCAGAGAAAGGCCAAGGGCAGCCGCGGGCCGCTGGGCTGCCTGAGGATTCCTCCTCTTCTGCCGGCTGCCCTGCGACTCCTGGCAAAGGCCAGCAGTGTGTGCAGCACTCTGGGCACCGGGGCAGGGAGCCGGGCTGCTCGGCAGGCTGGAGCACAGGGCAGCTCCTTCAGGCCCGGCACTTGTGCCAGGCAAGCGAGGCCAGCGTGAGGCAGGGACAGCTTGGCAGGGCCCATCTGCAGGAGCCAGCGCCTCACGCAGCTCTGGGAGGAAGCGCCTGCAACCCTGCAGTTCTGCACTGAGCCAGAGCAAAGGTGTGAGATGCAGAGTGTTTGGCAGAAATATTCAGGCCCAGCAGGCCAGCCTGCTTTGTGCTCTGTGGTGCACAGCAAGCGCTGTGCAATGCAGCTCTGAGCTGCTGGGAGAGAGGCAGTCGGGGATGTGCCTGAGGTGAGTCAAGGGCTTAGCTGAAAATGTAATGAGGAAAATTGAAAAGTGCAGATCGGTCGAGGGCCCAGCTGGGAAGAGAATTGGGATAGTAGAAGATTGCATATTTTAGTTAAGATTTTAAAATGAGGTAAGAAGCTAAGTTAGTAATACAGGTAGCAGAAATCATGTGCCTTAGTTAAAGAGTACCAAATATATTAGGAACATAAAGCTAGGAGTGATAGGGATGGAGGAAGCAATTGTGAAGAAGCTGAGACCATAGAAAGACCTTGCCTTAAGAATAATTGAACAGTTAGGAGAGGCTTGGACCATGAGCAGCAGGTCAAAAGGTCTTGCCAACTGGCCATGGGAGGAGAGTTCACCATGAGGAAGACTGCTTTCTTCCTCCCATACAACCACTCCCTCATTTCAAAATCCCACCAATCCACTTAAGGGAATACAATTGCGCAGCTGTAATAGATATTCAGCTGATAAAAATGCGAAGCAGGCAGGTAATAATTATGTATTTTGGGTCCCTAGAAACCTAATGTAAATCCTTTTCTGTAGAAATAGAGAGCAGGAGTCTGCAACTCCTTGCACATGTCTCTGGAAACTAGTTCACATGTGACCAGGGCTGCAATAAATACCCTTCTTTTCTACTATAATTAGTTGAAGGGTCATCTGTCCGTGCTTCAAGGGTTATGCTGGAGTAGTGAACTGATTTGGATGGGAGCAGAAGAGTTTCAGCAGGCAATTTTTGGAAGAGATGGAAGGCTCTTTTGACTGGGAAGGAGGGTAAAGCCATTTGGAATGGAGAAATGATCCCAAAGTCCATCCAATTGTATCTTTGTGTCTGAATTGAAATCAGAATGATTATAGATAGCTTCATGTAATTTGTCTACAAATTTATCAAAGTCTTCATTCTTTCTTTGACAAATCTGTGTAAAAGACATAGTGTGTAACTTATCTGGAAGTGCAAGAAATGCATTACATGCTAGTTGTTGGCTCATCTGTAAGACTTGATCAATGCTCCTAGCCTGGGCAGTGGCAGTAGCCCCGGGCCCTTTGCCAAGTAACTGTTGTGCTGTTAAACCATACAGAGGATCACCCTGCACTCTAGCTCTTGCAGCTTCTTGAGCACACTTTTCCTCCCAGCTTTTATGAAACATCACCTGCTGATAGGGTGGCATTCTAAGTCTTATTAGGGTATGCACATCAGCTGGAATTAATGCGTTAGATGGAAAAATATACTGCAGAAGTGACTGTGCAAGTTGGCATTTTCAACCAAATTGTGAAAATGCAGCTCTCATCTTTTCTAAAATCTTCCAATCAAAAGGTTCTCAAACTCTACTTGCAGCATTAGTTACTACAAGCAAAGCTTCTACATCATTGGAGAGAAGAGTCCCTTCTACAATAGCTTCTGCAATAACTTTTTTCTACTTTTGTTTCTCTTTGGTGGAGATAAAACTTGGCCTGCAATTCCTCAGAAAGGATTAGGAGGACCATGCTAATTTGGGAAGTTGACACTGTTTGCCCCTAGCATTCAACAGATGCTTGACATCAGGCACAAATTCCAACGTCCAAAATGTAGTGAGCATCTATTAGGCTCAGACTGCAAGGATAATGTAGAATTGTGGAATTGGCCTTCGGTTATGCTGGCATCACTTTTTACACCAGGATTAGCTTCATCACAGGCCCTTACATCATTCAAACGATTGGCTTGTTGGACAGGAAAACAAATTAACATTACATCTGCAATCCGGAATGAGCTTACCACTGATGTAGGTAGCATACACCACGCTGTGTTACAGGATAGGACTGCTATAAATTTTTTGTTGCTAGCACAAGGAGATGAGCGTGAAGATTTTGAAGGGATGTGTTGCATGAATCTCTCTGACCACTCTGGATCTATTGACGAGAAATTGTCATTGCTTAAGGAGAATATGAAAAAGCTCACAGTGGTTGAGAATTCTTTTGATGAGTGGCTAAAGTCCTGGGGAATAACAGGCTGGCTCAAGGATTTAGTACCCTTTGGCATAATGATACTTTGTCTTCTTTTTTCAATTCTGCTTGTAGTGCCTTGCTGTGAAGAAAATAATTGAGCGTGCTTTTAAATCAGTCTGGCTTGTGCAAAAACAAAACCGGGGAACTGTTGAGAGTTTTTTGCAGATTGAGGAGTTCTGGCAAGACAAGGGCCATATTCAGCCGATGCACAATCCAACCTGCTTGTACTAATGGACAATGGACACATTCACAAACAATGGATAATGGACATATTCAGAAATGGGGTTGGTATATCCTTGAGAAAAATACAAGAAGAGTCATCAGGACTCAGCAAGTTTGACAGCAAGCTTGGGAAAGAAGGAAAAAATTGAACCATGAGTGGGCCAGAAGACGACAGCAAGATGCGTGAAAAATTAGGTGATCCAATCAGCATTCTCTTTTAGATGTGTAAACAGCTAGGATTAACCAATCATGTATTAGCTAGAGACACGTGGACAGTAGAGATTTATTATAAATATAGTCTTTTTAGGGATAATAAATTTGGCTTCACTGGATCATATTTGTTATGGTCTGATATCCCTGAACCTCCGCACCCCGCACAAGGGCAGCTGGGGAGGCCCAGCCCGGGCAGCAGCAGAAAGAAATTTCCCTGGCAGGGCAGGGCTGTGGTGCAGCACGTCCCCAGCAGGAGCCTGGAGCAGCCCAAGGCTCTGTGTGGGCAGGCAGGGGCAGGCAGGAGGCAGAGCTGTCAGCAAAGGAAGGGCCCGGCCAGGTGGGGCAGCCGGGGGATGCCGACAGCCTGCAGGGACAGAGGCGCAGGGCAGGGACACCGTGGGACAGCCTGGGCTGCACAGGGCACAGGGATGGGCAGCAGCTGCGAGACAGCCCTGCCAGAGCCAACATGGGCAGCACTTTGGCCATGGCTGCTGGGCCTGGGCCTGAGGCCACGATGGGACAAGTGACCCTTGCAGGCCTGGGGCCTCATTGCCTCCTCGTCCCTGCTCAGACGCCTGGCAGGGGCCGACATGACAAAACTAAGCTCACAGATGTTGCAAAAGCAGGGGAAAAAGTCAAGAAGGAAGACAAAACTTAGGAGGCAAGATATGAGGGACATGGCACGGACACTTCAGAAAACAACCAAAAAAAGAAAAAAATCTTTCCCATAGTCACAGCCATCAAAATGCAGGCAGGCCATACGCCAGCAAGTGCAGGCACATTCAGCAAAGCTTGCCAAAATTGATCCCCACTGAAGGCCAAAACAGAAAAGAAGGACCTACAAACACGCTGGAATGGAGACACCATCAAAAGAAATTGCAATTGGAGGAGAGAAAAAGAAAATTTGGGAAATTTAGTGACTCTAAGAAAATGGCCCGGGATTATATCAGGTGCATTGCAAAGGACCAAAACATGCCAAAACAAAGCTCACAGAGGTCGCAAAAGCAGGGGAAAAGGTCAAGTAGGAAGACATAACTTGGAGGGGAATATATGAGGGACATGGCATGAATAATTAAAACAAAACAAAACAAAAAAAAATCGTTCCCAAAGTCAAAGCCTCCAAAATGCAGGCAAGCCATACGTCAGCAAGTGCAGGCACATGCAGCAAAGCTTGCCAAAATTGATCCCCACTGAAGGCCAAAACAGAAAAGAACGACTTACAAACACACTGGAATGGAGACACCATGAAAGGAATTGCAAGGGAGGAGAAAAAAAGAAAATTTGGGAAATTTAGTGACTCTAAGAAAATGGCCAGGGATTATGTCAGTCAGGTGCATTGCAAAGGACCAAAAAGATGCCAAAACTAAGCTCACAGATGTTGCAAAAGCAGGGGAACAAGTCAAGGAGGAAGACCCAACTTAGGGGGCAAGATATGAGGGACATGGCACGGACAATTCAGAAAACAACCAAAAAAAAGAAAAAAATCTTTCCCAAAGTCAAAGCCATCAAATGGAATGGCATGCCATCAAGGGCAGGGACATGCACCAAAGATTCCTCTATTGGTTCCCATTGAAATCGCAAGATTCCTTTTCCATTCCCGTAAGGAAATTTCATTTCCTTTCGGGAAGGGAAACGGAATCTTGCGAATCCCAAAAGAAAGGCTAACAAACACTCCGGAAAGGAGATAGGTTCAAATGAAATGCAATTGCAAAAAGCAGAAACATGGGAATTTTAGTGTCTTCAAAAAAATAGGCTGTGAGGAAATCAGCTGCATTGCAAAGGACCAAAACATGCCAAAACTAAGCTCACAGATGTTGCAAAAGCAGGGGAAAAAGTCAAGGAGGAAGACACAACTTAGGGGGCAAGATATGAGGGACATGGCATGGACACTTCAGAAAGCAACCAAAAAAAGAAAAAAAATCTTTCCCACAGTCAAAGCCATCAAATGGCATAGCATGCCATCAAGGGCAGGGACATGCACCAAAGATTCCTCTATTGGTCCCCATTGAAATCGCAAGATTCCTTTTCGATTTTGCCAGTAGGAAACCACAGTTTTCTTCAAGAAGAAGTTTGGAACTCACTGAGCCACAGATAACAGCATTCTAGAAATCTGCAGAACAGGTTTAGAAAGACTGAATATTTTGGCTAAAGACCCCTGAAATATTTCTAGAAAGTCTGAAATTAATGAAAAATGGATGTTGGTATCCTTCAGTGATGAACATTAGCCAACACTCTGGCTTTGTGTTGTGCACCTGAGGCCAAACAAAAGTGTTGGACTGGCTGATCTGAGCTCTTTTGATCTCAGTAAAGAATCCTTCAAGCCACAGGAAAAAGGTGGCAATGCTCCTTTTTGCTGGCCAACCCAAGGTTTCCCAGTACAGCCATTTGCCCAGGCAGCCCAGAGCAGTGGTCACAGTGCCAAGGCTGACAGAGCTCAAGAAGAGTTTGGACAATGCTCTCAAGCACATGGAGTGACTCTTGGGGTCACTGCACATGGCCAGGAGATGGACTCGGTGACCCTGATGGGCCCTTCCAACTCAGCATATTCCATGATTCTATGACCCTTATTCACACCGTGAGGTAACTTCATGTTCCCTTTAGTTTCCACTCTTGCGTGGTTTCACCTTTACAGCCAGACACAAAACGGTTTTCCTGTTTTGGGAGGTGAAATGAAGATCATTACTTGTGTCCTTGTGGCAGTCCTGAGCAAGCTTCCCTGCCACGTGTGGCAGCCTCTCAGCCCTGGGGGTGCCTGCGAGCTGGGTGACTCCAATTCTCTCCACCAGGGACAGGAGGAGTTGGGCCGCACACTCGCGCACCGGGGCGGGGCGGCTGCTGGGGAGGAGAGAGCAAACCCTGGGCACAGGGACAAGGAGCAGCGGCAGCGCCGGCCTTGGCCAGAGCTGCTCCCTGCCCTTGCTGGGGGAAGGAGCCTGGGCTCTCCCTGCACCTTCAGACACCTGCACAAGGCTCTGTCCTCAGCTAAACACAAAGGTAGCATTGCACACTAGGCCTGCCTGCACGGAAGAGGGAGGAATTCAGTCTCCCTGCACTGTCTGATACTCAGTTTCTTTCACAGTATTTACTCGGAGAAAGATTAAAGAAATAGATGACATATGAATAATTTAGCAATTAAGGACAATTGAAGCTGACCCATCAGAGGGCACCCAGTACACAGAGCTACAGCAGGACTGAGGCTCTTTCCACCCATTTATCCCCAAATCTGCAGACCTCTGGAAAATAACAAATGCAGGGAAAACACGTGGTGGGCTGTGAAGTAGCAGAATATCCAGCAATGCAGCCTGTTTCTTCTGTGGGGCTTGGCAATGGATGCATCTGAATGTTTTACCCTATTGCAAAGCTGAGGAAAGGGTGGCAGGCAGTTTAGCCAGGCTGTCCTGTTCTAGAGAGTGTCTCTTGGGAACTATCAGGCCCAGCACCAACATTTAAGGCAGCATTTGCTTCAACTGTGCCATGGCTGTCAGCCTGTGGAGGTGCCTGTAAAGTGGTTCATCTTCTCAAGGCTAACATGAAACATCAGTTTGCATAGAAAGTAGAGTTCTAAGGCCAGGACAGTCATACAAGGCTCCTTTGGCAGGAGCTGCACCTGCTGTGCAGGCTGTGCCACACCCAGCAGATTGTCCCCCATGTGCTCCATGCCCCAGCAAGGACCCTCCTCATTTCCCAAGTTAGTGGCATCATGAGGAGACATGGTTTTCCCAGGGCCTCTGTGGTTAGCACTGTGAAATACCAAACATTGCTCACAGCTGCAATTGCAATTGCCCCTCTGCCCACAAAAGCACAAGGCTCTATCCTTGGCCTTTGCAGGCACTTTCCCTTCCCCATCAGTCACCACATCTAGGAAAATCTGACAGACTGGGAGAACTGCAGGAAGCAGCAGGAAGCTGAGTCAGAGGAGCTTTAGTTTGGATATCAGGAAAAAGGGTTTTTCACCCAGAGGGTGGTTGGGCACTGGAACAGGCTCCCCAGGGCAGTGGTCACAGCACCAAGCCTGACAGGGCTGAAGGAGCATTTGGACAGCAATCTCAGGCACTTGGTGTGACCCTTGGGCTGTTCTGGGCAAGGCCAGGAGCTGGACTCCATGGTCCTGATGGGCCCCTTCCAGCTCCCCATATTCTACACTTCTGTGATTCTGAGAACTGATGGGCTGCAGGAGGGCAGAAATAGGTGACGAGAGGACAGAAGTGAGGTTGGTTGGAGAATCAAGTCACTGAGTTCATAGAAGATGCAGGATACAGGACCCTTCCCTCCAACCATTCCCATTCTCTGTCTCATCCCTTCTCCCTGCCACACACACAAAGGTGAAGAATATCACTAAAAGAAGAAGAACCTACTTGACTCCCATGTCCATGAGAGCAGTCATTGCTCGTGCAGGAGTCACATTCTCCCCCAGGATCCCCAGGGTCTGACTGGTTGCTTTCTGAACAAATTCTGGGGAGATGGACACCATCTGGAGAAGGACCCGAGCACCCTCATCCACCTCAGAGTCCATGTCCTTCTTCAAGGTCACAGAGAGCTCTCCCAGAGTGACAATGGCAGAGCAGGACACCTTGGAACGGAGGTTGGTCACCTGGGGATGCCAGGAGGGGAAACATAAGAATCATCTTGGAAAGAAAACCAGTTGCCTTCAGGAGAAGTCCCAGGAAATGACAACACATCCCACTGTGTCCAGGGGAACATACAAGTACAGGAAGAGCTGGAGAGCACAAGCACAGAAAGGCACTTACTCTGGCACCAATTTCTGGCCTCAGACCTGCTCACTGTGGGCCTAAAATAAAAATTTCATTCAGTGTTCTACTTAACACTTCTAAAATGTCCACAGCTTTCATTTTAGGCCCTTTTACTAGAAAATTAAAGCAAGGGCTGCATTCAAATCATCAAGGCACAAGTCATAAAGATAAAAGAGTCAGGTGCTCCTGTTCCAAAAAGCAACACCAGCAGTTGAAGCACTCAGCCAGGAAACAGAAAACACAGGCTCAGGTCTACAGAATAATTTGCAGTGTTGAATTACAGCTTGGGCAGAGACTGGGACTCTGGGAAATAACATCAGTAGCGTCTCAGTTTCTGCATTTGCACTCAAAGATGAGTGTCAGATACCCGACCTGGCAGTAAATACAGCTGCATGTGCCCACAGATCCTACAGATAGCTGACAGAAATTAGAAATCTCAGGTCTAAAACCAGAAATGAAGGCAGACCCTGAGCACACATGGAGATGAACAAGCACATACCTACTCTACACACCGTGTATGAGGTATGGGGCACAATTCAGAACAATGTTCTCACCTCGCTGGTAACTGCCAAGCAAACCTGACGGAGGCTTCAAAGCAGGACCTCTGAATGGGACCCAGCCAGGTGTTGGATGGTGAAGAGTCCCTTCTCGTTCAGCTCCCTGAAAGGCAGAAGATTGATTTTTCTCTCCACCAAGGCAGCACCCTCTGAAATGACCAGGCTGGCAGCTCAGTGAACAATGGGAGGTGCTTTTCAAGGAGTGCTTAATGAAATCGTGGAATACGTTGCCCCAGGATGCTGTGGCTGTCAAAAGCACACACAAACCCAAGAGGCAAAGAGAGGGGTTTCAGAGTGGCCTTTTGAGAAGACAGCGTTTCTGAAATCTCTGGCACATGAGCCCCTCTGTCACTGCTTCCTAGGAGCTGTGAGACCGGGCCATGCTGCTGTTTGTTGTCACCTCCCTGTACCTGTCCCTGAGACACAGTGCCACCGGGCTGTTATTGGGGCAATTTCCTTCTTTGCCAGCCCCAGCAGGCATTCAGCAGGGAGAGTCTGCACTGGCTCTCTGGAGCTGAGTTTCCACTCTATGATCTCGGCCTCTCTTTCACCCCCTCCACTCCCCCTCCCACATTCCCCAAAAAACATCAGGATGTTTGCTGGGACCACCTCAGCCTGCAGGAAGGCCAAGTGGGTCCTGGCCTCTCCTGACCCACAGCACAGCTTTTTTCATCCCAGCATGGAAATATAAAAACTGTATTATCACATCCCACAGAGGGCCAGGAGCTTTTTATTTTGGCTGCAAGTGTCCACAGGGCATTGGGGAAGAGGAGAAAAAGAGTGTTTTGCAGCAAGCAACCCGGCTACTCAGGCAGGGTGGTAGGAAAAGTGTCTGGGAGCTGCTTTTTAGGACTTTGGTTGTTCTGCTGAAGCTTCTGACAGAGCTGATGGGCAGATCCCAGAGCTGTGGAGAGTTCCTGGGAAATTGGTCCTTGGATATGTCTACAAATGCTCTCCCAGCCATGAACTGCCATCTGTGTCCTGTCCATATGTTACTGCCTTGACTGTTGAGTGTCTGAGGCGCCTCTTGAGGCTGCTCTGGACCTCCTTCACCAAGGAATGCATTGTGATACAACATCCCTTTCTGCTTCTATTTGGGCACTGACAGAGCCTGGGCCACTCTGGCTGGAGCTTGGGCTCTGGCCATGCAAGATTGCCAATGAGAGCAGCTCATGGTCCTCATCTCTTCCCTGCTGCTGTGACAGACAGACATGGCCATGGGGACAGAATGGAGCTGCCCCATCTGCCAGGTCACTAAGAAGGATGTGAATTCTTCTCTGCCCTGTCACCACCAGTTCTGCCTGGGCTGCATCCTGCAGTGGGCAAAGAGAAATCCAGCGTGCCCACTCTGCAGAAGAATGATAGAAGCTGTAAGGTTTTCTGAGTAGGATTAACAGGACTACATACAATTTGCCATCAGCTCCCCCAAACAATTGCTAGAGTCCAGCAGGGAGAGAGCCTGGCCACCTTGTTGAAAGCAGCCCCCCAGACCCTGTGATGGCTGCTCCATCTTCCCCACAGGGAACACTGTCCCCAGCTGAGCAGGGGCTGCAGGACCAGAGCCTATGGATGGCCTCCTGCCCAAGGTGTGGGCCGAATTTTTCAAATAACAATGTCATCTATTGGACCAACGGTGGCCCTGGCTGCAGCAGAAGCTGGAGGGAATATGCCAGCACCAGAGATGGCTGGTTAAGGAATTCATAGAACAGCATCCTGCACGCCCTCTGTGCCTATGGTCAAGTTGCCAAAATCTTGGTGCCAGTACTGCAGCTTCTCCTCTGTAGCAGTCTGAATTGCTGCTAGCATAGTCCATTGTAAAGAAGCAAAAAGGACCTTTGCATAATCTCCACAGATGTTTCATTCAGCTGTGCAGGGAGATGTTCAGCTCCCAGCACCCACACACAGAGGGTCTCACTTTGTCTCCACAGGGGCCTGGGGGCTGACCCTGATCTCGGGGCAGTACAAAGGTAAGGGGGCCGATCAGGGAATAGGGAAGGTGTGGCTCAGGAACACAGGAACAGACACAGGAACAGGGGAAGGAGCCAATGGGGTCTAACAGCTTTTTGAGGGAAGCTTCTTGTGTCTCCATGGACCAGGGAATGCCCCCCAGGGTCTCCACGATTCCCCATGTTTTATATTATAAGGAAAGCTTCTCTGAAGGATCAAATGAATCAATACAAAATGACAAAAGAAATCAAAAGCACTCATAAGACAATTGTTCAAAATGCAAACAATTCTGAGTTCCCAAAGTGCCAACAGATTTCTTGGAGTGCCTTAGATCTGGCAGGAGGGATGCAGGGTTTTCTCAGCACAGTTTATCAGGAAACTGAGTCACACATACTGAACCTCTGGTCCATGGCCTCCTCAGTGCCATGGTGCAGCAAGGAGGCCCAGAGGCTGCTGTGCTCTGGGCCTGTCAGGGATGAACACAGCGGCTCTGTGGCCAGTGCCAGCTCCAGCTCCAGCAGCTCACAAGAGCAGACTCCTTCCAGAAGCTCTGCTGGCTCCAGTGTGGCAGACCAGCAGAGCCCACTGGAAGCCCCCCTCCATTGCAGCCACCCCCAGCTGCGCCCATCATCGCTGCAGAGCAGGAGCTGCCCCAGAGGAGCCGCGGCAGGAGCTCGTGGCAGTGGCAGGTCCCTGTGCCCAGGGCAGAGCCACAGAACCTCTGCTCCTGCCTGGGACAGGGGCTGCTCACCCCGGCGTCCCACCGAGAGGAGGGATCCTGGGCCCAGACTCTGCCCAGCCCTGCCAAAGGCCACCCCGCCAGCAGTGCCAGCAAGGTTCCTGCAGCCATTCAGCCAAATCAGAGGAAACAAATGTCTCTTCAGCTGACACAGTCTCTGCACACAGCTTTCTGCCCCTTCTCCTGGTGCCTTTCCCTGACTCCAACAAGAGCTGCAGGAAATGCTGTGTGAGCCATGATGATGGAAGAGCTACTGATAAAAACACTGGGGTGATGCTTTCAGAGGAGTCATGAATGGCAGACTGACCAACCTTCCAGCCAATGGTATGCCAAAAGTTTCCATTCTTGAAATAATTGACTGCAATAAATTAGTAAAAAGAAAGATACGGAACAAATCTCCCACAGCTACTGGCTTTCCTCGGGCTCCATGGTCTATGTATTGCTAGACTTACTTCATTTAGGCAGAATATGAACTGCCCTGACTTGTTGGAGACTGACCACAAGGTCTCATCTGTGGTGGGCAGTCACTAAAATTAGCTCAGCAGAGGCATCTTCAGCTTTCCCAGTGCAGCAGAAATACATATTCTCTGCTTCGTGACTGTGTGGCAGCAGCTGCTGGTGTGGATTTGTCAGCGTTGCTTCATGGATTACTCCTGAGAAGGAATTGTGTGCACAGGCACAGTGTGATGGCTTCAATCTCCTCTAATTACTCCAATTGGATGATGGCCAGAACTTTCAGGCAAAAAGCATCATGACAGAATAATTTACAATATTCTCCAAACTACTCCTATGGTTTTGATTTTCTTACTGATTAGGTCAGTGTCTGGCCTCAAGAAATCAGTCCAGAAAGAACAGGCAAACCTCAGCTTGCAAGTTAGGGTGCAAGTCTTTAATCTGCCGTTTTTGCAGCTGGTACAAAGAAATTTTCAACATATTTGTGAAAAAATTTCTTTGTTCTTGCTATACCTATCCAGAACCTGACTCTCTCCTCATTTTATTTTCATTTGAAATCCAAGCATGATTTTTTCTGGACAGGGAAGTAAGAACCAGCTGCAAATACAGACTACAAGTGTGAATCTATACTGCAGGAACTGAGCTATAGCTTGGAATTAAAGGCAAGAAGGGATGCCATGGTAAATGTGAATGTTTAGTGCTGGCATAGGAGCCTTCTGCAATGCTCCACCAACCCATGGTTCACATTGCTACAAATTCTCTTTCTGGTGTTACAAAGAGTGTTGTTGAAGAGCTGGCTGTAAGTAAAAAAAATGCCAGAATGTTAATTTTTGTTAATATGGTGTTAATTAGATATGACTATCTAATAATTCAGAGCTCATAGAAGTGAGTATTCAGATTTCCACTTAGTATGTGCTGGCAGTTTTAATTTGAAATCAACAGGTTTATCCAAATCAAGTTATCCATAGGAATTAATTTGCTCTATGATCTAACTAAAAATGCCTCATTGTCTGATAAGTTTATTAGAAATTTGCAAAGTCAACAGTCCACAGATTTTCATTTCTTGTTTAGTGGCTATTCTGCAGGAAAGCTTTCACAGAATAATCAGTTTGCATGTAATTAAAATGCCAGTACGTTTCATCTAGCCATTTTGGTATTAGAACAAAACCATATGACTGCACAGACTTTTAAAAAATATTTTAAAATGAATTTTCAAATCAACAGTCTGAGTAGGACTCAGAATAAAAACTCTACCAAACTTCAACTCCATTGGAAGATTCCCTTGTCACCCTGTGAATGAACTCTACATTCAGAAGATTAAAAATCCCAAATATGGTGGTTTTGGTATGCTTAGGAATTGGGGAAGGGTCTTCTTCCTTCTCAGCTCCATGCTGCAGTGCCTTTGGGATGTGGCCTGCTGGCCGTTGTTTGTGCAGCCCTGCTGTTTCTCCATGAGGCAGAAAGTGCAATTGCATTTCCAGCCCAGAGCGCGTGAGGAGTGGGGCGTGCAGAGCTGTGCCAGACCCAGCCCAGCAGCTGTGCCCCAGAGGGTTTTGGTTCCTGCCCAGGGCAGCTGGTGCATCTCTGCCGTGAGTGCCTCCCCTTCCAGGTGCCCATGGACAGCAGGTGCAGGGTTCTGCACGGGGCATGGAACAGGGTGGGGATGTCTGCTGGCAACAGAGTGCAGCGGAGAGCAAACAGTCCAGGATGGTCCTGGAGTGTGTGACAGAGAACTCCTGACACAGCTGGGGACTGAGCCAGTGAGGGAAGGCACTGCTGGGCCTGCTGTTTGTGAGGAGAGAAGGGCTGCTGGGTGACAGGAGGGCTTGGGCTCAGGGATCACAAAATGCTTGTGTTTGATTCCCAGAGAAGGAACGAGAGATGTTGGGGAAGTGTTGACATGCAAAAAATTGTGAATTTGTTAAGCTTTAACAGGCAGTGCTTAGTCGTACCTTCCCTCACACCAGTGGTTATTGTGTGCAAGTGGATGTCTTAGCCTTGAGAATAAAGACAGTGGGCCTACTGAGGAGGTAGCTGCAATGCATTCAAGGGGAAGAAGGCTCTTAACCATGGAAGGAGAATTTGAGGAATGGGATGTTCACCACATGACCACCAGAGACCCGCAAGAGACCCCTACTCTAAATGTCAGTAATTTTGGGGAAATGATTTAAATACGTCAAATACTTTGGGAGAATGTTTAGCCTGTGAGTTTGAGCAAAGTAATGAATAAAAGTAATGAAAGTAATGTCTTAGTTCCATGGATACTTAACACGTGGGTGTGCAGGTTTCAGGGGAGTGATTCTCAGGCACCCAGCACTGAAATAAAGTAATGCCTCTTTTCTTACACTTAGCTGGCAGGGTGGATCAGGCCCTGCTTGGTAACTTTCGTTTTGGTCATTCCTATTGAAGCATAAAGAATGGTTGAAATGAAATCTTTTCCAGCTGTTTCCCTTTGGTTTACCTGTTTGAGGGTTAAAATTCTGTGCTGCAGGTGTGCTGGGTGTGTGCAGAGCAGTGCAGCCCCAGACACCCCTTGGCTTGTGTTGCAGAATGAGGCCTTTGTCGGGCATGAGCCATTTGTCGGGTGCTGGGAAAACTCAGGGCTCAATATGAGTCAACAGCAAGTTCCGTTTATTGAAGAGATCATCAGACACTTATACAGCAAGTAATAAGCTTATGAATATTCTGTTAGCCAAGCGATCTATTGGTTAAACTATACCGTCAACTTTTCCTCATTCCTTTGGGCCTACATTCTCTATTTCCCATTTCTCTCTGTCTACTTGTTATCATACCCAGCTAGGCCCAAGGACACGCTATCTTGCAGGTGCAAAAACTCAAACTAGCTGTGTTCGGCACTTTCCCAGCTCCTGGTCGGCTAACAAGCGAATGTCCATGTGACCTCTGTCATGCAGCCATTTCTCCACAGGCTTGCCCACAGGTTGTCATGCCTTGTTGCCAGGTGTGCCCAGCTGTGGCAGGAGAAGGAGCCCGCAGCGCAGTGGGCACTGTGCCCTGCCCAGCCGGGGCTCTCTGGCACAGAGCAGCAGCAGCGCCAGCACCGTTCAACCCGCTCCTGCCTTGGCTTCCCCTGGCACACAGAAGCCTCTGGAAATCAGCGCCGCCAGTGGCGTTCCCAGCTGGGAGCAGCTGCTGCTGGCGGGCAGATGCTGCCAGTTCCACTGCTGCCAAAGGGGAAGAGAGGCAGAGATGTACACGCACCGGAGCCCTGGGCATGTCCAATAAAGGTGCAAATATGTGGGGAGATTTGTTAGGAAACATTTCAGCTGTGATGCCAACAGTGGCTTCTCTTCTGGTTCTGTGTGTTCTGGATGAGGAATGCAATGGTTGGCTCTGACGATTAAGAAGCAGATGTTATGTGGATGTTCAAATGAGTAGTGATTATATTGTAATATATCCTCCCATAGTCCTCTTTCCCGTCCCCCTTGTAACAGCCTGGGCAGTCAGGGCATTTGGGGAGGGCTGGCTCGTGACCAGCAGGCAGGGTGTAACAACGCCTGACCTCCAGTCGGGATGCAGGAAAGTAATCTCCACCCATGGGCAGCAGAGAAAGAGTTGACTGGAAAAACTTTTGGAGGGGCTGAGGGTATAAAAGGCAGAGCATCCTTTTTGTAGATGAGCACATGGCTGCTAATCACAGAGACTCCCAATGATGCGACTTTTCCTTATTCAGTACTTTGTTAAGGTTTACTAAACGTTTACAATTTTAAAAGTGAGAGTCCTTTCTCACACGTGCAAAGCTGTGGGCCATTATCTTGGCCTGGTTTCCTTTGCTTGTGTCCCATCCGAGTGCTCAGTTGGGGTACAGGCTGTAGGTGCTTGGGGCACCCTTGGAGTTCCTCTTGGATCCCTGAACAACAGGGTTTGGCCCATGAAGGCAATTTGTGCTGCTTTGTGACAGAGAAGAACTTCCCAGGCTCTTTTGTGTTTTCTGTAGGGAAGGTTGGTTATTGCTTTGCATAAATTCACAGACCAACATGGAGCGTTTGCTTTGTGATGTCAGGGCATGGTTGCCACCTTGTCATAGTGGCATCAGAAGGTTGCCTTGGTGCACGGAAGGCCTGAGTGTCAGAGCAGCCCTAGGCCTTGCTCAGATCAGGAGAACCTTCCTGGTCAAAGCATCTGTCAGTAGGCAGCTGCCCACTGACACGAGCCTTGTTTTTCCTAGTTTAGGAAAAACTCATACAACACTGCTACAATGTTTCATCATCTGGCTAAAGCAGCATTTGCTGCCTATGGCATTTCTTTTTCTGTGTATTACATTACACATTTTGCACGTAAGTAGAGGTTTCCATTCTACTTAGATTAGGATGTATCCTAACCTGGCTTTTGTATGTCTTCCTGCTCTTTCTTGGGGGCTGAGTTTCTGATTTTGAAACAGAAAGAGCATTAGAATGCCAGTGGTTTGCTAAAGCCCCTGTCAAGAGGTCTAGCTAAAAGGAGGGTGTCTGTAGCCACAGGGGCAGCATTTGCAGGGGAACCTGCAGGGCTTGCGTTCCCTGCACGGGAGAGTCTGTGGCAGCAGAGTCTGTCATTTCCTCAGGTTTTTGGGACAAGCAGGACACCTTTGAAAATGTAGACTAGCAGAGCTTCTTGGAAGGCCTTCTAAAAACTCTTCAGTTGTTCCCAGGATTCAGAGAAAACTTATTTTCTTTTTAAATTTTGTCATGAAAAGATTTGGCTGTCTAATTTAATAACATTTTACTGTGTGCTAAAATAGTTATTACCTATGAAAGAAAATGCAAACTCTAAAGCAGTGAGTGTCTGCTCCTGAACCCTAGAGGTGCTGCTGTGCTCTTCCACAATAGAACTGTCACAGCTGAGGGGAATTTTGGGAAGCTTTTCTGGGCAATTATTTCCTGCAAGTTAATGAGAATTAGTGCATGTAACTGATTGGGGAAAAAAAAGACTACCGGAAGGAGAGGATTTCAGAAGCTGTTTTATGTGTTTGGTAGAACAGGAGCATTGAGTGTTGAAGAACAATTTGCATTTTCTTGATCATATTTGTGTTCATTTACTAGCTAAACAGGCCAAAGTGTTGGCACAACCATGAATATTGTCCTGATCTCTTGCTGGCTGTGTGAATGAGATGTGTCTCCTGGAGGGATGTTGTGAAATGGGAAATCATCTCTGCTTGGGTTGACTTGTTCTGTGGGATTCAGCAGCCCAGGCAGTTTTCTGACAGCATCTGGTTCATTTTCCCTTCCCACTACAGGACACCTGAAGCGTGTATTCAGCAGCGCTGAAGATCCTGAGGTGAGTGAGAAAGGAACATTTCATGTTCCTGGTGTTTAAGACTTGTAGAGCAAGCTGAGAGCTTGGCCAGTAGCAGTAGACTGAAGAGGGCCAGCTAGGAAGGCCGAAAGATAAACCCTATTCATGCCTGTAACAAAAATAATAAAGGCAGAGATAGATATTTTTAAATTTCCTTCTCAGAGTTTGAAGAACTAAAAACCTAGTTTTGAAAAGAGAATGATGCTTGCAGACAGCAGATAGGCTAATTTTAATGAAGAGCAATTTCCTGTACAGTTGAATTAGATCATTTTAATTTAAAGAGAGGGACTTAGAATGCTATTCCTATCAAACTTGATGATATCTACTTGGAACATGAGGTGGTAGAACAGGAAGGCCATCTTGCAACGGTGCCTGCTGTATCTGAAGTGCAATGGGCACCTTTGTGGCTGGGGAGCTGCGTGGGCCCAAAGGACGCAGGGCTGGCGGCCGTGAGCAGCTGGAGATGAGGCAGCGTGGGGCCAGGGGGCCCAGAAGGCCAAGGGCACGGTGGCTGTGCCAGCAGCAGTGGGGCAGCAGGAGCAGGGCAGGGAGCGTGGCCCTGTGCTGGGCAGCGCTGCGGCCACAGCTGGAGTGCTGTGTGCAGCTGTGGGCCCTGGGAAGCAGAAAGTCATGGAGGGGCTGCAGCGTGGGCACAGAGGGACAGGGGAGCTGGGCAAGGGGTGCAGCACAAGGCCAGGGAGGAGGTGCTGAGGGAGCTTTAGCCTGGACAATGGGGGCTCATGAGGGACCTTCAGGCAGACTGCCATTGATCCCTGCCTTGGATCCATAGAGCCAATGCTCAGCACGAGGGCTGTTTGCCTGCCAAACATCCCTTCACTGCATCCAAGTGCTTTAGACACTGGTGTGGGTAACGCTTTCATATTTTGTTGATTTGTTTGTTTGCTAGAAGGAGAAGCCTTGTGCAATTTCTCCTTCTCCAGGGAGCAAGGGAGCTTTTTTCTCAGTCTTTCCTACCCTTTTACAGCACTGGCAGAAATTCTGCTAGAATTTCAGTTTTCAAGGGGGCAGTTCTGGACAATGCAGTATTTTTGCACAAGAACACATCGTTTGGGGCAGGGATGTTGGTGCAGAACGAGCTGTTCTGGTGCCAGACCAGCCAGTAGGGCTTGCCCATCCTTTTCACGTAAACGGCTCCCGTGTCTTTTGGCTGCCCAGGGAATCAGTGTGTGTTGTGTTTGGGAACTGAGTAGGAAATCAATGCCCTTGCATTCCAGCTGGTGCTCAGAGATTAGAGGAGCTGGGAGGGGCTGGGCTGCATTTCTGATTCCAGCCACTTCAGCACCATCAGTGTGGGCGAGTCCAAGCGAAGAACTTGCCTGAGCACAGATGCACAAAGAGAGCCGTTCCCAGTGCAATGCTCTGGGTCTGATTGCATTCCTTAAGGACCGACATGCTCCAGATTCCCCAAGAGTGTGGGTTACTGAAGCAGCAGGAGAGCAAGTTCAGGATGGCTGCTGGTTGGGGCACTGCTGCCGAGTGCTGATGTGTGTAGCGACAGAAAGGACAGGATTGATTCAGGGTGACCCCCACGTTGGGAAAAATGTGCTTTCACTCTATGATTTAGAAGTTTAAACAAATGCTTTATTAAGCAATGTTATATTACACTAGTACTATATTAAAACTATAAGTAAGAGATATTATACTAAAAGCATACGAAAGAAAAACTCGTGACTGTCTCCACACAGCCTTTTATCTAATTATCTAATCAGTCTAAACAACTATCACTAAAATCCAATTAACAAATCACTTTCAGTTAACAATCACTATAACACATTCTTCATGTACTCAAAAACAAGAACAGCAAGTAGGGATAATAATTGTTTTCTCTCCTTCTATGAGTTTCTCACTACCTTCCCTTAAAAAAAACCTAGGAGAGAGAATTATATCTCTCTCCATTCAAAGAATGTAAATACTACAGCACAGTAAAGAGAGATGATAAAAGTGAGATCTGTCTATCTATCGATTTTAATCTTCCTGGCTCTGCTCCAAAGCAGTGGAAGATGCAAAGGCATCTATTCAGGAGAGAAGTAGAGACAAGTTCCATTGACTGATCCTGAGCAGGCAGAGATGTTTCCCCCTCCAGAGATGGTTGTTTTTTCCCCTCATGTTTTCCTACTCCAGCCTTTTCTCACCTGAAGCCTTCATTTGTCCTTTAAATTTTTGCATGTCTTAAGGGAATGGAACTATCCCATGCTGTAGCTGGGGTCTGGTGACTCTGGTCATACATGCCATGCCATACATGGCACATGGTTTCCTTCACTGGCATCCCCAGGGCTGTGTAAGTGCATTCGTTAATGGGGCCTTATGAGAAACTCTGTTACTGCTGGTCAGAATTCTCCGTTGACAAAAGAGGGAGAAGAAACACCTTGGTCCTCCTCCATATACTGAGGTGGCCATAGAGGTTCTCTGACTTCCATCAGAGACCTTTGCATGCATCCTTATCTCCTGAATGACCCGGTTTTCTAACAAGAGTGTGGATGTCAGGAAGGAGGAATGCTGGTGCAGGCCTGAAGAGAAGGTGAACTCCAGAAGTGTCTCTCACAAGGAGTGAGCTCACCCAGGAAGCCCCTGCAGAGCCAGGATGGAGCTGTGGCACAGGGCGGGGAGTCAGTCACTACTGAAAGACAAACAGGACACGGCGGAAGCAGAGGGAGGCCCTCACCAGACCCTTGAGAAATGCCACCCCTTCCCTGTCAGCTGCCTGAGAGGCTGCTGGAGCTTCAGTCCCAGATGGCCCCTGATTGTAGGGCCAGGGTCACTTTGGAATCTGTGCCTCCCCTCGGGCAGAGAACGACCCAGGAGAGCAGCAGCACAGTGCTTTGGGAACGTGTGAGCCCAGCAGTCTGTGAGTCTTGGCCCACAAAGGGCGTATGGGAAGTTGAAACCCATCTTCTCTTGCTTTCCGTGCAGGTGCTTCTAGAGAAAGAGCAGGAGCACACTGCCTCATCTGAGCTGCCATGCCAGACTCAGGGAGAGCTGTTCCCAGCCCGAGGGCAGGAAGAGCAGCTCAGGCAGCAGGTGGAAGAGCCACAGGAGAATGGCCAGGTAAGCCTGACTGGCCAGGCCACAGAGGGAAGGGCAGGGAGAGGGGCATAAACCAGAGCTCTTGAGACTGAGGAGGCCAGGAGTCCCACAGGCAATGGAAGCACAGAGCCTTGCAATCTGCAGTGATCAGCCCTGGGACAGGAGGTTTGTAATGGAGGCAGATGTGGAGAGGGAAGCAGAAAGAAGGGGCTGAATAAATGTGATTTTGAGGCTGCAAGAGGAAAAAAGCTGAGCCTGATGGCAGCTCTCAGTCCCTTGCTCTGCTTTTGTGTGTACAGAACATCAAGGCAGAGCCACAAGCAGAGCTGCCCGAAGCTCAGAGTGACATCATGGCAGTGAAGAGAAAGAACAAGGAAGACATGGGAAGAATTCAAGAGGAGAATCTCCATCAGCAGAGGGGCGATCATCAAAACCAGGTGAGTGAAAGAGTGGCAGCCACTCCACTCATGAAATGTCCTCTCTTTTGTTTATTAGAGAACATGAAGGAACAGCTGGATGCAGAGCTTCAGACAGCTCACAGTATGATCAAGGCAAGGCATAGGCAGCTGGAGGAAGAAATGAAAATCATCAGAGAGAAACTTAATCGCTTCCGTCAGTCTCTGCAAAACCAAGTGAGTGAAAGAGGGATGCAGCCACTGCAGTCACCAGTCTGGTGGTTTCTGCCCTTCTTGCCTTTCCAGTGCAGAGCAGCAGGGAGTGGGGCCATGCCTCTGAGTGCCATGCTGCTGTAGTGTGTGTGTATCACAGTCACTCTGAAGGACATTTCCCGGTGTGCTGAATCTCAACATTAGCCCTGGACAGTGAAACTTGTCCTTTGGCCTTTTGGCCAGCAGTCATCCAAATTGATTCCTGCTGGCCTGTTCCTGCTCTCCTTTTTTCTTGAGGTGTTTTTACAGTGGAACTTGGTGACCCAGATGGAGGATTGAAACAAGCTGTTGTATCCCCTGTCAGTCTGTTCTTTGCCTTTCCTCACAGTCGATGACTCCTGGCTGACAGGGACAAGCTGTAGTGTCTGACTGCTTTGTTCTGTTTGACTTGAGGTGCAAGTGTTGACATCTCACCGGGCAGCCTGCGAAGACTTGCAGGGAATGTGTGGCAATGAAGAACCCCAAGTTAGGAGTGAGGCACAGGAACTGTGCCCACCAGAAATGCTCCAGGTCCAGCACATCATGGGCTCTGAACCTGCTGCTGCAGCAGCATCACCTCGAGGAAGCCCTTCTGTGAAACCTGGGAACTCAGGCTGGGGCACATCCTGGGAACAGGAGATTGAGGAGGAGTACCTGGAGCTGCTGGGTACGTCTGGGGTGTTTCTTATCTGAGGGACAGTGTGTTGTGTGCAGGTGTCAGCAGAGCTGTACCAAATGCTCCTCCTGAGCTCGGTGTCACAGGGCCATTTAGGACTCCCCAGAGGCAGTGCTGTGCTCCGAGGCAGCGAGAGAGCTCTGGGTGTTCCTGCTGCCTCTGAGGGCACCTGGGACTGGCTTGGGTTTGCCTGAGCTTCCCTCTCTGCTAAAGGCTGAAGCAGGGATTGTTCTTGGATCAGCACAAGGCTGTGACCAAGCAAATGATCTAGGCAAGTCCTGTGTGCTAGTGGCCAAACTGAACAGAATTTTTAGCTTCATAAATTCTCCTTAGACTCCTGACTTGCAACCAGTCATCAAAGCAAAAAAACTTCACAGAAATGGACTGACTGTGGAGTTTTGTCTTTTTAGTTGGGCATTTTTTTTGGGGGGGTGGGGTGGGATTGCTTTTCTGTTGTTCATTTTTGGTGGGGGTTTTTTGTTGTGTTTTTCTCCATCCTGAAGGCGCCCTTCTACCCTCAGTTTTACTGATGTCATTTTTATGACTGTTGCTGTTACCACTACTACATCTGCAGTTTATTTTCATGAGAATGCTATATTTCTGTCAAGAAGAGAATGCTATCTTTTTGTCAATAAGAACTACTTTGAAAGAACATCAGGTTACAGGACAAATAGAGAGCACAAGGTATTTTCCATGTGCCGCCATAGAAAAAACAGAGACTTTGATAACAAACTTTATTTAATCTTCTAGTTTTATGCTTATCAAGATGTGTCCAGGAGACACATCCAAGTGGCGTGATCAGATAAAACTGTACTGCAGGCATTTCTCAGGAGAGAGCCTCCAGCCCAGCCATGGTATATCCCTCAGATGCATGGCACTTTTCCATACCTGATTCCCACTCTTTCCCATGACTGTTAGAATCCTACCCATTGGCCCAGACCCTGCTCAGATCAGTCTCTAGGAAAACACATCAAGCCCTTTGTGATTCTGCAGCACAACCCAATGAATCTGCTTCTTGCCCGTAACAGCTGCCAGTGCTGTGCTCTCAGATAAGAGACCTGGTGGGGCTGAGACCAGAGCCCAGTGGATTCTGTGTCTGCCATCACCTGTTGGGACAAAAAGGGCACTGATGTGTGCCTCGGTGTGGCTGATCTCAAAGCCCATCCTGTTGTGTCCTGAATGGGGGCAACAGCTTGTCTGGGGCTCAGGCTCACTCTGGCTTCTTCCCATCAGTGCCTGTCAGTGCTCATGCTGGGGCTTTGCCAGCCTTGTTGTGGTCGCTGCCCTGTCCCTGAGGGCTGGAGGGACTGCAGAGGCTGGAGCCTTCCTTAGCTGGGAGAGGGGCATCTTTGAGCTCAGCCTGCTCACAAACAGGTCAGGGTCCTGATGCTGAAAGCCCCGTCAGGATTGTTTACAGCTGGAGCTGCTCTGGTTTACAAATGGGAAGGCATTCCATTGGCAAACTGCTGAAAGGTGGGGAAGATGTCCTCCTCTCCTGGGATTGTATGTCCCTGTGCTTTGTTTCCTGTCAAGAGAACTCTTCAAAAGACTGTACAAATCAGTCTCTGTGCTGGCCACCTGTGCTGCAGGGCTGTCTGCCTGGTTGTGGTTGTTGTTACCCAGCCGACCACAAAGGGCTCAGAGCTCCAGGCGCTGGGGCTGCCTTTTGTATCTCCTGGAAGCTGGGATCTCTGCTTTAAAGTCAGCATCTTGCATTTTGTTTCTCTCAGGGAGAATGGTGAACACCACTGAAAATCCCCTGATGAAATACACACATCTGAATTATATTGGCAGCGGGTGAGTCCAACAGCAGTTACTCCTGCACAACCGTGGGCCAGGTGTGTTTGGGGTGGAATGTCTATCCAGCGTGAAGTCAGGACAGCTGCAAAGATGATCACACACTGGGGATAGATCGTCCCGTCTCTCAATGCTGCTCAGAATTTGTGAGTGCGCTCAGAAGGCATTGTCAGAGATGCCTTGCTACCGAGGTCTTGCCTGCATCAAGCAACAGGACCTGGAAGGTCTCCTTGTCTCTCAAGTGTGGGACAGCTCTGTGTTAATTTCTTTAGCATTTTTTGTGTGTCTCAAAATCATACTGGCACACTAATGAAAAGAGAAGTAACTTGCTTGCCTGAAAAAGCAACTTATGCCCTATCAAAGCTGTGAGATAACAGTTCCCACAGTTCCCAGGAACAATTCTTTCCCCTGGTTTGAAGAGGGAAACACTCTGTGGTCAGGATAGGAACCACACTTTTCAGAAAGTGAAACCCAAGAGGAAAGACTAAACTCCCTTTAGAAATTGGACCCCAGTGCTTCAGGAACAGGCCCAGTGCCCATGCACTTGAGAGGAAAATGCATCATCTCCCTTCTGGCAGAGCCCTCCTGCATCCTGCAGGTTTTGACACTTGCAGCAGAGATCTCCTGTGTGGGCTGGCTTTCACTGCAAGATCTAAACAGCTTCTCCTTTCTCTGCTTCTGTTTTTTTTCTAGGACTTTTGGGCATGTTTACAGAGCACTCGACAGTGCCACAGGAGGAGAGGTAAATGTCAACAGCCCCTGCAGGCTCTGCTGCACTCGAGGGCTTTCCCCTCTGGTGTGAGCTGTGGCTGGAGCTTTGGGCAGAGCTGTGCTGAAAAGGCACAAGAAGCACAGACTGGTGCCAGCCCACAGAACACATTTGGGACTCTGTCCTCCTCAGCTGCCGGAAGGAAGGCACGGAGGGCAGCGGTTCCTTTCAGAGAAGGACGCGCTCACTCGCTCTCCATTGCTAAAACAAAGGTGGTGCCTGCGAGCACCTCACTGCTCTTTGGGGCTACAGCTTCAGAGTCCTGAATTCTCATTTCTGGCTGCCAGCAAATCCATCTGAATGTTCCTGGCAGTTCCTTAGCCACCTGCAGTGCTGCACTAGGGAACTGCACATAGGGAGAGATCTGCAAGGCGTCCTTGAAAGCCCTAAGCCCTGCCCATATCACAAGATGTATCCACAGAGTATTAAGGCATGGATTCCTTCTTCTTAGTCCCAAACAAAGCAGCAGAGAGTGCGGTCAGAGGTTTGTGGGTGATAACTGAGACACCGTTGTTACCAAGTGGTCAAGGCAAAATGTCAGTGGCCCCACGTGTCCTGTAACTGGCTCCCAAGGGAGCAGAGAAATGGGCTGTTGGAATGTCAGTTCCTGATTACTGCAGTGCCTAATCACAAGGCAGTTTGGCACAGCTCAGCTGTGTCATTGCAAAATCACTCGCTCCACGTGCCTTGTGGTCTCGTGCCACCAACCCCTCAAGTTCCTGATTTTCAATGTCATTTTAGGTGGCAATAAAAAAAATAAATCTTCAAGGAGTGAGGAGGAAGGAGCTAACCTTTAATGAAATAACGATCATGAAGAGCTATAGGAGTCCCAATGTTGTGAATTATTTAGACAGGTGAGAGGTCATGGTCTTATCCCATGGATGTGTGTTTACATAAAGCAAACATGAGAGGTTAAAAACCCACTTTGGTCAGTGGCAGCAAGTAAAGCTGTTAATTTTTATTTATTCATATTTCTCTACTCATCTCCAATGGATGAGAAGAGAGTGCATCTTGTCTGCATGAGTCTTCCCTGGCACACCTAGTTTGATAATTACTCCAAAATTATTCAAAACCTGGATCAGCTGTATCTTCCTAACTCAATAGCCTCAAAGTTCACTGCCTCTACATTTATTTGGGATTGATTTTTTAAAGTTTCTTAAGTGCAGATGAACCATCCTAAAGTGGATTTCCCTTGGATTGTTGCCCCTCTTTGCCATTGCTATGCATGCCAGGAAGGCTAGGTGCTTATTTCCAGAAACACCATGCCTGGCATGTTTTTTATCTGGGCTGTTCCTAAACTGCACTTTTCATTTGCTGCCCATCTAAGACATCTCCTTTTTCACAGATGTGTCTTTCTCTATGAGACTGCACAGATTGCAAATAATGCACAGCCAAGAGGGAATGTCTATTCCTTTGATTCTGTCCTTGTCACAAAGGCATCTGGAAATAAGAAACCTGGAAGCAAAAAATCAACGTAGCCATGCATGTTCATCTCTACCCCCTTGTTTCCTTCTTTCAGCTACCTTCTGGGCGAGGAACTCTTGCTGGTTATAGAGTACATGGATGGAGGTGTCCTGAGCGACATCGTCAGCCAGACCTGCCTGTCTGAAGATGAGATGGCAGCCATCAGTCGGGAGGTCAGCAATGCCATCTGTGTTTCCAAGGGCTTGGGCAGGATTGTCTGGGAAACAGGGGCTCAGAACAGGAGAGGTTTCCTGTGCCGAGCTTTGTTTCTGTGTTGCTGCTATGCTATGGGCAAGTAAAAGCATCTCAAGTGAAAGGCCTGCCAGTGCCCCTGCACTCCCTGTACTCAGTGCCAGTACTCTTATCTCCTGCTGTTGTATTCTCGCTCTGTCTCTTGTATTTGTAGTTGCTGTTCTCCTCCTTGCCTCTCTAAATGTTTGCCTGGAGTCTGTCTTCACTGCATTCCTTGCCTGTAAAAGCAAAGGTGCTGGTGGCAGGATTTGAAACAAAGAGCAAAGAAAGAAGAGAGAGACTCGTTTCTCTCAGTGCTCAGCTAAAAAGGATAGGAGTGCAGCCAGAATGCTCTTTGCTTCTGAGCACATGCGCTGCAGCCTGAGTCATCCTGGCTGGTTGGCAGGGGACAGCCTACAACAGCAGGTGCTGTTGCTCTTTCAAAAGCTGACGTGCCTTTCCTCAGAAAGGTCCTGCTCTGCAAGTGTTGGAGCAGCAAGCTCTTCCTCTCAGTGGCCATGACTGTTGTGCCATTACTCCCCATTCCCCTGGAGAGGGAATCTTTTAGATTCTTTGTTTCCTTTCTTGTGTGATGAAATCACACCACTCATTTTTGCCCTTCTGTTTCTGTTTTCTCGCTCAGTGCCTGCAAGGACTGGATTTTCTTCATGCAAACGATGTGATCCATCGAGACGTGAAGAGTGACAACATCCTTCTCAGAACGGACGGTTCTGTCAAACTGGGTCAGTATATTCTGGGTCAGGTGCAGCGTTCCAGGGATGTGGGTGTGGGGCTGCTTGGCGTGACTGCCAGCTCCCCAAAAATGGTGCTGGTGGCAGTGCAGGGACCCCTGCTGCGAGCTGAGGGCACAGTTGCAACGTGCACAGAGGTAGAAGGAGCCACAAGCAGTCAAGAGTGGCCTTGCTCTGTGTGGGTCCCTTCCAGAGGGAGGGAGTTACGAGTCTAAAGTTTCCAAAGAACAAAAGCCACTGCTAGAGACAGTGTAAAACATGGGGGGATTTTTAAAGTCGCCAATGCCAGGAGATTCAACAGAGCAATTTCAAGCTTCTACTGGGGAATTCTTTTGCTTGCTTTCCTAATTGCACAGAATTCAGATAAAACCAGTATTTTGTTTTCTCCTCAGCTGATTTTGGCCTCGCTACTCAGCTCAGCCCTGAGCAGAGCAGACGGTGCTCGGTAACCGGGACTCCTTGGTGGATGGCGCCTGAAGTGGTGACAGGTCAACCATATGGCCCCAAAGTGGACATATGGTCTTTTGGAATTGTGGGAATTGAAATGATAGAACAAGAACCTCCTTACTTGGGCGAAAGTTCTGGCACGGTAAGGAGCAAATACTGATCTCACTGTCTTTCTCACCTGTCCCATGTCCTGTGTGCCACTGGACAAAATCCCATTGCCATCTGCTGCAACTACTTCCACCAAGGTCCCCTCCTACAAATGTCCCTGCAACACATCAGCATCTGCTGTACTTTTGCTTGCATCAGTGGGGGAACTCAAGCCTTACCACATGCAAACAAACTCCAAACAAACTCCATTCTCACTCAACACTTTCCTTTGGGTTAGTGGTTCCAGTTCTTTTGTCTGTGTAGATGGCCTTAATAACAGGGGAAAAGCATCTTAAAAGTGTTGTTATCTTTCCAGAAATGAAGGAAGGAAACCCAAACCCAACAAAGTTTCTAAAACCGTGGTCTTTAGAGAGGAACCTAACCCTGTGTGCAGTTTCTTCTCACTGGAAAACATGGGCATGAGGGTGTAATGCACAGAGTCTCTTTTGCTTCTTGTGCAATGCTGCTGAAACACTCAGTGACCGTGTTTCTCTCCTAGCCCAAGCAACATTCTGCACGTCACCAAGCCAGAGCCTGGTGATGTGGAGAGCCTGCCAAAACCTCCTGTTTGTTTCCTGGCACTTTCTGGCATGGGCCTACCATTAATGCATTGACTTGAGCAGCCAAATGACTAGAGGGTGTCCATAGGGATGGAACCTCTCCTTCTTCTGACCTAGACAATTTTTCTTTGGCTGCAAAAATGGGAAGCTGAAATTTTCAGACTGCTGAGAGACGGAGCTGCAAGTGGCTCCTGTGTGCCCAAGCAGGCATTTTCATCCCAATACGTTTGTGCAGGCATCTTAATGTGTCTGTGTTGAAGAGGAGATTGTAAATGTTTGTTTCCCTACCTGGGTATTAATGATGGATTTCCTTTCTTTTCTTCCAATTCCCATTGTTTTCAAGAACAGCACAAAAAGCTTGATGAGTTTTGTTCTAGGGCACGTGCGCTTAAAGGACCAACAAGCACTGCAGAGATGCCTTTCATGTACTAACCCTTGAAATTAGTTAGTATAGCAAAGTCCCTCTTCCAAAAACCATCTCAAGCTGGCATGAATCCTCAGAGAAGCAAATGTCCTTTTGCTGATGTAGTTCCCACTAACTAGGTCAGGCAATGAAATCAGCTGCCAAGGCAAGATCTGCAGGATGGTGGAAAAGCTGTGGCTGCATCGGGGTTTGGGTTTTTGGTTGGTAAAGGAAAGTCATCTCTGGGTCTGTGCCAGGGCAGAAACTGCCACTGAAGAACAGAGGTTAAACAAAGGGATCTGGGAGAGCCTTAGAGATGTGAAAGCAGGAGGTGGAGCCTGGTGTCTCCTTTCTCTCCAGGCTACATACCTGATAGCCACAGTAGGGACTCCACAGCTGCGGCAGCCCAAGCTCCTCTCGGCTTTGCTGCGTGACTTCCTGAGCTGCTGCCTGCAGACAGACGAAGAGCAGCGCTGGTCTGCCAAGGAGCTCCTGCAGGTAAAATGTGAAGGGGCTGCAGGTGAAACAGGCTCTGAGGGATGGGCTCCTCCTCCACTCAAGCCCAAGGCAGCAGATGAGCCCCCTTCCTCCTCACCTCCACTCTTGCTGCTCTTCAAATGAAAATGGTGAGGAATCCTAGACTGGGCTGGGCTGGCAGGGCCCTGTAAATGTCCTCTGGTGCAAGTGTCCTGCAATGAGCAGGGACATCTTTAAAGAGATCAGGTTGCTCAGAGCCCGTTGCCACCGGAGCCGGAATGGTTGCAGGAATGGGGCACCTACAAGCTCTTGGGGCAAGCTGTGCCAGTGTGGCACCATGCTCCGAGTACACAAGTTCTTCCTTAGACCTACTCTGATTAGATGCCCTTAGTGTTTAAAAAGATTTGTCCATATCCTATTGTAACTGGCCCTGTTAAAAAAGATGTCCCGCACTTTCTTCAAAGCCACTCTGAAGTCTTGGAAAGTGGCAATAAAGTCTCCCCGGGGCCTGTCCTTCACAAAACTGAATAACTCCAGCTCCCTCTGCATTTCCTGTGAGGAGAGGTGCTCTGTCCTCTGACTGTGTCTGTTGCCCTCTTTTGTGATTTTGTGGAGTGTTCAGCTTTATCTAATGGCAAAAGAATTGAAGTAGAGCAATGCAGGGTACAGAGACATGAAATGGTGGTGGAGGAACCCAAGGAAGCCAGTCCCAGCCTAGGGGTCAGAGATTTGGCTGTGGGCAGGAGGGGCTGTGGGGGACTCCCTGTGAGCCTCTGAGGGGCCCTGGTTGGTGCCCCCCAGCCCACCCTCAGAGGTTTCTGCCATGCAAACAGGGACAGCTGGGAGGGTCTTGTCCCAGCCCCATCTGCTGCCTGGCACGCTCAAGCAGACGGGAACTGTGCCAGGGTTACTGGCAGGTTGTGTGGCAGAGAGGGAACTGCAGGGCCCAGTGCCACTGGGCTGGCCCTGCTGGGAAGGAAGGTGCCATCCAGCACACGAGGGGCAGGGCATGGAAAGGCAGACACTGCTTTCTGTCCCTGTGGGAATCAGCACAGTGCCTGTCTTTCAAAGGCACGGACCTATGTGAGTCATTGGAGTTTCCTGAAAGGAAGAAAACCCAGGGACAGAAAGCGCCATTTCTAGAGCGCTGGCAGGGCAAAAATCCCAGCATGATGAAGACATCACAATAAACAGATGAGTGGGATTCTGGGCCAGGTTTGCCTGTGATGGCATGTCTTGCACATTGGGGATGACTGGGGAGCAGATGGTCCCATTGCTCCTCTTTCTGGGTCTTTCCAGGAACTTGATGTATCCTGATTGAGTCCCTGAAGCAATGAGCTTGGAAAGTAATGGTTCACTGTTCTTTGTTTTGTTTTTTTTTTTGTTTTTTTTTTCCGGTGGACAGCATCCATTTGTAACTTCAGCCAAGCCACCATTCATCCTGGCACAAGTCATCAACTCAGTGAAGAAGACGAATAACCCTAACCCTAAACTCTAAACCTAAAACCTAACCCTAACCTTAAATGCTAACCCAAACCCTAACCCTATCCCTATCTCTATCCCTTACCCTTTCCCTTACCCTTTCCCTATCCCCAAACCTAAGCCTAAGCCAAAGCCTAAACCTAAACCCAAACCTTAACCTAAGTCTAAGCCTAAGCCTAAGACTAAGCCTAAGCCTAAGCCTAAACCTAACCCTAACCCTAGGAGACGAGAACATAGCAATCATGTCAAAATGTTATCTCTGTTACCAATTTAGAGTAGGATTGTAGAGTAGGGTTGCTAAAGAGATTTGTAGCATAGAATTATAGATTAAAGTTGTAATTAATAAAGTTTCTGAAACATCAACTCACTTGGAAGATTCTCCTCCTTCTGACCCCTACAGAAAATTCAACATTTCCTTCTGAATTACCAATTGTTTTTTATTGGTACTAAGTCACACATATGGCTTTTTTTGTATGGTTTCATAAGTGAGGAGGGCTCTTCTTCATTCATCCTCTCCAGACCGCACTGCCTTTGGAATATGACCCACTGGCTGGTTATGGCACAGCTGTGGTATTTCTAGTTGAGGCAGAAAGGGCAATGGCATTTGAAGGCAAAACCAAAGGAAGAATGAGGCAGCCCAAACATCTTGTGCAGATGCAGGCCTTCAGCTGTGACTGGAGAGCAATGGGGTTCCTGCCACTTGGATTTGTATCCCTAAATGCAATAATCTCTTTGGCTGGAGGACAGCCTTGCTCAAGTGAGAAAGCAGAAAGATCAGAGAGGGTGCTCGGGAAGGTCTCCTGTGGCGCAGAGCTGTCAGCGCCTGTGAGGTGAGAGCGGGCCCGGCCTTGCCCGGGCTGGAGCCCCAGCAGAGCCCCGGCAGAGGCCGGAGCAGCCTGAGCCCCGGCAGAGGCAGGCTGGAAGGAGGCCCTTGGAGCTGCAAGAGGCAGCAGCCGGGCCCTGGGTGCCTCTTGCTGGGAGCGGGCGAATCCTCCGCTCTCAGAGCCCAGGCGGCAGCTGGCTGCTGCCGAGGGGAAGCGCAGCCGTGCTGGGCACAGCCCGGCCTGGGGGCCATGGCCGTCTGGAGTGTGCCCAGGAGCAGAGAAAGGCCAAGGGCAGCCGCGGGCCGCTGGGCTGCCTGAGGATTCCTCCTCTTCTGCCGGCTGCCCTGCAACTCCTGGCAAAGGCCAGCAGTGTGTGCAGCACTCTGGGCACCGGGGCAGGGAGCCGGGCTGCTCGGCAGGCTGGAGCACAGGGCAGCTCCTTCAGGCCCGGCACTTGTGCCAGGCAAGCGAGGCCAGCGTGAGGCAGGGACAGCTTGGCAGGGCCCATCTGCAGGAGCCAGCGCCTCACGCAGCTCTGGGAGGAAGCGCCTGCAGCCCTGCAGTTCTGCACTGAGCCAGAGCAAAGGTGTGAGATGCAGAGTGTTTGGCAGAAATATTCAGGCCCAGCAGGCCAGCCTGCTTTGTGCTCTGTGGTGCACAGCAAGCGCTGTGCAATGCAGCTCTGAGCTGCTGGGAGAGAGGCAGTCGGGGATGTGCCTGAGGTGAGTCAAGGGCTTAGCTGAAAATGTAATGAGGAAAATTGAAAAGTGCAGATGGGTCGAGGGCCCAGCTGGGAAGAGAACTGGGATAGTAGAAGATTGCATATTTTAGTTAAGATTTTAAAATGAGGTAAGAAGCTAAGTTAGTAATACAGGTAGCAGAAATCATGTGCCTTAGTTAAAGAGTACCAAATATATTAGGAACATAAAGCTAGGAGTGACAGGGATAGAGGAAGCAATTGTGAAGAAGCTGAGACCATAGAAAGACCTTGCCTTAAGAATAATTGAACAGTTAGGAGAGGCTTGGACCATGAGCAGCAGGTCAAAAGGTCTTGCCAACTGGCCATGGGAGGAGAGTTCACCATGAGGAAGACTGCTTTCTTCCTCCCATACAACCACTCCCTCATTTCAAAATCCCACCAATCCACTTAAGGGAATACAATTGCGCAGCTGTAATAGATATTCAGCTGATAAAAATGCGAAGCAGGCAGGTAATAATTATGTATTTTGGGTCCTTAGAAACCTAATGTAAATCCTTTTCTGTAGAAATAGAGAGCAGGAGTCTGCAACTCCTTGCACATGTCTCTGGAAACTAGTTCACATGTGACCAGGGCTGCAATAAATACCCTTCTTTTCTACTATAATTAGTTTAAGAGTCATCTGTCCGTGCTTCAAGGGTTATGCTGGAGTAGTGAACTGATTTGGATGGGAGCAGAAGAGTTTCAGCAGGCAATTTTTGGAAGAGATGGAAGGCTCTTTTGACTGGGAAAGAGGGTAAAGCCATTTGGAATGGAGAAATGATCCCAAAGTCCATCCAATTGTATCTTTGTGTCTGAATTGAAATCAGAATGATTATCGATAGCTTCATGTAATTTGTCTACAAATTTATCAAAGTCTTCATTCTTTCTTTGACAAATCTGTGTAAAAGACATAGTGTGTAACTTATCTGGAAGTGCAAGAAATGCATTACATGCTAGTTGTTGGCTCATCTGTAAGACTTGATCAATGCTCCTAGCCTGGGCAGTGGCAGTAGCCCCGGGCCCTTTGCCAAGTAACTGTTGTGCTGTTAAACCATACAGAGGATCACCCTGCACTCTAGCTCTTGCAGCTTCTTGAGCACACTTTTCCTCCCAGCTTTTATGAAACATCACCGGCTGATAGGGTGGCATTCTAAGTCTTATTAGGGTATGCACATCAGCTGGAATTAATGCGTTAGATGGAAAAATATACTGCAGAAGTGACTGTGCAAGTTGGCATTTTCAACCAAATTGTGAAAATGCAGCTCTCATCTTTTCTAAAATCTTCCAATCAAAAGGTTCTCAAACTCTACTTGCAGCATTAGTTACTACAAGCAAAGCTTCTACATCATTGGAGAGAAGAGTCCCTTCTACAATAGCTTCTGCAATAACTTTTTTCTACTTTTGTTTCTCTTTGGTGGAGATAAAACTTGGCCTGCAATTCCTCAGAAAGGATTAGGAGGACCATGCTAATTTGGGAAATTGACACTGCCCCTAGCATTCAACAGATGCTTGACATCAGGCACAAATTCCAACGTCCAAAATGTAGTGAGCATCTATTAGGCTCAGACTGCAAGGATAATGTAGAATTGTGGAATTGGCCTTCGGTTATGCTGGCATCACTTTTTACACCAGGATTAGCTTCATCACAGGCCCTTACATCATTCAAACGATTGGCTTGTTGGACAGGAAAACAAATTAACATTACATCTGCAATCCGGAATGAGCTTACCACTGATGTAGGTAGCATACACCACGCTGTGTTACAGGATAGGACTGCTATAAATTTTTTGTTGCTAGCACAAGGAGATGAGCATCAAGATTTTGAAGGGATGTGTTGCATGAATCTCTCTGACCACTCTGGATCTATTGACAAGAAATTGTCATTGCTTAAGGAGAATATGAAAAAGCTCACAGTGGTTGAGAATTCTTTTGATGAGTGGCTAAAGTCCTGGGGAATAACAGGCTGGCTCAAGGATTTAGTACCCTTTGGCATAATGATACTTTGTCTTCATTTTCAATTCTGCTTGTAGTGTCTTGCTGTGAAGAAAATAATTGAGCGTGCTTTTAAATCAGTCTGGCTTGTGCAAAAACAAAACCGGGGAACTGTTGAGAGTTTTTTGCAGATTGAGGAGTTCTTGCTAGACAAGGGCCATATTCAGCCGATGCACAATCCAACCTGCTTGTACTAATGGACAATGGACACATTCACAAACAATGGATAATGGACATATTCAGAAATGGGGTTGGTATATCCTTGAGAAAAATACAAGAAGAGTCATCAGGACTCAGCAAGTTTGACAGCAAGCTTGGGAAAGAAGGAAAAAATTGAACCATGTGTGGGCCAGAAGACGACAGCAAGATGCGTGAAAAATTAGGTGATCCAATCAGCATTCTCTTTTAGATGTGTAAACAACTAGGATTAACCAATCATGTATTAGCTAGAGACACGTGGACAGTAGAGATTTATTATAAATATAGTCTTTTTAGGGATAATAAATTTGGCCTCACTGGATCATATTGGTTGTGGTGTGATATCCCTGAACCTCCGCACCCCGCACAAGGGCAGCTGGGGAGGCCCAGCCCGGGCAGCAGCAGAAAGGAATTTCCCTGGCAGGGCAGGGCTGTGGTGCAGCACGTCCCCAGCAGGAGCCTGGAGCAGCCCAAGGCTCTGTGTGGGCAGGCAGGGGCAGGCAGGAGGCAGAGCTGTCAGCAAAGGAAGGGCCCAGCCAGGTGGGGCAGCCGGGGGATGCCGACAGCCTGCAGGGACAGAGGCGCAGGGCAGGGACACCGTGGGACAGCCTGGGCTGCACAGGGCACAGGGATGGGCAGCAGCTGCGAGACAGCCCAGCCAGAGCCAACATGGGCAGCACTTTGGCCATGGCTGCTGGGCCTGGGCCTGAGGCCACGATGGGACAAGTGACCCTTGCAGGCCTGGGGCCTCATTGCCTCCTCGTCCCTGCTCAGACGCCTGGCAGGGGCCGACATGACAAAACTAAGCTCACAGATGTTGCAAAAGCAGGGGAAAAAGTCAAGAAGGAAGACAAAACTTCGGGGGCAAGATATGAGAGACATGGCACGGACACTTCAGAAAACAACCAAAAACAGAAAAAAATCTTTCCCAAAGTCAAAGCCATCAAATGGAATGGCATGCCATCAAGGGCAGCGACATGCACCAAAGATTTCCTCTATTGGTTCCCATTGAAATCGCAAGATTCCTTTTCCATTCCCGTAAGGAAATTTCATTTCCTTTCGGGAAGGGAAACGGAATCTTGCGAATCCCAAAAGAAAGGCTAACAAACACTCCGGAAAGGAGATAGGTTCAAATGAAATGCAATTGCAAAAAGCAGAAACACGGGAATTTTAGTGTCTTCAAAAAATAGGCTGTGAGGAAATCAGCTGCATTGCAAAGGACCAAAACATGCCAAAACTAAGCTCATAGATGTTGCAAAAGCAGGGGAAAAAGTCAAGGAGGAAGACACAACTTAGGGGGCAAGATATGAGGGACATGGCATGGACACTTCAGAAAGCAACCAAAAAAAGAAAAAAAATCTTTCCCACAGTCAAAGCCATCAAATGGCATAGCATGCCATCAAGGGCAGGGATATGCACCAAAGATTCCTCTATTGGTCCCCATTGAAATCGCAAGATTCCTTTTCGATTTTGCCAGTAGGAAACCACAGTTTTCTTCAAGAAGAAGTTTGGAACTCACTGAGCCACAGATAACAGCATTCTAGAAATCTGCAGAACAGGTTTAGAAAGACTGAATATTTTGGCTAAAGACCCCTGAAATATTTCTAGAAAGTCTGAAATTAATGAAAAATGGATGTTGGTATCCTTCAGTGATGAACATTAGCCAACACTTTGGCTTTGTGTTGTGCACCTGAGGCCAAACAAAAGTGTTGGACTGGCTGATCTGAGCTCTTTTGATCTCAGTAAAGAATCCTTCAAGCCACAGGAAAAAGGTGGCAATGCTCCTTTTTGCTGGCCAACCCAAGGTTTCCCAGTACAGCCATTTGCCCAGGCAGCCCAGAGCAGTGGTCACAGTGCCAAGGCTGACAGAGCTCAAGAAGAGTTTGGACAATGCTCTCAAGCACATGGAGTGACTCTTGGGGTCACTGCACATGGCCAGGAGATGGACTCGGTGACCCTGATGGGCCCTTCCAACTCAGCATATTCCATGATTCTATGACCCTTATTCACACCGTGAGGTAACTTCATGTTCCCTTTAGTTTCCACTCTTGCGTGGTTTCACCTTTACAGCCAGACACAAAACGGTTTTCCTGTTTTGGGAGGTGAAATGAAGATCATTACTTGTGTCCTTGTGGCAGTCCTGAGCAAGCTTCCCTGCCACGTGTGGCAGCCTCTCAGCCCTGGGGGTGCCTGCGAGCTGGGTGACTCCAATTCTCTCCACCAGGGACAGGAGGAGTTGGGCCGCACACTCGCGCACCGGGGCGGGGCGGCTGCTGGGGAGGAGAGAGCAAACCCTGGGCACAGGGACAAGGAGCAGCGGCAGCGCCGGCCTTGGCCAGAGCTGCTCCCTGCCCTTGCTGGGGGAAGGAGCCTGGGCTCTCCCTGCACCTTCAGACACCTGCACAAGGCTCTGTCCTCAGCTAAACACAAAGGTAGCATTGCACACTAGGCCTGCCTGCACGGAAGAGGGAGGAATTCAGTCTCCCTGCACTGTCTGATACTCAGTTTCTTTCACAGTATTTACTCGGAGAAAGATTAAAGTAATAGATGACATATGAATAATTTAGCAATTAAGGACAATTGATGCTGACCCATCAGAGGGCACCCAGTACACAGAGCTACAGCAGGACTGAAGCTCTTTCCACCCATTTATCCCCAAATCTGCAGACCTTTGGAAAACAACAAATGCAGGGAAAACACGTGGTGGGCTGTGAAGTTGCAGAATATCCAGCAATGCAGCCTGTTTCTTCTGTGGGGCTTGGCAATGGATGCATCTGAATGTTTTACCCTATTGCAAAGCTGAGGAAAGGGTGGCAGGCAGTTTAGCCAGGCTGTCCTGTTCTAGAGAGTGTCTCTTGGGAACTATCAGGCCCAGCACCAACATTCAAGGCAGCATTTGCTTCAACTGTGCCATGGCTGTCAGCCTGTGGAGGTGCCTGTAAAGTGATTCATCTTCTCAAGGCTAACATGAAACATCAGTTTGCATAGAAAGTAGAGTTCTAAGGCCAGGACAGTCATACAAGACTCCTTTGGCAGGAGCTGCACCTGCTGTGAAATACCAAACACTGCTCACAGCTGCAATTGCAATTGCCCCTCTGCCCACAAAAGCACAAGGCTCTATCCTTGGCCTTTGCAGGCACTTTCCCTTCCCCATCAGTCACCACATCTAGGAAAATATGACAGACTGGGAGAAGTCCAGGAAGCAGCAGGAAGCTGAGTCAGAGGAGCTTTAGTTTGGATATCAGGAAAAAGGGTTTTTCACCCAGAGGGTGGTTGGGCACTGGAACAGGCTCCCCAGGGCAGTGGTCACAGCACCAAGCCTGACAGGGCTGAAGGAGCATTTGGACAGCAATCTCAGGCACTTGGTGTGACCCTTGGGCTGTTCTGGGCAAGGCCAGGAGCTGGACTCCATGGTCCTGATGGGCCCCTTCCAGCTCCCCATATTCTACACTTCTGTGATTCTGAGAACTGATGGGCTGCAGGAGGGCAGAAATAGGTGACGAGAGGACAGAAGTGAGGTTGGTTGGAGAATCAAGTCACTGAGTTCGTAGAAGATGCAGGATACAGGACCCTTCCCTCCAACCATTCCCATTCTCTGTCTCATCCCTTCTCCCTGCCACACACACAAAGGTGAAGAATATCACTAAAAGAAGAAGAACCTACTTGACTCCCATGTCCATGAGAGCAGTCATTGCTCGTGCAGGAGTCACATTCTCCACCAGGATCCCCAGGGTCTGACTGGTTGCTTTCTGAACAAATTCTGGGGAGATGGACACCATCTGGAGAAGGACCCGAGCACCCTCATCCACCTCAGAGTCCATGTCCTTCTTCAAGGTCACAGAGAGCTCTCCCAGAGTGACAATGGCAGAGCAGGACACCTTGGAACGGAGGTTGGTCACCTGGGGAAGCCAGGAGGGGAAACATAAGAATCATCTTGGAAAGAAAACCAGTTGCCTTCAGGAGAAGTCCCAGGAAATGACAACACATCCCACTGTGTCCAGGGGAACATACAAGTACAGGAAGAGCTGGAGAGCACAAGCACAGAAAGGCACTTACTCTGGCACCAATTTCTGGCCTCAGACCTGCTCACTGTGGGCCTAAAATAAAAATTTCATTCAGTGTTCTACTTAACACTTCTAAAATGTCCACAGCTTTCATTTTAGGCCCTTTTACTAGAAAATTAAAGCAAGGGCTGCATTCAAATCATCAAGGCACAAGTCATAAAGATAAAAGAGTCAGGTGCTCCTGTTCCAAAAAGCAACACCAGCAGTTGAAGCACTCAGCCAGGAAACAGAAAACACAGGCTCAGGTCTACAGAATAATTTGCAGTGTTGAATTACAGCTTGGGCAGAGACTGGGACTCTGGGAAATAACATCATTAGCGTTTCAGTTTCTGCATTTGCACTCAAAGATGAGTGCCAGATACCCGACCTGGCAGTAAATACAGCTGCATGTGCCCACAGATCCTACAGATAGCTGACAGAAATTAGAAATCTCAGGTCTAAAACCAGAAATGAAGGCAGACCCTGAGCACACATGGAGATGAAAAAGTGTTGCCCGATTTATAGATGACACAAAACTCGGATAAGTTTTGTGGGTGCTTTATTAAGGGCCCGGGGATCTGGGGTCTCACGTCCCAAAATCCGAGCCCCCAAATTCACGTGTGGGTGCTTCCCTCTTATACATGCGATTCATAACAAAGTCTCCAAGAAACAGTTTCTCCGTTCCCCTTGCCTGGTCACAGACCCCTTGTGATACATTCTTTGGTTCACAAACAAGATCATTAATCCTCTGCTTATCTTATTCTAAGAGCATTGTATGCTGCCTCCAGACACGTTAGCATTCTTACTTTCCTGCACTAGTTTAATCCCTAAGACTACCTGCTAGCTTACACACACAAAACTCAACACACTTTTCAACGGCTACAAAACTACTTTTTAACAAACCAGTTCACACACAACTCACTATAATTAAATATTTTGCTAAATTTCATTTCTTTTCCAACATTTCCCCCCTTTTAAGCATCCTTCAGTCCTGCTGCAAGGATGCTCAATCAACAGTAACATCTTCATAACGAGGTGGGGAGTGTTCCTCATTCTGCCGCCCGCGGGTCATCGCCTTCAGCAACCGGAGAGATCGCCTCTTTTCCTTTTCGATCACACCTAAGAGGCATCTATATACAATCCATATAGTCACTAGAAATACTAAAAACATTAGTACATATTGTATAGCAGACATAATCCAGCCAGACAGGTGAAGCCCCAAAGAATCAAATACTGCTCCTATCCAATTATGCTGTGCTTCCTTTTCAATTTCCTTGGTTTTTGTTTCCAGTTCTGCCAGTTGAGAAATATCTTTCTCAACTTCAAGTGTAACATTTGGAATGTGTACACAGCAATGATCTATTCTCCTACTCAGGTAACCACAAACTCCATGCTCTTTTAACAGTAGCAAATCCAATGCCATTCTGTTTTGTAGGGTCATTCTTGATGTAGCTTGCAATTGCAAATTTAGATCTTTAAATCCCTTCTTAGTAGCTGCTGCCAACCTTTCTGTCTGTCCTAACAAATTGTTGAGCATTTCCCTGTTTCGATATGTCGCTACCGGAGGGAATAATGACTCCAATATCCATCCAAATTGCACTCCTGAGCCAGGTTCATGCCACTGCTCCTCTAGGGATTCTTCCCTCTTTCTGAGTCCTTTCCTTTGGATCAATCTATTCTGTTTCCAGTATGGACACAATGTGGGAACCCCTAGGGTGATTTGTGTTACTGATCCATCTAGAGGTAAATGTGTGGTCCACTGTCCGTGTCCCAACACCCAGACTAAATTTCCAGGGCTATGCACAGTAGTAGATCTGCAATCTATAGGTCCATCCATGGACTCTCTGCTAACCGTGTGATCATACCCCCTACACTCGCATCCCCACTTTAATGCCATTTTCACCGGTACCAATCCAATTCGGTCTTCCGGTGTATCACATGTAAAAACCTCAGTACAATTCCAATCCTCTTTCTGCGGTCTGAACTCTGGGGAAGATGTAGACGTGAGAAGGGCCCTATAATGTGACTGATTCTTTAGTCCTGACCATTGGATGCACCATTGTACTTCCCCAAGGTAATTATAGTGTTCCAAAACACTAGGTCCCCATAATGTCTTCCAACTATTCCAGGTGTCAAAATTCTGTGTGACATTCTGACAACTCATCTCATTTCGTTGGGATTTCGTTCTTATTCGTACTGTATTGCATGGCTCATCTATTGGGGTTGCAATTAAACACCTCCTGGTATTTTGAATCCAACCATAATGATTGGATTTCTTTTCACATTCCTCTCTAGTCATAGCCCGAATGGTCATACACAAATCTCTCCATATATCTACTGGTTTGGGAACTGACTGGCAGGACCATGAAACATTCTTGAATGTTTCAGGCATTTTGGTTACTGGTATTATTCCCCAGGGAACTGGTTCACCTGCAGCCTGTGGTAATGGCAGGCAAGCTGTTATTTTAGTCACATTCTGCATGATCCCAAAATCTCTGATTAATCCTACCACTAAGTTTTCCTGCTCAGTATTGCGTTCTATTGTATCATTAACCTCTCGTCTACTCCTTCTACCGTGTCTCTGTAAGGATAACATCATTCTGTCATGCCTCCACCATGCATTTCCTATTCTAGGATTAGTGACACTCGACCACCCACAACCTTTGCCTTCCTTCTCCCACCAACTGGTCCCGTCCTCTATTCTGTCCCAGGTCAGTTCCCTATTTTGCTTCTACCATTTGACCCAAAGGTTCCTTTGATATCTTGATCTTACTAGGAAGGAACAATTTATTCTGAGAGGTGGCCCATCTCACATGTCTATTACAGCGGCCTGAGTGGGCCGCTGCTGGTGAGAGAGAGACGGTGAATCTTGCATCTTGATCAGAAGGCTGAATTTATTAATATATGATATAATACATTATAGTTATACTAAAAAGAATATAGAGAGGTTTGCAGAGCTGCTAGCTAAGCTAAGAAGAGATAGAAAAGAATCCACAACAAAGTTGTGTCCAGGGACTCAGTCCCCTGGCTTGCACTGATGATTGGCCCTTAATTATAAACATAAAAAATGAGCCAATCAAGGTGAATCCTATTGCATTCCACAGCAGCTGATAATAATTGTTTACCTTCTCTTTGGGGGCCTCTGGCTCCCGAAGAGACAGAAATGTGAAATAAAGGATTTCTGTGGAGAAATGTCTGCGACACATGTCCACTGCCATTGATACTGGATTAACCTTTATGTTTTCAGCACGATCCCCTGTCCATGGCAAAACCCTCATACTCACTCTTTTGTAATCAAAACTATCCCGTATTTTGACCAAGCATGTATATTCTCCCGTATCGTTTGTGGTTACCTTGGTAAGATTCAGTACCGTGTTTCCTTGTTGTTTATCCTGATCCCAACCGACTCCTATCTTGCCTCGGCTTCTTTCAGCCCCCCGTTGCCATATTGCAATAACTTCACCGGCCTCAACTTTCTGGCTGTCAAAGATAACACAAGTTAATTGAACATCCATCCCTTCCATGACTGTAACCTTTGTTTCTTCAACCTGTACTAGAGTAGACCCTTGAACGGGTAATAGTCTCATGATCACTAGCAGTAATATAATTAAGAAGGCGGCTTTGCGCGGAAGATCATCCGGGTTGGAGACACTATCTGGGTTTCCCACTGGAACGGTGCCTTCTTTACCCTGGTGTAATGGATCCAAGCATCCATCCCCTGGACCTTCACCGCCGTGTAGGTCGTCATCATCACCTGGTGGGGTCCGCTCCATGATTCCCGTAGCGGATCCGTGATCCACTTCTTGACGTACACCTGGTCCCCAGGCTGGATGTCGTGGACAGAATTCTCCAGCGTGAGCGGTCTATTTCACTGTAACGTATTTCTTAAAGAATTCTATTAAGTGACATAACATACTCTGCAATCGCCTGGTCCCCACTCACATGTACCTCCCCTTTTAATACAGTTGCATGATATGGTTTGCCATATAATATCTCATATGGACTTACGCCTACCTTTTCCCTTGGTTTAATTCGAATCCTGAGTAGGGCCAAAGGCAAAGCTTGAGGCCAGTGCAGTTTAGCTTCCTGGCAAATCTTTTTGATTTGTCCTTTCAGGGTTTGATTCATCCTTTCCACCTGCCCACTAGACTGAGGTCTCCAGGGGGTATGCAAATTCCAGGTTATATCTAACATTCGTGCTAATTCCTGCACTACCCCGGCTATAAAATGCGGACCCCTATCTGATGACAATCCTAAAGGTACTCCAAATCTTGGTATTATTTCTTTTAACAAGGTTTTTACCACCTCCTTAGCCTGATTAGTTCTACATGGAAAAGCTTCCGGCCACCCTGAGAATGTACATACGTACACTAACAAGTATCTGTATCCCTGTGCCCTAGGCAATTCAGAAAAATCAACTTGCCAGTAATCTCCTGGTTGTGGCCCGACTTGCAACTTTCCCATTTGTATTTGTCTCCTAACTACTGGATTATTTTTCAAACATACCGGGCACATTGCATTAACTCTTTTTGCCATTGTTAACATCTGATTAGAGATTATCTCATTCTTCAAAAATTTTACCAATACCTCTGCCCCTCAATGACATTTATTATGTTCTGATTCCAAAATAAATTTCATTATGCGGGTAGGTACCACTATTTGTCCCATTGGTGTAATGTACCACCCAAGTTGATTCTTCTGTGCCCCTAGCAAGTTTATTAGTTTTCCATCTTCTATTGAATATTTGGGCTCCTGATTCAGGTATGGGGTAGCCAGATTTGTTCTTACCGGTACCAATGCCATTTGAGTCCATACTTCCCGTGTCACTTGCGTGCTGTAACATCAGCAAATCGATTTCCTCTGTAAACGTCTCCTTCCGCAGTCTGATGTCCTCTAACATGCATTATTGCAACTGCTTTGGGACTGTGTATAGCATCCAGTAGCTGTAGCACTTCTTCCCGGTGCTTGATGTTGGCTCCCTGTGAATTCAAAAGCCCCCTTTCCTTCCATAATGCCCCATGTACATGAACCACACCAAAGGCATATTTAGAATCTGTCCAGATATTAACCCTTTTGTCCTTGCTCAAATACAGGGCTCTGGTGAGTCCAATTACCTCTGCCTTCTGGGCCGAAGTTCCAGGTAACAAAGCCCTTGCCTCTATTACCTGATCCAATGTTACCACTGCATACCCGGCATAGCGAGTCCCATTCTCGACAAAACTGGATCCATCAGTGTATAGTTCCCATTCAGGTTCTTCCAATGGTTCATCCTTTAGGTCGGGTCTGCGAATCCAGTTGTTTAGAGAAGTATCCCACTGGCCTCTTCCAGGATCCCACCTTCTGGGTGAGGACCCCCAATGCCAGTTTTTGCCTCTCATTCACGTACAACTGGAATTCCTTGGTCAGGTCAGGGAGTCCTAGGGCTGGGGCCTCCTTTAGTGCCTGCTTCAATTCCTGGAAGGCCTTCTTTTGCTGTGTCGTCCACTCCAACCGATGCTGCTTCAAGGCCTCATATAGTGGCTTGGCTAGGAGACCGAAATTCATGATCCACAGTCGACACCATCCCACCATTCCTAGACAAGATCTCAATTCCTGATGGTTACGAGGCAAAGGAATAGCACATATTGCCTCTATTCGGTTTACTCCCAAATGTCTCTGCCCTTGTGTGATCTCACAACCGAGGTAAATAACGCTATTTTTGACCAATTGAGCTTTTTCCTTAGAAACCTGATACCCTGCTTGGCCAAGCATGTTGAGTAATTTAATTGTTAATTCCACGCACATTTCCCTTTCCTTAGTAGCCAGAAAAATGTCGTCCACGTACTGCAGGACTACATACAAGGATGGGGATATTGTTACCTGGGTTATCTTCCATTCCTCCAGCTCCTTGGCCAGTTGGTTTCCAAAAATAGTAGGGGAGCATTTAAATCCCTGTGGGAGTCTCGTCCACATAAGCTGCTTCTTTCTCCCAAAATCAGGACTCTCCCACTCAAAGGCAAAATATTTCCTACTCTCTACTGCCAGTGGGATGCAGAAGAAGGCATCTTTAAGGTCAATCACTGAGAACCATTTAAACTCCTCCGATACAGATGTTAACAAGGTATAAGGACTAGCAACAACTGGATGTATGTCTTTCACTATTTCATTAATAGCCCTTAAGTCCTGTACCAAACGGTACTTACCATTAGGTTTCTTTACTGGAAAAATTGGAGTATTATACTCCGATTCACATTCCTGTAATATTCCTTGAGCCAAAAATTGTTTAATTAACGGGGCTACTCCCCTCCTTGCCTCAAGCTTCAAGGGGTATTGCTTTATCCTCACTGGTCGGGCCCCTTCCTTTAGCTCCACCTTTACTGGCTGCACAGCTTTAGATTTTCCGGGGACCCCTGACTCCCATACCCAGGGTACTACAGCCTGCTCAATTTCTTCTGGAATAGGAGAGGCATCCACTTCCTTGATTACAAAAATGCCTGCTATTTGTTCCTCAGGTATTTCCAATTTCACCCTTCCCCCTTCAAATATTATTTTCGCATTAAGTCGGGACAACAGGTCTCTGCCAAGAAGGGGTGTGGGGCAGTTTGGCATATACAAAAATTGGTGATCTAATTCCTTCCCCCCAAACCTAAGATTTAAAGGTTGTAAAAATGGTTGTTCCTCTAGCTTCCCTGTTGCCCCCACCACCTGTACCGTTGTGTCACTCAAAGGTCCCAATTGTCTATTGAGTACAGAATAAGTAGCTCCAGTGTCTACCATAAATTCTTGATCCTTTCCATCTATTTCTAAAACTACCCTTAAATCCTTTTCTAGTCAGCTTTGATTCTGATAGTTTCCCAAAACTAGTGCTTGAGCGACTTCTGCTGGTCCTCCTGTGAATCCTCCCACAGGAGCATTCCCCATTGGACCTGTCCTTAATCCCATGTTTCCCATGCCCATACCTCCTCTAACCGGGCATTCATTTTTCCAGTGTCCCAATTGTCGTCAAAACGCACACTGGTTTGGATCCAACCTCCCGATGTTAGGTGCAAACCCAAATCCTCCCCGACCTCTTGGCAACCCCCCTCTGTCCACGATTAGTTCCTCCCCGACCTCGACCCCTAATGGGTCTTCCTCCTGCCCCTGTCTGTTGCATTACAGCCAGAATACTAGCTTGTTGTCTTTTTGCAGTTTCTTTTTCCCTGTTGTTGTATACCTTCCACGCTACCTCCAGCATTTTATCCAAACTTCTAGTATCCTCTCCTTCCAGCTTTAGTAACTTTTTCCTAATATCCTCTTGTGATTGCCCCCATAAACAACAAGGCCAATTGAAGTTTTCCTGATTGATCCTCTACATCTAAATTAGTAAACTTCCGAGCCATGTCTTTTAATCGTTCTAAAAAGGCAGACGGAGACTCATTCTTGTCCTGCTTGACCGAATACAACTTAGACCAGTTCATAGTCTTAGGTATTCCTGTCCTAATTCCTTCCACCAACAATTCCTGATATCGTTTTACAGCCCTTATTCCTCCCGTAGAGTTTGGGTCCCACTTAGGTTCCTCACTTGGTACCAATTCATCAACTGTCTCATTTAGTTGTCTCAACCGAATCTCCTCACGAGCCTTTTCTCTAGTGGCTCTAATAACCATTTCCTTTTCCGTGGAATCCATTATAGTATCTAATAATACCTGTAAATCATTCCACTCCGGATTCTGAGTCTTTATTACCATTTTAACCACCCTTGCCACCCTTTCAGGATCCTCCCGATAACTCCCCGCTGATTGCTTCCATATTACCAAATCCCCGGGGGAGAAAGGCACCTTTATAAGTATCCTTTCTCCCTGTGGTCCCACAGCTTCCCTTAACGGCGCAATTAACTGTGGCCCCTTCTGCCCCTTCCTTCCCTTGTGAGTCCGCCCTGCTAACAGAGTTCCTTTAACACTCTCATTCTTTTCTAAATCACCACCATCACTATCACTCTCACTAGATCCCGTTTTTATAGCTATATCCGCAGAGGGAGCAGGGGGCACATTAGGAGCAACCGGAACCCTCGGAGGTGCTATACAATAAGACAAATCTTCCTTGACTGAAGGATACAAATTACGCTCCTTTCTTTCTTTACATCCCACACACTCCCTTTCATCATTCACTTCTAAAACAAAAATACCGCATTCCTTTTGCCATTCCTCTTTCCGATATAAAACGAAAAACAAATCCAAATATGGTATTTCATCCCATTTCTCATTTCTCCTTAAAAATTGCATCAAAGATTCCATTATCCCCAATTCCAGTGTACCATTCACCGGCCATCCCACTTCCCCAATCTCATATTCAGGCCACCAATGATTACAATAATCTATCATTTTGCTTTTATCCAATTCTTGATAATACCCCTCACTTTTCCACCGTTTCAATATACAACCTAATGGTGTATTTCCAGGTATTTTACCATTGGCTTGCACTAAGGTTTTAAAAGTTTTAAAAGACATCATATGACAACCTTTAATTCCACTATTAATCCCAATAAACCAATATACCTTAAACCAATATACCTTCTCGCCGTCCTTCCCTAAAACAAACAGGAGGTGAGTTCCGGCCCTGCGTCCTTAGACGTCTTATGGCCGGAGCCTAGGCTTTTTTACCAACCACCAAATCCAAATCCAATTATCACCTTTTTCCAATATAAAGCACCTTCGGGCTCACCTTGGCAATTGTCCAACAGGCGCGGGGTGTCGGGTACGACCGATTACTCCCCGAGAAGTGCTCGGTGCCGGCTTGGAGTGGATCGGGACGCGAACCGCCCCAGCAGCCCTTGGAGTCCTGCCGCGGTCGCCAGAAAACTGTTGCCCGATTGATAGATGACACAAAACTCGGATAAGTTTTGTGGGTGCTTTATTAAGGGCCCGGGGAACTGGGGGACTCACGTCCCAAAATCCGAGCCCCCAAATTCACGTGTGGGCGCTTTCCTCTTATACATGCGGTTCATAACAAAGTCTCCAAGAAACAGTTTCCCCGTTCCCCTTGCCTGGTCACAGACCCCTTGTGATACATTCCTTGGTTCACAAACAAGATCATTAATCCTCTGCTTATCTTATTCTAAGAGCATTGTATGCTGCCTCCAGACACGTTAGCATTCTTACTTTCCTGCACTAGTTTAATTATTTATTAAATCCCTAAGACTACCTGCTAGGTTACACACACAAAACTCAACACACTTTTCAACGGCTACAAAACTACTTTTTAACAAACCAGTTCACACACAACTCACTATAATTAAATATTTTGCTAAATTTCATTTCTTTTCCAACACAAGCACATACCTACTCTACACACCGTGTATGAAGTATAGGGGACAATTCAGAACAATGTTCTCACCTCGCTGGTAACTGCCAAGCAAACCTGACGGAGGCTTCAAAGCAGGACCTCTGAATGGGACCCAGCCAGGTGTTGGATGGTGAAGAGTCCCTTCTCGTTCAGCTCCCTGAAAGGCAGAAGATTGATTTTTCTCTCCACCAAGGCAGCACTCTCTGAAATGAGCAGCACTGGGACAGGTCCTTGGAGGTGTCAGGGATGGGCAGGGGCCTTTGGAGCCTGCAGTTGCTCCTCAGCTTGGCCCCTCTCCTGCAGAGGCTGGTCCAGGCCAACACTTGGGTGGTGCTCCGGGGCCTGGAGCCAGGGATGAGGCACCACATCCAGCTGTGCAGCAAGCCCGACGGTACCTCCATGGACGGCGTCTGGGGGCCCTGGTCACAGGCTCTGGCTGCAGAGACCCCCCACTCCTCCGGTGAGCAGCCATCCCCTCTGCAGGGTGCTGGCAGCAACAGCAGGGAGGCACCCACGCCTGGGGCTGCTGGGGTGGGGGTCCTGTTGTAGCAAGGTGTAACTCCCAAGTTTTGGGGGGCCAAGGGGAAGCAGCCCCCTCCCTGTCCTGGCTCTCCCTGCCCAGGAGACATCGGGCTGTGCTGCAGAACCCCTTACCTGCGGCACGAGCGCTGCGAGTGGAGCTGGGACCCTGCAGAGCCCCACAGCTCCCACCAGCTCCTCTACCGGCCACCTCCGAGCGGGGCTGGCACAAGGTAAGGGGCATGGCAGGCAGGTGGCACCCATGCAGGCACATCCCAGAGACCACTGGTCCTGCTGTGTCCCAATATCCCACACTGGGCCCCTTGCCCATGCCCTGCTCTGTCCTGCCCTTCCACCACCAATCTCATACCCCCTCACCACATTGCACCTCCAACTACAAGCAGCAGTAGCTTTCCTGGGGAAGAGCAGGAGGAATGCTGGCTGTGGGTTTGCTTTGGTGAGACTGACTGGCTCCCCACTCCTCCCACAGGGAAGATGCATGGCAACAGTGCGAGGAGGTAAGCAGGGGGGCACAGGGCACCTATGCCTGCACTTTCCAGCCCAAGGCTGGCAGTGCCATCTCTGTCCTGGTGAATGTCACCAGGACCCACATGCTGCCCACACTCAGCTACTTCAAGGAGCCCTTTTGGCTGCACCAGGCTGGTGAGTCCCAGTGCCACCGCAGCCCCTGCTTGTCTCACAGGGGACACAGTGTCCCATGTCCCGTTTCACAGGAGCGACGAATGCCTATCCCCAACACCAGCAATGCTCACAGATGCCCCACAGCTTGTGCAGGCAACAGTGTCGCAGGGCCGGCTGAGCGTGCAGTGGCTGCCGCCCCTGGAGCTGCCTGCAGAGCAGCTGGACTACCAGGTCCGCTATGCCATGAAGAAAAGCCATGACTGGAAGGCAAGGCCTGCCCAGGGAAGCCCGAGCAGCGCTGCCCCCCTCCGCTGCTGACACACGGCAGGCGCGGGCTCGGGCCAAGCGGGACCCGCCCCTTGGTGCCAGCCCACAGCAGCCATGCCTCCGGCTCGGCTCTGCCCCGCAGGTCCTGCAGGTTCCGCGAGCAGCGAGGAAAGAGGTCCTGGACCTGCGGCCAGGCTCCCGCTACCCCGCGCAGGTGCGGGCCCAGCCCAGCGGGCCGTGGTACCGGGCAGCTGGAGCGCCGGGACCAAACCCGTTGTGGTTGATGCCGTGGCCGATGCGGGTAAGGGGCAGGGCTGGAGGCTGCGGCCGCAGGAGCCTCACGGCTGAGGGCAAGAGGCAGACAGTGCTGGAAATGGGGAGGGGGGCACGGGGCAGGGGGCTGCGAGGGGCTCAGAGATGGTGGCTCTGGGAAAGGCTACAGTTCCGGCATTCCTCCGCCGATGCAGGCTGGCTCAGCCCCAGTGTTACGGTGGTGCCGCTGCTCTTCTCAACAGCGCTCCTGGGGCTGTGTTGCACCTTCCCCTCCCTCTACAGGTAAGGGCTGTGCCGGGGGCAGGCGGGGGGGTCCAGCACCAAGCCTGGGCACCTTGCATGGGGCATTAGGGCACCTCAAGTCTGAGGGTAAATTCGATGCCCCTTCCTGCGTACCCAGCAACATGAAGCCGAAACTCCGGCCGCCCGTTCCTGAGCTGCACCGTGCTCTGGGCAGCTTCCTCCAGGAAAGCAGCAAGCACGGCCAGGCCAGTGGGTGGGCAGGGCGACTCAGCTGCTCCCGGGGGCAGCTAAAATGGCAGCCCCTACCCCGTCCACTCCATATCGCCCCAGGCCATGCCTTCGAAAAGCAGCCGCCAGAGGAGACCGTCCCGCCCTGCCTGCTGGAGGTGCTGCCCGGCCCGCCGCCGGAGCACTCTGGGGGCCGCCTGTCCAGCACCGACATGGCCAACCAGTCCTACCTGCTCATGAGCGGCTGGGAGCCGCGGGCAGCCACGACCGCCCCCACCCCGCCATAAACTCCTGCTCCCCCCGAGCCCCCGCCTGGTCCCTCCTGCGGCGCCGCGCCCCCGGCGCGGATCGCCCCGCCTTAGCAAGACCTGGTCCCGCCTCCGCTCCCGCCCCCTCACTTCATGCGCGGAGCGCTCCGCCCCGTCCCGCGGCTCAGCCAATCGCGTTGCGTCGCGCGGCCGTCGCCGGGCAGTGCGCGGCCGTTGGGTGTGAAGCGGCCCAGCGGGGCCCCGTCCGCCCGCCGTTTGAAATGCTGCGGGGCGGGCGAGCGGCGGCGGCGCCGCGGAGGTGAGCGTGCCACAGGGCCGGAGAGGCGGCCTGCAGGCGCAGTCCCGAGCGGGGAGGCTGTGGTGAGGCGGGCAGGGGAAGGGAGAATGTCGCTTATCGGAGGGAGCCCCAAAGAGTGGCTGGAAGAGGTGCCGGCTGATCAAGGACCCCCGAGGAGCGGAGGGAGGGAGGGCGTATCGGCTGACGGAGTGTCCCGAGGAGCGGCTGGGGAGAGTGGCGGTGTGCGTTGGCGGGCAGGAGCGGCCGCAGCGCTTGCACGGTCCGGTGGTGGGGAGGCTCAGCCCGGCCGCTGGGCACGGCTAACGCCGCCCGCCCGCCCGCCCGCAGGACCACGGCGCAGTTCCTGTTGGAGGCGGACCTGCACGGGCTGCTGAAGCTGGACACGCTGATCCCGACCGCGCCGCCTGCGCCATGGCAGCGCAAGGCCAAGGAGAGCGGCCCCGGGCCCAGCCCCGTCGGCGTGTGGCCCGTGAAGCCGGGCAATCGCTCCCACAGCTCCAGCAAGACGCCGTCCACGACAGCCGGTGAGCGCCGGCCACCGGCGGCAGAGGTTGAGTGCGGGAGCCTCGCCCAGGCTGCTTGTCCGTAGCCATGGGGCTCTGGGCTCCCTGCCACGCTGCCCTACCGGCTGCTGCTCAGGCAGGAGGAGGTGGGCTGTGCTCCTGACAGCCACCCACCTCCTTGCCAGCATGAGGGGCAGAGCTCTGAGCACTGGGGCTGGCGAGCTGCTGTTCGCCCAGCTGAGCCTTGCTGGCACAGCTGTATGCTAGGACGAGTGTGGGCGGGACTGTCAGCTGACAGCTTTACATCCTGTGAGCGCTTTTGTATCTTCCCCTTATCTCTGGACTCTGGCATTGTTGCACTAGACCCAAGGAGTTGCACCACACTGTCCCTAACCAACTTGGTGGCAGGGAGGAAAATATAAGTTAGTTGTGACTGTGTGGCGTGAGACCTCAGAGTCCTACTTGTCTGGTGGGTGTGATGTGGAAGAGTGTTGGGTTTGCTCCCGTGAAAGCTCTAATGCAGGCTTTTAAATAGCTGTAAGACAATCTTTTCATATGTGAATGCAGGTAAATCTGGATCCAAAATTCAAAGCTACCCCACAAAGGCCGGGGGGGATCGCTACATTCCCAAACGCAGCACCATGCAGATGGAGATGGCAAATTTCCTCCTAAGCAAAGAGAATGACCCTGCTGCGGATTCCCCTACCAAGAAGGTGAGCATGTTGCTAAGTTACAATTGCTTCAACAACCGCTACTCCTTCCTGCCCCTTTACAGAGCAGTGAACAAGAGGTTCTATCAAGTGGGCAGACGGGACTGACAAGTCCCAGCCATCACTACTTGCAGCTCTGGGCTTCAGGAGCCTAGGATGAGACTGAAGCTGTAGAGACTGCCATGCACTCGAAGCCTATGCTGCTTCTGGTAGCAAAATTTGGCTTTTGACTAATGAGGCTTTAAAATGTAGCAGGCAACACAAACACAAAGCTGTGAGCCTATGCAAAGTGAAACTGCTGGTGGTAGCTATTCTAGGACAATGTCTCCACAGGGAACACTTCTGGAATGTTTTACACTGTCTTCTGAAATCTGTTTGTGAAGCATTTGGTCGCTTTGTGGCTGTGGCTTTTCCCACTGGCAATGACACTGAATTTGCCATTGTGTGAAAATGTGAGCCAGGACGATGTATGACAGTCTGAGGAAAAATGCTTTGACCTGCCTCTGTGTGACTGACCCTTGCAGCACAGGCAAACATCTTCAGATTCTAAGAGAAGGGGACTTAGGTGTCTGTTTAAATTGCAGTGTGGGAATTGTTTTAAATGAATTGCACTGAGGGTGATTTGTCTCTGTAGGAGCAACAGAAAGCCTGGGCAGTGAATCTGAATGGTTTTGATGTAGAAGAGGCAAAAATCCTCCACCTCAGAGGAAAACCACAGAATGCTCCAGAAGGTGTGATACAGGCTCTGTGTGAGCTGAATCAGCAGGGGAGATCAGGTCTGGGGAACAGCAACACAGAGGCTCTGTGTGTGGTCACAGGAGAAATCAACTGGTTTCTGAGAGCTGTACAGGCTGGAGTCTCCTTTCTCAAGGTTCCTGAGGTCGAGGGAGGGCATACCAGTTACAGTGAATTTATTTAGGAGAGTTGCTATGACTGCCACTTGGTCACCTGTTACAGGGCTTGCAAGGGTCTTCAGGGTGGCGAGAGAGACGAGAATCTTGACCTCATGTTCAGAAGGCTGGATTTATAATTTTATGATATATATTACATTATTACTATACTAAAAGAAATAGAAGGAAAGTTCTCAGAAGCTAGCTAAGCTAAGAATAGAGAAAGAATGAATAAACAAAGGGCTGTGTCTCAGCAGAGAGCGAGACCTAGCTCTGCCTTGAGTGGTCAGTAAATCCAAACATCCACCCGAGACCAATCACACATCCACCCGTTGCATTCCCCAGCAGCAGATAACCATTGTTTACCTTTTGTTGCTGAGGCCACAGCTTCTCAGAAGGGGAAAAATCCTAAAGAAAGGATTTTTATGAAAAGATGTCAGTGAACGTTCACCTATACTGCAGGTTCCAAACCTTCATGAAGTCTGTAAGAGCATCAAACCCTCTTCTGTGCACTTTCTAGCTTAAACTGCAACTAAATATATTGGGATTCAAAAACCCAAGTGTTTGTCAAATTTGTTTCCATGAATGAAGAAATTGTAGCTCACCCCTGTTCAGCAGTTCATACTGCCAGTGATTTTAGTGCACTGCAGGCTTGTGAGTGTTTCTCTTAGGACTTCATTTTCACTCCAAGGGATTCCTAGTTGGGTGAGCAGCTGGGAGGAAACTAACTCAGGTTAACAAATCTGTTCCCCTGCACACAGGCTGTCAGAATAAGCTGAAAGTGCTCTACAGTCAGAAAATGGCACCTGGATCCAGCAGGAAGAATAGCAGAAATATTCCCTCAAAGCCAGAACGGGTCTTGGATGCACCAGAGATGTTCAACGACTACTGTAAGTCGGCTACAGGGTTGAGTGCTGGGCATCCAGAACATTCTGCACTGGATTGCTGTTCCTAGGACAGTGTAACTGGGCTATCTGTATTATTTGGTGTACCCAGGCTAGCACAGACCCCTTCTGGAGTGTCCCTGTGTGGCCTTAGCGGGACAGTGGTCTAGGGCACAGTGTAGATGCCTTGGAGCAGGGTACCTGGCCCCAGCAGCTGGGCATAGTGACACTCAGAAGGCTGCCCCTCACCTGCACGTGTGTGTGTGCACATGTGCACCCACACCTGCTGCAGCAGCACGGGTGAAGGGCAGGGCTCTCAAGCCAAGCATGGTGTGACCTGCATTGCTCTTTCAAATTGTAGAACTGAATCTCATAGACTGGAGCTCCCAGAACTTCCTGGCAGTGGCTCTGGACAGCACTGCTACACAGCGCTCTCATACCAGGACCTCAGTGCTGCCTCACCTGAGGATTTAGAGCTGCCTCCCGGCCTTTCCAGGCTAAGTGCAGGTGCTCAGGACTCTGAGGTTTCCTAGCTTCTTGGGAGAAGGTGTTTGCTTCATCTGGACTTCTTGGGGTTTCACTGGAGGAGCCAGGCACAGGCAAATTTCATCTCCACTGTGAGCTCTTCATTCTGCTTGTTCCCATGAAGCTCAAATGCCAACCTGAGCTCATCATTCCTCTGGTTCCCGTAGACCATCACAGCCCTTCCATGGCCTCTCCAGACAGGAGCAGCTGCACATCTTCAGAGCAGCAGTTGCCAGCCCGCATCCCATCAGGGAGGGAAAGAGTTTCTACCCTTGCTTTCCAAGCAGGTTCTGGTTAATGACCCTTTAAAGTGTTTTCCTGCAATGCTCTATCATGGGTAGATCTCAAGTGAGAATCAGGTAGAAAGGGTCAAGTCGCCTAGGAAGGGGGACCTTGAGAACAGAAAGATTCTCTGCCTGCTTTTCCTGGCCTTGCTGCAGATTTGGAGGGTGTTCTGGGCATTTTGCAGACAGCCTCTCTGTAGGGGTACAAGGGCAAGGTGGAAGATATTGCCTAACAAGTGGTCAGTGTTAGGTGCACTCTCCTCTTTCTTTGAATGAAGCCAAACTAGGACTCTGATAGGATATTGCAGATGTTTAAGACTGTCTGCCCTGCAAATCAAGCCGTGCCATTTGACGCTGGCAGGGGCTATGTAGAAATCCCGAGCGGGCCGGGGCTGCTGAGGAACGCGCCTCGAGCTGTTTGTTTTCCAGCATCACTCTCATTACGTGGTTATGACAATGGGAAGATGCCAGCAGCTCACATCCCAGGCAGCAGACAAAGAAATTAATGTTAAAACTTACTTTAAAAGTTTTTTGACCAATCACACAAAGCAAAAGCATATTGACAGTAGTTCTATCCAATCACTATAAGCACAGGTACCTTTGGTTAAAACAGTGCTTGTTTATTTCGAAGACAATACCTACTTGTAAGCCTTAAAACACAATGCAGTGAGCTGCATTATTAAGCTTCAACCTTCCCAATATCTTGCTAGATAAACTTTTCTGTAGCTTGGAGATTTATTCTAGACCAGCGTTAATACACAGACCATTGTTCTATTTGTCCTTGCTTTTCTGCAGTTTAAATAAGTTTTCTGCTGACCTATCTGACGGCTGCTGCTTGGCTCTAATCACAGTTCTGCTGTATCTGAGACCTGCCTTTGCAGCTTTCCCAAAACTCTCTAATTTTGTGGATTCCCTCAGAGGACTCAGTGTCAGAGCCTCTGGAGAAGCGTGGAGGGCAGGGCTCAGGCAGGCTGTGCCAGTGCAGGATTTGAACTCAAGGCACCAGGAAGCACCAAGGCTGCAGACAGGAACTCAAGTCTTCTCATCTCCGAGCCTGCCAGAGGCAGGCTCAGAGCAGCCATCTCAGCCCTCTCTAAACCAGTGGGGGCTCTGTCCTTACCAGGCTCCTCGGGCTCCTGGGGATTGTTCCCACAGCTCTCGGTGCCAGGCAAAGCTCCCTCTGCTGCAGCTCTGTCCACAGGCTCCCCTCCTGAGGACTCAGGGGCAACATTAATATTCCCCTTGAAAGAGAAACAGAAAGGAAGAAACCCTTCTCACCACTTAGACAAAACACCTGGTCCAACAACTCCATGGCTCACACACTTAATCCCTTGTTCCTAACAAGAACTCTGGGCCCCAAAGCCCTTCAACAGTCAGAAAAAACTGACTTCTCAAACACAGTCCAAAAGCTGTCAAAGCTGACAGTGACAGTGTTGAACATGGGGGTGACACTGAACACATGGAATGGCTGCTAAGGAAATCAATTGCTGCTCTGTTCTGTAAGGTTGCATGTCTGACAGCACTAACATCAGTCCTCATGTCACTAATTGCAATGGAAGTAGCACTGTCTTCTTTCTTCAGCCAACACCCCAATCGGTGTCATGGTTTCAATGCCTCACCCAAGGCAAGTTGATGTAGAAATAAATTCAATGTGCCTCATTTTGCAGGGCCCTAGGGTCTGAAATTGCTATTACAGTTTTCTTTATAATGGTGGGCAAATCTTTTTTCTCTGTGTTTTCTCTTGATGGCTTTTTTAACGTTAGGTGCTATCACAGTGAGTTGTCTGATGCTACATGGGCCACCTTTAATTTTTGAGGGAATGTCCTGCCAGGCTCTGTCTCCACAAATGAGCCAATATTCTGTTGCTAATTGATGTGGGGACTCATCTAGGTCATCTACTCGTCAGCAGTTTCACCCTTAGGGGGCACTGGGGTACTGCAATTGCACCACAAACTGGAGTATCTGTCCTCAGGATGATGGGGAGTAACATTCAACTGTGGATCTCCCTGGTACTGAAACTCAGCACAAAATTCCATCACCAATGAACCAAGAATTCCAATTCTTGAGGTTCAGAAAGTGCTTTAAGAAGATCAGGGGCCCAGTGATGTCAGCTGGTTATGGGATTGGTCTCGTTGGCAGCCTCACACCAATATTTGTCATGATTGGGTATTGGCTGCTCCTTGGCTGGCACAGGCACACCAACCAGACGTGTTGCAAAGGATTTGTCTGGGCTGAAATGGGTCAAACACACGGTGTCTGAGCCTGCTGACTTGGCTAAAGCAAGGCAAACCTTCGTTTTTGGTTGATCTACAGGCATGTATGCATGCAAAAGCAAGCAAGCAAAACCAACAAGTTCCAGTATATCATATGATCAAGCTCCATGTTCCTGTTCAGCTGTTTTTTGGCAAAAGCTTCCCCATCTATTTCAGTTCTCAAGCAAATCTTTTAGCGCTTGTTCAGGGACTGGCCAACTATAGGGCACTAAACTGTCCCTCTAACCTTCAATTTTTACAAATTTGGATATCTTAGAATTCTTTGGAACACAATGGACACCACGCTTTTGCTGAAAGAGCTCTATGATACAAACCATTTTCCCAGTCCAAAAATCAACATCAAACTCCAGAATTGTAGCTTTCACAGGTTGACCGGGGAACGTCTGGCATGCACCGTAGCTTCTCCGTGCGGCTCACGTCTGCGTGCTCGTTTCCCTGCTGGTGGAATTGTCGGTGTGCTCTTGTGTATGAGACGGTTTCACATCCTTCACCAGGACCCACTTAGGTCCGGCACCTGTGCAAATACAAGCATACCCTTTGCCCCAAGTGATTAGTGGAAATGGTCCTTCAGTTTGTCCTAACTCAAGGTTTCTGATCAAAACTGAAGGATTTTCTTTCAATTTTTCCTGTGTGCTGTTTGAAAAGTGCCTAAAAATTGGAGGATTCGTTCCTGCAAATGAGCTATTAAAAACATAAAGACATATAAAGCTTTGCTCAACCTCATCTGGGGTGTTGCTTGGGCCACTCCCCATTTTCTTGTTGTAGAATGGTTTTAGAGTGTGGTGCGTCCTTTCAACAATTGCCTGACCTGTGTAGGAATAGGGAATTCCAAAATGTGGCGAACACCCCAGTCCATCAAAAATGTGGCCAATTTTTGAGCTGTGTATATGGGACCATTTGTCAGTTTTCATCTGGTGGGGGATCAGTTTGGCGAGCTCTGGGCCCAGTGACACTGACAAGGACAAAAGCAAAAGATGAGAGGCGCTCTCTCTTCCCGGGACCAAAGTCCCACAGCTTTAATGGAGAACAGCTCCAGGAGAGAAAGGGAGTGTCCAGGAAAGGAAAGAGGATGTCCAGGGGAGGCAAGAGAGTGTCCTCCTCGTGGCAGGAGACTGTAAATGCTCGGAGAGGGGGGCAGTAGAAAGGAACTGCCATAGTTCAGCATAATAAATCACCACACTGTAGTTTTCTGCATAAATTGCTGCACTTGTTGAAAACAAAATCCTGAAATCTCCCCAAACACAACCGTGCAGTCCCAAATGACCACAGTGTGGGAGAAAAACCACTCAACCCCCCTGTATACCCAAGCACCAGGTGTCACAGGGAGTACCAATCCCTGCAACTAGAAAGTCCACACACACAGGCTCACCGGGAAGGGAATATCTCTTTATGAGGGGACAGAGAGCTCACTCTTCTCAACACAACACACACCATACACCACATCGGCATCCACCCACATCATCTTCCTCAAACATTCACACACTGAAAATACAACCACAACTACAACACGAAGGAAAAACAGCAGCAATAAAACAGGATTTGCTCAATTCACCCCCAGAATTCCTAGCAGGTCCTTATTGACACAGCAAATCCTTTCTGCCATCAGCCAGACCCAAGCCCAAACTGCACAGGCGTACGTCGTGCACAGGACATCTCTGTGTGACTTGTGAACAGCCCTTCCCCTGCATACGCCTTACGGGTTACTTTATACAGAGTTAAAGGTTCCTTTCTCCACAGTGCCAGCAGTCTTGTCTGTCCCCCACGAGGAGCAGCCGAGAGCGGAGGTGCCTCCAGGAAAGGAATGTCCTGGCAGCGCCCAGAGACGTCCAGAGCCCGGATGTTCTTGCTGGAGCAGGGAAGCGTTCCTGCCGCGGTCAGCAAATGAGGTGTGGAATAGAACTCCCCACAGTTAAAGGTAGGAGGTGGTGTGTTTATTACAGCCAGGCACACGAGGAGTTGTCTCCTAAAGACATGCGTGAAGAACCACTGGCTCTCTCTCTCATCTCTACTCATCTAAAATATCTTACACATTCATATAAATCCCAAAAAACCTAACACATATTCATTAGATAACACTGCCTACCCTCCTTTGAATTAAAATGTATTATAATTGAGTCCAAAGTTCCTTCACATTTCTGCAGTCTTTCACTTCAAATGGATTGGTGGGTTTTAAAGTGGGGAATGGTCTCCTTCTGATGAAGGCCAAGACGTCTTCCTCAATTTGACCTCTTTCCTTATGATGTGTTGGCAGGCTTTCACACCCCTTGGCTATAGTTGTAGTTTCGGGGCCCAGGTGCAGGCTACGCTCCTCTTCTTTGTCACAAAGAAATCCGCATCCCATCCCGCTTCTTTAAACATAGTAAAGACAGGCAAGTGACATATTACCCTAGCCTTAACTACCTTATCTGATAAAAATTAATTATCCCTTCTTATTTCTACTCTTCTTGCTATACTCTTTCCCCCTAACTAAATCTTGCTAAAATTTTAAATCTTCCAGTTCTTTTAAATCCTGGATTCATGGCCTCATCTCACACACCAGCCATGGGTGAGCCGATGCTGTAACTGGGAAATTCCACTCCTGAGCAGGAGATCCCAGGCCTGGTTCTGAGCTGGAAGGGTGAGAAGGATGAGATGCACGTGGTTTTGCTCCAGGGGATGTCCTGAAAGTGCACTGCCCACCTGCCCCTGCTGCCGAGCACCACGCTCCACCTCCTTCTCCTGCTCAGCAGATTTTTAGGAATCCAGGGCTTGGTATGTATTATTTGCTACTGCAACAAATAGAAAGAATTTGCTTTGCAAGCCCAGTTTTGTCCTGGCTTATTTTCTGCATGGGTCTCCTCCTGAACCTGGGGCAATGACCAGTAGGGACCTACAGGACACTCCTGTTCTCTTGTCAGTAAATTCGGAGAAGTGATTTAAGTATCAAGAAGTCAATAAGTATCAATCAATAAATGAAATCATTTGGGGGAATATTTAGCCTGTGAGTTTCAGCAAAGTATTGAATATGTCTTAGATCCATGGATACAAACTAGTAAGTGAGATTGCTGGGTGTGCACGTGTTAGGGAAGTGATTCCCCACACATCCAGTGCTGAGATCAAGGATTGCCTCTCTTCTAACCCTGAGCTGGCAGCAGGAATTGGGCCTTGCTTGGTAACGTTCATTTTGAAGACTTCTGTTGAGCAGGTAAGAATGGTGAAAATGTAATCTTTTCCAGTTGTTTTCCTTTGGTTTACCTGTTTGAGGGTTAAAATTGTGTGCTGCAGGTGTGCTGGGTGTGTGCAGAGCAGTGCAGCCCCAGAAACCCCTTGGCTTGCCCACAGGTTGTCATGCCTTGTTGCCAGGTGTGCCCAGCTGTGGCAGGAGAAGGAGCCCGCAGCGCAGTGGGCACCGTGCCCTGCCCAGCCGGGGCTCTCTGGCACAGAGCAGCAGCAGCGCCAGCACCGTTCAACCCGCTCCTGCCTTGGCTTCCCCTGGCACACAGAAGCCTCTGGAAATCAGCGCCGCCAGTGGCGTTCCCAGCTGGGAGCAGCTGCTGCTGGCGGGCAGATGCTGCCAGTTCCACTGCTGCCAAAGGGGAAGAGAGGCAGAGATGTACCCGCACCGGAGCCCTGGGCATGTCCAATAAAGGTGCAAATATGTGGGGAGATTTGTTAGGAAACATTTCAGCTGTGATGCCAACAGTGGCTTCTCTCCTGGTTCTGTGTGTTCTGGACAAGTAATGCAATGGTTGGCTCTGACAATTAAGAAGCAGATGTTATGTGGATGTTCACATGAGTAGTGATTATATTGTAATATATCCTCCCATAGTCCTCTTTCCCGTCCCCCTTGTAACAGCCTGGGCAGTCAGGGCATTTGGGGAGGGCTGGCTTGTGACCAGCAGGCAGGGTGTAACAACACCTGACCTCCAGTCGGGATGCAGGAAAGTAATCTCCACCCATGGGCAGCAGAGAAAGAGTTGACTGGAAAAACTTTTGGAGGGGCTGAGGGTATAAAAGGCAGAGCATCCTTTTTGCAGATGAGCACATGGCTGCTAGTCACAGAGACTCCCAATGATGCGACTTTTCCTTATTCAGTCCTTTGTTAAGGTTTACTAAACCTTTACAATTTTAAAAGTGAGAGTCATTTCTCACACGTGCAAAGCTGTGGGCCATTATCTTGGTCTGGTTTCCTTTGCTTGTGTCCCATCCGAGTGCTCAGTTGGGGTACAGGCTGTAGGTGCTTGGGGCACTCCTGGAGTTCCTCTTGGATCCCCTGAACAACAGGGTTTGGCCCATGAGGGGAATTTTCGGTGCTTTGTGACAGATGAGAATTTCCCAGGCTCTTTTGTGTTTTCTGTAGGGAAGGTTGGTTATTGCTTTGCATAAAGACCAACACAGAGCTGTCCCTTTGTGATGTCAGGGCATGGTTGCGCCGTCGTCATAGTGGCATCAGAAGGTTGCCTTGGTGCACGGAAGGCCTGAGTGTCAGAGCAGCCCTAGGCCTTGCTCAGATCAGGAGAACCTTCCTGGTCAAAGCATCTGTCAGTAGGCAGCTGCCCACTGACAAGAGGCTTGTATTTTTAGCGTTTAGAAAAATTGCAGATATGCCAATAATTAACCATCTGGCCACTGCAGCTTTTGCTGCATATGGCATTACTTATTCCATTTATTATTTCACAAATTTTGCACGTAAGTAGAGGCTTCCCTTCTGCTTAGCTTAGGGTGTAACCTAACCTGGCTTTTGTATGTCTTCCTGCTCTTTCTTGGGGGCTGAGTTTCTGATTTTGAAACAGAAAGAGCATTAGGATGCCTCTGCTTTGGTAAAGCTCCTGTCAAGAGGTTCAGCTAAAAAGGGGGTGTCTGTAGCCACAGGGGCAGCATTTGCAGGGGAACCTGCAGGGCTTGCGTTCCCTGCACGGGAGAGTCTGTGGCAGCAGAGTCTGTCATTTCCTCAGGTTGCTGGGAGAAGCAAGACACCTTTGAAAATGTAGACTGGCAGACCTTCTTTAAGACTTTCCAAAAACTCTGCAGTTGTTCCCAGAATTCCGAGAAAGCTTCTTTCTTTTTAAATTTTGTCATGAAAGGATTTGACTAACTTGACCTTTTACTAAATGCTAAAATAGTTGTTCCCTTTGAAAGGAAGTGCTGCTGTGCTTTTCCACAATAGAACTGTGCCACCTCTGGGGGATTTTTGGGAAGCTTTTCTGGGCAACGGTTTCCTGCAAGTTAATCAGAATCAGTGCATGACACTGAGTGAAAAAAAAAGAGTACCTGAAGGAGAAGATTTCAGAAGCTGTCTTATGTGTTTGGTAGAACAGGAGCATTGAGTGCTAAAAACACTTTGCATTTGCTTGATCATATTTGTATTCATTTCCTGGCTAAACTGGCTGCAGTGTAGGCACAACCAAGAATATTGTCCTGGTCTCTTGCTGGCTGTGTGAAAGAGATGTGTCTCCTGGAGGGATGTTGTGAAATGGGAAATCATCTCTGTTTGGGCTGACTTGTTCTGTGGGATTCAGCAGCCCAGGCAGTTTTCTGACAGCATCTGGTTCATTTTCCCTTCCCACTACAGGACACCTGAAGCGTGTATTCAGCAGCGCTGAAGATCCTGAGGTGAGTGAGAAAGGAACATTTCATGTTCCTGGTGTTTAAGACTTGTAGAGCAAGCTGAGAGCTTGGCCAGTAGCAGTAGACTGTAGAGGGCCAGCTAGGAAGGCCGAAAGAAAAACCCTATTCATGCCTGTAACAAAAATAATAAAGGCAGAGATAGATATTTTTAAATTTCCTTCTCAGAGTTTGAAGAACTAAAAACCTAGTTTTGAAAAGAGAACGATGCTTGCCGACAGCAGATAGGGAAAATTTAATGAAGAGCAATTTCCTGTACAGTTGAATTAGATCATTTTAATTTAAAGAGAGGGACTTAGAATGCTATTCCTATCAAACTTGATGATATCTACTTGGAACATGAGGTGGTAGAACAGGAAGGCCATCTTGCAACGGTGCCTGCTGTATCTGAAGTGCAATGGGCACCTTTGTGGCTGGGGAGCTGCGTGGGCCCAAAGGACGCAGGGCTGGCGGCCGTGAGCAGCTGGAGATGAGGCAGCGTGGGGCCAGGGGGCCCAGAAGGCCAAGGGCACGGTGGCTGTGCCAGCAGCAGTGGGGCAGCAGGAGCAGGGCAGGGAGCGTGGCCCTGTGCTGGGCAGCGCTGCGGCCACAGCTGGAGTGCTGTGTGCAGCTGTGGGCCCTGGGAAGCAGAAAGTCATGGAGGGGCTGCAGCGTGGGCACAGAGGGACAGGGGAGCTGGGCAAGGGGTGCAGCACAAGGCCAGGGAGGAGGTGCTGAGGGAGCTTTAGCCTGGACAATGGGGGCTCATGAGGGACCTTCAGGCAGACTGCCATTGATCCCTGCCTTGGATCCATAGAGCCAATGCTCAGCACGAGGGCTGTTTGCCTGCCAAACATCCCTTCACTGCATCCAAGTGCTTTAGACACTGGTGTGGGTAACGCTTTCATATTTTGTTGATTTGTTTGTTTGCTAGAAGGAGAAGCCTTGTGCAATTTCTCCTTCTCCAGGGAGCAAGGGAGCTTTTTTCTCAGTCTTTCCTACCCTTTTACAGCACTGGCAGAAATTCTGCTAGAATTTCAGTTTTCAAGGGGGCAGTTCTGGACAATGCAGTATTTTTGCACAAGAACACATCGTTTGGGGCAGGGATGTTGGTGCAGAACGAGCTGTTCTGGTGCCAGACCAGCCAGTAGGGCTTGCCCATCCTTTTCAAGTAAACGGCTCCCGTGTCTTTTGGCTGCCCAGGGAATCAGTGTGTGTTGTGTTTGGGAACTGAGTAGGAAATCAATGCCCTTGCATTCCAGCTGGTGCTCAGAGATTAGAGGAGCTGGGAGGGGCTGGGCTGCATTTCTGATTCCAGCCACTTCAGCACCATCAGTGTGGGCGAGTCCAAGCAAAGAACTTGCCTGAGCACAGATGCACAAAGAGAGCCGTTCCCAGTGCAATGCTCTGGGTCTGATTGCATTCCTTAAGGACCGACATGCTCCAGATTCCCCAAGAGTGTGGGTTACTGAAGCAACAGGAGAGCAAGTTCAGGATGGCTGCTGGTTGGGGCACTGCTGCCGAGTGCTGATGTGTGTAGCGACAGAAAGGACAGGATTGATTCAGGGTGACCCCCACGTGGCGAAAAATGTGCTTTCACTCTATGATTTAGAAGTTTAAACAAATGCTTTATTAAGCAATGTTATATTACACTAGTACTATATTAAAACTATAAGTAAGAGATATTATACTAAAAGCATACGAAAGAAAAACTCGTGACTGTCTCCACACAGCCTTTTATCTAATTATCTAATCAGTCTAAACAACTATCACTAAAATCCAATTAACAAATCACTTTCAGTAAACAATCACTATAACACATTCTTCATGTACTAAAAAACAAGAACAGCAAGTAGAGATAATAATTGTTTTCTCTCCTTCTATGAGTTTCTCACTCTCTTCCCTTAAAAAAAACCTAGGAGAGAGAATTATATCTCTCTCCATTCAAAGAATGTAAATACTACAGCACAGTAAAGAGAGATGATAAAAGTGAGATCTGTCTATCTATCGATTTTAATCTTCCTGGCTCTGCTCCAAAGCAGTGGAAGATGCATCCCTTCAGGAGAGAATTAGAGACAAGTTCCATTGACTGATCCTGAGCAGGCAGAGATGTTTCCCCCTCCAGAGATGGTTGTTTTTTCCCCTCATGTTTTCCTACTCCAGCCTTTTCTCACCTGAAGCCTTCATTTGTCCTTTAAATTTTTGCATGTCTTAAGGGAATGGAACTATCCCATGCTGTAGCTGGGGTCTGGTGACTCTGGTCATACATGCCATGCCATACATGGCACATGGTTTCCTTCACTGGCATCCCCAGGGCTGTGTAAGTGCATTCGTTAACGGGGCCTTATGAGAAACTCTGTTACTGCTGGTCAGAATTCTCCGTTGACAAAAGAGGGAGAAGAAACACCTTGGTCCTCCTCCATATACTGAGGTGGCCATAGAGGTTCTCTGACTTCCATCAGAGACCTTTGCATGCATCCTTATCTCCTGAATGACCCGGTTTTCTAACAAGAGTGTGGATGTCAGGAAGGAGGAATGCTGGTGCAGGCCTGAAGAGAAGGTGAACTCCAGAAGTGTCTCTCACAAGGAGTGAGCTCACCCAGGAAGTCCCTGCAGAGCCAGGATGGAGCTGTGGCACAGGGCGGGGAGTCAGTCACTACTGAAAGACAAACAGGACACGGCGGAAGCAGAGGGAGGCCCTCACCAGACCCTTGAGAAATGCCACCCCTTCCCTGTCAGCTGCCTGAGAGGCTGCTGGAGCTTCAGTCCCAGATGGCCCCTGATTGTAGGGCCAGGGTCACTTTGGAATCTGTGCCTCCCCTCGGGCAGAGAACGACCCAGGAGAGCAGCAGCACAGTGCTTTGGGAACGTGTGAGCCCAGCAGTCTGTGAGTCTTGGCCCACAAAGGGCGTATGGGAAGTTGAAACCCATCTTCTCTTGCTTTCCGTGCAGGTGCTTCTAGAGAAAGAGCAGGAGCACACTGCCTCATCTGAGCTGCCATGCCAGACTCAGGGAGAGCTGTTCCCAGCCCGAGGGCAGGAAGAGCAGCTCAGGCAGCAGGTGGAAGAGCCACAGGAGAATGGCCAGGTAAGCCTGACTGGCCAGGCCACAGAGGGAAGGGCAGGGAGAGGGGCATAAACCAGAGCTCTTGGGACTGAGGAGGCCAGGAGTCCCACAGGCAATGGAAGCACAGAGCCTTGCAATCTGCAGTGATCAGCCCTGGGACAGGAGGTTTGCAATGGAGGCAGATGTGGGGAGGGAAGCAGAAAGAAGGGGCTGAATAAATGTGATTTTGAGGCTGCAAGAGGAAAAAAGCTGAGCCTGATGGCAGCTCTCAGTCCCTTGCTCTGCTTTTGTGTGTACAGAACATCAAGGCAGAGCCACAAGCAGAGCTGCCCGAAGCTCAGAGTGACATCATGGCAGTGAAGAGAAAGAACAAGGAAGACATGGGAAGAATTCAAGAGGAGAATCTCCATCAGCAGAGGGGCAATCATCAAAACCAGGTGAGTGAAAGAGTGGCAGCCACTCCACTCATGAAATGTCCTCTCTTTTGTTTATTAGAGAACATGAAGGAACAGCTGGATGCAGAGCTTCAGACAGCTCACAGTATGATCAAGGCAAGGCATAGGCAGCTGGAGGAAGAAATGAAAATCATCAGAGAGAAACTTAATCACTTCCGTCAGTCTCTGCAAAACCAAGTGAGTGAAAGAGGGATGCAGCCACTGCAGTCACCAGTCTGGTGGTTTCTGCCCTTCTTGCCTTTCCAGTGCAGAGCAGCAGGGAGTGGGGCCATGCCTCTGAGTGCCATGCTGCTGTAGTGTGTGTATCACAGTCACTCTGAAGGACATTTCCTGGTGTGCTGAATCTCAACATCTGCCCTGGACAGTGAAACTTGTCTTTTGGCCTTTTGGCCAGCAGTCATCCAAATTGATTCCTGCTGGCCTGTTCCTGCTCTCCTTTTTTCTTGAGGTGTTTTTACAGTGGAACTTGGTGACCCAGATGGAGGATTGAAACAAGCTGTTGTATCCCCTGTCAGTCTGTTCTTTGCCTTTCCTCACAGTCGATGACTCCTGGCTGACAGGGACAAGCTGTAGTGTCTGACTGCTTTGTTCTGTTTGACTTGAGGTGCAAGTGTTGACATCTCACCGGGCAGCCTGCGAAGACTTGCAGGGAATGTGTGGCAATGAAGAACCCCAAGTTTGGAGTGAGGCACAGGAACAGTGCCCACCAGAAATGCTCCAGGTCCTGCACATCATGGGCGCTGAACCTGCTGCTGCAGCAGCATCACCTCGAGGAAGCCCTTCTGTGAAACCTGGGAACTCAGGCTGGGGCACATCCTGGGAACAGGAGATTGAGGAGGAGTACCTGGAGCTGCTGGGTACGTCTGGGGTGTTTCTTATCTGAGGGACAGTGTGTTGTGTGCAGGTGTCAGCAGAGCTGTACCAAATGCTCCTCCTGAGCTCGGTGTCACAGGGCCATTTAGGACTCCCCAGAGGCAGTGCTGTGCTCCGAGGCAGCGAGAGAGCTCTGGGTGTTCCTGCTGCCTCTGAGGGCACCTGGGACTGGCTTGGGTTTGCCTGAGCTTCCCTCTCTGCTAAAGGCTGAAGCAGGGATTGTTCTTGGATCAGCAGAAGGCTGTGACCAAGCAAATGATCTAGGCAAGTCCTGTGTGCTAGTGGCCAAACTGAACAGAATTTTTAGCTTCCTAAATTCTCCTTAGACTCCTGACTTGCAACCAGTCATCACAGCAAAAAAACTTCACAGAAATGGACTGATTTTGGAGTTTTGTCTTTTTGGTTGGGCATTTTTTTTGGGGGTGGGGGGGTGGGGTGGGATTGCTTTTCTGTTGTTCATTTTTGGTGGGGGTTTTTTGTTGTGTTTTTCTCCATCCCGAAGGAGGCCTTCTACCCCACGTTTTACTGATGTCATTTTATGACTGTTACTGTTACCACTACTACACCTGCAGTTTATTTTCATGAGAATGCTATCTTTTTGTCAATAAGAACTACTTTGAAAGAACATCAGGTTACAGGACAAATAGAGAGCACAAGGTATTTTCCATGTGCCGCCATAGGAAAAACAGAGACTTTGATAACAAACTTTATTTAATCTTCTAGTTTTATGCTTATCAAGATGTGCCCAGGAGACACATCCAAGTGGCGTGATCAGATAAAACTGTACTGCAGGCATTTCTCAGGAGAGAGCCTCCAGCCCAGCCATGGTATATCCCTCAGATGCATGGCACTTTTCCATACCTGATTCCCACTCTTTGCCATGACTGTTAGAATCCTACCCATTGGCCCAGGCCCTGCTCAGATCAGTCTCTAGGAAAACACATCAAGCCCTTTGTGATTCTGCAGCACAACCCAATGAATCTGCTTCTTGCCCGTAACAGCTGCCAGTGCTGTGCTCTCAGATAAGAGACCTGGTGGGGCTGAGACCAGAGCCCAGTGGATTCTGTGTCTGCCATCACCTGTTGGGACAAAAAGGGCACTGATGTGTGCCTCGGTGTGGCTGATCTCAAAGCCCATCCTGTTGTGTCCTGAATGGGGGCAACAGCTTGTCTGGGGCTCAGGCTCACTCTGGCTTCTTCCCATCAGTGCCTGTCAGTGCTCATGCTGGGGCTTTGCCAGCCTTGTTGTGGTCGCTGCCCTGTCCCTGAGGGCTGGAGGGACTGCAGAGGCTGGAGCCTTCCTTAGCTGGGAGAGGGGCATCTTTGAGCTCAGCCTGCTCACAAACAGGTCAGGGTCCTGATGCTGAAAGCCCCGTCAGGATCGGTTACAGCTGGAGCTGCTCTGGTTTACAAATGGGAAGGCATTCCTTTGGCAAACTGCTGAAAGGTGGGGAAGATGTCCTCCTCTCCTGGGATTGTATGTCCCTGTGCTTTGTTTCCTGTCAAGAGAACTCTTCAAAAGACTGTACAAATCAGTCTCTGTGCTGGCCACCTGTGCTGCAGGGCTGTCTGCCTGGTTGTGGTTGTTGCTACCCAGCCGACCACAAAGGGCTCAGAGCTCCAGGCGCTGGGGCTGCCTTTTGTATCTCCTGGAAGCTGGGATCTCTGCTTTAAAGTCAGCATCTTGCATTTTGTTTCCCTCAGGGAGAATGGTGAACACCACTGAAAATCCCCTGATGAAATACACACATCTGAATTATATTGGCAGCGGGTGAGTCCAACAGCAGTTACTCCTGCACAACCGTGGGCCAGGTGTGTTTGGGGTGGAATGTCTATGCAGCGTGAAGTCAGGACAGCTGCAAAGATGATCACACACTGGGGATAGATCGTCCCGTCTCTCAATGCTGCTCAGAATTTGTGAGTGGGCTCAGAAGGCATTGTCAGAGATGCCTTGCTACCGAGGTCTTGCCTGCATCAAGCAACAGGACCTGGAAGGTCTCCTTGTCTCTCAAGTGTGGGACAGCTCTGTGTTAATTTCTTTAGCATTTTTTGTGTGTCTCAAAATCATACTGGCACACTAATGAAAAGAGAAGTAACTTGCTTGCCTGAAAAAGCAACTTATGCCCTATCAAAGCTGTGAGATAACAGTTCCCACAGTTCCCAGGAACAATTCTTTCCCCTGGTTTGAAGAGGGAAACACTCTGTGGTCAGGATAGGAACCACACTGTTTAGACAGTGAAACCCAAGAGGAAAGACTAAACTCCCTTTAGAAATTGGACCGCAGTGCTTCAGGAACAGGCCCAGTGCCCATGCACTTGAGAGGAAAATGCATCATCTCCCTTCTGGCAGAGCCCTCCTGCATCCTGCAGGTTTTGACACTTGCAGCAGAGATCTCCTGTGTGGGCTGGCTTTCACTGCAAGATCTAAACAGCTTCTCCTTTCTCTGCTTCTGTTTTTTTTCTAGGACTTTTGGGCATGTTTACAGAGCACTCGACAGTGCCACAGGAGGAGAGGTAAATGTCAACAGCCCCTGCAGGCTCTGCTGCACTCGAGGGCTTTCCCCTCTGGTGTGAGCTGTGGCTGGAGCTTTGGGCAGAGCTGTGCTGAAAAGGCACAAGAAGCACAGACTGGTGCCAGCCCACAGAACACATTTGGGACTCTGTCCTCCTCAGCTGCCGGAAGGAAGGCACGGAGGGCAGCGGTTCCTTTCAGAGAAGGACGCGCTCACTCGCTCTCCATTGCTAAAACAAAGGTGGTGCCTGCGAGCACCTCACTGCTCTTTGGGGCTACAGCTTCAGAGTCCTGAATTCTCATTTCTGGCTGCCAGCAAATCCATCTGAAAGTTCCTGGCAGTTCCTTAGCCACCTGCAGTGCTGCACTAGGGAACTGCACGTAGGGAGAGATCTGCAAGGCGTCCTTGAAAGCCCTAAGCCCTGCCCATATCACAAGATGCATCCACAGAGTATTAAGGCATGGATTCCTTCTTCTGAGTCCCAAACAAAGCAGCAGAGAGCGCGGTCAGAGGTTTGTGGGTGATAACTGAGACACCGTTGTTACCAAGTGGTCAAGGCAAAATGTCAGTGGCCCCACGTGTCCTGTAACTGGCTCCCAAGGGAGCAGAGAAATGGGCTGTTGGAATGTCAGTTCCTGATTACTGCAGTGCCTAATCACAAGGCAGTTTGGCACAGCTCAGCTGTGTCATTGCAAAATCACTCGCTCCACGTGCCTTGTGGTCTCGTGCCACCAACCCCTCAAGTTCCTGATTTTCAATGTCATTTTAGGTGGCAATAAAAAAAATAAATCTTCAAGGAGTGAGGAGGAAGGAGCTAACCTTTAATGAAATAACGATCATGAAGACGTATAGGAGTCCCAATGTTGTGAATTATTTAGACAGGTGAGAGGTCATGGTCTTATCCCATGGATGTGTGTTTACATAAAGCAAACATGAGAGGTTAAAAACCCACTTTGGTCAGTGGCAGCAAGTAAAGCTGTTAATTTTTATTTATTCATATTTCTCTACTCATCTCCAATGGATGAGAAGAGAGTGCATCTTGTCTGCATGAGTCTTCCCTGGCACACCTAGTTTGATAATTACTCCAAAATTATTCAAAACCTGGATCAGCTGTATCTTCCTAACTCAATAGCCTCAAAGTTCACTGCCTCCACATTTATTTGGGATTGATTTTTTAAAGTTTCTTAAGTGCAGATGAACCATCCTAAAGTGGATTTCCCTTGGATTGTTGCCCCTCTTTGCCATGCCAGGCTATGCATGCCAGGAAGGCTAGGTGCTTATTTCCAGAAACACCATGCCTGGCATGTTTTTTATCTGGGCTGTTTCTAAACTGCACTTTTCATTTGCTGCCCATCTAGGACATCTCCTTTTTCACAGATGTGTCTTTCTCTATGAGACTGCACAGATTGCAAATAATGCACAGCCAAGAGGGAATGTCTATTCCTTTGATTCTGTCCTTGTCACAAAGGCATCTGGAAATAAGAAACCTGGAAGCAAAAAATCAACGTAGCCATGCATGTTCATCTCTACCCCCTTGTTTCCTTCTTTCAGCTACCTTCTGGGCGAGGAACTCTTGCTGGTTATAGAGTACATGGATGGAGGTGTCCTGAGCGACATCGTCAGCCAGACCTGCCTGTCTGAAGATGAGATGGCAGCCATCAGTCGGGAGGTCAGCAATGCCATCTGTGTTTCCAAGGGCTTGGGCAGGATTGTCTGGGAAACAGGGGCTCAGAACAGGAGAGGTTTCCTGTGCCGAGCTTTGTTTCTGTGTTGCTGCTATGCTATGGGCAAGTAAAAGCATCTCGAGTGAAAGGCCTGCCAGTGCCCCTGCACTCCCTGTACTCAGTGCCAGTACTCTTATCTCCTGCTGTTGTATTCTCGCTCTGTCTCTTGTATTTGTAGTTGCTGTTCTCCTCCTTGCCTCTCTAAATGTTTGCCTGGAGTCTGTCTTCACTGCATTCCTTGCCTGTAAAAGCAAAGGTGCTGGTGGCAGGATTTGAAACAAAGAGCAAAGAAAGAAGAGAGAGACTCGTTTCTCTCAGTGCTCAGCTAAAAAGGATAGGAGTGCAGCCAGAATGCTCTTTGCTTCTGAGCACATGCGCTGCAGCAGGAGTCATCCTGGCTGGTTGGCAGGGGACAGCCTACAACAGCAGGTGCTGTTGCTCTTTCAAAAGCTGACGTGCCTTTCCTCAGAAAGGTCCTGCTCTGCAAGTGTTGGAGCAGCAAGCTCTTCCTCTCAGTGGCCATGACTGTTGTGCCATTACTCCCCATTCCCCTGGAGAGGGAATCTTTTAGATTCTTTGTTTCCTTTCTTGTGTGATGAAATCACACCACTCATTTTTGCCCTTCTGTTTCTGTTTTCTCGCTCAGTGCCTGCAAGGACTGGATTTTCTTCATGCAAACGATGTGATCCATCGAGACGTGAAGAGTGACAACATCCTTCTCAGAACGGACGGTTCTGTCAAACTGGGTCAGTATATTCTTGGTCAGGTGCAGCGTTCCAGGGATGTGGGTGTGGGGCTGCTTGGCGTGACTGCCAGCTCCCCAAAAATGGTGCTGGTGGGCGTGCAGGGACCCCTGCTGCGAGCTGAGGGCACAGTTGCAACGTGCACAGAGGTAGAAGGAGCCACAAGCAGTCAAGAGTGGCCTTGCTCTGTGTGGGTCCCTTCCAGAGGGAGGGAGTTACGAGTCTAAAGTTTCCAAAGAACAAAAGCCACTGCTAGAGACAGTGTAAAACATGGGGGGATTTTTAAAGTCGCCAATGCCAGGAGATTCAACAGAGCAATTTCAAGCTTCTACTGGGGAATTCTTTTGCTTGCTTTCCTAATTGCACAGAATTCAGATAAAACCAGTATTTTGTTTTCTCCTCAGCTGATTTTGGCCTCGCTACTCAGCTCAGCCCTGAGCAGAGCAGACGGTGCTCGGTAACCGGGACTCCTTGGTGGATGGCGCCTGAAGTGGTGACAGGTCAACCATATGGCCCCAAAGTGGACATATGGTCTTTTGGAATTGTGGGAATTGAAATGATAGAACAAGAACCTCCTTACTTGGGCGAAAGTTCTGGCACGGTAAGGAGCAAATACTGATCTCACTGTCTTTCTCACCTGTCCCATGTCCTGTGTGCCACTGGACAAAATCCCATTGCCATCTGCTGCAACTACTTCCACCAAGGTCCCCTCCTACAAATGTCCCTGCAACACATCAGCATCTGCTGTACTTTTGCTTGCATCAGTGGGGGAACTCAAGCCTTACCACCTGCAAACAAACTCCAAACAAACTCCATTCTCACTCAACACTTTCCTTCTGATTAGTGGTTCCAGTTCTTTTGTCTGTGTAGATGGCCTTAATGACAGGGGAAAAGCATCTTAAAAGTGTTGTTATCTTTCCAGAAATGAAGGAAGGAAACCCAAACCCAACAAAGTTTCTAAAACCGTGGTCTTTAGAGAGGAACCTAACCCTGTGTGCAGTTTCTTCTCACTGGAAAACATGGGCATGAGGGTGTAATGCACAGAGTCTCTTCTGCTTCTTGTGCAGTGCTGCTGAAACACTCAGTGACCGTGTTTCTCTCCTAGCCCAAGCAACATTCTGCACGTCACCAAGCCAGAGCCTGGTGATGTGGAGAGCCTGCCAAAACCTCCTGTTTGTTTCCTGGCACTTTCTGGCATGGGCCTACCATTAATGCATTGACTTGAGCAGCCAAATGACTAGAGGGTGTCCATAGGGATGGAACCTCTCCTTCTTCTGACCTAGACAATTTTTCTTTGGCTGCAAAAATGGGAAGCTGAAATTTTCAGACTGCTGAGAGACGGAGCTGCAAGTGGCTCCTGTGTGCCCAAGCAGGCATTTTCATCCCAATACGTTTGTGCAGGCATCTTAATGTGTCTGTGTTGAAGAGGAGATTGTAAATGTTTGTTTCCCTACCTGGGTATTAACTGATGGATTTCCTTTCTTCCAATTCCCATTGTTTTCAAGAACAGCACAAAAAGCTTGATGAGTTTTGTTCTAGGGCACGTGCGCTTAAAGGACCAACAAGCACTGCAGAGATGCCTTTCATGTACTAACCCTTGAAATTAGTTAGTATAGCAAAGTCCCTCTTCCAAAAACCATCTCAAGCTGGCATGGATCCTCAGAGAAGCAAATGTCCTTTTGCTGATGTAGTTCCCACTAACTAGGTCAGGCAATGAAATCAGCTGCCAAGGCAAGATCTGCAGGATGGTGGAAAAGCTGTGGCTGCATCGGGGTTTGGGTTTTTGGTTGGTAAAGGAAAGTCATCTCTGGGTCTGTGCCAGGGCAGAAACTGCCACTGAAGAACAGAGGTTAAACAAAGGGATCTGGGAGAGCCTTAGAGATGTGAAAGCAGGAGGTGGAGCCTGGTGTCTCCTTTCTCTCCAGGCTACATACCTGATAGCCACAGTAGGGACTCCACAGCTGCGGCAGCCCAAGCTCCTCTCGGCTTTGCTGCGTGACTTCCTGAGCTGCTGCCTGCAGACAGACGAGGAGCAGCGCTGGTCTGCCAAGGAGCTCCTGCAGGTAAAATGTGAAGGGGCTGCAGGTGAAACAGGCTCTGAGGGATGGGCTCCTCCTCCACTCAAGCCCAAGGCAGCCGATGAGCCCCCTTCCTCCTCACCTCCACTCTTGCTGCTCTTCAAATGAAAATGGTGAGGAATCCTAGACTGGGCTGGGCTGGCAGGGCCCTGTAAATGTCCTCTGGTGCAAGTGTCCTGCAATGAGCAGGGACATCTTTAAAGAGATCAGGTTGCTCAGAGCCCGTTGCCACCGGAGCCGGAATGGTTGCAGGAATGGGGCACCTACAAGCTCTTGGGGCAAGCTGTGCCAGTGTGGCACCATGCTCCGAGTACACAAGTTCTTCCTTAGACCTACTCTGATTAGATGCCCTTAGTGTTTAAAAAGATTTGTCCATATCCTATTGTAACTGGCCCTGTTAAAAAAGATGTCCCCCACTTTCTTCAAAGCCACTCTGAAGTCTTGGAAAGTGGCAATAAAGTCTCCCCGGGGCCTGTCCTTCACAAAACTGAATAACTCCAGCTCCCTCTGCATTTCCTGTGAGGAGAGGTGCTCTGTCCTCTGACTGTGTCTGTTGCCCTCTTTTGTGATTTTGTGGAGTGTTCAGCTTTATCTAATGGCAAAAGAATTGAAGTAGAGCAATGCAGGGTACAGAGACATGAAATGGTGGTGGAGGAACCCAAGGAAGCCAGTCCCAGCCTAGGGGTCAGAGATTTGGCTGTGGGCAGGAGGGGCTGTGGGGGACTCCCTGTGAGCCTCTGAGGGGCCCTGGTTGGTGCCCCCCAGCCCACCCTCAGAGGTTTCTGCCATGCAAACAGGGACAGCTGGGAGGGTCTTGTCCCAGCCCCATCTACTGCCTGGCGCGCTCAAGCAGACGGGAACTGTGCCAGGGTTACTGGCAGGTTGTGTGGCAGAGAGGGAACTGCAGGGCCCAGTGCCACTGGGCTGGCCCTGCTGGGAAGGAAGGTGCCATCCAGCACACGAGGGGCAGGGCATGGAAAGGCAGACACTGCTTTCTGTCCCTGTGGGAATCAGCACAGTGCCTGTCTTTCAAAGGCAGGGACCTATGTGAGTCATTGGAGTTTCCTGAAAGGAAGAAAACCCAGGGACAGAAAGCGCCATTTCTAGAGCGCTGGCAGGGCAAAAATCCCAGCATGATGAAGACATCACAATAAACAGATGAGTGGGATTCTGGGCCAGGTTTGCCTGTGATGGCAAGGTCTTGCACATTGGGGATGACTGGGGAGCAGATGGTCCCATTGCTCCTCTTTCTGGGTCTTTCCAGGAACTTGATGTATCCTGATTGAGTCCCTGAAGCAATGAGCTTGGAAAGTAATGGTTCACTGTTCTTTGTTTTGTTTGTTTTTTTTTTTTTTTTTCCGGTGGACAGCATCCATTTGTAACTTCAGCCAAGCCACCATTCATCCTGGCACAAGTCATCAACTCAGTGAAGAAGACGAATAACCCTAACCCTAAACTCTAAACCTAAAACCTAACCCTAACCTTAAATGCTAACCCAAACCCTAACCCTATCCCTATCTCTATCCCTTACCCTTTCCCTTACCCTTTCCCTATCCCCAAACCTAAGCCTAAGCCAAAGCCTAAACCTAAACCCAAACCTGATCCTAAGTCTAAGCCTAAGCCTAAGACTAAGCCTAAGCCTAAGCCTAAACCTAACCCTAACCCTAGGAGACAGCAATTATGTCACGATGTTATCTCTGTTACCAATTTAGAGTAGGATTGTAGAGTAGGGTTGCTAAAGAGATTTGTAGCATAGAATTATAGATTAGAGTTGTAATTAATAAAGTTTCTGAAACATCAACTCACTTGGAAGATTCTCCTCCTTCTGACCCCTACAGAAAATTCAACATTTCCTTCTGAATTACCAATTGTTTTTTATTGGTACTAAGTCACACATATGGCTTTTTTTGTATGGTTTCATAAGTGAGGAGGGCTCTTCTTCATTCATCCTCTCCAGACCGCACTGCCTTTGGAATATGACCCACTGGCTGGTTATGGCACAGCTGTGGTATTTCTAGTTGAGGCAGAAAGGGCAATGGCATTTGAAGGCAAAACCAAAAGAAAGATTGAGGCGGCCTAAACATCGTGTGCAGATGCAGGCCTTCAGCTGTGACTGGAGAGCAATGGGGTTCCTGCCACTTGGATTTGTATCCCTAAATGCAATAATCTCTTTGGCTGGAGGAGAGCCTTGCTCAAGTGAGAAAGCAGAAAGATCAGAGAGGGTGCTCGGGAAGGTCTCCTGTGGCGCAGAGCTGTCAGCGCCTGTGAGGTGAGAGCGGGCCCGGCCTTGCCCGGGCTGGAGCCCCAGCAGAGCCCCGGCAGAGGCCGGAGCAGCCTGAGCCCCGGCAGAGGCAGGCTGGAAGGAGGCCCTTGGAGCTGCAAGAGGCAGCAGCCGGGCCCTGGGTGCCTCTTGCTGGGAGCGGGCGAATCCTCCGCTCTCAGAGCCCAGGCGGCAGCTGGCTGCTGCCGAGGGGAAGCGCAGCCGTGCTGGGCACAGCCCGGCCTGGGGGCCATGGCCGTCTGGAGCGTGCCCAGGAGCAGAGAAAGGCCAAGGGCAGCCGCGGGCCGCTGGGCTGCCTGAGGATTCCTCCTCTTCTGCCGGCTGCCCTGCGACTCCTGGCAAAGGCCAGCAGTGTGTGCAGCACTCTGGGCACCGGGGCAGGGAGCCGGGCTGCTCGGCAGGCTGGAGCACAGGGCAGCTCCTTCAGGCCCGGCACTTGTGCCAGGCAAGCGAGGCCAGCGTGAGGCAGGGACAGCTTGGCAGGGCCCATCTGCAGGAGCCAGCGCCTCACGCAGCTCTGGGAGGAAGCGCCTGCAGCCCTGCAGTTCTGCACTGAGCCAGAGCAAAGGTGTGAGATGCAGAGTGTTTGGCAGAAATATTCAGGCCCAGCAGGCCAGCCTGCTTTGTGCTCTGTGGTGCACAGCAAGCGCTGTGCAATGCAGCTCTGAGCTGCTGGGAGAGAGGCAGTCGGGGATGTGCCTGAGGTGAGTCAAGGGCTTAGCTGAAAATGTAATGAGGAAAATTGAAAAGTGCAGATGGGTCGAGGGCCCAGCTGGGAAGAGAATTGGGATAGTAGAAGATTGCATATTTTAGTTAAGATTTTAAAATGAGGTAAGAAGCTAAGTTAGTAATACAGGTAGCAGAAATCATGTGCCTTAGTTAAAGAGTACCAAATATATTAGGAACATAAAGCTAGGAGTGACAGGGATGGAGGAAGCAATTGTGAAGAAGCTGAGACCATAGAAAGACCTTGCCTTAAGAATAATTGAACAGTTAGGAGAGGCTTGGACCATGAGCAGCAGGTCAAAAGGTCTTGCCAACTGGCCATGGGAGGAGAGTTCACCATGAGAAAGACTGCTTTCTTCCTCCCATACAACCACTCCCTCATTTCAAAATCCCACCAATCCACTTAAGGGAATACAATTGCGCAGCTGTAATAGATATTCAGCTGATAAAAATGCGAAGCAGGCAGGTAATAATTATGTATTTTGGGTCCTTAGAAACCTAATGTAAATCCTTTTCTGTGGAAATAGAGAGCAGGAGTCTGCAACTCCTTGCACATGTCTCTGGAAACTAGTTCACATGTGACCAGGGCTGCAATAAATACCCTTCTTTTCTACTATAATTAGTTTAAGAGTCATCTGTATGTGCTTCAAGGGTTATGCTGGAGTAGTGAACTGATTTGGATGGGAGCAGAAGAGTTTCAGCAGGCAATTTTTGGAAGAGATGGAAGGCTCTTTTGACTGGGAAAGAGGGTAAAGCCATTTGGAATGGAGAAATGATCCCAAAGTCCATCCAATTGTATCTTTGTGTCTGAATTGAAATCAGAATGATTATAGATAGCTTCATGTAATTTGTCTACAAATTTATCAAAGTCTTCATTCTTTCTTTGACAAATCTGTGTAAAAGACATAGTGTGTAACTTATCTGGAAGTGCAAGAAATGCTAGTTGTTGGCTCATCTGTAAGACTTGATCAATGCTCCTAGCCTGGGCAGTGGCAGTAGCCCCGGGCCCTTTGCCAAGTAACTGTTGTGCTGTTAAACCATACAGAGGATCACCCTGCACTCTAGCTCTTGCAGCTTCTTGAGCACACTTTTCCTCCCAGCTTTTATGAAACATCACCTGCTGATAGGGTGGCATTCTAAGTCTTATTAGGGTATGCACATCAGCTGGAATTAATGCGTTAGATGGAAAAATATACTGCAGAAGTGACTGTGCAAGTTGGCATTTTCAACCAAATTGTGAAAATGCAGCTCTCATCTTTTCTAAAATCTTCCAATCAAAAGGTTCTCAAACTCTACTTGCAGCATTAGTTACTACAAGCAAAGCTTCTACATCATTGGAGAGAAGAGTCCCTTCTACAATAGCTTCTGCAATAACTTTTTTCTACTTTTGTTTCTCTTTGGTGGAGATAAAACTTGGCCTGCAATTCCTCAGAAAGGATTAGGAGGACCATGCTAATTTGGGAAATTGACACTGTTTGCCCCTAGCATTTCAACAGATGCTTGACATCAGGCACAAATTCCAACGGCCAAAATGTAGTGAGCATCTATTAGACTGCAAGGATAATGTAGAATTGTGGAATTGGCCTTCGGTTATCCTGGCATCACTTTTTACACCAGGATTAGCTTCATCACAGGCCCTTACATCATTCAAACGATTGGCTTGTTGGACAGGAAAACAAATTAACATTACATCTGCAATCCGGAATGAGCTTACCACTGATGTAGGTAGCATACACCACGCTGTGTTACAGGATAGGACTGCTATAAATTTTTTGTTGCTAGCACAAGGAGATGAGCGTGAAGATTTTGAAGGGATGTGTTGCATGAATCTCTCTGACCACTCTGGATCTATTGACAAGAAATTGTCATTGCTTAAGGAGAATATGAAAAAGCTCACAGTGGTTGAGAATTCTTTTGATGAGTGGCTAAAGTCCTGGGGAATAACAGGATGGCTCAAGGATTTAGTACCCTTTGGCATAATGATACTTTGTCTTCATTTTCAATTCTGCTTGTAGTGCCTTGCTGTGAAGAAAATAATTGAGCGTGCTTTTAAATCAGTCTGGCTTGTGCAAAAACAAAACCGGGGAACTGTTGAGAGTTTTTTGCAGATTGAGGAGTTCTGGCAAGACAAGGGCCATATTCAGCCGATGCACAATCCAACCTGCTTGTACTAATGGACAATGGACACATTCACAAACAATGGATAATGGACATATTCAGAAATGGGGTTTGTATATCCTTGAGAAAAATACAAGAAGAGTCATCAGGACTCAGCAAGTTTGACAGCAAGCTTGGGAAAGAAGGAAAAAATTGAACCATGAGTGGGCCAGAAGAGGACAGCAAGACGCATGAAAAATTAGGTGATCCAATCAGCATTCTATTTTAGATGTGTAAACAGCTAGGATTATAATCATGTATTAGCTAGAGACACGTGGACAGTAGAGATTTATTATAAATATAGTCTTTTTAGGGATAATAAATTTGGCCTCACTGGATCATATTGGTTGTGGTGTGATATCCCTGAACCTCCGCACCCCGCACAAGGGCAGCTGGGGAGGCCCAGCCTGGGCAGCAGCAGAAAGGAATTTCCCTGGCAGGGCAGGGCTGTGGTGCAGCACGTCCCCAGCAGGAGCCTGGAGCAGCCCAAGGCTCTGTGTGGGCAGGCAGGGGCAGGCAGGAGGCAGAGCTGTCAGCAAAGGAAGGGCCCGGCCAGGTGGGGCAGCCGGGGGATGCCGACAGCCTGCAGGGACAGAGGCGCAGGGCAGGGACACCGTGGGACAGCCGGGGCTGCACAGGGCACAGGGATGGGCAGCAGCTGCGAGACAGCCCTGCCAGAGCCAACATGGGCAGCACTTTGGCCATGGCTGCTGGGCCTGGGCCTGAGGCCACGATGGGACAAGTGACCCTTGCAGGCCTGGGGCCTCATTGCCTCCTCGTCCCTGCTCAGACGCCTGGCAGGGGCCGACATGACAAAACTAAGCTCACAGCTGTTGCAAAAGCAGGGGAAAAAGTCAAGGAGGAAGACACAACTTTGGGGGCAAGATATGAGGGACATGGCATGGACACTTCAGAAAACAACCAAAAAAAGAAAAAAATCTTTCCCATAGTCAAAACCATCAAAATGCAGGCAGGCCATACGCCAGCAAGTGCAGGCACATGCAGCAAATCTTGCCAAAATTGGTCCCCACTGAAGGCCAAAACAGAAAAGAAGGACCTACAAACACGCTGGAATGGAGACACCATCAAAAGAAATTGCAATTGGAGGAGAGAAAAAGAAAATTTGGGAAATTTAGTGACTCTAAGAAAATGGCCCGGGATTATATCAGGTGCATTGCAAAGGACCAAAACATGCCAAAACAAAGCTCACAGAGGTCGCAAAAGCAGGGGAAAAGGTCAAGTAGGAAGACATAACTTGGAGGGGAATATATGAGGGACATGGCATGAATAATTAAAACAAAAAAAAACAAAAAAAATTCGTTCCCAAAGTCAAAGCCTCCAAAATGCAGGCAAGCCATATGTCAGCAAGTGCAGGCACATGCAGCAAAGCTTGCCAAAATTGAGCCCACTGAAGGCCAAAACAGAAAAGAACGACTTAAAACACGCTGGAATGGAGACACCATCAAAGGAATTGCAATGGGAGGAGAAAAAAAGAAAACTTGGGAAATCTAGTGACTCTAAGAAAATGGCCAGGGATTATGTCAGGTGCATTGCAAAGGACCAAAACATGCCAAAACTAAGCTAACCGATGTTGCAAAAGCAGGGGAACAAGTCAAGGAGGAAGACACAACTTAGGGGGCAAGATATGAGGGACATGGCACGGACAATTCAGAAAACAACCAAAAAACAGAAAAAAATCTTTCCCAAAGTCAAAGCCATCAAATGGAATGGCATGCCATCAAGGGCAGCGACATGCACCAAAGATTTCCTCTATTGGTTCCCATTGAAATCGCAAGATTCCTTTTCCATTCCCGTAAGGAAATTTCATTTTCTTTTCGGGAAGGGAAACGGAATCTTGCGAATCCCAAAAGAAAGGCTAACAAACACTCCGGAAAGGAGATAGGTTCAAATGAAATGCAATTGCAAAAAGCAGAAACACGGGAATTTTAGTGTCTTCAAAAAATAGGCTGTGAGGAAATCAGATGCATTGCAAAGGACCAAAACATGCCAAAACTAAGCTCACAGATGTTGCAAAAGCAGGGGAAAAAGTCAAGGAGGAAGACACAACTTAGGGGGCAAGATATGAGGGACATGGCATGGACACTTCAGAAAGCAACCAAAAAAAGAAAAAAAATCTTTCTACAGTCAAAGCCATCAAATGGCATAGCATGCCATCAAGGGCAGGGATATGCACCAAAGATTCCTCTATTGGTCCCCATTGAAATCGCAAGATTCCTTTTCGATTTTGCCAGTAGGAAACCACAGTTTTCTTCAAGAAGAAGTTTGGAACTCACTGAGCCACAGATAACAGCATTCTAGAAATCTGCAGAACAGGTTTAGAAAGACTGAATATTTTGGCTAAAGACCCCTGAAATATTTCTAGAAAGTCTGAAGTTAATGGAAAATGGATGTTGGTATCCTTCAGTGATGAACATTAGCCAACACTTTGGCTTTGTGTTGTGCACCTGAGGCCAAACAAAAGTATTGGACTGGCTGATCTGAGCTCTTTTGATCTCAGTAAAGAATCCTTCAAGCCACAGGAAAAAGGTGGCAATGCTCCTTTTTGCTGGCCAACCCAAGGTTTCCCAGTACAGCCATTTGCCCAGGCAGCCCAGAGCAGTGGTCGCAGTGCCAAGGCTGACAGAGCTCAAGAAGAGTTTGGACAATGCTCTCAAGCACATGGAGTGACTCTTGGGGTCACTGCACATGGCCAGGAGATGGACTCGATGACCCTGATGGGCCCTTCCAACTCAGCATATTCCATGATTCTATGACCCTTATTCACACCGTGAGGTAACTTCATGTTCCCTTTAGTTTCCACTCTTGCGTGGTTTCACCTTTACAGCCAGACACAAAACGGTTTTCCTGTTTTGGGAGGTGAAATGAAGATCATTACTTGTGTCCTTGTGACAGTCCTGAGCAAGCTTCCCTGCCACGTGTGGCAGCCTCTCAGCCCTGGGGGTGCCTGCGAGCTGGGTGACTCCAATTCTCTCCACCAGGGACAGGAGGAGTTGGGCCGCACACTCGCGCACCGGGGCGGGGCGGCTGCTGGGGAGGAGAGAGCAAACCCTGGGCACAGGGACAAGGAGCAGCGGCAGCGCCGGCCTTGGCCAGAGCTGCTCCCTGCCCTTGCTGGGGGAAGGAGCCTGGGCTCTCCCTGCACCTTCAGACACCTGCACAAGGCTCTGTCCTCAGCTAAACACAAAGGTAGCATTGCACACTAGGCCTGCCTGCACGGAAGAGGGAGGAATTCAGTCTCCCTGCACTGTCTGATACTCAGTTTCTTTCACAGTATTTACTCGGAGAAAGATTAAAGAAATAGATGACATATGAATAATTTAGCAATTAAGGACAATTGATGCTGACCCATCAGAGGGCACCCAGTACACAGAGCTACAGCAGGACTGAGGCTCTTTCCACCCATTTATCCCCAAATCTGCAGACCTTTGGAAAACAACAAATGCAGGGAAAACACGTGGTGGGCTGTGAAGTTGCAGAATATCCAGCAATGCAGCCTGTTTCTTCTGTGGGGCTTGGCAATGGATGCATCTGAATGTTTTACCCTATTGCAAAGCTGAGGAAAGGGTGGCAGGCAGTTTAGCCAGGCTGTCCTGTTCTAGAGAGTGTCTCTTGGGAACTATCAGGCCCAGCACCAACATTTAAGGCAGCATTTGCTTTAACTGTGCCATGGCTGTCAGCCTGTGGAGGTGCCTGTAAAGTGGTTCATCTTCTCAAGGCTAACATGAAACATCAGTTTGCATAGGAAGTAGAGTTCTAAGGCCAGGACAGTCATACAAGACTCCTTTGGCAGGAGCTGCACCTGCTGTGCAGGCTGTGCCACACCCAGCAGATTGTCCCCCATGTGCTCCACGCCCCAGCAAGGACCCTCCTCATTTCCCAAGTTAGTGGCATCATGAGGAGACATGGTTTTCCCAGGGCCTCTGTGGTTAGCACTGTGAAATACCAAACATTGCTCACAGCTGCAATTGCAATTGCCCCTCTGCCCACAAAAGCACAAGGCTCTATCCTTGGCCTTTGCAGGCACTTTCCCTTCCCCATCAGTCACCACATCTAGGAAAATATGACAGACTGGGAGAAGTCCAGGAAGCAGCAGGAAGCTGAGTCAGAGGAGCTTTAGTTTGGATATCAGGAAAAAGGGTTTTTCACCCAGAGGGTGGTTGGGCACTGGAACAGGCTCCCCAGGGCAGTGGTCACAGCACCAAGCCTGACAGGGCTGAAGGAGCATTTGGACAGCAATCTCAGGCACTTGGTGTGACCCTTGGGCTGTTCTGGGCAAGGCCAGGAGCTGGACTCCATGGTCCTGATGGGCCCCTTCCAGCTCCCCATATTCTACACTTCTGTGATTCTGAGAACTGATGGGCTGCAGGAGGGCAGAAATAGGTGACGAGAGGACAGAAGTGAGGTTGGTTGGAGAATCAAGTCACTGAGTTCATAGAAGATGCAGGATACAGGACCCTTCCCTCCAACCATTCCCATTCTCTGTCTCATCCCTTCTCCCTGCCACACACACAAAGGTGAAGAATATCACTAAAAGAAGAAGAACCTACTTGACTCCCATGTCCATGAGAGCAGTCATTGCTCGTGCAGGAGTCACATTCTCCACCAGGATCCCCAGGGTCTGACTGATTGCTTTCTGAACAAATTCTGGGGAGATGGACACCATCTGGAGAAGGACCCGAGCACCCTCATCCACCTCAGAGTCCATGTCCTTCTTCAAGGTCACAGAGAGCTCTCCCAGAGTGACAATGGCAGAGCAGGACACCTTGGAACGGAGGTTGGTCACCTGGGGAAGCCATGAGGGGAAACATAAGAATCATCTTGGAAAGAAAACCAGTTGCCTTCAGGAGAAGTCCCAGGAAATGACAACACATCCCACTGTGTCCAGGGGAACATACAAGTACAGGAAGAGCTGGAGAGCACAAGCACAGAAAGGCACTTACTCTGGCACCAATTTCTGGCCTCAGACCTGCTCACTGTGGGCCTAAAATAAAAATTTCATTCAGTGTTCTACTTAACACTTCTAAAATGTCCACAGCTTTCATTTTAGGCCCTTTTACTAGAAAATTAAAGCAAGGGCTGCATTCAAATCATCAAGGCACAAGTCATAAAGATAAAAGAGTCAGGTGCTCCTGTTCCAAAAAGCAACACCAGCAGTTGAAGCACTCAGCCAGGAAACAGAAAACACAGGCTCAGGTCTACAGAATAATTTGCAGTGTTGAATTACAGCTTGGGCAGAGACTGGGACTCTGGGAAATAACATCAGTAGCGTCTCAGTTTCTGCATTTGCACTCAAAGATGAGTGTCAGATACCCGACCTGGCAGTAAATACAGCTGCATGTGCCCACAGATCCTACAGATAGCTGACAGAAATTAGAAATCTCAGGTCTAAAACCAGAAATGAAGGCAGACCCTGAGCACACATGGAGATGAACAAGCACATACCTACTCTACACACCGTGTATGAGGTATGGGGCACAATTCAGAACAATGTTCTCACCTCGCTGGTAACTGCCAAGCAAACCTGACGGAGGCTTCAAAGCAGGACCTCTGAATGGGACCCAGCCAGGTGTTGGATGGTGAAGAGTCCCTTCTCGTTCAGCTCCCTGAAAGGCAGAAGATTGATTTTTCTCTCCACCAAGGCAGCACCCTCTGAAATGACCAGGCTGGCAGCTCAGTGAACAATGGGAGGTGCTTTTCAAGGAGTGCTTAATGAAATCGTGGAATACGTTGCCCCATGATGCTGTGGCTGTCAAAAGCACACACAAACCCAAGAGGCAAAGAGAGGGGTTTCAGAGTGGCCTTTTGAGAAGACAGCGTTTCTGAAATCTCTGGCACATGAGCCCCTCTGTCACTGCTTCCTAGGAGCTGTGAGGCCGGGCCATGCTGCTGTTTGTTGTCACCTCCCTATACCTGTCCCTGAGACACAGTGCCACCGGGCTGTTATTGGGGCAATTTCCTTCTTTGCCAGCCCCAGCAGGCATTCAGCAGGGAGAGTCTGCACTGGCTCTCTGGAGCTGAGTTTCCACTCTATGATCTCGGCCTCTCTTTCACCCCCTCCACTCCCCCTCCCACATTCCCCAAAAAACATCAGGATGTCTGCTGGGACCACCTCAGCCTGCAGGAAGGCCAAGTGGGTCCTGGCCTCTCCTGACTCACAGCACAGCTTTTTTCATCCCAGCATGGAAATATAAAAACTGTATTATCACATCACACAGAGGGCCAGGAGCTTTTTATTTTGGCTGCAAGTGTCCACAGGGCATTGGGGAAGAGGAGAAAAAGAGTGTTTTGCAGCAAGCAACCCGGCTACTCAGGCAGGGTGGTAGGAAAAGTGTCTGGGAGCTGCTTTTTAGGACTTTGGTTGTTCTGCTGAAGCTTCTGACAGAGCTGATGGGCAGATCCCAGAGCTGTGGAGAGTTCCTGGGAAATTGGTCCTTGGATATGTCTACAAATGCTCTCCCAGCCATGAACTGCCATCTGTGTCCTGTCCATATGTTACTGCCTTGACTGTTGAGTGTCTGAGGCGCCTCTTGAGGCTGCTCTGGACCTCCTTCACCAAGGAATGCATTGTGATACAACATCCCTTTCTGCTTCTATTTGGGCACTGACAGAGCCTGGGCCACTCTGGCTGGAGCTTGGGCTCTGGCCATGCAAGATTGCCAATGAGAGCAGCTCATGGTCCTCATCTCTTCCCTGCTGCTGTGACAGACAGACATGGCCATGGGGACAGAACGGAGCTGCCCCATCTGCCAGGTCACTAAGAAGGATGTGAATTCTTCTCTGCCCTGTCACCACCAGTTCTGCCTGGGCTGCATCCTGCAGTGGGCAAAGAGAAATCCAGCGTGCCCACTCTGCAGAAGAATGATAGAAGCTGTAAGGTTTTCTGAGTAGGATTAACAGGACTACATACAATTTGCCATCAGCTCCCCCAAACAATTGCTAGAGTCCAGCAGGGAGAGAGCCTGGCCACCTTGTTGAAAGCAGCCCCCCAGACCCTGTGATGGCTGCTCCATCTTCCCCACAGGGAACACTGTCCCCAGCTGAGCAGGGGCTGCAGGACCAGAGCCTATGGATGGCCTCCTGCCCAAGGTGTGGGCCGAATTTTTCAAATAACAATGTCATCTATTGGACCAACGGTGGCCCTGGCTGCAGCAGAAGCTGGAGGGAATATGCCAGCACCAGAGATGGCTGGTTAAGGAATTCATAGAACAGCATCCTGCACGCCCTCTGTGCCTATGGTCAAGTTGCCAAAATCTTGGTGCCAGTACTGCAGCTTCTCCTCTGTAGCAGTCTGAATTGCTGCTAGCATAGTCCATTGTAAAGAAGCAAAAAGGACCTTTGCATAATCTCCACAGATGTTTCATTCAGCTGTGCAGGGAGATGTTCAGCTCCCAGCACCCACACACAGAGGGTCTCACTTTGTCTCCACAGGGGCCTGGGGGCTGACCCTGATCTCGGGGCAGTACAAAGGTAAGGGGGCCGATCAGGGAATAGGGAAGGTGTGGCTCAGGAACACAGGAACAGACACAGGAACAGGGGAAGGAGCCAATGGGGTCTAACAGCTTTTTGAGGGAAGCTTCTTGTGTCTCCATGGACCAGGGAATGCCCCCCAGGGTCTCCACGATTCCCCATGTTTTATATTATAAGGAAAGCTTCTCTGAAGGATCAAATGAATCAATACAAAATGACAAAAGAAATCAAAAGCACTCATAAGACAATTGTTCAAAATGCAAACAATTCTGAGTTCCCAAAGTGCCAACAGATTTCTTGGAGTGCCTTAGATCTGGCAGGAGGGATGCAGGGTTTTCTCAGCACAGTTTATCAGGAAACTGAGTCACACATACTGAACCTCTGGTCCATGGCCTCCTCAGTGCCATGGTGCAGCAAGGAGGCCCAGAGGCTGCTGTGCTCTGGGCCTGTCAGGGATGAACACAGCGGCTCTGTGGCCAGTGCCAGCTCCAGCTCCAGCAGCTCACAAGAGCAGACTCCTTCCAGAAGCTCTGCTGGCTCCAGTGTGGCAGACCAGCAGAGCCCACTGGAAGCCCCCCTCCATTGCAGCCACCCCCAGCTGCGCCCATCATCGCTGCAGAGCAGGAGCTGCCCCAGAGGAGCCGCGGCAGGAGCTCGTGGCAGTGGCAGGTCCCTGTGCCCAGGGCAGAGCCACAGAACCTCTGCTCCTGCCTGGGACAGGGGCTGCTCACCCCGGCGTCCCACCGAGAGGAGGGATCCTGGGCCCAGACTCTGCCCAGCCCTGCCAAAGGCCACCCCGCCAGCAGTGCCAGCAAGGTTCCTGCAGCCATTCAGCCAAATCAGAGGAAACAAATGTCTCTTCAGCTGACACAGTCTCTGCACACAGCTTTCTGCCCCTTCTCCTGGTGCCTTTCCCTGACTCCAACAAGAGCTGCAGGAAATGCTGTGTGAGCCATGATGATGGAAGAGCTACTGATAAAAACACTGGGGTGATGCTTTCAGAGGAGTCATGAATGGCAGACTGACCAACCTTCCAGCCAATGGTATGCCAAAAGTTTCCATTCTTGAAATAATTGACTGCAATAAATTAGTAAAAAGAAAGATACGGAACAAATCTCCCACAGCTACTGGCTTTCCTCGGGCTCCATGGTCTATGTATTGCTAGACTTACTTCATTTAGGCAGAATATGAACTGCCCTGACTTGTTGGAGACTGACCACAAGGTCTCATCTGTGGTGGGCAGTCACTAAAATTAGCTCAGCAGAGGCATCTTCAGCTTTCCCAGTGCAGCAGAAATACATATTCTCTGCTTCGTGACTGTGTGGCAGCAGCTGCTGGTGTGGATTTGTCAGCGTTGCTTCATGGATTACTCCTGAGAAGGAATTGTGTGCACAGGCACAGTGTGATGGCTTCAATCTCCTCTAATTACTCCAATTGGATGATGGCCAGAACTTTCAGGCAAAAAGCATCATGACAGAATAATTTACAATATTCTCCAAACTACTCCTATGGTTTTGATTTTCTTACTGATTAGGTCAGTGTCTGGCCTCAAGAAATCAGTCCAGAAAGAACAGGCAAACCTCAGCTTGCAAGTTAGGGTGCAAGTCTTTAATCTGCCGTTTTTGCAGCTGGTACAAAGAAATTTTCAACATATTTGTGAAAAAATTTCTTTGTTCTTGCTATACCTATCCAGAACCTGACTCTCTCCTCATTTTATTTTCATTTGAAATCCAAGCATGATTTTTTCTGGACAGGGAAGTAAGAACCAGCTGCAAATACAGACTACAAGTGTGAATCTATACTGCAGGAACTGAGCTATAGCTTGGAATTAAAGGCAAGAAGGGATGCCATGGTAAATGTGAATGTTTAGTGCTGGCATAGGAGCCTTCTGCAATGCTCCACCAACCCATGGTTCACATTGCTACAAATTCTCTTTCTGGTGTTACAAAGAGTGTTGTTGAAGAGCTGGCTGTAAGTAAAAAAAATGCCAGAATGTTAATTTTTGTTAATATGGTGTTAATTAGATATGACTATCTAATAATTCAGAGCTCATAGAAGTGAGTATTCAGATTTCCACTTAGTATGTGCTGGCAGTTTTAATTTGAAATCAACAGGTTTATCCAAATCAAGTTATCCATAGGAATTAATTTGCTCTATGATCTAACTAAAAATGCCTCATTGTCTGATAAGTTTATTAGAAATTTGCAAAGTCAACAGTCCACAGATTTTCATTTCTTGTTTAGTGGCTATTCTGCAGGAAAGCTTTCACAGAATAATCAGTTTGCATGTAATTAAAATGCCAGTACGTTTCATCTAGCCATTTTGGTATTAGAACAAAACCATATGACTGCACAGACTTTTAAAAAATATTTTAAAATGAATTTTCAAATCAACAGTCTGAGTAGGACTCAGAATAAAAACTCTACCAAACTTCAACTCCATTGGAAGATTCCCTTGTCACCCTGTGAATGAACTCTACATTCAGAAGATTAAAAATCCCAAATATGGTGGTTTTGGTATGCTTAGGAATTGGGGAAGGGTCTTCTTCCTTCTCAGCTCCATGCTGCAGTGCCTTTGGGATGTGGCCTGCTGGCCGTTGTTTGTGCAGCCCTGCTGTTTCTCCATGAGGCAGAAAGTGCAATTGCATTTCCAGCCCAGAGCGCGTGAGGAGTGGGGCGTGCAGAGCTGTGCCAGACCCAGGCCAGCAGCTGTGCCCCAGAGGGTTTTGGTTCCTGCCCAGGGCAGCTGGTGCATCTCTGCCGTGAGCGCCTCCCCTTCCAGGTGCCCATGGACAGCAGGTGCAGGGTTCTGCACGGGGCATGGAACAGGGTGGGGATGTCTGCTGGCAACAGAGTGCAGCGGAGAGCAAACAGTCCAGGATGGTCCTGGAGTGTGTGACAGAGAACTCCTGACACAGCTGGGGACTGAGCCAGTGAGGGAAGGCACTGCTGGGCCTGCTGTTTGTGAGGAGAGAAGGGCTGCTGGGTGACAGGAGGGCTTGGGCTCAGGGATCACAAAATGCTTGTGTTTGATTCCCAGAGAAGGAACGAGAGATGTTGGGGAAGTGTTGACATGCAAAAAATTGTGAATTTGTTAAGCTTTAACAGGCAGTGCTTAGTCGTACCTTCCCTCACACCAGTGGTTATTGTGTGCAAGTGGATGTCTTAGCCTTGAGAATAAAGACAGTGGGCCTACTGAGGAGGTAGCTGCAATGCATTCAAGGGGAAGAAGGCTCTTAACCATGGAAGGAGAATTTGAGGAATGGGATGTTCACCACATGACCACCAGAGACCCGCAAGAGACCCCTACTCTAAATGTCAGTAATTTTGGGGAAATGATTTAAATACGTCAAATACTTTGGGAGAATGTTTAGCCTGTGAGTTTGAGCAAAGTAATGAATAAAAGTAATGAAAGTAATGTCTTAGTTCCATGGATACTTAACACGTGGGTGTGCAGGTTTCAGGGGAGTGATTCTCAGGCACCCAGCACTGAAATAAAGTAATGCCTCTTTTCTTACACTGAGCTGGCAGGGTGGATCAGGCCCTGCTTGGTAACTTTCGTTTTGGTCATTCCTATTGAAGCATAAAGAATGGTTGAAATGAAATCTTTTCCAGCTGTTTCCCTTTGGTTTACCTGTTTGAGGGTTAAAATTCTGTGCTGCAGGTGTGCTGGGTGTGTGCAGAGCAGTGCAGCCCCAGACACCCCTTGGCTTGTGTTGCAGAATGAGGCCTTTGTCGGGCATGAGCCATTTGTCGGGTGCTGGGAAAACTCATAGCTCAATATGAGTCAACAGCAAGTTCCGTTTATTGAAGAGATCATCAGACACTTATACAGCAAGTAATAAGCTTATGAATATTCTGTTAGCCAAGCGATCTATTGGTTAAACTATACCGTCAACTTTTCCTCATTCCTTTGGGCCTACATTCTCTATTTCCCATTTCTCTCTGTCTACTTGTTATCATACCCAGCTAGGCCCAAGGACACGCTATCTTGCAGGTGCAAAAACTCAAACTAGCTGTGTTCGGCACTTTCCCAGCTCCTGGTCGGCTAACAAGCGAATGTCCATGTGACCTCTGTCATGCAGCCATTTCTCCACAGGCTTGCCCACAGGTTGTCATGCCTTGTTGCCAGGTGTGCCCAGCTGTGGCAGGAGAAGGAGCCCGCAGCGCAGTGGGCACCGTGCCCTGCCCAGCCGGGGCTCTCTGGCACAGAGCAGCAGCAGCGCCAGCACCGTTCAGCCCACTCCTGCCTTGGCTTCCCCTGGCACACAGAAGCCTCTGGAAATCAGCGCCGCCAGTGGCGTTCCCAGCTGGGAGCAGCTGCTGCTGGCGGGCAGATGCTGCCAGTTCCACTGCTGCCAAAGGGGAAGAGAGGCAGAGATGTACCCGCACCGGAGCCCTGGGCATGTCCAATAAAGGTGCAAATATGTGGGGAGATTTGTTAGGAAACATTTCAGCTGTGATGCCAACAGTGGCTTCTCTTCTGGTTCTGTGTGTTCTGGATGAGGAATGCAATGGTTGGCTCTGACAATTAAGAAGCAGATGTTATGTGGATGTTCAAATGAGTAGTGATTATATTGTAATATATCCTCCCATAGTCCTCTTTCCCGTCCCCCTTGTAACAGCCTGGGCAGTCAGGGCATTTGGGGAGGGCTGGCTTGTGACCAGCAGGCAGGGTGTAACAACACCTGACCTCCAGTCGGGATGCAGGAAAGTAATCTCCACCCATGGGCAGCAGAGAAAGAGTTGACTGGAAAAACTTTTGGAGGGGCTGAGGGTATAAAAGGCAGAGCATCCTTTTTGTAGATGAGCACATGGCTGCTAATCACAGAGACTCCCAATGATGCGACTTTTCCTTATTCAGTACTTTGTTAAGGTTTACTAAACGTTTACAATTTTAAAAGTGAGAGTCCTTTCTCACACGTGCAAAGCTGTGGGCCATTATCTTGGCCTGGTTTCCTTTGCTTGTGTCCCATCTGAGTGCTCAGTTGGGGTACAGGCTGTAGGTGCTTGGGGCACCCTTGGAGTTCCTCTTGGATCCCTGAACAACAGGGTTTGGCCCATGAAGGCAATTTGTGCTGCTTTGTGACAGAGAAGAACTTCCCAGGCTCTTTTGTGTTTTCTGTAGGGAAGGTTGGTTATTGCTTTGCATAAATTCACAGACCAACATGGAGCGTTTGCTTTGTGATGTCAGGGCATGGTTGCCACCTTGTCATAGTGGCATCAGAAGGTTGCCTTGGTGCACGGAAGGCCTGAGTGTCAGAGCAGCCCTAGGCCTTGCTCAGATCAGGAGAACCTTCCTGGTCAAAGCATCTGTCAGTAGGCAGCTGCCCACTGACACGAGCCTTGTTTTTCCTAGTTTAGGAAAAACTCATACAACACTGCTACAATGTTTCATCATCTGGCTAAAGCAGCATTTGCTGCCTATGGCATTTCTTTTTCTGTGTATTACATTACACATTTTGCACGTAAGTAGAGGTTTCCATTCTACTTAGATTAGGATGTATCCTAACCTGGCTTTTGTATGTCTTCCTGCTCTTTCTTGGGGGCTGAGTTTCTGATTTTGAAACAGAAAGAGCATTAGAATGCCAGTGGTTTGCTAAAGCCCCTGTCAAGAGGTCTAGCTAAAAGGAGGGTGTCTGTAGCCACAGGGGCAGCATTTGCAGGGGAACCTGCAGGGCTTGCGTTCCCTGCACGGGAGAGTCTGTGACAGCAGAGTCTGTCATTTCCTCAGGTTTTTGGGACAAGCAGGACACCTTTGAAAATGTAGACTGGCAGAGCTTCTTGGAAGGGCTTCTAAAAACTCTTCAGTTGTTCCCAGGATTCAGAGAAAACTTATTTTCTTTTTAAATTTTGTCATGAAAAGATTTGGCTGTCTAATTTAATAACATTTTACTGTGTGCTAAAATAGTTATTACCTATGAAAGAAAATGCAAACTCTAAAGCAGTGAGTGTCTGCTCCTGAAACCTAGAGGTGCTGCTGTGCTCTTCCACAATAGAACTGTCACAGCTGAGGGGAATTTTGGGAAGCTTTTCTGGGCAATTATTTCCTGCAAGTTAATGAGAATTAGTGCATGTAACTGATTGGGGAAAAAAAAGACTACCGGAAGGAGAGGATTTCAGAAGCTGTTTTATGTGTTTGGTAGAACAGGAGCATTGAGTGTTGAAGAACAATTTGCAATTTCTTGATCATATTTGTGTTCATTTACTAGCTAAACAGGCCAAAGTGTTGGCACAACCATGAATATTGTCCTGATCTCTTGCTGGCTGTGTGAATGAGATGTGTCTCCTGGAGGGATGTTGTGAAATGGGAAATCATCTCTGTTTGGGTTGACTTGTTCTGTGGGATTCAGCAGCCCAGGCAGTTTTCTGACAGCATCTGGTTCATTTTCCCTTCCCACTACAGGACACCTGAAGCGTGTATTCAGCAGCGCTGAAGATCCTGAGGTGAGTGAGAAAGGAACATTTCATGTTCCTGGTGTTTAAGACTTGTAGAGCAAGCTGAGAGCTTGGCCAGTAGCAGTAGACTGTAGAGGGCCAGCTAGGAAGGCCGAAAGAAAAACCCTATTCATGCCTGTAACAAAAATAATAAAGGCAGAGATAGATATTTTTAAATTTCCTTCTCAGAGTTTGAAGAACTAAAAACCTAGTTTTGAAAAGAGAACGATGCTTGCCGACAGCAGATAGGGAAAATTTAATGAAGAGCAATTTCCTGTACAGTTGAATTAGATCATTTTAATTTAAAGAGAGGGACTTAGAATGCTATTCCTATCAAACTTGATGATATCTACTTGGAACATGAGGTGGTAGAACAGGAAGGCCATCTTGCAACGGTGCCTGCTGTATCTGAAGTGCAATGGGCACCTTTGTGGCTGGGGAGCTGCGTGGGCCCAAAGGACGCAGGGCTGGCGGCCGTGAGCAGCTGGAGATGAGGCAGCGTGGGGCCAGGGGGCCCAGAAGGCCAAGGGCACGGTGGCTGTGCCAGCAGCAGTGGGGCAGCAGGAGCAGGGCAGGGAGCGTGGCCCTGTGCTGGGCAGCGCTGCGGCCACAGCTGGAGTGCTGTGTGCAGCTGTGGGCCCTGGGAAGCAGAAAGTCATGGAGGGGCTGCAGCGTGGGCACAGAGGGACAGGGGAGCTGGGCAAGGGGTGCAGCACAAGGCCAGGGAGGAGGTGCTGAGGGAGCTTTAGCCTGGACAATGGGGGCTCATGAGGGACCTTCAGGCAGACTGCCATTGATCCCTGCCTTGGATCCATAGAGCCAATGCTCAGCACGAGGGCTGTTTGCCTGCCAAACATCCCTTCACTGCATCCAAGTGCTTTAGACACTGGTGTGGGTAACGCTTTCATATTTTGTTGATTTGTTTGTTTGCTAGAAGGAGAAGCCTTGTGCAATTTCTCCTTCTCCAGGGAGCAAGGGAGCTTTTTTCTCAGTTTTTCCTACCCTTTTACAGCACTGGCAGAAATTCTGCTAGAATTTCAGTTTTCAAGGGGGCAGTTCTGGACAATGCAGTATTTTTGCACAAGAACACATCGTTTGGGGCAGGGATGTTGGTGCAGAACGAGCTGTTCTGGTGCCAGACCAGCCAGTAGGGCTTGCCCATCCTTTTCACGTAAACGGCTCCCGTGTCTTTTGGCTGCCCAGGGAATCAGTGTGTGTTGTGTTTGGGAACTGAGTAGGAAATCAATGCCCTTGCATTCCAGCTGGTGCTCAGAGATTAGAGGAGCTGGGAGGGGCTGGGCTGCATTTCTGATTCCAGCCACTTCAGCACCATCAGTGTGGGCGAGTCCAAGCGAAGAACTTGCCCGAGCACAGATGCACAAAGAGAGCCGTTCCCAGTGCAATGCTCTGGGTCTGATTGCATTCCATAAGGACCGACATGCTCCAGATTCCCCAAGAGTGTGGGTTACTGAAGCAACAGGAGAGCAAGTTCAGGATGGCTGCTGGTTGGGGCACTGCTGCCGAGTGCTGATGTGTGTAGCGACAGAAAGGACAGGATTGATTCAGGGTGACCCCCACGTGGCGAAAAATGTGCTTTCACTCTATGATTTAGAAGTTTAAACAAATGCTTTATTAAGCAATGTTATATTACACTAGTACTATATTAAAACTATACTAAAGAGATATTATACTAAAAGCATACAAAAGAAAAACTCGTGACTGTCTCCACACAGCCTTTTATCTAATTATCTAATCAGTCTAAACAACTATCACTAAAATCCAATTAACAAATCACTTTCAGTAAACAATCACTATAACACATTCTTCATGTACTCAAAAACAAGAACAGCAAGTAGGGATAATAATTGTTTTCTCTCCTTCTATGAGTTTCTCACTACCTTCCCTTAAAAAAAACCTAGGAGAGAGAATTATATCTCTCTCCATTCAAAGAATGTAAATACTACAGCACAGTAAAGAGAGATGATAAAAGTGAGATCTGTCTATCTATCTATTTTAATCTTCCTGGCTCTGCTCCAAAGCAGTGGAAGATGCAAAGGCATCCCTTCAGGAGAGAAGTAGAGACAAGTTCCATTGACTGATCCTGAGCAGGCAGAGATGTTTCCCCCTCCAGAGATGGTTGTTTTTTCCCCTCATGTTTTCCTACTCCAGCCTTTTCTCACCTGAAGCCTTCATTTGTCCTTTAAATTTTTGCATGTCTTAAGGGAATGGAACTATCCCATGCTGTAGCTGGGGTCTGGTGACTCTGGTCATACATGCCATGCCATACATGACACATGGTTTCCTTCACTGGCATCCCCAGGGCTGTGTAAGTGCATTCGTTAACGGGGCCTTATGAGAAACTCTGTTACTGCTGGTCAGAATTCTCCGTTGACAAAAGAGGGAGAAGAAACACCTTGGTCCTCCTCCATATACTGAGGTGGCCATAGAGGTTCTCTGACTTCCATCAGAGACCTTTGCATGCATCCTTATCTCCTGAATGACCCGGTTTTCTAACAAGAGTGTGGATGTCAGGAAGGAGGAATGCTGGTGCAGGCCTGAAGAGAAGGTGAACTCCAGAAGTGTCTCTCACAAGGAGTGAGCTCACCCAGGAAGCCCCTGCAGAGCCAGGATGGAGCTGTGGCACAGGGCAGGGAGTCAGTCACTACTGAAAGACAAACAGGACACGGCGGAAGCAGAGGGAGGCCCTCACCAGACCCTTGAGAAATGCCACCCCTTCCCTGTCAGCTGCCTGAGAGGCTGCTGGAGCTTCAGTCCCAGATGGCCCCTGATTGTAGGGCCAGGGTCACTTTGGAATCTGTGCCTCCCCTCGGGCAGAGAAGGACCCAGGAGAGCAGCAGCAGAGTGCTTTGGGAACGTGTGAGCCCAGCAGTCTGTGAGTCTTGGCCCACAAAGGGCGTATGGGAAGTTGAAACCCATCTTCTCTTGCTTTCCGTGCAGGTGCTTCTAGAGAAAGAGCAGGAGCACACTGCCTCATCTGAGCTGCCATGCCAGACTCAGGGAGAGCTGTTCCCAGCCCGAGGGCAGGAAGAGCAGCTCAGGCAGCAGGTGGAAGAGCCACAGGAGAATGGCCAGGTAAGCCTGACTGGCCAGGCCACAGAGGGAAGGGCAGGGAGAGGGGCATAAACCAGAGATCTTGAGACTGAGGAGGCCAGGAGTCCCACAGGCAATGGAGGCACAGAGCCTTGCAATCTGCAGAGATCAGCCCTGGGACAGGAGGTTTGTAATGGAGGCAGATGTGGAGAGGGAAGCAGAAAGAAGGGGCTGAATAAATGTGATTTTGAGGCTGCAAGAGGAAAAAAGCTGAGCCTGATGGCAGCTCTCAGTCCCTTGCTCTGCTTTTGTGTGTACAGAACATCAAGGCAGAGCCACAAGCAGAGCTGCCCGAAGCTCAGAGTGACATCATGGCAGTGAAGAGAAAGAACAAGGAAGACATGGGAAGAATTCAAGAGGAGAATCTCCATCAGCAGAGGGGCGATCATCAAAACCAGGTGAGTGAAAGAGTGGAAGCCACTCCACTCATGAAATGTCCTCTCTTTTGTTTATTAGAGAACATGAAGGAACAGCTGGATGCAGAGCTTCAGACAGCTCACAGTATGATCAAGGCAAGGCATAGGCAGCTGGAGGAAGAAATGAAAATCATCAGAGAGAAACTTAATCGCTTCCGTCAGTCTCTGCAAAACCAAGTGAGTGAAAGAGGGATGCAGCCACTGCAGTCACCAGTCTGGTGGTTTCTGCCCTTCTTGCCTTTCCAGTGCAGAGCAGCAGGGAGTGGGGCCATGCCTCTGAGTGCCATGCTGCTGTAGTGTGTGTATCACAGTCACTCTGAAGGACATTTCCCGGTGTGCTGAATCTCAACATTAGCCCTGGACAGTGAAACTTGTCCTTTGGCCTTTTGGCCAGCAGTCATCCAAATTGATTCCTGCTGGCCTGTTCCTGCTCTCCTTTTTTCTTGAGGTGTTTTTACAGTGGAACTTGGTGACCCAGATGGAGGATTGAAACAAGCTGTTGTATCCCCTGTCAGTCTGTTCTTTGCCTTTCCTCACAGTCGATGACTCCTGGCTGACAGGGACAAGCTGTAGTGTCTGACTGCTTTGTTCTGTTTGACTTGAGGTGCAAGTGTTGACATCTCACCGGGCAGCCTGCGAAGACTTGCAGGGAATGTGTGGCAATGAAGAACCCCAAGTTTGGAGTGAGGCACAGGAACAGTGCCCACCAGAAATGCTCCAGGTCCAGCACATCATGGGCTCTGAACCTGCTGCTGCAGCAGCATCACCTCGAGGAAGCCCTTCTGTGAAACCTGGGAACTCAGGCTGGGGCACATCCTGGGAACAGGAGATTGAGGAGGAGTACCTGGAGCTGCTGGGTACGTCTGGGGTGTTTCTTATCTGAGGGACAGTGTGTTGTGTGCAGGTGTCAGCAGAGCTGTACCAAATGCTCCTCCTGTGCTCGGTGTCACAGGGCCATTTAGGACTCCCCAGAGGCAGTGCTGTGCTCCGAGGCAGCGAGAGAGCTCTGGGTGTTCCTGCTGCCTCTGAGGGCACCTGGGACTGGCTTGGGTTTGCCTGAGCTTCCCTCTCTGCTAAAGGCTGAAGCAGGGATTGTTCTTGGATCAGCAGAAGGCTGTGACCTAGCAAATGATCTAGGCAAGTCCTGTGTGCTAGTGGCCAAACTGAACAGAATTTTTAGCTTCCTAAATTCTCCTTAGACTCCTGACTTGCAACCAGTCATCAAAGCAAAAAAACTTCACAGAAATGGACTGACTGTGGAGTTTTGTCTTTTTAGTTGGGCATTTTTTTTGGGGGGGTGGGGTGGGATTGCTTTTCTGTTGTTCATTTTTGGTGGGGGTTTTTTGTTGTGTTTTTCTCCATCCTGAAGGCGCCCTTCTACCCTCAGTTTTACTGATGTCATTTTTATGACTGTTGCTGTTACCACTACTACATCTGCAGTTTATTTTCATGAGAATGCTATATTTTTGTCAAGAAGAGAATGCTATCTTTTTGTCAATAAGAACTACTTTGAAAGAACATCAGGTTACAGGACAAATAGAGAGCACAAGGTATTTTCCATGTGCCGCCAAAGAAAAAACAGAGACTTTGATAACAAACTTTATTTAATCTTCTAGTTTTATGCTTATCAAGATGTGTCCAGGAGACACATCCAAGTGGCGTGATCAGATAAAACTGTACTGCAGGCATTTCTCAGGAGAGAGCCTCCAGCCCAGCCATGGTATATCCCTCAGATGCATGGCACTTTTCCATACCTGATTCCCACTCTTTGCCATGACTGTTAGAATCCTACCCATTGGCCCAGGCCCTGCTCAGATCAGTCTCTAGGAAAACACATCAAGCCCTTTGTGATTCTGCAGCACAACCCAATGAATCTGCTTCTTGCCCGTAACAGCTGCCAGTGCTGTGCTCTCAGATAAGAGACCTGGTGGGGCTGAGACCAGAGCCCAGTGGATTCTGTGTCTGCCATCACCTGTTGGGACAAAAAGGGCACTGATGTGTGCCTCGGTGTGGCTGATCTCAAAGCCCATCCTGTTGTGTCCTGAATGGGGGCAACAGCTTGTCTGGGGCTCAGGCTCACTCTGGCTTCTTCCCATCAGTGCCTGTCAGTGCTCATGCTGGGGCTTTGCCAGCCTTGTTGTGGTCGCTGCCCTGTCCCTGAGGGCTGGAGGGACTGCAGAGGCTGGAGCCTTCCTTAGCTGGGAGAGGGGCATCTTTGAGCTCAGCCTGCTCACAAACAGGTCAGGGTCCTGATGCTGAAAGCCCCGTCAGGATCGGTTACAGCTGGAGCTGCTCTGGTTTACAAATGGGAAGGCATTCCTTTGGCAAACTGCTGAAAGGTGGGGAAGATGTCCTCCTCTCCTGGGATTGTATGTCCCTGTGCTTTGTTTCCTGTCAAGAGAACTCTTCAAAAGACTGTACAAATCAGTCTCTGTGCTGGCCACCTGTGCTGCAGGGCTGTCTGCCTGGTTGTGGTTGTTGTTACCCAGCCGACCACAAAGGGCTCAGAGCTCCAGGCGCTGGGGCTGCCTTTTGTATCTCCTGGAAGCTGGGATCTCTGCTTTAAAGTCAGCATCTTGCATTTTGTTTCCCTCAGGGAGAATGGTGAACACCACTGAAAATCCCCTGATGAAATACACACATCTGAATTATATTGGCAGCGGGTGAGTCCAACAGCAGTTACTCCTGCACAGCCGTGGGCCAGGTGTGTTTGGGGTGGAATGTCTATCCAGCGTGAAGTCAGGACAGCTGCAAAGATGATCACACACTGGGGATAGATCGTCCCATCTCTCAATGCTGCTCAGAATTTGTGAGTGCGCTCAGAAGGCATTGTCAGAGATGCCTTGCTACCGAGGTCTTGCCTGCATCAAGCAACAGGACCTGGAAGGTCTCCTTGTCTCTCAAGTGTGGGACAGCTCTGTGTTAATTTCTTTAGCATTTTTTGTGTGTCTCAAAATCATACTGGCACACTAATGAAAAGAGAAGTAACTTGCTTGCCTGAAAAAGCAACTTATGCCCTATCAAAGCTGTGAGATAACAGTTCCCACAGTTCCCAGGAACAATTCTTTCCCCTGGTTTGAAGAGGGAAACACTCTGTGGTCAGGATAGGAACCACACTTTTCAGACAGTGAAACCCAAGAGGAAAGACTAAACTCCCTTTAGAAATTGGACCCCAGTGCTTCAGGAACAGGCCCAGTGCCCATGCACTTGAGAGGAAAATGCATCATCTCCCTTCTGGCAGAGCCCTCCTGCATCCTGCAGGTTTTGACACTTGCAGCAGAGATCTCCTGTGTGGGCTGGCTTTCACTGCAAGATCTAAACAGCTTCTCCTTTCTCTGCTTCTGTTTTTTTTCTAGGACTTTTGGGCATGTTTACAGAGCACTCGACAGTGCCACAGGAGGAGAGGTAAATGTCAACAACCCCTGCAGGCTCTGCTGCACTCGAGGGCTTTCCCCTCTGGTGTGAGCTGTGGCTGGAGCTTTGGGCAGAGCTGTGCTGAAAAGGCACAAGAAGCACAGACTGGTGCCAGCCCACAGAACACATTTGGGACTCTGTCCTCCTCAGCTGCCGGAAGGAAGGCACGGAGGGCAGCGGTTCCTTTCAGAGAAGGACGCGCTCACTCGCTCTCCATTGCTAAAACAAAGGTGGTGCCTGCGAGCACCTCACTGCTCTTTGGGGCTACAGCTTCAGAGTCCTGAATTCTCATTTCTGGCTGCCAGCAAATCCATCTGAAAGTTCCTGGCAGTTCCTTAGCCACCTGCAGTGCTGCACTAGGGAACTGCACGTAGGGAGAGATCTGCAAGGCGTCCTTGAAAGCCCTAAGCCCTGCCCATATCACAAGATGCATCCACAGAGTATTAAGGCATGGATTCCTTCTTCTGAGTCCCAAACAAAGCAGCAGAGAGCGCGGTCAGAGGTTTGTGGGTGATAACTGAGACACCGTTGTTACCAAGTGGTCAAGGCAAAATGTCAGTGGCCCCACGTGTCCTGTAACTGGCTCCCAAGGGAGCAGAGAAATGGGCTGTTGGAATGTCAGTTCCTGATTACTGCAGTGCCTAATCACAAGGCAGTTTGGCACAGCTCAGCTGTGTCATTGCAAAATCACTCGCTCCACGTGCCTTGTGGTCTCGTGCCACCAACCCCTCAAGTTCCTGATTTTCAATGTCATTTTAGGTGGCAATAAAAAAAATAAATCTTCAAGGAGTGAGGAGGAAGGAGCTAACCTTTAATGAAATAACGATCATGAAGACGTATAGGAGTCCCAATGTTGTGAATTATTTAGACAGGTGAGAGGTCATGGTCTTATCCCATGGATGTGTGTTTACATAAAGCAAACATGAGAGGTTAAAAACCCACTTTGGTCAGTGGCAGCAAGTAAAGCTGTTAATTTTTATTTATTCATATTTCTCTACTCATCTCCAATGGATGAGAAGAGAGTGCATCTTGTCTGCATGAGTCTTCCCTGGCACACCTAGTTTGATAATTACTCCAAAATTATTCAAAACCTGGATCAGCTGTATCTTCCTAACTCAATAGCCTCAAAGTTCACTGCCTCCACATTTATTTGGGATTGATTTTTTAAAGTTTCTTAAGTGCAGATGAACCATCCTAAAGTGGATTTCCCTTGGATTGTTGCCCCTCTTTGCCATTGCTATGCATGCCAGGAAGGCTAGGTGCTTATTTCCAGAAACACCATGCCTGGCATGTTTTTTATCTGGGCTGTTTCTAAACTGCACTTTTCATTTGCTGCCCATCTAGGACATCTCCTTTTTCACAGATGTGTCTTTCTCTATGAGACTGCACAGATTGCAAATAATGCACAGCCAAGAGGGAATGTCTATTCCTTTGATTCTGTCCTTGTCACAAAGGCATCTGGAAATAATAAACCTGGAAGCAAAAAATCAACGTAGCCATGCATGTTCATCTCTACCCCCTTGTTTCCTTCTTTCAGCTACCTTCTGGGCGAGGAACTCTTGCTGGTTTTAGAGTACATGGATGGAGGTGTCCTGAGCGACATCGTCAGCCAGACCTGCCTGTCTGAAGATGAGATGGCAGCCATCAGTCGGGAGGTCAGCAATGCCATCTGTGTTTCCAAGGGCTTGGGCAGGATTGTCTGGGAAACAGGGGCTCAGAACAGGAGAGGTTTCCTGTGCCGAGCTTTGTTTCTGTGTTGCTGCTATGCTATGGGCAAGTAAAAGCATCTCAAGTGAAAGGCCTGCCAGTGCCCCTGCACTCCCTGTACTCAGTGCCAGTACTCTTATCTCCTGCTGTTGTATTCTCGCTCTGTCTCTTGTATTTGTAGTTGCTGTTCTCCTCCTTGCCTCTCTAAATGTTTGCCTGGAGTCTGTCTTCACTGCATTCCTTGCCTGTAAAAGCAAAGGTGCTGGTGGCAGGATTTGAAACAAAGAGCAAAGAAAGAAGAGAGAGACTCGTTTCTCTCAGTGCTCAGCTAAAAAGGATAGGAGTGCAGCCAGAATGCTCTTTGCTTCTGAGCACATGCGCTGCAGCAGGAGTCATCCTGGCTGGTTGGCAGGGGACAGCCTACAACAGCAGGTGCTGTTGCTCTTTCAAAAGCTGACGTGCCTTTCCTCAGAAAGGTCCTGCTCTGCAAGTGTTGGAGCAGCAAGCTCTTCCTCTCAGTGGCCATGACTGTTGTGCCATTACTCCCCATTCCCCTGGAGAGGGAATCTTTTAGATTCTTTGTTTCCTTTCTTGTGTGATGAAATCACATCACTCATTTTTGCCCTTCTGTTTCTGTTTTCTCGCTCAGTGCCTGCAAGGACTGGATTTTCTTCATGCAAACGATGTGATCCATCGAGACGTGAAGAGTGACAACATCCTTCTCAGAACGGACGGTTCTGTCAAACTGGGTCAGTATATTCTTGGTCAGGTGCAGCGTTCCAGGGATGTGGGTGTGGGGCTGCTTGGCGTGACTGCCAGCTCCCCAAAAATGGTGCTGGTGGCAGTGCAGGGACCCCTGCTGCGAGCTGAGGGCACAGTTGCAACGTGCACAGAGGTAGAAGGAGCCACAAGCAGTCAAGAGTGGCCTTGCTCTGTGTGGGTCCCTTCCAGAGGGAGGGAGTTATGAGTCTAAAGTTTCCAAAGAACAAAAGCCACTGCTAGAGACAGTGTAAAACATGGGGGGATTTTTAAAGTCGCCAATGCCAGGAAATTCAACAGAGCAATTTCAAACTTCTACTGGGGAATTCTTTTGCTTGCTTTCCTAATTGCACAGAATTCAGATAAAACCAGTATTTTGTTTTCTCCTCAGCTGATTTTGGCCTCGCTACTCAGCTCAGCCCTGAGCAGAGCAGACGGTGCTCGGTAACCGGGACTCCTTGGTGGATGGCGCCTGAAGTGGTGACAGGTCAACCATATGGCCCCAAAGTGGACATATGGTCTTTTGGAATTGTGGGAATTGAAATGATAGAACAAGAACCTCCTTACTTGGGCGAAAGTTCTGGCACGGTAAGGAGCAAATACTCACTGATCCCACTGTCTTTCTCACCTGTCCCATGTCCTGTGTGCCACTGGACAAAATCCCATTGCCATCTGCTGCAACTACTTCCACCAAGGTCCCCTCCTACAAATGTCCCTGCAACACATCAGCATCTGCTGTACTTTTGCTTGCATCAGTGGGGGAACTCAAGCCTTACCACATGCAAACAAACTCCAAACAAACTCCATTCTCACTCAACACTTTCCTTTGGGTTAGTGGTTCCAGTTCTTTTGTCTGTGTAGATGGCCTTAATAACAGGGGAAAAGCGTCTTAAAAGTGTTGTTATCTTTCCAGAAATGAAGGAAGGAAACCCAAACCCAACAAAGTTTCTAAAACCGTGGTCTTTAGAGAGGAACCTAACCCTGTGTGCAGTTTCTTCTTACTGGAAAACATGGGCATGAGGGTGTAATGCACAGAGTCTCTTTTGCTTCTTGTGCAGTGCTGCTGCAACACTCAGTGACCGTGTTTCTCTCCTAGCCCAAGCAACATTCTGCACGTCACCAAGCCAGAGCCTGGTGATGTGGAGAGCCTGCCAAAACCTCCTGTTTGTTTCCTGGCACTTTCTGGCATGGGCCTACCATTAATGCATTGACTTGAGCAGCCAAATGACTAGAGGGTGTCCATAGGGATGGAACCTCTCCTTCTTCTGACCTAGACAATTTTTCTTTGGCTGCAAAAATGGGAAGCTGAAATTTTCAGACTGCTGAGAGATGGAGCTGCAAGTGGCTCCTGTGTGCCCAAGCAGGCATTTTCATCCCAATACGTTTGTGCAGGCATCTTAATGTGTCTGTGTTGAAGAGGAGATTGTAAATGTTTGTTTCCCTACCTGGGTATTAACTGATGGATTTCCTTTCTTTTCTTCCAATTCCCATTGTTTTCAAGAACAGCACAAAAAGCTTGATGAGTTTTGTTCTAGGGCACGTGCGCTTAAAGGACCAACAAGCACTGCAGAGATGCCTTTCATGTACTAACCCTTGAAATTAGTTAGTGTAGCAAAGTCCCTCTTCCAAAAACCATCTCAAGCTGGCATGAATCCTCAGAGAAGCAAATGTCCTTTTGCTGATGTAGTTCCCACTAACTAGGTCAGGCAATGAAATCAGCTGCCAAGGCAAGATCTGCAGGATGGTGGAAAAGCTGTGGCTGCATCGGGGTTTGGGTTTTTGGTTGGTAAAGGAAAGTCATCTCTGGATCTGTGCCAGGGCAGAAACTGCCACTGAAGAACAGAGGTTAAACAAAGGGATCTGGGAGAGCCTTAGAGATGTGAAAGCGGGAGGTGGAGCCTGGTGTCTCCTTTCTCTCCAGGCTACATACCTGATAGCCACAGTAGGGACTCCACAGCTGCGGCAGCCCAAGCTCCTCTCGGCTTTGCTGCGTGACTTCCTGAGCTGCTGCCTGCAGACAGACGAGGAGCAGCGCTGGTCTGCCAAGGAGCTCCTGCAGGTAAAATGTGAAGGGGCTGCAGGTGAAACAGGCTCTGAGGGATGGGCTCCTCCTCCACTCAAGCCCAAGGCAGCAGATGAGCCCCCTTCCTCCTCACCTCCACTCTTGCTGCTCTTCAAATGAAAATGGTGAGGAATCCTAGACTGGGCTGGGCTGGCAGGGCCCTGTAAATGTCCTCTGGTGCAAGTGTCCTGCAATGAGCAGGGACATCTTTAAAGAGATCAGGTTGCTCAGAGCCCGTTGCCACCGGAGCCGGAATGGTTGCAGGAATGGGGCACCTACAAGCTCTTGGGGCAAGCTGTGCCAGTGTGGCACCATGCTCCGAGTACACAAGTTCTTCCTTAGACCTACTCTCATTAGATGCCCTTAGTGTTTAAAAAGATTTGTCCATATCCTATTGTAACTGGCCCTGTTAAAAAAGATGTCCCCCACTTTCTTCAAAGCCACTCTGAAGTCTTGGAAAGTGGCAATAAAGTCTCCCCGGGGCCTGTCCTTCACAAAACTGAATAACTCCAGCTCCCTCTGCATTTCCTGTGAGGAGAGGTGCTCTGTCCTCTGACTGTGTCTGTTGCCCTCTTTTGTGATTTTGTGGAGTGTTCAGCTTTATCTAATGGCAAAAGAATTGAAGTAGAGCAATGCAGGGTACAGAGACATGAAATGGTGGTGGAGGAACCCAAGGAAGCCAGTCCCAGCCTAGGGGTCAGAGATTTGGCTGTGGGCAGGAGGGGCTGTGGGGGGCTCCCTGTGAGCCTCTGAGGGGCCCTGGTTGGTGCCCCCCAGCCCACCCTCAGAGGTTTCTGCCATGCAAACAGGGACAGCTGGGAGGGACTTGTCCCAGCCCCATCTGCTGCCTGGCGCGCTCAAGCAGACGGGAACTGTGCCAGGGTTACTGGCAGGTTGTGTGGCAGAGAGGGAACTGCAGGGCCCAGTGCCACTGGGCTGGCCCTGCTGGGAAGGAAGGTGCCATCCAGCACACGAGGGGCAGGGCATGGAAAGGCAGACACTGCTTTCTGTCCCTGTGGGAATCAGCACAGTGCCTGTCTTTCAAAGGCACGGACCTATGTGAGTCATTGGAGTTTCCTGAAAGGAAGAAAACCCAGGGACAGAAAGCGCCATTTCTAGAGCGCTGGCAGGGCAAAAATCCCAGCATGATGAAGACATCAGAATAAACAGATGAGTGGGATTCTGGGCCAGGTTTGCCTGTGATGGCAAGGTCTTGCACATTGGGGATGACTGGGGAGCAGATGGTCCCATTGCTCCTCTTTCTGGGTCTTTCCAGGAACTTGATGTATCCTGATTGAGTCCCTGAAGCAATGAGCTTGGAAAGTAATGGTTCACTGTTCTTTGTTTTGTTTTTTTTTTTTTTTTTTTTTCCGGTGGACAGCATCCATTTGTAACTTCAGCCAAGCCACCATTCATCCTGGCACAAGTCATCAACTCAGTGAAGAAGACGAATAACCCTAACCCTAAACTCTAAACCTAAAACCTAACCCTAACCTTAAATGCTAACCCAAACCCTAACCCTATCCCTATCTCTATCCCTTACCCTTTCCCTTACCCTTTCCCTATCCCCAAACCTAAGCCTAAGCCAAAGCCTAAACCTAAACCCAAACCTGATCCTAAGTCTAAGCCTAAGCCTAAGACTAAGCCTAAACCTAAGCCTAAACCTAACCCTAACCCTAGGAGACGAGAACATAGCAATTATGTCAAGATGTTATCTCTGTTACCAATTTAGAGTAGGATTGTAGAGTAGGGTTGCTAAAGAGATTTGTAGCATAGAATTATAGATTAGAGTTGTAATTAATAAAGTTTCTGAAACATCAACTCACTTGGAAGATTCTCCTCCTTCTGACCCCTACAGAAAATTCAACATTTCCTTCTGAATTACCAATTGTTTTTTATTGGTACTAAGTCACACATATGGCTTTTTTTGTATGGTTTCATAAGTGAGGAGGGCTCTTCTTCATTCATCCTCTCCAGACCGCACTGCCTTTGGAATATGACCCACTGGCTGGTTATGGCACAGCTGTGGTATTTCTAGTTGAGGTAGAAAGGGCAATGGCATTTGAAGGCAAAACCAAAGGAAGAATGAGGCAGCCCAAACATCTTGTGCAGATGCAGGCCTTCAGCTGTGACTGGAGAGCAATGGGGTTCCTGCCACTTGGATTTGTATCCCTAAATGCAATAATCTCTTTGGCTGGAGGAGAGCCTTGCTCAAGTGAGAAAGCAGAAAGATCAGAGAGGGTGCTCGGGAAGGTCTCCTGTGGCGCAGAGCTGTCAGCGCCTGTGAGGTGAGAGCGGGCCCGGCCTTGCCCGGGCTGGAGCCCCAGCAGAGCCCCGGCAGAGGCTGGAGCAGCCTGAGCCCCGGCAGAGGCAGGCTGGAAGGAGGCCCTTGGAGCTGCAAGAGGCAGCAGCCGGGCCCTGGGTGCCTCTTGCTGGGAGCGGGCGAATCCTCCGCTCTCAGAGCCCAGGCGGCAGCTGGCTGCTGCCGAGGGGAAGCGCAGCCGTGCTGGGCACAGCCCGGCCTGGGGGCCATGGCCGTCTGGAGCGTGCCCAGGAGCAGAGAAAGGCCAAGGGCAGCCGCGGGCCGCTGGGCTGCCTGAGGATTCCTCCTCTTCTGCCGGCTGCCCTGCGACTCCTGGCAAAGGCCAGCAGTGTGTGCAGCACTCTGGGCACCGGGGCAGGGAGCCGGGCTGCTCGGCAGGCTGGAGCACAGGGCAGCTCCTTCAGGCCCGGCACTTGTGCCAGGCAAGCGAGGCCAGCGTGAGGCAGGGACAGCTTGGCAGGGCCCATCTGCAGGAGCCAGCGCCCCACGCAGCTCTGGGAGGAAGCGCCTGCAGCCCTGCAGTTCTGCACTGAGCCAGAGCAAAGGTGTGAGATGCACAGTGTTTGGCAGAAATATTCAGGCCCAGCAGGCCAGCCTGCTTTGTGCTCTGTGGTGCACAGCAAGCGCTGTGCAATGCAGCTCTGAGCTGCTGGGAGAGAGGCAGTCGGGGATGTGCCTGAGGTGAGTCAAGGGCTTAGCTGAAAATGTAATGAGGAAAATTGAAAAGTGCAGATGGGTCGAGGGCCCAGCTGGGAAGAGAATTGGGATAGTAGAAGATTGCATATTTTAGTTAAGATTTTAAAATGAGGTAAGAAGCTAAGTTAGTAATACAGGTAGCAGAAATCATGTGCCTTAGTTAAAGAGTACCAAATATATTAGGAACATAAAGCTAGGAGTGACAGGGATGGAGGAAGCAATTGTGAAGAAGCTGAGACCATAGAAAGACCTTGCCTTAAGAATAATTGAACAGTTAGGAGAGGCTTGGATCATGAGCAGCAGGTCAAAAGGTCTTGCCAACTGGCCATGGGAGGAGAGTTCACCATGAGGAAGACTGCTTTCTTCCTCCCATACAACCACTCCCTCATTTCAAAATCCCACCAATCCACTTAAGGGAATACAATTGCGCAGCTGTAATAGATATTCAGCTGATAAAAATGCGAAGCAGGCAGGTAATAATTATGTATTTTGGGTCCTTAGAAACCTAATGTAAATCCTTTTCTGTAGAAATAGAGAGCAGGAGTCTGCAACTCCTTGCACATGTCTCTGGAAACTAGTTCACATGTGACCAGGGCTGCAATAAATACCCTTCTTTTCTACTATAATTAGTTTAAGAGTCATCTGTCCGTGCTTCAAGGGTTATGCTGGAGTAGTGAACTGATTTGGATGGGAGCAGAAGAGTTTCAGCAGGCAATTTTTGGAAGAGATGGAAGGCTCTTTTGACTGGGAAAGAGGGTAAAGCCATTTGGAATGGAGAAATGATCCCAAAGTCCATCCAATTGTATCTTTGTGTCTGAATTGAAATCAGAATGATTATAGATAGCTTCATGTAATTTGTCTACAAATTTATCAAAGTCTTCATTCTTTCTTTGAAGGCTCTGTGTGGGCAGGCAGGGGCAGGCAGGAGGCAGAGCTGTCAGCAAAGGAAGGGCCCAGACAGATGGGGCAGCCGGGGGATGCCGACAGCCTGCAGGGACAGAGGCGCAGGGCAGGGACACCGTGGGACAGCCTGGGCTGCACAGGGCACAGGGATGGGCAGCAGCTGCGAGACAGCCCTGCCAGAGCCAACATGGGCAGCACTTTGGCCATGGTTGCTGGGCCTGGGCCTGAGGCCACGATGGGACAAGTGACCCTTGCAGGCCTGGGGCCTCATTGCCTCCTCGTCCCTGCTCAGACGCCTGGCAGGGGCCGACATGACAAAACTAAGCTCACAGCTGTTGCAAAAGCAGGGGAAAAAGTCAAGAAGGAAGACACAACTTAGGGGGCAAGATATGAGGGACATGGCACGGACACTTCAGAAAAAAACCAAAAACAGAAAAAAATCTTTCCCAAAGTCAAAGCCATCAAATGGAATGGCATGCCATCAAGGGCAGCGACATGCACCAAAGATTTCCTCTATTGGTTCCCATTGAAATCGCAAGATTCCTTTTCCATTCCCGTAAGGAAATTTCATTTCCTTTCGGGAAGGGAAACGGAATCTTGCGAATCCCAAAAGAAAGGCTAACAAACACTCCAGAAAGGAGATAGGTTCAAATGAAATGCAATTGCAAAAAGCAGAAACACGGGAAATTTAGTGTCTTCAAAAAATAGGCTGTGAGGAAATCAGCTGCATTGCAAAGGACCAAAACATGCCAAAACTAAGCTCACAGATGTTGCAAAAGCAGGGGAAAAAGTCAAGGAGGAAGACACAACTTAGGGGGCAAGATATGAGGGACAAGGCATGGACACTTCAGAAAGCAACCAAAAAAAGAAAAAAAATCTTTCCCACAGTCAAAGCCATCAAATGGCATAGCATGCCATCAAGGGCAGGGATATGCACCAAAGATTCCTCTATTGGTCCCCATTGAAATCGCAAGATTCCTTTTCGATTTTGCCAGTAGGAAACCACAGTTTTCTTCAAGAAGAAGTTTGGAACTCACTGAGCCACAGATAACAGCATTCTAGAAATCTGCAGAACAGGTTTAGAAAGACTGAATATTTTGGCTAAAGACCCCTGAAATATTTCTAGAAAGTCTGAAATTAATGAAAAATGGATGTTGGTATCCTTCAGTGATGAACATTAGCCAACACTTTGGCTTTGTGTTGTGCACCTGAGGCCAAACAAAAGTGTTGGACTGGCTGATCTGAGCTCTTTTGATCTCAGTAAAGAATCCTTCAAGCCACAGGAAAAAGGTGGCAATGCTCCTTTTTGCTGGCCAACCCAAGGTTTCCCAGCACAGCCATTTGCCCAGGCAGCCCAGAGCAGTGGTCACAGTGCCAAGGCTGACAGAGCTCAAGGAGAGTTTGGACAATGCTCTCAAGCACATGGAGTGACTCTTGGGGTCACTGCACATGGCCAGGAGATGGACTCGATGACCCTGATGGGCCCTTCCAACTCAGCATATTCCATGATTCTATGACCCTTATTCACACCGTGAGGTAACTTCATATTCCCTTTAGTTTCCACTCTTGCGTGGTTTCACCTTTACAGCCAGACACAAAACGGTTTTCCTGTTTTGGGAGGTGAAATGAAGATCATTACTTGTGTCCTTGTGGCAGTCCTGAGCAAGCTTCCCTGCCACGTGTGGCAGCCTCTCAGCCCTGGGGGTGCCTGCGAGCTGGGTGACTCCAATTCTCTCCACCAGGGACAGGAGGAGTTGGGCCGCACACTCGCGCACCGGGGCGGGGCGGCTGCTGGGGAGGAGAGAGCAAACCCTGGGCACAGGGACAAGGAGCAGCGGCAGCGCCGGCCTTGGCCAGAGCTGCTCCCTGCCCTTGCTGGGGGAAGGAGCCTGGGCTCTCCCTGCACCTTCAGACACCTGCACAAGGCTCTGTCCTCAGCTAAACACAAAGGTAGCATTGCACACTAGGCCTGCCTGCACGGAAGAGGGAGGAATTCAGTCTCCCTGCACTGTCTGATACTCAGTTTCTTTCACAGTATTTACTCGGAGAAAGATTAAAGAAATAGATGACATATGAATAATTTAGAAATTAAGGACAATTGATGCTGACCCATCAGAGGGCACCCAGTACACAGAGCTACAGCAGGACTGAGGCTCTTTCCACCCATTTATCCCCAAATCTGCAGACCTTTGGAAAACAACAAATGCAGGGAAAACACGTGGTGGGCTGTGAAGTTGCAGAATATCCAGCAATGCAGCCTGTTTCTGCTGTGGGGCTTGGCAATGGATCCATCTGAATGTTTTACCCTATTGCAAAGCTGAGGAAAGGGTGGCAGGCAGTTTAGCCAGGCTGTCCTGTTCTAGAGAGTGTCTCTTGGGAACTATCAGGCCCAGCACCAACATTCAAGGCAGCATTTGCTTCAACTGTGCCATGGCTGTCAGCCTGTGGAGGTGCCTGTAAAGTGATTCATCTTCTCAAGGCTAACATGAAACATCAGTTTGCATAGAAAGTAGAGCTCTAAGGCCAGGACAGTCATACAAGACTCCTTTGGCAGGAGCTGCACCTGCTGTGCAGGCTGTGCCTCACCCAGCAGATTGTCCCCCATGTGCTCCATGCCCCAGGAAGGACCCTCCTCATTTCTCAAGTTAATGGCATCATGATGTTATGTTTGCCCATTTATCCCATCATAAAAAAAGCCAAACAATATTAAAAGTAGTAACAATTTTATTTAAATAGTTAAAATAAAAAAAATTATATAAAATTGGATACAATATAACTTGAATAAAATAAGGGATAATTTGGTTCCAATAATAGCGCATAAGCAAAAGATAACCGCGGGGTACAGAGTTCTTGGACCCTTGCCACCTCATACAAGCTTGCCAAGTGAAAATCACCCCTTATATGTCATGTGTACATGCCATCTCCTCCCATTTTCAGTTTGTCATATCTCTATCTCCATCCTCATTACCACCCTTATCACGTATGTGCCACCATTCAGTTTGGTGGTCGCACAAGTCTTTGGGGGTTGTTTTGGATGAAGACCTCTCCTCTTCCTCTTTGTCCTTTAATTCACCTTTGGTTACACATGCGCACCAAGCCAAGACTAACGTATCACTGCATCTACATATCAAGGCAATAAATCCCTTATAATTAGCATTTTCTGGGACCGAACCAGGTTCTTAGTCATTTTTAGCAACTGTATCTCACCTTCTTTCCTGTGGTCCTTGAGAACATCTGCTGGGAAGGGGAGGGGGCCCCTCCTCTCCCTCTCTTCTTTGGCATTACAACTTTTTAACTATTTTACTGTATCAATTTTTATCAGCACGCATCATACCTATTTATCACAAATCCCCCATTTCTCTTCTTGATCATTATGATTCATGCTGTATTTAAAAAGCTGTGCCCTGATATCTTTTATATTTTTCAGAATTTTGGTTTTCTCGTTGTCTCTTTTCAGCTTCAAACTTTTCCAGCATTTCTGTTACTGCTTCTAGTCTTTCACACTCTCTTTCAAGTGTAGTTAGCATTTCCTGGTCTACTTCAATCTTTTTAAGTCCTTGTTCTTTAACATGGGTCAACTTAGCTTTTAATACCATTATAGATCTTGGTTTTCCTTTTTCTGCTGATTCTGAATCTAGAGGCATTGTTGTAATCTGCATCCCCTGAATCACTGAGTGAATTAGCCTAATAAAACACAAAATCATACAAGGAAGAAACAGAAGTCTCAGAATTGAGCATAACAACATGAACTCTAACTTTTTCCTCCAAACACTTCCAAAGAGGTTACCCCACCAATCTGCTTTCAAGATTGAATTCCACTTTTGTACTGGCACATGAGCTACTGTTTTAATTTCCTCTGCAAGTTCTGTTGTAGCTTCCCCATAATCATCAATTTCTACACAGCACTCAAATTCATTAAATCTCCCACAAACTCCTCCTTCTTCTGCTAACAGATGGTCTGAGGTGATCCTGTTTTGGTACACAAATGCCCGCACTTGTGTATATTGTCTGGCCAACATTTTTAAGGCACCAGAGGTGTGATTTGACACCACCTCCACTACTGCTTGGAGTCTTATTAATCTATTCAGCAGGTAAATTGGGGTCCTATATCCCCATGAATCATCCTGAGCCCATGTTGCTGGGTCATAATATGCTATAATTTGTTCTGCAGGCCATTCGTCCTCCCCCCATTTTTGATTCCCTCCTGCTGTTGGAAAATTTAAATTTAAATCTCCTTTACTCCACTGCAGGGTTTCATACAGTGGAGTTCCAGCATATTGCTCCTAGACCTCAGTAGAACAAAGAAGGAGGGTTGTATTACTCCCAAAATACAGGTTCTTCCCCATTTTTGAGGTAACTCACTGTATACTCGTTGCCCACAAATCCAATATATCCCATCTGGGGCTTTCCATTTCTTATCAGTTTTCTCTAGATGTTCCCAATTAGACCTCAGGCTGTCGATGGATTGGTAGGGGTTAGCTCCAGGACTTCTGTACCAGCATAAATTAATCTGTTCATCCCATTCACAATTTATTTCTTTTATTGGTTCCCAATATCCAACAGGGTTTTCAGGTCGCCAAATTTTTGAACAATTATCCATATTAACCACCAATGTGGATTTACAAGGAGTATGCCCTACTATTTTATTAAATTTCCTTCCTTCTCGAGTTATACAAATGGTTCTAATTACCTGATGGCTTAAAATCCATCCTTGAGGTCTCTTCGATGTTCCAGAAATTTGGGTGTGGTTCCACTTTAAAAATTGCTCTGGAGCTAAGCTCTCACCTTTCCATGGCCATCTTTTACCCATTTTTAGACCTCCACAAATCCAACATTTGGATAATTCCAATTCTGTAGCAATCCTTTGCATCAATCCCACAAACCGATTCTTATTTGAGGCTGGCAAATCCCAATCTTTGTAGTACTCTTTTAGCTGTTTATACAATTCAGCTAATTCTGTTGACTCTTTTCTCCTGTTCTTTCCTCTATTCTCCTTTGTTTCTTTTTCTTCTTTTATTTTCTCTTTCAATTTTTCTCTTAGTGCCTGGCCTCCTATTCCTATACTTGGATCATCTCCATTATCATTTCTTTTAAAACAAAAAAACCTTTCATATTAAGGGCCAATGTGATTACCATGGGGAAAAGGAGCTCATCCATTATATCCCCAATTTTTCTCTACCCAATACACCTTTCCTTCCTTAATACAAACATCTATAACACTGCTGTGATTGTAGCAGGCAGAACTGACATACAGGTGTGTTACACACACAGATTCCACCTTGTCCTTAATCCACACAGGTTGATTGCAATAGTCACAAATGTTGAAATTGCTGGGACTTGGTTTTTGCCCTGATTGCTTTTTCATTGCTGAAACTCTTTCCAGTGTGGCTCTCTGGCTTTGGCCAACTGCCAAGGGTACCAGAATGATCACAGTGAAAATAATCCTCAGGAAACCTACCTTTCTACCTTTCTCAAGGGCCCTTGGGTTGAAACCAAGGGCCAAGATGCCAGTCTTCTCGGTAGCAAAGGTAATATCCCGGGATCTAGTCACTGGTCCTTTTAGTTTCCTTGGTACCCATAGCCCCACAGAGTTTGCTTGTCTCCTTTTAAAGGCCATTTCCGAGTTCTAGCTTGTTAAAAAGAAATAATTAAAATGAAAAGAACAGGGAAAAGATTAGGCTGGAGTACCATAAACCTGTATTTTCCAAAATTTCAGGGATGTGCCAACCACAATAAGATTTTTCTAATTATTTTCTGCTTCCAGGGCGGGGAGTTCATTAAGTTGCCGCCTCCAACATGCACACTCACCGTGCCAATGTGCCCCTGAAATGCACCTACGTTGTGGTATATAGACTTCTTCTTCCCCACAACTATCAATTTTGAGACACTGGTCTATAATATTTATGAGCTGCTCATTCTCTTATTTGTGCTATAGTCAATATAGCAAAAATCAATTGATCTAAGTTCTCTATTAATCCAATTGCTGCTGGAAGGGTCTAGTCTCAAAGGTATCTAAAAAATCACTAGCAATGCATTCTATAATTAGCTGAATAAATACATAACCATAGCAAAGCAAGCAAATCAATTGTCTCTCCTTCTCTTCCCTCTTACTTTCCACCATAAGTTAAAGCGAAGTGTGCAAACAATTCATATCCAGGGATGACACCCTAAACCATGTTTACTACACTCCCAACATTTTACTTGTCTCTGAGCTCTTTTAGCAACAGGTGTTATCAATCTCAGTTTCTGGAATTGCAATTTTGTAATCAGTTCTAATAATGTTGCTGGTGGGTGATCCTGGAGGAGATCTTTGATCTTTTTAGGCCGTTCACACTGATTCAGAAAGTCTTTTTATTCTTTTCCACCGGTGTTCTTCTGCGTCTGAGCTCAAGGGAATTGCGGTCGGCAGCCACTCCAGAGTGCCTAGTTCATTCTTAATAAATCAGGGTTAATAAAAGCAACTTAAATCCTACTGATAGTGGAGCCCTGGAAAAAGTTAAAGATAGAATCTAAAATGTTAGGCTTTGTGCTTTCCCAGATCAACTGCACCTGCGTAAGCAGTATGATAAATTATATAATTGTTAGATGTGATGTTTGTTTAGTAATTAAATGTAATTATTACATAACCATGGGAAGAATAATGAGAAACTATGTTGGAAATTCAGAGAGGGGTTAAATTTATGGATACAATAGAACAACATAAGTTTAATAATTAACATGAAAGTTATGTAAAGATAGAGTATAAAAACATGATCATTTTGGATGTATGGTCGGAATCAGATTTGGGTTGAATATACCCTGATTCCCAGAGCTCTTCAATAAAAAGCACCGCATATAATCCCCCGTGATTATGTGTTTTTGAATGCTAACACTACCATATTATCATATTAGTGGAATTACATGTTCTAACAGTATTTTAGTTACTGTTTGAACTGTAGCCTGAGCTGCTGGAAATGCTTCAACCCACTGAGTTAGTTGATCTATTATAACTAACAAATATTTCCACCAACCCACTTTAGGCAATTCTATACAATCAACCTGGATCTTTTCAAATAGCCTGAAGGCTGTTTTGCATCCTCCAGAGGGAGGGCTTCTTAACGCTTTCTTATTTACCTTTTGACAGGTGAGACACCCCTGGGTAATTTGCTCTCCAATTTCAAACATCCTTATACACCCATAAAATTTAAAAAGTGATCACAAAAGGTTCTTGCTCCCCAGTGTGTCTGTCTATGCAAGTTATCTAAGATCTAATGTGCCACTGGTTTTGGCATCATAATCTTGCCATCAGGAAAAACTCACTTTCCCTCCTTAAATGTTACTCCTACTTTCCTTATAGCTGCCAGTTCTTCTAGTGGAAGGGAAAGCGTCTCTTGCTGAATTTCTATTTTTTGTTAGGTGATGATTTCAGTATCTCCCTTTCTTAAGGTTGTTCTTCTTTTGCTTCTTCATCAGCCAAATTATTTCTCGGACTCTAATATCCCTCCCTCTCTGGTGTCCCTTTACATGAACTACTGCTATTTTCTTTGAGCCTTTTAAAGCTTCAAGTATCTGAATTATTAATTCCCCGTTTACTAACCCTTTCCCTTGAGTGTTTATAAGTCTTCTTTCCTTCCAAATTTTTCTAAAAGTATGTACTACACTAAAAGCATATTTGGAGTCTGTATAAATAGTCCCTTCTTGCCCTTTTAGTATTAATAATGCACAAAGTAATGCATAAAATTCACAGGCTTGTGCTGACCAGGAGGGACGGAGGGGACCAGACTCCTTTACCCTAAACTTTTTCCCACTTCACCTGAATGCCAACCTGTGTCATTAATTTCTAGATTATCTTCTTCAGTTAAAGAATAAATTGTAAGTTTTCCTTCACAGGGTTTTATCCGCAAATTTAAGGCTATTATTAAATCTCTGCCTAACAAATTATTCTCGGCCTCTGGTATCAACAATAAATCATTTACTCCAAATTTGTCATCTGTTTCAATTTGCACTCCTTTTATTACAGGGAAGCCTCTCCCATAATTCCAATGACTGAAACTCACTCACGACATATCTCCCTGGGGTAATTTTGTCACTGTCAACCAAGAAACTCCTGTATTGACTAAAAATATAACTTCTTCACTCTGAGGACCTATTTTTAGCTTTATTATCAAGGGCTCTTTTGGTTGTATTTTGGTCCTCTTCATTAAACAAAACTCCTGACCTCTCTGATTCTCCTGAGTAGTTTTCTCATCTTGCTGTTTCTTTCTGCAATTTTTTTGCAGGTGCCCCTTTTTATGACAATAAAAACAGGTGTGTCCTGCACCCTTCAAAGTGGGGCAAGAATTTTTTTAAGTGTCTTTTCTTGTGGCGGGAAAAATGCACAGGTCCTGTGTTCCTAAAAATAGATCCTGACATCGGCTGTTTGTTTTTCCCTGCAGATTTTTCTGTATTCAAAGCTGCCTGCATTTCGTGAACTGCTGCTACCAAAATTCTGGCATCTGCTTTCTGCTTTTCCTCATCTCTGTTCACAAACACCCTTTGTGCTTCTCTCAGTAATTCTTGAAGTCCCCTGTCCTGCCAGTCTTCTAATTTTTCCAGATTTTTTCCTGATGTCACTGCAAGACCTGGTCACAAACTGAATTTTTAACAGAACCTGCCCTACTGCAGTATCAGTATTTATACCTGAATATAATTGCAAGTCTCTTTTTAATCTTTTTAACCATTCTGCTGGGGACTCATATTTTTTCTGATGCTCACTCAAAGCTTTTCCTATATTATGTCCCTTAGGCACTGCCCTCTGAATTTCTTGATTTTCTTCTCTTTGGGATCCCCATTCATCCCAAAACTGTATTATCATTCCCAGTGGGCTGTCCTGAGGAACGCTCCCCCACTGAGAACCCCCTTCACAGTTCCCAGATACCTCAAATTTTTCACACACTGCAAATTTTTCACACAATCCGCAGCCCCTGGGTCAAGGAACTTACTCTTTCCCTGAACCATTTCTGGCGGCAACAAACTAAAAAATCCCCGGTACCAGGAGAGTCTTAGTTTCCCACACTCACCTCGTGACTCAACTTCCTCACTTACTACTCTGTCACACTGCCTTTTCAATCTACCTGTTCCACTCCTATCTCTCCCTCTGCAATCTACTTGTTCCACTCCTCTCTCTCCCTCTTTCTCTATCTATTAGCCCCGTCCTCTCACCATCTAATCACATACTAAATTGCCTGCTACCAACCCCTCCAAGGAAATTGAACCTATTCATTCACTCTCTTTCTCAGTCTCCCTACTGAGTAAATCCCTCCTGCCCAACGACCTTCCTACAGGTGCCTGGACCAGGGATCCCCTCCTTCCCCCTGGGTCAAACCCTCCCAAAATGAAAAATTCATTTTTCTTTCACTTCCCTCCTTTTCTGGCTGACCTCTCCCCAGCCCAGCCCAGCCGGCTCTGGCCCCACAGCTCTGCTCAGGCCAGGCTGCTCTGGGCACTGCCCCACGGCCTCAGCCCCTGGCAAGGGCACAGCAGCAGCTGCAGCTGCCCCAGGACTCAGCCCCAGCCATGGGGGAAGGTGCTTGGCCAAGGCCAAAGGAGGCTCCCTGGCTGCCCTGCTGCCCTCGGGCTGAGGTGCTGAGAGCTCTGCAGCCCCTGCTGCCATCCCATCTGCCCAGGGCAGCACAAGAGCTCCGGCCTTGGGGCCCTCATGCTCCAGGCCCAGGGCCCAGGCCAAAGCTGGGGCAGCCACAAAGCTGTGCCCATTTCTGTTCATTGCTGCTCTGATGAGGATGGATCCTCAGCCACTTGGAGGTTGCTGATGAATTTAATTACTCCAGTGGCCTCTTCTTTCTTGAGCTCTTAAGTTCAGGAATTCAGTGAGAAAAGCACATAAATATTTGTTCAAAACACCTGAACATGAAAAGTCCCTAGGAATAATTTGTTTTCAATTCTCTTATGGTTAATTATGCACATTCCAGAAGTATATTGAAAGTCAATATATGGTATTGAAAACAAGACGGAAAAAATTGTTTTGTCCTGTTTTCTTTTCCTGTTTATAGATAGATTTTCAGCAATGCGCAATTGATTTTGACCCCCTGCACCTTCTAATGCAATTTGAACATATATGAAAATCAAGACCCTTCATGCCTGCCAATCATTTAGACCTTATCCCCACTCCCTCCCCACCATTTCTCTCATCAGACCCCTGGCACTCCTATGGGTCAGGAATGGTGTGGCCAGCAGGAGCAGGGCAGGGATTCTTCCCCTGTGCTCAGCACTGCTTGGGCAGCTCCTTGAGTGCTTTTGCAGTTCTGGGCCCCCAGTTTAGGAAGGACATGGAGGGGCTGGAGTGTGTCAAGAGAAGGGCAACAAGGCTGGTGAGGGGTCTGCAACACAAGTCCTGTGAGGAGTGGTTGAGGGAGCTCAGGTTGTTTATCCTGGAGAAGAGGAGGCTCAGGGGACACAAGGTGGTATCAGGGCAAAGATTGGACTTGATGATCTCCAAGGTCTTTTAAGACCTTGTTGATTCTGCGATTCTCTGAAACCACCCTTGGAGCAGTTTCACGATGAGCCCTGGGCCTCCTCTTCAGGAGCTCCAGCAGCCCAGGTCCCTCAGCTTCTCCTGCCCGCGCCAAAGCCCATCCTGTCAGTCCTGCAGAGCCTCTGCAGCTCCTCCTCCTTGCCCAGAACAGGGAGCCCCAGAGCCAGACACAGCAGCCCAGATGTGCCCCCCTGGCCTGGGGTGCCTCTGGCAAGGGAGCAGCACCAGGCACTGCAGGAGCCTGCAGACAATTCCTGCAGCATTTGTAGGATGATCCTGCTGCCCAAGGGACGTTCCCATGGGGCCAAGTCAGGAACTGCAATGGGGAGTGGGGCCAGAGAGGAAAGGGCAAACAGGGATGGGCTGTTTGCAGGGGAGGGAACAGGGGTGGGCAAGAGGAAGAAATCTGGATCAGGAAAAAAGAACGAAAGCACAGTTGAAGGAAAGGAAATGCTTGGGGCAGTCTGGGGTGGCTGCCAGACAGCCCTGGCTCTGAGCAACAGCATCTGCAGTGGGACAGAAAACTCCCAGCTGATGGGAGCAAAGTTTCTGGCTGACTGCAGAGGCCAAGAGAAACCTGAGTGGTTTCCCTGGTGTCCCCCAGCCCTCGCTGGCCCCAGGGGCTGATGGCATTTGTGCTCCCTCAGGTTCATGTCCCCACACCAACAGCATGGGGGTGCTCCCCCTGCTCTGTGCAATGCAAACAGGGGCTCCTGAGCCAGTGCTGCCGTGTCTGTGCCTGCAAGGATGGGGCATCTGTGTGAGCTGGGGCAGAGGCCAGGGCTGCACAGGGGGGATGTTGTGGGCAGCTCCATGAGGACGCTCTGGGACGCTGCCCTGGGCTGTGCAGCGCACTGGGGATGGATCAGCCCCTGCTCTGCTGCTCCTTCCCATCTGCCCCAGGGCCCTTGCAGAGCCCCAGCCATGCTGTTTGCCCCCAGCCTACCCACGGCCAGCCTGGGGCTGCTCACAGGGCTCTTTCTGTGCTGAGCATTGGCCTGGCCGTGTTCTTGAGAGAGCCTGGGCAAGGAGCCTGGAGCCCCCAGGCCCTGGGCTGAGGCGTCAGCACTGCCCCAGCAGTGCCCATGGCCTGTCCCTGCTGCAGCCCCGGCAGTGCCACCTCCAGGGCTGTGCCCAGCCCCAAGAGCACTCAGGCCCTGCAGCAACACCAGGGCCACCAGGGCAGCAGGGCAGGGCCACGGCAGCAGCACTGGCAACACCAAGTGCTGCTGCTGCTGGGCACGGCTGCTGAGTCAGCGCTGATCTGCCCCCAGCTCTGCACACAGACATTGCTGCTGCAGCTCCAGAGAAGGAAAAAAAGGGGATCTCCCTTGAAAACTGCTGGGAGATACTTTAGTTCATTTGAAGCCACCGAGAGTGCAGCACCTCATTTACACAGTCTATGACTACAGCAAAGGTGGAAAGAAACAAATATAGAAATGGCACAAACAATGGCATTTATTTCTGGACAATCTTAAAAAAACTAAAACAAAAGAAAAAGACAACACATAAAGCACCAAACCTAACTACTATCAAAGACAACTTGAATTGCAAGCATATTGCAGAACATGACCAGCAGTTTAGGGTTTCTTAAACCATCCAGTCATCAGTGTCCACACTGCAGCCTTGACCTCCTGGTTCCTCAGGCTGTAGATGAGGGGGTTAAGGGCTGGAGGCACCACTGAGTACAGAACTGACAGGGCAAGATCCAGGGAAGGAGAGGAGATGGAGGGCGGCTTCAAGTAGGCAAATGTGCCAGTACTGAAAAACAGGGAGACCACAGACAGGTGAGGGAGGCAGGTAGAAAAGGCTTTGTGCCGTCCTTGCTCAGAGGGGATGCTCAGCACAGCTCTGAAGATCTGAACATAGGAGAAAACCATGAACACAAAACAACACAATGATAAACTGGCAGTAACCACAATGAGCCCAATTTTCCTGAGGTAAGACTTGGAGCAGGAGAGCTTGAGGATGTGGGGCATTTCACAGAAGAACTGGCCCAGGGCATTGCCATGGCACAGGGGCAGGGAAAATGTATTGGCTGTGTGCAGCAGTGAATAGAGAAAGGCACTGGCCCAGGCAGCTGCTGCCATGTGGGCACAAGCTCTGCTGCCCAGGAGGGTCCCGTAGCGGTCGTAGCACATGACGGTCAGGAGGGAAACCTCTGCTGAACAGAAAAAGACAAACAGAAACACCTGAGCAGCACATCCTGAGTAGGAGTCCCTCTGGTGTCCCAGAGGGAATTGTGCATGGCTTTGGGGACAGTGGTGCAGATGGAGCCCAGGTCGCTGAGGGCCAGGTTGAGCAGGAAGAAGAACATGGGCGTGTGCAGGTGGTGGCCGCAGGCTACGGCGCTGATGATGAGGCCGTTGCCCAGGAGGGCAGCCAGGGAGATGCCCAGCAAGAGGCAGAAGTGCAGGAGCTGCAGCTGCCGTGTGTCTGCCAGTGCCAGCAGGAAGAAGTGCCTGATGGAGCTGCTGTTGGACATTTGCTGTCTCCAGCCATTGGAACCTTTTGAAGAAGGAATTAGAGTGGTAATTGAGGGGAGATTTCTCACAGAAAATCAAAGTTGTTTCTCATAGACCCTTTCCTGCCACTTGACACCTCCCCCTGTCCATGTCTAGGAGACATTCCTTCACCTTTGTTGCTGGAGCCCCGATTGCTGCTGGCCAATGTTGTGTGAGGAGCTGGACCTTGACCTGCAGGACACCTGGGAATCAGCCCTGACTCCCAGTCAGTGCAGGAGAACAGTGAGGGCAGAGGCCAGTCCTAGTGTTAGGACTTGGATAAAGAATATTCTCCTGTGGCAGAGGACTGCCTGGGTGATGGGACGGGGAATGCAAGAGGCAGAAGATTCTGCGGCACTGTGGAAGAACAGAGTCCAGAGAGGCAGGAGGATTGTCTGAGGCTTAGTGCAGAATGAGGGGAGCTGCTCTGTCCCTCTCTCCTGTTCCAGCTGCCCTGGACTTGCACCTTTCTGAGATCCACTCCTCTGTTACCCTGGACAGCCAGGAGATACAGCTGAGAGCAGAGGGATCCCTGGCACACAAAGTGGCTCCTGCCTTTCCCAGAGTCAGGAGAGTGGGCTCAGTGCCAGCCTCCCAGGCTGCCCTGCCCAGAGCTCCCTGGGCACAGGGAGCTGGGACACCCCATTGCTGAGCTCAGCCTGCACAGGAGGAGCCCAAGGGCTGGACCTGGACCTGCAGCTGGAACTGCCATTGCAGAGAGCCCCTCAGCAATGCCAGCAGCACCTGGGCAAGGCAAGGAGAGAGAGAGAGCCAGGCCTGAGGAAAAGCCGTTCCCTGGCCAGCCACAAAAACCAACAGCGCTGAGTGGAAGGGAAAGTTCTGGGTTTGTGTTGTTTGTTCTGTTCTGGTTTATAAATTTCTTAGTAAAGAGCTGATATTCCTTTTCCTACACTTTTGCCTGGAAGCCACATAATTTTCCAAATTTAAAAATGTAAGAGATGGGTCTTCTTTCCATTCCAGGAATGTTTTTACTTTCCTTGGCTGACATTTCTAATTTAAATGTCAATTAAAGAGTTGCCAACTTCTGGGTTCCAGAGTTGATGGGACAGAGACCTCAAGAGGAGACATGGTCAAGGACTTGGCCATCTCATGCTCTTCCTTTTAAGCCAGTTGGGACACCAAGGGCCCTCTCCTCAGATGGCACTTCTGCTCATGTGGTCGCACAGGAGCTGGCTTTGGTAGAATGTCACACTGTCCCCAGTGTGCCATGGCTGACAGACTGATGGACAGATGGGGCCCTGTCTCTCACCACAAGCAAGGCCTGACCCACACCTGCCACACACAGGTGTTCCAAAATATCTCCAGACATCAAACATTTCCTGTCTCTGACACCCCACCCTGTGCCATGCCCTAATCCCGACTGCCTTGGTAAAGAGCGACGCTCTGGAACCCTCACAGGGCCTCTGTGAGATCATCGTCTTGGGTACAGGGCAGAGGAGGGGTTTGGAACAGGGGACAAGAGAGTCCAGAGCCACCTGAAGGCCGCTGTGGCCATCAGAGCAGTGAAAGTCCAGGGCTCTGCCAGGTTCCTCTGGTGGAGGAAACATGCTGGGGACAGCGTTTGGGGTTTATTCCTTTTGTGGCTTTCCCTGGAAATTGTTCCTTTTTTGACCATTTGGACTCTGAACCTTGTTCCTGTTTCTGTTGGTTTTATTCTCTCTCATTGCTGTTTCAGGAAATTGTTCTTCTCTAAGCCCTTTGGGATCCTTGTGCCCCCATGGGGATGGAGAGGGGCAGTTTTTAGTGGCAGCACACACACGAGTGGGTGCCGATGGGTGGGCACCCCCAGTACCCCCCAGTTCCCCCCAGTGTCACAGCACATTCCCATAGATGTCACCGAGTTCCTGCAGTTGCCCCTGGGGTCCCCGCAGCTCCGCGTAGGTCACCTGGGGATCCTGAAGGGTGGTGGCACGGGGGGACACTGCGAGACACACGGGCTGGGGTTCTGGGTGGGGTAAAACTCATGGGTAACGTGTCCCCCTGCGTGTGTCCTCCCCGTACTCACCCCCTGCCCTCTTGGTGGACAATGTTGGGTTCCCAGGGGAATGGGGGTGCCAGGGATAGGCAGTGGCTGGGTGGGCACAGGGGTCAAAGCTCCTTCCTGGAGTGCCTCAGATTTTGGGGTGACCCAAGGCCCAGCACAGCCCCCACCCTGGGGCACCCCAGGGCTGTCCTGAGAGTTTCTGTTTCCCTGCTCCACACATCCCTGGGTCAGGTCCCCCCATTTGGCCTTCCATCCCAGGCAACACCTGATGCCAAATTGCTTGAGACAAACTTATACATCTACAGAATAAAAGCAAAAGCATTATTTTCCCAAGAAAGAACAAACTCATCAAAAATCAATCTGACAAGGTATATAATGGTCTGGTTTATAGAACCCATTGCTTTTCCAACAAATCCCTCACAATAAAAACACAAACAAATCACAATGAAATGAGAAGTTTTGGTTCTCTTGCTGCATCCCACAGCAGCTTTATCTCCCTGAGTGTCCAACAGCTCCATGGGATTATTCCCTGCCTGCTGGGCAGCAACCCAGCCCATAAGGAAACCTTTTCTTGACCCATATTTAGGAACTCTCCCTGTGTTTCTCATTTCCACCCTGAAACCTGATTGACTTCCCATTGAAGAAGGGGAGAAGCTCTGTCTATCCTTGGGACAGTGCACAGGAATCTGTGGAAATGCTTGTGTGTGCCTCAGGGTCTGATTCCCTGGTAAATCCACTCCAGCCTGCCCTGAATTCCCCTGCATGGACACTCCCTGCTCCTGCTGTGACACCCCTGTTCCCCAGCCCCTGGTGTGCCACCCCTGCTCAATATTTTCACACTTTCCCCTCTCTTCTGGTGTACACATCCAGAACACACACATTCTTTCCATGAGGTTCCAAAGGGCTGCAGGTTTTGTTCAAGAAGGAGGGTCCAGGTCAGGTTGTTGAGCAGATTGTGTTGTCCTTGCAGTAGTTTTGTGGTTTTTCTCAGTCCCTTGGGCAAAGGGACAAAGTGATCAATTGTTGCATTTCTGGACTGGTTCCCTCTCAGCTGCCCCTGCAGGGGGAGTTTCCAGCCAGCCCTGCTCTGAAAACCATCAAAGGCCCTCTCAGAGCCACTGCTTGGCCTGTCTTTGGGTCTTGTGCTTCTTGCAGGGCTGAGGAAACCACAGGCAGGCCTTTTTCCACCCACAGAATTCTCACCTCTGCAGCAGCTCTAAAAGTGCCAGAATAAAAGCCAAGGGGGCAGGGAAGACCCTCAGGTCCTGGCTGTCACCTAGCGCTGGCCAGAGCAGGGCTGGGCAATGGCCATCCCTGTGCAGTGGGGCTGGGCCATGGCTGGGCCCCACCCTTGCATTGACAGGGGTCCCCAGGATGTGCCACCCCTGGGACAGGCACCCGGCCAGGAACGTGCAGGGACATTTCTGGAACTGCCACCCTCTGGGACAGGACCCCCCATGCCAGGATACGTCACCCCCTGGGACAGGATTCTCTCAGGACAGGACCCCCCTTGATGTGTCCCCCAGGACAGAACCCCGCCCCTTTCCCATCTGAAACTGAGCACAAATGGCCTCTTCCTTCTTGTCTAGGAAAAAGAAAGTGAAAGTGTTGAGGGGACGCAGCCCAACACCCCCATCCCCCACAGCCTGCCCACCCTTTCCTGCGTCCCCCACTCCCCATCTTCCCTCTCTCCTGGGTGCCCCCAACCTGTTCTTTGCTCAGGTGTTTCCCAGGATTGCTGCGTCAGGAATTGGGGATGGGGGTACACTGCACAAAAGTGAGGAAAATAGGGAAATAAGCGAAATAAAGAGAGGAAAAAGTCAAGGGCGGGGGTGGGCACAGAGGCACAGCAACCCAGGACCCCCATGTGATACCTCCCCAGGAAATGAGCACCCCAGGGAGGCAGCGCTGGGCCCTGGGTCACCCCGATTTCTGAAGCACCCTGGGAAGGAGCTGTGACCCCTGTGCCCACCCAGCCACTGCGCATCCCGGGCACCCCCATTCCCCTGGGAACCCAACCATGGGACCCCCATTGCCTTGGTCTCTCCTCCCTGGGGACTTCTATCCCAGAACTGCCATTGCCCAGCACCACCATTGCCTTGAGCCCATCCCATGGGCTGCTTCTTCCCCCAGAACCCCTATTCCCAAGGGTCCCGTTTTTCCCCCTGCACCCCCAACTCCGGCACCCACATGCCACGACACCAAATCCCTGGGGACCCTGTTTCCACAGCACTTCCATCCCTGAATCCCCCTAGGCATGGAGACCCCAATTCCCCTGGACACCCACCCTTGGTTCCCCACATCCCCTGAGCCCCCCACTCCTGGCAACACCATCGCCAACCATGTCCCCAGACTATCCCAGAATGTCCCTGGCCTGTGCCCAGCTTGTGGCCACCCTGCCCCCATCAAGGGCCACCTACATGTGGGGACGGACATGACCTCGCTTCCTTCCCCTTAATCCAAGAGTCACCAGCCAGGGGAGCGGTGGCCACAGCAATGAGTGACAGCAAGTGCACATGGCTGGGGACACCGGGATGGCTGGGAAGGTGGCGCTGCTCCTGTGGGGTGAGTCCCCTGGGCACGGGCCTGACACCCCGGGCATGGGGAGAGGACAGGGCACAGAGGAGCTGTGGGGTCCCCTGAGGTCCCCAGGGTCAGCAGGGCATTGAGCCCAGTGTGACCAGAGTCCTGGGGTGGCTTTTGGGGACAGGAACAGGGCTCAGGAATAGGGGAACTGGGATGTGGGGACAGGGGAGAGAGATGTTGGGACAAGGATGTTGAAGAAGGAACCTTGGGACTGGGGCAGCTGTGGGGACAGGGACACAGTGATGCAGGGACAGGGACAAGAGGACAAGCACCATGCTGATGGGCCATGGGGACAGGTGCCAATGGAATGGGACCATGGGTGCAGGGCCATGGGGATGTGGCTGTGGGGCTGCTGATGTTGACCAGTGTCAGCACAGGGTCCCCATTCCTGAGCATGGGTTGGCCACTGTGTCCCTGCCCTTGAGACATCTGTGCCACACCAATGCCCCCATGGAGACCTTTTGGGGACAGCCCCAACACCCCATATTCCCTGTGCTGCTGTCCCTGCAGTGCCATCCCCCATCCAGCCCTGTCCCTTCGCCCTTTCAGCCCAGACCCTCGGCCTCGCTGGTGAGTCCTCAGGGGATGCCATGACCTGACCCTGCTGTCCTCAGCCCTGCACTGGCCCTGGTAGTCTGGTGTCCCCTGTCACCCACAGGTGCCCAGACCACCCAGCTCGTTGTGGAGTCCCCGTGGAGGCCGGCAGTGCTGTGGGACAGGGTGACACTGACCTGTCAGGGCTCGGGGACTGCCAGTGCTACCGCCTGGTACAAGGACAGGGAGCGCTGGGTGCAGGACGGACAGGAAAACATCACTGTCACCAAGAAAGACACCTACTGGTGTGTCAGACCTGGCACCAGGCGCAGTTTCCCCCTGAGAATCTCAAATGATGAGGGATGTTTAGGTGTCCCCAGCCTGGGACCCACGAGATCCCTGAGGGCCCCTGGTGGTCTTTGCTCCATAGGTCACCTCCTGTGTTACCAGAGCTCGTCCCCTGCTCTGGGACATCCCAGAGCATCCCAGAGTGAGAGGATCCTGTTGATGGAATTGATGACCTCTGGTGTATTGGAAAAAAAGGCTCCCAATATTACCAGTTAGATTGTGCCTGGGCCGGTCTGACCCTTGCTGCTGGGCCAAAGGCAGCAACTGCGGTGTGTCACCCCAGAGATACCTTGGCTTGCTGGAGATTGCAGCTGGGCACTGAACAAGTCCAGGCTTGTTAGGAACCCCGTTTACCTCAGGAGGAATAGCTTCAGGCGATGGTGAAGAGAAAAAGGAGAGGATTCTGCTGGAGGGTTTAATGTCCAGAGGTTTATCCCATGGTTGCAGAGGTCTGAACGTGAGCAACTGCTCCAACAGAACCCCGGCCGCATGGTCTCATTCACCTTTTAAGCTCAGGGACAGGGGGAGGGGAGGTACAGGTGAGCCACCAACCAGGTGAGAGGGGCAGGGTCTCAGGAGAAGATGACACCCAGAAAGGCCAATGACCTCTGGGCATAGGGGCATCCTTTGAACTTGACCAACCACACGACGCCTTGCTGGAATGTTCAGCCTGATGGACAGGACTCACTCAGCATGGGGGCAAGGGGGAAGGGAGAGATGTATAGGCACACCTGGGAAAGTGACCTGGAAGGCCAAAATGGGACATTACAGCACACCACAACACTGGTGCACTGAGTGCGACCCAGTGGGGGTCCTGATTTCACCAGGACCCTCCAGATCCCTGTCATGTGATGTGATGAATCCTCTCTGTCTCCGAGACTTGCTGGTACTGCAGGCACTGGGGCAGGCGCTACTGGAGGGGGACACAGTGACACTGTGCTGCCAGGGCTGGTGGAACAACACGGTCACCTCGGTGTCCTTCTACCAAAAGGAGACAGATCTGGAGGTGTTCTCCAATAGCACCGAGCTGTCCCTGTCCCCTCTGCAGCTGAACCACAGTGGCCACTACAGCTTCAAAGGCCAGGTGGAATACTGGGTGTGGAAGGAGTCTGCGCTGGTGACAGTGACAGTGCATGGTGAGCATCCCAGAGCTGCCACCCTGACACCTCCAGCCCCTTCCAGGGAACTTGGGGTCACAAATCTCCCTCCCCTCTCCTTCCCTGAGCTCTTCATGGTGCAAGTGCTGGAAGGTCCCCGTGATCTCACCGTAGGTTCCCCCCTCACTCTCAGCTGCCTCAGCACCCCCGGGCCCCTGCAACCCTGAGCCCCCCTCCTGCACGTGTTCTACCAGGACGGGCAAGTGGTGGGGGGCCTGCAGGGGTCTTCACCCGCTGTGGGGGTCTCCCACTCGGGGAATTACAGCTGCCAGGTGCTCTCCAAGGGGAGGCCATGTGGAAGAGCAGTGCCTGGCTCTGCGTCACGGTGCGCAATGAGTGCTAGGATGGGTACAGGGAGCCCCAAGAGACCCCTTGGGTCTCCTGCCTGGGCACCTCCATGACCCCCGGACACCTTGCTTGTGTCCCCCCACCTCTGCCCTGTGTCCTCTCACCCCTCCACGGTGTGACCTCATCCCCGACATCCCCCATCACACCCATCCCCCCTGTCCGTACCCACCCACACCGGCTGCCAGCCCCTCCCTGTGCCCTCAGCCCTGTCTGTGTCCCCACAGTGCCCGTGGCCAATGCCACCATCATCCCCAGTCCCCTGTCACACCAGGTGCGTGCAGGTGACCCCATGACCCTGCGCTGCTAGGTGCAGGTGGGTTCAGCCCCTGTCACCTTCACCTGGCTTCACAATGGGCAGGAGGTTGCCTGGGGTGCCCTCCTGGAGCTCAGAGCCATCAATGTGGGCCACCTACCAGTAAGTGGCCACCAACCAGCTGGGACAGGACGGCACCGTGTGTTCTGGGCACTCAGCCCTGAGCTGGCACTGACAGTGAAAACACGGGGACACAGGGACACAGGTGGCGACACACAGGGTCACTAGGGAGTGCAGGACCCCTGGAATGATGGGTGACACCCTGACACCGTGTCCCCCTCTGTTTCTTGCAGTGGCTGCAGGGGTCGGTTGGGCCCTTTTGTTCCTGCACCTGCTTGTGGGTGTCATTGTGACCTGGCATCAGTGGCACCATATGGGTGGATGACAATGGGGAGACAGGGGTCCCAGGGAGCTGTAGAGGTCCCCAGAGTTGGGGAGCAATTAGACAGCACCCACAGCCCCAGAATTGTGACCTTGTCTGGGGGTCCTTTAGGGTTTGGGGAGGTGCTGGAGGATCCTGCAGGGATGTTGGGGGTTCCCTTGGGGGTGTTTGGGTGTCTGTCTCTGCCAGGCTTTGGGTTCTTGAGGCTGAGTTGGTCGGGGGCACTGGGGATGTTCATGAATTCTGGGGGACCTCAGGGATGCTTGGGGGTCCTGTGGGAAATTGAGGGCCCCTTGGCTGTTCAGGATTCCTGAGAGGGGTCATAGCCCTCGGATCCCACAGTCACCCCTCCCCTCTTTCCTCTGCAACTGCAAGAAAGCAGCAGGAAAGGTGAGTGGGGGCTCAAACCACACTCTCTCCTTTTACCCCGACCACCACGACCTCCCATTTCTTCCCCCACATCCCCTTTGCTCCTTCAGGGTCCCCCCGGATCCCCCGGCCCCCCCAGAGGAGGGGGAGGTGCTGTACACCCACGCCATGGTCACCAAGAGGGCAGGGGGTGAGTACGGTGGGGACACACACAGAGGGACACCTCACCCACGAGTGTCACCCCACCCAGATCCCACAGCCCGTGTGTCTCGCAGCGTCCCCCCGTGCCACCACACTCCAGGATCCCCAGGTGACCTACGCGGAGCTGCGGGGACCCCAGGGGCGACCACGGGAACCCAGTGACATCTACGGGAATGTGCTGTGACACTGGGGGGCACTGGGGGTACCCACCCATGGGCACCCACTCTTGTGTGTGCTGCCACTAAAAAATTGCTCCTCAACCTCCTTGTGAAGGGAGAAAGATCCCAAAGGACTGAGAGAAGAACAATTTCCTGAAACAGCAACAAGAGAGAATGAAACCACCAGCAAGAGCAACAAGTTTCAGAGTCCAAAGAGTCACAAAAAGAACAATTTCCTAGGAGAGACCCCAACAAGTAACAAACCCTGAACACTCCTCCCAGCATGTTTCCCACGCCAGAGTAACCTGGCATGGCCTTGGATCTTCCTCGCTCTGATGGCCAAAGCGGCCTTCAGAAGGCTCGGGATTCTCTTCTCCCCTCCTCTTCTCCCCTCCCAAACCCCTCCTCTCCCGTGATCATCCCACAACAATGCCACGAAGGCCCTGTGAGGGTTCTGGAGCCTGCCCCTTTGCCAGAGCAGTTGGGATCAGACCATGGCACATGGTGGGGGTTCAGAGACAGGAAAAGTGTGATGTCTGGAGATATTTTGGAACAGCTATGTGTGGCAGGGGTGGGTCAGGCCTTGCTTTTGGTGAGACAGGGCCCCATCTGTCCATCAGTCTGTCAGCCATGGAACACTGGGGACAGTGTGACACTCTGCCAAAGCCAGCTCCTGAGTGGTCGGGGGACCAGAAGTGCCATCTGGGGAGAGGGCCCTTGGTGGCCCAACTGGCTTAAAGGGCAGAGCATGAGGTGGCCAAGTCCCTGATCCTGTCTTCCCTTTAGGTGTCTGTCCCATCCACACTGCAGCTCAGGAGCTGAAATCTCGTTTATGAGCAATATGTGCCAAGAAAGTGGGAATGTTCCTGGAATAGAATGAAGACCCATGTCAAAAATGTTTTCTAATTTCAGAAATGGTGGGGCTTCCAGGCCAAAGTGTAGGAAAAGGAATAACAGGTCTTTACTGGGAAATTTATAAACCAGAACAGAACAAACAAGAGAAACCCAGAACTTTCCCTCCCGCTCAGCACAGTTGGTTTTTGTGGCAGTTCTAACTGCGGCCAGCAGGGGGCGCTGCAGAGAGCACTCCCGGCCAGCAGGGGGCGCCCCGGTCCAGCTCCATCCCCTCAGGGACCATGGCAGCCTCGGACGGGAGGGAGGAGGGGAAATCGCTCCTTTTGCAAACTCACGGGCACCAATCGCTCCCGGCACCACCACCGGCAGCGGGCAGAAGCCGCCAAGGCAGCAGGTTGGATCCCAGTGCCCACCGGCAGCGTAGCAGTGTCCTGGACTCAGGCACACGCCCTTTGCAACACCTGCGACTGCTGTCCCTGATCCTGAATGGAAGGAAGGCAGCACCTGACCCCAGGCAGGTCTTGGGTCCACAGCAGCCCGTCTAGTGGCTTTACACCGCAATTCCTGCAAACCCTCAGCCTTTCACTCCGTTTTCTTCCTTCAGCCCTGGCACAGCCACTCTGGAAATGTTGAATTGCCCTGGCATGTTGAGGAAAGCTGGTACTCAGTGCTGACTCTGCCAGGGCTCCTCAGGGGGCTCCAGAGCACTTTTGGAGTTCCTGCTCTTCTTGGGCCACTGCTGGTCCCTACACAGAAGCCACAGGGGGAGGAGGAGAAGGAGAGCAGAGCCGCAGCTCTGAGGGCTCTACAGCTGCAGCTGGAGCACAGGGACAGCCCAGGCTGGAAGCAGTGCCTTGGGAGGGCAAAATGGGGCAAAATTGGAGCTGATTGGGCCAATGCCCCAGTTCTGCTCTGGGTGCTGCAGACTGTTAAGGAGGCATTGTAATTAGGGCCGGGGTTCCTAAATTTCAGCCATAGTCCTAAAGCATCCCGCTGCACAAACATCCAGTGCCTCTACTGGCGATTTTGGGCTACACAAGGCAGCACTGGACACAATTTGGGGGTCCGATGCTGCCAGCTCTGCCCACAAGGAGCTTTTTTGGCTGTCTGTGTTATGTTTGCCCAATATTCCCATCATAAAAAAACCCCAAACAATATTTGAGATAGCAGCAATTTTATTTGAATAGTTGAGAAAATACATAAATAAGGGATAATTTGGTTCAAATAATAGCGCATAAGCAAAAAAAAATGTGGGGTACAGAGTGAAGGGCTCTTGGAGCCGTGCCACCTCACATATGAGCTTGCCAAGTGAAAATTACCCCCTTACATGCCATGTGTTAATATCATCTCCTCCCATTTTCAGTTTGTCATATTTCTATCTCCACCCTCATTACCACCTTTACCGCCACTGAGTTTGGTGGTCGCACAAGTCTTTTGGAGGTCGTCTGATGAAGATTTCGTAGTCTTCCTGTGTGTCTTTTAATTCACCTTTGGGTTACACATGCGCCACCAAGCCAGTACAATGTAAGCCAAGACTAACATATCACTACATCTACATATCAAGGCAATAAATCCCTTATAATTAACATTTTTCTGGGACCCAACCAGAGTTTCCCTTCTGTGTTAATTTTTAGCAACTGTTATCTCTTGCTTTCCTCCTGTTCCTGAACATCTGCAGGGAGGGGGGTGGAGCCCCTCTTCTCCCTTTCTTCTTTGGCATTACAATTTTTAACTGTTTTATTATCCACAAATATTAATTATTGTATTAATATTGATTCCTGTTTCAATTTTTATCAGCATGAATCATACCTATTTACCACAAATCCCCCATTTCTCTTCTTGATCATTATGTTCCGTGCTTTATTAAAAATCTATGCCCTGATATCCTTTATATTCTTCAGAATTTTGATTTTCTTGTTGTCTCTTCAGCTTCAAATTTCTCCAGCATTTCTGTTGCTGCCTCTAATTTTCCAGACTTTTTTCAAATTTGGTTAGCATTTCCTGGGCTATTTCAATCTGTTTAGGTCCTTATTATTTAACACCGGTTGATTCAGCTGTTAGTACCATCACAGATTTTGGTTTTCCTCTTTCTACTGATTCTGAATCTAGAGATATTATTGTAATCTGCATCTCCTGAATCACTGAGCAAATTAGCCTAATAAAACATGAAATCATACAAGGCAGAAACAAAGGTCTCAAAATTGAACAAAACAACATGAACTCTAACTTTTTCTACCAAACACCTCCAAAGAGGTTATCTCACCAATCTGCTTTCTAGATTGAATTCCACTTTTGTACTGGCTCATGAGCCACCCTTTTAATTTCCTCGACAGGTTCAGTGATAGCTTCTCCATTTTCTTCAATTTCTATGCAGCAGTAAAATTTGTTAAATCTCCCATAAACTCTTCCTTCTTCTGCTAACAGATAGTCTAGGGCAATCCTGTTTTGGTACACAAATGCCCGCATTTGTGTATATTGCCTGGCCAACATTTTTAAGGCACCAGTGGTGTGATTTGACACCACTTCCACTACTACTTGGGGCCCTATCACTCGATTCAACAGGCAAATTAGGGTCCTATATCCCCATGACCAATCCTGAGCCATTGATAGATTGGTAGGGGTTAGCTCCAGGACTTCTGTACCAGCATAAATCAATCTGTTCATCCCATTCACAGTTTTTTTTTATTGGTCTCTAATAACCAACAGGGGTTTCAGGTCACCAAACTTTTGAACGATTATCCATATTGACCACCAATGTGGATTTACAAGGAGTATGCCCCACTACTTTATTAAATTTTCTTCCTTCTTGAGTTATACAAATGATTTCAATTACTTGATAGCTTAGAATCTATCTTTCAAGTCTCTTCAATGTTCTAGAAATTTGGGTATGGTTCCATTTTAAAAATTGTTCTGGAGCTAAGCTCTCACTTTTCCACGTCCATCTTTTCAGCTATTTTTAGACCTCCACAAATCCAACATTTGGATAATCCCAATTCTGTAGCAATATCTTGCATCAACCTCACAAACAGATTCTTATTCGAGGCTGGCAGGTTTCAATCTTTGTAGTGCTGTTTAAGCTATTTATACAATTCAGCCAATTCTTTTGACTCTTTTCTCTTGTTCTTTCCTCTATTCTCCTTTGTTTCTTTCTCTTCTTTTATTTTCTCTTTCAATTTTTCTCTTAGTGCCTGGTTTCCCATGCTTATACTTGGATCATTTCAATTATCGTCTCTTTCAAAACAAAAGAACTTTTCATACTGGGGGCAAATCTGATTACCATGGGGATGAGGAGCTCGTCCATTATAGTTTAAATTTTTCCCTACCCAATGCATCTTTCTTTCTTTAACACAAACATCTATAAAGTGGTTGCGATTGTAGCAGGCAGAACTAACATATGGGTGTGTCACAAACACAGATCCCATCTTGTCCTTAATCTTCATAGGGTGATTGCAATAGTCACAAATATTGAAATTGCTGGGACTTTGTTTTTGCCCTGTTTGCTTTTTTATTGATGAAACTCTGTCCAGTGTGGCTCTCTGGCTTTGGCCAACCATCCAGGGTACCAGAATGATCACAGTGAAAATAATATTATAGATTTCTTTAGGAAATCTACCTTTCTACCTTTCTCAAGGCCCCTTGGGTTGCAACCAAGGGCCGAGATGCTAGTCTTCTCAGTAGCAAAGGTAATATCTAGGGATCTAGTCACTGGTGTTTTTAGTTTATTTGGTACCCATAGCCCCACAGAGTTTGCTTGTCCCCTCTTAAATACCATTTCTCAGTTCTGGCTGGTTAAGAAGAAATAATTAAAACGACAAGAACAGGGGAAAGGTTAGGCTGGAATACCATAAATCTGTATTTTCCAAAATTTCAGGGATGTGTCAACCACAATAAGATTTCACTAAATATTTTCTACTTCAAGTGCAAGAAGTGCATTAAATCACAGCCTCCAATAGGCACACTCGCCAGGCCAATATGCCCCTGGAATGCGCTTACGATGTGATATATAGACTTCTTCTCCACAACAACGATTGATTATGAGACACTGGTCTATAATATTATAAATTGCTTGTTCTCTTATTTGTGCTATAGCCAATATGGCAAGAACCAATTGATTTAAGTTCTCTATTAATCCAATTGCTTCTGGAAGGGTCCCGTCTCCCAGTCTCATTGGTATCTAAAAAAAATCACTAGCAATGCGTTCTATAGTTAGCTGTCTAAATACATAACTATAGCAAAGCAAGCAAATCAATTGTTTCTCCTTCTCTTCCCTCTTAGGTACTCTCCACCATGAGTTAAAGCAAAGTGTGCAAACAATACATATCCAGGGATGACACCCTAAACCATGTTTACTGCACTGCCAATGTTTTAGTTGTCTCTGGACTCTTTCAACAACAGGTGTTATCAATCTCAGTTTCTGGAATTGCAGTTTTGTAATAAATTCTAATAATGTTGCTGGTGGGTAATTTTGGAGGAGATCTTTGATCCTTTTAGGCTGTTCCCACTGATTCAGAAAGTCTTTTATTCTTTTCCACCAGCGTTCTTCTGCCTCTGAGCTCAAGGGAATTGCGGTCGGCAGCCACTCCAGGATGCTTAGTTCATTCTTACTAAATCAGGGTTAATATAAATCCACTTAAATCCCACCACATTATCACATTCTTGGAATTACATATTCCAACAATATTTTGGCCTCCGTTTGAACTGTAGCCCGAGCTGCTGGAAATGCTTCAACTCACTGAGTTAATTGATCTATTATAACTAAGAAATATTTCCACCGACTCACTTTAGGCAATTCTGTAAAATCAACCTGGATCGTTTCAAATAGCCTGTAGGCTGTTTTGCATCCTCCAGAGGGAGGGCTTCTTAATGCCTTCTTAGTTACTTTTTGACAGGTGAGACACCCCTGGGTGATTTGCTTTCCAATTTCAAATATCCTTATACACCCATAAAATTTTAAAAAGTGATCACAAAGGGCTCTTATTCCCCAGTGTGTCCATCTATGCAAGTTATCTAAGACCTAATGTGCCACTGGTTTTGGCATCATAATCTTGCTATAAAGAAAAACCCACTTTCCCTCCTTAAATGTTTTTCCTAATTTCCTTATAGCTGCCAGTTCTGCTAGCGAAAGAGAAAGTGTCCCCTGCTGAATTCTGTTTCTTGTAAGGTAATGATTTCAGTATTTTTGCTTTGGGTTTTTTTTTCCTTAAGGTCGCTCTTTTTGCTTCTTTGTCGGCCAAATTATTCTCTCTGACTCTAATATCCCTCTCTCTCTGGTGTCCCTTTGCATGAATTACTGCTATTTTCTTTGAGCTTTTTAAAGCTTCAAGTATCTGAATTATCAATTCCCCGTGTACTAACCCTTTCCCTTGAGTGTTTATAAGTCCCCTTTCCTTCCAAATTTTTCTAAAAGTATGTACTACACTAAAAGCATATTTGGAGTCTTTATAAATAGTCCCTTCTTGCTCTTTTAGTATGAATAATGCACGGAGTAATGCATAAAGTTCACAGGCTTGTGCTGACCAGGAGGGACTAAGGGGACCAGATTCCTTTACCCCAAGCTCTTCCCCACTTCGCTCAAATGCCAACCCATATAATTAATTTCCAGATTATCTTCTTCAGTTAAAGAATAATTTTTTAGTTTTCCTTCCCAGGGTTTTATCTGTAAATTTAAGGCTAATATTAGATCATTGCTTAATAAATTATTCTCCGCTTCTGGTATCAACAATAAATCATTTACTCCAAATTTGTCGTCTGTTTAAATTTGCACCCCTTTAATTACAGGAACTGGAAAAGCCTCTCTTGTAATTCTAACTACTGGAACTCGCTCACAACTTATCTCACATCCCTGGGGTAATTTTGTCATTGTCGACCAAGAAACTCCTGTATTGACTAAGAATATAACTTATCAACACACTTCTGGTGGTGTTTTTCAGTCCCCTTCATTAAACAGAGCCCCTGACCTCCATTAAAAGTTTCCTCATTTTGCTCTTTCTTCCGGCAACTTTTTTTGTCTGTGCCCCTTTTTATGATAGTAAAAACAGGTAGGACCTGCACCCTTTAAGGTAGGGCAAGAATTTTTTTAGGTGCTCTTTCTTGTGGTCGGAAAAACACACAGGTCTTGTGTTCCTAAAGATAGATCTTGACATCTGCTCTTTGTTTTTCTCTGTGGATTTTTCTGTATTCAAAGCTGCCTGCATTTCTTTAACTGCTGCTACCAAAATTCAGGCATCTGCTTTCTGCTTTTTCTTATCTCTGTTCACATACACCCTTTGTGCTCCTCTCAATAACTCCTGAAGTGCCCTGTCCTGCCTCTGAACAACAGACCTACTTCTCCCCTCAGGACTCCAAAAGGCAGCATTTTCACTCTCCTCCTGATTAACAGGGTCTTTTGAATTCACATATATATTTAGAGCCTGGCAAATATAATCCTCAAATGATCCGAACTTAGACCAATAAAAATTATCTTTCCGGATCATTTCCTTTTTCCATTTAAACATGTAATACTTAATTATTTTCTGTTTACTTTTTCTCCTTTGGGATTCCCATTCATCTCCAAACCGTATTATCATCCCCAGTGGGCTGTCCTGAGGAATGCTCTCCCCCTGAGAACCCACCTCACAGTTCCTAGATACCTCAAACTGCTGTGAATTACTCACACAATCCGCAGCCCCTGGGTCAAGGAACTTACTTTTTCCCTGACCCATTTCTGGTGACAACGAACTAAGAAATCCCTGGTGTCACAGACATCTTTTGTGAAAAATCCTTTCTTTGGGATTTTTTCCCTTTCTCAGAAGCTGTGGCCTCAGTAACAAAATGTAAACAATGGTTATCTGCTGCTGTGAAATGCAACAGGTGCACCTGTGATTGGCCCATGTTGGATGTTTACAATTAATGGCCACTCAAGGACCGAGCTCGCTGTTGGGACCAGTGACAGGACTCGAGGAAAGGGCAGGGAGCTGGGATGGGGCAGGTTTCATTTCCGTATTAGGAAAACGCTTTTCACCCAGAGCAGAGTCAGCAACTGGGACGGGTTCCCCATGGACGCAGCCCAGCGGAGCCTGGGATGCTCGTGGGAAAAAGTTAAAATGGATAGAGAAAACCCTAGCAAAGTAGCAAAAAGATGGGAGTTCGTAGTCAAGAGTCAAGAGCCAGGCTGAGGTGATCCTGATTTCATGTTGACAGAGCTAACCAAAGCAGCAAAAGAGTTGGCGATCAAGGCAGCCAGAGCACGTGTGCAGGGACAAATTGCTAGTGGAGCCTTACAAGGCACAGTAGACAAGCCGTGTCCTATCGTAAGCCCTTTGTGGGACGCGAACGATGCCGGCTGCTGTGCAATGTTCACCAGATACCAGGAATGACCGAGACTGGCAGTTCTTGCCCTAGCAGGTTACCGGTTAAAATACAGCTAAAGAATAATAAAGAAGTTGAATTTTTAACTAAATGTGGAGACACATTTTCATACGTGAATCAAGCACTGATACCCAAAAGTGAAAACTATCTGCCAGCAATAGGAGCCAGAAAAGGCATTCTTCCTGCAACCACTTCAATGTAAAATCAAGAAGAAAATGGGAATACATCAGTTTCTTTATTTACCAAACTCACTCAAATCTGTCCTAGGCATGGATTTTTTGCTTGAAAATTTAGAAGCAAGAGTTCCGTTTAGAGAAAGAAAACTAACATGGAAGGTACCTGAAAACAAATGAGAAGTTTTAGCAGTAGGACTGACAATTGACACAAGACCAACAAACAAGAAGAACTATTTAGAGCAAGTATTGAATCAGGTATACCCCAGAGTATGGGATACTGATAGCCCAGGAAAATCAAAACGAGCAGACCCTGTGAAAATTGAGCTACACACAAGAGTTGAGCCAGTAGTCAGAAAGCAATACCCTTGAAGATTAGAAGCTAGGAAAGAAATAGAACCAACAATCAATATATCCCTGACATCAGGATTATTAAAAGAATAAAAGTCAGAATTGAATACTGCTAGATTAGCAATAAAGAAACCTAATGGCACTTAGAGACTAGTGCCAGATTTCCAGGCAATTAATGGTTTATACCTTACTAGCTTACTAGCTAAGCTTGGAGATGATTTTATTTGGTGCGGGGAAGGTCCATGGGCAGGTGCTGTGGAGAGCCGCTCCCTCTTGGTCTGAGAGAACAGCTCTCCCAGCCCACCTTGCTCCCAGGCCCGGAGGGTGTAATGTGCGCTCGACCGGCAGCCGAAGGAGGGCTCTTGACACCGTGTCTGATGCAACAGGGTTTACTGAAGGTAGGTCAGAGGGTGCACGTTGGCTGAGGGTGAGAAGAGGGACAGGAAGAGGCAGGAGCACAAGCACTGTAACATGACACATAAGGCACCTGCAAGCTGCTGGGGAAGCCTCAAGTCTGCTCAGTGAGCCACGTGTGCCCTCAGCATTGGGGACAGCCACCTTTCCCTCAGTGAGCCTCACATCCCAGGGTCAGCAAATCAAGAGGCACCAGGCATGCTGTAGGTGACTCAGAGCGAGTGCAGTGGGTCATGGTGGCCAGGGGCCAGAAGCCGGCAGAAAGCCACCGGGGCTTGGAAAAGGCTCCGCTCTGCTTACAGCGTGGGCTGAGAGCTGGGAGAGCTCCGTTTCCCCCTTGAGATGTTGGAGACGGGGCCTTTCACCCTCCTGATAGGGCTGCCCCTGGCTGCAGGCAGCCAGAGGAGTACGACGACACAAGGCCGAGAGCAGCAAAGCAAAGAGCCAGCCGAGCACAGCACAGGGAGGTGGCCCAGTGCAAAGCCAGCGTGGCACCCTGAAGGTGCCCGCTGCACTCTCATGTGTCCCTGCCTTGGGAAGGACAGGAATGCCCGTGGTCCAAGAGGGCCTTTCTGTGGCCCCTGTGGGCTCAAAGCTGCTGCTCTTCTGGCTCAATGGGGCCTAAAGCCACAGAGCTCGGCCTCCCCCACAGCAACAGGAACAAGACTTGGATATCAGACAGTGGAGCTCAATGCCTAAGGCTGAGGGGCACGGGGCCTCCAGTCTGGAGCCCAGGGAGGGCACATGCCCAGCCCCACAACAGCTGGCCTCACAGCCCTGAAAGGCCAGGACCAGGGTTCCACGCCTGATCCCAGGGGGTCCCTCCAACCGGCCACAAACCTGGGAGCGCCAGAGCAGCCGGCTGTCAGGATCGAGGCGGCTGCCAGGGGGCTGCCTATGGCCTCTGCCAGCCAATTGCTCAGGGCTTAGCAGCGCCCCAGCCCCTCAGGGTCTCCCCCAGCCTGGCCAAGCTTGCCGGCAGCAGCGCCGCAGCCCCACAGCAGCTCCAGAGGAGCCCCATCCAGAGGCACCTGAGAGCCCTCAGCAAGGCAGCCAGCAGCGCATGGGCAGGAGGACACGGATGGCCCTTCCTCCCCGGCACAGGGCTTGTGGCCATTGCCAGGCACCGCTCTGGCAGGGATCCCCGCAGCTCCGGCCCCTGCCCAGCCGCTCTGTCGGCAGCACAAAGGCTTCAGCAGAACCACCAAAGGCCAAGGGGCTTCTGGCCATTTTCCCTGCGACACTGCACGCCCGGACAGCTGGCTGAGCACAAGCACCTATTTCCCCCTCTCCCCATATGCCCTACAGACCCTGTGCAGGAAAAGAAAGATCCTGGCACTCTGTGTATTGGAAGATATTCTATTCTATTCTATGATATTCTATACTCAACAAAAAACGAAAATACAAACAGAAAAATCTTGAAGAAAAAACACAAATCCCTGCTGGCTTAAATGGCCCCAGCAGACAGAGTCTTTCAGATCATCTCTCTGCGGAGCTCCAGCAGAACAGCACGGCAGTGCTGCACAGACGAGGCCGTTTCCTCCATGCACTGCGGAATCGATCTCGCAGCTTACGCCATGGGGAGTAGGGAGCTCTCTGTAGGGCCCGGAGAACTAAAGAAAATTCAACTGCAGCATCTCTGATTGCAGGACTGCTGTCACATGCCATTTCTTCAAGGGCTGCAAGAGAGCGGAAAAGAGGCAAGGTCGGATCCCGCATGTGCAGGGAGCCGAGGAGAGCCCCTGCCGGCGCTATCCCGGCCGGCTCTTGCCATGGCCCGCAGGGAGAAGGGAGCAAGGGGATCAGCCCGAAGGTGCTGGCCACGAATGCCACACGTAGCCCTGAAATCTCTGTGTGCTCTGTCCACGGGAGCAGAGCCCTCCGCAGCCGGGGCAGGGCTTGCAGCTGCCCCCTCCAGCCCCCGCGGTCAGCCGGCTGCCCTCACACACTCACCAGTGCAGATCAGCTGCAGCTCTTGCTGCTGCCCCCTCAGGTGCCGCCCGGCCATGCCTGTGAACACAGAGCCTGTCACGGCCCCAGCGGCACAGCTCCCTGCCAGCGGCGCTGCCGGCGCTGTGGCCACACGGGCTGCTGGCCCGGCAGGGCTCAGCCCGGGCCCTTGCCGCACGCTGCCGCCCCAGGGCACGGCTGCCAGAGGGCGGCAGCAGCAATGCCCAGGCCAGGCAGGGCTCCACGGCGCCGGGCCCGGCTGGCGCTGCCGGGGGCAGCAGGCGGGGCCGGGGCCGAGCTGCGGCGGGCCGGGGAGGGAGCCCGGCACGGGACTCACCCATGAACCTGACGGCCGCCTCTCGCAGGGGCTCCTGTGGGCTCTGCAGGTAGCGCAGGGCCTGGCGCAGCTGCTCGGCCGCTCGCCTCCTGTCCTCTGCCAGCTGCAGAGAGCAGCAGGAGGGAAGGGTTGGCGCGGGCTCAGCCCCTGGGCGGGGCGCTGTCTGCGCCCAGCGCCGGGCTCCCCTGCCCGCACAGCCCTGAGGCGCGGCCAGCAGCCGCTGGCCAAGGGCTCCCGAGGGCAGGGGGCAGAGGGCCGGCTGCTGCCCGGGGAGCCGCAGTGCCGCCCCGCAGCCCCGCCGGGCTCGGACTCCCAGGGCACCCGACTCGGGCCTGCGGGAGCCTGGAGAAGAGCCCGCGCGACCTCTGGGTGCAGCAGCGGGCACAGCTGCCCGTCCCCCACGCTGAGCACCGCCCTCAGCGTCCTTCGCCATGCTGAGGCTGGGGCTTCTCGGCTGCTCTTACCAGGCACTCGCCAAAGCTCTGATCCACGTGTAGCATTTGTTCAATATCTCTCCTCTTCAGGAATCTGGCTGAGGAATGCAGCGTTTCCCGGGAGGCCTGGAGAGCAACAGAGAGGCACAGATGGCCCCACAGTCCAGGGCACAGGACCATCCCAGTAGCACAGGCTGGAGGAGGCTGCAGCCTGCAAGGTGCCAGGGCAGGAGGCAGCCCAAGCCCCTGCCAGGGGGACGGCAGCTGGCCACAAGTGCTCACCTCAGCAACAATCTGATTCTCATCATGGCAGTGGAAGTAGAGAGGGAGCAGGCTCTGGCGCACGTGGGACTTGAGGGCCTTTCTTCCCTCTTCTGTTAATAAGTCCAGCATCTCTTGAAAGACAGCCATGGAGCTCAGCTGCGCCTGGATATCATCCTGGATGAAAGGAAAGGGCAAAAGACCTGAGCATCAGCTGCTTCAGGCCCTCCAGGGCACAGGCGTGCATCTGCACAGGGCACCAAGTGTCCGGGCAGCAGCCAGTGGCCGTGGCTGTGGGCACAGGGCCTTACGCTGTCAAAGAGTGGCAGGAGCGCCTCAGCCAGCTGCAGGGCAATGGGGGTGGCTATTGGGGCACCATTATCCAGGAGCAAATATCTCAGGAGAAGAATGCTCATCCTGATCATGTCGCTGTCATTTTCCTCCAGGAGCTCCACAAGACTTTCAGTCAGGCTCTGCATTTTTTCGGCCTGTGTGGAACACCACTTTGTGAAAGGCCGCCCTGTGAAAGGCCGCAGGGCCCAGAGGCCAAAGGCCTGTCCCGAAGCTCTGGGGCAGCTGGAGCGGGAGGCAGGAGAGCTGGGAGCAGCTGCCCTAGTGGCCGAAGCCCATGCAAGGCCAAGCGACAGTGTTGCCCAGCCCCACGCTGCCTGCACGGCTTCAGCCACTGTCCCTTCTCACCATCAAGGGATTCTTGCCCAGCACTACGAGGCCTCGGAGTGCCAAGTAACGCCTAGCCATGTGCTCGCTCTGCAGGTTCTGTGCCAGGATCTCCAGAACGCTGTCACTGCATTCCCTCAAGTCCAGGCACTCGAGGACCTGAAAGGCACAGGGCAGTGACAGGGGAGCCGGCCGGCAGGAGCCCAGAAGCGCACAGGGCCGGGCCCAGGCAGCAGCACAGGGCACGGGCACTGTCCTGGCAGCTGTGGCTGCGAGAGGCCAGAGGGCTGGGAGGCGGCTCAGCCGGGCAGCGCTGGCCTTGAGGCTCACCTCCACAAGGAATGCCAGGGCAGGGAAATCCCAGTATGGCATCTCTTTGCCGAGCAGGACGAGCAGGTAGAATGCAATCGCAGAACAAAAGTGGATGGCTAAGCGGCGAATTTCTCTGAAGAGGGGAAAAAGGAAACAAGACCCCGAGCCAGTGAGGCAAACCTCTCCCAGGCGTGACTCATCCAGTTCTCATCTTTCCCCAGCACCCTTCCAGCAAGGGGACGTGGGCCATTTGGCAGTTGGTTGCTCATGGGCACCGTCCTCTGCCAGCCTTTTCCAGTCTGCTTGGCCGTTCCTTTAGTGACAAGGCCCTCTGGCCCATGGCCACCACGGACACTTTGTGAGGCACCTGGGCACAGAGCAGCAATGTCAGAGGCAGTGGGGAGAAGGGGGTCTCACCTGGCAAGCAGAGCCACGGCAAAGTGGTGAGTGTCAAGAGAGAGCAGCGTGTCCCAGGCACACCTGCGCTCCATTGCCACCACCACATCCTCGCAGCGGAGAAGGCAGAGCAGGGACTTGAGGGTGCGCACTGCAAACCTGTGTGCAGAGCAAAGCCCAGGTCACAGCGGCAGCACTGGCTCCTTGGCAGGCCACGTGGCAGGGACTGGAGGAGTGGCATGGGGCACCTGTTGGGGCTGGTGGCAAGGCCGTGCTCTTCCTGGCATCCCTTCCAGAAGGTGTCCACCGCCTCTGGCATATCCAGAGTGCTGAAGAACACTTGGAATAGCAGATGCACAAATAGGCGGGGGAAATACACCTTCAAGATCCGTGGGAGACAGGGCACCTGGAGGATCTTCCACATCACCACAGTTGCCTGCAAAGGACAAAGGCCCCCGAGACAGCGCTCAGTGCCGAGGTGTGCGTGTGGCTGGGCCCGAGCGTGGCAGGGAGAGGCCAGGAGAGACCTTGGCAGAGGGAGCACGGGGCCCGGTGGGCCTGAAGCTGCCCCTGGGCCAGGTTTCAGGCCAGTGCCTGAGGCAGGGAGATGCAGCGAGGGAAGGAGGATGGAGAGCTGCTGGAGAGGCAGCCTTGGGGCCTGCAAAGGCCAGTTGCAGGAACTCACAGCCAGGGCAAAGACACCCGTTTCATCCCCATCGGAGGTGCAGGTGCTGTACTCTGGCCAGCTCCCCAGCACATCCAGGAGGATCAGCTGCGCCAGCTCCACAGTCCTGGCTGAGCCCATGATGGTCTTCCACATGGCCATGGCAGCTCTGCGGGGTTAGAGCTGTGTCTCAGGGGGGGTCTCAGACACAGCAGCGGGGGCAGCTGACCTGGCTGCCATTTCTGCCTGTGCCCACTGCCCCCCTGGCAGCAGCAGCCAGACAGCCCAGCCCTGTGGGGACAGAGCCCTGAGAGGCGGCAAGGGAGCATGGCAGCTGGCTGAGGGGCTGACATGGCAGGGCTGGGAAAGGGAGCAGCCAGAGGGCTCTGGAATTCTCTGTTGCTCAGACACCTGGGGCAGGCTGTACAGGGTGATGGGCTGGGGAGGCCTGAGCCCTGTGGGCAGGTGGGCCCCATACCTGTCACAGGACGGGGCCACACGCAGGAGCGTGATGACTGCGTCATTTGGCTGTGCTTCGGTGAGATCCAGCAGGGTCTTGTCCAGCCTGTGCTCAGCAGAATCATTGGCCATGAGCCACTGGTGGATGTAGCTCACCATGGCAGGCACCTGGAGAAGGCACGGGGAGACTTGGAAAGCTGCCAGAGGGAGCAATGTTCCCAGCTTCCCCAGAGGAGTGCTTCCCTTCCCAGCCCACTGCCATGTGGCCTGAAAGGCTCACAGCAAGCAGCATGCATGGCTGGGGAGGCCAAGCAATTGCTGGGAGGACCAAAGCCTGGCCACAGGCTGCTTACTTGCTTTGGAGTGTAAAAGTCTTCCTCGACAAGCAGAGACAGCAGGGCAGCACTGGTCTTGCTTAGGAAGATGGGCGAGTATGGTCTGAGGCCTACGCCCGTGGCGATGGTCTCTTCCTCCTCTTTAACTCTCTTGAGGAAGTTGCAAACGAACTGTAGGAGAAGGGCAAGAAGCCGGGGATGTTGCATGGAGCGCTGCACACACGGTGCTGGGCTGAGCAGGGACAGCAGGCCCAGCCCAGGTGGGGGTGGCTGCAGGTACCTGCGCTGTTCTGCGGAAGCGGCCACGGCTGGACTCCTGCTCTTGTTTGCGCTCCAGGGCTGCATCTGGCAAAGAGCGAGCGCAGCCAGAGATGAGGGGCTGCGGGAGAGGCCGGAGAACACGGGCCAGCCCTGCGCTCCCCAGGCAGGGAGAGGCCCGGGATGCCCCAGGGGATGGAGCACGGCCACTGCGGGGTGTCTGCCCGGCCCCTCTTCCGTCCTGTCCATAGGCATGTCCCCAGGGCATAGCATGGCACAGCACAGCATGGCACGGTGTGGGGCCAAGCTGGCAGCAGGCACCAGTCCTGTGGCCCAGCTCCGCCACTCACCCTCCTGCGGTGACTGGAAGGGCACCACCTCTTCAGTCTGCTGTGCCGGGGCAGCTCCAGGGCCTTCTTCCTCCTCCTCGACCCAGGCCAGCTCGGGCACTCTCGGGGGTCTCTGCTCCATGTCTCTGACTGGATTGGTGGCTATTTGCAGGAGAGATGCCCTGCAAAAGCTCCAAGTCACCAAGTCGTGCAATGGTGCCTGGAAGGCACCTTCAAGTAAGAAGCCTCAGGAAGCCTACAGGACAGCAAGTCCTGCACTCGGTCTCAAGGGCTCCTGCCACAAAGACAGGAGACTCCTGCCAAGGACTTGTGGTCTGACCTCAAGGGCACTTGCAGAAGAGAAGCCTCAGGGAGACCACGGGTCAGCAAGGCCTTGTGGTCTGGCCTCGAGCTCAGCTGCAGACACAAGGCTTCAGAAAAGCTCCAGGTGGGACGCAAACGAGCGTGCTGTGCGGGGGCTCCTCACGGCACCGCTCTGTCCCGTCCTGTCGCGTCGCGTGCTCTGAGCACTGTGGCGTGCTCTTGTCAGCGCCAGCTCCTATGTCACCAGGTGTCACAGAGGGCCCTTGGACACCCGGTTCCATGTCACAATGACTGTGCGGCGCCGTGTCACCAAGGGCCCTTGCACACACTGCCGCCTGCCATGGGGCCAGGCCCAGCCCACCCAAAGTGGCCCAGGTTGGAAGGAATGGCTGGCCCCAGGAGTCTAAGGCAGGCCGACCGGATCTTTAGGAAGGGCTCAGAGCATCAGCGAACGATGCCCTGCTCTGTGGGCTCAGGGCAGCAGAAGGAGCCCCCAGGGCTGCCGTCGCAGCCGTTCTGGGAAGGGCACGGGGCCTTGCAGGGAAGCTGGCACGGCCTCCTCGGGACACGTCCCGGCTGGTGGCCGTCCTAAACCCGCCGGTGTGACACGCACAAGGAACGTGTGGGCCCGGGCGCCATCGCTGCTCTCAGGCCCGGGGCCCGGGGAGCGCTGACATCAGCAGGTGTGGCAGAGTCCCCGGCCAAGCAGACCTGCCACTCCCCGAGCCCTGGCAGCGCTGGTGCCTGTCTCCTGCCCCAGAGACCTGTGCCCCTGAGGGGCTTCTGTGCCAGAAGGAGCCAAAGGCCTCGTGCATGGGGGGCTGTGCTCCTACCTGCAGGGGCTGATGGCAGGAGCACCTGGAGCAACTGCTGGCACACTTGGTCTCTGTCAGATGATGTTGCTCCATCCTGAAATGAATTTTTCTCATGGAAGGCATTGGCAGTAGCACCAGAGCACCATCCATTGCTGAGTTTCCCAGGACAATTAGATTGCAAAGTTAACACTCTGAAATTTCCTTGTGCTTTTCTCACTCTCTTTCCCACATTCTGGAAAAAACCAGAATCTGCCCAGTCTCTGCTATTCTCAGCTTCCGTTGCTGCATGTCTTGCTCTGGCAGCTCACGTCCCAACCAAACTGTGTCCTTGCTGAGCACAGCATTGAGCGGCCACAAAGTGGGAAATTCCCCAGTGAACATCAAGGCAGACACGTGGAAGTGCAGAGGATAAGGATAACTCTGGGAGGAGAAGCTCTTCTGTGTCTCTGATGATGGTGCCCACACCCTGTAGCAGCAGCCAAGAGACGTGCTGAAAGCCGACGGGCGCAGTTTTGGGCAGCACAGTATCAAAAGTTATGAAACCATTAGCCAGAATGCAAAAGAAGACTGCAAGGATGGACTGTGGCCTGGAGGGGAAGCCCAAGATGCAGCTGAGGCCACTTTGTTCAGCCTGGAGGAGAGTAAAGGGCGTCGTTGTGGTCTTCAACATCCTCCTGAGGGGAATCAGAGGGGCTGCTGCAGCTCTCGTCACTGTTGGGACCAGTGACAGGACTGGAGGAAAGGGCAGGGAGCTGGGACGGGGCAGGTTTCATTTCCGTATCAGGAAAAGGTTTTTCACCCAGAGCGTGGTCAGGCACTGGGACGGGTTCCCCATGGACGCAGCCCAGCGGAGCCTGGGCTGGCTCTTGGGAAAACTGCGGCGCTGCGCCAGGAGTGGGGAATGGCCAAGGCGTGGGTTCTGCCCGCGGCTAACCCTGGTGAGCCACTGCTCAGTGGTTCAGGATCTACTCACTGCAGCACGGAGCAGGCCAAAGAGAAGGAGGAGGCTCCTCTGTTGTTAGGTTCCAAAGGCAAAGGTTTATCCCAAGGGATGGATTCAGCCTGAAAGAGTCGCCAGCACTTCTGTGCAGGGGATTTTATTGGGGTACATACAACTCAGGGGGTGGATACAAACGACTGAGCAATAAGGAATCTGCAGGGGAGGAGCGAGGGCATTCCATCAGTTGCTGGGGACTAATTAGGACAGATGAGAGGAGAGGGTAGGTCACATGAGCCAGTGGGGCTTCCAGCAATAGGGGAATTCCAAAGGGGTGGTGCAGTCAGGGGTTGGTGCAAGGCAAAAGTGACAGGGAAGGTTCAGGAATAAAGAGCTGGATTATCTTGAGAGGCAGGGAAGGAGCTGGAACAAAGGGAAATGGCATGAGGGACAGCTTTGAGGGAAGGCAAAACCTACGGGTAAACCAACTTGGGGAAAACACGGGGTACATGAAAACAAACCATTCTACGATAACTGATAAATAAACACAAACCGGAACACCCCAGGGAAATGGGCACAGCACCAAGCCCGTCTGAGTCTGAGAAGTGATCGAAGAACATTGAGCAGTCACCCAAGCTTTTAGACACTACATCAAAAGTCAAGGGTTTTGACCTCTAGGTTTACATGAGTATATACTCCTGAGTAGGACTTTAGGCAGTGTTTTCAGAAACTCGTTGTATGTCCGATCGTACCCCAATTCCTTGTAGATTGTGTGGAACGGGGAATCCTTTTGTTTTCACTGCTTGTTAGGACTATAAAAAAGAATATTGGTGCTGGGTGACTCAGAGACAGCCCGTGCATGTTAAGTGTAGTATACAGGGGATAAAGAGAAGGAAACGAGAAGTACTAATACATCCTGCTAAGACTGGAAATTTAGATAGCATGAAGAATGAATAACACAAGAAGTAATGATGGTATTAAAAAGAGTCCACTAGAATGTAATTTAGCAGATGAGAAAGCTTTGGGGGGAATCCCAGAGGGTAATTTTTCGTGTAAGGTCACCTGATGAAATACTCTTACCCAATGGTAGGCTGAGTATCAATTAGAAAGTGGTGAAATGTGACCCCCTAATGGAACGTTATGATCCATTGTTACAGTTGATGTTATTTTTAAGACAAGAAGAAAAATGAGATCCGGTGATATATATGCAGACATGGCTTTTACCCTGAAGAATAAATCTGAGTGCCACAAAAAATTGTGGCTTTGATTTGGCCCCACTTTTAGGACTTTTAGTCCTAACTTTGGAAAGAGATAAGAGGCAGAAAAGAAAGAGATGTCATTCAGCATTCAGCATAGGGCAGAGATGTTTGAACATGGCTGAAATGCCCCAGGAAGATTGTGTTCTAGGTGTCCAAGATTTACAGCCGAGTTAGCCCAGGCCAGCTCGGGTACACTCCCCCTCAGGCAACCACTCTGCCCCCTGAATGAAAGCCAAATGGCAGTGAGGATGAGATGAATAATCCAGGTGAGGGGACGATTTCAGAGAGCCTCAGTGACAAGCAACACACGGAATAAAACCAAGAAAGCTTTGCCTTTAGTCACCCCCTTAAGGCAAGACTTGAGTCCCCCAGGAGAAGCCATGTGGGTGAACATCTGCTTTTCTACTAGTGCCCTGAACAGTTGGTGGGAAAACGTTAAAATGGATAGAGAAAACCCTAGCAAAGTAGCAAAAGGATTGGAGTTCGTAGTCACGAGTCAAGAGCCAGGCTGAGGTGATCCTGATTTCATGTTGACAGAGCTAACCAAAGCAGCAAAAGAGTTGGCGATCAAGGCAGCCAGAGCACGTGTGCAGGGACAAATTGCTAGTGGAGCCTTACAAGGCACAGTAGACAAGCTGTGTCCTATCGTAAGCCCTTTGTGGGACGCGAACGATGCCGGCTGCTGTGCGATGTTCACCAGATACCAGGAATGACCGAGACTGGCAGTTCTTGCCCTAGCAGGTTACCGGTTAAAATACAGCTAAAGAATAATAAAGAAGTTGAATTTTTAACTAAATGTGGAGACACATTTTCACACGTGAATCAAGCACTGATACCCAAAAGTGAAAACTATCTGCCAGCAATAGGAGCCAGAAAAGGCATTCTTCCTGCAACCACTTCAATGTAAAATCAAGAAGAAAATGGGAATACATCAGTTTCTTTATTTACCAAACTCACTCAAATCTGTCCTAGGCATGGATTTTTTGCTTGAAAATTTAGAAGCAAGAGTTCCGTTTAGAGAAAGAAAACTAACATGGAAGGTACCTGAAGACAAATGAGCAGTTTTAGCAGTAGGACTGACAATTGACACAAGACCAACAAACAAGAAGAACTATTTAGAGCAAGTATTGAATCAGGTATACCCCAGAGTATGGGATACTGATAGCCCAGGAAAATCAAAACGAGCAGACCCTGTGAAAATTGAGCTACACACAAGAGTTGAGCCAGTAGTCAGAAAGCAATACCCTTGAAGATTAGAAGCTAGGAAAGAAATAGAACCAACAATCAATAAATTCCTGACATCAGGATTATTAAAAGAATAAAAGTCAGAATTGAATACTGCTAGATTAGCAATAAAGAAACCTAATGGCACTTAGAGACTAGTGCCAGATTTCCAGGCAATTAATGGTTTATACCTTACTAGCTTACTAGCTAAGCTTGGAGATGATTTTATTTGGTGCGGGGAAGGTCCATGGGCAGGTGCTGTGGAGAGCCGCTCCCTCTTGGTCTGAGAGAACAGCTCTCCCAGCCCACCTTGCTCCCAGGCCCGGAGGGTGTAATGTGCGCTCGACCAGCAGCCGAAGGAGGGCTCTTGACACCGTGTCTGATGCAACAGGGTTTACTGAAGGTAGGACAGAGGGTGCAGGTTGGCTGAGGGTGAGAAGAGGGACAGGAAGAGGCAGGAGCACAAGCACTGTAACATGACACATAAGGCACCTGCAAGCTGCTGGGGAAGCCTCAAGTCTGCTCAGTGAGCCACGTGTGCCCTCAGCATTGGGACAGCCACCTTTCCCTCAGTGGGCCTCACATCCCAGGGTCAGCAAATCAAGAGGCACCAGGCATGCTGTAGGTGACTCAGAGCGAGTGCAGTGGGCCATGGTGGCCAGGGGCCAGAAGCAGGCAGAAAGCCACCAGGGCTTAGGAGCCCCTGGGGTGGCAGTGAGCAAAATCGGGCTCTGCTGACTGCTGCTGGCATTTTCTATTGACCCATCTCCAAGGACTTCTGTTGTGCTCTGTGTTCCTAAGGGTTTCCCCCCTTGGTTTTTTTTGGTGGTCTCCTGCACCTTTTTTTCTCCAAATTTTCCTACCCTGGCAGCAGCAGGTCTTGTCCAGAACTGGCTCTTAAATATCAGCAAAGTAGCTAGGAACAACAATGGGTGGAATCCTGCGGCTCAGGAATTCGTATGCCAGAGCCCTGCCTGTGCCTGTGCCTTATGTCAGGACCTCCTTCTCTGTGCAAAAACTAGGGATTAGTGGAGTTTTTTTGCCACAGAGCTCCTGAGAGGCAAATGTTGTGCTAGGTTTCTCAGGAGTATATCCATTAAGTTCATGGCTGGCACACAGAAAGTAAGGCCAGGGTAGCAGAGCAGCTGGGAGCTGGTCACTCCCTGCATCCTCACATCTCACATGATGTGAGAACACCACGTTCCAGGAGGGGCGAGCAGGGTAAATGTGCTCAAGGTGCTGCCAATGAGGTTTGGGTCACTTAGAGAGTAGTCAGGAGCGGTGAGCACTGGAAGATCCAGCTGCCGTCCCCATCCATGTCCCTTTCAGTGCTGGCTTTAGTGTGTCTGCAGCCTGGATCCAGAGCGCCCTGGGGGGCTCCTGAGGCTGCCTTTGCACTCAGGGTGAGGATGCCCAGGAGCCCCTGAGGCCGCAGTGGGGACCAGGGCTGGGGCTTGTGGCCTGGCAGGCGTGGCTCTGGGGGCTGTGACATGCCAGGGCATGGGTCACTGTCACTGCCCTCTGCAGCCCTGGATAGCTCTGTGATGCTCCAGGGACAATGGCAAGAGTGGGGAACTGGCTAGGTTAGGGTCTTGCCTGAGCCATAACCTCTAGGCCAAATGCCCAGCAATAGAGACCCCTGGAGGGCCGAGTGAAGGAAGCAGAGGAGGCTCTTCTGCGGTGTAAAGTGCAGCAAATTCATCAGGAGAGGCGGGGCAAAGGTTCACAGGTGAGAATGCCCAATGGGAACAGATGTTGAAAGAACCCCCAGCACTCCTCTGCATGGGTTTTTAAAATCTTTCAAAACACGGGGTGGACACCATATAGTAACCAATAAGCGACTCTTGGGGTCGGTTTTGAGGGCTACAACAAATCAGAACAAGGGGAAGAGAGAGCTTTGGGATAGGGATTGGATCTTAGGGTGAGGGACAGGGAACTTTCTGGAACAAAGGGTAGGGTTTGGGCTGATGGATGGGGCAAAGGGGCCGGCTTGTCTTGACAGACAGGGAAAATCTGGTGAGGTGGGAGTGGATTCCTTGAGGGACACTTGGGTAGGAGGGCATAACATAGGGGAGAAACTAACTGTAGTAACTCGGGGAACACTTGAACATACCACTATATAACAGAACATTTGACTCAATAAACTAACGCACTGCAACACAGAAATTCAGGCTTTCGGCAGCTGAGAGGTGGCAGTGTTAGAACCCGCAGCAGCTGGTGAAAGCCATCTCTGTCCTTCAGGTTCTTGCTGTGTGGAAGGAGCTGCGAGTTGTGGTGGCTGCACTCCCCCTTTGCTGGGAGGATGATCTGTACCAGGGGAGAGCAGAAAGCTGCCATGGTGAGCAGAACATGCTCAGAGCATTACAGTTCAGAGAATGGCACTGCCATTTCCCACTGAAGGGAAAAAAGCTTGAAAGCATAGAATTCTGTGCAGAACCATTGCACAGATTTTCTCTTCTAGAACATGCCCATTTTTGTCTACTGTAGATGAATACTCTGGGCTTTATAGAATAAATGGGGTTTTTTCCTTAAGGTTTTTGGGAGAACTCTCAAGTTAATTTCTGTTTGTATTTTACATCCAGATTTACATGCATACAGGTTTTATTTAATTATTATTTTTCTTTAGTAAATACTAAGGGAAAAATACCTAAGCATTTTTTAATCCTTTGGGATGTTGTGATTAATATTCTAAGAAAGAAAACCTTGTTGAACAAGTGTGAAAACACAGAGAGAGGGAAAATAGCATAGACATCTTTTAGAACAGGGCATGTAATAAGGACTGCAGAACTGAGTAATTCCTCCAAGGGCAGAATTAGCAAGATATACCACCAAGAGTAACTGCCAAGATACTTCCTTAAATCAAGGGAAATGTGACCTGCAGCCATACGAAGCACAGCCAAAGCAAATGAAAACCTTTGGAAAAGAGGGAATTTTGCCAGTGACATCAGTCTGTCTGGATAACTGAGGGATGCCCATCAATATTGCACTACATTCCTCAATATTTGCAATGTCTTTTCTCCCAATTTCTGTGAAATTAATAAGCTGCAGTTGTTTACCATTAACTTAAGCTCTTAGGGGAATTACCAAGCACCATGTATGTTTTTCTGTAGCTGAGCAGGACTTGAGTTTCCCAAATCTTCTACAAAGCAGAAGGGAATCACACAGTTACTTGTGCTAATGTTAATGAAGGGTTTCATGAAAGCAGGTGAATGAGAGCATTGCATTGTAAAACTTCCACATGCAAGAAAACAGGAGTCCACTTAGAATAAAACATACAAGGCTAGCATAACATCAGAACAGGATAAAATGAAATTGCTAGACAGGAACTGATGCATCAGAAATTAGATGTGTCATTTCTGATACATCTGCATGCATTTGCAAGCTAAAACAGAAAAGGAAGGGCAGAGATTATAAGGAACGAAGATTTTAAAATTGCGCTGTGCAGAAGAGACACACGAACCACCAATGTGAACACAGCTGGGAGATTCAGCTTGGAGATGGATTAGAGTGGAATCCATTCACTGAGGGTTTCTGGTGGACATGAGTGCAAAGACTGAGGAAAAAAGGAAAAAAGTTTAATTTCTGAAAGCTATTTAGATTCCTGGAAGCATTGTCTAGAGATCTAAAAATCTGAAGCCTCAGAGAATCTGAACCTAAAACATCCCCAAATGGATTGATAAGGTATGATGTGCACATCTCTGCTGCTTTCAGAGTCAATGAAATTGACAATGAGTGTCTGGAAATTAGGAATGCCCACCCAGATTTTATCTCCATTACTTTCAGAACACCTTAATAAGGCACTTCCAGAGCTGAACACTGACATTCTCACCCTGCTCTATTTACTTTACATTTGAATACAGGCTGGTAGAAGGAGAAATTGGTCTGTAATTTCTCCCCAAATGACCTGTTGCACTTTCAGGTCAGGGGTAGATGTAGATTCAGCTAATCACTCTCTCTGTCCATGAATATTCCACTAGTGAACTGACATAAAGAACATCCTTGTTCTCTTTTGTACCTTCCTAAATGGTGCCCAATGAACAGGACACTTGCATAAATCTCACAGAAAATCACCAAAATTGCTGAAATTGACACTGAATTCCATGATAAAAGCTTCTGAGGAAAGGCTTGACAGAATCACTGAAGAAACTGAATCTTGGAAGAGAAACACATTTCAGCACAGATTAAGGGGAAAGAAAAAGAAATGCTGTAAAAATTCCAAGTGGAAGGTAAGGAGAAACACAGGAAGCACAGAAAGAACAAGGCCCTGTCAGATGACCTGTGCAAGGTAACTTTGTGCCCCAGCACTGTTAGAGGACATTCCCTGTCATTGGTGCAAGCAGCTGGAGCCATAAATGCTGATTGATTTGGGGGCCACAGTCTTGGTAAGTGCAGAGGTGGTTCAATAACCTGACATGAGGGAGTTCCCTCAGAGCAACTGGGATGCCAGAAAGAAGCGAACAGCTCACCACAGCCTGGCCCGCTCGGCTGCTTTTCCTTCTGACCCTCCTGGGGAGGCTCTGACATTTCCTCTTCCCTGATGGAAGCGCAGCTGCTGCCAAGGGAAACGTCCCCACACTCACTCACTGTTCCCTGTGCTTGCCAGATGTCCCATCTGCTGTCCCTGTCCAGGAGAGCTGCTCTGCTCGGGAAGAGGAGCCGAGGGAGAGCCTGGGAACATCGGCGGCTGCAACCCCTCCTGATCTGGTGCTGTTTATGGATGTGTAGCTAGATTTGGATAGGTACAAGTATAGGGATATTTACATACACTGACTGATATTTGTATAGGGATATTATGTGTGTATATTGTTATATTGATGCGTGTATATTCTCTGTTTACACAGTTGTACAGCTCTGTAGCTGTGCATTTCTATTGCTGGAGTTGTATGGATTTTTTTATTGGTCCATTGATATTTGTGTATTTATAGACAGGTTTGTTATATTTGTATTATATTGTCATGTTATATGTCATGACATATGTAATGCATGTTTACATCTCTATATTGTTATGCCCATATATGTATTTACTTCTATTTATTATATATGGAGTTGTATAGTTCTAAAATTCTATTTATTTAGTTCTGGATCTGAGATTCTTTAGAGAGGGATATTGATGTTTCTGTATTTGTATATGGGCTGTACAGTTGTAGTAATATGTAATAAATTTGATTGTTAAACTTCAATTCAGTAACTTCAACATTTGTGTACAGTGAGTTGTTGCAGACGGTTGCAATAAAGTAACTTTTTTTCACTCAAGTTGATATCTGTATATATTTACATAGCACAATTCTCAGAATAAATTAGATTTTATTCATAAATTGATATTTCTATGTTTCCATATTGGTAGCTAGCACAGATGTTGTAATTTAAAATAAATTTCATTTTTAAACATAAGTTAATGTTTGTGTATTTGTACATTAGTAGTGCGGGTGTAGCTATCTGCAATAAATGCAATGTTTCAACTGAAGTAAGTGTAGATTTGTGCTGCCCAAAGCCATGAGCAGATGTAAATGCTGGAGGATTTTGGCCGTGCCAATCTCCGGCCATGCCCGGCACATGCCCCACCTGCACTCGGGCTGGGCAGGGGAAGCGCAGATTTGGGCTGGCAGCAGAGCCCCACGTTGGCTCAGAACTCGCTGCAGAGGCAGCTGAGAAAACTCCGGGGCTCCATGGGCACAGAATCCAAGCAGGAGCCACCCGGGGAGGACAAATCCCTCATCCCACGGGCAGCTCTTTAGGAAAGGGCTCCAAGTGTCCCCCTGAAGCTCATCCCAGAGAGCAGAAGCCAGCAGGGATCCTGAGCCAGCTCTGCTGCCTTTGGCAGCACTTTGGCAAAAGAGCTGCAGCAAGGGGGAGGCAGCAGCGACTGTGACTGCTGCAGGCTGGGGATGAAGGGAGGGCCATGGACACAAGTGCTGAGATGCCCCAAAATCCAGAGGGAGGCTGGAGAGCTGGGAATCAACTTGGCATTTCAGTGCCAAGCTCTCACAGGCACTGAAATGATGGAATCCCTTTGTGTGAAGTGACCTGGAAGAACTGACAGGGAGTTGCTGCTAGGATCAGCAGTAGCAGAAAGCAAAAATGTACAAACACTAGGAGATCATCTAATATCCCCCACAAGCAAAGGCTTCAAAAATGATCTCATATATTTAGAATAGAATAGAATAGAATAGAATAGAAATCAAAATATATAATATATAATATGCATGAAATTTAATGTACATGTATTTTTGGACAATTTTATTTTTTGATATATATTTTCATTTAAGATATATATTTGAAATAGTCTTTCAGCTTGGGAGAGTGAAGATTTACAACAGTGCAAAACCATCTGCCCACAGAGCAGTCAGCCCCCGGGTGTGTGCATGCACACCCACCCACTGTGCCTGCTCTTCTCAGCATCTCGGGGCTGCTGTTTGCACACAATTGGGATGAATTTAACTCGACCGAGCCACGAGTGGGGTGTCCAGCTTGTCATGAACACTCATGTAGCAACGAACAACACAGAGCTCTCAAATCACATTATCACAGGTCATTTCATTCCTGCTGGGCACTGCGGAACTCTTAAAAGACACAGAAAAGGGGTGGAAAACATTGGCATCATGCTACTGCTGGTAGAAAAATCTCCTGGAGAAAAATCTCTTGGGTTTCTTCAGGTGGTAGCTTTCCAAAAACTAGGAAAACTGCTGAGCACTGGTAGCCCAATTGTGAATGGTTTTCTTGACTTGGCAAAGCTGGGGTGTTAACAATGGACTCCATCCTTGGTCCAAATCACCTGCCCTCACCTGCAGACAAAAGCACCACCACCACCAGCAGCAGCTACATCAGTCAGTTTTCTCAGAAAGCTGTGTTAAATTTGGGAGAGGAAAGGAAAACACATCAGACACTGTGGATTAATGACAAGACTCCGAGGAACAGTTCCAAAGCAAAGGGCAGCAGCTTCTCTCTGGGCCACTCCTTGTGCCCCAAGGCAGCCGGGCTGCCCTGGCTGCCCAGGACCCTGCGCCCCGCGGGCTCTGCAGAGCTGCACAGCGGGGAGGCAGCTTCGGGCACCTCAGCCCCTGGGCAGGAGGGGCTGCTTGCTCTGCAGGGCTGCCTGTGGGCAAAAGCAGGGTGCTGGCCTTGTGCTCTTGGCCCCAGCCTGGCCTTGCAGGGCTAATCCTGTTCCCTGTCTCAAATGTGCTAAGGACAGACTTGTTTGTTTCCAGCTCTGCACAGGTGTGATTTGCACCACAAAATACTGAAGGACTAAGGCCTGAACAACAGACCCTGACTGAAGCCTCAACAACAGGACCTGAGCCAAAGCTGCCCTCTAGATGACCTTCCCAACCCAATCTTCTATGTACCTGCTCCTTAACCAAGTGTTACTATCAAAAGGATTGTTACATGCATTCACTGGTGAAACACGTCTTCACCTTTCTGCATGAGGAAAATGGACAAGGCCACACCTGGCCTTGGTTCCTCCTTGAGCCCTGGGCAGGCTCGGGGAGAAAACCAAGAGGAGAATGACACCAGCTGTGCCCCAGCAGAAGCTCTGGCACATTGCTCGTCCAGCACGTTCAGAGCCGGTCTGCTCTCACAGCGCACTCGGGAGCCTCGTGGCCACCAAAGGTGGAGGCACTGCAGGATTTCCCGGTTCCCGGCCGTGGCTCTGCAGGGCTGGGCTGGGACAGCTTCCCCCAGCTGATGTGCAGCTCTGCATGAAGGGGAAACCATTGGGGTACCTGCTGATGGATCTTCCTTAATCACCAGAGGCACCCATTTGTAATAATGCTGAGGTGCATTGCTTAGCTTATCCTTTCCTGACTCTTTTTTGCACTTTTGCATTACAGTAAATTACACTGTTCCTTCAGCTGGTGTCGGTGTCTGCATCTCTGACCCTCTCCACCATTAAAACAAACACACAGCCAGTTTAGCATGAGATCTGCCTCTCTGCCAGCCCATCTCTTGGCAAACACCGCTGGTGGCCATCTCCACAAATGAAATTCCCACTTTGCAATTTCCTTTGCTGCAGGCAGGTGAGAAAAGGAGCCACTCCCAGCTCTGGACACCTCCAGAAACCAGCTGCTTTCAGCAGTCAATACCCTGAAATATCAACCTCCTTCCTTAACCTGCCACAGGGAGCTCCGACCAAGAGGCCTTTTGTCCGAGGATACCCACAGAAGAGCTGGAGAAGGGAGCAGTTTGAAACACAGCTGCTTCAGAGTTTAAATCTGTCTTTATCAAATGAGCACACACCAACCTGTCCCAAAGGAAAAGCAGGCAGGAAAGAGAAGCTCCTCTCCCACATCAGCAAACTCTGTGCTTCCTTCTGTTCCAGCTGGAGAGTGGAGGCCATGGGCTGCCCCTCACTTTGGGAAGGCGCCCTGGGAATTGGCCTGATCTGGGAGGGGAGCAAAGGAATTCCCCAAAAAGTAGGAAAAGATTCTTTGGAAGCATTAGATTATGACAATATTTCTGGAGGAAAGCAAAAAAAAAAAAAAAAAAAAAAAAGGTAATTGCAGTAATTCAAGAAGTTCGCAGAATGAAATTTGTTCGCCAATGCACCAACCCCAAAGTCTCTGTGGTGTGTCAGGAAGATCAGGAATGTAGAGAGCATTTTGAGCAGACACTGGATAGAAGCAAGCTGCACAACCTTGCATACGTGCCTTAGAGCAGAAACATGCTGTCCTTGGGCAAATAATATAAAGAAGTTTGCCAAGATGTACCCCAGGAAAAGAGATGTGAAGCAAGATGTTCTAAGGATGTGAAGAGAGGATATGGGGCAGAATGTTCTGCTGACACTTTTGCCAATCTATGTACCTGACCAAAGATATGTTAGCTCTTTGTCCTACACATAACACTTTGTAACCAGTTATATGTATTCACCCGGTGCTGAACCCTGCATTACCATATAAATGTACCCTGAGATTTGCAATGAACTAAGCACTGATCATTACCTCCATGAAGATTGATCTCTGCCTGCGGAGGGCTCCTTTCTCTATTACCCCTCTCCTTTTCCACGTCTCTCTCCCGTATACCTTATTTCTCTATCTGGCATCCATATACTTTCTTTCTTTACAGGAATGAACCTTCAAGACTTGGATAAACACCACTGGTGTCCGTCCCCCAGAGCATGAGCAGCTCCCCAGCAAGACTTCAAGACTAAGGGACAAAGCTTCCCCCCTCAGCTCTCCACAGCAGCTCTAGGGAGTCTCTCTCCATTGCAAGATCTCCTTTGTCAGTCTACAGTGACAAGAGTTGGCTGCAGGAGGCATTTGCATTGGAGCTGTCCCCAGATGGGAGGAAGAAAAAGAAGAGGTGATTCCTGAGGAAAGAAAAAGGCAACACCATTTGGGAAGACACCAGTGTGAGTTTGCTACAACTCTAAGCCAAAAATCCCATGAAGAAAGCAATATCCATCCATGGGGCAGCGCTTTGGCTTTGATATCAATGCTGACAAAATTGCTTCCCATTCCTGCTGCCGTAGCTCCAGTTCAGTAGAAATGTGCCACCTCTGCCAAAGACAGGCAGACATGGTGAGATAAAACCAGCTAGTCTGCTGAAAAGGAGTCCAAATGAATGTTTTCTAACTCCCCCTTTGCCTCCTCTCTGCAGCCAAGACAGAGCAATGTCCTTCCTCTCTGTCCCCGATGGTGACCCAGGCATGGGATGCAGTGTGGGGACAGAGCCTGTCACTGCTCCCAGTGCCCTGCCCTGCTCTTCCCTGCCTGCCTTGCCCTTCCCTGTCCTGCGGGATCCTGCTGTGCTGTGCCAAGCCGAGCCGAGCCCGGCCAGCGGTCATGCATTTTGGGAATGACCCTCCCCTGTGCCGCACGTAATGAACATAACACCTTCTAACTTTGACTAGTTAGAGAGTCTTTGTCCCTGATTTTCAGTTTTAACAATTCAGGGAGCTTTTGTTTTCCCTGACAGTACAGTTGCTGCCAAGGGAAACACACCCAAAGACCAAAAGTGACCCAGCCTTCCCTTTGCTTCCCTTTTCCTTCCCTCACTGCTACACAGCGCTCTCATACCAGGACCTCAGTGCTGCCTCACCTGAGGATTTAGAGCTGCCTCCAGGCCCTTCCAGGCTAAGTGCAGGTGCTCAGGGCTCTGAGGTTTCCTAGCTTCTTGGGAGAAGGTGTTTGCTTCATCTGGACTTCTTGGGGTTTCACTGGAGGAGCAAGGCACAGGCAAATTTCATCTCCACTGTGAGCTCTTCATTCTGCTTGTTCCCATGAAGCTCAAATGCCAACCTGAGCTCATCATTCCTCTGGTTCCCGTAGACCATCACAGCCCTTCCATGGCCTCTCCAGACAGGAGCAGCTGCACATCTTCAGAGCAGCAGTTGCCAGCCCGCATCCCATCAGGGAGGGAAAGAGTTTCTACCCTTGCTTTCCAAGCAGGTCCTGGTTAATGATCTTCAAAATGTTTTCCTGCAGTGCTCTATCATGGGTAGATCTCAAGTGAGAATCAGGTAGAAAGGGTCAAGTCGCCTAGGAAGGGGGACCTTGAGAACAGAAAGATTCTCTGCCTGATTTTCGTGTCCTTACTGCAGATTTGGAGGGTGTTCTGGGCATTTTGCAGACAGCCTCTCTGTAGGGGTACAAGGGCAAGGTGGAAGATATTGCCTAACAAGTGGTCAGTGTTAGGTGCACTCTCCTCTTTCTTTGAATGAAGCCAAACTAGGACTCTGATAGGATATTGCAGATGTTTAAGACTGTCTGCCCTGCAAATCAAGCCGTGCCATTTGACGCTGGCAGGGGCTATGTAGAAATCCCGAGCGGGCCGGGGCTGCTGAGGAACGCGCCTCGAGCTGTTTGTTTTCCAGCATCACTCTCATTACGTGGTTATGACAATGGGAAGATGCCAGCAGCTCACATCCCAGGCAGCAGACCAGGAACTTAATGTTAAAACTTACTTTAAAAGTTTTTTGACCAATCACACAAAGCAAAAGCATATTGACAGTAGTTCTATCCAATCACTATAAGCACAGGTACCTTTGGTTAAAACAGTGCTTGTTTATTTCAAATACAATACCTACTTGTAAGCCTTAAAACACAATGCACTGAGCTCCATTATTAAGCTTCAACCTTCCCAATATCTTGCTAGATAAACTTTTCTGTAGCTTGGAGATTTATTCTAGACCAGCGTTAATACACAGACCATTGTTCTATTTGTCCTTGCTTTTCTGCAGTTTAAGTAAGTTTTCTGCTGACCTATCTGACGGCTGCTGCTTGGCTCTAATCACAGTTCTGCTGTATCTGAGACCTGTCTTTTGCAGCTTTCCCAAAACTCTCTAATTTTGTGGATTCCCTCAGAGGACTCAGTGTCAGAGCCTCTGGAGAAGCGTGGAGGGCAGGGCTCAGGCAGGCTGTGCCAGTGCAGGATTTGAACTCAAGGCACCAGGAAGCACCAAGGCTGCAGACAGGAACTCAAGCCTTCTCATCTCCCTCCCTGCCAGAGGCAGGCTCAGAGCAGCCATCTCACCCCTCTCTAAACCAGTGGGGGCTCTGTCCTTACCAGGCTCCTCGGGCTCCTGGGGATTGTTCCCACAGCTCTCGGTGCCAGGCAAAGCTCCCTCTGCTGCAGCTCTGTCCACAGGCTCCCCTCCTGAGGACTCAGGGGCAACATTAATATTCCCCTTGAAAGAGAAACAGAAAGGAAGAAACCCTTCTCACCACTTAGACAAAACACCTGGTCCAACAACTCCATGGCTCACACACTTAATCCCTTGTTCCTAACAAGAACTCTGGGCCCCAAAGCCCTTCAACAGTCAGAAAAAATTGACTTCTCAAACACAGTCCAAAAGCTGTCAAAGCTGACAGTGACAGTGTTGAACATGGGGGTGACACTGAACACATGGAATGGCTGCTAAGGAAATCAATTGCTGCTCTGTTCTGTAAGGTTGCATGTCTGACAGCACTAACATCAGTCCTCATGTCACTAATTGCAATGGAAGTAGCACTGTCTTCTTTCTTCAGCCAACACCCCAATTGGTGTCATGGTTTCAATGCCTCACCCAAGGCAAGTTGATGTAGAAATAAATTCAATGTACCTCATTTTGCAGGGCCCTAGGGTCTGAAATTGCTATTACAGTTTTCTTTATAATGATGGGCAAATCTTTTTTCTCTGTGTTTTCTCTTGATGGCTTTTTTAACGATAGGTGCTTTCACAGTGAGTTGTCTGATGCTACATGGGCCACCTTTAATTTTTGAGGGAATGTCCTGCCAGGCTCTGTCTCCACAAATGAGCCAATATTCTGTTGCTAATTGATGTGGGGACTCATCTAGGTCATCTACTCGTCAGCAGTTTCACCCTTAGGGGGCACTGGGGTACTGCAATTGCACCACAAACTGGAGTATCTGTCCTCAGGATGATGGGGAGTAACATTCAACTGTGGATCTCCCTGGTACTGAAACTCAGCACAAAATTCCATCACCAATGAACCAAGAATTCCAATTCTTGAGGTTCAGAAAGTGCTTTAAGAAGATCAGGGGCCCAGTGATGTCAGCTGGTTATGGGATTGGTCTCGTTGGCAGCCTCACACCAATATTTGTCACGATTGGGTATTGGCTGCTCCTTGGCTGGCACAGGCACACCGACCAGACGTGTTGCAAAGGATTTGTCTGGGCTGAAATGGGTCAAACACACGGTGTCTGAGCCTGCTGACTTGGCTAAAGCAAGGCAAACCTTCGTTTTTGGTTGATCTACAGGCACGTATGCATGCAAAAGAAAGCAAGCAAAAACAACAAGTGCCAGTATATCATATGATCAAGCTCCATGTTCCTGTTCAGCTGTTTTTTGGCAAAAGCTTCCCCATCTATTTCAGTTCTCAAGCAAATCTTTTAGCGCTTGTTCAGGGACTGGCCAACTATAGGGCACTAAACTGTCCCTCTAACCTTCAATTTTTACAAATTTGGATATCTTAGAATTCTTTGGAACACAATGGACACCACGCTTTTGCTGAAAGAGCTCTATGATACAAACCATTTTCCCAGTCCAAAAATCAACATCAAACTCCAGAATTGTAGCTTTCACAGGTTGAACGGGGAACGTCTGGCATGCACCGTAGCTTCTCCGTGCGGCTCACGTCTGCGTGCTCGTTTCCCTGCTGGTGGAATTGTCGGTGTGCTCTTGTGTATGAGACGGTTTCACATCCTTCACCAGGACCCACTTAGGTCCGGCACCTGTGCAAATACAAGCATACCCTTTGCCCCAAGTGATTAGTGGAAATGGTCCTTCAGTTTGTCCTAACTCAAGGTTTCTGATCAAAACTGAAGGATTTTCTTTCAATTTTTCCTGTGTGCTGTTTGAAAAGTGCCTAAAAATTGGAGGATTCGTTCCTGCAAATGAGCTATTAAAAACATAAAGACATATAAAGCTTTGCTCAACCTCATCTGGGGTGTTGCTTGGGCCACTCCCCGTTTTCTTGTTGTAGAATGGTTTTAGAGTGTGGTGTGTCCTTTCAACAATTGCCTGACCTGTGTAGGAATAGGGAATTCCAAAATGTGGCGAACACCCCCGTCCATCAAAAATGTGGCAAATTTTTGAGCTGTGTATATGGGACCATTTGTCAGTTTTCATCTGGTGGGGGATCAGTTTGGCGAGCTCTGGGCCCAGTGACACTGACAAGGACAAAAGCAAAAGACGAGAGGCGCTCTCTCTTCCCGGGACCAAAGTCCCACAGCTTTAATGGAGAACAGCTCCAGGAGAGAAAGGGAGTGTCCAGGAAAAGAAAGAGGATGTCCAGGGGAGGCAAGAGAGTGTCCTCCTCGTGGCAGGAGACTGTAAATGCTCGGAGAGGGGGGCAGTAGAAAGGAACTGCCATAGTTCAGCATAATAAATCACCACACTGTAGTTTTCTGCATAAATTGCTGCACTTGTTGAAAACAAAATCCTGAAATCTCCCCAAACACAACCGTGCAGTCCCAAATGACCACAGTGTGGGAGAAAAACCACTCAACCCCCCTGTATACCCAAGCACCAGGTGTCACAGGGAGTACCAATCCCTGCAACTAGAAAGTCCACACACACAGGCTCACCGGGAAGGGAATATCTCTTTATGAGGGGACAGAGAGCTCACTCTTCTCAACACAACACACACCATACACCACATCGGCATCCACCCACATCATCTTCCTCAAACATTCACACACTGAAAATACAACCACAACTACAACACAAAGGAAAAACAGCAGCAATAAAACAGGATTTGCTCAATTCACCCCCAGAATTCCTAGCAGGTCCTTATTGACACAGCAAATCCTTTCTGCCATCAGCCAGACCCAAGCCCAAACTGCACAGGCGTACGTCGTGCACAGGACATCTCTGTGTGACTTGTGAACAGCCCTTCCCCTGCATACGCCTTACGGGTTACTTTATACAGAGTTAAAGGTTCCTTTCTCCACAGTGCCAGCAGTCTTGTCTGTCCCCCACGAGGAGCAGCCGAGAGCGGAGGTGCCTCCAGGAAAGGAATGTCCTGGCAGCGCCCAGAGACGTCCAGAGCCCGGATGTTCTTGCTGGAGCAGGGAAGCGTTCCTGCCGCGGTCAGCAAATGAGGTGTGGAATAGAACTCCCCACAGTTAAAGGTAGGAGGTGGTGTGTTTATTACAGCCAGGCACACGAGGAGTTGTCTCCTAAAGACATGCGTGAAGAACCACTGGCTCTCTCTCTCATCTCTACTCATCTAAAATATCTTACACATTCATATAAATCCCAAAAAACCTAACACATATTCATTAGATAACACTGCCTACCCTCCTTTGAATTAAAATGTATTATAATTGAGTCCAAAGTTCCTTCACATTTCTGCAGTCTTTCACTTCAAATGGGTTGGTGGGTTTTAAAGTAGGGAATGGTCTCCTTCTGATGAAGGCCAAGACGTCTTCCTCAATTTGACCTCTTTCCTTATGATCTGTTGGCAGGCTTTCACACCCCTTGGCTATAGTTGTAGTTTCAGGGCCCAGGTGCAGGCTACGGTCCTCTTCTTTGTCACAAAGAAATCCGCATCCCATCCCGCTTCTTTAAACATAGTAAAGACAGGCAAGTGACATATTACCCTAGCCTTAACTACCTTATCTGATAAAAATTAATTATCCCTTCTTATTTCTACTCTTCTTGCTATACTCTTTCCCCCTAACTAAATCTTGCTAAAATTTTAACTCTTCCAGTTCTTTTAAATCCTGGATTCATGGCCTCATCTCACACACCAGCCATGGGTGAGCCGATGCTGTAACTGGGAAATTCCACTCCTGAGCAGGAGATCCCAGGCCTGGTTCTGAGCTGGAAGGGTGAGAAGGATGAGATGCACGTGGTTTTGCTCCAGGGGATGTCCTGAAAGTGCACTGCCCACCTGCCCCTGCTGCCGAGCACCACGCTCCACCTCCTTCTCCTGCTCAGCAGATTTTTAGGAATCCAGGGCTTGGTATGTATTATTTGCTACTGCAACAAATAGAAAGAATTTGCTTTGCAAGCCCAGTTTTGTCCTGGCTTATTTTCTGCATGGGCCTCCTCCTGAACCTGGGGCAATGACCAGTAGGGACCTACAGGACACTCCTGTTCTCTTGTCAGTAACTTCGGAGAAGTGATTTAAGTATCAAGAAGTCAATAAGTATCAATCAATAAATGAAATCATTTGGGGGAATATTTAGCCTGTGAGTTTCAGCAAAGTATTGAATATGTCTTAGATCCATGGATACAAACTAGTAAGTGAGATTGCTGGGTGTGCACGTGTTAGGGAAGTGATTCCCCACACATCCAGTGCTGAGATCAAGGATTGCCTCTCTTCTAACCCTGAGCTGGCAGCAGGAATTGGGCCCTGCTTGGTAACGTTCATTTTGAAGACTTCTGTTGAGCAGGTAAGAATGGTGAAAATGTAATCTTTTCCAGTTGTTTTCCTTTGGTTTACCTGTTTGAGGGTTAAAATTGTGTGCTGCAGGTGTGCTGGGTGTGTGCAGAGCAGTGCAGCCCCAGAAACCCCTTGGCTTGCCCACAGGTTGTCATGCCTTGTTGCCAGGTGTGCCCAGCTGTGGCAGGAGAAGGAGCCCGCAGCGCAGTGGGCACCGTGCCCTGCCCAGCCGGGGCTCTCTGGCACAGAGCAGCAGCAGCGCCAGCACCGTTCAACCCGCTCCTGCCTTGGCTTCCCCTGGCACACAGAAGCCTCTGGAAATCAGCGCCGCCAGTGGCGTTCCCAGCTGGGAGCAGCTGCTGCTGGCGGGCAGATGCTGCCAGTTCCACTGCTGCCAAAGGGGAAGAGAGGCAGAGATGTACCCGCACCGGAGCCCTGGCCATGTCCAATAAAGGTGCAAATATGTGGGGAGATTTGTTAGGAAACATTTCAGCTGTGATGCCAACAGTGGCTTCTCTCCTGGTTCTGTGTGTTCTGGACAAGTAATGCAATGGTTGGGTCTGACAATTAAGAAGCAGATGTTATGTGGATGTTCACATGAGTAGTGATTATATTGTAATATATCCTCCCATAGTCCTCTTTCCCGTCCCCCTTGTAACAGCCTGGGCAGTCAGGGCATTTGGGGAGGGCTGGCTTGTGACCAGCAGGCAGGGTGTAACAACACCTGACCTCCAGTCGGGATGCAGGAAAGTAATCTCCACCCATGGGCAGCAGAGAAAGAGTTGACTGGAAAAACTTTTGGAGGGGCTGAGGGTATAAAAGGCAGAGCATCCTTTTTGCAGATGAGCACATGGCTGCTAGTCACAGAGACTCCCAATGATGCGACTTTTCCTTATTCAGTCCTTTGTTAAGGTTTACTAAACCTTTAAAATTTTAAAAGTGAGAGTCATTTCTCACACGTGCAAAGCTGTGGGCCATTATCTTGGTCTGGTTTCCTTTGCTTGTGTCCCATCCGAGTGCTCAGTTGGGGTACAGGCTGTAGGTGCTTGGGGCACTCCTGGAGTTCCTCTTGGATCCCTGAACAACAGGGTTTGGCCCATGAGGGGAATTTTCGGTTCTTTGTGACAGATGAGAATTTCCCAGGCTCTTTTGTGTTTTCTGTAGGGAAGGTTGGTTATTGCTTTGCATAAAGACCAACACAGAGCTGTCCCTTTGTGATGTCAGGGCATGGTTGTGCCGTCGTCATAGTGGCATCAGAAGGTTGCCTTGGTGCACGGAAGGCCTGAGTGTCAGAGCAGCCCTAGGCCTTGCTCAGATCAGGAGAACCTTCCTGGTCAAAGCATCTGTCAGTAGGCAGCTGCCCACTGACACGAGGCTTGTTTTTTAGCGTTTAGAAAAATTGCAGATATGCCAATAATTAACCATCTGGCCACTGCAGCTTTTGCTGCATATGGCATTACTTATTCCATTTATTATTTCACAAATTTTGCACGTAAGTAGAGGCTTCCCTTCTGCTTAGCTTAGGGTGTAACCTAACCTGGCTTTTGTATGTCTTCCTGCTCTTTCTTGGGGGCTGAGTTTCTGATTTTGAAACAGAAAGAGCATTAGGATGCCTCTGCTTTGGTAAAGCTCCTGTCAAGAGGTTCAGCTAAAAAGGGGGTGTCTGTAGCCACAGGGGCAGCATTTGCAGGGGAACCTGCAGGGCTTGCGTTCCCTAGCACGGGAGAGTCTGTGGCAGCAGAGTCTGTCATTTCCTCAGGTTGCTGGGAGAAGCAAGACACCTTTGAAAATGTAGACTGGCAGACCTTCTTTAAGGCTTTCCAAAAACTCTGCAGTTGTTCCCAGAATTCCGAGAAAGCTTCTTTCTTTTTAAATTTTGTCATGAAAGGATTTGACTAACTTGACCTTTTACTAAATGCTAAAATAGTTGTTCCCTTTGAAAGGAAGTGCTGCTCTGCTTTTCCACAATAGAACTGCGCCACCTCTGGGGGATTTTGGGGAAGCTTTTCTGGGCAACGGTTTCCTGCAAGTTAATCAGAATCGGTGCATGACACTGAGTGAAAAAAAAAGAGTACCTGAAGGAGAAGATTTCAGAAGCTGTCTTATGTGTTTGGTAGAACAGGAGCATTGAGTGCTAAAAACACTTTGCATTTGCTTGATCATATTTGTATTCATTTCCTGGCTAAACTGGCTGCAGTGTAGGCACAACCAAGAATATTGTCCTGATCTCTTGCTGGCTGTGTGAATGAGATGTGTCTCCTGGAGGGATGTTGTGAAATGGGAAATCATCTCTGTTTGGGCTGACTTGTTCTGTGGGATTCAGCAGCCCAGGCAGTTTTCTGACAGCATCTGGTTCATTTTCCCTTCCCACTACAGGACACCTGAAGCGTGTATTCAGCAGCGCTGAAGATCCTGAGGTGAGTGAGAAAGGAACATTTCATGTTCCTGGTGTTTAAGACTTGTAGAGCAAGCTGAGAGCTTGGCCAGTAGCAGTAGACTGTAGAGGGCCAGCTAGGAAGGCCGAAAGAAAAACCATATTCATGCCTGTAACAAAAATAATAAAGGCAGAGATAGATATTTTTAAATTTCCTTCTCAGAGTTTGAAGAACTAAAAACCTAGTTTTGAAAAGAGAACGATGCTTGCCGACAGCAGATAGGGAAAATTTAATGAAGAGCAATTTCCTGTACAGTTGAATTAGATCATTTTAATTTAAAGAGAGGGACTTAGAATGCTATTCCTATCAAACTTGATGATATCTACTTGGAACATGAGGTGGTAGAACAGGAAGGCCATCTTGCAACGGTGCCTGCTGTATCTGAAGTGCAATGGGCACCTTTGTGGCTGGGGAGCTGCGTGGGCCCAAAGGACGCAGGGCTGGCGGCCGTGAGCAGCTGGAGATGAGGCAGCGTGGGGCCAGGGGGCCCAGAAGGCCAAGGGCACGGTGGCTGTGCCAGCAGCAGTGGGGCAGCAGGAGCAGGGCAGGGAGCGTGGCCCTGTGCTGGGCAGCGCTGCGGCCACAGCTGGAGTGCTGTGTGCAGCTGTGGGCCCTGGGAAGCAGAAAGTCATGGAGGGGCTGCAGCGTGGGCACAGAGGGACAGGGGAGCTGGGCAAGGGGTGCAGCACAAGGCCAGGGAGGAGGTGCTGAGGGAGCTTTAGCCTGGACAATGGGGGCTCATGAGGGACCTTCAGGCAGACTGCCATTGATCCCTGCCTTGGATCCATAGAGCCAATGCTCAGCACGAGGGCTGTTTGCCTGCCAAACATCCCTTCACTGCATCCAAGTGCTTTAGACACTGGTGTGGGTAACGCTTTCATATTTTGTTGATTTGTTTGTTTGCTAGAAGGAGAAGCCTTGTGCAATTTCTCCTTCTCCAGGGAGCAAGGGAGCTTTTTTCTCAGTCTTTCCTACCCTTTTACAGCACTGGCAGAAATTCTGCTAGAATTTCAGTTTTCAAGGGGGCAGTTCTGGACAATGCAGTATTTTTGCACAAGAACACATCGTTTGGGGCAGGGATGTTGGTGCAGAACGAGCTGTTCTGGTGCCAGACCAGCCAGTAGGGCTTGCCCATCCTTTTCACGTAAACGGCTCCCGTGTCTTTTGGCTGCCCAGGGAATCAGTGTGTGTTGTGTTTGGGAACTGAGTAGGAAATCAATGCCCTTGCATTCCAGCTGGTGCTCAGAGATTAGAGGAGCTGCGAGGGGCTGGGCTGCATTTCTGATTCCAGCCACTTCAGCACCATCAGTGTGGGCGAGTCCAAGGGAAGAACTTGCCCGAGCACAGATGCACAAAGAGAGCCGTTCCCAGTGCAATGCTCTGGGTCTGATTGCATTCCTTAAGGACCGACATGCTCCAGATTCCCCAAGAGTGTGGGTTACTGAAGCAACAGGAGAGCAAGTTCAGGATGGCTGCTGGTTGGGGCACTGCTGCCGAGTGCTGATGTGTGTAGCGACAGAAAGGACAGGATTGATTCAGGGTGACCCCCACGTGGCGAAAAATGTGCTTTCACTCTATGATTCAGAAGTTTAAACAAATGCTTTATTAAGCTATGTTATATTACACTAGTACTATATTAAAACTATACTAAAGAGATATTATACTAAAAACATACGAAAGAAAAACTTGTGACTGTCTCCACACAGCCTTTTATCTAATTATCTAATCAGTCTAAACAACTATCTCTAAAATCCAATTAACAAATCACTTTCTGTAAACAATCACTATAACACATTCTTCATGTACTAAAAATCAAGAACAGCAAGTAGAGATAATAATTGTTTTCTCTCCTTCTATGAGTTCCTCACTCTCTTCCCTTAAAAAAAACCTAGGAGAGAGAATTATATCTCTCTCCATTCAAAGAATGTAAATACTACAGCACAGTAAAGAGAGATGATAAAAGTGAGATCTGTCTATCTATCGATTTTAATCTTCCTGGCTCTGCTCCAAAGCAGTGGAAGATGCGAAGGCATCTATTCAGGAGAGAAGTAGAGACAAGTTCCATTGACTGATCCTGAGCAGGCAGAGATGTTTCCCCCTCCAGAGATGGTTGTTTTTTCCCCTCATGTTTTCCTACTCCAGCCTTTTCTGACCTGAAGCCTTCATTTGTCCTTTAAATTTTTGCATGTCTTAAGGGAATAGAACTATCCCATGCTGTAGCTGGGGTCTGGTGACTCTGGTCATACATGCCATGCCATACATGGCACATGGTTTCCTTCACTGGCATCCCCAGGGCTGTGTAAGTGCATTCGTTAATGGGGCCTTATGAGAAACTCTGTTACTGCTGGTCAGAATTCTCCGTTGACAAAAGAGGGAGAAGAAACACCTTGGTCCTCCTCCATATACTGAGGTGGCCATAGAGGTTCTCTGACTTCCATCAGAGACCTTTGCATGCATCCTTATCTCCTGAATGACCCGGTTTTCTAACAAGAGTGTGGATGTCAGGAAGGAGGAATGCTGGTGCAGGCCTGAAGAGAAGGTGAACTCCAGAAGTGTCTCTCACAAGGAGTGAGCTCACCCAGGAAGCCCCTGCAGAGCCAGGATGGAGCTGTGGCATAGGGCGGGGAGTCAGTCACTACTGAAAGACAAACAGGACACGGCGGAAGCAGAGGGAGGCCCTCACCAGACCCTTGAGAAATGCCACCCCTTCCCTGTCAGCTGCCTGAGAGGCTGCTGGAGCTTCAGTCCCAGATGGCCCCTGATTGTAGGGCCAGGGTCACTTTGGAATCTGTGCCTCCCCTCGGGCAGAGAACGACCCAGGAGAGCAGCAGCACAGTGCTTTGGGAACGTGTGAGCCCAGCAGTCTGTGAGTCTTGGCCCACAAAGGGCGTATGGGAAGTTGAAACCCATCTTCTCTTGCTTTCCGTGCAGGTGCTTCTAGAGAAAGAGCAGGAGCACACTGCCTCATCTGAGCTGCCATGCCAGACTCAGGGAGAGCTGTTCCCAGCCCGAGGGCAGGAAGAGCAGCTCAGGCAGCAGGTGGAAGAGCCACAGGAGAATGGCCAGGTAAGCCTGACTGGCCAGGCCACAGAGGGAAGGGCAGGGAGAGGGGCATAAACCAGAGCTCTTGGGACTGAGGAGGCCAGGAGTCCCACAGGCAATGGAAGCACAGAGCCTTGCAATCTGCAGTGATCTGCCCTGGGACAGGAGGTTTGCAATGGAGGCAGATGTGGGGAGGGAAGCAGAAAGAAGGGGCTGAATAAATGTGATTTTGAGGCTGCAAGAGGAAAAAAGCTGAGCCTGATGGCAGCTCTCAGTCCCTTGCTCTGCTTTTGTGTGTACAGAACATCAAGGCAGAGCCACAAGCAGAGCTGCCCGAAGCTCAGAGTGACATCATGGCAGTGAAGAGAAAGAACAAGGAAGACATGGGAAGAATTCAAGAGGAGAATCTCCATCAGCAGAGGGGCGATCATCAAAACCAGGTGAATGAAAGAGTGGCAGCCACTCCACTCATGAAATGTCCTCTCTTTTGTTTATTAGAGAACATGAAGGAACAGCTGGATGCAGAGCTTCAGACAGCTCACAGTATGATCAAGTCAAGGCATAGGCAGCTGGAGGAAGAAATGAAAATCATCAGAGAGAAACTTAATCGCTTCCGTCAGTCTCTGCAAAACCAAGTGAGTGAAAGAGGCATGCAGCCACTGCAGTCACCAATCTGGTGGTTTCTGCCCTTCTTGCCTTTCCAGTGCAGAGCAGCAGGGAGTGGGGCCATGCCTCTGAGTGCCATGCTGCTGTAGTGTGTGTGTATCACAGTCACTCTGAAGGACATTTCCCGGTGTGCTGAATCTCAACATTAGCCCTGGACAGTGAAACTTGTCCTTTGGCCTTTTGGCCAGCAGTCATCCAAATTGATTCCTGCTGGCCTGTTCCTGCTCTCCTTTTTTCTTGAGGTGTTTTTACAGTGGAACTTGGTGACCCAGATGGAGGATTGAAACAAGCTGTTGTATCCCCTGTCAGTCTGTTCTTTGCCTTTCCTCACAGTCGATGACTCCTGGCTGACAGGGACAAGCTGTAGTGTCTGACTGCTTTGTTCTATTTGACTTGAGGTGCAAGTGTTGACATCTCACCGGGCAGCCTGCGAAGACTTGCAGGGAATGTGTGGCAATGAAGAACCCCAAGTTAGGAGTGAGGCACAGGAACAGTGCCCACCAGAAATGCTCCAGGTCCAGCACATCATGGGCTCTGAACCTGCTGCCGCAGCAGCATCACCTCGAGGAAGCCCTTCTGTGAAACCTGGGAACTCAGGCTGGGGCACATCCCAGGAACAGGAGATTGAGGAGGAGTACCTGGAGCTGCTGGGTACGTCTGGGGTGTTTCTTATCTGAGGGACAGTGTGTTGTGTGCAGGTGTCAGCAGAGCTGTACCAAATGCTCCTCCTGAGCTCGGTGTCACAGGGCCATTTAGGACTCCCCAGAGGCAGTGCTGTGCTCCGAGGCAGCGAGAGAGCTCTGGGTGTTCCTGCTGCCTCTGAGGGCACCTGGGACTGGCTTGGGTTTACCTGAGCTTCCCTCTCTGCTAAAGGCTGAAGCAGGGATTGTTCTTGGATCAGCAGAAGGCTGTGACCTAGCAAATGATCTAGGCAAGTCCTGTGTGCTAGTGGCCAAACTGAACAGAATTTTTAGCTTCCTAAATTCTCCTCAGACTCCTGACTTGCAACCAGTCATCACAGCAAAAAAACTTCACAGAAATGGACTGACTGTGGAGTTTTGTCTTTTTAGTTGGGCATTTTTTTTGGGGGTGGGGGGGTGGGGTGGGATTGCTTTTCTGTTGTTCATTTTTGGTGGGGGTTTTTTGTTGTGTTTTTCTCCATCCCGAAGGAGGCCTTCTACCCCACGTTTTACTGATGTCATTTTATGACTGTTACTGTTACCACTACTACATCTGCAGTTTATTTTCATGAGAATGCTATCTTTTTGTCAATAAGAACTACTTTGAAAGAACATCAGGTTACAGGACAAATAGAGAGCACAAGGTATTTTCCATGTGCCGCCATAGAAAAAACAGAGACTTTGATAACAAACTTTATTTAATCTTCTAGTTTTATGCTTATCAAGATGTGTCCAGGAGACACATCCAAGTGGCGTGATCAGATAAAACTGTACTGCAGGCATTTCTCAGGAGAGAGCCTCCAGCCCAGCCATGGTATATCCCTCAGATGCATGGCACTTTTCCATACCTGATTCCCACTCTTTGCCATGACTGTTAGAATCCTACCCATTGGCCCAGGCCCTGCTCAGATCAGTCTCTAGGAAAACACATCAAGCCCTTTGTGATTCTGCAGCACAACCCAATGAATCTGCTTCTTGCCCGTAACAGCTGCCAGTGCTGTGCTCTCAGATAAGAGACCTGGTGGGGCTGAGACCAGAGCCCAGTGGATTCTGTGTCTGCCATCACCTGTTGGGACAAAAAGGGCACTGATGTGTGCCTCGGTGTGGCTGATCTCAAAGCCCATCCTGTTGTGTCCTGAATGGGGGCAACAGCTTGTCTGGGGCTCAGGCTCACTCTGGCTTCTTCCCATCAGTGCCTGTCAGTGCTCATGCTGGGGCTTTGCCAGCCTTGTTGTGGTCGCTGCCCTGTCCCTGAGGGCTGGAGGGACTGCAGAGGCTGGAGCCTTCCTTAGCTGGGAGAGGGGCATCTTTGAGCTCAGCCTGCTCACAAACAGGTCAGGGTCCTGATGCTGAAAGCCCCGTCAGGATCGGTTACAGCTGGAGCTGCTCTGGTTTACAAATGGGAAGGCATTCCTTTGGCAAACTGCTGAAAGGTGGGGAAGATGTCCTCCTCTCCTGGGATTGTATGTCCCTGTGCTTTGTTTCCTGTCAAGAGAACTCTTCAAAAGACTGTACAAATTAGTCTCTGTGCTGGCCACCTGTGCTGCAGGGCTGTCTGCCTGGTTGTGGTTGTTGTTACCCAGCCGACCACAAAGGGCTCAGAGCTCCAGGCGCTGGGGCTGCCTTTTGTATCTCCTGGAAGCTGGGATCTCTGCTTTAAAGTCAGCATCTTGCATTTTGTTTCCCTCAGGGAGAATGGTGAACACCACTGAAAATCCCCTGATGAAATACACACATCTGAATTATATTGGCAGCGGGTGAGTCCAACAGCAGTTACTCCTGCACAACCGTGGGCCAGGTGTGTTTGGGGTGGAATGTCTATCCAGCGTGAAGTCAGGACAGCTGCAAAGATGATCACACACTGGGGATAGATCGTCCCGTCTCTCAATGCTGCTCAGAATTTGTGAGTGGGCTCAGAAGGCATTGTCAGAGATGCCTTGCTACCGAGGTCTTGCCTGCATCAAGCAACAGGACCTGGAAGGTCTCCTTGTCTCTCAAGTGTGGGACAGCTCTGTGTTAATTTCTTTAGCATTTTTTGTGTGTCTCAAAATCATACTGGCACACTAATGAAAAGAGAAGTAACTTGCTTGCCTGAAAAAGCAACTTATGCCCTATCAAAGCTGTGAGATAACAGTTCCCACAGTTCCCAGGAACAATTCTTTCCCCTGGTTTGAAGAGGGAAACACTCTGTGGTCAGGATAGGAACCACACTGTTTAGACAGTGAAACCCAAGAGGAAAGACTAAACTCCCTTTAGAAATTGGACCGCAGTGCTTCAGGAACAGGCCCAGTGCCCATGCACTTGAGAGGAAAATGCATCATCTCCCTTCTGGCAGAGCCCTCCTGCATCCTGCAGGTTTTGACACTTGCAGCAGAGATCTCCTGTGTGGGCTGGCTTTCACTGCAAGATCTAAACAGCTTCTCCTTTCTCTGCTTCTGTTTTTTTTCTAGGACTTTTGGGCATGTTTACAGAGCCCTCGACAGTGCCACAGGAGGAGAGGTAAATGTCAACAGCCCCTGCAGGCTCTGCTGCACTCGAGGGCTTTCCCCTCTGGTGTGAGCTGTGGCTGGAGCTTTGGGCAGAGCTGTGCTGAAAAGGCACAAGAAGCACAGACTGGTGCCAGCCCACAGAACACATTTGGGACTCTGTCCTCCTCAGCTGCCGGAAGGAAGGCACGGAGGGCAGCGGTTCCTTTCAGAGAAGGACGCGCTCACTCGCTCTCCATTGCTAAAACAAAGGTGGTGCCTGCGAGCACCTCACTGCTCTTTGGGGCTACAGCTTCAGAGTCCTGAATTCTCATTTCTGGCTGCCAGCAAATCCATCTGAAAGTTCCTGGCAGTTCCTTAGCCACCTGCAGTGCTGCACTAGGGAACTGCACGTAGGGAGAGATCTGCAAGGCGTCCTTGAAAGCCCTAAGCCCTGCCCATATCACAAGATGTATCCACAGAGTATTAAGGCATGGATTCCTTCTTCTGAGTCCCAAACAAAGCAGCAGAGAGCGCGGTCAGAGGTTTGTGGGTGATAACTGAGACACCGCTGTTACCAAGTGGTCAAGGCAAAATGTCAGTGGCCCCACGTGTCCTGTAACTGGCTCCCAAGGGAGCAGAGAAATGGGCTGTTGGAATGTCAGTTCCTGATTACTGCAGTGCCTAATCACAAGGCAGTTTGGCACAGCTCAGCTGTGTCATTGCAAAATCACTCGCTCCACGTGCCTTGTGGTCTCGTGCCACCAACCCCTCAAGTTCCTGATTTTCAATGTCATTTTAGGTGGCAATAAAAAAAATAAATCTTCAAGGAGTGAGGAGGAAGGAGCTAACCTTTAATGAAATAATGATCATGAAGAGCTATAGGAGTCCCAATGTTGTGAATTATTTAGACAGGTGAGAGGTCATGGTCTTATCCCATGGATGTGTGTTTACATAAAGCAAACTGAGAGGTTAAAAACCCACTTTGGTCAGTGGCAGCAAGTAAAGCTGTTAATTTTTATTTATTCATATTTCTCTACTCATCTCCAATGGATGAGAAGAGAGTGCATCTTGTCTGCATGAGTCTTCCCTGGCACACCTAGTTTGATAATTACTCCAAAATTATTCAAAACCTGGATCAGCTGTATCTTCCTAACTCAATAGCCTCAAAGTTCACTGCCTCCACATTTATTTGGGATTGGTTTTTTAAAGTTTCTTAAGTGCAGATGAACCATCCTAAAGTGGATTTCCCTTGGATTGTTGCCCCTCTTTGCCATTGCTATGCATGCCAGGAAGGCTAGGTGCTTATTTCCAGAAACACCATGCCTGGCATGTTTTATATCTGGGCTGTTTCTAAACTGCACTTTTCATTTGCTGCCCATCTAGGACATCTCCTTTTTCACAGATGTGTCTTTCTCTATGAGACTGCACAGATTGCAAATAATGCACAGCCAAGAGGGAATGTCTATTCCTTTGATTCTGTCCTTGTCACAAAGGCATCTGGAAATAAGAAACCTGGAAGCAAAAAATCAACGTAGCCATGCATGTTCATCTCTACCCCCTTGTTTCCTTCTTTCAGCTACCTTCTGGGCGAGGAACTCTTGCTGGTTTTAGAGTACATGGATGGAGGTGTCCTGAGCGACATCGTCAGCCAGACCTGCCTGTCTGAAGATGAGATGGCAGCCATCAGTCGGGAGGTCAGCAATGCCATCTGTGTTTCCAAGGGCTTGGGCAGGATTGTCTGGGAAACAGGGGCTCAGAACAGGAGAGGTTTCCTGTGCCGAGCTTTGTTTCTGTGTTGCTGCTATGCTATGGGCAAGTAAAAGCATCTCAAGTGAAAGGCCTGCCAGTGCCCCTGCACTCCCTGTACTCAGTGCCAGTATTCTTATCTCCTGCTGTTGTATTCTCGCTCTGTCTCTTGTATTTGTAGTTGCTGTTCTCCACCTTGCCTCTCTAAATGTTTGCCTGCAGTCTGTCTTCACTGCATTCCTTGCCTGTAAAAGCAAAGGTGCTGGTGGCAGGATTTGAAACAAAGAGCAAAGAAAGAAGAGAGAGACTCGTTTCTCTCAGTGCTCAGCTAAAAAGGATAGGAGTGCAGCCAGAATGCTCTTTGCTTCTGAGCACATGCGCTGCAGCAGGAGTCATCCTGGCTGGTTGGCAGGGGACAGCCTACAACAGCAGGTGCTGTTGCTCTTTCAAAAGCTGACGTGCCTTTCCTCAGAAAGGTCCTGCTCTGCAAGTGTTGGAGCAGCAAGCTCTTCCTCTCAGTGGCCATGACTGTTGTGCCATTACTCCCCATTCCCCTGGAGAGGGAATCTTTTAGATTCTTTGTTTCCCTTCTTGTGTGATGAAATCACATCACTCATTTTTGCCCTTCTGTTTCTGTTTTCTCGCTCAGTGCCTGCAAGGACTGGATTTTCTTCATGCAAACTATGTGATCCATCGAGACGTGAAGAGTGACAACATCCTTCTCAGAACGGACGGTTCTGTCAAACTGGGTCAGTATATTCTTGGTCAGGTGCAGCGTTCCAGGGATGTGGGTGTGGGGCTGCTTGGCGTGACTGCCAGCTCCCCAAAAATGGTGCTGGTGGGCGTGCAGGGACCCCTGCTGCGAGCTGAGGGCACAGTTGCAACGTGCACAGAGGTAGAAGGAGCCACAAGCAGTCAAGAGTGGCCTTGCTCTGTGTGGGTCCCTTCCAGAGGGAGGGAGTTACAAGTCTAAAGTTTCCAAAGAACAAAAGCCACTGCTAGAGACAGTGTAAAACATGGGGGGATTTTTAAAGTCGCCAATGCCAGGAGATTCAACAGAGCAATTTCAAACTTCTACTGGGGAATTCTTTTGCTTGCTTTCCTAATTGCACAGAATTCAGATAAAACCAGTATTTTGTTTTCTCCTCAGCTGATTTTGGCCTCGCTACTCAGCTCAGCCCTGAGCAGAGCAGACGGTGCTCGGTAACCGGGACTCCTTGGTGGATGGCGCCTGAAGTGGTGACAGGTCAACCATATGGCCCCAAAGTGGACATATGGTCTTTTGGAATTGTGGGAATTGAAATGATAGAACAAGAACCTCCTTACTTGGGCGAAAGTTCTGGCACGGTAAGGAGCAAATACTCACTGATCCCACTGTCTTTCTCACCTGTCCCATGTCCTGTGTGCCACTGGACAAAATCCCATTGCCATCTGCTGCAACTACTTCCACCAAGGTCCCCTCCTACAAATGTCCCTGCAACACATCAGCATCTGCTGTACTTTTGCTTGCATCAGTGGGGGAACTCAAGCCTTACCACCTGCAAACAAACTCCAAACAAACTCCATTCTCACTCAACACTTTCCTTCTGATTAGTGGTTCCAGTTCTTTTGTCTGTGTAGATGGCCTTAATAACAGGGGAAAAGCATCTTAAAAGTGTTGTTATCTTTCCAGAAATGAAGGAAGGAAACCCAAACCCAACAAACTTTCTAAAACCGTGGTCTTTAGAGAGGAACCTAACCCTGTGTGCAGTTTCTTCTCACTGGAAAACATGGGCATGAGGGTGTAATGCACAGAGTCTCTTCTGCTTCTTGTGCAGTGCTGCTGAAACACTCAGTGACCGTGTTTCTCTCCTAGCCCAAGCAACATTCTGCACGTCACCAAGCCAGAGCCTGGTGATGTGGAGAGCCTGCCAAAACCTCCTGTTTGTTTCCTGGCACTTTCTGGCATGGGCCTACCATTAATGCATTGACTTGAGCAGCCAAATGACTAGAGGGTGTCCATAGGGATGGAACCTCTCCTTCTTCTGACCTAGACAATTTTTCTTTGGCTGCAAAAATGGGAAGCTGAAATTTTCAGACTGCTGAGAGACGGAGCTGCAAGTGGCTCCTGTGTGCCCAAGCAGGCATTTTCATCCCAATACATTTGTGCAGGCATCTTAATGTGTCTGTGTTGAAGAGGAGATTGTAAATGTTTGTTTCCCTACCTGGGTATTAACTGATGGATTTCCTTTCTTTTCTTCCAATTCCCATTGTTTTCAAGAACAGCACAAAAAGCTTGATGAGTTTTGTTCTAGGGCACGTGCGCTTAAAGGACCAACAAGCACTGCAGAGATGCCTTTCATGTACTAACCCTTGAAATTAGTTAGTGTAGCAAAGTCCCTCTTCCAAAAACCATCTCAAGCTGGCATGAATCCTCAGAGAAGCAAATGTCCTTTTGCTGATGTAGTTCCCACTAACTAGGTCAGGCAATGAAATCAGCTGCCAAGGCAAGATCTGCAGGATGGTGGAAAAGCTGTGGCTGCATCGGGGTTTGGGTTTTTGGTTGGTAAAGGAAAGTCATCTCTGGGTCTGTGCCAGGGCAGAAACTGCCACTGAAGAACAGAGGTTAAACAAAGGGATCTGGGAGAGCCTTAGAGATGTGAAAGCAGGAGGTGGAGCCTGGTGTCTCCTTTCTCTCCAGGCTACATACCTGATAGCCACAGTAGGGACTCCACAGCTGCGGCAGCCCAAGCTCCTCTCGGCTTTGCTGCGTGACTTCCTGAGCTGCTGCCTGCAGACAGACGAGGAGCAGCGCTGGTCTGCCAAGGAGCTCCTGCAGGTAAAATGTGAAGGGGCTGCAGGTGAAACAGGCTCTGAGGGATGGGCTCCTCCTCCACTCAAGCCCAAGGCAGCAGATGAGCCCCCTTCCTCCTCACCTCCACTCTTGCTGCTCTTCAAATGAAAATGGTGAGGAATCCTAGACTGGGCTGGGCTGGCAGGGCCCTGTAAATGTCCTCTGGTGCAAGTGTCCTGCAATGAGCAGGGACATCTTTAAAGAGATCAGGTTGCTCAGAGCCCGTTGCCACCGGAGCCGGAATGGTTGCAGGGATGGGGCACCTACAAGATCTTGGGGCAAGCTGTGTCAGGGTGGCACCATGCTCTGAGTACACAAGTTCTTCCTTAGACCTACTCTCATTAGATGCCCTTAGTGTTTAAAAATAGTTGTCCATATCCTATTGTAACTGGCCCTGTTAAAAAAGATGTCCCGCACTTTCTTCAAAGCCACTGTGAAGTTTTGGAAAGTGGCAATAAAGTCTCCCCGGGGCCTGTCCTTCACAAAACTGAATAACTCCAGCTCCCTCTGCATTTCCTGTGAGGAGAGGTGCTCTGTCCTCTGACTGTGTCTGTTGCCCTCTTTTGTGATTTTGTGGAGTGTTCAGCTTTATCTAAGGGCAAAATAATTGAAGTAGAGCAATGCAGGTTACAGAGACATGAAATGGTGGTGGAGGAACCCAAGGAAGCCAGTCCCAGCCTAGGGGTCAGAGATTTGGCTGTGGGCAGGAGGGGCTGTGGGGGGCTCCCTGTGAGCCTCTGAGGGGCCCTGGTTGGTGCCCCCCAGCCCACCCTCAGAGGTTTCTGCCATGCAAACAGGGACAGCTGGGAGGGTCTTGTCCCAGCCCCATCTGCTGCCTGGCGCGCTCAAGCAGACGGGAACTGTGCCAGGGTTACTGGCAGGTTGTGTGGCAGAGAGGGAACTGCAGGGCCCAGTGCCACTGGGCTGGCCCTGCTGGGAAGGAAGGTGCCATCCAGCACACGAGGGGCAGGGCATGGAAAGGCAGACACTGCTTTCTGTCCCTGTGGGAATCAGCACAGTGCCTGTCTTTCAAAGGCACGGACCTATGTGAGTCATTGGAGTTTCCTGAAAGGAAGAAAACCCAGGGACAGAAAGCGCCATTTCTAGAGCGCTGGCAGGGCAAAAATCCCAGCATGATGAAGGGATCACAATAAACAGATGAGTGGGATTCTGGGCCAGGTTTGCCTGTGATGGCAAGGTCTTGCACATTGGGGATGGCTGGGGAGCAGATGGTCCCATTGCTCCTCTTTCTGGGTCTTTCCAGGAACTTGATGTATCCTGATTGAGTCCCTGAAGCAATGAGCTTGGAAAGTAATGGTTCACTGTTCTTTGTTTTGGTTTTTTTTTTTTTTTTTTTTTCCGGTGGACAGCATCCATTTGTAACTTCAGCCAAGCCACCATTCATCCTGGCACAAGTCATCAACTCAGTGAAGAAGACGAATAACCCTAACCCTAAACTCTAAACCTAAAACCTAACCCTAACCTTAAATGCTAACCCAAACCCTAACCCTATCCCTATCTCTATCCCTTACCCTTTCCCTTACCCTTTCCCTATCCCCAAACCTAAGCCTAAGCCAAAGCCTAAACCTAAACCCAAACCTGATCCTAAGTCTAAGCCTAAACCTAAGACTAAGCCTAAGGCTAAGCCTAAACCTAACCCTAATACTAGGAGACGAGAACATAGGAATCATGTCAAGATGTTATCTCTGTTACCAATTTAGAGTAGGATTGTAGAGTAAGGTTGCTAAAGAGATTTGTAGCATAGAATTATAGATTAGAGTTGTAATTAATAAAGTTTCTGAAACATCAACTCACTTGGAAGATTCTCCTTCTTCTGACCCCTTCAGAATATTCAACATTTTTTTCTGAATTACCAATTGTTTTTTATTGGTACTAAGTCACACATATGGCTTTTTTTGTATGGTTTCATAAGTGAGGAGGGCTCTTCTTCATTCATCCTCTCCAGACCGCACTGCCTTTGGAATATGACCCACTGGCTGGTTATGGCACAGCTGTGGTATTTCTAGTTGAGGCAGAAAGGGCAATGGCATTTGAAGGCAAAACCAAAGGAAGAATGAGGCAGCCCAAACATCTTGTGCAGATGCAGGCCTTCAGCTGTGACTGGAGAGCAATGGGGTTCCTGCCACTTGGATTTGTATCCCTAAATGCAATAATCTCTTTGGCTGGAGGAGAGCCTTGCTCAAGTGAGAAAGCAGAAAGATCAGAGAGGGTGCTCGGGAAGGTCTCCTGTGGCGCAGAGCTGTCAGCGCCTGTGAGGTGAGAGCGGGCCCGGCCTTGCCCGGGCTGGAGCCCCAGCAGAGCCCCGGCAGAGGCCGGAGCAGCCTGAGCCCCGGCAGAGGCAGGCTGGAAGGAGGCCCTTGGAGCTGCAAGAGGCAGCAGCCGGGCCCTGGGTGCCTCTTGCTGGGAGCGGGCGAATCCTCCGCTCTCAGAGCCCAGGTGGCAGCTGGCTGCTGCCGAGGGGAAGCGCAGCCGTGCTGGGCACAGCCCGGCCTGGGGGCCATGGCCGTCTGGAGCGTGCCCAGGAGCAGAGAAAGGCCAAGGGCAGTCGCGGGCCGCTGGGCTGCCTGAGGATTCCTCCTCTTCTGCCGGCTGCCCTGCGACTCCTGGCAAAGGCCAGCAGTGTGTGCAGCACTCTGGGCACCGGGGCAGGGAGCCGGGCTGCTCGGCAGGCTGGAGCACAGGGCAGCTCCTTCAGGCCCGGCACTTGTGCCAGGCAAGCGAGGCCAGCGTGAGGCAGGGACAGCTTGGCAGGGCCCATCTGCAGGAGCCAGCGCCTCACGCAGCTCTGGGAGGAAGCGCCTGCAACCCTGCAGTTCTGCACTGAGCCAGAGCAAAGGTGTGAGATGCAGAGTGTTTGGCAGAAATATTCAGGCCCAGCAGGCCAGCCTGCTTTGTGCTCTGTGGTACACAGCAAGCGCTGTGCAATGCAGCTCTGAGCTGCTGGGAGAGAGGCAGTCGGGGATGTGCCTGAGGTGAGTCAAGGGCTTAGCTGAAAATGTAATGAGGAAAATTGAAAAGTGCAGATGGGTCGAGGGCCCAGCTGGGAAGAGAATTGGGATAGTAGAAGATTGCATATTTTAGTTAAGATTTTAAAATGAGGTAAGAAGCTAAGTTAGTAATACAGGTAGCAGAAATCATGTGCCTTAGTTAAAGAGTACCAAATATATTAGGAACATAAAGCTAGGAGTGACAGGGATAGAGGAAGCAATTGTGAAGAAGCTGAGACCATAGAAAGACCTTGCCTTAAGAATAATTGAACAGTTAGGAGAGGCTTGGACCATGAGCAGCAGGTCAAAAGGTCTTGCCAACTGGCCATGGGAGGAGAGTTCACCATGAGGAAGACTGCTTTCTTCCTCCCATACAACCACTCCCTCATTTCAAAATCCCACCAATCCACTTAAGGGAATACAATTGCGCAGCTGTAATAGATATTCAGCTGATAAAAATGCGAAGCAGGCAGGTAATAATTATGTATTTTGGGTCCTTAGAAACCTAATGTAAATCCTTTTCTGTAGAAATAAAGAGCAGGAGTCTGCAACTCCTTGCACATGTCTCTGGAAACTAGTTCACATGTGACCAGGGCTGCAATAAATACCCTTCTTTTCTACTATAATTAGTTTAAGAGTCATCTGTCCGTGCTTCAAGGGTTATGCTGGAGTAGTGAACTGATTTGGATGGGAGCAGAAGAGTTTCAGCAGGCAATTTTTGGAAGAGATGGAAGGCTCTTTTGACTGGGAAAGAGGGTAAAGCCATTTGGAATGGAGAAATGATCCCAAAGTCCATCCAATTGTATCTTTGTGTCTGAATTGAAATCAGAATGATTATAGATAGCTTCATGTAATTTGTCTACAAATTTATCAAAGTCTTCATTCTTTCTTTGACAAATCTGTGTAAAAGACATAGTGTGTAACTTATCTGGAAGTGCAAGAAATGCATTACATGCTAGTTGTTGGCTCATCTGTAAGACTTGATCAATGCTCCTAGCCTGGGCAGTGGCAGTAGCCCCGGGCCCTTTGCCAAGTAACTGTTGTGCTGTTAAACCATACAGAGGATCACCCTGCACTCTAGCTCTTGCAGCTTCTTGAGCACACTTTTCCTCCCAGCTTTTATGAAACATCACCTGCTGATAGGGTGGCATTCTAAGTCTTATTAGGGTATGCACATCAGCTGGAATTAATGCGTTAGATGGAAAAATATACTGCAGAAGTGACTGTGCAAGTTGGCATTTTCAACCAAATTGTGAAAATGCAGCTCTCATCTTTTCTAAAATCTTCCAATCAAAAGGTTCTCAAACTCTACTTGCAGCATTAGTTACTACAAGCAAAGCTTCTACATCATTGGAGAGAAGAGTCCCTTCTACAATAGCTTCTGCAATAACATTTTTCTACTTTTGTTTCTCTTTGGTGGAGATAAAACTTGGCCTGCAATTCCTCAGAAAGTATTAGGAGGACCATGCTAATTTGGGAAATTGACACTGCCCCTAGCATTCAACAGATGCTTGACATCAGGCACAAATTCCAACGTCCAAAATGTAGTGAGCATCTATTAGGCTCAGACTGCAAGGATAATGTAGAATTATGGAATTGGCCTTCGGTTATCCTGGCATCACTTTTTACACCAGGATTAGCTTCATCACAGGCCCTTACATCATTCAAACGATTGGCTTGTTGGACAGGAAAACAAATTAACATTACATCTGCAATCAGGAATGAGCTTACCACTGATGTAGGTAGCATACACCACGCTGTGTTACAGGATAGGACTGCTATAAATTTTTTGTTGCTAGCACAAGGAGATGAGCGTGAAGATTTTGAAGGGATGTGTTGCATGAATCTCTCTGACCACTCTGGATCTATTGACAAGAAATTGTCATTGCTTAAGGAGAATATGAAAAAGCTCACAGTGGTTGAGAATTCTTTTGATGAGTGGCTAAAATCCTGGGGAATAACAGGCTGGCTCAAGGATTTAGTACCCTTTGGCATAATGATACTTTGTCTTCTTTTTTCAATTCTGCTTGTAGTGCCTTGCTGTGCAGAAAATAATTGAGCGTGCTTTTAAATCAGTCTGGCTTGTGCAAAAACAAAACCGGGGAACTGTTGAGAGTTTTTTGCAGATTGAGGAGTTCTTGCTAGACAAGGGCCATATTCAGCCGATGCACAATCCAACCTGCTTGTACTAATGGACAATGGACACATTCACAAACAATGGATAATGGACATATTCAGAAATGGGGTTGGTATATCCTTGAGAAAAATACAAGAAGAGTCATCAGGACTCAGCAAGTTTGACAGCAAGCTTGGGAAAGAAGGAAAACATTGAACCATGAGTGGGCCAGAAAACAACAGCAAGATGCGTGAAAAATTAGGTGATCCAATCAGCATTCTCTTTTAGATGTGTAAACAACTAGGATTAACCAATCATGTATTAGATAGAGACACGTGGACAGAAGAGATGTATTATAAATATAATCTTTTTAGGGATAATAAATTTGGCTTCACTGGATCATATTGGTTGTGGTGTGATATCCCTGAACCTCCGCACCCCGCACAAGGGCAGCTGGGGAGGCCCAGCCCGGGCAGCAGCAGAAAGGAATTTCCCTGGCAGGGCAGGGCTGTGGTGCAGCACGTCCCCAGCAGGAGCCTGGAGCAGCCCAAGGCTCTGTGTGGGCAGGCAGGGGCAGGCAGGAGGCAGAGCTGTCAGCAAAGGAAGGGCCCAGCCAGGTGGGGCAGCCGGGGGATGCCGACAGCCTGCAGGGACAGAGGCGCAGGGCAGGGACACCGTGGGACAGCCGGGGCTGCACAGGGCACAGGGATGGGCAGCAGCTGCGAGACAGCCCTGCCAGAGCCAACATGGGCAGCACTTTGGCCATGGCTGCTGGGCCTGGGCCTGAGGCCACGATGGGACAAGTGACCCTTGCAGGCCTGGGGCCTCATTGCCTCCTCGTCCCTGCTCAGACGCCTGGCAGGGGCTGACATGACAAAACTAAGCTCACAGATGTTGCAAAAGCAGGGGAAAAAGTCAAGAAGGAAGACAAAACTTAGGGGGCAAGATATGAGGGACATGGCATGGACACTTCAGAAAACAACCAAAAACAGAAAAAAATCTTTCCCACAGTCAAAGCCATCAAAAGGCATGGCATGCCATCAAGGGCAGGGACATGCACCAAAGATTCCTCTATTAGTCCCCATTGAAATCGTAAGATTCCTTTTCCCTTCTCGATTGGAAATTTCATTTCCTTTCGGGAAGGGAAAAAGAATCTTGCGAATCCCAAATGAAAGGCTTTCAAACACACTGAAAGGCGATAGGTTAAAATGAAATGCAATTGAAAAAAGCAGAAAATCGGGAATTTTAGTGACTTCAAAAAGTAGGCTGTGAGGAAATCCGCTGCATTGCACAGGACCAAAAAATGCCAAAACTAAGCTCACAGATGTTGCATAGGCAGGGGAAAAAGTCAAGGAGGAAGACCCAACTTAGGGGGCAAGATATGAGGCACATGGCATGAATACTTAAAGCAAAAAGAAAAACAAGAAAAAATCTTTCCCAAAGTCAAAGCCATCAAAATGCAGGCAGGCCATACGCCAGCAAGTGCAGGCACATGCAGCAAAGCTTGCCAAAATTGATCCCCACTGAAGGCCAAAACAGAAAAGAAGGACTTACAAACACGCTAGAATAGAGACACCATCAAAGGATTTGCAATTGGAGGAGAAAAAAAGAAAATTTGGGAAATTAGGTGACTCTAAGAAAATGGTCCGGGATGATATCAGGTGCAGTGCAAAGGACCAAAACATGCCAAAACTAAGCTCACAGATGTTGCAAAAGCAGGGGAAAAAGTCAAGGAGGAAGAAAAACTTGGAGGGGAAGATATTAGGGACATGGCATGAATGCTTAAAAAAAAAAAAAACCAAAAAAAAAGTGTTCCAAAAGTCAAACCCTCCCAAATGCAGGCAGGCCATACGCCAGCAAGTGCAGGAACATGCAGCAAAGCTTGCCAAAATTGATCCCCACTGCAAAGAAGGACTTACAAACACGCTGGAATGGAGACACCATCAAAGGATTTGCAATTGGAGGAGAAAAAAAGAAAAATTGGGAAATTAAGTGACTCTAAGAAAATGGCCCGGGATTATATCAGGTGTAGTGCAAAGGACCAAAACATGCTAAAAGAGGGAACACAGATGTTGCATAGGCAGGGGAAAAAGTCAAGGAGGAAGACCCAACTTAGGGGGCAAGATATGAGGGACATGGTATGGACACTTAAGAAAACAACGAAAAAAAAGAAAAAAATCGTTGCCAAAGTCAAAGCCATCAAATGGAATGGCATGCCATCAAGGGCAGCGACATGCACCAAAGATTTCCTCTATTGGTCCCCATTGAAATCGCAAGATTCCTTTCCCCTTCCCAAAAGGAAATGAAATTTCCTTTCGGGAAGGGAAAAGGAATCTTGCGAATCCCAAAAGAAAGGCTTACAAACACTCCGGAAAGGAGATAGGTTCAAATGAAATGCAATTGAAAAAAGCAGAAACACGGGAATTTTAGTGTCTTCAAAAAATAGGCTGTGAGGAAATCAGCTGCATTGCAAAGGAATTGCAATTGGAGTAGAAAAGAAGAAAATTTGGGAAATTTAGTGACTCTAAGAAAATGGCCCAGGATTATATCAGGTGCAGTGCAAAGGACCAAAACATGCCAAAACTAAGCTCACAGATGTTGCAAAAGCAGGGGAAAAAGTCAAGGACGAAGACCCAGCTTAGGAGGCAAGATATGAGGGACATGGCATGGACACTTCATAAAACAACCAAAAAAAGAAAAAATCTTTCCCGAAGTCAAAGCCATCAAAATGCAGGCAGGGATATGCCAGCAAGTGCAGGCACATGCAGCAAAGCTTGCCAAAATTGATCCCCACTGAAGGCCAAAACAGAAAAGAAGGAGCTAAAAACACGCTGGAATGGAGACACCATCAAAGGAATTGCAAGTGGAGGAGAAAAACAGAAAACTTGGGAAATTTAGTGACTCTAAGAAAATGGCCCGGGATTACATCAGGTGCAGTGCAAAGGACCAAAACATGCCAAAACTAAGCTCACAGATGTTGCAAAAGCAGGGGAAAAAGTCAAGGAGGAAGACCCAACTTAGGGGGCAAGATATGAGGGACATGGCATGGACACTTCAGAAAACAACCAAAAAAAGAAAAAATCTTTCCCAATGTCAAAGCCATCAATGGAATGGCATGCCATCAAGGGCAGGGACATGCACCAAAGATTTCCTCTCTTGGTTCCCATCGAAATCGCAAGATTCCTTTTCCATTCCCGTAAGGAAATTTCATTTCCGTGTGTCCTCCACGGGCCCCGGGAGGAGCCGGGGCCAGGGCCGGGGCCGGGCTCAGACCAGGCGGAGGCAAAGGGCGGCGATGCTGCCCTGGCCCAAGGCACTGATGCTTGCCCGGCAACGCCACCGCCAGCACGGTCAGAGCCGGGTGGAGGCGAGACCATGGCGGGACGGCCGGGGCCGGGCACGGGGCAGCCCCGCCCGGGGCTGGGGGCGGGCCGGGGGCATGGCCCGGCCCGGAAGGGGAGAGGGAGGCGGGGAGAGGAGAGGGACGCCGGGCAAGGGACCCCGAGAGAAGGGTGCCCGACAGCGGGAAAGGGAGAGTAAAAAAGAGAAAAAGAGGAAGAAAAAGAAAAAGAGAAAGAGCATTCTAAATTATCTGTTTTGTCGCTGCTTCTGCCACTGCTACCGCCGCTGCTGCCGCCGCTGCTGCTGCCGCCGCTGCAACTGAAGCACCGGGGCCGTTCGTCCCCGTGTCCGTTCCCCGCTCGCCCCACGAGCCCCACGTTCGAGCCCCGCACGCCCCGGGGACAGCCCCTCTGTCTATCCAAACACGGGAACTTTGCGGCCTTGAGCCCACATGCAGAGCCCCGACTCCTGCACGCTGGCACAGCGATCCCCTCGCTCGCTGCTGTGCATTGTCCTTGCCGAGGGTCAAACACTGCTGGGCCACCTCCCCTTGGGGTAGGATTCCTACCTGACCCCAGCACTGCACTTACACCTCCAGTGTTGCCTTCCAGTAAAAACAGGGGAAGGAAAACTGTGTGTGGCTCATGCTATTTTAGAGTGTCTAAAAATCACTAAGTCACTGATCTTAGAGGTGCTGTGCATCTGGAATTACTGGGATGGAGAAGTAGTGTAACATGGAAAAGGGGAGCATAGAAATAAATAGAGGAAAACATCTTGGATTGTTTCTTTCATTTCCATTTCACATCTGGAAAGCTGTTTCAGTTTTCCAGGAATCTTCTCCTGTCTGCTCTTCCCAAGAATCTCTCATGGAGAACAAGGTCAAGCTTCTGTCACAAGATTTACCACCAGGAAATTACGCCACTGGTACAATTTTCATGATGACTGTTTGTGCTGGCTGAGGGCAAATTTTGGGAGGAAACCTCCAAAAGGGGTCCGCCTAGAAAGCAAGTTCAAGCGGCCTCTCCCCCTACTAGTTCAGGAAAAGACTTCCCTTGAGAAAAGTGAAAAAAACCCAGTCTATTTAACAAGTAAAGTATTCACAAGCATGAAAAATGAATATTAAATAAATATTAAATAAAACCTCTGACAGTGCTGAAGAGATGGCAAATTCAGGAAGTCCTTTTTGTGGGTTGTAGTTGGCTCCCTCAGTCTCTTCTAAGTCCCTCTGGTGCTGGAATGCAGCGTCCCAGAGCTCGGTGTGCCACAGGTGTGAGCTGCCGGTGTTTGTCTGGGTTTTCAGTCCAGAGCAGGTTTAAACAGTTCCAAGAAAAGGAAAGTCACAGTCTGAGGAACTTCTCTTCCTAGGCTAGCTAACACCACATTGCTAGACCTGGGCTGTGAAGGCATCAGGAAATTTCCAAATCTGGGCACTGGCAGTCCCAGCAAACACCAGATCTGGGTGGAGTCATTGCCAGCAATAGAAATCTGCCAGATTTGGGCTCTGCTGGCACTGAGAAATTTCCAAATCTGGGTTCTGGTTTCATGAAACACAAGATGTGGGGGTGGTGGCAGACCCAGTAGCAGGAAGCTGCCTCGGTATTACTGGCACCTGAGTGGGTCGCTGAGGGTGAGAGATGGACGGTGAATCTTGTTTCTTGATCAGAAGGCTGGATTTATTGATATATGATATATAATACATTATGACTATACTAAATAGAATAAAGAGAGAGAAGTTTCAGATGCTGCTAAGCTAAGAATAGAAAGAAAGGTTCTATAAAAAAGTTGTGTCCAGGGACTCTGTCCCTAGCTTGTTCCTGTGATTGGCCTTTAATTATAAACATGGGAACATGAACCAATGACAGGTCAAAATAGGTGCATCCTATTGCATTTCACAGCAGCTGATAACAATTGTTTACATTCTCTTCTGAGGCCTCTGCCTTCCAGAAGAGGCAGAAATCTGAAAGAAAGGATTTCTGTGAAAAAATATCTGCGACACCTCGGCTTTTGGATTTCTGTGCCAGCAAATTGCTGCACTTGGGCTGTGCCAGAATAGGGAAATTTCCAGATCTGGGCACTGGCAGTGCCAGCAAACAGCCCATTTCAGGCTCCAGGCTCCAGGAATGACTGGATCTGGATGCCGTCCTCTTTTCTTTCCTTCTTTCCTTCCTTCTTTCTTGGGATCCTGCTGCCAACAAACTCCAGATTGGGCAGTGCTGGCAAGGGGAAATTGCCAGGTTTTAGCTTTCTTTGCCAGTAAATTCTGGATATGGGTGGTGCCAGAAGAGGAAAATTTCCAGATGTGGGCACTGGCAGTGCACACCAGATCTGAGTGGGGAATGTGCCAGCACTGGGAAATTGCCAGATGGTAATTTTCTGTGCCAACAAATTGCTGGAATTGTGCTGTAGGCCCAGGTGGCCAAGAAGGCCAATGGCTCCTGGCCTGGATCAGGAATGGTGTGGCCAGCAGGAGCAGGGCAGGGATTCTTCCCCTGTGCTCAGCACTCCTTGGGCAGCACCTTGAGTGCTGTTTGCAGTTCTGGGGCCCCAATTTAGGAAGGACATGGAGGGGCTGGAGTGTGTCCAGAGAAGGGCAATAAGGTTGATGAGGGATCTGGAACACAAGAGCTGTGAGGAGCGGCTGAGGGAGCTGCTGGGGTTGTTTATCCTGGAGGAGAGGAGGCCCAGGGCAGACAAGGTGGTGTCAGGGCACGGATTGGACTTGATGATCTCCATAGCCTCTTCCACCCTTGCTGATTCTGGGATTCTCTGAAAGAATACTTGGAGCAGTTTCACGATGAGCCCTGGGCCTCCTGTTCAGAAGCTCCAGCAGCCCAGGTCCCTCAGCTTCTCCTGCCCGCCCCAAAGCCCATCCTGTCAGTCCTGCAGAGCCTCTGCAGCTCCTCCTCACTGCCCAGAACAGGGAGCCCCAGAGCCAGACACAGCAGCCCAGATGTGCCCCCCTGGCCGGGGGTGCCGCTGGCAAGGGAGCAGCAACAGGCACTGCAGGAGCCTGCAGACAATTGATCTGAAGGCCAAACCTCCTTAGCTCCTTGTGAAAGAGCAGGAACAGTTCCTCATTCCAGAGTGATGGAATGCCAGGCACCGCAGCTCCGGGTGAGGACTGGACACAAGTTTGCTCCCACTGAGTGCTGTGATGGGTTCTGCAGGAGCTCTGGGCTCCTGGGCTTGCCAGGCACAATGAGGAGAGAAGGAGCCAAGTGCACTGATGTGGGAAATGGATATGTAGAAAGTTTTTAGGACCTAATAGAAGGCCCACACAGTATGAATCTGTATATAAATCTTGAGACAAGAAACGCTAACTTAAAAATTTCCATGAAATAGGACAGATATTGTTGAGAGAGAAATGGAGCTGGAAAAGTTTCAAAAGATGGCCTTGCAAATAAGATTTTAGAAAAACAGAGCTATGAAAGATGCATTGTAGTGGGACCCACAAAGAGTATTTTTAAAGAATTGGCTACAAGGCATCTACAACATGGCATGGCAAAAGGCTGATAGACCAAGAAACGCTTATAATGTATTATAATTAGGAAGTAACTGGCTTCTGATGGTGACGGCGTGAATTATAACATCTGTATTGTCTCACCATTCTCATGAGACTGAAAATAGAATAAAAGTTTTTAAAACACCTCTCAGTTGCCCCATCTCTAGGTCAAGAAAAGAGTATTATCCAACACACTGACACACCTTTGCCTCAAGCATAGCCCAGCCTGGACCAAACACACTGAAAGGTTTCCCCTTTGGCCCATGTCTCGAAACATCAGGTCTGCTGTTTGACAACTCAGCTTGGGTTGGTGTCAAGGAGTTCCCTCAGAAATACTGGGTTTGTCTTCCTCTGTGCCTTCCCCTCAGCAGCCTTGGGGATGCTCCTGTGTGAAGCCATCTGTCTCACACAGTTTGAGACAACTTCAAACAGGATATTGTGCAATAAGTTGTCTCCTCTAAAGTGTGCCAACAATCCCTTTCCAGCAATAGGAAATTATTACTAATGGATGGAAGTGGCAAACCCCCAACAGTTTATTATCAAACAGAATCCCCCCATGACACACGTTCCAAGAAGGCGCTGGGGTCTCTCTCGGAAGAACAGGAGCTGTCACGGAGCAGTTCCAGCAGCTGATGGAAGCTCGGGGACTCATCCGGTGTCGGCTTTCTCCCACGGCAGAGCTCCATGGAGCGGGCAGGGCAGTGAAGCAGCTGGGCTGGAGCCCCTCGCTGCCTTGTCTCCCCGGCGTGGCTCAGCCCACAGACTCTCGGGCTGGGAGCGGGGCCGCTCCGCTCCTGCCGGCACCGTGTCCCTGGGCTTGGACAAACAGTTTCCTGCCAGGAGAGCCCTGCACACTGCTCCACAGATCTTTCATAAAGGCCCAAACCAACTCCAAACACTCTGTCTGCAGCAGCTTTTCACAAAGGGCTGCAGCAATCCGGGACAGCTGCAAGTGAGTGTCGGAAGGCTCTTGTCTTGTTCCTGACAGCAGAATTCTTGATGATCTGATGCAGTTTTATTCAGATGTAACATGAGAGCTGAGGTTTTTTTGTTAAAATATTTCATGATGAGTAACAAGCCTTGGGTGCATGAGGTACAGGACTGACATGCCAAAGCATGAGCATATCCTCCAAAGTGGCCAGTTTAATTGCCCATTTTATTACTCTTGTATTTACTCCACACTAATAAGGAAAACCAAGCTCTGCTTGGAGGCAAAACAGGCATGGGATACACTACAGTCCCTCGCAGGCTCAGCAGGGCTGGCAGTGACAAAGCAGGCCGTCTGCTTCATTGTGAACCACTACAGAGCTGCATCTCAATCTGGTTTAGGTAGCGTGGTATTATTAAGAGGTCCTTTTCTGCATGAGACCCAAAAAGGAGATCCCAAATGATCTTCATGCAAGCATGCAGTAAAGAACGGCTCCTGCTATCCTAAAAAAGCGTTTGCTTTGGCCATTACACTCTTCCCATTCATCTTTTGATGCAGACACTTCAGGTTTTCTCTCACACCCCTGCAAGGCTGGCAGTTGCTGTTTCCCATTTCCTGTTCTTCCCTAGAGATGGTGCAGTGGCTGCTTTGAAACAAAAAGCCCTGAGATCTGGATAGTTTGAAGGAGCATGAAATGCTAATTAAGTGCTCATATTGGTAATACCCAGGTCTGCACTGCCCAGTGCTCTGAAGCAGCAGCAGCAGGACCATGCATCATTCCTGTTGGTGGATGTTCATGTTTCTGGTGTGCAAGAGCAATGACTTTGAGGAGGGACAAAAATGCCCCTCTTCAAACACTGGCTGTGCAAGGAGATGTGAAGTTTCACAGCCTTTTCTAGGATATTTTAGAAAGATCTAAGTGAATATTGTAGCATGGAGTAGGTCCCTAAATTTGTCTCCAGAGAAATCCCCAAAGGGCACATTAACTCTGCTGCTGATGGCAACCCCAGAAGCTCATGGACCAATTTTCCCTGCAATGTGCCTCCCTGCCTGGGCTTTACTAGGCCAGGACTAGACCCAGAGCTAAGCAAACACATGCAGCCAGGTGACATTGTGTAACATCAGAAGCTGGCAACTGTGGAGAGTCTGGTTCTAGCATGGCGTAAAGAAAGAGGCCATGAAGGTATACAGTTGAGGGAAAAGTAAAAGGTAGTTGTAAAGCATTTCCCAGGCTTGATCCTATAAATGATTAGGCTCTCTCAAGCACCACTTGTTAAACAATAAGGTTCTCAGACAGTCTTCCCATAACAGGCAAACATTCTGTCCTTGGGCTCTCTGAGAACACTGATCCTATTTTCAATAGACAAACCACAGGTATTTTAAACAAAAGGAGGGGTTAGAGTTTTCTCTGTAACTTATCGTGAGCTTGGATTTTGCAATATGCATGAAGTTAATTAACACTGTTATATAAAGTGGCTGATTGATCAATAAATCGAAGTCAATGCTGATCAACGACAAGGTGGGTTGGCTTCCTTCGCTTTCAACAGGCAACCATGAGGACTTTGCTGCCAAAAGGTTACAGTTTGCACTGGGCCCAAAAGTGTTTTTCCCTAAGGCAAAGCAAACTGAAATGTGAGGTTTAAAAGGTTCAAATGACTATGAAAGGAAACTGCAGAATAATTTCTGGAAGTGCAGCATTGTCAATGATCATGCAGCCCACCAAGAGCTGGAGCTGAATCCAGAATTGCTTCTTCCAGCTGTGCAGGAATTCATTCCACTGGCAAGCACTGGTCCACGGGAACAAATGATCCCCTAGCTCTGGGCTGAATGGCACCCAGGCTGCAGTGCAGATTTGAGGAGCCCTTGTCACTTGTTATTGGCCTCCCAGGGCACTCATCCTTCTGCAAACAAGGTGCAAACAACACAGCTGCACTGCTGTCCCAGATAAATATACATGTGCCAAAGCAGTGCATCATTTCCCAGTGAAATACATGACTTCTTCTTACCTATGGAATTGTGATTGAAGACACCTGTGAGCCAGATCTGTGGGAAATTGCAAAGGAGCGAAGCTTTGGGATTTGGGCACACTTCTCTTGGTTTCTTTGCTCAGGCCTTTGGTGAGCACAGAACACACCTAGGTAGAAAACCTTTGACTAGATAGGATCTTTTGGATCCATTGTCCCCCAAACATGTCAAAGTGTGGCCCCGTTGTAATGCCAAGTAACAACGAGCAGCACAGATGACACAAAGAAAGCATGGCCAAAGAGGAAGAGGAGAGGCCCAATGAGGAAAGGATGTGGTGAGACACTGGCACACCGAGTGAGCTGCACTCCCATAATCTCTAGGCTAGCAGGTGCTGGTCTCACATTCTCCTCTTGGTTTATTTAAATTTCATTTATTTACTTACTTTTTTTCATCGTCAAAATAAAATATATACAATTAAAAATATGTCATCAAATTTTAAAGATACAATCAAAACACATTCATTCAGAACTGTATCTAAAGATCAGAACATATGTACAGCAGTAACTATGAAGCCTAACACATCAATCCCAATCTGCAAACACTCTTCATACAGGCGGCAGCTTCTTCCTGAGCTTGGAGGACAGAGAGCTCTTCTGGAGGGGAGGCAAGGACTTTGTGGGTGAGGGAACATCTGAAGTGTCCAGAGAAAACTTCTCAGTAAGACTGTAACCAGTCAGATCTGCAAAATGGAGACACAAAGTTTAACAGAGAGGCAAAGTTTAGCAGAGGCCACCATGCAAACCTAAAGCATCTGAAGCTCTGCATTTCATGGGACACATTTCCTGGAGATGTGTAAACAGCTGCACAGGGAAACATGCTCCTGCTGGCAGACACTGAGGCAGGCCAGGGCAAACCCTGAGCCACTTGCCCAGAGCTGGCACAGGCCCAGCCTGGCCTCTGGGCTGCCCCGGGACAGCAGGGAGCCCAGAGCCCTGTGCTCTCCAGGAATGGCTCAGCTGCACACGCACCCTCCTGCTCCTCTGCCTGCCCCACAGCTCAGCAGCCCCACAGCTCCAGGGGCACTGGCAGCAGCCCAGCTCATTGCAGGGGCGCATGCAGGGCACAGCTGTTCCCTGGCAATGTGCACAGCCTCTCTGGGCTGCCACAAGGCCCTTCCTGCCAGCAGAGATTGGCCCAGCTCCCCCCTCACCTCTGCGTGCGGCTGAGCCATGATTGCCTTCACCTTGTCAATAATCTGGAGTTGCTCCAGGCCCCCATGCCATGACTAGGAAGGGCAATGGAGAGAGCGGGGCAGATGCACACCCTTCCTTAGGATTTTGTCATTTTTGGCACAGCTCAAAAGGCAAATCCAGAGGTATGCAACTCAGCGCTTCCTCAGCTTTCTGGAGAACATCTCGCCTTCACCAGCCCAGCATTTTGGAGAGGTTTTCCCGCACATGTGGAGGCTTGCTGGCAGCACATTCCTTCAGCTGGGTGCCCATCACCTTGCAGAGGGCAGAGGCCAGCTTGGTGGCCACGGTGCGGACGTTGGCGCTCCGCACAGGCAGCGCCTTGTTCTCCAGGCAGGGCCAGAGCACGGGCAGGGTGTCGCGCTGGACGACTTCAGGGCTCCTGGCATGAACCCCTTGCACAAGCCCTGCCGGGACAGAGACACAGCTCCTTACCCACCAGCCTCACTGCAAACAGGGATCCACCTCTGCTTCTGCTTCTTGCCAGCCTCTCTGGCCAAGAGCAGCAAAACAGCACCCAGAGCCCCTTGGTCCAGAAACGGGCAAAGCAGCTGATCATCCTGGAAACAGAACCACCCACCCCTCAGCACTAACTGCTGCAACCAGAGCCTTGTCCCTGCGGCAGACTTCCTACCTTTACTAAATTATTTCACAATCTCTGCATGAACAATGAATGAAATGTCCAATTGCCTTTGATTTCCATTAAGAAGTTGTCTAAACCCACACTGAAGATTTGGAAATGCACCATAGAGAGGAAATGGAGAGATTTCTAATAAAAGGGTTGATTCCATTTTTGTAACTTTGATGCCAAGTGCCAAATGTCTAATCTGGCTCTTCCCTGCGCTCAGCGGCACACAGCAAAGGGCAGGATTAGAACACACCTCAAAACTCCAGCCCACCAGAGATGGCTGCTGCCTGACAGCTGGATGAGAAACATCAGTGGCCAGCTGGGGTCTTTGGCAGAATGCTTTTGGGGCTTCCAACAAAGAGCTGTTTCAAACCTCAGGGTGTCTTACAGAATTACCCAGACCCCATTGCCTTGGCATTTGGGCATCTCCACATTTTAAAGCCATTTCCCCTCTCAATCTTAATGGCATTTTTTTCCTATAATGTCCACTCAAATAGGGGCATAGAGAAGGAAAAATGCTACACAGGGGACTGAAAGGTAACCAAAACACAAGTGTTTTCTCACATTGTCTCTGAAATCTCTCTGCCCATTTTCCTAACTGAACTGTATCAAACATAGACAAAAGCTTACTACCAACAGGCTCCTTGCAACAGGCAGATTTGGCTAAGATATGAAAACCTGAAATGCTCTGGAGACCATTCTTATTTTCTGATCAGACAAAATGTTATCTAGCAGCCACTTAATATTCTGTGGTGGAAGAGACTTCCTTTTCTCTATGCTGTTAATCCACCAGCAGACATCAACATTGAAAGAGCTCCTGCAAGTACCCAAAACCAATTCTGCTAAGCAAGAAAGGGTTATGGTACCCGTTTTAAAATGGGAATTCATTTCAGTTTAAATGCAATTAAAGACATCGGTGACTACTGAATGTGAGGAACAGCTAAATCCGGTCCTGCTAAATCTCAGAGAGAACATCTGCTCTTTCTAAAGTAGTCCTAATTTCTGGTTAATTTCTTTATTTGAAAAAGAGATCAAAAGAAGTGCTAAACTAAATTCCCTATTGCTGGCGATCTACTTTATTCAAATGCTCTTTAAAGGGCCTTTGACATTCCCAATCACTGAACATGCCCTTTTGAGATTCCTAATGAAGACACAAAGTGTATTAAACCTTACATTCAAAGAAATTGGCATAATTAGTGGATTTAGCCCCAGTTGAAGCAAGGCTATCAATCATCTTCTCTGCTATATATTGAGATTATCCTTTTTCCATTCCTTGGCCCTTGCTGACACAGCAAGCTCCTCTGAGGAATCAATTATCAGCTGCATGTGTAGCATTTTGGGCAGCGCTGACACAGGCAGACACTGTTTGCACACCCTGAAAGGCTCAGTCCAAGGCCCCTCTGACAGCACAGGCAGGGAGCCTCAGCACTCTGCTTCTGTCCCTGTGCCCCAGAGGCTGCCTTGCACTAAACCCGTGCCTCTGGTACCTCTGTTGAGTTCTGGCCTAAGCTGTGACCCCCAGGCCCTGCACGGTTCAGCCTCAAAACTTTCCAAGAGACAAACAAGAATTCTGTGAGGACAAAAGAAACGGATGCCCTGAAACAGCATTTGCCACCATTTCCCCTCAAAGATCACAGATGTCCCTGAGCTCCCCAGAGAGGAGCCAGCTGGGGCATTTTTAGCCCTCCCTTTGCTGGAGGTGGTTCTGAGATGCCCCAGTGAGAGCTCAGCCCCAGGCCGAGCGCCGCCCCCATCTCAGGTGCTGCCCAGCTCTGCAGCAGCCAGGGAAAACCTGCCAAACCCACCTGCCTTGGCTATGGGGCAGCAGGGACACGCTCAGCACCTCCTGGTTTGGAGGAGCTGCTCTGCTGTCTGCTCACAGGCATTCCCTGTAAATGCTCCCTGGGAAGAGCTCTGGGCTCAGAAGGGGAGGCCAAACCTGTGATACGCTCGGTGACATCCAGCAGGGCTTGGCCACTCAGGTGATTCCATTGGTAGCTGAACTCTTGCAGCAGGGACACTTTATCTACAAGGGAAACACACGTTTCTGCTCACTTTTCTTAGGTCATAGGAGAAAGGGCAGGGCCAACCCCATTTTAAAAAATAAAGTACATTTCTGCTGGTTTTTGAATAATTTTCTTCTTTCCTTCCAGCCTGCTTGGCAGGGTTTTAAGTTCCAAAAGAAAAGCTCTCTTTTCACATTTGTAAATCCAAAGTTGTCTGCTGTAGCAGGAGCTGTGTTAAAACATTTCACATCAGGGACCTCAGGAGTTCAGTCACATGGAAGCAGTGAAAAGGTTTTGCATCCCAGAGCACAAAGGAAGAGCCCCATACTTGGGTCACAGAAAGGCACTGAGTCAGGCAGTTCCTGAGTTCACAGAGCAGCTGGGGAGGAGAAAGTGGAAGCTCCCCTTGAAGACCTGCCTCTTCAACACTCCTTTTTTCAGGCATATTTCCCCAGTGCAGCATTCTCAGAGCTGACATAAATCTGTGTGGCAAAGGAATTTAGAGCAGCCCTTGCCTATGTAGTTAATTGCTGTGGCCATCTTGCCCCACGCAAAACAACACGTGGAACAAGACATCATTGACAGCTGGGTTTATACCTGTTTGATATAAAGAAATTAACTTGGTGAATCACAAGTTCCCCTTTGAACATAGAAGACAAAGAAGAAAAGTGGAAAATAGGCAGTAATGCCTCTAATGTAGAGCCTTGCAGGTGGCTGACCTGCAGAAGCTCTGATGGGTGAGTGTCCCTTCATGCCAACAGCAAAGCTGTTCACTTGGGAAGTCAGACGGGGCCCAAGCAAACTCCAAACCCCCTTTGCCCCTGAACTGTAGCAGAGCTGTAGCCCAGGACTTGCTCTTCAGACAAGCAGCACAGAGCCAAGGGCTCCTGGGACTGTTGGGAAATGCTGATCCCATTCCAGCCTGTTGGGGATGGTGCATAAGGACTGCACCTGCACAGCCTCTGGTGGGTGTCAGCTGGAGGGTTCCACAGACAAGAGCAGCTGTCGAGGCACTCAGCGCTCTCTTGTGCAGGAGAGACAGAGACGAAGCTGAGGAGAGTCCCTGCCAGGGCTCAGCCTTACCCAAATGAGCAATGGATTCTCCCAGTGCTTTCACAGCTGCCCCACGAACCCTGGGATCCTTTGAGTTCAGGCTCTTTGTTATTCCTTCCACCAAACCAATGATCAGCGGGTTCAAGGCATCTCTCAGGGCTCCTGTGATTTCAGCCAGCACGTCCAGCACCCTCTGCTTCACTTTCTTGTGGCTGTCAGGTATTCTCAGGACAAAATAATCAAAAATCTGTGAAGAGAACAAGCAAGGTGAAAGCTGGATTCAAATGCCCCTGTTTGAAGAGTGGCTGTAGCAGTCAGCAATGTCAAAGATGAAAGTGATTCTTTCTGTCAGGTCAGCACTCGCTTGCACAATTTCACTGTTTTCCTGTGGGCCACTCACTGGAATGGTGGCACAACCTCATGCTGGTTGAAAGATTTTCTTCTGTTTTTAGGAGGTTTGGCTGGGGACTGAATGGTTCCTATGGCATTTCTCTCCATCTATAAATCATTAAATCAATTCCATTTTTTAATGCTAAAAGAGTACCTTTGCTTTGAATGGAAGCAGATGTTTACAATGCCTGGTTTTCTATACAGTTGCCTCAAGTACTGAGGGCAATGATGATTTTGCCAAAACTATGGCTGGAGAAGATCTAAGTTTTCTTATGTTTGTTTCTGAGCCAGTGTCTGGAGAAGTGCAGGGCCCTGATCAACTCTTCCAGGATCCAGACAATTTCTCTAAGTGACAGGTGGACTTCTGAAATGTAATGTGCTGTACAGCTCTCATTAGAGCAGGTTCAGTCCTTTGACAGCCACATTATCAGGCACCTTTTCCTGGAAAAAGGGAAAAAGCAGCTACTGGGAGGAGAAGGCAGAGATGAGTCCGTAGCTGTTTTCCTCCTTTTCCAAAGAGAAAAAAAGACCCCCCAAAAAGGGTGAGCACTGTCTTTACCAAGAGGAATAGGAACAAGGATGGAAATGAGTAGCCAGAGCTGTGCCTGTGTAAGACAAGATGGAGTGTATAGAAGTGTTCTTAAATAAAACAACTGGGTTTAAACCAACCCAGCCTGATACTTCTCTTCCCTGTGCAAACCCATTTTTGGTCTAGAGAACAACTGCCATGCTTTCAGGGGCTGGATTCCCTTCACTTCACCCAGCTGCGAGTAGGAGAGAGCAGCAGTTACACCAGAAGAAAATTCTGCCATCATCTGATGAACAGCATCAATAGGCACCTGCCACACAAATACAGCTGGACTGAAATGACTTGTCCTGAAGCCTGGACCTGAGATACATTTGTCTGGGTGAGAGGGACCAGCATGTCCCAAACAGCCAGGACAGAGTGCCAAGACACACTGAATTAACTTTGCTGCTACAGGCTTAGGAAAGGAGCTAAAGGAAAGGAGCAGTGAAGATACCCTACATACTTGGGCAATGTTAGTGGAGATGAGCTGGGGGCTGGTTTTGCACAGGTCTTGGAGGAGTTCCACTCCTTCCATCCTTGTCTGAAACCCCTTGGCTTCCAGGAGATGGTGAAGCTTCTGGAGCAGCTCCGTTTCTTCCACAGCTGGAGGTGACGTGACCTGGGCTTTTGCACGGGGTAGGAGGTGTCCATCAGAGGGAGATTTCACCCTGGAAAATAAAACCAAATGAGGACGTGGTGGTGATAATTATCATAGCATGGCATCCCCATAGTGGAAATAATTAGCATTGACTCCATGATTCCAGAAGGCTGATCAATCACTCTATTATACTATACTATACTACACTCTACTATACTATACTGAAACTCATTGCCCTCACAGACAGTCTGATACAGACAGACCAGATTGGTCAATTGAATCCAAAACACCATCACCAGTGACCAATTAAGAAATTACCCTTTGGTAAAGAAATCTCCATAACACATTCCACGTGTTCACAACAACAGGTGCAGCAAGTGAGGATAAGAATTGTTTCTCATTCTTTTCTCTGATCTTCTCACAGCCTTCCCCAGAAAAATGCCCTGGGAAAGTTGTGCCTGCTGCTCTCTATGGAGACAGCTGCAGCCACAGACAATACCTGCAGTTAATTGTGAGCAAAACATCTTGAGCAGCTTTCCTAATTATGTGATTTCAAGCTGGAAAATCATGAGGATCTGAAGAACAATGTGGACCTCATGATAATCAGTATGGCTGACAATCATCTGCAAGTCACATTCTCACCACTGCTCACTCAGGAAAGCCAAGGATGAGATGCATCTGATCTATCTTCAGATGGCTGCCAGGGCACACAGGTCACTTTGCTTTGTGGAGAAAGAGAGACACTACTGCCAAGTTTAAATGCCTCCTCATATGGGACATGTGTGTCTTAGAATAAGGAAACTCATCACTCTGGAGAAGTGTCTCTGCAACCAGGCATGACAATCTGGAAAAGTAGCTCAGATGCATTCTGAACAGATAAACAGGGCCAAATTTGAAGGATTCAGAAAATCAGTAACAGATAAAAACAGAAGCCAGACATCCCAGAACTATGCTCACATTTCATTTGCTTCCCTGGAGATCAGATGCACAGCTTAACAACCCCACTGGGAACAATTCTCCTGATCAACCTGTCTCTTCCATGAGCACAGGAAGATGCCAGCTGTGCTGCTGGGACATGTGGTCACTTTCCTGCCACTGCTGAGCAGGACAGAGCTAAATAAATCCCCTCTGCTATCAGAGGAGAACAGGTACAAGCAGCTCTGCAGCTGCCATGAAGAGACAGCAAGGAGCAAATTCCTGTCTTAAATGCTGATTGCAGCACAGGGGGAGACAAACCAAACATGCTGTCCATCAAGCAAATTACTTGAAGGACAGGAATATCAAGGCAAAATGTCCACATTCAGATACCTGTTGACTGAAGTTGTTCAGGAATTGCCTTGCTCCTTACTACTCAAACTTGGTACTGTTTGAGGGAAAGAAAATCATGATTCAGCAGGCCAAACCTCACAGATGAGAACTGCATCTTTGTGGAACGGCATCTTGCTTCCAGACTGAGATTTCTCATCAAAACACCAATCTGAAAAAGACTCCATTCAGGTGAAAAAAAAGCCCTGTTTTATAGGGGCCTGAGTAAATATATGTATGGCAGTAAAAGATCTCTGTATTGTATAAGTGACCCTGCCCTGATTCTAGTTATTGTAAATGGGCTGCAGCTGTGATGTCCTTAATTGGGCAGCAGCTTTGGCCCGTGGAGGTAGCTGGGATAAAAGGGGGTGAGGCATTCAGGGAGGGCTGCAGAGGAGCCCTGGCTGAGAAGCAACAATGACACTGCTGTGAAGAGCTGCTGTGAGAAAACCACCAAGAAGGTATGAGACTCTGGAAATATGATATACAACAATATGATTACAACATTGTTTGAATTTACTTGTCCCAAGTCAGGTAGCAGAAACTTGGCTCTCTCCCAGCCTCCACAACACTGCCCTTGCCACTGCACTGGATCATCTGAGCTGCCACCAATGGACAAGTCCATTTTTATACTGGAACCTGGCCCAAGAATCTACTAGAGAAGATCTTTATCTGTTTTCTTTCATTCCTCCAGGGTTAAAGTAGTTGGAAAAAACCATAAACAGAATAATGCAGAATTTTGGAGTGCTGGAAAAATGTTTTTGTTTGCAAATGGCAGGAATCCACCATCTCTCTGTTTGTCTCTCCATTTTTGTGGACACCCCTCCAGAGAAGTTGTGTTCAGCACAATGCACAAGTAGACATTTTTTTTCCTAGAGTAGGGAAAGGAAACAATCTGTGGCATTGGTCATCTCTGCCAGACAGTTTTTCCTGAGGAAGAGGCATGTAAAGCTTGCCATGTGCTTTGTCACATCTGACAAAAGTGCTCAGCACCGTTTGCCAGCAGACAATGTGGCCTGGGGCTCCTCTGAGCCATCGTTCCTCTCCTTCACCGGCTCCTTGACAGATGGGCCTTCAGCCTTCTGGTTTTCCATCCCCTACAAAGACACAGAGAAACCCCATCAATCTTTAGTGTATAAAACAGGAAATTCCCTGCTGAAAACATAAGTTAGAGCCAGGATCACTGCTACCAAGGCTTAGGGAAACATTTCCTAACTTACAGATGGAAACAGACCAGAGATTCAGTGATGCCAACTCTTTGTTTTCAATAGCCCAAGGCAGGTTATGGGTGCTACCAGACTGAGCAGCAGTCTAAAATCCCAAATTCCTTAGTCTTGAGCATAAATGGGAATAATGCAAACTGGTAGGCAAAGAGTGTTTGTAAAGGAATCAACAGAATAAATTGGACTCTTTTGGGGGTTGGCCCATTGTGTTGGAAGTTGATTTGGTTCAACACTCACTCTCCCTGTGCCTGCACAAAGGCAGGCTCCCTTCTATAATGTTGATAAAAAAATATAAAATCCTCCCCCAAACAAACAAAGGATTTTCCACTGGATGCTGCTGAATTCACCAATCTTCTTCCAGCCCTACATGGCTGGACAGCAGGGTGGTATTCCCAAAAGACAGCCAGTCATTGTAGTAACTAGGATTGACTTGGATATCTTTTGTAAATTTGGGAATTTTCTTGGCACTACTACTTCCAGTGTCCTTTGCAAAGACTCTATTATCTTCAGAAGCACAATTCTCACTTAATTGCTTTACAGGGGGCAGGGTAGGGAGAGCATGGTGGGGGTTTACGCTTAAATGTAAATCCATTTTCTCCTCTTTCCCTTTCCTCTTTGTGACCGATATTTTAAATATTCAAAACCCCACTTTTTCCCTAATAATATCAGTTCCTTTGTGGTCTGCAGATGAACAGGCTGAGGATTGACAGCTCATTCCCAGGAACAAAATGATTCAGCAGAAGAGGAATGAGCTAAAGACAGATTGGGTATGTTTGATTTCATATTAGCAGAGGCAATACTTGCACAAAGGAGACATTTCTCCTGCCAAGCACTTACTTTCTTCTTAATTCTTGTCAAAATATCTTCCAGGTCATGGGGGGAAAGAGATTGTTCCAAAAGCATTTTAAATTGTTGATGATTGAGCAACATCATCACCATCTCTTGTCCATAATGCCTAAGGAAGGAAACAAAACAAAAGTGAACAAACACAGGAAGAGCGTTACCAGAAGAGACTGATCCCTTAAACTCATCAGGTGCAATCCCTGCATAAGAAGGCATTACCTACTCAGCAAAGAGCGAGATTTACCTCACTTGACACTGCACAGTGCTGTCAGCTGAACACAAGAGGCAAGAGGAGAATGTGGGGCCAAAAATACCATTTCACTCTGAAACTGGGGGTGTGCTTCTGTGGCATCAAAGGATCCCAGGGAGCAAGCAAAACACATCTGCTTCGTTGTCAAAGCTTATTAGCAGTGTCTTGCTGCCATTGCACAATAATTTGCCTTTCTTTACCTGGCAGGGAAGCCAGGACAAAACACCTCATGCATCCTATTGATTATTCTATACTATGGGTATGCACAGAGACAGCTAATTGCTCTGCTAGTTGCTTTTGGCAGGTATTAATTGGAATTTCATCACCACAGGAAGGGGATTTTTGTGGTTTGAGTTGATTTTGCTACTAGGAAACTACAGTTTTCTTCAAGAAGAAAAGTGGAGCTCACTGAGCCACAGATAACAGCATTCTAGAAATCTGCAGAACAGGTTTAGAAAGACTGAATATGTTGGCTAAAGACCCCTGAAATATTTCTAGGCAAGTCTGAAGTTAATGAGAAATGGATGTTTGGCATCCTTCAGTGATGAACATTAGCAAACACTTTGGCTTTGTGTTGTGCACCTAAGGCCAAACAAAAGTGTTGGACTGGCTGATCTGAGCTCTTTTGATCTCAGTAAAGAATCCTTCAAGCCACAGGAAAAAGGTGGCAATGCTCCTTTTTGCTGGCCAACCCAAGGTTTCCCAGTACAGCCATTTGCCCAGGCAGCCCAGAGCAGTGGTCACAGTGCCAAGGCTGACAGAGCTCAAGAAGAGTTTGGACAATGCTCTCAAGCACATGGAGTGACTCTTGGGGTCACTGCACATGGCCAGGAGATGGAGTCGATGACCCTGATGGGCCCTTCCAACTCAGCATATTCCATGATTCTATGACCCTTATTCACACCGTGAGGTAACTTCATATTCCCTTTAGTTTCCACTCTTGCGTGGTTTCACCTTTACAGCCAGACACAAAACGGTTTTCCTGTTTTGGGAGGTGAAATGAAGATCATTACTTGTGTCCTTGTGGCAGTCCTGAGCAAGCTTCCCTGCCACGTGTGGCAGCCTCTCAGCCCTGGGGGTGCCTGCGAGCTGGGTGACTCCAATTCTCTCCACCAGGGACAGGAGGAGTTGGGCCGCACACTCGCGCACCGGGGCGGGGCGGCTGCTGGGGAGGAGAGAGCAAACCCTGGGCACAGGGACAAGGAGCAGCGGCAGCGCCGGCCTTGGCCAGAGCTGCTCCCTGCCCTTGCTGGGGGAAGGAGCCTGGGCTCTCCCTGCACCTTCAGACACCTGCACAAGGCTCTGTCCTCAGCTAAACACAAAGGTAGCATTGCACACTAGGCCTGCCTGCACGGAAGAGGGAGGAATTCAGTCTCCCTGCACTGTCTGATACTCAGTTTCTTTCACAGTATTTACTCGGAGAAAGATTAAAGTAATAGATGACATATGAATAATTTAGCAATTAAGGACAATTGATGCTGACCCATCAGAGGGCACCCAGTACACAGAGCTACAGCAGGACTGAAGCTCTTTCCACCCATTTATCCCCAAATCTGCAGACCTTTGGAAAATAACAAATGCAGGGAAAACACGTGGTGGGCTGTGAAGTTGCAGAATATCCAGCAATGCAGCCTGTTTCTGCTGTGGGGCTTGGCAATGGATGCATCTGAATGTTTTACCCTATTGCAAAGCTGAGGAAAGGGTGGCAGGCAGTTTAGCCAGGCTGTCCTGTTCTAGAGAGTGTCTCTTGGGAACTATCAGGCCCAGCACCAACATTCAAGGCAGCATTTGCTTCAACTGTGCCATGGCTGTCAGCCTGTGGAGGTGCCTGTAAAGTGGTTCATCTTCTCAAGGCTAACGTGAAACATCAGTTTGCATAGAAAGTAGAGTTCTAAGGCCAGGACAGTCATACAAGACTCCTTTGGCAGGAGCTGCACCTGCTGTGCAGGCTGTGCCACACCCAGCAGATTGTCCCCCATGTGCTCCATGCCCCAGGAAGGACCCTCCTCATTTCTCAAGTTAATGGCATCATGATGTTATGTTTGCCCATTTATCCCATCATAAAAAAAGCCAAACAATATTAAAAGTAGTAACAATTTTATTTAAATAGTTAAAATAAAAAAAAAAGATATAAAATTGGATACAATATAACTTGAATAAAATAAGGGATAATTTGGTTCCAATAATAGCGCATAAGCAAAAGATAACCGCGGGGTACAGAGTTCTTGGACCCTTGCCACCTCATACAAGCTTGCCAAGTGAAAATCACCCCTTATATGTCATGTGTACATGCCATCTCCTCCCATTTTCAGTTTGTCATATCTCTATCTCCATCCTCATTACCACCCTTATCACGTATGTGCCACCATTCAGTTTGGTGGTCGCACAAGTCTTTGGGGGTTGTTTTGGATGAAGACCTCTCCTCTTCCTCTTTGTCCTTTAATTCACCTTTGGTTACACATGCGCACCAAGCCAAGACTAACGTATCACTGCATCTACATATCAAGGCAATAAATCCCTTATAATTAGCATTTTCTGGGACCGAACCAGGTTCTTAGTCATTTTTAGCAACTGTATCTCACCTTCTTTCCTGTGGTCCTTGAGAACATCTGCTGGGAAGGGGAGGGGGCCCCTCCTCTCCCTCTCTTCTTTGGCATTACAACTTTTTAACTATTTTACTGTATCAATTTTTATCAGCACGCATCATACCTATTTATCACAAATCCCCCATTTCTCTTCTTGATCATTATGATTCATGCTGTATTTAAAAAGCTGTGCCCTGATATCTTTTATATTTTTCAGAATTTTGGTTTTCTCGTTGTCTCTTTTCAGCTTCAAACTTTTCCAGCATTTCTGTTACTGCTTCTAGTCTTTCACACTCTCTTTCAAGTGTAGTTAGCATTTCCTGGTCTACTTCAATCTTTTTAAGTCCTTGTTCTTTAACATGGGTCAACTTAGCTTTTAATACCATTATAGATCTTGGTTTTCCTTTTTCTGCTGATTCTGAATCTAGAGGCATTGTTGTAATCTGCATCCCCTGAATCACTGAGTGAATTAGCCTAATAAAACACAAAATCATACAAGGAAGAAACAGAAGTCTCAGAATTGAGCATAACAACATGAACTCTAACTTTTTCCTCCAAACACTTCCAAAGAGGTTACCCCACCAATCTGCTTTCAAGATTGAATTCCACTTTTGTACTGGCACATGAGCTACTGTTTTAATTTCCTCTGCAAGTTCTGTTGTAGCTTCCCCATAATCATCAATTTCTACACAGCACTCAAATTCATTAAATCTCCCACAAACTCCTCCTTCTTCTGCTAACAGATGGTCTAAGGTGATCCTGTTTTGGTACACAAATGCCCGCACTTGTGTATATTGTCTGGCCAACATTTTTAAGGCACCAGAGGTGTGATTTGACACCACCTCCACTACTGCTTGGAGTCTTATTAATCTATTCAGCAGGTAAATTGGGGTCCTATATCCCCATGAATCATCCTGAGCCCATGTTGCTGGGTCATAATATGCTATAATTTGTTCTGCAGGCCATTCGTCCTCCCCCCATTTTTGATTCCCTCCTGCTGTTGGAAAATTTAAATTTAAATCTCCTTTACTCCACTGCAGGGTTTCATACAGTGGAGTTCCAGCATATTGCTCCTAGACCTCAGTAGAACAAAGAAGGAGGGTTGTATTACTCCCAAAATACAGGTTCTTCCCCATTTTTGAGGTAACTCACTGTATACTCGTTGCCCACAAATCCAATATATCCCATCTGGGGCTTTCCATTTCTTATCAGTTTTCTCTAGTTGTTCCCAATAAGACCTCAGGCTGTCGATGGATTGGTAGGGGTTAGCTCCAGGACTTCTGTACCAGCATAAATTAATCTGTTCATCCCATTCACAATTTATTTCTTTTATTGGTTCCCAATATCCAACAGGGTTTTCAGGTCGCCAAATTTTTGAACAATTATCCATATTAACCACCAATGTGGATTTACAAGGAGTATGCCCTACTATTTTATTAAATTTCCTTCCTTCTCGAGTTATACAAATGGTTCTAATTACCTGATGGCTTAAAATCCATCCTTGAGGTCTCTTCGATGTTCCAGAAATTTGGGTGTGGTTCCACTTTAAAAATTGCTCTGGAGCTAAGCTCTCACCTTTCCATGGCCATCTTTTACCCATTTTTAGACCTCCACAAATCCAACATTTGGATAATTCCAATTCTGTAGCAATCCTTTGCATCAATCCCACAAACCGATTCTTATTTGAGGCTGGCAAATCCCAATCTTTGTAGTACTCTTTTAGCTGTTTATACAATTCAGCTAATTCTCTTGACTCTTTTCTCCTGTTCTTTCCTCTATTCTCCTTTGTTTCTTTTTCTTCTTTTATTTTCTCTTTCAATTTTTCTCTTAGTGCCTGGCCTCCTATTCCTATACTTGGATCATCTCCATTATCATTTCTTTTAAAACAAAAAAACCTTTCATATTAAGGGCCAATGTGATTACCATGGGGAAAAGGAGCTCATCCATTATATCCCCAATTTTTCTCTACCCAATACACCTTTCCTTCCTTAATACAAACATCTATAACACTGCTGTGATTCTAGCAGGCAGAACTGACATACAGGTGTGTTACACACACAGATTCCACCTTGTCCTTAATCCACACAGGTTGATTGCAATAGTCACAAATGTTGAAATTGCTGGGACTTGGTTTTTGCCCTGATTGCTTTTTCATTGCTGAAACTCTTTCCAGTGTGGCTCTCTGGCTTTGGCCAACTGCCAAGGGTACCAGAATGATCACAGTGAAAATAATCCTCAGGAAACCTACCTTTCTACCTTTCTCAAGGGCCCTTGGGTTGAAACCAAGGGCCACGATGCCAGTCTTCTCGGTAGCAAAGGTAATATCCCGGGATCTAGTCACTGGTCCTTTTAGTTTCCTTGGTACCCATAGCCCCACAGAGTTTGCTTGTCTCCTTTTAAAGGCCATTTCCGAGTTCTAGCTTGTTAAAAAGAAATAATTAAAATGAAAAGAACAGGGAAAAGATTAGGCTGGAGTACCATAAACCTGTATTTTCCAAAATTTCAGGGATGTGCCAACCACAATAAGATTTTTCTAATTATTTTCTGCTTCCAGGGCGGGGAGTTCATTAAGTTGCCGCCTCCAACATGCACACTCACCGTGCCAATGTGCCCCTGAAATGCACCTACGTTGTGGTATATAGACTTCTTCTTCCCCACAACTATCAATTTTGAGACACTGGTCTATAATATTATGAGCTGCTCATTCTCTTATTTGTGCTATAGTCAATATAGCAAAAATCAATTGATCTAAGTTCTCTATTAATCCAATTGCTGCTGGAAGGGTCTAGTCTCAAAGGTATCTAAAAAATCACTAGCAATGCATTCTATAATTAGCTGAATAAATACATAACCATAGCAAAGCAAGCAAATCAATTGTCTCTCCTTCTCTTCCCTCTTACTTTCCACCATAAGTTAAAGCGAAGTGTGCAAACAATTCATATCCAGGGATGACACCCTAAACCATGTTTACTACACTCCCAACATTTTACTTGTCTCTGAGCTCTTTTAGCAACAGGTGTTATCAATCTCAGTTTCTGGAATTGCAATTTTGTAATCAGTTCTAATAATGTTGCTGGTGGGTGATCCTGGAGGAGATCTTTGATCTTTTTAGGCCGTTCACACTGATTCAGAAAGTCTTTTTATTCTTTTCCACCGGTGTTCTTCTGCGTCTGAGCTCAAGGGAATTGCGGTCGGCAGCCACTCCAGAGTGCCTAGTTCATTCTTAATAAATCAGGGTTAATAAAAGCAACTTAAATCCTACTGATAGTGGAGCCCTGGAAAAAGTTAAAGATAGAATCTAAAATGTTAGGCTTTGTGCTTTCCCAGATCAACTGCACCTGCGTAAGCAGTATGATAAATTATATAATTGTTAGATGTGATGTTTGTTTAGTAATTAAATGTAATTATTACATAACCATGGGAAGAATAATGAGAAACTATGTTGGAAATTCAGAGAGGGGTTAAATTTATGGATACAATAGAACAACATAAGTTTAATAATTAACATGAAAGTTATGTAACGATAGAGTATAAAAACATGATCATTTTGGATGTATGGTCGGAATCAGATTTGGGTTGAATATACCCTGATTCCCAGAGCTCTTCAATAAAAAGCACCGCATATAATCCCCCGTGATTATGTGTTTTTGAATGCTAACACTACCATATTATCATATTAGTGGAATTACATGTTCTAACAGTATTTTAGTTACTGTTTGAACTGTAGCCTGAGCTGCTGGAAATGCTTCAACCCACTGAGTTAGTTGATCTATTATAACTAACAAATATTTCCACCAACCCACTTTAGGCAATTCTATACAATCAACCTGGATCTTTTCAAATAGCCTGAAGGCTGTTTTGCATCCTCCAGAGGGAGGGCTTCTTAACGCTTTCTTATTTACCTTTTGACAGGTGAGACACCCCTGGGTAATTTGCTCTCCAATTTCAAACATCCTTATACACCCATAAAATTTAAAAAGTGATCACAAAAGGTTCTTTCTCCCCAGTGTGTCTGTCTATGCAAGTTATCTAAGATCTAATGTGCCACTGGTTTTGGCATCATAATCTTGCCATCAGGAAAAACTCACTTTCCCTCCTTAAATGTTACTCCTACTTTCCTTATAGCTGCCAGTTCTTCTAGTAGAAGGGAAAGCGTCTCTTGCTGAATTTCTATTTTTTGTTAGGTGATGATTTCAGTATCTCCCTTGCTTAAGGTTGTTCTTCTTTTGCTTCTTCATCAGCCAAATTATTTCTCGGACTCTAATATCCCTCCCTCTCTGGTGTCCCTTTACATGAACTACTGCTATTTTCTTTGAGCCTTTTAAAGCTTCAAGTATCTGAATTATTAATTCCCCGTTTACTAACCCTTTCCCTTGAGTGTTTATAAGTCTTCTTTCCTTCCAAATTTTTCTAAAAGTATGTACTACACTAAAAGCATATTTGGAGTCTGTATAAATAGTCCCTTCTTGCCCTTTTAGTATTAATAATGCACAAAGTAATGCATAAAATTCACAGGCTTGTGCTGACCAGGAGGGACGGAGGGGACCAGACTCCTTTACCCTAAACTTTTTCCCACTTCACCTGAATGCCAACCTGTGTCATTAATTTCTAGATTATCTTCTTCAGTTAAAGAATAAATTGTAAGTTTTCCTTCACAGGGTTTTATCCGCAAATTTAAGGCTATTATTAAATCTCTGCCTAACAAATTATTCTCGGCCTCTGGTATCAACAATAAATCATTTACTCCAAATTTGTCATCTGTTTCAATTTGCACTCCTTTTATTACAGGGAAGCCTCTCCCATAATTCCAATGACTGAAACTCACTCACGACATATCTCCCTGGGGTAATTTTGTCACTGTCAACCAAGAAACTCCTGTATTGACTAAAAATATAACTTCTTCACTCTGAGGACCTATTTTTAGCTTTATTATCAAGGGCTCTTTTGGTTGTATTTTGGTCCTCTTCATTAAACAAAACTCCTGACCTCTCTGATTCTCCTGAGTAGTTTTCTCATCTTGCTGTTTCTTTCTGCAATTTTTTTGCAGGTGCCCCTTTTTATGACAATAAAAACAGGTGTGTCCTGCACCCTTCAAAGTGGGGCAAGAATTTTTTTAAGTGTCTTTTCTTGTGGCGGGAAAAATGCACAGGTCCTGTGTTCCTAAAAATAGATCCTGACATCGGCTGTTTGTTTTTCCCTGCAGATTTTTCTGTATTCAAAGCTGCCTGCATTTCGTGAACTGCTGCTACCAAAATTCTGGCATCTGCTTTCTGCTTTTCCTCATCTCTGTTCACAAACACCCTTTGTGCTTCTCTCAGTAATTCTTGAAGTCCCCTGTCCTGCCAGTCTTCTAATTTTTCCAGATTTTTCCTGATGTCACTGCAAGACCTGGTCACAAACTGAATTTTTAACAGAACCTGCCCTACTGCAGTATCAGTATTTATACCTGAATATAATTGCAAGTCTCTTTTTAATCTTTTTAACCATTCTGCTGGGGACTCATATTTTTTCTGATGCTCACTCAAAGCTTTTCCTATATTATGTCCCTTAGGCACTGCCCTCTGAATTTCTTGATTTTCTTCTCTTTGGGATCCCCATTCATCCCAAAACTGTATTATCATTCCCAGTGGGCTGTCCTGAGGAACGCTCCCCCACTGAGAACCCCCTTCACAGTTCCCAGATACCTCAAATTTTTCACACACTGCAAATTTTTCACACAATCCGCAGCCCCTGGGTCAAGGAACTTACTCTTTCCCTGAACCATTTCTGGCGGCAACAAACTAAAAAATCCCCGGTACCAGGAGAGTCTTAGTTTCCCACACTCACCTCGTGACTCAACTTCCTCACTTACTACTCTGTCACACTGCCTTTTCAATCTACCTGTTCCACTCCTATCTCTCCCTCTGCAATCTACCTGTTCCACTCCTATCTCTCCCTCTGCAATCTACTTGTTCCACTCCTCTCTCTCCCTCTTTCTCTATCTATTAGCCCCGTCCTCTCACCATCTAATCACATACTAAATTGCCTGCTACCAACCCCTCCAAGGAAATTGAACCTATTCATTCACTCTCTTTCTCAGTCTCCCTACTGAGTAAATCCCTCCTGCCCAACGACCTTCCTACAGGTGCCTGGACCAGGGATCCCCTCCTTCCCCCTGGGTCAAACCCTCCCAAAATGAAAAATTCATTTTTCTTTCACTTCCCTCCTTTTCTGGCTGACCTCTCCCCAGCCCAGCCCAGCCGGCTCTGGCCCCACAGCTCTGCTCAGGCCAGGCTGCTCTGGGCACTGCCCCACGGCCTCAGCCCCTGGCAAGGGCACAGCAGCAGCTGCAGCTGCCCCAGGACTCAGCCCCAGCCATGGGGGAAGGTGCTTGGCCAAGGCCAAAGGAGGCTCCCTGGCTGCCCTGCTGCCCTCGGGCTGAGGTGCTGAGAGCTCTGCAGCCCCTGCTGCCATCCCATCTGCCCAGGGCAGCACAAGAGCTCCGGCCTTGGGGCCCTCATGCTCCAGGCCCAGGGCCCAGGCCAAAGCTGGGGCAGCCACAAAGCTGTGCCCATTTCTGTTCATTGCTGCTCTGATGAGGATGGATCCTCAGCCACTTGGAGGTTGCTGATGAATTTAATTACTCCAGTGGCCTCTTCTTTCTTGAGCTCTTAAGTTCAGGAATTCAGTGAGAAAAGCACATAAATATTTGTTCAAAACACCTGAACATGAAAAGTCCCTAGGAATAATTTGTTTTCAATTCTCTTATGGTTAATTATGCACATTCCAGAAGTATATTGAAAGTCAATATATGGTATTGAAAACAAGACGGAAAAAATTGTTTTGTCCTGTTTTCTTTTCCTGTTTACAGATAGATTTTCAGCAATGCGCAATTGATTTTGACCCCCTGCACCTTCTAATGCAATTTGAACATATATGAAAATCAAGACCCTTCATGCCTGACAATCAATTAGACCTTATCCCCACTCCCTCCCCACCATTTCTCTCATCAGACCCCTGGCACTCCTATGGATCAGGAATGGTGTGGCCAGCAGGAGCAGGGCAGTGATTCTTCCCCTGTGCTCAGCACTGCTTGGGCAGCTCCTTGAGTGCTTTTGCAGTTCTGGGCCCCCAGTTTAGGAAGGACATGGAGGGGCTGGAGTGTGTCAAGAGAAGGGCAACAAGGCTGGTGAGGGGTCTGCAACACAAGTCCTGTGAGGAGTGGTTGAGGGAGCTCAGGTTGTTTATCCTGGAGAAGAGGAGGCTCAGGGGACACAAGGTGGTATCAGGGCAAAGATTGGACTTGATGATCTCCAAGGTCTTTTAAGACCTTGTTGATTCTGCGATTCTCTGAAACCACCCTTGGAGCAGTTTCACGATGAGCCCTGGGCCTCCTCTTCAGGAGCTCCAGCAGCCCAGGTCCCTCAGCTTCTCCTGCCCGCCCCAAAGCCCATCCTGTCAGTCCTGCAGAGCCTTTGCAGCTCCTCCTCCTTGCCCAGAACAGGGAGCCCCAGAGCCAGACACAGCAGCCCAGATGTGCCCCCCTGGCCTGGGGTGCCTCTGGCAAGGGAGCAGCACCAGGCACTGCAGGAGCCTGCAGACAATTCCTGCAGCATTTGTAGGATGATCCTGCTGCCCAAGGGACGTTCCCATGGGGCCAAGTCAGGAACTGCAATGGGGAGTGGGGCCAGAGAGGAAAGGGCAAACAGGGATGGGCTGTTTGCAGGGGAGGGAACAGGGGTGGGCAAGAGGAAGAAATCTGGATCAGGAAAAAAGAACGAAAGCACAGTTGAAGGAAAGGAAATGCTTGGGGCAGTCTGGGGTGGCTGCCAGACAGCCCTGGCTCTGAGCAACAGCATCTGCAGTGGGACAGAAAACTCCCAGCTGATGGGAGCAAAGTTTCTGGCTGACTGCAGAGGCCAAGAGAAACCTGAGTGGTTTCCCTGGTGTCCCCCAGCCCTCGCTGGCCCCAGGGGCTGATGGCATTTGTGCTCCCTCAGGTTCATGTCCCCACACCAACAGCATGGGGGTGCTCCCCCTGCTCTGTGCAATGCAAACAGGGGCTCCTGAGCCAGTGCTGCCGTGTCTGTGCCTGCAAGGATGGGGCGCCTGTGTGAGCTGGGGCAGAGGCCAGGGCTGCACAGGGGGGATGTTGTGGGCAGCTGCATGAGGATGCTCTGGGATGTTGCCCTGGGCTGTGCAGCGCACTGGGGATGGATCAGCCCCTGCTCTGCTGCTCCTTCCCATCTGCCCCAGGGCCCTTGCAGAGCCCCAGCCATGCTGTTTGCCCCCAGCCTGCCCACGGCCAGCCTGGGGCTGCTCACAGGGCTCTTTCTGTGCTGAGCATTGGCCTGGCCGTGTTCTTGAGAGAGCCTGGGCAAGGAGCCTGGAGCCCCCAGGCCCTGGGCTGAGGCGTCAGCACTGCCCCAGCAGTGCCCATGGCCTGTCCCTGCTGCAGCCCTGGCAGTGCCACCTCCAGGGCTGTGCCCAGCCCCAAGAGCACTCAGGCCCTGCAGCAACACCAGGGCCACGAGGGCAGCAGGGCAGGGCCACGGCAGCAGCACTGGCAACACCAAGTGCTGCTGCTGCTGGGCACGGCTGCTGAGTCAGCGCTGATCTGCCCCCAGCTCTGCACACAGACATTGCTGCTGCAGCTCCAGAGAAGGAAAAAAAGGGGATCTCCCTTGAAAACTGCTGGGAGATACTTTAGTTCATTTGAAGCCACCGAGAGTGCAGCACCTCATTTACACAGTCTATGACTACAGCAAAGGTGGAAAGAAACAAATATAGAAATGGCACAAACAATGGCATTTATTTCTGGACAATCTTAAAAAAACTAAAACAAAAGAAAAAGACAACACATAAAGCACCAAACCTAACTACTATCAAAGACAACTTGAATTGCAAGCATATTGCAGAACATGACCAGCAGTTTAGGGTTTCTTAAACCATCCAGTCATCAGTGTCCACACTGCAGCCTTGACCTCCTGGTTCCTCAGGCTGTAGATGAGGGGGTTAAGGGCTGGAGGCACCACCGAGTACAGAACTGACAGGGCAAGATCCAGGGAAGGAGAGGAGATGGAGGGCGGCTTCAAGTAGGCAAATGTGCCAGTACTGAAAAACAGGGAGACCACAGACAGGTGAGGGAGGCAGGTAGAAAAGGCTTTGTGCCGTCCTTGCTCAGAGGGGATGCTCAGCACAGCTCTGAAGATCTGAACATAGGAGAAAACCATGAACACAAAACAACACAATGATAAACTGGCAGTAACCACAATGAGCCCAATTTTCCTGAGGTAAGACTTGGAGCAGGAGAGCTTGAGGATGTGGGGCATTTCACAGAAGAACTGGCCCAGGGCATTGCCATGGCACAGGGGCAGGGAAAATGTATTGGCTGTGTGCAGCAGTGAATAGAGAAAGGCACTGGCCCAGGCAGCTGCTGCCATGTGGGCACAAGCTCTGCTGCCCAGGAGGGTCCCGTAGCGGTCGTAGCACATGACGGTCAGGAGGGAAACCTCTGCTGAACAGAAAAAGACAAACAGAAACACCTGAGCAGCACATCCTGAGTAGGAGTCCCTCTGGTGTCCCAGAGGGAATTGTGCATGGCTTTGGGGACAGTGGTGCAGATGGAGCCCAGGTCGCTGAGGGCCAGGTTGAGCAGGAAGAAGAACATGGGCGTGTGCAGGTGGTGGCCGCAGGCTACGGCGCTGATGATGAGGCCGTTGCCCAGGAGGGCAGCCAGGGAGATGCCCAGCAAGAGGCAGAAGTGCAGGAGCTGCAGCTGCCATGTGTCTGCCAATGCCAGCAGGAAGAAGTGCCTGATGGAGCTGCTGTTGGACATTTGCTGTCTCCAGCCATTGGAACCTTTTGAAGAAGGAATTAGAGTGGTAATTGAGGGGAGATTTCTCACAGAAAATCAAAGTTGTTTCTCATAGACCCTTTCCTGCCACTTGACACCTCCCCCTGTCCATGTCTAGGAGACATTCCTTCACCTTTGTTGCTGGAGCCCCGATTGCTGCTGGCCAATGTTGTGTGAGGAGCTGGACCTTGACCTGCAGGACACCTGGGAATCAGCCCTGACTCCCAGTCAGTGCAGGAGAACAGTGAGGGCAGAGGCCAGTCCTAGTGTTAGGACTTGGATAAAGAATATTCTCCTGTGGCAGAGGACTGCCTGGGTGATGGGACGGGGAATGCAAGAGGCAGAAGATTCTGCGGCACTGTGGAAGAACAGAGTCCAGAGAGGCAGGAGGATTGTCTGAGGCTTAGTGCAGAATGAGGGGAGCTGCTCTGTCCCTCTCTCCTGTTCCAGCTGCCCTGGACTTGCACCTTTCTGAGATCCACTCCTCTGTTACCCTGGACAGCCAGGAGATACAGCTGAGAGCAGAGGGATCCCTGGCACACAAAGTGGCTCCTGCCTTTCCCAGAGTCAGGAGAGTGGGCTCAGTGCCAGCCTCCCAGGCTGCCCTGCCCAGAGCTCCCTGGGCACAGGGAGCTGGGACACCCCATTGCTGAGCTCAGCCTGCACAGGAGGAGCCCAAGGGCTGGACCTGGACCTGCAGCTGGAACTGCCATTGCAGAGAGCCCCTCAGCAATGCCAGCAGCACCTGGGCAAGGCAAGGAGAGAGAGAGAGCCAGGCCTGAGGAAAAGCCGTTCCCTGGCCAGCCACAAAAACCAACAGCGCTGAGTGGAAGGGAAAGTTCTGGGTTTGTGTTGTTTGTTCTGTTCTGGTTTATAAATTTCTTAGTAAAGAGCTGATATTCCTTTTCCTACACTTTTGCCTGGAAGCCACATAATTTTCCAAATTTAAAAATGTAAGAGATGGGTCTTCTTTCCATTCCAGGAATGTTTTTACTTTCCTTGGCTGACATTTCTAATTTAAATGTCAATTAAAGAGTTGCCAATTTCTGGGTTCCAGAGTTGATGGGACAGAGACCTCAAGAGGAGACATGGTCAAGGACTTGGCCATCTCATGCTCTTCCTTTTAAGCCAGTTGGGACACCAAGGGCCCTCTCCTCAGATGGCACTTCTGCTCATGTGGTCGCACAGGAGCTGGCTTTGGTAGAATGTCACACTGTCCCCAGTGTGCCATGGCTGACAGACTGATGGACAGATGGGGCCCTGTCTCTCACCACAAGCAAGGCCTGACCCACACCTGCCACACACAGGTGTTCCAAAATATCTCCAGACATCAAACATTTCCTGTCTCTGACACCCCACCCTGTGCCATGCCCTAATCCCGACTGCCTTGGTAAAGAGCGACGCTCTGGAACCCTCACAGGGCCTCTGTGAGATCATCGTCTTGGGTACAGGGCAGAGGAGGGGTTTGGAACAGGGGACAAGAGAGTCCAGAGCCACCTGAAGGCCGCTGTGGCCATCAGAGCAGTGAAAGTCCAGGGCTCTGCCAGGTTCCTCTGGTGGAGGAAACATGCTGGGGACAGCGTTTGGGGTTTATTCCTTTTGTGGCTTTCCCTGGAAATTGTTCCTTTTTTGACCATTTGGACTCTGAACCTTGTTCCTGTTTCTGTTGGTTTTATTCTCTCTCATTGCTGTTTCAGGAAATTGTTCTTCTCTAAGCCCTTTGGGATCCTTGTGCCCCCATGGGGATGGAGAGGGGCAGTTTTTAGTGGCAGCACACACACGAGTGGGTGCCGATGGGTGGGCACCCCCAGTACCCCCCAGTTCCCCCCAGTGTCACAGCACATTCCCATAGATGTCACCGAGTTCCTGCAGTTGCCCCTGGGGTCCCCGCAGCTCCGCGTAGGTCACCTGGGGATCCTGAAGGGTGGTGGCACGGGGGGACACTGCGAGACACACGGGCTGGGGTTCTGGGTGGGGTAAAACTCATGGGTAACGTGTCCCCCTGCGTGTGTCCTCCCCGTACTCACCCCCTGCCCTCTTGGTGGACAATGTTGGGTTCCCAGGGGAATGGGGGTGCCAGGGATAGGCAGTGGCTGGGTGGGCACAGGGGTCAAAGCTCCTTCCTGGAGTGCCTCAGATTTTGGGGTGACCCAAGGCCCAGCACAGCCCCCACCCTGGGGCACCCCAGGGCTGTCCTGAGAGTTTCTGTTTCCCTGCTCCACACATCCCTGGGTCAGGTCCCCCCATTTGGCCTTCCATCCCAGGCAACACCTGATGCCAAATTGCTTGAGACAAACTTATACATCTACAGAATAAAAGCAAAAGCATTATTTTCCCAAGAAAGAACAAACTCATCAAAAATCAATCTGACAAGGTATATAATGGTCTGGTTTATAGAACCCATTGCTTTTCCAACAAATCCCTCACAATAAAAACACAAACAAATCACAATGAAATGAGAAGTTTTGGTTCTCTTGCTGCATCCCACAGCAGCTTTATCTCCCTGAGTGTCCAACAGCTCCATGGGATTATTCCCTGCCTGCTGGGCAGCAACCCAGCCCATAAGGAAACCTTTTCTTGACCCATATTTAGGAACTCTCCCTGTGTTTCTCATTTCCACCCTGAAACCTGATTGACTTCCCATTGAAGAAGGGGAGAAGCTCTGTCTATCCTTGGGACAGTGCACAGGAATCTGTGGAAATGCTTGTGTGTGCCTCAGGGTCTGATTCCCTGGTAAATCCACTCCAGCCTGCCCTGAATTCCCCTGCATGGACACTCCCTGCTCCTGCTGTGACACCCCTGTTCCCCAGCCCCTGGTGTGCCACCCCTGCTCAATATTTTCACACTTTCCCCTCTCTTCTGGTGCACACATCCAGAACACACACATTCTTTCCATGAGGTTCCAAAGGGCTGCAGGTTTTGTTCAAGAAGGAGGGTCCAGGTCAGGTTGTTGAGCAGATTGTGTTGTCCTTGCAGTAGTTTTGTGGTTTTTCTCAGTCCCTTGGGCAAAGGGACAAAGTGATCAATTGTTGCATTTCTGGACTGGTTCCCTCTCAGCTGCCCCTGCAGGGGGAGTTTCCAGCCAGCCCTGCTCTGAAAACCATCAAAGGCCCTCTCAGAGCCACTGCTTGGCCTGTCTTTGGGTCTTGTGCTTCTTGCAGGGCTGAGGAAACCACAGGCAGGCCTTTTTCCACCCACAGAATTCTCACCTCTGCAGCAGCTCTAAAAGTGCCAGAATAAAAGCCAAGGGGGCAGGGAAGACCCTCAGGTCCTGGCTGTCACCTAGCGCTGGCCAGAGCAGGGCTGGGCAATGGCCATCCCTGTGCAGTGGGGCTGGGCCATGGCTGGGCCCCACCCTTGCATTGACAGGGGTCCCCAGGATGTGCCACCCCTGGGACAGGCACCCGGCCAGGAACGTGCAGGGACATTTCTGGAACTGCCACCCTCTGGGACAGGACCCCCCATGCCAGGATACGTCACCCCCTGGGACAGGATTCTCTCAGGACAGGACCCCCCTTGATGTGTCCCCCAGGACAGAACCCCGCCCCTTTCCCATCTGAAACTGAGCACAAATGGCCTCTTCCTTCTTGTCTAGGAAAAAGAAAGTGAAAGTGTTGAGGGGACGCAGCCCAACACCCCCATCCCCCACAGCCTGCCCACCCTTTCCTGCGTCCCCCACTCCCCATCTTCCCTCTCTCCTGGGTGCCCCCAACCTGTTCTTTGCTCAGGTGTTTCCCAGGATTGCTGCGTCAGGAATTGGGGATGGGGGTACACTGCACAAAAGTGAGGAAAATAGGGAAATAAGCGAAATAAAGAGAGGAAAAAGTCAAGGGCGGGGGTGGGCACAGAGGCACAGCAACCCAGGACCCCCATGTGATACCTCCCCAGGAAATGAGCACCCCAGGGAGGCAGCGCTGGGCCCTGGGTCACCCCGATTTCTGAAGCACCCTGGGAAGGAGCTGTGACCCCTGTGCCCACCCAGCCACTGCGCATCCCGGGCACCCCCATTCCCCTGGGAACCCAACCATGGGACCCCCATTGCCTTGGTCTCTCCTCCCTGGGGACTTCTATCCCAGAACTGCCATTGCCCAGCACCACCATTGCCTTGAGCCCATCCCATGGGCTGCTTCTTCCCCCAGAACCCCTATTCCCAAGGGTCCCGTTTTTCCCCCTGCACCCCCAACTCCGGCACCCACATGCCACGACACCAAATCCCTGGGGACCCTGTTTCCACAGCACTTCCATCCCTGAATCCCCCTAGGCATGGAGACCCCAATTCCCCTGGACACCCACCCTTGGTTCCCCACATCCCCTGAGCCCCCCACTCCTGGCAACACCATCGCCAACCATGTCCCCAGACTATCCCAGAATGTCCCTGGCCTGTGCCCAGCTTGTGGCCACCCTGCCCCCACCAAGGGCCACCTACATGTGGGGACGGACATGACCTCGCTTCCTTCCCCTTAATCCAAGAGTCACCAGCCAGGGGAGCGGTGGCCACAGCAATGAGTGACAGCAAGTGCACATGGCTGGGGACACCGGGATGGCTGGGAAGGTGGCGCTGCTCCTGTGGGGTGAGTCCCCTGGGCACGGGCCTGACACCCCGGGCATGGGGAGAGGACAGGGCACAGAGGAGCTGTGGGGTCCCCTGAGGTCCCCAGGGTCAGCAGAGCATTGAGCCCAGTGTGACCAGAGTCCTGGGGTGGCTTTTGGGGACAGGAACAGGGCTCAGGAATAGGGGAACTGGGATGTGGGGACAGGGGAGAGAGATGTTGGGACAAGGATGTTGAAGAAGGAACCTTGGGACTGGGGCAGCTGTGGGGACAGGGACACAGTGATGCAGGGACAGGGACAAGAGGACAAGCACCATGCTGATGGGCCATGGGGACAGGTGCCAATGGAATGGGACCATGGGTGCAGGGCCATGGGGATGTGGCTGTGGGGCTGCTGATGTTGACCAGTGTCAGCACAGGGTCCCCATTCCTGAGCATGGGTTGGCCACTGTGTCCCTGCCCTTGAGACATCTGTGCCACACCAATGCCCCCATGGAGACCTTTTGGGGACAGCCCCAACACCCCATATTCCCTGTGCTGCTGTCCCTGCAGTGCCATCCCCCATCCAGCCCTGTCCCTTCGCCCTTTCAGCCCAGACCCTCGGCCTCGCTGGTGAGTCCTCAGGGGATGCCATGACCTGACCCTGCTGTCCTCAGCCCTGCACTGGCCCTGGTAGTCTGGTGTCCCCTGTCACCCACAGGTGCCCAGACCACCCAGCTCGTTGTGGAGTCCCCGTGGAGGCCGGCAGTGCTGTGGGACAGGGTGACACTGACCTGTCAGGGCTCGGGGACTGCCAGTGCTACCGCCTGGTACAAGGACAGGGAGCGCTGGGTGCAGGACGGACAGGAAAACATCACTGTCACCAAGAAAGACACCTACTGGTGTGTCAGACCTGGCACCAGGCGCAGTTTCCCCCTGAGAATCTCAAATGATGAGGGATGTTTAGGTGTCCCCAGCCTGGGACCCACGAGATCCCTGAGGGCCCCTGGTGGTCTTTGCTCCATAGGTCACCTCCTGTGTTACCAGAGCTCGTCCCCTGCTCTGGGACATCCCAGAGCATCCCAGAGTGAGAGGATCCTGTTGATGGAATTGATGACCTCTGGTGTATTGGAAAAAAAGGCTCCCAATATTACCAGTTAGATTGTGCCTGGGCCGGTCTGACCCTCGCTGCTGGGCCAAAGGCAGCAACTGCGGTGTGTCACCCCAGAGATACCTTGGCTTGCTGGAGATTGCAGCTGGGCACTGAAAAAGTCCAGGCTTGTTAGGAACCCCGTTTACCTCAGGAGGAATAGCTTCAGGCGATGGTGAAGAGAAAAAGGAGAGGATTCTGCTGGAGGGTTTAATGTCCAGAGGTTTATTCCATGGTTGCAGAGGTCTGAACGTGAGCAACTGCTCCAACAGAACCCCGGCCGCATGGTCTCATTCACCTTTTAAGCTCAGGGACAGGGGGAGGGGAGGTACAGGTGAGCCACCAACCAGGTGAGAGGGGCAGGGTCTCAGGAGAAGATGACACCCAGAAAGGCCAATGACCTCTGGGCATAGGGGCATCCTTTGAACTTGACCAACCACACGACGCCTTGCTAGAATGTTCAGCCTGATGGACAGGACTCACTCAGCATGGGGGCAAGGGGGAAGGGAGAGACGTATAGGCACACCTGGGAAAGTGACCTGGAAGGCCAAAATGGGACATTACAGCACACCACAACACTGGTGCACTGAGTGCGACCCAGTGGGGGTCCTGATTTCACCAGGACCCTCCAGATCCCTGTCATGTGATGTGATGAATCCTCTCTGTCTCCGAGACTTGCTGGTACTGCAGGCACTGGGGCAGGCGCTACTGGAGGGGGACACAGTGACACTGTGCTGCCAGGGCTGGTGGAACAACACGGTCACCTCGGTGTCCTTCTACCAAAAGGAGACAGATCTGGAGGTGTTCTCCAATAGCACCGAGCTGTCCCTGTCCCCTCTGCAGCTGAACCACAGTGGCCACTACAGCTGCAAAGGCCAGGTGGAATACTGGGTGTGGAAGGAGTCTGCGCTGGTGACAGTGACAGTGCATGGTGAGCATCCCAGAGCTGCCACCCTGACACCTCCAGCCCCTTCCAGGGAACTTGGGGTCACAAATCTCCCTCCCCTCTCCTTCCCTGAGCTCTTCATGGTGCAAGTGCTGGAAGGTCCCCGTGATCTCACCGTAGGTTCCCCCCTCACTCTCAGCTGCCTCAGCACCCCCGGGCCCCTGCAACCCTGAGCCCCCCTCCTGCACGTGTTCTACCAGGACGGGCAAGTGGTGGGGGGCCTGCAGGGGTCTTCACCCGCTGTGGGGGTCTCCCACTCGGGGAATTACAGCTGCCAGGTGCTCTCCAAGGGGAGGCCGTGTGGAAGAGCAGTGCCTGGCTCTGCGTCACGGTGCGCAATGAGTGCTAGGATGGGTACAGGGAGCCCCAAGAGACCCCTTGGGTCTCCTGCCTGGGCACCTCCATGACCCCCGGACACCTTGCTTGTGTCCCCCCACCTCTGCCCTGTGTCCTCTCACCCCTCCACGGTGTGACCTCATCCCCAACATCCCCCATCACACCCATCCCCCCTGTCCGTACCCACCCACACCGGCTGCCAGCCCCTCCCTGTGCCCTCAGCCCTGTCTGTGTCCCCACAGTGCCCGTGGCCAATGCCACCATCATCCCCAGTCCCCTGTCACACCAGGTGCGTGCAGGTGACCCCATGACCCTGCGCTGCTAGGTGCAGGTGGGTTCAGCCCCTGTCACCTTCACCTGGCTTCACAATGGGCAGGAGGTTGCCTGGGGTGCCCTCCTGGAGCTCAGAGCCATCAATGTGGGCCACCTACCAGTAAGTGGCCACCAACCAGCTGGGACAGGACGGCACCGTGTGTTCTGGGCACTCAGCCCTGAGCTGGCACTGACAGTGAAAACACGGGGACACAGGGACACAGGTGGCGACACACAGGGTCACTAGGGAGTGCAGGACCCCTGGAATGATGGGTGACACCCTGACACCGTGTCCCCCTCTGTTTCTTGCAGTGGCTGCAGGGGTCGGTTGGGCCCTTTTGTTCCTGCACCTGCTTGTGGGTGTCATTGTGACCTGGCATCAGTGGCACCATATGGGTGGATGACAATGGGGAGACAGGGGTCCCAGGGAGCTGTAGAGGTCCCCAGAGTTGGGGAGCAATTAGACAGCACCCACAGCCCCAGAATTGTGACCTTGTCTGGGGGTCCTTTAGGGTTTGGGGAGGTGCTGGAGGATCCTGCAGGGATGTTGGGGGTTCCCTTGGGGGTGTTTGGGTGTCTGTCTCTGCCGGGCTTTGGGTTCTTGAGGCTGAGTTGGTCGGGGGCACTGGGGATGTTCATGAATTCTGGGGGACCTCAGGGATGCTTGGGGGTCCTGTGGGAAATTGAGGGCCCCTTGGCTGTTCAGGATTCCTGAGAGGGGTCATAGCCCTCGGATCCCACAGTCACCCCTCCCCTCTTTCCTCTGCAACTGCAAGAAAGCAGCAGGAAAGGTGAGTGGGGGCTCAAACCACACTCTCTCCTTTTACCCCGACCACCACGACCTCCCATTTCTTCCCCCACATCCCCTTTGCTCCTTCAGGGTCCCCCCGGATCCCCCGGCCCCCCCAGAGGAGGGGGAGGTGCTGTACACCCACGCCATGGTCACCAAGAGGGCAGGGGGTGAGTACGGTGGGGACACACACAGAGGGACACCTCACCCACGAGTGTCACCCCACCCAGATCCCACAGCCCGTGTGTCTCGCAGCGTCCCCCCGTGCCACCACACTCCAGGATCCCCAGGTGACCTACGCGGAGCTGCGGGGACCCCAGGGGCGACCACGGGAACCCAGTGACATCTACGGGAATGTGCTGTGACACTGGGGGGCACTGGGGGTACCCACCCATGGGCACCCACTCTTGTGTGTGCTGCCACTAAAAAATTGCTCCTCAACCTCCTTGTGAAGGGAGAAAGATCCCAAAGGACTGAGAGAAGAACAATTTCCTGAAACAGCAACAAGAGAGAATGAAACCACCAGCAAGAGCAACAAGTTTCAGAGTCCAAAGAGTCACAAAAAGAACAATTTCCTAGGAGAGACCCCAACAAGTAACAAACCCTGAACACTCCTCCCAGCATGTTTCCCACGCCAGAGTAACCTGGCATGGCCTTGGATCTTCCTCGCTCTGATGGCCAAAGCGGCCTTCAGAAGGCTCGGGATTCTCTTCTCCCCTCCTCTTCTCCCCTCCCAAACCCCTCCTCTCCCGTGATCATCCCACAACAATGCCACGAAGGCCCTGTGAGGGTTCTGGAGCCTGCCCCTTTGCCAGAGCAGTTGGGATCAGACCATGGCACATGGTGGGGGTTCAGAGACAGGAAAAGTGTGATGTCTGGAGATATTTTGGAACAGCTATGTGTGGCAGGGGTGGGTCAGGCCTTGCTTTTGGTGAGACAGGGCCCCATCTGTCCATCAGTCTGTCAGCCATGGAACACTGGGGACAGTGTGACACTCTGCCAAAGCCAGCTCCTGAGTGGTCGGGGGACCAGAAGTGCCATCTGGGGAGAGGGCCCTTGGTGGCCCAACTGGCTTAAAGGGCAGAGCATGAGGTGGCCAAGTCCCTGATCCTGTCTTCCCTTTAGGTGTCTGTCCCATCCACACTGCAGCTCAGGAGCTGAAATCTCGTTTATGAGCAATATGTGCCAAGAAAGTGGGAATGTTCCTGGAATAGAATGAAGACCCATGTCAAAAATGTTTTCTAATTTCAGAAATGGTGGGGCTTCCAGGCCAAAGTGTAGGAAAAGGAATAACAGGTCTTTACTGGGAAATTTATAAACCAGAACAGAACAAACAAGAGAAACCCAGAAGTTTCCCTCCCGCTCAGCACAGTTGGTTTTTGTGGCAGTTCTAACTGCGGCCAGCAGGGGGCGCTGCAGAGAGCACTCCCGGCCAGCAGGGGGCGCCCCGGTCCAGCTCCATCCCCTCAGGGACCATGGCAGCCTCGGACGGGAGGGAGGAGGGGAAATCGCTCCTTTTGCAAACTCACGGGCACCAATCGCTCCCGGCACCACCACCGGCAGCGGGCAGAAGCCGCCAAGGCAGCAGGTTGGATCCCAGTGCCCACCGGCAGCGTAGCAGTGTCCTGGACTCAGGCACACGCCCTTTGCAACACCTGCGACTGCTGTCCCTGATCCTGAATGGAAGGAAGGCAGCACCTGACCCCAGGCAGGTCTTGGGTCCACAGCAGCCCGTCTAGTGGCTTTACACCGCAATTCCTGCAAACCCTCAGCCTTTCACTCCGTTTTCTTCCTTCAGCCCTGGCACAGCCACTCTGGAAATGTTGAATTGCCCTGGCATGTTGAGGAAAGCTGGTACTCAGTGCTGACTCTGCCAGGGCTCCTCAGGGGGCTCCAGAGCACTTTTGGAGTTCCTGCTCTTCTTGGGCCACTGCTGGTCCCTACACAGAAGCCACAGGGGGAGGAGGAGAAGGAGAGCAGAGCCGCAGCTCTGAGGGCTCTACAGCTGCAGCTGGAGCACAGGGACAGCCCAGGCTGGAAGCAGTGCCTTGGGAGGGCAAAATGGGGCAAAATTGGAGCTGATTGGGCCAATGCCCCAGTTCTGCTCTGGGTGCTGCAGACCGTTAAGGAGGCATTGTAATTAGGGCCGGGGTTCCTAAATTTCAGCCATAGTCCTAAAGCATCCCGCTGCACAAACATCCAGTGCCTCTACTGGCGATTTTGGGCTACACAAGGCAGCACTGGACACAATTTGGGGGTCCGATGCTGCCAGCTCTGCCCACAAGGAGCTTTTTTGGCTGTCTGTGTTATGTTTGCCCAATATTCCCATCATAAAAAAACCCCAAACAATATTTGAGATAGCAGCAATTTTATTTGAATAGTTGAGAAAATACATAAATAAGGGATAATTTGGTTCAAATAATAGCGCATAAGCAAAAAAAAATGTGGGGTACAGAGTGAAGGGCTCTTGGACCCGTGCCACCTCACATATGAGCTTGCCAAGTGAAAATTACCCCCTTACATGCCATGTGTTAATATCATCTCCTCCCATTTTCAGTTTGTCATATTTCTATCTCCACCCTCATTACCACCTTTACCGCCACTGAGTTTGGTGGTCGCACAAGTCTTTTGGAGGTCGTCTGATGAAGATTTCGTAGTCTTCCTGTGTGTCTTTTAATTCACCTTTGGGTTACACATGCGCCACCAAGCCAGTACAATGTAAGCCAAGACTAACATATCACTACATCTACATATCAAGGCAATAAATCCCTTATAATTAACATTTTTCTGGGACCCAACCAGAGTTTCCCTTCTGTGTTAATTTTTAGCAACTGTTATCTCTTGCTTTCCTCCTGTTCCTGAACATCTGCAGGGAGGGGGGTGGAGCCCCTCTTCTCCCTTTCTTCTTTGGCATTACAATTTTTAACTGTTTTATTATCCACAAATATTAATTATTGTATTAATATTGATTCCTGTTTCAATTTTTATCAGCATGAATCATACCTATTTACCACAAATCCCCCATTTCTCTTCTTGATCATTATGTTCCGTGCTTTATTAAAAATCTATGCCCTGATATCCTTTATATTCTTCAGAATTTTGATTTTCTTGTTGTCTCTTCAGCTTCAAATTTCTCCAGCATTTCTGTTGCTGCCTCTAATTTTCCAGACTTTTTTCAAATTTGGTTAGCATTTCCTGGGCTATTTCAATCTGTTTAGGTCCTTATTATTTAACACCGGTTGATTCAGCTGTTAGTACCATCACAGATTTTGGTTTTCCTCTTTCTACTGATTCTGAATCTAGAGATATTATTGTAATCTGCATCTCCTGAATCACTGAGCAAATTAGCCTAATAAAACATGGAATCATACAAGGCAGAAACAAAGGTCTCAAAATTGAACAAAACAACATGAACTCTAACTTTTTCTACCAAAGACCTCCAAAGAGGTTATCTCACCAATCTGCTTTCTAGATTGAATTCCACTTTTGTACTGGCTCATGAGCCACCCTTTTAATTTCCTCGACAGGTTCAGTGATAGCTTCTCCATTTTCTTCAATTTCTATGCAGCAGTAAAATTTGTTAAATCTCCCATAAACTCTTCCTTCTTCTGCTAACAGATAGTCTAGGGCAATCCTGTTTTGGTACACAAATGCCCGCATTTGTGTATATTGCCTGGCCAACATTTTTAAGGCACCAGTGGTGTGATTTGACACCACTTCCACTACTACTTGGGGCCCTATCACTCGATTCAACAGGCAAATTAGGGTCCTATATCCCCATGACCAATCCTGAGCCATTGATAGATTGGTAGGGGTTAGCTCCAGGACTTCTGTACCAGCATAAATCAATCTGTTCATCCCATTCACAGTTTTTTTTTTATTGGTCTCTAATAACCAACAGGGGTTTCAGGTCACCAAACTTTTGAACGATTATCCATATTGACCACCAATGTGGATTTACAAGGAGTATGCCCCACTACTTTATTAAATTTTCTTCCTTCTTGAGTTATACAAATGATTTCAATTACTTGATAGCTTAGAATCTATCTTTCAAGTCTCTTCAATGTTCTAGAAATTTGGGTATGGTTCCATTTTAAAAATTGTTCTGGAGCTAAGCTCTCACTTTTCCACGTCCATCTTTTCAGCTATTTTTAGACCTCCACAAATCCAACATTTGGATAATCCCAATTCTGTAGCAATATCTTGCATCAACCTCACAAACAGATTCTTATTCGAGGCTGGCAGGTTCCAATCTTTGTAGTGCTGTTTAAGCTATTTATACAATTCAGCCAATTCTTTTGACTCTTTTCTCTTGTTCTTTCCTCTATTCTCCTTTGTTTCTTTCTCTTCTTTTATTTTCTCTTTCAATTTTTCTCTTAGTGCCTGGTTTCCCATGCTTATACTTGGATCATTTCAATTATCGTCTCTTTCAAAACAAAAGAACTTTTCATACTGGGGGCAAATCTGATTACCATGGGGATGAGGAGCTCGTCCATTATAGTTTAAATTTTTCCCTACCCAATGCATCTTTCTTTCTTTAACACAAACATCTATAAAGTGGTTGCGATTGTAGCAGGCAGAACTAACATATGGGTGTGTCACAAACACAGATCCCATCTTGTCCTTAATCTTCATAGGGTGATTGCAATAGTCACAAATATTGAAATTGCTGGGACTTTGTTTTTGCCCTGTTTGCTTTTTTATTGATGAAACTCTGTCCAGTGTGGCTCTCTGGCTTTGGCCAACCATCCAGGGTACCAGAATGATCACAGTGAAAATAATATTATAGATTTCTTTAGGAAATCTACCTTTCTACCTTTCTCAAGGCCCCTTGGGTTGCAACCAAGGGCCGAGATGCTAGTCTTCTCAGTAGCAAAGGTAATATCTAGGGATCTAGTCACTGGTGTTTTTAGTTTATTTGGTACCCATAGCCCCACAGAGTTTGCTTGTCCCCTCTTAAATACCATTTCTCAGTTCTGGCTGGTTAAGAAGAAATAATTAAAACGACAAGAACAGGGGAAAGGTTAGGCTGGAATACCATAAATCTGTATTTTCCAAAATTTCAGGGATGTGTCAACCACAATAAGATTTCACTAAATATTTTCTACTTCAAGTGCAAGAAGTGCATTAAATCACAGCCTCCAATAGGCACACTCGCCAGGCCAATATGCCCCTGGAATGCGCTTACGATGTGATATATAGACTTCTTCTCCACAACAACGATTGATTATGAGACACTGGTCTATAATATTATAAATTGCTTGTTCTCTTATTTGTGCTATAGCCAATATGGCAAGAACCAATTGATTTAAGTTCTCTATTAATCCAATTGCTTCTGGAAGGGTCCCGTCTCCCAGTCTCATTGGTATCTAAAAAAAATCACTAGCAATGCGTTCTATAGTTAGCTGTCTAAATACATAACTATAGCAAAGCAAGCAAATCAATTGTTTCTCCTTCTCTTCCCTCTTAGGTACTCTCCACCATGAGTTAAAGCAAAGTGTGCAAACAATACATATCCAGGGATGACACCCTAAACCATGTTTACTGCACTGCCAATGTTTTAGTTGTCTCTGGACTCTTTCAACAACAGGTGTTATCAATCTCAGTTTCTGGAATTGCAGTTTTGTAATAAATTCTAATAATGTTGCTGGTGGGTAATTTTGGAGGAGATCTTTGATCCTTTTAGGCTGTTCCCACTGATTCAGAAAGTCTTTTATTCTTTTCCACCAGCGTTCTTCTGCCTCTGAGCTCAAGGGAATTGCGGTCGGCAGCCACTCCAGGATGCTTAGTTCATTCTTACTAAATCAGGGTTAATATAAATCCACTTAAATCCCACCACATTATCACATTCTTGGAATTACATATTCCAACAATATTTTGGCCTCCGTTTGAACTGTAGCCCGAGCTGCTGGAAATGCTTCAACTCACTGAGTTAATTGATCTATTATAACTAAGAAATATTTCCACCGACTCACTTTAGGCAATTCTGTAAAATCAACCTGGATCGTTTCAAATAGCCTGTAGGCTGTTTTGCATCCTCCAGAGGGAGGGCTTCTTAATGCCTTCTTAGTTACTTTTTGACAGGTGAGACACCCCTGGGTGATTTGCTTTCCAATTTCAAATATCCTTATACACCCATAAAATTTTAAAAAGTGATCACAAAGGGCTCTTATTCCCCAGTGTGTCCATCTATGCAAGTTATCTAAGACCTAATGTGCCACTGGTTTTGGCATCATAATCTTGCTATAAAGAAAAACCCACTTTCCCTCCTTAAATGTTTTTCCTAATTTCCTTATAGCTGCCAGTTCTGCTAGCGAAAGAGAAAGTGTCCCCTGCTGAATTCTGTTTCTTGTAAGGTAATGATTTCAGTATTTTTGCTTTGGGTTTTTTTTTCCTTAAGGTCGCTCTTTTTGCTTCTTCGTCGGCCAAATTATTCTCTCTGACTCTAATATCCCTCTCTCTCTGGTGTCCCTTTGCATGAATTACTGCTATTTTCTTTGAGCTTTTTAAAGCTTCAAGTATCTGAATTATCAATTCCCCGTGTACTAACCCTTTCCCTTGAGTGTTTATAAGTCCCCTTTCCTTCCAAATTTTTCTAAAAGTATGTACTACACTAAAAGCATATTTGGAGTCTTTATAAATAGTCCCTTCTTGCTCTTTTAGTATGAATAATGCACGGAGTAATGCATAAAGTTCACAGGCTTGTGCTGACCAGGAGGGACTAAGGGGACCAGATTCCTTTACCCCAAGCTCTTCCCCACTTCGCTCAAATGCCAACCCATATCATTAATTTCCAGATTATCTTCTTCAGTTAAAGAATAATTTTTTAGTTTTCCTTCCCAGGGTTTTATCTGTAAATTTAAGGCTAATATTAGATCATTGCTTAATAAATTATTCTCCGCTTCTGGTATCAACAATAAATCATTTACTCCAAATTTGTCGTCTGTTTAAATTTGCACCCCTTTAATTACAGGAACTGGAAAAGCCTCTCTTGTAATTCTAACTACTGGAACTCGCTCACAACTTATCTCACATCCCTGGGGTAATTTTGTCATTGTCGACCAAGAAACTCCTGTATTGACTAAGAATATAACTTATCAACACACTTCTGGTGGTGTTTTTCAGTCCCCTTCATTAAACAGAGCCCCTGACCTCCATTAAAAGTTTCCTCATCTTGCTCTTTCTTCCTGCAACTTTTTTTGTCTGTGCCCCTTTTTATGATAGTAAAAACAGGTAGGACCTGCACCCTTTAAGGTAGGGCAAGAATTTTTTTAGGTGCTCTTTCTTGCGGTCGGAAAAACACACAGGTCTTGTGTTCCTAAAGATAGATCTTGACATCTGCTCTTTGTTTTTCTCTGTGGATTTTTCTGTATTCAAAGCTGCCTGCATTTCTTTAACTGCTGCTACCAAAATTCAGGCATCTGCTTTCTGCTTTTTCTTATCTCTGTTCACATACACCCTTTGTGCTCCTCTCAATAACTCCTGAAGTGCCCTGTCCTGCCTCTGAACAACAGACCTACTTCTCCCCTCAGGACTCCAAAAGGCAGCATTTTCACTCTCCTCCTGATTAACAGGGTCTTTTGAATTCACATATATATTTAGAGCCTGGCAAATATAATCCTCAAATGATCCGAACTTAGACCAATAAAAATTATCTTTCCGGATCATTTCCTTTTTCCATTTAAACATGTAATACTTAATTATTTTCTGTTTACTTTTTCTCCTTTGGGATTCCCATTCATCTCCAAACCGTATTATCATCCCCAGTGGGCTGTCCTGAGGAATGCTCTCCCCCTGAGAACCCACCTCACAGTTCCTAGATACCTCAAACTGCTGTGAATTACTCACACAATCCGCAGCCCCTGGGTCAAGGAACTTACTTTTTCCCTGACCCATTTCTGGTGACAACGAACTAAGAAATCCCTGGTGTCACAGACATCTTTTGTGAAAAATCCTTTCTTTGGGATTTTTTCCCTTTCTCAGAAGCTGTGGCCTCAGTAACAAAATGTAAACAATGGTTATCTGCTGCTGTGAAATGCAACAGGTGCACCTGTGATTGGCCCATGTTGGATGTTTACAATTAATGGCCACTCAAGGACCGAGCTCGCTGTTGGGACCAGTGACAGGACTCGAGGAAAGGGCAGGGAGCTGGGATGGGGCAGGTTTCATTTCCGTATTAGGAAAACGCTTTTCACCCAGAGCAGAGTCAGCAACTGGGACGGGTTCCCCATGGACGCAGCCCAGCGGAGCCTGGGATGCTCGTGGGAAAAAGTTAAAATGGATAGAGAAAACCCTAGCAAAGTAGCAAAAAGATGGGAGTTCGTAGTCAAGAGTCAAGAGCCAGGCTGAGGTGATCCTGATTTCATGTTGACAGAGCTAACCAAAGCAGCAAAAGAGTTGGCGATCAAGGCAGCCAGAGCACGTGTGCAGGGACAAATTGCTAGTGGAGCCTTACAAGGCACAGTAGACAAGCCGTGTCCTATCGTAAGCCCTTTGTGGGACGCGAACGATGCCGGCTGCTGTGCAATGTTCACCAGATACCAGGAATGACCGAGACTGGCAGTTCTTGCCCTAGCAGGTTACCGGTTAAAATACAGCTAAAGAATAATAAAGAAGTTGAATTTTTAACTAAATGTGGAGACACATTTTCACACGTGAATCAAGCACTGATACCCAAAAGTGAAAACTATCTGCCAGCAATAGGAGCCAGAAAAGGCATTCTTCCTGCAACCACTTCAATGTAAAATCAAGAAGAAAATGGGAATACATCAGTTTCTTTATTTACCAAACTCACTCAAATCTGTCCTAGGCATGGATTTTTTGCTTGAAAATTTAGAAGCAAGAGTTCCGTTTAGAGAAAGAAAACTAACATGGAAGGTACCTGAAAACAAATGAGAAGTTTTAGCAGTAGGACTGACAATTGACACAAGACCAACAAACAAGAAGAACTATTTAGAGCAAGTATTGAATCAGGTATACCCCAGAGTATGGGATACTGATAGCCCAGGAAAATCAAAACGAGCAGACCCTGTGAAAATTGAGCTACACACAAGAGTTGAGCCAGTAGTCAGAAAGCAATACCCTTGAAGATTAGAAGCTAGGAAAGAAATAGAACCAACAATCAATATATCCCTGACATCAGGATTATTAAAAGAATAAAAGTCAGAATTGAATACTGCTAGATTAGCAATAAAGAAACCTAATGGCACTTAGAGACTAGTGCCAGATTTCCAGGCAATTAATGGTTTATACCTTACTAGCTTACTAGCTAAGCTTGGAGATGATTTTATTTGGTGCGGGGAAGGTCCATGGGCAGGTGCTGTGGAGAGCCGCTCCCTCTTGGTCTGAGAGAACAGCTCTCCCAGCCCACCTTGCTCCCAGGCCCGGAGGGTGTAATGTGCGCTCGACCGGCAGCCGAAGGAGGGCTCTTGACACCGTGTCTGATGCAACAGGGTTTACTGAAGGTAGGTCAGAGGGTGCAGGTTGGCTGAGGGTGAGAAGAGGGACAGGAAGAGGCAGGAGCACAAGCACTGTAACATGACACATAAGGCACCTGCAAGCTGCTGGGGAAGCCTCAAGTCTGCTCAGTGAGCCACGTGTGCCCTCAGCATTGGGACAGCCACCTTTCCCTCAGTGAGCCTCACATGCCAGGGTCAGCAAATCAAGAGGCACCAGGCATGCTGTAGGTGACTCAGAGCGAGTGCAGTGGGTCATGGTGGCCACGGGCCAGAAGCCGGCAGAAAGCCACCGGGGCTTGGAAAAGGCTCCGCTCTGCTTACAGCGTGGGCTGAGAGCTGGGAGAGCTCCGTTTCCCCCTTGAGATGTTGGAGACGGGGCCTTTCACCCTCCTGATAGGGCTGCCCCTGGCTGCAGGCAGCCAGAGGAGTACGACGACACAAGGCCGAGAGCAGCAAAGCAAAGAGCCAGCCGAGCACAGCACAGGGAGGTGGCCCAGTGCAAAGCCAGCGTGGCACCCTGAAGGTGCCCGCTGCACTCTCATGTGTCCCTGCCTTGGGAAGGACAGGAATGCCCGTGGTCCAAGAGGGCCTTTCTGTGGCCCCTGTGGGCTCAAAGCTGCTGCTCTTCTGGCTCAATGGGGCCTAAAGCCACAGAGCTCGGCCTCCCCCACAGCAACAGGAACAAGACTTGGATATCAGACAGTGGAGCTCAATGCCTAAGGCTGAGGGGCACGGGGCCTCCAGTCTGGAGCCCAGGGAGGGCACATGCCCAGCCCCACAACAGCTGGCCTCACAGCCCTGAAAGGCCAGGACCAGGGTTCCACGCCTGATCCCAGGGGGTCCCTCCAACCGGCCACAAACCTGGGAGCGCCAGAGCAGCCGGCTGTCAGGATCGAGGCGGCTGCCAGGGGGCTGCCTATGGCCTCTGCCAGCCAATTGCTCAGGGCTTAGCAGCGCCCCAGCCCCTCAGGGTCTCCCCCAGCCTGGCCAAGCTTGCCGGCAGCAGCGCCGCAGCCCCACAGCAGCTCCAGAGGAGCCCCATCCAGAGGCACCTGAGAGCCCTCAGCAAGGCAGCCAGCAGCGCATGGGCAGGAGGACACGGATGGCCCTTCCTCCCCGGCACAGGGCTTGTGGCCATTGCCAGGCACCGCTCTGGCAGGGATCCCCGCAGCTCCGGCCCCTGCCCAGCCGCTCTGTCGGCAGCACAAAGGCTTCAGCAGAACCACCAAAGGCCAAGGGGCTTCTGGCCATTTTCCCTGCGACACTGCACGCCCGGACAGCTGGCTGAGCACAAGCACCTATTTCCCCCTCTCCCCATATGCCCTACAGACCCTGTGCAGGAAAAGAAAGATCCTGGCACTCTGTGTATTGGAAGATATTCTATTCTATTCTATGATATTCTATACTCAACAAAAAACGAAAATACAAACAGAAAAATCTTGAAGAAAAAACACAAATCCCTGCTGGCTTAAATGGCCCCAGCAGACAGAGTCTTTCAGATCATCTCTCTGCGGAGCTCCAGCAGAACAGCACGGCAGTGCTGCACAGACGAGGCCGTTTCCTCCATGCACTGCGGAATCGATCTCGCAGCTTACGCCATGGGGAGTAGGGAGCTCTCTGTAGGGCCCGGAGAACTAAAGAAAATTCAACTGCAGCATCTCTGATTGCAGGACTGCTGTCACATGCCATTTCTTCAAGGGCTGCAAGAGAGCGGAAAAGAGGCAAGGTCGGATCCCGCATGTGCAGGGAGCCGAGGAGAGCCCCTGCCGGCGCTATCCCGGCCGGCTCTTGCCATGGCCCGCAGGGAGAAGGGAGCAAGGGGATCAGCCCGAAGGTGCTGGCCACGAATGCCACACGTAGCCCTGAAATCTCTGTGTGCTCTGTCCACGGGAGCAGAGCCCTCCGCAGCCGGGGCAGGGCTTGCAGCTGCCCCCTCCAGCCCCCGCGGTCAGCCGGCTGCCCTCACACACTCACCAGTGCAGATCAGCTGCAGCTCTTGCTGCTGCCCCCTCAGGTGCCGCCCGGCCATGCCTGTGAACACAGAGCCTGTCACGGCCCCAGCGGCACAGCTCCCTGCCAGCGGCGCTGCCGGCGCTGTGGCCACACGGGCTGCTGGCCCGGCAGGGCTCAGCCCGGGCCCTTGCCGCACGCTGCCGCCCCAGGGCACGGCTGCCAGAGGGCGGCAGCAGCAATGCCCAGGCCAGGCAGGGCTCCACGGCGCCGGGCCCGGCTGGCGCTGCCGGGGGCAGCAGGCGGGGCCGGGGCCGAGCTGCGGCGGGCCGGGGAGGGAGCCCGGCACGGGACTCACCCATGAACCTGACGGCCGCCTCTCGCAGGGGCTCCTGTGGGCTCTGCAGGTAGCGCAGGGCCTGGCGCAGCTGCTCGGCCGCTCGCCTCCTGTCCTCTGCCAGCTGCAGAGAGCAGCAGGAGGGAAGGGTTGGCGCGGGCTCAGCCCCTGGGCGGGGCGCTGTCTGCGCCCAGCGCCGGGCTCCCCTGCCCGCACAGCCCTGAGGCGCGGCCAGCAGCCGCCGGCCAAGGGCTCCCGAGGGCAGGGGGCAGAGGGCCGGCTGCTGCCCGGGGAGCCGCAGTGCCGCCCCGCAGCCCCGCCGGGCTCGGACTCCCAGGGCACCCGACTCGGGCCTGCGGGAGCCTGGAGAAGAGCCCGCGCGACCTCTGGGTGCAGCAGCGGGCACAGCTGCCCGTCCCCCACGCTGAGCACCGCCCTCAGCGTCCTTCGCCATGCTGAGGCTGGGGCTTCTCGGCTGCTCTTACCAGGCACTCGCCAAAGCTCTGATCCACGTGTAGCATTTGTTCAATATCCCTCCTCTTCAGGAATCTGGCTGAGGAATGCAGCGTTTCCCGGGAGGCCTGGAGAGCAACAGAGAGGCACAGATGGCCCCACAGTCCAGGGCACAGGACCATCCCAGTAGCACAGGCTGGAGGAGGCTGCAGCCTGCAAGGTGCCAGGGCAGGAGGCAGCCCAAGCCCCTGCCAGGGGGACGGCAGCTGGCCACAAGTGCTCACCTCAGCAACAATCTGATTCTCATCATGGCAGTGGAAGTAGAGAGGGAGCAGGCTCTGGCGCACGTGGGACTTGAGGGCCTTTCTTCCCTCTTCTGTTAATAAGTCCAGCAACTCTTGAAAGACAGCCATGGAGCTCAGCTGCACCTGGATATCATCCTGGATGAAAGGAAAGGGCAAAAGACCTGAGCATCAGCTGCTTCAGGCCCTCCAGGGCACAGGCGTGCATCTGCACAGGGCACCAAGTGTCCGGGCAGCAGCCAGTGGCCGTGGCTGTGGGCACAGGGCCTTACGCTGTCAAAGAGTGGCAGGAGCGCCTCAGCCAGCTGCAGGGCAATGGGGGTGGCTATTGGGGCACCATTATCCAGGAGCAAATATCTCAGGAGAAGAATGCTCATCCTGATCATGTCGCTGTCATTTTCCTCCAGGAGCTCCACAAGACTTTCAGTCAGGCTCTGCATTTTTTCGGCCTGTGTGGAACACCACTTTGTGAAAGGCCGCCCTGTGAAAGGCCGCAGGGCCCAGAGGCCAAAGGCCTGTCCCGAAGCTCTGGGGCAGCTGGAGCGGGAGGCAGGAGAGCTGGGAGCAGCTGCCCTAGTGGCCGAAGCCCATGCAAGGCCAAGCGACAGTGTTGCCCAGCCCCACGCTGCCTGCACGGCTTCAGCCACTGTCCCTTCTCACCATCAAGGGATTCTTGCCCAGCACTACGAGGCCTCGGAGTGCCAAGTAACGCCTAGCCATGTGCTCGCTCTGCAGGTTCTGTGCCAGGATCTCCAGAACGCTGTCACTGCATTCCCTCAAGTCCAGGCACTCGAGGACCTGAAAGGCACAGGGCAGTGACAGGGGAGCCGGCCGGCAGGAGCCCAGAAGCGCACAGGGCCGGGCCCAGGCAGCAGCACAGGGCACGGGCACTGTCCTGGCAGCTGTGGCTGCGAGAGGCCAGAGGGCTGGGAGGCGGCTCAGCCGGGCAGCGCTGGCCTTGAGGCTCACCTCCACAAGGAATGCCAGGGCAGGGAAATCCCAGTATGGCATCTCTTTGCCGAGCAGGGCGAGCAGGTAGAATGCAATCGCAGAACAAAAGTGGATGGCTAAGCGGCGAATTTCTCTGAAGAGGGGAAAAAGGAAACAAGACCCCGAGCCAGTGAGGCAAACCTCTCCCAGGCGTGACTCATCCAGTTCTCATCTTTCCCCAGCACCCTTCCAGCAAGGGGACGTGGGCCATTTGGCAGTTGGTTGCTCATGGGCACCGTCCTCTGCCAGCCTTTTCCAGTCTGCTTGGCCGTTCCTTTAGTGACAAGGCCCTCTGGCCCATGGCCACCACGGACACTTTGTGAGGCACCTGGGCACAGAGCAGCAATGTCAGAGGCAGTGGGGAGAAGGGGGTCTCACCTGGCAAGCAGAGCCACGGCAAAGTGGTGAGTGTCAAGAGAGAGCAGCGTGTCCCAGGCACACCTGCGCTCCATTGCCACCACCACATCCTCGCAGCGGAGAAGGCAGAGCAGGGACTTGAGGGTGCGCACTGCAAACCTGTGTGCAGAGCAAAGCCCAGGTCACAGCGGCAGCACTGGCTCCTTGGCAGGCCACGTGGCAGGGACTGGAGGAGTGGCATGGGGCACCTGTTGGGGCTGGTGGCAAGGCCGTGCTCTTCCTGGCATCCCTTCCAGAAGGTGTCCACCGCCTCTGGCATATCCAGAGTGCTGAAGAACACTTGGAATAGCAGATGCACAAATAGGCGGGGGAAATACACCTTCAAGATCCGTGGGAGACAGGGCACCTGGAGGATCTTCCACATCACCACAGTTGCCTGCAAAGGACAAAGGCCCCCGAGACAGCGCTCAGTGCCGAGGTGTGCGTGTGGCTGGGCCCGAGCGTGGCAGGGAGAGGCCAGGAGAGACCTTGGCAGAGGGAGCACGGGGCCCGGTGGGCCTGAAGCTGCCCCTGGGCCAGGTTTCAGGCCAGTGCCTGAGGCAGGGAGATGCAGCGAGGGAAGGAGGATGGAGAGCTGCTGGAGAGGCAGCCTTGGGGCCTGCAAAGGCCAGTTGCAGGAACTCACAGCCAGGGCAAAGACACCCGTTTCATCCCCATCGGAGGTGCAGGTGCTGTACTCTGGCCAGCTCCCCAGCACATCCAGGAGGATCAGCTGCGCCAGCTCCACAGTCCTGGCTGAGCCCATGATGGTCTTCCACATGGCCATGGCAGCTCTGTGGGGTTAGAGCTGTGTCTCAGGGGGGGTCTCAGACACAGCAGCGGGGGCAGCTGACCTGGCTGCCATTTCTGCCTGTGCCCACTGCCCCCCTGGCAGCAGCAGCCAGACAGCCCAGCCCTGTGGAGACAGAGCCCTGAGAGGCGGCAAGGGAGCATGGCAGCTGGCTGAGGGGCTGACATGGCAGGGCTGGGAAAGGGAGCAGCCAGAGGGCTCTGGAATTCTCTGTTGCTCAGACACCTGGGGCAGGCCGTACAGGGTGATGGGCTGGGGAGGCCTGAGCCCTGTGGGCAGGTGGGCCCCATACCTGTCACAGGACGGGGCCACACGCAGGAGCGTGATGACTGCGTCATTTGGCTGTGCTTCGGTGAGATCCAGCAGGGTCTTGTCCAGCCTGTGCTCAGCAGAATCATTGGCCATGAGCCACTGGTGGATGTAGCTCACCATGGCAGGCACCTGGAGAAGGCACGGGGAGACTTGGAAAGCTGCCAGAGGGAGCAATGTTCCCAGCTTCCCCAGAGGAGTGCTTCCCTTCCCAGCCCACTGCCATGTGGCCTGAAAGGCTCACAGCAAGCAGCATGCATGGCTGGGGAGGCCAAGCAATTGCTGGGAGGACCAAAGCCTGGCCACAGGCTGCTTACTTGCTTTGGAGTGTAAAAGTCTTCCTCGACAAGCAGAGACAGCAGGGCAGCACTGGTCTTGCTTAGGAAGATGGGCGAGTATGGTCTGAGGCCTACGCCCGTGGCGATGGTCTCTTCCTCCTCTTTAACTCTCTTGAGGAAGTTGCAAACGAACTGTAGGAGAAGGGCAAGAAGCCGGGGATGTTGCATGGAGCGCTGCACACACGGTGCTGGGCTGAGCAGGGACAGCAGGCCCAGCCCAGGTGGGGGTGGCTGCAGGTACCTGCGCTGTTCTGCGGAAGCGGCCACGGCTGGACTCCTGCTCTTGTTTGCGCTCCAGGGCTGCATCTGGCAAAGAGCGAGCGCAGCCAGAGATGAGGGGCTGCGGGAGAGGCCGGAGAACACGGGCCAGCCCTGCGCTCCCCAGGAGGGAGAGGCCCGGGATGCCCCAGGGGATGGAGCACGGCCACTGCGGGGTGTCTGCCCGGCCCCTCTTCCGTCCTGTCCATAGGCATGTCCCCAGGGCATAGCATGGCACAGCACAGCATGGCACGGTGTGGGGCCAAGCTGGCAGCAGGCACCAGTCCTGTGGCCCAGCTCCGCCACTCACCCTCCTGCGGTGACTGGAAGGGCACCACCTCTTCAGTCTGCTGTGCCGGGGCAGCTCCAGGGCCTTCTTCCTCCTCCTCGACCCAGGCCAGCGCGGGCACTCTCGGGGGTCTCTGCTCCATGTCTCTGACTGGATTGGTGGCTATTTGCAGGAGAGATGCCCTGCAAAAGCTCCAAGTCACCAAGTCGTGCAATGGTGCCTGGAAGGCACCTTCAAGTAAGAAGCCTCAGGAAGCCTACAGGACAGCAAGTCCTGCACTCGGTCTCAAGGGCTCCTGCCACAAAGACAGGAGACTCCTGCCAAGGACTTGTGGTCTGACCTCAAGGGCACTTGCAGAAGAGAAGCCTCAGGGAGACCACGGGTCAGCAAGGCCTTGTGGTCTGGCCTCGAGCTCAGCTGCAGACACAAGGCTTCAGAAAAGCTCCAGGTGGGACGCGAACGAGCGTGCTGTGCGGGGGCTCCTCACGGCACCGCTCTGTCCCGTCCTGTCGCGTCGCGTGCTCTGAGCACTGTGGCGTGCTCTTGTCAGCGCCAGCTCCTATGTCACCAGGTGTCACAGAGGGCCCTTGGACACCCGGTTCCATGTCACAATGACTGTGCGGCGCCGTGTCACCAAGGGCCCTTGCACACACTGCCGCCTGCCATGGGGCCAGGCCCAGCCCACCCAAAGTGGCCCAGGTTGGAAGGAATGGCTGGCCCCAGGAGTCTAAGGCAGGCCGACCGGATCTTTAGGAAGGGCTCAGAGCATCAGCGAACGATGCCCTGCTCTGTGGGCTCAGGGCAGCAGAAGGAGCCCCCAGGGCTGCCGTCGCAGCCGTTCTGGGAAGGGCACGGGGCCTTGCAGGGAAGCTGGCACGGCCTCCTCGGGACACGTCCCGGCTGGTGGCCATCCTAAACCCGCCGGTGTGACACGCACAAGGAACGTGTGGGCCCGGGCGCCATCGCTGCTCTCAGGCCCGGGGCCCGGGGAGCGCTGACATCAGCAGGTGTGGCAGAGTCCCCGGCCAAGCAGACCTGCCACTCCCCGAGCCCTGGCAGCGCTGGTGCCTGTCTCCTGCCCCAGAGACCTGTGCCCCTGAGGGGCTTCTGTGCCAGAAGGAGCCAAAGGCCTCGTGCATGGGGGGCTGTGCTCCTACCTGCAGGGGCTGATGGCAGGAGCACCTGGAGCAACTGCTGGCACACTTGGTCTCTGTCAGATGATGTTGCTCCATCCTGAAATGAATTTTTCTCATGGAAGGCATTGGCAGTAGCACCAGAGCACCATCCATTGCTGAGTTTCCCAGGACAATTAGATTGCAAAGTTAACACTCTGAAATTTCCTTGTGCTTTTCTCACTCTCTTTCCCACATTCTGGAAAAAACCAGAATCTGCCCAGTCTCTGCTATTCTCAGCTTCCGTTGCTGCATGTCTTGCTCTGGCAGCTCACGTCCCAACCAAACTGTGTCCTTGCTGAGCACAGCATTGAGCGGCCACAAAGTGGGAAATTCCCCAGTGAACATCAAGGCAGACACGTGGAAGTGCAGAGGATAAGGATAACTCTGGGAGGAGAAGCTCTTCTGTGTCTCTGATGATGGTGCCCACACCCTGTAGCAGCAGCCAAGAGACGTGCTGAAAGCCGACGGGCGCAGTTTTGGGCAGCACAGTATCAAAAGTTATGAAACCATTAGCCAGAATGCAAAAGAAGACTGCAAGGATGGACTGTGGCCTGGAGGGGAAGCCCAAGATGCAGCTGAGGCCACTTTGTTCAGCCTGGAGGAGAGTAAAGGGCGTCGTTGTGGTCTTCAACATCCTCCTGAGGGGAATCAGAGGGGCTGCTGCAGCTCTCGTCACTGTTGGGACCAGTGACAGGACTGGAGGAAAGGGCAGGGAGCTGGGACGGGGCAGGTTTCATTTCCGTATCAGGAAAAGGTTTTTCACCCAGAGCGTGGTCAGGCACTGGGACGGGTTCCCCATGGACGCAGCCCAGCGGAGCCCGGGCTGGCTCTTGGGAAAACTGCGGCGCTGCGCCGGGAGTGGGGAATGGCCAAGGCGTGGGTTCTGCCCACGGCTAACCCTGGTGAGCCACTGCTCAGTGGTTCAGGATCTACTCACTGCAGCACGGAGCAGGCCAAAGAGAAGGAGGAGGCTCCTCTGTTGTTAGGTTCCAAAGGCAAAGGTTTATCCCAAGGGATGGATTCAGCCTGAAAGAGTCGCCAGCACTTCTGTGCAGGGGATTTTATTGGGGTACATACAACTCAGGGGGTGGATACAAACGACTGAGCAATAAGGAATCTGCAGGGGAGGAGCGAGGGCATTCCATCAGTTGCTGGGGACTAATTAGGACAGATGAGAGGAGAGGGTAGGTCACATGAGCCAGTGGGGCTTCCAGCAATAGGGGAATTCCAAAGGGGTGGTGCAGTCAGGGGTTGGTGCAAGGCAAAAGTGACAGGGAAGGTTCAGGAATAAAGAGCTGGATTATCTTGAGAGGCAGGGAAGGAGCTGGAACAAAGGGAAATGGCATGAGGGACAGCTTTGAGGGAAGGCAAAACCTACGGGTAAACCAACTTGGGGAAAACACGGGGTACATGAAAACAAACCATTCTACGATAACTGATAAATAAACACAAACCGGAACACCCCAGGGAAATGGGCACAGCACCAAGCCCGTCTGAGTCTGAGAAGTGATCGAAGAACATTGAGCAGTCACCCAAGCTTTTAGACACTACATCAAAAGTCAAGGGTTTTGACCTCTAGGTTTACATGAGTATATACTCCTGAGTAGGACTTTAGGCAGTGTTTTCAGAAACTCGTTGTATGTCCGATCGTACCCCAATTCCTTGTAGATTGTGTGGAACGGGGAATCCTTTTGTTTTCACTGCTTGTTAGGACTATAAAAAAGAATATTGGTGCTGGGTGACTCAGAGACAGCCCGTGCATGTTAAGTGTAGTATACAGGGGATAAAGAGAAGGAAACGAGAAGTACTAATACATCCTGCTAAGACTGGAAATTTAGATAGCATGAAGAATGAATAACACAAGAAGTAATGATGGTATTAAAAAGAGTCCACTAGAATGTAATTTAGCAGATGAGAAAGCTTTGGGGGGAATCCCAGAGGGTAATTTTTCGTGTAAGGTCACCTGATGAAATACTCTTACCCAATGGTAGGCTGAGTATCAATTAGAAAGTGGTGAAATGTGACCCCCTAATGGAACGTTATGATCCATTGTTACAGTTGATGTTATTTTTAAGACAAGAAGAAAAATGAGATCCGGTGATATATATGCAGACATGGCTTTTACCCTGAAGAATAAATCTGAGTGCCACAAAAAATTGTGGCTTTGATTTGGCCCCACTTTTAGGACTTTTAGTCCTAACTTTGGAAAGAGATAAGAGGCAGAAAAGAAAGAGATGTCATTCAGCATTCAGCATAGGGCAGAGATGTTTGAACATGGCTGAAATGCCCCAGGAAGATTGTGTTCTAGGTGTCCAAGATTTACAGCCGAGTTAGCCCAGGCCAGCTCGGGTACACTCCCCCTCAGGCAACCACTCTGCCCCCTGAATGAAAGCCAAATGGCAGTGAGGATGAGATGAATAATCCAGGTGAGGGGACGATTTCAGAGAGCCTCAGTGACAAGCAACACACGGAATAAAACCAAGAAAGCTTTGCCTTTAGTCACCCCCTTAAGGCAAGACTTGAGTCCCCGAGGAGAAGCCATGTGGGTGAACATCTGCTTTTCTACTAGTGCCCTGAACAGTTGGTGGGAAAACGTTAAAATGGATAGAGAAAACCCTAGCAAAGTAGCAAAAGGATTGGAGTTCGTAGTCACGAGTCAAGAGCCAGGCTGAGGTGATCCTGATTTCATGTTGACAGAGCTAACCAAAGCAGCAAAAGAGTTGGCGATCAAGGCAGCCAGAGCACGTGTGCAGGGACAAATTGCTAGTGGAGCCTTACAAGGCACAGTAGACAAGCCGTGTCCTATCGTAAGCCCTTTGTGGGACGCGAACGATGCCGGCTGCTGTGCGATGTTCACCAGATACCAGGAATGACCGAGACTGGCAGTTCTTGCCCTAGCAGGTTACCGGTTAAAATACAGCTAAAGAATAATAAAGAAGTTGAATTTTTAACTAAATGTGGAGACACATTTTCACACGTGAATCAAGCACTGATACCCAAAAGTGAAAACTATCTGCCAGCAATAGGAGCCAGAAAAGGCATTCTTCCTGCAACCACTTCAATGTAAAATCAAGAAGAAAATGGGAATACATCAGTTTCTTTATTTACCAAACTCACTCAAATCTGTCCTAGGCATGGATTTTTTGCTTGAAAATTTAGAAGCAAGAGTTCCGTTTAGAGAAAGAAAACTAACATGGAAGGTACCTGAAAACAAATGAGCAGTTTTAGCAGTAGGACTGACAATTGACACAAGACCAACAAACAAGAAGAACTATTTAGAGCAAGTATTGAATCAGGTATACCCCAGAGTATGGGATACTGATAGCCCAGGAAAATCAAAACGAGCAGACCCTGTGAAAATTGAGCTACACACAAGAGTTGAGCCAGTAGTCAGAAAGCAATACCCTTGAAGATTAGAAGCTAGGAAAGAAATAGAACCAACAATCAATATATCCCTGACATCAGGATTATTAAAAGAATAAAAGTCAGAATTGAATACTGCTAGATTAGCAATAAAGAAACCTAATGGCACTTAGAGACTAGTGCCAGATTTCCAGGCAATTAATGGTTTATACCTTACTAGCTTACTAGCTAAGCTTGGAGATGATTTTATTTGGTGCGGGGAAGGTCCATGGGCAGGTGCTGTGGAGAGCCGCTCCCTCTTGGTCTGAGAGAACAGCTCTCCCAGCCCACCTTGCTCCCAGGCCCGGAGGGTGTAATGTGCGCTCGACCGGCAGCCGAAGGAGGGCTCTTGACACCGTGTCTGATGCAACAGGGTTTACTGAAGGTAGGACAGAGGGTGCACGTTGGCTGAGGGTGAGAAGAGGGACAGGAAGAGGCAGGAGCACAAGCACTGTAACATGACACATAAGGCACCTGCAAGCTGCTGGGGAAGCCTCAAGTCTGCTCAGTGAGCCACGTGTGCCCTCAGCATTGGGACAGCCACCTTTCCCTCAGTGAGCCTCACATGCCAGGGTCAGCAAATCAAGAGGCACCAGGCATGCTGTAGGTGACTCAGAGCGAGTGCAGTGGGCCATGGTGGCCAGGGGCCAGAAGCAGGCGGAAAGCCACCAGGGCTTAGGAGCCCCTGGGGTGGCAGTGAGCAAAATCGGGCTCTGCTGACTGCTGCTGGCATTTTCTATTGACCCATCTCCAAGGACTTCTGTTGTGCTCTGTGTTCCTAAGGGTTTCCCCCCTTGGTTTTTTTTGGTGGTCTCCTGCACCTTTTTTTCTCCAAATTTTCCTACCCTGGCAGCAGCAGGTCTTGTCCAGAACTGGCTCTTAAATATCAGCAAAGTAGCTAGGAACAACAATGGGTGGAATCCTGCGGCTCAGGAATTCGTATGCCAGAGCCCTGCCTGTGCCTGTGCCTTATGTCAGGACCTCCTTCTCTGTGCAAAAACTAGGGATTAGTGGAGTTTTTTTGCCACAGAGCTCCTGAGAGGCAAATGTTGTGCTAGGTTTCTCAGGAGTATATCCATTAAGTTCATGGCTGGCACACAGAAAGTAAGGCCAGGGTAGCAGAGCAGCTGGGAGCTGGTCACTCCCTGCATCCTCACATCTCACATGATGTGAGAACACCACGTTCCAGGAGGGGCGAGCAGGGTAAATGTGCTCAAGGTGCTGCCAATGAGGTTTGGGTCACTTAGAGAGTAGTCAGGAGCGGTGAGCACTGGAAGATCCAGCTGCCGTCCCCATCCATGTCCCTTTCAGTGCTGGCTTTAGTGTGTCTGCAGCCTGGATCCAGAGCGCCCTGGGGGGCTCCTGAGGCTGCCTTTGCACTCAAGGTGAGGATGCCCAGGAGCCCCTGAGGCCGCAGTGGGGACCAGGGCTGGGGCTTGTGGCCTGGCAGGCGTGGCTCTGGGGGCTGTGACATGCCAGGGCATGGGTCACTGTCACTGCCCTCTGCAGCCCTGGATAGCTCTGTGATGCTCCAGGGACAATGGCAAGAGTGGGGAACTGGCTAGGTTAGGGTCTTGCCTGAGCCATAACCTCTAGGCCAAATGCCCAGCAATAGAGACCCCTGGAGGGCCGAGTGAAGGAAGCAGAGGAGGCTCTTCTGCGGTGTAAAGTGCAGCAAATTCATCAGGAGAGGCGGGGCAAAGGTTCACAGGTGAGAATGCCCAATGGGAACAGATGTTGAAAGAACCCCCAGCACTCCTCTGCATGGGTTTTTAAAATCTTTCAAAACACGGGGTGGACACCATATAGTAACCAATAAGCGACTCTTGGGGTCGGTTTTGAGGGCTACAACAAATCAGAACAAGGGGAAGAGAGAGCTTTGGGATAGGGATTGGATCTTAGGGTGAGGGACAGGGAACTTTCTGGAACAAAGGGTAGGGTTTGGGCTGATGGATGGGGCAAAGGGGCCGGCTTGTCTTGACAGACAGGGAAAATCTGGTGAGGTGGGAGTGGATTCCTTGAGGGACACTTGGGTAGGAGGGCATAACATAGGGGAGAAACTAACTGTAGTAACTCGGGGAACACTTGAACATACCACTATATAACAGAACATTTGACTCAATAAACTAACGCACTGCAACACAGAAATTCAGGCTTTCGGCAGCTGAGAGGTGGCAGTGTTAGAACCCGCAGCAGCTGGTGAAAGCCATCTCTGTCCTTCAGGTTCTTGCTGTGTGGAAGGAGCTGCGAGTTGTGGTGGCTGCACTCCCCCTTTGCTGGGAGGATGATCTGTACCAGGGGAGAGCAGAAAGCTGCCATGGTGAGCAGAACATGCTCAGAGCATTACAGTTCAGAGAATGGCACTGCCATTTCCCACTGAAGGGAAAAAAGCTTGAAAGCATAGAATTCTGTGCAGAACCATTGCACAGATTTTCTCTTCTAGAACATGCCCATTTTTGTCTACTGTAGATGAATACTCTGGGCTTTATAGAATAAATGGGGTTTTTTCCTTAAGGTTTTTGGGAGAACTCTCAAGTTAATTTCTGTTTGTATTTTACATCCAGATTTACATGCATACAGGTTTTATTTAATTATTATTTTTCTTTAGTAAATACTAAGGGAAAAATACCTAAGCATTTTTTAATCCTTTGGGATGTTGTGATTAATATTCTAAGAAAGAAAACCTTGTTGAACAAGTGTGAAAACACAGAGAGAGGGAAAATAGCATAGACATCTTTTAGAACAGGGCATGTAATAAGGACTGCAGAACTGAGTAATTCCTCCAAGGGCAGAATTAGCAAGATATACCACCAAGAGTAACTGCCAAGATACTTCCTTAAATCAAGGGAAATGTGACCTGCAGCCATACGAAGCACAGCCAAAGCAAATGAAAACCTTTGGAAAAGAGGGAATTTTGCCAGTGACATCAGTCTGTCTGGATAACTGAGGGATGCCCATCAATATTGCACTACATTCCTCAATATTTGCAATGTCTTTTCTCCCAATTTCTGTGAAATTAATAAGCTGCAGTTGTTTACCATTAACTTAAGCTCTTAGGGGAATTACCAAGCACCATGTATGTTTTTCTGTAGCTGAGCAGGACTTGAGTTTCCCAAATCTTCTACAAAGCAGAAGGGAATCACACAGTTACTTGTGCTAATGTTCATGAAGGGTTTCATGAAAGCAGGTGAATGAGAGCATTGCATTGTAAAACTTCCACATGCAAGAAAACAGGAGTCCACTTAGAATAAAACATACAAGGCTAGCATAACATCAGAACAGGATAAAATGAAATTGCTAGACAGGAACTGATGCATCAGAAATTAGATGTGTCATTTCTGATACATCTGCATGCATTTGCAAGCTAAAACAGAAAAGGAAGGGCAGAGATTATAAGGAACGAAGATTTTAAAATTGCGCTGTGCAGAAGAGACACACGAACCACCAATGTGAACACAGCTGGGAGATTCAGCTTGGAGATGGATTAGAGTGGAATCCATTCACTGAGGGTTTCTGGTGGACATGAGTGCAAAGACTGAGGAAAAAAGGAAAAAAGTTTAATTTCTGAAAGCTATTTAGATTCCTGGAAGCATTGTCTAGAGATCTAAAAATCTGAAGCCTCAGAGAATCTGAACCTAAAACATCCCCAAATGGATTGATAAGGTATGATGTGCACATCTCTGCTGCTTTCAGAGTCAATGAAATTGACAATGAGTGTCTGGAAATTAGGAATGCCCACCCAGATTTTATCTCCATTACTTTCAGAACACCTTAATAAGGCACTTCCAGAGCTGAACACTGACATTCTCACCCTGCTCTATTTACTTTACATTTGAATACAGGCTGGTAGAAGGAGAAATTGGTCTGTAATTTCTCCCCAAATGACCTGTTGCACTTTCAGGTCAGGGGTAGATGTAGATTCAGCTAATCACTCTCTCTGTCCATGAATATTCCACTAGTGAACTGACATAAAGAACATCCTTGTTCTCTTTTGTACCTTCCTAAATGGTGCCCAATGAACAGGACACTTGCATAAATCTCACAGAAAATCACCAAAATTGCTGAAATTGACACTGAATTCCATGATAAAAGCTTCTGAGGAAAGGCTTGACAGAATCACTGAAGAAACTGAATCTTGGAAGAGAAACACATTTCAGCACAGATTAAGGGGAAAGAAAAAGAAATGCTGTAAAAATTCCAAGTGGAAGGTAAGGAGAAACACAGGAAGCACAGAAAGAACAAGGCCCTGTCAGATGACCTGTGCAAGGTAACTTTGTGCCCCAGCACTGTTAGAGGACATTCCCTGTCATTGGTGCAAGCAGCTGGAGCCATAAATGCTGATTGATTTGGGGGCCACAGTCTTGGTAAGTGCAGAGGTGGTTCAATAACCTGACATGAGGGAGTTCCCTCAGAGCAACTGGGATGCCAGAAAGAAGCGAACAGCTCACCACAGCCTGGCCCGCTCGGCTGCTTTTCCTTCTGACCCTCCTGGGGAGGCTCTGACATTTCCTCTTCCCTGATGGAAGCGCAGCTGCTGCCAAGGGAAACGTCCCCGCACTCACTCACTGTTCCCTGTGCTTGCCAGATGTCCCATCTGCTGTCCCTGTCCAGGAGAGCTGCTCTGCTCGGGAAGAGGAGCCGAGGGAGAGCCTGGGAACATCGGCGGCTGCAACCCCTCCTGATCTGGTGCTGTTTATGGATGTGTAGCTAGATTTGGATAGGTACAAGTATAGGGATATTTACATACACTGACTGATATTTGTATAGGGATATTATGTGTGTATATTGTTATATTGATGCGTGTATATTCTCTGTTTACACAGTTGTACAGCTCTGTAGCTGTGCATTTCTATTGCTGGAGTTGTATGGATTTTTTTATTGGTCCATTGATATTTGTGTATTTATAGACAGGTTTGTTATATTTGTATTATATTGTCATGTTATATGTCATGACATATGTAATGCATGTTTACATCTCTATATTGTTATGCCCATATATGTATTTACTTCTATTTATTATATATGGAGTTGTATAGTTCTAAAATTCTATTTATTTAGTTCTGGATCTGAGATTCTTTAGAGAGGGATATTGATGTTTCTGTATTTGTATATGGGCTGTACAGTTGTAGTAATATGTAATAAATTTGATTGTTAAACTTCAATTCAGTAACTTCAACATTTGTGTACAGTGAGTTGTTGCAGACGGTTGCAATAAAGTAACTTTTTTTCACTCAAGTTGATATCTGTATATATTTACATAGCACAATTCTCAGAATAAATTAGATTTTATTCATAAATTGATATTTCTATGTTTCCATATTGGTAGCTAGCACAGATGTTGTAATTTAAAATAAATTTCATTTTTAAACATAAGTTAATGTTTGTGTATTTGTACATTAGTAGTGCGGGTGTAGCTATCTGCAATAAATGCAATGTTTCAACTGAAGTAAGTGTAGATTTGTGCTGCCCAAAGCCATGAGCAGATGTAAATGCTGGAGGATTTTGGCCGTGCCAATCTCCGGCCATGCCCGGCACATGCCCCACCTGCACTCGGGCTGGGCAGGGGAAGCGCGGATTTGGGCTGGCAGCAGAGCCCCACGTTGGCTCAGAACTCGCTGCAGAGGCTGCTGAGAAAACTCCGGGGCTCCATGGGCACAGAATCCAAGCAGGAGCCACCCGGGGAGGACAAATCCCTCATCCCACGGGCAGCTCTTTAGGAAAGGGCTCCAAGTGTCCCCCTGAAGCTCATCCCAGAGAGCAGAAGCCAGCAGGGATCCTGAGCCAGCTCTGCTGCCTTTGGCAGCACTTTGGCAAAAGAGCTGCAGCAAGGGGGAGGCAGCAGCGACTGTGACTGCTGCAGGCTGGGGATGAAGGGAGGGCCATGGACACAAGTGCTGAGATGCCCCAAAATCCAGAGGGAGGCTGGAGAGCTGGGAATCAACTTGGCATTTCAGTGCCAAGCTCTCACAGGCACTGAAATGATGGAATCCCTTTGTGTGAAGTGACCTGGAAGAACTGACAGGGAGTTGCTGCTAGGATCAGCAGTAGCAGAAAGCAAAAATGTACAAACACTAGGAGATCATCTAATATCCCCCACAAGCAAAGGCTTCAAAAATGATCTCATATATTTAGAATAGAATAGAATAGAATAGAATAGAAATCAAAATATATAATATATAATATGCATGAAATTTAATGTACATGTATTTTTGGACAATTTTATTTTTTGATATATATTTTCATTTAAGATATATATTTGAAATAGTCTTTCAGCTTGGGAGAGTGAAGATTTACAACAGTGCAAAACCATCTGCCCACAGAGCAGTCAGCCCCCGGGTGTGTGCATGCACACCCACCCACTGTGCCTGCTCTTCTCAGCATCTCGGGGCTGCTGTTTGCACACAATTGGGATGAATTTAACTCGACCGAGCCACGAGTGGGGTGTCCAGCTTGTCATGAGCACTCATGTAGCAACGAACAACACAGAGCTCTCAAATCACATTATCACAGGTCATTTCATTCCTGCTGGGCACTGCGGAACTCTTAAAAGACACAGAAAAGGGGTGGAAAACATTGGCATCATGCTACTGCTGGTAGAAAAATCTCCTGGAGAAAAATCTCTTGGGTTTCTTCAGGTGGTAGCTTTCCAAAAACTAGGAAAACTGCTGAGCACTGGTAGCCCAATTGTGAATGGTTTTCTTGACTTGGCAAAGCTGGGGTGTTAACAATGGACTCCATCCTTGGTCCAAATCACCTGCCCTCACCTGCAGACAAAAGCACCACCACCACCAGCAGCAGCTACATCAGTCAGTTTTCTCAGAAAGCTGTGTTAAATTTGGGAGAGGAAAGGAAAACACATCAGACACTGTGGATTAATGACAAGACTCCGAGGAACAGTTCCAAAGCAAAGGGCAGCAGCTTCTCTCTGGGCCACTCCTTGTGCCCCAAGGCAGCCGGGCTGCCCTGGCTGCCCAGGACCCTGCGCCCCGCGGGCTCTGCAGAGCTGCACAGCGGGGAGGCAGCTTCGGGCACCTCAGCCCCTGGGCAGGAGGGGCTGCTTGCTCTGCAGGGCTGCCTGTGGGCAAAAGCAGGGTGCTGGCCTTGTGCTCTTGGCCCCAGCCTGGCCTTGCAGGGCTAATCCTGTTCCCTGTCTCAAATGTGCTAAGGACAGACTTGTTTGTTTCCAGCTCTGCACAGGTGTGATTTGCACCACAAAATACTGAAGGACTAAGGCCTGAACAACAGACCCTGACTGAAGCCTCAACAACAGGACCTGAGCCAAAGCTGCCCTCTAGATGACCTTCCCAACCCAATCTTCTATGTACCTGCTCCTTAACCAAGTGTTACTATCAAAAGGATTGTTACATGCATTCACTGGTGAAACACGTCTTCACCTTTCTGCATGAGGAAAATGGACAAGGCCACACCTGGCCTTGGTTCCTCCTTGAGCCCTGGGCAGGCTCGGGGAGAAAACCAAGAGGAGAATGACACCAGCTGTGCCCCAGCAGAAGCTCTGGCACATTGCTCGTCCAGCACGTTCAGAGCCGGTCTGCTCTCACAGCGCACTCGGGAGCCTCGTGGCCACCAAAGGTGGAGGCACTGCAGGATTTCCCGGTTCCCGGCCGTGGCTCTGCAGGGCTGGGCTGGGACAGCTTCCCCCAGCTGATGTGCAGCTCTGCATGAAGGGGAAACCATTGGGGTACCTGCTGATGGATCTTCCTTAATCACCAGAGGCACCCATTTGTAATAATGCTGAGGTGCATTGCTTAGCTTATCCTTTCCTGACTCTTTTTTGCACTTTTGCATTACAGTAAATTACACTGTTCCTTCAGCTGGTGTCGGTGTCTGCATCTCTGACCCTCTCCACCATTAAAACAAACACACAGCCAGTTTAGCATGAGATCTGCCTCTCTGCCAGCCCATCTCTTGGCAAACACCGCTGGTGGCCATCTCCACAAATGAAATTCCCACTTTGCAATTTCCTTTGCTGCAGGCAGGTGAGAAAAGGAGCCACTCCCAGCTCTGGACACCTCCAGAAACCAGCTGCTTTCAGCAGTCAATACCCTGAAATATCAACCTCCTTCCTTAACCTGCCACAGGGAGCTCCGACCAAGAGGCCTTTTGTCCGAGGATACCCACAGAAGAGCTGGAGAAGGGAGCAGTTTGAAACACAGCTGCTTCAGAGTTTAAATCTGTCTTTATCAAATGAGCACACACCAACCTGTCCCAAAGGAAAAGCAGGCAGGAAAGAGAAGCTCCTCTCCCACATCAGCAAACTCTGTGCTTCCTTCTGTTCCAGCTGGAGAGTGGAGGCCATGGGCTGCCCCTCACTTTGGGAAGGCGCCCTGGGAATTGGCCTGATCTGGGAGGGGAGCAAAGGAATTCCCCAAAAAGTAGGAAAAGATTCTTTGGAAGCATTAGATTATGACAATATTTCTGGAGGAAAGCAAAAAAAAAAAAAAAAAAAAAAAGGTAATTGCAGTAATTCAAGAAGTTCGCAGAATGAAATTTGTTCGCCAATGCACCAACCCCAAAGTCTCTGTGGTGTGTCAGGAAGATCAGGAATGTAGAGAGCATTTTGAGCAGACACTGGATAGAAGCAAGCTGCACAACCTTGCATACGTGCCTTAGAGCAGAAACATGCTGTCCTTGGGCAAATAATATAAAGAAGTTTGCCAAGATGTACCCCAGGAAAAGAGATGTGAAGCAAGATGTTGTAAGGATGTGAAGAGAGGATATGGGGCAGAATGTTCTGCTGACACTTTTGCCAATCTATGTACCTGACCAAAGATATGTTAGCTCTTTGTCCTACACATAACACTTTGTAACCAGTTATATGTATTCACCCGGTGCTGAACCCTGCATTACCATATAAATGTACCCTGAGATTTGCAATGAACTAAGCACTGATCATTACCTCCATGAAGATTGATCTCTGCCTGCGGAGGGCTCCTTTCTCTATTACCCCTCTCCTTTTCCACGTCTCTCTCCCGTATACCTTATTTCTCTATCTGGCATCCATATACTTTCTTTCTTTACAGGAATGAACCTTCAAGACTTGGATAAACACCACTGGTGTCCGTCCCCCAGAGCATGAGCAGCTCCCCAGCAAGACTTCAAGACTAAGGGACAAAGCTTCCCCCCTCAGCTCTCCACAGCAGCTCTAGGGAGTCTCTCTCCATTGCAAGATCTCCTTTGTCAGTCTACAGTGACAAGAGTTGGCTGCAGGAGGCATTTGCATTGGAGCTGTCCCCAGATGGGAGGAAGAAAAAGAAGAGGTGATTCCTGAGGAAAGAAAAAGGCAACACCATTTGGGAAGACACCAGTGTGAGTTTGCTACAACTCTAAGCCAAAAATCCCATGAAGAAAGCAATATCCATCCATGGGGCAGCGCTTTGGCTTTGATATCAATGCTGACAAAATTGCTTCCCATTCCTGCTGCCGTAGCTCCAGTTCAGTAGAAATGTGCCACCTCTGCCAAAGACAGGCAGACATGGTGAGATAAAACCAGCTAGTCTGCTGAAAAGGAGTCCAAATGAATGTTTTCTAACTCCCCCTTTGCCTCCTCTCTGCAGCCAAGACAGAGCAATGTCCTTCCTCTCTGTCCCCGATGGTGACCCAGGCATGGGATGCAGTGTGGGGACAGAGCCTGTCACTGCTCCCAGTGCCCTGCCCTGCTCTTCCCTGCCTGCCTTGCCCTTCCCTGTCCTGCGGGATCCTGCTGTGCTGTGCCAAGCCGAGCCGAGCCCGGCCAGCGGTCATGCATTTTGGGAATGACCCTCCCCTGTGCCGCACGTAATGAACATAACACCTTCTAACTTTGACTAGTTAGAGAGTCTTTGTCCCTGATTTTCAGTTTTAACAATTCAGGGAGCTTTTGTTTTCCCTGACAGTACAGTTGCTGCCAAGGGAAACACACCCAAAGACCAAAAGTGACCCAGCCTTCCCTTTGCTTCCCTTTTCCTTCCCTCACTGCTACACAGCGCTCTCATACCAGGACCTCAGTGCTGCCTCACCTGAGGATTTAGAGCTGCCTCCAGGCCCTTCCAGGCTAAGTGCAGGTGCTCAGGGCTCTGAGGTTTCCTAGCTTCTTGGGAGAAGGTGTTTGCTTCATCTGGACTTCTTGGGGTTTCACTGGAGGAGCAAGGCACAGGCAAATTTCATCTCCACTGTGAGCTCTTCATTCTGCTTGTTCCCATGAAGCTCAAATGCCAACCTGAGCTCATCATTCCTCTGGTTCCCGTAGACCATCACAGCCCTTCCATGGCCTCTCCAGACAGGAGCAGCTGCACATCTTCAGAGCAGCAGTTGCCAGCCCGCATCCCATCAGGGAGGGAAAGAGTTTCTACCCTTGCTTTCCAAGCAGGTCCTGGTTAATGATCTTCAAAATGTTTTCCTGCAGTGCTGTATCATGGGTAGATCTCAAGTGAGAATCAGGTAGAAAGGGTCAAGTCGCCTAGGAAGGGGGACCTTGAGAACAGAAAGATTCTCTGCCTGCTTTTCCTGGCCTTGCTGCAGATTTGGAGGGTGTTCTGGGCATTTTGCAGACAGCCTCTCTGTAGGGGTACAAGGGCAAGGTGGAAGATATTGCCTAACAAGTGGTCAGTGTTAGGTGCACTCTCCTCTTTCTTTGAATGAAGCCAAACTAGGACTCTGATAGGATATTGCAGATGTTTAAGACTGTCTGCCCTGCAAATCAAGCCGTGCCATTTGACGCTGGCAGGGGCTATGTAGAAATCCCGAGCGGGCCGGGGCTGCTGAGGAACGCGCCTCGAGCTGTTTGTTTTCCAGCATCACTCTCATTACGTGGTTATGACAATGGGAAGATGCCAGCAGCTCACATCCCAGGCAGCAGACCAAGAACTTAATGTTAAAACTTACTTTAAAAGTTTTTTGACCAATCACACAAAGCAAAAGCATATTGACAGTAGTTCTATCCAATCACTATAAGCACAGGTACCTTTGGTTAAAACAGTGCTTGTTTATTTCGAATACAATACCTACTTGTAAGCCTTAAAACACAATGCAGTGAGCTGCATTATTAAGCTTCAACCTTCCCAATATCTTGCTAGATAAACTTTTCTGTAGCTTGGAGATTTATTCTAGACCAGCGTTAATACACAGACCATTGTTCTATTTGTCCTTGCTTTTCTGCAGTTTAAATAAGTTTTCTGCTGACCTATCTGACGGCTGCTGCTTGGCTCTAATCACAGTTCTGCTGTATCTGAGACCTGCCTTTGCAGCTTTCCCAAAACTCTCTAATTTTGTGGATTCCCTCAGAGGACTCAGTGTCAGAGCCTCTGGAGAAGTGTGGAGGGCAGGGCTCAGGCAGGCTGTGCCAGTGCAGGATTTGAACTCAAGGCACCAGGAAGCACCAAGGCTGCAGACAGGAACTCAAGCCTTCTCATCTCCCTCCCTGCCAGAGGCAGGCTCAGAGCAGCCATCTCAGCCCTCTCTAAACCAGTGGGGGCTCTGTCCTTACCAGGCTCCTCGGGCTCCTGGGGATTGTTCCCACAGCTCTCGGTGCCAGGCAAAGCTCCCTCTGCTGCAGCTCTGTCCACAGGCTCCCCTCCTGAGGACTCAGGGGCAACATTAATATTCCCCTTGAAAGAGAAACAGAAAGGAAGAAACCCTTCTCACCACTTAGACAAAACACCTGGTCCAACAACTCCATGGCTCACACACTTAATCCCTTGTTCCTAACAAGAACTCTGGGCCCCAAAGCCCTTCAACAGTCAGAAAAAATTGACTTCTCAAACACAGTCCAAAAGCTGTCAAAGCTGACAGTGACAGTGTTGAACATGGGGGTGACACTGAACACATGGAATGGCTGCTAAGGAAATCAATTGCTGCTCTGTTCTGTAAGGTTGCATGTCTGACAGCACTAACATCAGTCCTCATGTCACTAATTGCAATGGAAGTAGCACTGTCTTCTTTCTTCAGCCAACACCCCAATCGGTGTCATGGTTTCAATGCCTCACCCAAGGCAAGTTGATGTAGAAATAAATTCAATGTACCTCATTTTGCAGGGCCCTAGGGTCTGAAATTGCTATTACAGTTTTCTTTATAATGATGGGCAAATCTTTTTTCTCTGTGTTTTCTCTTGATGGCTTTTTTAACGTTAGGTGCTATCACAGTGAGTTGTCTGATGCTACATGGGCCACCTTTAATTTTTGAGGGAATGTCCTGCCAGGCTCTGTCTCCACAAATGAGCCAATATTCTGTTGCTAATTGATGTGGGGACTCATCTAGGTCATCTACTCGTCAGCAGTTTCACCCTTAGGGGGCACTGGGGTACTGCAATTGCACCACAAACTGGAGTATCTGTCCTCAGGATGATGGGGAGTAACATTCAACTGTGGATCTCCCTGGTACTGAAACTCAGCACAAAATTCCATCACCAATGAACCAAGAATTCCAATTCTTGAGGTTCAGAAAGTGCTTTAAGAAGATCAGGGGCCCAGTGATGTCAGCTGGTTATGGGATTGGTCTCGTTGGCAGCCTCACACCAATATTTGTCACGATTGGGTATTGGCTGCTCCTTGGCTGGCACAGGCACACCAACCAGACGTGTTGCAAAGGATTTGTCTGGGCTGAAATGGGTCAAACACACGGTGTCTGAGCCTGCTGACTTGGCTAAAGCAAGGCAAACCTTCGTTTTTGGTTGATCTACAGGCATGTATGCATGCAAAAGCAAGCAAGCAAAACCAACAAGTTCCAGTATATCATATGATCAAGCTCCATGTTCCTGTTCAGCTGTTTTTTGGCAAAAGCTTCCCCATCTATTTCAGTTCTCAAGCAAATCTTTTAGCGCTTGTTCAGGGACTGGCCAACTATAGGGCACTAAACTGTCCCTCTAACCTTCAATTTTTACAAATTTGGATATCTTAGAATTCTTTGGAACACAATGGACACCACGCTTTTGCTGAAAGAGCTCTATGATACAAACCATTTTCCCAGTCCAAAAATCAACATCAAACTCCAGAATTGTAGCTTTCACAGGTTGACCGGGGAACGTCTGGCATGCACCGTAGCTTCTCCGTGCGGCTCACGTCTGCGTGCTCGTTTCCCTGCTGGTGGAATTGTCGGTGTGCTCTTGTGTATGAGACGGTTTCACATCCTTCACCAGGACCCACTTAGGTCCGGCACCTGTGCAAATACAAGCATACCCTTTGCCCCAAGTGATTAGTGGAAATGGTCCTTCAGTTTGTCCTAACTCAAGGTTTCTGATCAAAACTGAAGGATTTTCTTTCAATTTTTCCTGTGTGCTGTTTGAAAAGTGCCTAAAAATTGGAGGATTCGTTCCTGCAAATGAGCTATTAAAAACATAAAGACATATAAAGCTTTGCTCAACCTCATCTGGGGTGTTGCTTGGGCCACTCCCCGTTTTCTTGTTGTAGAATGGTTTTAGAGTGTGGTGCGTCCTTTCAACAATTGCCTGACCTGTGTAGGAATAGGGAATTCCAAAATGTGGCGAACACCCCCGTCCATCAAAAATGTGGCAAATTTTTGAGCTGTGTATATGGGACCATTTGTCAGTTTTCATCTGGTGGGGGATCAGTTTGGCGAGCTCTGGGCCCAGTGACACTGACAAGGACAAAAGCAAAAGACGAGAGGCGCTCTCTCTTCCCGGGACCAAAGTCCCACAGCTTTAATGGAGAACAGCTCCAGGAGAGAAAGGGAGTGTCCAGGAAAAGAAAGAGGATGTCCAGGGGAGGCAAGAGAGTGTCCTCCTCGTGGCAGGAGACTGTAAATGCTCGGAGAGGGGGGCAGTAGAAAGGAACTGCCATAGTTCAGCATAATAAATCACCACACTGTAGTTTTCTGCATAAATTGCTGCACTTGTTGAAAACAAAATCCTGAAATCTCCCCAAACACAACCGTGCAGTCCCAAATGACCACAGTGTGGGAGAAAAACCACTCAACCCCCCTGTATACCCAAGCACCAGGTGTCACAGGGAGTACCAATCCCTGCAACTAGAAAGTCCACACACACAGGCTCACCGGGAAGGGAATATCTCTTTATGAGGGGACAGAGAGCTCACTCTTCTCAACACAACACACACCATACACCACATCGGCATCCACCCACATCATCTTCCTCAAACATTCACACACTGAAAATACAACCACAACTACAACACAAAGGAAAAACAGCAGCAATAAAACAGGATTTGCTCAATTCACCCCCAGAATTCCTAGCAGGTCCTTACTGACACAGCAAATCCTTTCTGCCATCAGCCAGACCCAAGCCCAAACTGCACAGGCGTACGTCGTGCACAGGACATCTCTGTGTGACTTGTGAACAGCCCTTCCCCTGCATACGCCTTACGGGTTACTTTATACAGAGTTAAAGGTTCCTTTCTCCACAGTGCCAGCAGTCTTGTCTGTCCCCCACGAGGAGCAGCCGAGAGCGGAGGTGCCTCCAGGAAAGGAATGTCCTGGCAGCGCCCAGAGACGTCCAGAGCCCGGATGTTCTTGCTGGAGCAGGGAAGCGTTCCTGCCGCGGTCAGCAAATGAGGTGTGGAATAGAACTCCCCACAGTTAAAGGTAGGAGGTGGTGTGTTTATTACAGCCAGGCACACGAGGAGTTGTCTCCTAAAGACATGCGTGAAGAACCACTGGCTCTCTCTCTCATCTCTACTCATCTAAAATATCTTACACATTCATATAAATCCCAAAAAACCTAACACATATTCATTAGATAACACTGCCTACCCTCCTTTGAATTAAAATGTATTATAATTGAGTCCAAAGTTCCTTCACATTTCTGCAGTCTTTCACTTCAAATGGGTTGGTGGATTTTAAAGTGGGGAATGGTCTCCTTCTGATGAAGGCCAAGACGTCTTCCTCAATTTGACCTCTTTCCTTATGATGTGTTGGCAGGCTTTCACACCCCTTGGCTATAGTTGTAGTTTCGGGGCCCAGGTGCAGGCTACGCTCCTCTTCTTTGTCACAAAGAAATCCGCATCCCATCCTGCTTCTTTAAACATAGTAAAGACAGGCAAGTGACATATTACCCTAGCCTTAACTACCTTATCTGATAAAAATTAATTATCCCTTCTTATTTCTACTCTTCTTGCTATACTCTTTCCCCCTAACTAAATCTTGCTAAAATTTTAACTCTTCCAGTTCTTTTAAATCCTGGATTCATGGCCTCATCTCACACACCAGCCATGGGTGAGCCGATGCTGTAACTGGGAAATTCCACTCCTGAGCAGGAGATCCCAGGCCTGGTTCTGAGCTGCAAGGGTGAGAAGGATGAGATGCACGTGGTTTTGCTCCAGGGGATGTCCTGAAAGTGCACTGCCCACCTGCCCCTGCTGCCGAGCACCACGCTCCACCTCCTTCTCCTGCTCAGCAGATTTTTAGGAATCCAGGGCTTGGTATGTATTATTTGCTACTGCAACAAATAGAAAGAATTTGCTTTGCAAGCCCAGTTTTGTCCTGGCTTATTTTCTGCATGGGTCTCCTCCTGAACCTGGGGCAATGACCAGTAGGGACCTACAGGACACTCCAGTTCTCTTGTCAGTAAATTCGGAGAAGTGATTTAAGTATCAAGAAGTCAATAAGTATCAATCAATAAATGAAATCATTTGGGGGAATATTTAGCCTGTGAGTTTCAGCAAAGTATTGAATATATCTTAGATCCATGGATACAAACTAGTAAGTGAGATTGCTGGGTGTGCACGTGTTAGGGAAGTGATTCCCCACACACCCAGTGCTGAGATCAAGGATTGCCTCTCTTCTAACCCTGAGCTGGCAGCAGGAATTGGGCCCTGCTTGGTAACGTTCATTTTGAAGACTTCTGTTGAGCAGGTAAGAATGGTGAAAATGTAATCTTTTCCAGTTGTTTTCCTTTGGTTTACCTGTTTGAGGGTTAAAATTGTGTGCTGCAGGTGTGCTGGGTGTGTGCAGAGCAGTGCAGCCCCAGAAACCCCTTGGCTTGCCCACAGGTTGTCATGCCTTGTTGCCAGGTGTGCCCAGCTGTGGCAGGAGAAGGAGCCCGCAGCGCAGTGGGCACCGTGCCCTGCCCAGCCGGGGCTCTCTGGCACAGAGCAGCAGCAGCGCCAGCACCGTTCAACCCGCTCCTGCCTTGGCTTCCCCTGGCACACAGAAGCCTCTGGAAATCAGCGCCGCCAGTGGCGTTCCCAGCTGGGAGCAGCTGCTGCTGGCGGGCAGATGCTGCCAGTTCCACTGCTGCCAAAGGGGAAGAGAGGCAGAGATGTACACGCACCGGAGCCCTGGGCATGTCCAATAAAGGTGCAAATATGTGGGGAGATTTGTTAGGAAACATTTCAGCTGTGATGCCAACAGTGGCTTCTCTCCTGGTTCTGTGTGTTCTGGACGAGTAATGCAATGGTTGGGTCTGACAATTAAGAAGCAGATGTTATGTGGATGTTCAAATGAGTAGTGATTATATTGTAATATATCCTCCCATAGTCCTCTTTCCCGTCCCCCTTGTAACAGCCTGGGCAGTCAGGGCATTTGGGGAGGGCTGGCTTGTGACCAGCAGGCAGGGTGTAACAACGCCTGACCTCCAGTCGGGATGCAGGAAAGTAATCTCCACCCATGGGCAGCAGAGAAAGAGTTGACTGGCAAAACTTTTGGAGGGGCTGAGGGTATAAAAGGCAGAGCATCCTTTTTGCAGATGAGCACATGGCTGCTAGTCACAGAGACTCCCAATCATGCGACTTTTCCTTATTCAGTCCTTTGTTAAGGTTTACTAAACCTTTAAAATTTTAAAAGTGAGAGTCATTTCTCACACGTGCAAAGCTGTGGGCCATTATCTTGGTCTGGTTTCCTTTGCTTGTGTCCCATCTGAGTGCTCAGTTGGGGTACAGGCTGTAGGTGCTTGGGGCACTCCTGGAGTTCCTCTTGGATCCCCTGAACAACAGGGTTTGGCCCATGAGGGGAATTTTCGGTGCTTTGTGACAGATGAGAATTTCCCAGGCTCTTTTGTGTTTTCTGTAGGGAAGGTTGGTTATTGCTTTGCATAAAGACCAACACAGAGCTGTCCCTTTGTGATGTCAGGGCATGGTTGCCACGTCGTCATAGTGGCATCAGAAGGTTGCCTTGGTGCACGGAAGGCCTGAGTGTCAGAGCAGCCCTAGGCCTTGCTCAGATCAGGAGAACCTTCCTGGTCAAAGCATCTGTCAGTAGGCAGCTGCCCACTGACAAGAGGCTTGTATTTTTAGCGTTTAGAAAAATTGCAGATATGCCAATAATTAACCATCTGGCCACTGCAGCTTTTGCTGCATATGGCATTACTTATTCCATTTATTATTTCACAAATTTTGCACGTAAGTAGAGGCTTCCCTTCTGCTTAGCTTAGGGTGTAACCTAACCTGGCTTTTGTATGTCTTCCTGCTCTTTCTTGGGGGCTGAGTTTCTGATTTTGAAACAGAAAGAGCATTAGGATGCCTCTGCTTTGGTAAAGCTCCTGTCAAGAGGTTCAGCTAAAAAGGGGGTGTCTGTAGCCACAGGGGCTGCATTTGCAGGGGAACCTGCAGGGCTTGCGTTCCCTGCACGGGAGAGTCTGTGGCAGCAGAGTCTGTCATTTCCTCAGGTTGCTGGGAGAAGCAAGACACCTTTGAAAATGTAGACTGGCAGACCTTCTTTAAGGCTTTCCAAAAACTCTGCAGTTGTTCCCAGAATTCCGAGAAAGCTTCTTTCTTTTTAAATTTTGTCATGAAAGGATTTGACTAACTTGACCTTTTACTAAATGCTAAAATAGTTGTTCCCTTTGAAAGGAAGTGCTGCTGTGCTTTTCCACAATAGAACTGCGCCACCTCTGGGGGATTTTGGGGAAGCTTTTCTGGGCAACGGTTTCCTGCAAGTTAATCAGAATCAGTGCATGACACTGAGTGAAAAAAAAAGAGTACCTGAAGGAGAAGATTTCAGAAGCTGTCTTATGTGTTTGGTAGAACAGGAGCATTGAGTGCTAAAAACACTTTGCATTTGCTTGATCATATTTGTATTCATTTCCTGGCTAAACTGGCTGCAGTGTAGGCACAACCAAGAATATTGTCCTGGTCTCTTGCTGGCTGTGTGAAAGAGATGTGTCTCCTGGAGGGATGTTGTGAAATGGGAAATCATCTCTGTTTGGGCTGACTTGTTCTGTGGGATTCAGCAGCCCAGGCAGTTTTCTGACAGCATCTGGTTCATTTTCCCTTCCCACTACAGGACACCTGAAGCGTGTATTCAGCAGCGCTGAAGATCCTGAGGTGAGTGAGAAAGGAACATTTCATGTTCCTGGTGTTTAAGACTTGTAGAGCAAGCTGAGAGCTTGGCCAGTAGCAGTAGACTGTAGAGGGCCAGCTAGGAAGGCCGAAAGAAAAACCATATTCATGCCTGTAACAAAAATAATAAAGGCAGAGATAGATATTTTTAAATTTCCTTCTCAGAGTTTGAAGAACTAAAAACCTAGTTTTGAAAAGAGAACGATGCTTGCCGACAGCAGATAGGGAAAATTTAATGAAGAGCAATTTCCTGTACAGTTGAATTAGATCATTTTAATTTAAAGAGAGGGACTTAGAATGCTATTCCTATCAAACTTGATGATATCTACTTGGAACATGAGGTGGTAGAACAGGAAGGCCATCTTGCAACGGTGCCTGCTGTATCTGAAGTGCAATGGGCACCTTTGTGGCTGGGGAGCTGCGTGGGCCCAAAGGACGCAGGGCTGGCGGCCGTGAGCAGCTGGAGATGAGGCAGCGTGGGGCCAGGGGGCCCAGAAGGCCAAGGGCACGGTGGCTGTGCCAGCAGCAGTGGGGCAGCAGGAGCAGGGCAGGGAGCGTGGCCCTGTGCTGGGCAGCGCTGCGGCCACAGCTGGAGTGCTGTGTGCAGCTGTGGGCCCTGGGGAGCAGAAAGTCATGGAGGGGCTGCAGCGTGGGCACAGAGGGACAGGGGAGCTGGGCAAGGGGTGCAGCACAAGGCCAGGGAGGAGGTGCTGAGGGAGCTTTAGCCTGGACAATGGGGGCTCATGAGGGACCTTCAGGCAGACTGCCATTGATCCCTGCCTTGGATCCATAGAGCCAGTGCTCAGCACGAGGGCTGTTTCCCTGCCAAACATCCCTTCACTGCATCCAAGTGCTTTAGACACTGGTGTGGGTAACGCTTTCATATTTTGTTGATTTGTTTGTTTGCTAGAAGGAGAAGCCTTGTGCAATTTCTCCTTCTCCAGGGAGCAAGGGAGCTTTTTTCTCAGTCTTTCCTACCCTTTTACAGCACTGGCAGAAATTCTGCTAGAATTTCAGTTTTCAAGGGGGCAGTTCTGGACAATGCAGTATTTTTGCACAAGAACACATCGTTTGGGGCAGGGATGTTGGTGCAGAACGAGCTGTTCTGGTGCCAGACCAGCCAGTAGGGCTTGCCCATCCTTTTCACGTAAACGGCTCCCGTGTCTTTTGGCTGCCCAGGGAATCAGTGTGTGTTGTGTTTGGGAACTGAGTAGGAAATCAATGCCCTTGCATTCCAGCTGGTGCTCAGAGATTAGAGGAGCTGGGAGGGGCTGGGCTGCATTTCTGATTCCAGCCACTTCAGCACCATCAGTGTGGGCGAGTCCAAGGGAAGAACTTGCCCGAGCACAGATGCACAAAGAGAGCCGTTCCCAGTGCAATGCTCTGGGTCTGATTGCATTCCTTAAGGACCGACATGCTCCAGATTCCCCAAGAGTGTGGGTTACTGAAGCAACAGGAGAGCAAGTTCAGGATGGCTGCTGGTTGGGGCACTGCTGCCGAGTGCTGATGTGTGTAGCGACAGAAAGGACAGGATTGATTCAGGGTGACCCCCACGTGGCGAAAAATGTGCTTTCACTCTATGATTCAGAAGTTTAAACAAATGCTTTATTAAGCTATGTTATATTACATAGTACTATATTAAAACTATACTAAAGAGATATTATACTAAAAACATACGAAAGAAAAACTCGTGACTGTCTCCACACAGCCTTTTATCTAATTATCTAATCAGTCTAAACAACTATCTCTAAAATGCAATTAACAAATCACTTTCAGTAAACAATCACTATAACACATTCTTCATGTACTCAAAAACAAGAACAGCAAGTAGAGATAATAATTGTTTTCTCTCCTTCTATGAGTTTCTCACTCTCTTCCCTTAAAAAAAACCTAGGAGAGAGAATTATATCTCTCTCCATTCAAAGAATGTAAATACTACAGCACAGTAAAGAGAGATGATAAAAGTGAGATCTGTCTATCTATCGATTTTAATCTTCCTGGCTCTGCTCCAAAGCAGTGGAAGATGCAAAGGCATCTATTCAGGAGAGAAGTAGAGACAAGTTCCATTGACTGATCCTGAGCAGGCAGAGATGTTTCCCCCTCCAGAGATGGTTGTTTTTTCCCCTCATGTTTTCCTACTCCAGCCTTTTCTCACCTGAAGCCTTCATTTGTCCTTTAAATTTTTGCATGTCTTAAGGGAATGGAACTATCCCATGCTGTAGCTGGGGTCTGGTGACTCTGGTCATACATGCCATGCCATACATGGCACATGGTTTCCTTCACTGGCATCCCCAGGGCTGTGTAAGTGCATTCGTTAATGGGGCCTTATGAGAAACTCTGTTACTGCTGGTCAGAATTCTCCGTTGACAAAAGAGGGAGAAGAAACACCTTGGTCCTCCTCCATATACTGAGGTGGCCATAGAGGTTCTCTGACTTCCATCAGAGACCTTTGCATGCATCCTTATCTCCTGAATGACCCGGTTTTCTAACAAGAGTGTGGATGTCAGGAAGGAGGAATGCTGGTGCAGGCCTGAAGAGAAGGTGAACTCCAGAAGTGTCTCTCACAAGGAGTGAGCTCACCCAGGAAGCCCCTGCAGAGCCAGGATGGAGCTGTGGCACAGGGCGGGGAGTCAGTCACTACTGAAAGACAAACAGGACACGGCGGAAGCAGAGGGAGGCCCTCACCAGACCCTTGAGAAATGCCACCCCTTCCCTGTCAGCTGCCTGAGAGGCTGCTGGAGCTTCAGTCCCAGATGGCCCCTGATTGTAGGGCCAGGGTCACTTTGGAATCTGTGCCTCCCCTCGGGCAGAGAACGACCCAGGAGAGCAGCAGCACAGTGCTTTGGGAACATGTGAGCCCAGCAGTCTGTGAGTCTTGGCCCACAAAGGGCGTATGGGAAGTTGAAACCCATCTTCTCTTGCTTTCCGTGCAGGTGCTTCTAGAGAAAGAGCAGGAGCACACTGCCTCATCTGAGCTGCCATGCCAGACTCAGGGAGAGCTGTTCCCAGCCCGAGGGCAGGAAGAGCAGCTCAGGCAGCAGGTGGAAGAGCCACAGGAGAATGGCCAGGTAAGCCGGACTGGCCAGGCCACAGAGGGAAGGGCAGGGAGAGGGGCATAAACCAGAGCTCTTGGGACTGAGGAGGCCAGGAGTCCCACAGGCAATGGAGGCACAGAGCCTTGCAATCTGCAGAGATCAGCCCTGGGACAGGAGGTTTGTAATGGAGGCAGATGTGGGGAGGGAAGCAGAAAGAAGGGGCTGAATAAATGTGATTTTGAGGCTGCAAGAGGAAAAAAGCTGAGCCTGATGGCAGCTCTCAGTCCCTTGCTCTGCTTTTGTGTGTACAGAACATCAAGGCAGAGCCACAAGCAGAGCTGCCCGAAGCTCAGAGTGACATCATGGCAGTGAAGAGAAAGAACAAGGAAGACATGGGAAGAATTCAAGAGGAGAATCTCCATCAGCAGAGGGGCGATCATCAAAACCAGGTGAATGAAAGAGTGGCAGCCACTCCACTCATGAAATGTCCTCTCTTTTGTTTATTAGAGAACATGAAGGAACAGCTGGATGCAGAGCTTCAGACAGCTCACAGTATGATCAAGGCAAGGCATAAGCGGCTGGAGGAAGAAATGAAAATCATCAGAGAGAAACTTAATCGCTTCCGTCAGTCTCTGCAAAACCAAGTGAGTGAAAGAGGGATGCAGCCACTGCAGTCACCAGTCTGGTGGTTTCTGCCCTTCTTGCCTTTCCAGTGCAGAGCAGCAGGGAGTGGGGCCATGCCTCTGAGTGCCATGCTGCTGTAGTGTGTGTATCACAGTCACTCTGAAGGACATTTCCTGGTGTGCTGAATCTCAACATCTGCCCTGGACAGTGAAACTTGTCCTTTGGCCTTTTGGCCAGCAGTCATCCAAATTGATTCCTGCTGGCCTGTTCCTGCTCTCCTTTTTTCTTGAGGTGTTTTTACAGTGGAACTTGGTGACCCAGATGGAGGATTGAAACAAGCTGTTGTATCCCCTGTCAATCTGTTCTTTGCCTTTCCTCACAGTCGATGACTCCAGGCTGACAGGGACAAGCTGTAGTGTCTGACTGCTTTGTTCTGTTTGACTTGAGGTGCAAGTGTTGACATCTCACCGGGCAGCCTGCGAAGACTTGCAGGGAATGTGTGGCAATGAAGAACCCCAAGTTTGGAGTGAGGCACAGGAACAGTGCCCACCAGAAATGCTCCAGGTCCAGCACATCATGGGCTCTGAACCTGCTGCTGCAGCAGCATCACCTCGAGGAAGCCCTTCTGTGAAACCTGGGAACTCAGGCTGGGGCACATCCTGGGAACAGGAGATTGAGGAGGAGTACCTGGAGCTGCTGGGTACGTCTGGGGTGTTTCTTATCTGAGGGACAGTGTGTTGTGTGCAGGTGTCAGCAGAGCTGTACCAAATGCTCCTCCTGAGCTCGGTGTCACAGGGCCATTTAGGACTCCCCAGAGGCAGTGCTGTGCTCCGAGGCAGCGAGAGAGCTCTGGGTGTTCCTGCTGCCTCTGAGGGCACCTGGGACTGGCTTGGGTTTGCCTGAGCTTCCCTCTCTGCTAAAGGCTGAAGCAGGGATTGTTCTTGGATCAGCAGAAGGCTGTGACCAAGCAAATGATCTAGGCAAGTCCTGTGTGCTAGTGGCCAAACTGAACAGAATTTTTAGCTTCCTAAATTCTCCTTAGACTCCTGACTTGCAACCAGTCATCACAGCAAAAAAACTTCACAGAAATGGACTGACTTTGGAGTTTTGTCTTTTTGGTTGGGCATTTTTTTGGGGGGTGGGGGGGTGGGGTGGGATTGCTTTTCTGTTGTTCATTTTTGGTGGGGGTTTTTTGTTGTGTTTTTCTCCATCCTGAAGGAGGCCTTCTACCCCACGTTTTACTGATGTCATTTTATGACTGTTACTGTTACCACTACTACATCTGCAGTTTATTTTCATGAGAATGCTATCTTTTTGTCAATAAGAACTACTTTGAAAGAACATCAGGTTACAGGACAAATAGAGAGCACAAGGTATTTTCCATGTGCCGCCATAGAAAAAACAGAGACTTTGATAACAAACTTTATTTAATCTTCTAGTTTTATGCTTATCAAGATGTGCCCAGGAGACACATCCAAGTCGCGTGATCAGATAAAACTGTACTGCAGGCATTTCTCAGGAGAGAGCCTCCAGCCCAGCCATGGTATATCCCTCAGATGCATGGCACTTTTCCATACCTGATTCCCACTCTTTGCCATGACTGTTAGAATCCTACCCATTGGCCCAGGCCCTGCTCAGATCAGTCTCTAGGAAAACACATCAAGCCCTTTGTGATTCTGCAGCACAACCCAATGAATCTGCTTCTTGCCCGTAACAGCTGCCAGTGCTGTGCTCTCAGATAAGAGACCTGGTGGGGCTGAGACCAGAGCCCAGTGGATTCTGTGTCTGCCATCACCTGTTGGGACAAAAAGGGCACTGATGTGTGCCTCGGTGTGGCTGATCTCAAAGCCCATCCTGTTGTGTCCTGAATGGGGGCAACAGCTTGTCTGGGGCTCAGGCTCACTCTGGCTTCTTCCCATCAGTGCCTGTCAGTGCTCATGCTGGGGCTTTGCCAGCCTTGTTGTGGTCGCTGCCCTGTCCCTGAGGGCTGGAGGGACTGCAGAGGCTGGAGCCTTCCTTAGCTGGGAGAGGGGCATCTTTGAGCTCAGCCTGCTCACAAACAGGTCAGGGTCCTGATGCTGAAAGCCCCGTCAGGATCGGTTACAGCTGGAGCTGCTCTGGTTTACAAATGGGAAGGCATTCCTTTGGCAAACTGCTGAAAGGTGGGGAAGATGTCCTCCTCTCCTGGGATTGTATGTCCCTGTGCTTTGTTTCCTGTCAAGAGAACTCTTCAAAAGACTGTACAAATCAGTCTCTGTGCTGGCCACCTGTGCTGCAGGGCTGTCTGCCTGGTTGTGGTTGTTGTTACCCAGCTGACCACAAAGGGCTCAGAGCTCCAGGCGCTGGGGCTGCCTTTTGTATCTCCTGGAAGCTGGGATCTCTGCTTTAAAGTCAGCATCTTGCATTTTGTTTCCCTCAGGGAGAATGGTGAACACCACTGAAAATCCCCTGATGAAATACACACATCTGAATTATATTGGCAGCGGGTGAGTCCAACAGCAGTTACTCCTGCACAACCGTGGGCCAGGTGTGTTTGGGGTGGAATGTCTATCCAGCGTGAAGTCAGGACAGCTGCAAAGATGATCAGACACTGGGGATAGATCGTCCCGTCTCTCAATGCTGCTCAGAATTTGTGAGTGGGCTCAGAAGGCATTGTCAGAGATGCCTTGCTACCGAGGTCTTGCCTGCATCAAGCAACAGGACCTGGAAGGTCTCCTTGTCTCTCAAGTGTGGGACAGCTCTGTGTTAATTTCTTTAGCATTTTTTGTGTGTCTCAAAATCATACTGGCACACTAATGAAAAGAGAAGTAACTTGCTTGCCTGAAAAAGCAACTTATGCCCTATCAAAGCTGTGAGATAACAGTTCCCACAGTTCCCAGGAACAATTCTTTCCCCTGGTTTGAAGAGGGAAACACTCTGTGGTGAGGATAGGAACCACACTGTTTAGACAGTGAAACCCAAGAGGAAAGACTAAACTCCCTTTAGAAATTGGACCGCAGTGCTTCAGGAACAGGCCCAGTGCCCATGCACTTGAGAGGAAAATGCATCATCTCCCTTCTGGCAGAGCCCTCCTGCATCCTGCAGGTTTTGACACTTGCAGCAGAGATCTCCTGTGTGGGCTGGCTTTCACTGCAAGATCTAAACAGCTTCTCCTTTCTCTGCTTCTGTTTTTTTTCTAGGACTTTTGGGCATGTTTACAGAGCACTCGACAGTGCCACAGGAGGAGAGGTAAATGTCAACAGCCCCTGCAGGCTCTGCTGCACTCAAGGGCTTTCCCCTCTGGTGTGAGCTGTGGCTGGAGCTTTGGGCAGAGCTGTGCTGAAAAGGCACAAGAAGCACAGACTGGTGCCAGCCCACAGAACACATTTGGGACTCTGTCCTCCTCAGCTGCTGGAAGGAAGGCACGGAGGGCAGCGGTTCCTTTCAGAGAAGGACGCGCTCACTCGCTCTCCATTGCTAAAACAAAGGTGGTGCCTGCGAGCACCTCACTGCTCTTTGGGGCTACAGCTTCAGAGTCCTGAATTCTCATTTCTGGCTGCCAGCAAATCCATCTGAAAGTTACTGGCAGTTCCTTAGCCACCTGCAGTGCCGCACTAGGGAACTGCACGTAGGGAGAGATCTGCAAGGTGTCCTTGAAAGCCCTAAGCCCTGCCCATATCACAAGATGTATCCACAGAGTATTAAGGCATGGATTCCTTCTTCTGAGTCCCAAACAAAGCAGCAGAGAGTGCAGTCAGAGGTTTGTGGGTGATAACTGAGACACCGTTGTTACTAAGTGGTCAAGGCAAAATGTCAGTGGCCCCACGTGTCCTGTAACTGGCTCCCAAGGGAGCAGAGAAATGGGCTGTTGGAATGTCAGTTCCTGATTACTGCAGTGCCTAATCACAAGGCAGTTTGGCACAGCTCAGCTGTGTCATTGCAAAATCACTCGCTCCACGTGCCTTGTGGTCTCATGCCACCAACCCCTCAAGTTCCTGATTTTCAATGTCATTTTAGGTGGCAATAAAAAAAATAAATCTTCAAGGAGTGAGGAGGAAGGAGCTAACCTTTAATGAAATAACGATCATGAAGACGTATAGGAGTCCCAATGTTGTGAATTATTTAGACAGGTGAGAGGTCATGGTCTTATCCCATGGATGTGTGTTTACATAAAGCAAACATGAGAGGTTAAAAACCCACTTTGGTCAGTGGCAGCAAGTAAAGCTGTTAATTTTTATTTATTCATATTTCTCTACTCATCTCCAATGGATGAGAAGAGAGTGCATCTTGTCTGCATGAGTCTTCCCTGGCACACCTAGTTTGATAATTACTCCAAAATTATTCAAAACCTGGATCAGCTGTATCTTCCTAACTCAATAGCCTCAAAGTTCACTGCCTCCACATTTATTTGGGATTGATTTTTTAAAGTTTCTTAAGTGCAGATGAACCATCCTAAAGTGGATTTCCCTTGGATTGTTGCCCCTCTTTGCCATTGCTATGCATGCCAGGAAGACTAGGTGCTTATTTCCAGAAACACCATGCCTGGCATGTTTTATATCTGGGCTGTTTCTAAACTGCACTTTTCATTTGCTGCCCTTCTAAGACATCTCCTTTTTCACAGATGTGTCTTTCTCTATGAGACTGCACAGATTGCAAATAATGCACAGCCAAGAGGGAATGTCTATTCCTTTGATTCTGTCCTTGTCACAAAGGCATCTGGAAATAAGAAACATGGAAGCAAAAAATCAACGTAGCCATGCATGTTCATCTCTACCCCCTTGTTTCCTTCTTTCAGCTACCTTCTGGGCGAGGAACTCTTGCTGGTTATAGAGTACATGGATGGAGGTGTCCTGAGCGACATCGTCAGCCAGACCTGCCTGTCTGAAGATGAGATGGCAGCCATCAGTCGGGAGGTCAGCAATGCCATCTGTGTTTCCAAGGGCTTGGGCAGGATTGTCTGGGAAACAGGGGCTCAGAACAGGAGAGGTTTCCTGTGCCGAGCTTTGTTTCTGTGTTGCTGCTATGCTATGGGCAAGTAAAAGCATCTCGAGTGAAAGGCCTGCCAGTGCCCCTGCACTCCCTGTACTCAGTGCCAGTACTCTTATCTCCTGCTGTTGTATTCTCGCTCTGTCTCTTGTATTTGTAGTTGCTGTTCTCCTCCTTGCCTCTCTAAATGTTTGCCTGGAGTCTGTCTTCACTGCATTCCTTGCCTGTAAAAGCAAAGGTGCTGGTGGCAGGATTTGAAACAAAGAGCAAAGAAAGAAGAGAGAGACTCGTTTCTCTCAGTGCTCAGCTAAAAAGGATAGGAGTGCAGCCAGAATGCTCTTTGCTTCTGAGCACATGCGCTGCAGCAGGAGTCATCCTGGCTGGTTGGCAGGGGACAGCCTACAACAGCAGGTGCTGTTGCTCTTTCAAAAGCTGACGTGCCTTTCCTCAGAAAGGTCCTGCTCTGCAAGTGTTGGAGCAGCAAGCTCTTCCTCTCAGTGGCCGTGACTGTTCTGCCATTACTCCCCATTCCCCTGGAGAGGGAATCTTTTAGATTCTTTGTTTCCTTTCTTGTGTGATGAAATCACACCACTCATTTTTGCCCTTCTGTTTCTGTTTTCTCGCTCAGTGCCTGCAAGGACTGGATTTTCTTCATGCAAACGATGTGATCCATCGAGACGTGAAGAGTGACAACATCCTTCTCAGAACGGACGGTTCTGTCAAACTGGGTCAGTATATTCTTGGTCAGGTGCAGCGTTCCAGGGATGTGGGTGTGGGGCTGCTTGGCGTGACTGCCAGCTCCCCAAAAATGGTGCTGGTGGGCGTGCAGGGACCCCTGCTGCGAGCTGAGGGCACAGTTGCAACGTGCACAGAGGTAGAAGGAGCCACAAGCAGTCAAGAGTGGCCTTGCTCTGTGTGGGTCCCTTCCAGAGGGAGGGAGTTACGAGTCTAAAGTTTCCAAAGAACAAAAGCCACTGCTAGAGACAGTGTAAAACATGGGGGGATTTTTAAAGTCGCCAATGCCAGGAGATTCAACAGAGCAATTTCAAACTTCTACTGGGGAATTCTTTTGCTTGCTTTCCTAATTGCACAGAATTCAGATAAAACCAGTATTTTGTTTTCTCCTCAGCTGATTTTGGCCTCGCTACTCAGCTCAGCCCTGAGCAGAGCAGACGGTGCTCGGTAACCGGGACTCCTTGGTGGATGGCGCCTGAAGTGGTGACAGGTCAACCATATGGCCCCAAAGTGGACATATGGTCTTTTGGAATTGTGGGAATTGAAATGATAGAACAAGAACCTCCTTACTTGGGCGAAAGTTCTGGCACGGTAAGGAGCAAATGCTCACTGATCCCACTGTCTTTCTCACCTGTCCCATGTCCTGTGTGCCACTGGACAAAATCCCATTGCCATCTGCTGCAACTACTTCCACCAAGGTCCCCTCCTACAAATGTCCCTGCAACACATCAGCATCTGCTGTACTTTTGCTTGCATCAGTGGGGGAACTCAAGCCTTACCACATGCAAACAAACTCCAAACAAACTCCATTCTCACTCAACACTTTCCTTTGGGTTAGTGGTTCCAGTTCTTTTGTCTGTGTAGATGGCCTTAATGACAGGGGAAAAGCATCTTAAAAGTGTTGTTATCTTTCCAGAAATGAAGGAAGGAAACCCAAACCCAACAAAGTTTCTAAAACCGTGGTCTTTAGAGAGGAACCTAACCCTGTGTGCAGTTTCTTCTTACTGGAAAACATGGGCATGAGGGTGTAATGCACAGAGTCTCTTTTGCTTCTTGTGCAGTGCTGCTGAAACACTCAGTGACCGTGTTTCTCTCCTAGCCCAAGCAACATTCTGCACGTCACCAAGCCAGAGCCTGGTGATGTGGAGAGCCTGCCAAAACCTCCTGTTTGTTTCCTGGCACTTTCTGGCATGGGCCTACCATTAATGCATTGACTTGAGCAGCCAAATGACTAGAGGGTGTCCATAGGGATGGAACCTCTCCTTCTTCTGACCTAGACAATTTTTCTTTGGCTGCAAAAATGGGAAGCTGAAATTTTCAGACTGCTGAGAGACAGAGCTGCAAGTGGCTCCTGTGTGCCCAAGCAGGCATTTTCATCCCAATACGTTTGTGCAGGCATCTTAATGTGTCTGTGTTGAAGAGGAGATTGTAAATGTTTGTTTCCCTACCTGGGTATTAACTGATGGATTTCCTTTCTTTTCTTCCAATTCCCATTGTTTTCAAGAACAGCACAAAAAGCTTGATGAGTTTTGTTCTAGGGCACGTGCGCTTAAAGGACCAACAAGCACTGCAGAGATGCCTTTCATGTACTAACCCTTGAAATTAGTTAGTGTAGCAAAGTCCCTCTTCCAAAAACCATCTCAAGCTGGCATGAATCCTCAGAGAAGCAAATGTCCTTTTGCTGATGTAGTTCCCACTAACTAGGTCAGGCAATGAAATCAGCTGCCAAGGCAAGATCTGCAGGATGGTGGAAAAGCTGTGGCTGCATCGGGGTTTGGGTTTTTGGTTGGTAAAGGAAAGTCATCTCTGGGTCTGTGCCAGGGCAGAAACTGCCACTGAAGAACAGAGGTTAAACAAAGGGATCTGGGAGAGCCTTAGAGATGTGAAAGCGGGAGGTGGAGCCTGGTGTCTCCTTTCTCTCCAGGCTACATACCTGATAGCCACAGTAGGGACTCCACAGCTGCGGCAGCCCAAGCTCCTCTCGGCTTTGCTGCGTGACTTCCTGAGCTGCTGCCTGCAGACAGACGAGGAGCAGCGCTGGTCTGCCAAGGAGCTCCTGCAGGTAAAATGTGAAGGGGCTGCAGGTGAAACAGGCTCTGAGGGATGGGCTCCTCCTCCACTCACGCCCAAGGCAGCAGATGAGCCCCCTTCCTCCTCACCTCCACTCTTGCTGCTCTTCAAATGAAAATGGTGAGGAATCCTAGACTGGGCTGGGCTGGCAGGGCCCTGTAAATGTCCTCTGGTGCAAGTGTCCTGCAATGAGCAGGGACATCTTTAAAGAGATCAGGTTGCTCAGAGCCCGTTGCCACCGGAGCCGGAATGGTTGCAGGAATGGGGCACCTACAAGCTCTTGGGGCAAGCTGTGCCAGTGTGGCACCATGCTCCGAGTACACAAGTTCTTCCTTAGACCTACTCTCATTAGATGCCCTTAGTGTTTAAAAAGATTTGTCCATATCCTATTGTAACTGGCCCTGTTAAAAAAGATGTCCCCCACTTTCTTTAAAGCCACTCTGAAGTCTTGAAAAGTGGCAATAAAGTCTCCCCGGGGCCTGTCCTTCACAAAACTGAATAACTCCAGCTCCCTCTGCATTTCCTGTGAGGAGAGGTGCTCTGTCCTCTGACTGTGTCTGTTGCCCTCTTTTGTGATTTTGTGGAGTGTTCAGCTTTATCTAATGGCAAAAGAATTGAAGTAGAGCAATGCAGGTTACAGAGACATGAAATGGTGGTGGAGGAACCCAAGGAAGCCAGTCCCAGCCTAGGGGTCAGAGATTTGGCTGTGGGCAGGAGGGGCTGTGGGGGGCTCCCTGTGAGCCTCTGAGGGGCCCTGGTTGGTGCCCCCCAGCCCACCCTCAGAGGTTTCTGCCATGCAAACAGGGACAGCTGGGAGGGACTTGTCCCAGCCCCATCTGCTGCCTGGCGCGCTCAAGCAGACTGGAACTGTGCCAGGGTTACTGGCAGGTTGTGTGGCAGAGAGGGAACTGCAGGGCCCAGTGCCACTGGGCTGGCCCTGCTGGGAAGGAAGGTGCCATCCAGCACACGAGGGGCAGGGCATGGAAAGGCAGACACTGCTTTCTGTCCCTGTGGGAATCAGCACAGTGCCTGTCTTTCAAAGGCAGGGACCTATGTGAGTCATTGGAGTTTCCTGAAAGGAAGAAAACCCAGGGACAGAAAGCGCCATTTCTAGAGCGCTGGCAGGGCAAAAATCCCAGCATGATGAAGACATCACAATAAACAGATGAGTGGGATTCTGGGCCAGGTTTGCCTGTGATGGCAAGGTCTTGCACATTGGGGATGACTGGGGAGCAGATGGTCCCATTGCTCCTCTTTCTGGGTCTTTCCAGGAACTTGATGTATCCTGATTGAGTCCCTGAAGCAATGAGCTTGGAAAGTAATGGTTCACTGTTCTTTGTTTTTGTTTTTTATTTCCCGCTGGACAGCATCCATTTGTAACTTCAGCCAAGCCACCATTCATCCTGGCACAAGTCATCAACTCAGTGAAGAAGACGAATAACCCTAACCCTAAACTCTAAACCTAAAACCTAACCCTAACCTTAAATGCTAACCCAAACCCTAACCCTCTCCCTATCTCTATCCCTTACCCTTTCCCTATCCCCAAACCTAAGCCTACGCCAAAGCCTAAACCTAAACCCAAACCTGATCCTAAGTCTAAGCCTAAGCCTAAGCCTAAGCCTAAACCAAAGACTAAGCCTAAGCCTAACCCTAGGAGACGAGAACATAGCAATCATGTCAAGATGTTATCTCTGTTACCAATTTAGAGTAGGATTGTAGAGTAGGGTTGCTAAAGAGACTTGTAGCATAGAATTATAGATTAGAGTTGTAATTAATAAAGTTTCTGAAACATCAACTCACTTGGAAGATTCTCCTCCTTCTGACCCCTTCAGAAAATTCAACATTTTTTTCTGAATTACCAATTGTTTTTTATTGGTACTAAGTCACACATATGGCTCTTTTTGTATGGTTTCATAAGTGAGGAGGGCTCTTCTTCATTCATCCTCTCCAGACCGCACTGCCTTTGGAATATGACCCACTGGCTGGTTATGGCACAGCTGTGGTATTTCTAGTTGAGGCAGAAAGGGCAATGGCATTTGAAGGCAAAACCAAAAGAAAGATTGAGGCGGCCTAAACATCGTGTGCAGATGCAGGCCTTCAGCTGTGACTGGAGAGCAATGGGGTTCCTGCCACTTGGATTTGTATCCCTAAATGCAATAATCTCTTTGGCTGGAGGAGAGCCTTGCTCAAGTGAGAAAGCAGAAAGATCAGAGAGGGTGCTCGGGAAGGTCTCCTGTGGCGCAGAGCTGTCAGCGCCTGTGAGGTGAGAGCGGGCCCGGCCTTGCCCGGGCTGGAGCCCCAGCAGAGCCCCGGCAGAGGCCGGAGCAGCCTGAGCCCCGGCAGAGGCAGGCTGGAAGGAGGCCCTTGGAGCTGCAAGAGGCAGCAGCCGGGCCCTGGGTGCCTCTTGCTGGGAGCGGGCGAATCCTCCGCTCTCAGAGCCCAGGCGGCAGCTGGCTGCTGCCGAGGGGAAGCGCAGCCGTGCTGGGCACAGCCCGGCCTGGGGGCCATGGCCGTCTGGAGCATGCCCAGGAGCAGAGAAAGGCCAAGGGCAGCCGCGGGCCGCTGGGCTGCCTGAGGATTCCTCCTCTTCTGCCGGCTGCCCTGCGACTCCTGGCAAAGGCCAGCAGTGTGTGCAGCACTCTGGGCACCGGGGCAGGGAGCCGGGCTGCTCGGCAGGCTGGAGCACAGGGCAGCTCCTTCAGGCCCGGCACTTGTGCCAGGCAAGCGAGGCCAGCGTGAGGCAGGGACAGCTTGGCAGGGCCCATCTGCAGGAGCCAGCGCCTCACGCAGCTCTGGGAGGAAGCGCCTGCAACCCTGCAGTTCTGCACTGAGCCAAAGCAAAGGTGTGAGATGCAGAGTGTTTGGCAGAAATATTCAGGCCCAGCAGGCCAGCCTGCTTTGTGCTCTGTGGTGCACAGCAAGCGCTGTGCAATGCAGCTCTGAGCTGCTGGGAGAGAGGCAGTCGGGGATGTGCCTGAGGTGAGTCAAGGGCTTAGCTGAAAATGTAATGAGGAAAATTGAAAAGTGCAGATGGGTCGAGGGCCCAGCTGGGAAGAGAATTGGGATAGTAGAAGATTGCATATTTTAGTTAAGATTTTAAAATGAGGTAAGAAGCTAAGTTAGTAATACAGGTAGCAGAAATCATGTGCCTTAGTTAAAGAGTACCAAATATATTAGGAACATAAAGCTAGGAGTGACAGGGATGGAGGAAGCAATTGTGAAGAAGCTGAGACCATAGAAAGACCTTGCCTTAAGAATAATTGAACAGTTAGGAGAGGCTTGGACCATGAGCAGCAGGTCAAAAGGTCTTGCCAACTGGCCATGGGAGGAGAGTTCACCATGAGGAAGACTGCTTTCTTCCTCCCATACAACCACTCCCTCATTTCAAAATCCCACCAATCCACTTAAGGGAATACAATTGCGCAGCTGTAATAGATATTCAGCTGATAAAAATGCGAAGCAGGCAGGTAATAATTATGTATTTTGGGTCCTTAGAAACCTAATGTAAATCCTTTTCTGTAGAAATAGAGAGCAGGAGTCTGCAACTCCTTGCACATGTCTCTGGAAACTAGTTCACATGTGACCAGGGCTGCAATAAATACCCTTCTTTTCTACTATAATTAGTTTAAGAGTCATCTGTCCGTGCTTCAGGGGTTATGCTGGAGTAGTGAACTGATTTGGATGGGAGCAGAAGAGTTTCAGCAGGCAATTTTTGGAAGAGATGGAAGGCTCTTTTGACTGGGAAAGAGGGTAAAGCCATTTGGAATGGAGAAATGATCCCAAAGTCCATCCAATTGTATCTTTGTGTCTGAATTGAAATCAGAATGATTATAGATAGCTTCATGTAATTTGTCTACAAATTTATCAAAGTCTTCATTCTTTCTTTGACAAATCTGTGTAAAAGACATAGTGTGTAACTTATCTGGAAGTGCAAGAAATGCATTACATGCTAGTTGTTGGCTCATCTGTAAGACTTGATCAATGCTCCTAGCCTGGGCAGTGGCAGTAGCCCCGGGCCCTTTGCCAAGTAACTGTTGTGCTGTTAAACCATACAGAGGATCACCCTGCACTCTAGCTCTTGCAGCTTCTTGAGCACACTTTTCCTCCCAGCTTTTATGAAACATCACCTGCTGATAGGGTGGCATTCTAAGTCTTATTAGGGCATGCACATCAGCTGGAATTAATGCGTTAGATGGAAAAATATACTGCAGAAGTGACTGTGCAAGTTGGCATTTTCAACCAAATTGTGAAAATGCAGCTCTCATCTTTTCTAAAATCTTCCAATCAAAAGGTTCTCAAACTCTACTTGCAGCATTAGTTACTACAAGAAAAGCTTCTACATCATTGGAGAGAAGAGTCCCTTCTACAATAGCTTCTGCAATAACTTTTTTCTACTTTTGTTTCTCTTTGGTGGAGATAAAACTTGGCCTGCAATTCCTCAGAAAGGATTAGGAGGACCATGCTAATTTGGGAAATTGACACTGTTTGCCCCTAGCATTCAACAGATGCTTGACATCAGGCACAAATTCCAACGTCCAAAATGTAGTGAGCATCTATTAGGCTCAGACTGCAAGGATAATGTAGAATTGTGGAATTGGCCTTCGGTTATCCTGGCATCACTTTTTACACCAGGATTAGCTTCATCACAGGCCCTTACATCATTCAAACGATTGGCTTGTTGGACAGGAAAACAAATTAACATTACATCTGCAATCCGGAATGAGCTTACCACTGATGTAGGTAGCATACACCACGCTGTGTTACAGGATAGGACTGCTATAAATTTTTTGTTGCTAGCACAAGGAGATGAGCGTGAAGATTTTGAAGGGATGTGTTGCATGAATCTCTCTGACCACTCTGGATCTATTGACAAGAAATTGTCATTGCTTAAGGAGAATATGAAAAAGCTCACGGTGGTTGAGAATTCTTTTGATGAGTGGCTAAAGTCCTGGGGAATAACAGGCTGGCTCAAGGATTTAGTACCCTTTGGCATAATGATACTTTGTCTTCTTTTTTCAATTCTGCTTGTAGTGCCTTGCTGTGAAGAAAATAATTGAGCGTGCTTTTAAATCAGTCTGGCTTGTGCAAAAACAAAACCAGGGAACTGTTGAGAGTTTTTTGCAGATTGAGGAGTTCTGACAAGACAAGGGCCATATTCAGCCGATGCACAATCCAACCTGCTTGTACTAATGGACAATGGACACATTCACAAACAATGGATAATGGACATATTCAGAAATGGGGTTTGTATATCCTTGAGAAAAATACAAGAAGAGTCATCAGGACTCAGCAAGTTTGACAGCAAGCTTGGGAAAGAAGGAAAAAATTGAACCATGAGTGGGCCAGAAGAGGACAGCAAGACGCATGAAAAATTAGGTGATCCAATCAGCATTCTATTTTAGATGTGTAAACAGCTAGGATTATAATCATGTATTAGCTAGAGACTCGTGGACAGTAGAGATTTATTATAATATAGTCTTTTTAGGGATAATAAATTTGGCCTCACTGGATCATATTGGTTGTGGTGTGATATCCCTGAACCTCCGCACCCCGCACAAGGGCAGCTGGGGAGGCCCAGCCCGGGCAGCAGCAGAAAGGAATTTCCCTGGCAGGGCAGGGCTGTGGTGCAGCACGTCCCCAGCAGGAGCCTGGAGCAGCCCAAGGCTCTGTGTGGGCAGGCAGGGGCAGGCAGGAGGCAGAGCTGTCAGCAAAGGAAGGGCCCAGCCAGGTGGGGCAGCCGGGGGATGCCGACAGCCTGCAGGGACAGAGGCGCAGGGCAGGGACACCGTGGGACAGCCGGGGCTGCACAGGGCACAGGGATGGGCAGCAGCTGCGAGACAGCCCTGCCAGAGCCAACATGGGCAGCACTTTGGCCATGGCTGCTGGGCCTGGGCCTGAGGCCACGATGGGACAAGTGACCCTTGCAGGCCTGGGGCCTCATTGCCTCCTCGTCCCTGCTCAGACGCCTGGCAGGGGCCAACATGACAAAACTAAGCTCACAGCTGTTGCAAAAGCAGGGGAAAAAGTCAAGGAGGAAGACACAACTTTGGGGGCAAGATATGAGGGACATGGCATGGACACTTCAGAAAACAACCAAAAAAAGAAAAAAATCTTTCCCATAGTCAAAGCCATCAAAATGCAGGCAGGCCATACGCCAGCAAGTGCAGGCACATGCAGCAAAGCTTGCCAAAATTGATCCCCACTGAAGGCCAAAACAGAAAAGAACGACTTAAAACACGCTGGAATGGAGACACCATCAAAGGAATTGCAATGGGAGGAGAAAAAAAGAAAACTTGGGAAATCTAGTGACTCTAAGAAAATGGCCAGGGATTATGTCAGGTGCATTGCAAAGGACCAAAACATGCCAAAACTAAGCTAACCGATGTTGCAAAAGCAGGGGAACAAGTCAAGGAGGAAGACACAACTTAGGGGGCAAGATATGAGGGACATGGCACGGACAATTCAGAAAACAACCAAAAAACAGAAAAAAATCTTTCCCAAAGTCAAAGCCATCAAATGGAATGGCATGCCATCAAGGGCAGGGACATGCACCAAAGATTTCCTCTATTGGTTCCCATTGAAATCGCAAGATTCCTTTTCGATTTTGCCAGTAGGAAACCACAGTTTTCTTCAAGAAGAAGTTTGGAACTCACTGAGCCACAGATAACAGCATTCTAGAAATCTGCAGAACAGGTTTAGAAAGACTGAATATTTTGGCTAAAGACCCCTGAAATATTTCTAGAAAGTCTGAAGTTAATGGAAAATGGATGTTGGTATCCTTCAGTGATGAACATTAGCCAACACTTTGGCTTTGTGTTGTGCACCTGAGGCCAAACAAAAGTATTGGACTGGCTGATCTGAGCTCTTTTGATCTCAGTAAAGAATCCTTCAAGCCACAGGAAAAAGGTGGCAATGCTCCTTTTTGCTGGCCAACCCAAGGTTTCCCAGCACAGCCATTTGCCCAGGCAGCCCAGAGCAGTGGTCACAGTGCCAAGGCTGACAGAGCTCAAGAAGAGTTTGGACAATGCTCTCAAGCACATGGAGTGACTCTTGGGGTCACTGCACATGGCCAGGAGATGGACTCGATGACCCTGATGGGCCCTTCCAACTCAGCATATTCCATGATTCTATGACCCTTATTCACACCGTGAGGTAACTTCATATTCCCTTTAGTTTCCACTCTTGCGTGGTTTCACCTTTACAGCCAGACACAAAACGGTTTTCCTGTTTTGGGAGGTGAAATGAAGATCATTACTTGTGTCCTTGTGGCAGTCCTGAGCAAGCTTCCCTGCCACGTGTGGCAGCCTCTCAGCCCTGGGGGTGCCTGCGAGCTGGGTGACTCCAATTCTCTCCACCAGGGACAGGAGGAGTTGGGCCGCACACTCGCGCACCGGGGCGGGGCGGCTGCTGGGGAGGAGAGAGCAAACCCTGGGCACAGGGACAAGGAGCAGCGGCAGCGCCGGCCTTGGCCAGAGCTGCTCCCTGCCCTTGCTGGGGGAAGGAGCCTGGGCTCTCCCTGCACCTTCAGACACCTGCACAAGGCTCTGTCCTCAGCTAAACACAAAGGTAGCATTGCACACTAGGCCTGCCTGCACGGAAGAGGGAGGAATTCAGTCTCCCTGCACTGTCTGATACTCAGTTTCTTTCACAGTATTGACTCGGAGAAAGATTAAAGAAATAGATGACATATGAATAATTTAGCAATTAAGGACAATTGATGCTGACCCATCAGAGGGCACCCAGTACACAGAGCTACAGCAGGACTGAGGCTCTTTCCACCCATTTATCCCCAAATCTGCAGACCTCTGGAAAATAACAAATGCAGGGAAAACACGTGGTGGGCTGTGAAGTTGCAGAATATCCAGCAATGCAGCCTGTTTCTTCTGTGGGGCTTGGCAATGGATCCATCTGAATGTTTTACCCTATTGCAAAGCTGAGGAAAGGGTGGCAGGCAGTTTAGCCAGGCTGTCCTGTTCTAGAGAGTGTCTCTTGGGAACTATCAGGCCCAGCACCAACATTCAAGGCAGCATTTGCTTTAACTGTGCCATGGCTGTCAGCCTGTGGAGGTGCCTGTAAAGTGGTTCATCTTCTCAAGGCTAACGTGAAACATCAGTTTGCATAGAAAGTAGAGTTCTAAGGCCAGGACAGTCATACAAGACTCCTTTGGCAGGAGCTGCACCTGCTGTGCAGGCTGTGCCTCGCCCAGAAGATTGTCCCCCATGTGCTCCATGCCCCAGGAAGGACCCTCCTCATTTCTCAAGTTAATGGCATCATGATGTTATGTTTGCCCATTTATCCCATCATAAAAAAAGCCAAACAATATTAAAAGTAGTAACAATTTTATTTAAATAGTTAAAATAAAAAAAAAAGATATAAAATTGGATACAATATAACTTGAATAAAATAAGGGATAATTTGGTTCCAATAATAGCGCATAAGCAAAAGATAACCGCGGGGTACAGAGTTCTTGGACCCTTGCCACCTCATACAAGCTTGCCAAGTGAAAATCACCCCTTATATGTCATGTGTACATGCCATCTCCTCCCATTTTCAGTTTGTCATATCTCTATCTCCATCCTCATTACCACCCTTATCACGTATGTGCCACCATTCAGTTTGGTGGTCGCACAAGTCTTTGGGGGTTGTTTTGGATGAAGACCTCTCCTCTTCCTCTTTGTCCTTTAATTCACCTTTGGTTACACATGCGCACCAAGCCAAGACTAACGTATCACTGCATCTACATATCAAGGCAATAAATCCCTTATAATTAGCATTTTCTGGGACCGAACCAGGTTCTTAGTCATTTTTAGCAACTGTATCTCACCTTCTTTCCTGTGGTCCTTGAGAACATCTGCTGGGAAGGGGAGGGGGCCCCTCCTCTCCCTCTCTTCTTTGGCATTACAACTTTTTAACTATTTTACTGTATCAATTTTTATCAGCACGCATCATACCTATTTATCACAAATCCCCCATTTCTCTTCTTGATCATTATGATTCATGCTGTATTTAAAAAGCTGTGCCCTGATATCTTTTATATTTTTCAGAATTTTGGTTTTCTCGTTGTCTCTTTTCAGCTTCAAACTTTTCCAGCATTTCTGTTACTGCTTCTAGTCTTTCACACTCTCTTTCAAGTGTAGTTAGCATTTCCTGGTCTACTTCAATCTTTTTAAGTCCTTGTTCTTTAACATGGGTCAACTTAGCTTTTAATACCATTATAGATCTTGGTTTTCCTTTTTCTGCTGATTCTGAATCTAGAGGCATTGTTGTAATCTGCATCCCCTGAATCACTGAGTGAATTAGCCTAATAAAACACAAAATCATACAAGGAAGAAACAGAAGTCTCAGAATTGAGCATAACAACATGAACTCTAACTTTTTCCTCCAAACACTTCCAAAGAGGTTACCCCACCAATCTGCTTTCAAGATTGAATTCCACTTTTGTACTGGCACATGAGCTACTGTTTTAATTTCCTCTGCAAGTTCTGTTGTAGCTTCCCCATAATCATCAATTTCTACACAGCACTCAAATTCATTAAATCTCCCACAAACTCCTCCTTCTTCTGCTAACAGATGGTCTAAGGTGATCCTGTTTTGGTACACAAATGCCCGCACTTGTGTATATTGTCTGGCCAACATTTTTAAGGCACCAGAGGTGTGATTTGACACCACCTCCACTACTGCTTGGAGTCTTATTAATCTATTCAGCAGGTAAATTGGGGTCCTATATCCCCATGAATCATCCTGAGCCCATGTTGCTGGGTCATAATATGCTATAATTTGTTCTGCAGGCCATTCGTCCTCCCCCCATTTTTGATTCCCTCCTGCTGTTGGAAAATTTAAATTTAAATCTCCTTTACTCCACTGCAGGGTTTCATACAGTGGAGTTCCAGCATATTGCTCCTAGACCTCAGTAGAACAAAGAAGGAGGGTTGTATTACTCCCAAAATACAGGTTCTTCCCCATTTTTGAGGTAACTCACTGTATACTCGTTGCCCACAAATCCAATATATCCCATCTGGGGCTTTCCATTTCTTATCAGTTTTCTCTAGTTGTTCCCAATAAGACCTCAGGCTGTCGATGGATTGGTAGGGGTTAGCTCCAGGACTTCTGTACCAGCATAAATTAATCTGTTCATCCCATTCACAATTTATTTCTTTTATTGGTTCCCAATATCCAACAGGGTTTTCAGGTCGCCAAATTTTTGAACAATTATCCATATTAACCACCAATGTGGATTTACAAGGAGTATGCCCTACTATTTTATTAAATTTCCTTCCTTCTCGAGTTATACAAATGGTTCTAATTACCTGATGGCTTAAAATCCATCCTTGAGGTCTCTTCGATGTTCCAGAAATTTGGGTGTGGTTCCACTTTAAAAATTGCTCTGGAGCTAAGCTCTCACCTTTCCATGGCCATCTTTTACCCATTTTTAGACCTCCACAAATCCAACATTTGGATAATTCCAATTCTGTAGCAATCCTTTGCATCAATCCCACAAACCGATTCTTATTTGAGGCTGGCAAATCCCAATCTTTGTAGTACTCTTTTAGCTGTTTATACAATTCAGCTAATTCTGTTGACTCTTTTCTCCTGTTCTTTCCTCTATTCTCCTTTGTTTCTTTTTCTTCTTTTATTTTCTCTTTCAATTTTTCTCTTAGTGCCTGGCCTCCTATTCCTATACTTGGATCATCTCCATTATCATTTCTTTTAAAACAAAAAAACCTTTCATATTAAGGGCCAATGTGATTACCATGGGGAAAAGGAGCTCATCCATTATATCCCCAATTTTTCTCTACCCAATACACCTTTCCTTCCTTAATACAAACATCTATAACACTGCTGTGATTGTAGCAGGCAGAACTAACATACAGGTGTGTTACACACACAGATTCCACCTTGTCCTTAATCCACACAGGTTGATTGCAATAGTCACAAATGTTGAAATTGCTGGGACTTGGTTTTTGCCCTGATTGCTTTTTCATTGCTGAAACTCTTTCCAGTGTGGCTCTCTGGCTTTGGCCAACTGCCAAGGGTACCAGAATGATCACAGTGAAAATAATCCTCAGGAAATCTACCTTTCTACCTTTCTCAAGGGCCCTTGGGTTGAAACCAAGGGCCAAGATGCCAGTCTTCTCGGTAGCAAAGGTAATATCCCGGGATCTAGTCACTGGTCCTTTTAGTTTCCTTGGTACCCATAGCCCCACAGAGTTTGCTTGTCTCCTTTTAAAGGCCATTTCCGAGTTCTAGCTTGTTAAAAAGAAATAATTAAAATGAAAAGAACAGGGAAAAGATTAGGCTGGAGTACCATAAACCTGTATTTTCCAAAATTTCAGGGATGTGCCAACCACAATAAGATTTTTCTAATTATTTTCTGCTTCCAGGGCGGGGAGTTCATTAAGTTGCCGCCTCCAATATGCACACTCACCGTGCCAATGTGCCCCTGAAATGCACCTACGTTGTGGTATATAGACTTCTTCTTCCCCACAACTATCAATTTTGAGACACTGGTCTATAATATTATGAGCTGCTCATTCTCTTATTTGTGCTATAGTCAATATAGCAAAAATCAATTGATCTAAGTTCTCTATTAATCCAATTGCTGCTGGAAGGGTCTAGTCTCAAAGGTATCTAAAAAATCACTAGCAATGCATTCTATAATTAGCTGAATAAATACATAACCATAGCAAAGCAAGCAAATCAATTGTCTCTCCTTCTCTTCCCTCTTACTTTCCACCATAAGTTAAAGCGAAGTGTGCAAACAATTCATATCCAGGGATGACACCCTAAACCATGTTTACTACACTCCCAACATTTTACTTGTCTCTGAGCTCTTTTAGCAACAGGTGTTATCAATCTCAGTTTCTGGAATTGCAATTTTGTAATCAGTTCTAATAATGTTGCTGGTGGGTGATCCTGGAGGAGATCTTTGATCTTTTTAGGCCGTTCACACTGATTCAGAAAGTCTTTTTATTCTTTTCCACCGGTGTTCTTCTGCGTCTGAGCTCAAGGGAATTGCGGTCGGCAGCCACTCCAGAGTGCCTAGTTCATTCTTAATAAATCAGGGTTAATAAAAGCAACTTAAATCCTACTGATAGTGGAGCCCTGGAAAAAGTTAAAGATAGAATCTAAAATGTTAGGCTTTGTGCTTTCCCAGATCAACTGCACCTGCGTAAGCAGTATGATAAATTATATAATTGTTAGATGTGATGTTTGTTTAGTAATTAAATGTAATTATTACATAACCATGGGAAGAATAATGAGAAACTATGTTGGAAATTCAGAGAGGGGTTAAATTTATGGATACAATAGAACAACATAAGTTTAATAATTAACATGAAAGTTATGTAACGATAGAGTATAAAAACATGATCATTTTGGATGTATGGTCGGAATCAGATTTGGGTTGAATATACCCTGATTCCCAGAGCTCTTCAATAAAAAGCACCGCATATAATCCCCCGTGATTATGTGTTTTTGAATGCTAACACTACCATATTATCATATTAGTGGAATTACATGTTCTAACAGTATTTTAGTTACTGTTTGAACTGTAGCCTGAGCTGCTGGAAATGCTTCAACCCACTGAGTTAGTTGATCTATTATAACTAACAAATATTTCCACCAACCCACTTTAGGCAATTCTATACAATCAACCTGGATCTTTTCAAATAGCCTGAAGGCTGTTTTGCATCCTCCAGAGGGAGGGCTTCTTAATGCTTTCTTATTTACCTTTTGACAGGTGAGACACCCCTGGGTAATTTGCTCTCCAATTTCAAACATCCTTATACACCCATAAAATTTAAAAAGTGATCACAAAAGGTTCTTGCTCCCCAGTGTGTCTGTCTATGCAAGTTATCTAAGGTCTAATGTGCCACTGGTTTTGGCATCATAATCTTGCCATCAGGAAAAACTCACTTTCCCTCCTTAAATGTTACTCCTACTTTCCTTATAGCTGCCAGTTCTTCTAGTGGAAGGGAAAGCGTCTCTTGCTGAATTTCTATTTTTTGTTAGGTGATGATTTCAGTATCTCCCTTTCTTAAGGTTGTTCTTCTTTTGCTTCTTCATCAGCCAAATTATTTCTCGGACTCTAATATCCCTCCCTCTCTGGTGTCCCTTTACATGAACTACTGCTATTTTCTTTGAGCCTTTTAAAGCTTCAAGTATCTGAATTATTAATTCCCCATTTACTAACCCTTTCCCTTGAGTGTTTATAAGTCTTCTTTCCTTCCAAATTTTTCTAAAAGTATGTACTACACTAAAAGCATATTTGGAGTCTGTATAAATAGTCCCTTCTTGCCCTTTTAGTATTAATAATGCACAAAGTAATGCATAAAATTCACAGGCTTGTGCTGACCAGGAGGGATGGAGGGGACCAGACTCCTTTACCCTAAACTTTTTCCCACTTCACCTGAATGCCAACCTGTGTCATTAATTTCTAGATTATCTTCTTCAGTTAAAGAATAAATTGTAAGTTTTCCTTCACAGGGTTTTATCCGCAAATTTAAGGCTAATATTAAATCTCTGCCTAACAAATTATTCTCGGCCTCTGGTATCAACAATAAATCATTTACTCCAAATTTGTCATCTGTTTCAATTTGCACTCCTTTTATTACAGGGAAGCCTCTCCCATAATTCCAATGACTGAAACTCACTCACGACATATCTCCCTGGGGTAATTTTGTCACTGTCAACCAAGAAACTCCTGTATTGACTAAAAATATAACTTCTTCACTCTGAGGACCTATTTTTAGCTTTATTATCAAGGGCTCTTTTGGTTGTATTTTGGTCCTCTTCATTAAACAAAACTCCTGACCTCTCTGATTCTCCTGAGTAGTTTTCTCATCTTGCTGTTTCTTTCTGCAATTTTTTTGCAGGTGCCCCTTTTTATGACAATAAAAACAGGTGTGTCCTGCACCCTTCAAAGTGGGGCAAGAATTTTTTTAAGTGTCTTTTCTTGTGGCGGGAAAAATGCACAGGTCCTGTGTTCCTAAAAATAGATCCTGACATCGGCTGTTTGTTTTTCCCTGCAGATTTTTCTGTATTCAAAGCTGCCTGCATTTCGTGAACTGCTGCTACCAAAATTCTGGCATCTGCTTTCTGCTTTTCCTCATCTCTGTTCACAAACACCCTTTGTGCTTCTCTCAGTAATTCTTGAAGTCCCCTGTCCTGCCAGTCTTCTAATTTTTCCAGATTTTTCCTGATGTCACTGCAAGACCTGGTCACAAACTGAATTTTTAACAGAACCTGCCCTACTGCAGTATCAGTATTTATACCTGAATATAATTGCAAGTCTCTTTTTAATCTTTTTAACCATTCTGCTGGGGACTCATATTTTTTCTGATGCTCACTCAAAGCTTTTCCTATATTATGTCCCTTAGGCACTGCCCTCTGAATTTCTTGATTTTCTTCTCTTTGGGATCCCCATTCATCCCAAAACTGTATTATCATTCCCAGTGGGCTGTCCTGAGGAACGCTCCCCCACTGAGAACCCCCTTCACAGTTCCCAGATACCTCAAATTTTTCACACACTGCAAATTTTTCACACAATCCGCAGCCCCTGGGTCAAGGAACTTACTCTTTCCCTGAACCATTTCTGGCGGCAACAAACTAAAAAATCCCCGGTACCAGGAGAGTCTTAGTTTCCCACACTCACCTCGTGACTCAACTTCCTCACTTACTACTCTGTCACACTGCCTTTTCAATCTACCTGTTCCACTCCTATCTCTCCCTCTGCAATCTACTTGTTCCACTCCTCTCTCTCCCTCTTTCTCTATCTATTAGCCCCATCCTCTCACCATCTAATCACATACTAAATTGCCTGCTACCAACCCCTCCAAGGAAATTGAACCTATTCATTCACTCTCTTTCTCAGTCTCCCTACTGAGTAAATCCCTCCTGCCCAACGACCTTCCTACAGGTGCCTGGACCAGGGATCCCCTCCTTCCCCCTGGGTCAAACCCTCCCAAAATGAAAAATTCATTTTTCTTTCACTTCCCTCCTTTTCTGGCTGACCTCTCCCCAGCCCAGCCCAGCCGGCTCTGGCCCCACAGCTCTGCTCAGGCCAGGCTGCTCTGGGCACTGCCCCACGGCCTCAGCCCCTGGCAAGGGCACAGCAGCAGCTGCAGCTGCCCCAGGACTCAGCCCCAGCCATGGGGGAAGGTGCTTGGCCAAGGCCAAAGGAGGCTCCCTGGCTGCCCTGCTGCCCTCGGGCTGAGGTGCTGAGAGCTCTGCAGCCCCTGCTGCCATCCCATCTGCCCAGGGCAGCACAAGAGCTCCGGCCTTGGGGCCCTCATGCTCCAGGCCCAGGGCCCAGGCCAAAGCTGGGGCAGCCACAAAGCTGTGCCCATTTCTGTTCATTGCTGCTCTGATGAGGATGGATCCTCAGCCACTTGGAGGTTGCTGATGAATTTAATTACTCCAGTGGCCTCTTCTTTCTTGAGCTCTTAAGTTCAGGAATTCAGTGAGAAAAGCACATAAATATTTGTTCAAAACACCTGAACATGAAAAGTCCCTAGGAATAATTTGTTTTCAATTCTCTTATGGTTAATTATGCACATTCCAGAAGTATATTGAAAGTCAATATATGGTATTGAAAACAAGACGGAAAAAATTGTTTTGTCCTGTTTTCTTTTCCTGTTTATAGATAGATTTTCAGCAATGCGCAATTGATTTTGACCCCCTGCACCTTCTAATGCAATTTGAACATATATGAAAATCAAGACCCTTCATGCCTGACAATCAATTAGACCTTATCCCCACTCCCTCCCCACCATTTCTCTCATCAGACCCCTGGCACTCCTATGGATCAGGAATGGTGTGGCCAGCAGGAGCAGGGCAGGGATTCTTCCCCTGTGCTCAGCACTGCTTGGGCAGCTCCTTGAGTGCTTTTGCAGTTCTGGGCCCCCAGTTTAGGAAGGACATGGAGGGGCTGGAGTGTGTCAAGAGAAGGGCAACAAGGCTGGTGAGGGGTCTGCAACACAAGTCCTGTGAGGAGTGGTTGAGGGAGCTCAGGTTGTTTATCCTGGAGAAGAGGAGGCTCAGGGGACACAAGGTGGTATCAGGGCAAAGATTGGACTTGATGATCTCCAAGGTCTTTTAAGACCTTGTTGATTCTGCGATTCTCTGAAACCACCCTTGGAGCAGTTTCACGATGAGCCCTGGGCCTCCTCTTCAGGAGCTCCAGCAGCCCAGGTCCCTCAGCTTCTCCTGCCCGCCCCAAAGCCCATCCTGTCAGTCCTGCAGAGCCTCTGCAGCTCCTCCTCCTTGCCCAGAACAGGGAGCCCCAGAGACAGACACAGCAGCCCAGATGTGCCCCCCTGGCCTGGGGTGCCTCTGGCAAGGGAGCAGCACCAGGCACTGCAGGAGCCTGCAGACAATTCCTGCAGCATTTGTAGGATGATCCTGCTGCCCAAGGGACGTTCCCATGGGGCCAAGTCAGGAACTGCAATGGGGAGTGGGGCCAGAGAGGAAAGGGCAAACAGGGATGGGCTGTTTGCAGGGGAGGGAACAGGGGTGGGCAAGAGGAAGAAATCTGGATCAGGAAAAAAGAACGAAAGCACAGTTGAAGGAAAGGAAATGCTTGGGGCAGTCTGGGGTGGCTGCCAGACAGCCCTGGCTCTGAGCAACAGCATCTGCAGTGGGACAGAAAACTCCCAGCTGATGGGAGCAAAGTTTCTGGCTGACTGCAGAGGCCAAGAGAAACCTGAGTGGTTTCCCTGGTGTCCCCCAGCCCTCGCTGGCCCCAGGGGCTGATGGCATTTGTGCTCCCTCAGGTTCATGTCCCCACACCAACAGCATGGGGGTGCTCCCCCTGCTCTGTGCAATGCAAACAGGGGCTCCTGAGCCAGTGCTGCCGTGTCTGTGCCTGCAAGGATGGGGCGCCTGTGTGAGCTGGGGCAGAGGCCAGGGCTGCACAGGGGGGATGTTGTGGGCAGCTCCATGAGGACGCTCTGGGACGCTGCCCTGGGCTGTGCAGCGCACTGGGGATGGATCAGCCCCTGCTCTGCTGCTCCTTCCCATCTGCCCCAGGGCCCTTGCAGAGCCCCAGCCATGCTGTTTGCCCCCAGCCTGCCCACGGCCAGCCTGGGGCTGCTCACAGGGCTCTTTCTGTGCTGAGCATTGGCCTGGCCGTGTTCTTGAGAGAGCCTGGGCAAGGAGCCTGGAGCCCCCAGGCCCTGGGCTGAGGCGTCAGCACTGCCCCAGCAGTGCCCATGGCCTGTCCCTGCTGCAGCCCCGGCAGTGCCACCTCCAGGGCTGTGCCCGGCCCCAAGAGCACTCAGGCCCTGCAGCAACACCAGGGCCACCAGGGCAGCAGGGCAGGGCCACGGCAGCAGCACTGGCAACACCAAGTGCTGCTGCTGCTGGGCACGGCTGCTGAGTCAGCGCTGATCTGCCCCCAGCTCTGCACACAGACATTGCTGCTGCAGCTCCAGAGAAGGAAAAAAAGGGGATCTCCCTTGAAAACTGCTGGGAGATACTTTAGTTCATTTGAAGCCACCGAGAGTGCAGCACCTCATTTACACAGTCTATGACTACAGCAAAGGTGGAAAGAAACAAATATAGAAATGGCACAAACAATGGCATTTATTTCTGGACAATCTTAAAAAAACTAAAACAAAAGAAAAAGACAACACATAAAGCACCAAACCTAACTACTATCAAAGACAACTTGAATTGCAAGCATATTGCAGAACATGACCAGCAGTTTAGGGTTTCTTAAACCATCCAGTCATCAGTGTCCACACTGCAGCCTTGACCTCCTGGTTCCTCAGGCTGTAGATGAGGGGGTTAAGGGCTGGAGGCACCACCGAGTACAGAACTGACAGGGCAAGATCCAGGGAAGGAGAGGAGATGGAGGGCGGCTTCAAGTAGGCAAATGTGCCAGTACTGAAAAACAGGGAGACCACAGACAGGTGAGGGAGGCAGGTAGAAAAGGCTTTGTGCCGTCCTTGCTCAGAGGGGATGCTCAGCACAGCTCTGAAGATCTGAACATAGGAGAAAACCATGAACACAAAACAACACAATGATAAACTGGCAGTAACCACAATGAGCCCAATTTTCCTGAGGTAAGACTTGGAGCAGGAGAGCTTGAGGATGTGGGGCATTTCACAGAAGAACTGGCCCAGGGCATTGCCATGGCACAGGGGCAGGGAAAATGTATTGGCTGTGTGCAGCAGTGAATAGAGAAAGGCACTGGCCCAGGCAGCTGCTGCCATGTGGGCACAAGCTCTGCTGCCCAGGAGGGTCCCGTAGCGGTCGTAGCACATGACGGTCAGGAGGGAAACCTCTGCTGAACAGAAAAAGACAAACAGAAACACCTGAGCAGCACATCCTGAGTAGGAGTCCCTCTGGTGTCCCAGAGGGAATTGTGCATGGCTTTGGGGACAGTGGTGCAGATGGAGCCCAGGTCGCTGAGGGCCAGGTTGAGCAGGAAGAAGAACATGGGCGTGTGCAGGTGGTGGCCGCAGGCTACGGCGCTGATGATGAGGCCGTTGCCCAGGAGGGCAGCCAGGGAGATGCCCAGCAAGAGGCAGAAGTGCAGGAGCTGCAGCTGCCGTGTGTCTGCCAATGCCAGCAGGAAGAAGTGCCTGATGGAGCTGCTGTTGGACATTTGCTGTCTCCAGCCATTGGAACCTTTTGAAGAAGGAATTAGAGTGGTAATTGAGGGGAGATTTCTCACAGAAAATCAAAGTTGTTTCTCATAGACCCTTTCCTGCCACTTGACACCTCCCCCTGTCCATGTCTAGGAGACATTCCTTCACCTTTGTTGCTGGAGCCCCGATTGCTGCTGGCCAATGTTGTGTGAGGAGCTGGACCTTGACCTGCAGGACACCTGGGAATCAGCCCTGACTCCCAGTCAGTGCAGGAGAACAGTGAGGGCAGAGGCCAGTCCTAGTGTTAGGACTTGGATAAAGAATATTCTCCTGTGGCAGAGGACTGCCTGGGTGATGGGACGGGGAATGCAAGAGGCAGAAGATTCTGCGGCACTGTGGAAGAACAGAGTCCAGAGAGGCAGGAGGATTGTCTGAGGCTTAGTGCAGAATGAGGGGAGCTGCTCTGTCCCTCTCTCCTGTTCCAGCTGCCCTGGACTTGCACCTTTCTGAGATCCACTCCTCTGTTACCCTGGACAGCCAGGAGATACAGCTGAGAGCAGAGGGATCCCTGGCACACAAAGTGGCTCCTGCCTTTCCCAGAGTCAGGAGAGTGGGCTCAGTGCCAGCCTCCCAGGCTGCCCTGCCCAGAGCTCCCTGGGCACAGGGAGCTGGGACACCCCATTGCTGAGCTCAGCCTGCACAGGAGGAGCCCAAGGGCTGGACCTGGACCTGCAGCTGGAACTGCCATTGCAGAGAGCCCCTCAGCAATGCCAGCAGCACCTGGGCAAGGCAAGGAGAGAGAGAGAGCCAGGCCTGAGGAAAAGCCGTTCCCTGGCCAGCCACAAAAACCAACAGCGCTGAGTGGAAGGGAAAGTTCTGGGTTTGTGTTGTTTGTTCTGTTCTGGTTTATAAATTTCTTAGTAAAGAGCTGATATTCCTTTTCCTACACTTTTGCCTGGAAGCCACATAATTTTCCAAATTTAAAAATGTAAGAGATGGGTCTTCTTTCCATTCCAGGAATGTTTTTACTTTCCTTGGCTGACATTTCTAATTTAAATGTCAATTAAAGAGTTGCCAACTTCTGGGTTCCAGAGTTGATGGGACAGAGACCTCAAGAGGAGACATGGTCAAGGACTTGGCCATCTCATGCTCTTCCTTTTAAGCCAGTTGGGACACCAAGGGCCCTCTCCTCAGATGGCACTTCTGCTCATGTGGTCGCACAGGAGCTGGCTTTGGTAGAATGTCACACTGTCCCCAGTGTGCCATGGCTGACAGACTGATGGACAGATGGGGCCCTGTCTCTCACCACAAGCAAGGCCTGACCCACACCTGCCACACACAGGTGTTCCAAAATATCTCCAGACATCAAACATTTCCTGTCTCTGACACCCCACCCTGTGCCATGCCCTAATCCCGACTGCCTTGGTAAAGAGCGACGCTCTGGAACCCTCACAGGGCCTCTGTGAGATCATCGTCTTGGGTACAGGGCAGAGGAGGGGTTTGGAACAGGGGACAAGAGAGTCCAGAGCCACCTGAAGGCCGCTGTGGCCATCAGAGCAGTGAAAGTCCAGGGCTCTGCCAGGTTCCTCTGGTGGAGGAAACATGCTGGGGACAGCGTTTGGGGTTTATTCCTTTTGTGGCTTTCCCTGGAAATTGTTCCTTTTTTGACCATTTGGACTCTGAACCTTGTTCCTGTTTCTGTTGGTTTTATTCTCTCTCATTGCTGTTTCAGGAAATTGTTCTTCTCCAAGCCCTTTGGGATCCTTGTGCCCCCATGGGGATGGAGAGGGGCAGTTTTTAGTGGCAGCACACACACGAGTGGGTGCCGATGGGTGGGCACCCCCAGTACCCCCCAGTTCCCCCCAGTGTCACAGCACATTCCCATAGATGTCACCGAGTTCCTGCAGTTGCCCCTGGGGTCCCCGCAGCTCCGCGTAGGTCACCTGGGGATCCTGAAGGGTGGTGGCACGGGGGGACACTGCGAGACACACGGGCTGGGGTTCTGGGTGGGGTAAAACTCATGGGTAACGTGTCCCCCTGCGTGTGTCCTCCCCGTACTCACCCCCTGCCCTCTTGGTGGACAATGTTGGGTTCCCAGGGGAATGGGGGTGCCAGGGATAGGCAGTGGCTGGGTGGGCACAGGGGTCAAAGCTCCTTCCTGGAGTGCCTCAGATTTTGGGGTGACCCAAGGCCCAGCACAGCCCCCACCCTGGGGCACCCCAGGGCTGTCCTGAGAGTTTCTGTTTCCCTGCTCCACACATCCCTGGGTCAGGTCCCCCCATTTGGCCTTCCATCCCAGGCAACACCTGATGCCAAATTGCTTGAGACAAACTTATACATCTACAGAATAAAAGCAAAAGCATTATTTTCCCAAGAAAGAACAAACTCATCAAAAATCAATCTGACAAGGTATATAATGGTCTGGTTTATAGAACCCATTGCTTTTCCAACAAATCCCTCACAATAAAAACACAAACAAATCACAATGAAATGAGAAGTTTTGGTTCTCTTGCTGCATCCCACAGCAGCTTTATCTCCCTGAGTGTCCAACAGCTCCATGGGATTATTCCCTGCCTGCTGGGCAGCAACCCAGCCCATAAGGAAATCTTTTCTTGACCCATATTTAGGAACTCTCCCTGTGTTTCTCATTTCCACCCTGAAACCTGATTGACTTCCCATTGAAGAAGGGGAGAAGCTCTGTCTATCCTTGGGACAGTGCACAGGAATCTGTGGAAATGCTTGTGTGTGCCTCAGGGTCTGATTCCCTGGTAAATCCACTCCAGCCTGCCCTGAATTCCCCTGCATGGACACTCCCTGCTCCTGCTGTGACACCCCTGTTCCCCAGCCCCTGGTGTGCCACCCCTGCTCAATATTTTCACACTTTCCCCTCTCTTCTGGTGTACACATCCAGAACACACACATTCTTTCCATGAGGTTCCAAAGGGCTGCAGGTTTTGTTCAAGAAGGAGGGTCCAGGTCAGGTTGTTGAGCAGATTGTGTTGTCCTTGCAGTAGTTTTGTGGTTTTTCTCAGTCCCTTGGGCAAAGGGACAAAGTGATCAATTGTTGCATTTCTGGACTGGTTCCCTCTCAGCTGCCCCTGCAGGGGGAGTTTCCAGCCAGCCCTGCTCTGAAAACCATCAAAGGCCCTCTCAGAGCCACTGCTTGGCCTGTCTTTGGGTCTTGTGCTTCTTGCAGGGCTGAGGAAACCACAGGCAGGCCTTTTTCCACCCACAGAATTCTCACCTCTGCAGCAGCTCTAAAAGTGCCAGAATAAAAGCCAAGGGGGCAGGGAAGACCCTCAGGTCCTGGCTGTCACCTAGCGCTGGCCAGAGCAGGGCTGGGCAATGGCCATCCCTGTGCAGTGGGGCTGGGCCATGGCTGGGCCCCACCCTTGCATTGACAGGGGTCCCCAGGATGTGCCACCCCTGGGACAGGCACCCGGCCAGGAACGTGCAGGGACATTTCTGGAACTGCCACCCTCTGGGACAGGACCCCCCATGCCAGGATACGTCACCCCCTGGGACAGGATTCTCTCAGGACTGGACCCCCCCTTGATGTGTCCCCCAGGACAGAACCCCGCCCCTTTCCCATCTGAAACTGAGCACAAATGGCCTCTTCCTTCTTGTCTAGGAAAAAGAAAGTGAAAGTGTTGAGGGGACGCAGCCCAACACCCCCATCCCCCACAGCCTGCCCACCCTTTCCTGCGTCCCCCACTCCCCATCTTCCCTCTCTCCTGGGTGCCCCCAACCTGTTCTTTGCTCAGGTGTTTCCCAGGATTGCTGCGTCAGGAATTGGGGATGGGGGTACACTGCACAAAAGTGAGGAAAATAGGGAAATAAGCGAAATAAAGAGAGGAAAAAGTCAAGGGCGGGGGTGGGCACAGAGGCACAGCAACCCAGGACCCCCATGTGATACCTCCCCAGGAAATGAGCACCCCAGGGAGGCAGCGCTGGGCCCTGGGTCACCCCGATTTCTGAAGCACCCTGGGAAGGAGCTGTGACCCCTGTGCCCACCCAGCCACTGCGCATCCCGGGCACCCCCATTCCCCTGGGAACCCAACCATGGGACCCCCATTGCCTTGGTCTCTCCTCCCTGGGGACTTCTATCCCAGAACTGCCATTGCCCAGCACCACCATTGCCTTGAGCCCATCCCATGGGCTGCTTCTTCCCCCAGAACCCCTATTCCCAAGGGTCCCGTTTTTCCCCCTGCACCCCCAACTCCGGCACCCACATGCCACGACACCAAATCCCTGGGGACCCTGTTTCCACAGCACTTCCATCCCTGAATCCCCCTAGGCATGGAGACCCCAATTCCCCTGGACACCCACCCTTGGTTCCCCACATCCCCTGAGCCCCCCACTCCTGGCAACACCATCGCCAACCATGTCCCCAGACTATCCCAGAATGTCCCTGGCCTGTGCCCAGCTTGTGGCCACCCTGCCCCCACCAAGGGCCACCTACATGTGGGGACGGACATGACCTCGCTTCCTTCCCCTTAATCCAAGAGTCACCAGCCAGGGGAGCGGTGGCCACAGCAATGAGTGACAGCAAGTGCACATGGCTGGGGACACCGGGATGGCTGGGAAGGTGGCGCTGCTCCTGTGGGGTGAGTCCCCTGGGCACGGGCCTGACACCCCGGGCATGGGGAGAGGACAGGGCACAGAGGAGCTGTGGGGTCCCCTGAGGTCCCCAGGGTCAGCAGGGCATTGAGCCCAGTGTGACCAGAGTCCTGGGGTGGCTTTTGGGGACAGGAACAGGGCTCAGGAATAGGGGAACTGGGATGTGGGGACAGGGGAGAGAGATGTTGGGACAAGGATGTTGAAGAAGGAACCTTGGGACTGGGGCAGCTGTGGGGACAGGGACACAGTGATGCAGGGACAGGGACAAGAGGACAAGCACCATGCTGATGGGCCATGGGGACAGGTGCCAATGGAATGGGACCATGGGTGCAGGGCCATGGGGATGTGGCTGTGGGGCTGCTGATGTTGACCAGTGTCAGCACAGGGTCCCCATTCCTGAGCATGGGTTGGCCACTGTGTCCCTGCCCTTGAGACATCTGTGCCACACCAATGCCCCCATGGAGACCTTTTGGGGACAGCCCCAACACCCCATATTCCCTGTGCTGCTGTCCCTGCAGTGCCATCCCCCATCCAGCCCTGTCCCTTCGCCCTTTCAGCCCAGACCCTCGGCCTCGCTGGTGAGTCCTCAGGGGATGCCATGACCTGACCCTGCTGTCCTCAGCCCTGCACTGGCCCTGGTAGTCTGGTGTCCCCACAGGTGCCCAGACCACCCAGCTCGTTGTGGAGTCCCCGTGGAGGCCGGCAGTGCTGTGGGACAGGGTGACACTGACCTGTCAGGGCTCGGGGACTGCCAGTGCTACCACCTGGTACAAGGACAGGGAGCGCTGGGTGCAGGACGGACAGGAAAACATCACTGTCACCAAGAAAGACACCTACTGGTGTGTCAGACCTGGCACCAGGCGCAGTTTCCCCCTGAGAATCTCAAATGATGAGGGATGTTTAGGTGTCCCCAGCCTGGGACCCACGAGATCCCTGAGGGCCCCTGGTGGTCTTTGCTCCATAGGTCACCTCCTGTGTTACCAGAGCTCGTCCCCTGCTCTGGGACATCCCAGAGCATCCCAGAGTGAGAGGATCCTGTTGATGGAATTGATGACCTCTGGTGTATTGGAAAAAAAGGCTCCCAATATTACCAGTTAGATTGTGCCTGGGCCGGTCTGACCCTCGCTGCTGGGCCAAAGGCAGCAACTGCGGTGTGTCACCCCAGAGATACCTTGGCTTGCTGGAGATTGCAGCTGGGCACTGAACAAGTCCAGGCTTGTTAGGAACCCCGTTTACCTCAGGAGGAATAGCTTCAGGCGATGGTGAAGAGAAAAAGGAGAGGATTCTGCTGGAGGGTTTAATGTCCAGAGGTTTATTCCATGGTTGCAGAGGTCTGAATGTGAGCAACTGCTCCAACAGAACCCCGGCCGCATGGTCTCATTCACCTTTTAAGCTCAGGGACAGGGGGAGGGGAGGTACAGGTGAGCCACCAACCAGGTGAGAGGGGCAGGGTCTCAGGAGAAGATGACACCCAGAAAGGCCAATGACCTCTGGGCATAGGGGCATCCTTTGAACTTGACCAACCACACGACGCCTTGCTAGAATGTTCAGCCTGATGGACAGGACTCACTCAGCATGGGGGCAAGGGGGAAGGGAGAGACGTATAGGCACACCTGGGAAAGTGACCTGGAAGGCCAAAATGGGACATTACAGCACACCACAACACTGGTGCACTGAGTGCGACCCAGTGGGGGTCCTGATTTCACCAGGACCCTCCAGATCCCTGTCATGTGATGTGATGAATCCTCTCTGTCTCCGAGACTTGCTGGTACTGCAGGCACTGGGGCAGGCGCTACTGGAGGGGGACACAGTGACACTGTGCTGCCAGGGCTGGTGGAACAACACGGTCACCTCGGTGTCCTTCTACCAAAAGGAGACAGATCTGGAGGTGTTCTCCAATAGCACCGAGCTGTCCCTGTCCCCTCTGCAGCTGAACCACAGTGGCCACTACAGCTGCAAAGGCCAGGTGGAATACTGGGTGTGGAAGGAGTCTGCGCTGGTGACAGTGACAGTGCATGGTGAGCATCCCAGAGCTGCCACCCTGACACCTCCAGCCCCTTCCAGGGAACTTGGGGTCACAAATCTCCCTCCCCTCTCCTTCCCTGAGCTCTTCATGGTGCAAGTGCTGGAAGGTCCCCGTGATCTCACCGTAGGTTCCCCCCTCACTCTCAGCTGCCTCAGCACCCCCGGGCCCCTGCAACCCTGAGCCCCCCTCCTGCACGTGTTCTACCAGGACGGGCAAGTGGTGGGGGGCCTGCAGGGGTCTTCACCCGCTGTGGGGGTCTCCCACTCGGGGAATTACAGCTGCCAGGTGCTCTCCAAGGGGAGGCCATGTGGAAGAGCAGTGCCTGGCTCTGCGTCACGGTGCGCAATGAGTGCTAGGATGGGTACAGGGAGCCCCAAGAGACCCCTTGGGTCTCCTGCCTGGGCACCTCCATGACCCCCGGACACCTTGCTTGTGTCCCCCCACCTCTGCCCTGTGTCCTCTCACCCCTCCACGGTGTGACCTCATCCCCAACATCCCCCATCACACCCATCCCCCCTGTCCGTACCCACCCACACCGGCTGCCAGCCCCTCCCTGTGCCCTCAGCCCTGTCTGTGTCCCCACAGTGCCCGTGGCCAATGCCACCATCATCCCCAGTCCCCTGTCACACCAGGTGCGTGCAGGTGACCCCATGACCCTGCGCTGCTAGGTGCAGGTGGGTTCAGCCCCTGTCACCTTCACCTGGCTTCACAATGGGCAGGAGGTTGCCTGGGGTGCCCTCCTGGAGCTCAGAGCCATCAATGTGGGCCACCTACCAGTAAGTGGCCACCAACCAGCTGGGACAGGACGGCACCGTGTGTTCTGGGCACTCAGCCCTGAGCTGGCACTGACAGTGAAAACACGGGGACACAGGGACACAGGTGGCGACACACAGGGTCACTAGGGAGTGCAGGACCCCTGGAATGATGGGTGACACCCTGACACCGTGTCCCCCTCTGTTTCTTGCAGTGGCTGCAGGGGTCGGTTGGGCCCTTTTGTTCCTGCACCTGCTTGTGGGTGTCATTGTGACCTGGCATCAGTGGCACCATATGGGTGGATGACAATGGGGAGACAGGGGTCCCAGGGAGCTGTAGAGGTCCCCAGAGTTGGGGAGCAATTAGACAGCACCCACAGCCCCAGAATTGTGACCTTGTCTGGGGGTCCTTTAGGGTTTGGGGAGGTGCTGGAGGATCCTGCAGGGATGTTGGGGGTTCCCTTGGGGGTGTTTGGGTGTCTGTCTCTGCCAGGCTTTGGGTTCTTGAGGCTGAGTTGGTCGGGGGCACTGGGGATGTTCATGAATTCTGGGGGACCTCAGGGATGCTTGGGGGTCCTGTGGGAAATTGAGGGCCCCTTGGCTGTTCAGGATTCCTGAGAGGGGTCATAGCCCTCGGATCCCACAGTCACCCCTCCCCTCTTTCCTCTGCAACTGCAAGAAAGCAGCAGGAAAAGTGAGTGGGGGCTCAAACCACACTCTCTCCTTTTACCCCGACCACCACGACCTCCCATTTCTTCCCCCACATCCCCTTTGCTCCTTCAGGGTCCCCCCGGATCCCCCGGCCCCCCCAGAGGAGGGGGAGGTGCTGTACACCCACGCCATGGTCACCAAGAGGGCAGGGGGTGAGTACGGTGGGGACACACACAGAGGGACACCTCACCCACGAGTGTCACCCCACCCAGATCCCACAGCCCGTGTGTCTCGCAGCGTCCCCCCGTGCCACCACACTCCAGGATCCCCAGGTGACCTACGCGGAGCTGCGGGGACCCCAGGGGCGACCACGGGAACCCAGTGACATCTACGGGAATGTGCTGTGACACTGGGGGGCACTGGGGGTACCCACCCATGGGCACCCACTCTTGTGTGTGCTGCCACTAAAAAATTGCTCCTCAACCTCCTTGTGAAGGGAGAAAGATCCCAAAGGACTGAGAGAAGAACAATTTCCTGAAACAGCAACAAGAGAGAATGAAACCACCAGCAAGAGCAACAAGTTTCAGAGTCCAAAGAGTCACAAAAAGAACAATTTCCTAGGAGAGACCCCAACAAGTAACAAACCCTGAACACTCCTCCCAGCATGTTTCCCACGCCAGAGTAACCTGGCATGGCCTTGGATCTTCCTCGCTCTGATGGCCAAAGCGGCCTTCAGAAGGCTCGGGATTCTCTTCTCCCCTCCTCTTCTCCCCTCCCAAACCCCTCCTCTCCCGTGATCATCCCACAACAATGCCACGAAGGCCCTGTGAGGGTTCTGGAGCCTGCCCCTTTGCCAGAGCAGTTGGGATCAGACCATGGCACATGGTGGGGGTTCAGAGACAGGAAAAGTGTGATGTCTGGAGATATTTTGGAACAGCTATGTGTGGCAGGGGTGGGTCAGGCCTTGCTTTTGGTGAGACAGGGCCCCATCTGTCCATCAGTCTGTCAGCCATGGAACACTGGGGACAGTGTGACACTCTGCCAAAGCCAGCTCCTGAGTGGTCGGGGGACCAGAAGTGCCATCTGGGGAGAGGGCCCTTGGTGGCCCAACTGGCTTAAAGGGCAGAGCATGAGGTGGCCAAGTCCCTGATCCTGTCTTCCCTTTAGGTGTCTGTCCCATCCACACTGCAGCTCAGGAGCTGAAATCTCGTTTATGAGCAATATGTGCCAAGAAAGTGGGAATGTTCCTGGAATAGAATGAAGACCCATGTCAAAAATGTTTTCTAATTTCAGAAATGGTGGGGCTTCCAGGCCAAAGTGTAGGAAAAGGAATAACAGGTCTTTACTGGGAAATTTATAAACCAGAACAGAACAAACAAGAGAAACCCAGAACTTTCCCTCCCGCTCAGCACAGTTGGTTTTTGTGGCAGTTCTAACTGCGGCCAGCAGGGGGCGCTGCAGAGAGCACTCCCGGCCAGCAGGGGGCGCCCCGGTCCAGCTCCATCCCCTCAGGGACCATGGCAGCCTCGGACGGGAGGGAGGAGGGGAAATCGCTCCTTTTGCAAACTCACGGGCACCAATCGCTCCCGGCACCACCACCGGCAGCGGGCAGAAGCCGCCAAGGCAGCAGGTTGGATCCCAGTGCCCACCGGCAGCGTAGCAGTGTCCTGGACTCAGGCACACGCCCTTTGCAACACCTGCGACTGCTGTCCCTGATCCTGAATGGAAGGAAGGCAGCACCTGACCCCAGGCAGGTCTTGGGTCCACAGCAGCCCGTCTAGTGGCTTTACACCGCAATTCCTGCAAACCCTCAGCCTTTCACTCCGTTTTCTTCCTTCAGCCCTGGCACAGCCACTCTGGAAATGTTGAATTGCCCTGGCATGTTGAGGAAAGCTGGTACTCAGTGCTGACTCTGCCAGGGCTCCTCAGGGGGCTCCAGAGCACTTTTGGAGTTCCTGCTCTTCTTGGGCCACTGCTGGTCCCTACACAGAAGCCACAGGGGGAGGAGGAGAAGGAGAGCAGAGCCGCAGCTCTGAGGGCTCTACAGCTGCAGCTGGAGCACAGGGACAGCCCAGGCTGGAAGCAGTGCCTTGGGAGGGCAAAATGGGGCAAAATTGGAGCTGATTGGGCCAATGCCCCAGTTCTGCTCTGGGTGCTGCAGACCGTTAAGGAGGCATTGTAATTAGGGCCGGGGTTCCTAAATTTCAGCCATAGTCCTAAAGCATCCCGCTGCACAAACATCCAGTGCCTCTACTGGCGATTTTGGGCTACACAAGGCAGCACTGGACACAATTTGGGGGTCCGATGCTGCCAGCTCTGCCCACAAGGAGCTTTTTTGGCTGTCTGTGTTATGTTTGCCCAATATTCCCATCATAAAAAAACCCCAAACAATATTTGAGATAGCAGCAATTTTATTTGAATAGTTGAGAAAATACATAAATAAGGGATAATTTGGTTCAAATAATAGCGCATAAGCAAAAAAAAATGTGGGGTACAGAGTGAAGGGCTCTTGGACCCGTGCCACCTCACATATGAGCTTGCCAAGTGAAAATTACCCCCTTACATGCCATGTGTTAATATCATCTCCTCCCATTTTCAGTTTGTCATATTTCTATCTCCACCCTCATTACCACCTTTACCGCCACTGAGTTTGGTGGTCGCACAAGTCTTTTGGAGGTCGTCTGATGAAGATTTCGTAGTCTTCCTGTGTGTCTTTTAATTCACCTTTGGGTTACACATGCGCCACCAAGCCAGTACAATGTAAGCCAAGACTAACATATCACTACATCTACATATCAAGGCAATAAATCCCTTATAATTAACATTTTTCTGGGACCCAACCAGAGTTTCCCTTCTGTGTTAATTTTTAGCAACTGTTATCTCTTGCTTTCCTCCTGTTCCTGAACATCTGCAGGGAGGGGGGTGGAGCCCCTCTTCTCCCTTTCTTCTTTGGCATTACAATTTTTAACTGTTTTATTATCCACAAATATTAATTATTGTATTAATATTGATTCCTGTTTCAATTTTTATCAGCATGAATCATACCTATTTACCACAAATCCCCCATTTCTCTTCTTGATCATTATGTTCCGTGCTTTATTAAAAATCTATGCCCTGATATCCTTTATATTCTTCAGAATTTTGATTTTCTTGTTGTCTCTTCAGCTTCAAATTTCTCCAGCATTTCTGTTGCTGCCTCTAATTTTCCAGACTTTTTTCAAATTTGGTTAGCATTTCCTGGGCTATTTCAATCTGTTTAGGTCCTTATTATTTAACACCGGTTGATTCAGCTGTTAGTACCATCACAGATTTTGGTTTTCCTCTTTCTACTGATTCTGAATCTAGAGATATTATTGTAATCTGCATCTCCTGAATCACTGAGCAAATTAGCCTAATAAAACATGGAATCATACAAGGCAGAAACAAAGGTCTCAAAATTGAACAAAACAACATGAACTCTAACTTTTTCTACCAAACACCTCCAAAGAGGTTATCTCACCAATCTGCTTTCTAGATTGAATTCCACTTTTGTACTGGCTCATGAGCCACCCTTTTAATTTCCTCGACAGGTTCAGTGATAGCTTCTCCATTTTCTTCAATTTCTATGCAGCAGTAAAATTTGTTAAATCTCCCATAAACTCTTCCTTCTTCTGCTAACAGATAGTCTAGGGCAATCCTGTTTTGGTACACAAATGCCCGCATTTCTGTATATTGCCTGGCCAACATTTTTAAGGCACCAGTGGTGTGATTTGACACCACTTCCACTACTACTTGGGGCCCTATCACTCGATTCAACAGGCAAATTAGGGTCCTATATCCCCATGACCAATCCTGAGCCATTGATAGATTGGTAGGGGTTAGCTCCAGGACTTCTGTACCAGCATAAATCAATCTGTTCATCCCATTCACAGTTTTTTTTTATTGGTCTCTAATAACCAACAGGGGTTTCAGGTCACCAAACTTTTGAACGATTATCCATATTGACCACCAATGTGGATTTACAAGGAGTATGCCCCACTACTTTATTAAATTTTCTTCCTTCTTGAGTTATACAAATGATTTCAATTACTTTATAGCTTAGAATCTATCTTTCAAGTCTCTTCAATGTTCTAGAAATTTGGGTATGGTTCCATTTTAAAAATTGTTCTGGAGCTAAGCTCTCACTTTTCCACGTCCATCTTTTCAGCTATTTTTAGACCTCCACAAATCCAACATTTGGATAATCCCAATTCTGTAGCAATATCTTGCATCAACCTCACAAACAGATTCTTATTCGAGGCTGGCAGGTTCCAATCTTTGTAGTGCTGTTTAAGCTATTTATACAATTCAGCCAATTCTTTTGACTCTTTTCTCTTGTTCTTTCCTCTATTCTCCTTTGTTTCTTTCTCTTCTTTTATTTTCTCTTTCAATTTTTCTCTTAGTGCCTGGTTTCCCATGCTTATACTTGGATCATTTCAATTATCGTCTCTTTCAAAACAAAAGAACTTTTCATACTGGGGGCAAATCTGATTACCATGGGGATGAGGAGCTCGTCCATTATAGTTTAAATTTTTCCCTACCCAATGCATCTTTCTTTCTTTAACACAAACATCTATAAAGTGGTTGCGATTGTAGCAGGCAGAACTAACATATGGGTGTGTCACAAACACAGATCCCATCTTGTCCTTAATCCTCATAGGGTGATTGCAATAGTCACAAATATTGAAATTGCTGGGACTTTGTTTTTGCCCTGTTTGCTTTTTTATTGATGAAACTCTGTCCAGTGTGGCTCTCTGGCTTTGGCCAACCATCCAGGGTACCAGAATGATCACAGTGAAAATAATATTATAGATTTCTTTAGGAAATCTACCTTTCTACCTTTCTCAAGGCCCCTTGGGTTGCAACCAAGGGCCGAGATGCTAGTCTTCTCAGTAGCAAAGGTAATATCTAGGGATCTAGTCACTGGTGTTTTTAGTTTATTTGGTACCCATAGCCCCACAGAGTTTGCTTGTCCCCTCTTAAATACCATTTCTCAGTTCTGGCTGGTTAAGAAGAAATAATTAAAACGACAAGAACAGGGGAAAGGTTAGGCTGGAATACCATAAATCTGTATTTTCCAAAATTTCAGGGATGTGTCAACCACAATAAGATTTCACTAAATATTTTCTACTTCAAGTGCAAGAAGTGCATTAAATCACAGCCTCCAATAGGCACACTCGCCAGGCCAATATGCCCCTGGAATGCGCTTACGATGTGATATATAGACTTCTTCTCCACAACAACTATTGATTATGAGACACTGGTCTATAATATTATAAATTGCTTGTTCTCTTATTTGTGCTATAGCCAATATGGCAAGAACCAATTGATTTAAGTTCTCTATTAATCCAATTGCTTCTGGAAGGGTCCCATCTCCCAGTCTCATTGGTATCTAAAAAAAATCACTAGCAATGCGTTCTATAGTTAGCTGTCTAAATACATAACTATAGCAAAGCAAGCAAATCAATTGTTTCTCCTTCTCTTCCCTCTTAGGTACTCTCCACCATGAGTTAAAGCAAAGTGTGCAAACAATACATATCCAGGGATGACACCCTAAACCATGTTTACTGCACTGCCAATGTTTTAGTTGTCTCTGGACTCTTTCAACAACAGGTGTTATCAATCTCAGTTTCTGGAATTGCAGTTTTGTAATAAATTCTAATAATGTTGCTGGTGGGTAATTTTGGAGGAGATCTTTGATCCTTTTAGGCTGTTCCCACTGATTCAGAAAGTCTTTTATTCTTTTCCACCAGCGTTCTTCTGCCTCTGAGCTCAAGGGAATTGCGGTCGGCAGCCACTCCAGGATGCTTAGTTCATTCTTACTAAATCAGGGTTAATATAAATCCACTTAAATCCCACCACATTATCACATTCTTGGAATTACATATTCCAACAATATTTTGGCCTCCGTTTGAACTGTAGCCCGAGCTGCTGGAAATGCTTCAACTCATTGAGTTAATTGATCTATTATAACTAAGAAATATTTCCACCGACTCACTTTAGGCAATTCTGTAAAATCAACCTGGATCGTTTCAAATAGCCTGTAGGCTGTTTTGCATCCTCCAGAGGGAGGGCTTCTTAATGCCTTCTTAGTTACTTTTTGACAGGTGAGACACCCCTGGGTGATTTGCTTTCCAATTTCAAATATCCTTATACACCCATAAAATTTTAAAAAGTGATCACAAAGGGCTCTTATTCCCCAGTGTGTCCATCTATGCAAGTTATCTAAGACCTAATGTGCCACTGGTTTTGGCATCATAATCTTGCTATAAAGAAAAACCCACTTTCCCTCCTTAAATGTTTTTCCTAATTTCCTTATAGCTGCCAGTTCTGCTAGCGAAAGAGAAAGTGTCCCCTGCTGAATTCTGTTTCTTGTAACGTAATGATTTCAGTATTTTTGCTTTGGGTTTTTTTTTCCTTAAGGTCGCTCTTTTTGCTTCTTCGTCGGCCAAATTATTCTCTCTGACTCTAATATCCCTCTCTCTCTGGTGTCCCTTTGCATGAACTACTGCTATTTTCTTTGAGCTTTTTAAAGCTTCAAGTATCTGAATTATCAATTCCCCGTGTACTAACCCTTTCCCTTGAGTGTTTATAAGTCCCCTTTCCTTCCAAATTTTTCTAAAAGTATGTACTACACTAAAAGCATATTTGGAGTCTTTATAAATAGTCCCTTCTTGCTCTTTTAGTATGAATAATGCACGGAGTAATGCATAAAGTTCACAGGCTTGTGCTGACCAGGAGGGACTAAGGGGACCAGATTCCTTTACCCCAAGCTCTTCCCCACTTCGCTCAAATGCCAACCCATATCATTAATTTCCAGATTATCTTCTTCAGTTAAAGAATAATTTTTTAGTTTTCCTTCCCAGGGTTTTATCTGTAAATTTAAGGCTAATATTAGATCATTGCTTAATAAATTATTCTCCGCTTCTGGTATCAACAATAAATCATTTACTCCAAATTTGTCGTCTGTTTAAATTTGCACCCCTTTAATTACAGGAACTGGAAAAGCCTCTCTTGTAATTCTAACTACTGGAACTCGCTCACAACTTATCTCACATCCCTGGGGTAATTTTGTCATTGTCGACTGAGAAACTCCTGTATTGACTAAGAATATAACTTATCAACACACTTCTGGTGGTGTTTTTCAGTCCCCTTCATTAAACAGAGCCCCTGACCTCCATTAAAAGTTTCCTCATCTTGCTCTTTCTTCCTGCAACTTTTTTTGTCTGTGCCCCTTTTTATGATAGTAAAAACAGGTAGGACCTGCACCCTTTAAGGTAGGGCAAGAATTTTTTTAGGTGCTCTTTCTTGTGGTCGGAAAAACACACAGGTCTTGTGTTCCTAAAGATAGATCTTGACATCTGCTCTTTGTTTTTCTCTGTGGATTTTTCTGTATTCAAAGCTGCCTGCATTTCTTTAACTGCTGCTACCAAAATTCAGGCATCTGCTTTCTGCTTTTTCTTATCTCTGTTCACATACACCCTTTGTGCTCCTCTCAATAACTCCTGAAGTGCCCTGTCCTGCCTCTGAACAACAGACCTACTTCTCCCCTCAGGACTCCAAAAGGCAGCATTTTCACTCTCCTCCTGATTAACAGGGTCTTTTGAATTCACATATATATTTAGAGCCTGGCAAATATAATCCTCAAATGATCCGAACTTAGACCAATAAAAATTATCTTTCCGGATCATTTCCTTTTTCCATTTAAACATGTAATACTTAATTATTTTCTGTTTACTTTTTCTCCTTTGGGATTCCCATTCATCTCCAAACCGTATTATCATCCCCAGTGGGCTGTCCTGAGGAATGCTCTCCCCCTGAGAACCCACCTCACAGTTCCTAGATACCTCAAACTGCTGTGAATTACTCACACAATCCGCAGCCCCTGGGTCAAGGAACTTACTTTTTCCCTGACCCATTTCTGGTGACAACGAACTAAGAAATCCCTGGTGTCACAGACATCTTTTGTGAAAAATCCTTTCTTTGGGATTTTTTCCCTTTCTCAGAAGCTGTGGCCTCAGTAACAAAATGTAAACAATGGTTATCTGCTGCTGTGAAATGCAACAGGTGCACCTGTGATTGGCCCATGTTGGATGTTTACAATTAATGGCCACTCAAGGACCGAGCTCGCTGTTGGGACCAGTGACAGGACTCGAGGAAAGGGCAGGGAGCTGGGATGGGGCAGGTTTCATTTCCGTATTAGGAAAACGCTTTTCACCCAGAGCAGAGTCAGCAACTGGGACGGGTTCCCCATGGACGCAGCCCAGCGGAGCCTGGGATGCTCGTGGGAAAAAGTTAAAATGGATAGAGAAAACCCTAGCAAAGTAGCAAAAAGATTGGAGTTCGTAGTCACGAGTCAAGAGCCAGGCTGAGGTGATCCTGATTTCATGTTGACAGAGCTAACCAAAGCAGCAAAAGAGTTGGCGATCAAGGCAGCCAGAGCACGTGTGCAGGGACAAATTGCTAGTGGAGCCTTACAAGGCACAGTAGACAAGCCGTGTCCTATCGTAAGCCCTTTGTGGGACGCGAACGATGCCGGCTGCTGTGCAATGTTCACCAGATACCAGGAATGACCGAGACTGGCAGTTCTTGCCCTAGCAGGTTACCGGTTAAAATACAGCTAAAGAATAATAAAGAAGTTGAATTTTTAACTAAATGTGGAGACACATTTTCACACGTGAATCAAGCACTGATACCCAAAAGTGAAAACTATCTGCCAGCAATAGGAGCCAGAAAAGGCATTCTTCCTGCAACCACTTCAATGTAAAATCAAGAAGAAAATGGGAATACATCAGTTTCTTTATTTACCAAACTCACTCAAATCTGTCCTAGGCATGGATTTTTTGCTTGAAAATTTAGAAGCAAGAGTTCCGTTTAGAGAAAGAAAACTAACATGGAAGGTACCTGAAAACAAATGAGAAGTTTTAGCAGTAGGACTGACAATTGACACAAGACCAACAAACAAGAAGAACTATTTAGAGCAAGTATTGAATCAGGTATACCCCAGAGTATGGGATACTGATAGCCCAGGAAAATCAAAACGAGCAGACCCTGTGAAAATTGAGCTACACACAAGAGTTGAGCCAGTAGTCAGAAAGCAATACCCTTGAAGATTAGAAGCTAGGAAAGAAATAGAACCAACAATCAATAAATTCCTGACATCAGGATTATTAAAAGAATAAAAGTCAGAATTGAATACTGCTAGATTAGCAATAAAGAAACCTAATGGCACTTAGAGACTAGTGCCAGATTTCCAGGCAATTAATGGTTTATACCTTACTAGCTTACTAGCTAAGCTTGGAGATGATTTTATTTGGTGCGGGGAAGGTCCATGGGCAGGTGCTGTGGAGAGCCGCTCCCTCTTGGTCTGAGAGAACAGCTCTCCCAGCCCACCTTGCTCCCAGGCCCGGAGGGTGTAATGTGCGCTTGACCGGCAGCCGAAGGAGGGCTCTTGACACCGTGTCTGATGCAACAGGGTTTACTGAAGGTAGGACAGAGGGTGCACGTTGGCTGAGGGTGAGAAGAGGGCCAGGAAGAGGCAGGAGCACAAGCACTGTAACATGACACATAAGGCACCTGCAAGCTGCTGGGGAAGCCTCAAGTCTGCTCAGTGAGCCACGTGTGCCCTCAGCATTGGGACAGCCACCTTTCCCTCAGTGAGCCTCACATGCCAGGGTCAGCAAATCAAGAGGCACCAGGCATGCTGTAGGTGACTCAGAGCGAGTGCAGTGGGCCATGGTGGCCAGGGGCCAGAAGCAGGCGGAAAGCCACCAGGGCTTAGGAGCCCCTGGGGTGGCAGTGAGCAAAATCGGGCTCTGCTGACTGCTGCTGGCATTTTCTATTGACCCATCTCCAAGGACTTCTGTTGTGCTCTGTGTTCCTAAGGGTTTCCCCCCTTGGTTTTTTTTGGTGGTCTCCTGCACCTTTTTTTCTCCAAATTTTCCTACCCTGGCAGCAGCAGGTCTTGTCCAGAACTGGCTCTTAAATATCAGCAAAGTAGCTAGGAACAACAATGGGTGGAATCCTGCGGCTCAGGAATTCGTATGCCAGAGCCCTGCCTGTGCCTGTGCCTTATGTCAGGACCTCCTTCTCTGTGCAAAAACTAGGGATTAGTGGAGTTTTTTTGCCACAGAGCTCCTGAGAGGCAAATGTTGTGCTAGGTTTCTCAGGAGTATATCCATTAAGTTCATGGCTGGCACACAGAAAGTAAGGCCAGGGTAGCAGAGCAGCTGGGAGCTGGTCACTCCCTGCATCCTCACATCTCACATGATGTGAGAACACCACGTTCCAGGAGGGGCGAGCAGGGTAAATGTGCTCAAGGTGCTGCCAATGAGGTTTGGGTCACTTAGAGAGTAGTCAGGAGCGGTGAGCACTGGAAGATCCAGCTGCCGTCCCCATCCATGTCCCTTTCAGTGCTGGCTTTAGTGTGTCTGCAGCCTGGATCCAGAGCGCCCTGGGGGGCTCCTGAGGCTGCCTTTGCACTCAGGGTGAGGATGCCCAGGAGCCCCTGAGGCCGCAGTGGGGACCAGGGCTGGGGCTTGTGGCCTGGCAGGCGTGGCTCTGGGGGCTGTGACATGCCAGGGCATGGGTCACTGTCACTGCCCTCTGCAGCCCTGGATAGCTCTGTGATGCTCCAGGGACAATGGCAAGAGTGGGGAACTGGCTAGGTTAGGGTCTTGCCTGAGCCATAACCTCCAGGCCAAATGCCCAGCAATAGAGACCCCTGGAGGGCCGAGTGAAGGAAGCAGAGGAGGCTCTTCTGCGGTGTAAAGTGCAGCAAATTCATCAGGAGAGGCGGGGCAAAGGTTCACAGGTGAGAATGCCCAATGGGAACAGATGTTGAAAGAACCCCCAGCACTCCTCTGCATGGGTTTTTAAAATCTTTCAAAACACGGGGTGGACACCATATAGTAACCAATAAGCGACTCTTGGGGTCGGTTTTGAGGGCTACAACAAATCAGAACAAGGGGAAGAGAGAGCTTTGGGATAGGGATTGGATCTTAGGGTGAGGGACAGGGAACTTTCTGGAACAAAGGGTAGGGTTTGGGCTGATGGATGGGGCAAAGGGGCCGGCTTGTCTTGACAGACAGGGAAAATCTGGTGAGGTGGGAGTGGATTCCTTGAGGGACACTTGGGTAGGAGGGCATAACATAGGGGAGAAACTAACTGTAGTAACTCGGGGAACACTTGAACATACCACTATATAACAGAACATTTGACTCAATAAACTAACGCACTGCAACACAGAAATTCAGGCTTTCGGCAGCTGAGAGGTGGCAGTGTTAGAACCCGCAGCAGCTGGTGAAAGCCATCTCTGTCCTTCAGGTTCTTGCTGTGTGGAAGGAGCTGCGAGTTGTGGTGGCTGCACTCCCCCTTTGCTGGGAGGATGATCTGTACCAGGGGAGAGCAGAAAGCTGCCATGGTGAGCAGAACATGCTCAGAGCATTACAGTTCAGAGAATGGCACTGCCATTTCCCACTGAAGGGAAAAAAGCTTGAAAGCATAGAATTCTGTGCAGAACCATTGCACAGATTTTCTCTTCTAGAACATGCCCATTTTTGTCTACTGTAGATGAATACTCTGGGCTTTATAGAATAAATGGGGTTTTTTCCTTAAGGTTTTTGGGAGAACTCTCAAGTTAATTTCTGTTTGTATTTTACATCCAGATTTACATGCATACAGGTTTTATTTAATTATTATTTTTCTTTAGTAAATACTAAGGGAAAAATACCTAAGCATTTTTTAATCCTTTGGGATGTTGTGATTAATATTCTAAGAAAGAAAACCTTGTTGAACAAGTGTGAAAACACAGAGAGAGGGAAAATAGCATAGACATCTTTTAGAACAGGGCATGTAATAAGGACTGCAGAACTGAGTAATTCCTCCAAGGGCAGAATTAGCAAGATATACCACCAAGAGTAACTGCCAAGATACTTCCTTAAATCAAGGGAAATGTGACCTGCAGCCATACGAAGCACAGCCAAAGCAAATGAAAACCTTTGGAAAAGAGGGAATTTTGCCAGTGACATCAGTCTGTCTGGATAACTGAGGGATGCCCATCAATATTGCACTACATTCCTCAATATTTGCAATGTCTTTTCTCCCAATTTCTGTGAAATTAATAAGCTGCAGTTGTTTACCATTAACTTAAGCTCTTAGGGGAATTACCAAGCACCATGTATGTTTTTCTGTAGCTGAGCAGGACTTGAGTTTCCCAAATCTTCTACAAAGCAGAAGGGAATCACACAGTTACTTGTGCTAATGTTCATGAAGGGTTTCATGAAAGCAGGTGAATGAGAGCATTGCATTGTAAAACTTCCACATGCAAGAAAACAGGAGTCCACTTAGAATAAAACATACAAGGCTAGCATAACATCAGAACAGGATAAAATGAAATTGCTAGACAGGAACTGATGCATCAGAAATTAGATGTGTCATTTCTGATACATCTGCATGCATTTGCAAGCTAAAACAGAAAAGGAAGGGCAGAGATTATAAGGAACGAAGATTTTAAAATTGCGCTGTGCAGAAGAGACACACGAACCACCAATGTGAACACAGCTGGGAGATTCAGCTTGGAGATGGATTAGAGTGGAATCCATTCACTGAGGGTTTCTGGTGGACATGAGTGCAAAGACTGAGGAAAAAAGGAAAAAAGTTTAATTTCTGAAAGCTATTTAGATTCCTGGAAGCATTGTCTAGAGATCTAAAAATCTGAAGCCTCAGAGAATCTGAACCTAAAACATCCCCAAATGGATTGATAAGGTATGATGTGCACATCTCTGCTGCTTTCAGAGTCAATGAAATTGACAATGAGTGTCTGGAAATTAGGAATGCCCACCCAGATTTTATCTCCATTACTTTCAGAACACCTTAATAAGGCACTTCCAGAGCTGAACACTGACATTCTCACCCTGCTCTATTTACTTTACATTTGAATACAGGCTGGTAGAAGGAGAAATTGGTCTGTAATTTCTCCCCAAATGACCTGTTGCACTTTCAGGTCAGGGGTAGATGTAGATTCAGCTAATCACTCTCTCTGTCCATGAATATTCCACTAGTGAACTGACATAAAGAACATCCTTGTTCTCTTTTGTACCTTCCTAAATGGTGCCCAATGAACAGGACACTTGCATAAATCTCACAGAAAATCACCAAAATTGCTGAAATTGACACTGAATTCCATGATAAAAGCTTCTGAGGAAAGGCTTGACAGAATCACTGAAGAAACTGAATCTTGGAAGAGAAACACATTTCAGCACAGATTAAGGGGAAAGAAAAAGAAATGCTGTAAAAATTCCAAGTGGAAGGTAAGGAGAAACACAGGAAGCACAGAAAGAACAAGGCCCTGTCAGATGACCTGTGCAAGGTAACTTTGTGCCCCAGCACAGAGTTGAATTAGAGGACATTCCCTGTCATTGGTGCAAGCAGCTGGAGCCATAAATGCTGATTGATTTGGGGGCCACAGTCTTGGTAAGTGCAGAGGTGGTTCAATAACCTGACATGAGGGAGTTCCCTCAGAGCAACTGGGATGACAGAAAGAAGCGAACAGCTCACCACAGCCTGGCCCGCTCGGCTGCTTTTCCTTCTGACCCTCCTGGGGAGGCTCTGACATTTCCTCTTCCCTGATGGAAGCGCAGCTGCTGCCAAGGGAAACGTCCCCACACTCACTCACTGTTCCCTGTGCTTGCCAGATGTCCCATCTGCTGTCCCTGTCCAGGTGAGCTGCTCTGCTCGGGAAGAGGAGCCGAGGGAGAGCCTGGGAACATCGGCGGCTGCAACCCCTCCTGATCTGGTGCTGTTTATGGATGTGTAGCTAGATTTGGATAGGTACAAGTATAGGGATATTTACATACACTGACTGATATTTGTATAGGGATATTATGTGTGTATATTGTTATATTGATGCGTGTATATTCTCTGTTTACACAGTTGTACAGCTCTGTAGCTGTGCATTTCTATTGCTGGAGTTGTATGGATTTTTTTATTGGTCCATTGATATTTGTGTATTTATAGACAGGTTTGTTATATTTGTATTATATTGTCATGTTATATGTCATGACATATGTAATGCATGTTTACATCTCTATATTGTTATGCCCATATATGTATTTACTTCTATTTATTATATATGGAGTTGTATAGTTCTAAAATTCTATTTATTTAGTTCTGGATCTGAGATTCTTTAGAGAGGGATATTGATGTTTCTGTATTTGTATATGGGCTGTACAGTTGTAGTAATATGTAATAAATTTGATTGTTAAACTTCAATTCAGTAACTTCAACATTTGTGTACAGTGAGTTGTTGCAGACGGTTGCAATAAAGTAACTTTTTTTCACTCAAGTTGATATCTGTATATATTTACATAGCACAATTCTCAGAATAAATTAGATTTTATTCATAAATTGATATTTCTATGTTTCCATATTGGTAGCTAGCACAGATGTTGTAATTTAAAATAAATTTCATTTTTAAACATAAGTTAATGTTTGTGTATTTGTACATTAGTAGTGCGGGTGTAGCTATCTGCAATAAATGCAATGTTTCAACTGAAGTAAGTGTAGATTTGTGCTGCCCAAAGCCATGAGCAGATGTAAATGCTGGAGGATTTTGGCCGTGCCAATCTCCGGCCATGCCCGGCACATGCCCCACCTGCACTCGGGCTGGGCAGGGGAAGCGCAGATTTGGGCTGGCAGCAGAGCCCCACGTTGGCTCAGAACTCGCTGCAGAGGCAGCTGAGAAAACTCCGGGGCTCCATGGGCACAGAATCCAAGCAGGAGCCACCCGGGGAGGACAAATCCCTCATCCCACGGGCAGCTCTTTAGGAAAGGGCTCCAAGTGTCCCCCTGAAGCTCATCCCAGAGAGCAGAAGCCAGCAGGGATCCTGAGCCAGCTCTGCTGCCTTTGGCAGCACTTTGGCAAAAGAGCTGCAGCAAGGGGGAGGCAGCAGCGACTGTGACTGCTGCAGGCTGGGGATGAAGGGAGGGCCATGGACACAAGTGCTGAGATGCCCCAAAATCCAGAGGGAGGCTGGAGAGCTGGGAATCAACTTGGCATTTCAGTGCCAAGCTCTCACAGGCACTGAAATGATGGAATCCCTTTGTGTGAAGTGACCTGGAAGAACTGACAGGGAGTTGCTGCTAGGATCAGCAGTAGCAGAAAGCAAAAATGTACAAACACTAGGAGATCATCTAATATCCCCCACAAGCAAAGGCTTCAAAAATGATCTCATATATTTAGAATAGAATAGAATAGAATAGAATAGAATAGAAATCAAAATATATAATATATAATATGCATGAAATTTAATGTACATGTATTTTTGGACAATTTTATTTTTTGATATATATTTTCATTTAAGATATATATTTGAAATAGTCTTTCAGCTTGGGAGAGTGAAGATTTACAACAGTGCAAAACCATCTGCCCACAGAGCAGTCAGCCCCCGGGTGTGTGCATGCACACCCACCCACTGTGCCTGCTCTTCTCAGCATCTCGGGGCTGCTGTTTGCACACAATTGGGATGAATTTAACTCGACCGAGCCACGAGTGGGGTGTCCAGCTTGTCATGAACACTCATGTAGCAACGAACAACACAGAGCTCTCAAATCACATTATCACAGGTCATTTCATTCCTGCTGGGCACTGCGGAACTCTTAAAAGACACAGAAAAGGGGTGGAAAACATTGGCATCATGCTACTGCTGGTAGAAAAATCTCCTGGAGAAAAATCTCTTGGGTTTCTTCAGGTGGTAGCTTTCCAAAAACTAGGAAAACTGCTGAGCACTGGTAGCCCAATTGTGAATGGTTTTCTTGACTTGGCAAAGCTGGGGTGTTAACAACGGACTCCATCCTTGGTCCAAATCACCTGCCCTCACCTGCAGACAAAAGCACCACCACCACCAGCAGCAGCTACATCAGTCAGTTTTCTCAGAAAGCTGTGTTAAATTTGGGAGAGGAAAGGAAAACACATCAGACACTGTGGATTAATGACAAGACTCCGAGGAACAGTTCCAAAGCAAAGGGCAGCAGCTTCTCTCTGGGCCACTCCTTGTGCCCCAAGGCAGCCGGGCTGCCCTGGCTGCCCAGGACCCTGCGCCCCGCGGGCTCTGCAGAGCTGCACAGCGGGGAGGCAGCTTCGGGCACCTCAGCCCCTGGGCAGGAGGGGCTGCTTGCTCTGCAGGGCTGCCTGTGGGCAAAAGCAGGGTGCTGGCCTTGTGCTCTTGGCCCCAGCCTGGCCTTGCAGGGCTAATCCTGTTCCCTGTCTCAAATGTGCTAAGGACAGACTTGTTTGTTTCCAGCTCTGCACAGGTGTGATTTGCACCACAAAATACTGAAGGACTAAGGCCTGAACAACAGACCCTGACTGAAGCCTCAACAACAGGACCTGAGCCAAAGCTGCCCTCTAGATGACCTTCCCAACCCAATCTTCTATGTACCTGCTCCTTAACCAAGTGTTACTATCAAAAGGATTGTTACATGCATTCACTGGTGAAACACGTCTTCACCTTTCTGCATGAGGAAAATGGACAAGGCCACACCTGGCCTTGGTTCCTCCTTGAGCCCTGGGCAGGCTCGGGGAGAAAACCAAGAGGAGAATGACACCAGCTGTGCCCCAGCAGAAGCTCTGGCACATTGCTCGTCCAGCACGTTCAGAGCCGGGCTACTCTCACAGAGCACTCGGGAGCCTCGTGGCCACCAAAGGTGGAGGCACTGCAGGATTTCCCGGTTCCCGGCCGTGGCTCTGCAGGGCTGGGCTGGGACAGCTTCCCCCAGCTGATGTGCAGCTCTGCATGAAGGGGAAACCATTGGGGTACCTGCTGATGGATCTTCCTTAATCACCAGAGGCACCCATTTGTAATAATGCTGAGGTGCATTGCTTAGCTTATCCTTTCCTGACTCTTTTTTGCACTTTTGCATTACAGTAAATTACACTGTTCCTTCAGCTGGTGTCGGTGTCTGCATCTCTGACCCTCTCCACCATTAAAACAAACACACAGCCAGTTTAGCATGAGATCTGCCTCTCTGCCAGCCCATCTCTTGGCAAACACCGCTGGTGGCCATCTCCACAAATGAAATTCCCACTTTGCAATTTCCTTTGCTGCAGGCAGGTGAGAAAAGGAGCCACTCCCAGCTCTGGACACCTCCAGAAACCAGCTGCTTTCAGCAGTCAATACCCTGAAATATCAACCTCCTTCCTTAACCTGCCACAGGGAGCTCCGACCAAGAGGCCTTTTGTCCGAGGATACCCACAGAAGAGCTGGAGAAGGGAGCAGTTTGAAACACAGCTGCTTCAGAGTTTAAATCTGTCTTTATCAAATGAGCACACACCAACCTGTCCCAAAGGAAAAGCAGGCAGGAAAGAGAAGCTCCTCTCCCACATCAGCAAACTCTGTGCTTCCTTCTGTTCCAGCTGGAGAGTGGAGGCCATGGGCTGCCCCTCACTTTGGGAAGGCGCCCTGGGAATTGGCCTGATCTGGGAGGGGAGCAAAGGAATTCCCCAAAAAGTAGGAAAAGATTCTTTGGAAGCATTAGATTATGACAATATTTCTGGAGGAAAGCAAAAAAAAAAAAAAAAAAAAAAAAAGGTAATTGCAGTAATTCAAGAAGTTCGCAGAATGAAATTTGTTCGCCAATGCACCAACCCCAAAGTCTCTGTGGTGTGTCAGGAAGATCAGGAATGTAGAGAGCATTTTGAGCAGACACTGGATAGAAGCAAGCTGCACAACCTTGCATACGTGCCTTAGAGCAGAAACATGCTGTCCTTGGGCAAATAATATAAAGAAGTTTGCCAAGATGTACCCCAGGAAAAGAGATGTGAAGCAAGATGTTCTAAGGATGTGAAGAGAGGATATGGGGCAGAATGTTCTGCTGACACTTTTGCCAATCTATGTACCTGACCAAAGATATGTTAGCTCTTTGTCCTACACATAACACTTTGTAACCAGTTATATGTATTCACCCGGTGCTGAACCCTGCATTACCATATAAATGTACCCTGAGATTTGCAATGAACTAAGCACTGATCATTACCTCCATGAAGATTGATCTCTGCCTGCGGAGGGCTCCTTTCTCTATTACCCCTCTCCTTTTCCACGTCTCTCTCCCGTATACCTTATTTCTCTATCTGGCATCCGTATACTTTCTTTCTTTACAGGAATGAACCTTCAAGACTTGGATAAACACCACTGGTGTCCGTCCCCCAGAGCATGAGCAGCTCCCCAGCAAGACTTCAAGACTAAGGGACAAAGCTTCCCCCCTCAGCTCTCCACAGCAGCTCTAGGGAGTCTCTCTCCATTGCAAGATCTCCTTTGTCAGTCTACAGTGACAAGAGTTGGCTGCAGGAGGCATTTGCATTGGAGCTGTCCCCAGATGGGAGGAAGAAAAAGAAGAGGTGATTCCTGAGGAAAGAAAAAGGCAACACCATTTGGGAAGACACCAGTGTGAGTTTGCTACAACTCTAAGCCAAAAATCCCATGAAGAAAGCAATATCCATCCATGGGGCAGCGCTTTGGCTTTGATATCAATGCTGACAAAATTGCTTCCCATTCCTGCTGCCGTAGCTCCAGTTCAGTAGAAATGTGCCACCTCTGCCAAAGACAGGCAGACATGGTGAGATAAAACCAGCTAGTCTGCTGAAAAGGAGTCCAAATGAATGTTTTCTAACTCCCCCTTTGCCTCCTCTCTGCAGCCAAGACAGAGCAATGTCCTTCCTCTCTGTCCCCGATGGTGACCCAGGCATGGGATGCAGTGTGGGGACAGAGCCTGTCACTGCTCCCAGTGCCCTGCCCTGCTCTTCCCTGCCTGCCTTGCCCTTCCCTGTCCTGCGGGATCCTGCTGTGCTGTGCCAAGCCGAGCCGAGCCCGGCCAGCGGTCATGCATTTTGGGAATGACCCTCCCCTGTGCCGCACGTAATGAACATAACACCTTCTAACTTTGACTAGTTAGAGAGTCTTTGTCCCTGATTTTCAGTTTTAACAATTCAGGGAGCTTTTGTTTTCCCTGACAGTACAGTTGCTGCCAAGGGAAACACACCCAAAGACCAAAAGTGACCCAGCCTTCCCTTTGCTTCCCTTTTCCTTCCCTCACTGCTACACAGCGCTCTCATACCAGGACCTCAGTGCTGCCTCACCTGAGGATTTAGAGCTGCCTCCAGGCCCTTCCAGGCTAAGTGCAGGTGCTCAGGGCTCTGAGGTTTCCTAGCTTCTTGGGAGAAGGTGTTTGCTTCATCTGGACTTCTTGGGGTTTCACTGGAGGAGCAAGGCACAGGCAAATTTCATCTCCACTGTGAGCTCTTCATTCTGCTTGTTCCCATGAAGCTCAAATGCCAACCTGAGCTCATCATTCCTCTGGTTCCCATAGACCATCACAGCCCTTCCATGGCCTCTCCAGACAGGAGCAGCTGCACATCTTCAGAGCAGCAGTTGCCAGCCCGCATCCCATCAGGGAGGGAAAGAGTTTCTACCCTTGCTTTCCAAGCAGGTCCTGGTTAATGATCTTCAAAATGTTTTCCTGCAGTGCTGTATCATGGGTAGATCTCAAGTGAGAATCAGGTAGAAAGGGTCAAGTCGCCTAGGAAGGGGGACCTTGAGAACAGAAAGATTCTCTGCCTGATTTTCATGTCCTTACTGCAGATTTGGAGGGTGTTCTGGGCATTTTGCAGACAGCCTCTCTGTAGGGGTACAAGGGCAAGGTGGAAGATATTGCCTAACAAGTGGTCAGTGTTAGGTGCACTCTCCTCTTTCTTTGAATGAAGCCAAACTAGGACTCTGATAGGATATTGCAGATGTTTAAGACTGTCTGCCCTGCAAATCAAGCCGTGCCATTTGACGCTGGCAGGGGCTATGTAGAAATCCCGAGCGGGCCGGGGCTGCTGAGGAACGCGCCTCGAGCTGTTTGTTTTCCAGCATCACTCTCATTACGTGGTTATGACAATGGGAAGATGCCAGCAGCTCACATCCCAGGCAGCAGACCAAGAACTTAATGTTAAAACTTACTTTAAAAGTTTTTTGACCAATCACACAAAGCAAAAGCATATTGACAGTAGTTCTATCCAATCACTATAAGCACAGGTACCTTTGGTTAAAACAGTGCTTGTTTATTTCGAATACAATACCTACTTGTAAGCCTTAAAACACAATGCACTGAGCTCCATTATTAAGCTTCAACCTTCCCAATATCTTGCTAGATAAACTTTTCTGTAGCTTGGAGATTTATTCTAGACCAGCGTTAATACACAGACCATTGTTCTATTTGTCCTTGCTTTTCTGCAGTTTAAATAAGTTTTCTGCTGACCTATCTGACGGCTGCTGCTTGGCTCTAATCACAGTTCTGCTGTATCTGAGACCTGCCTTTGCAGCTTTCCCAAAACTCTCTAATTTTGTGGATTCCCTCAGAGGACTCAGTGTCAGAGCCTCTGGAGAAGCGTGGAGGGCAGGGCTCAGGCAGGCTGTGCCAGTGCAGGATTTGAACTCAAGGCACCAGGAAGCACCAAGGCTGCAGACAGGAACTCAAGCCTTCTCATCTCCCTCCCTGCCAGAGGCAGGCTCAGAGCAGCCATCTCACCCCTCTCTAAACCAGTGGGGGCTCTGTCCTTACCAGGCTCCTCGGGCTCCTGGGGATTGTTCCCACAGCTCTCGGTGCCAGGCAAAGCTCCCTCTGCTGCAGCTCTGTCCACAGGCTCCCCTCCTGAGGACTCAGGGGCAACATTAATATTCCCCTTGAAAGAGAAACAGAAAGGAAGAAACCCTTCTCACCACTTAGACAAAACACCTGGTCCAACAACTCCATGGCTCACACACTTAATCCCTTGTTCCTAACAAGAACTCTGGGCCCCAAAGCCCTTCAACAGTCAGAAAAAATTGACTTCTCAAACACAGTCCAAAAGCTGTCAAAGCTGACAGTGACAGTGTTGAACATGGGGGTGACACTGAACACATGGAATGGCTGCTAAGGAAATCAATTGCTGCTCTGTTCTGTAAGGTTGCATGTCTGACAGCACTAACATCAGTCCTCATGTCACTAATTGCAATGGAAGTAGCACTGTCTTCTTTCTTCAGCCAACACCCCAATTGGTGTCATGGTTTCAATGCCTCACCCAAGGCAAGTTGATGTAGAAATAAATTCAATGTACCTCATTTTGCAGGGCCCTAGGGTCTGAAATTGCTATTACAGTTTTCTTTATAATGATGGGCAAATCTTTTTTCTCTGTGTTTTCTCTTGATGGCTTTTTTAACGATAGGTGCTTTCACAGTGAGTTGTCTGATGCTACATGGGCCACCTTTAATTTTTGAGGGAATGTCCTGCCAGGCTCTGTCTCCACAAATGAGCCAATATTCTGTTGCTAATTGATGTGGGGACTCATCTAGGTCATCTACTCGTCAGCAGTTTCACCCTTAGGGGGCACTGGGGTACTGCAATTGCACCACAAACTGGAGTATCTGTCCTCAGGATGATGGGGAGTAACATTCAACTGTGGATCTCCCTGGTACTGAAACTCAGCACAAAATTCCATCACCAATGAACCAAGAATTCCAATTCTTGAGGTTCAGAAAGTGCTTTAAGAAGATCAGGGGCCCAGTGATGTCAGCTGGTTATGGGATTGGTCTCGTTGGCAGCCTCACACCAATATTTGTCACGATTGGGTATTGGCTGCTCCTTGGCTGGCACAGGCACACCAACCAGACGTGTTGCAAAGGATTTGTCTGGGCTGAAATGGGTCAAACACACGGTGTCTGAGCCTGCTGACTTGGCTAAAGCAAGGCAAACCTTCGTTTTTGGTTGATCTACAGGCACGTATGCATGCAAAAGCAAGCAAGCAAAACCAACAAGTTCCAGTATATCATATGATCAAGCTCCATGTTCCTGTTCAGCTGTTTTTTGGCAAAAGCTTCCCCATCTATTTCAGTTCTCAAGCAAATCTTTTAGCGCTTGTTCAGGGACTGGCCAACTATAGGGCACTAAACTGTCCCTCTAACCTTCAATTTTTACAAATTTGGATATCTTAGAATTCTTTGGAACACAATGGACACCACGCTTTTGCTGAAAGAGCTCTATGATACAAACCATTTTCCCAGTCCAAAAATCAACATCAAACTCCAGAATTGTAGCTTTCACAGGTTGACCGGGGAACGTCTGGCATGCACCGTAGCTTCTCCGTGCGGCTCACGTCTGCGTGCTCGTTTCCCTGCTGGTGGAATTGTCGGTGTGCTCTTGTGTATGAGACGGTTTCACATCCTTCACCAGGACCCACTTAGGTCCGGCACCTGTGCAAATACAAGCATACCCTTTGCCCCAAGTGATTAGTGGAAATGGTCCTTCAGTTTGTCCTAACTCAAGGTTTCTGATCAAAACTGAAGGATTTTCTTTCAATTTTTCCTGTGTGCTGTTTGAAAAGTGCCTAAAAATTGGAGGATTCGTTCCTGCAAATGAGCTATTAAAAACATAAAGACATATAAAGCTTTGCTCAACCTCATCTGGGGTGTTGCTTGGGCCACTCCCCGTTTTCTTGTTGTAGAATGGTTTTAGAGTGTGGTGCGTCCTTTCAACAATTGCCTGACCTGTGTAGGAATAGGGAATTCCAAAATGTGGCGAACACCCCAGTCCATCAAAAATGTGGCAAATTTTTGAGCTGTGTATATGGGACCATTTGTCAGTTTTCATCTGGTGGGGGATCAGTTTGGCGAGCTCTGGGCCCAGTGACACTGACAAGGACAAAAGCAAAAGACGAGAGGCGCTCTCTCTTCCCGGGACCAAAGTCCCACAGCTTTAATGGAGAACAGCTCCAGGAGAGAAAGGGAGTGTCCAGGAAAGGAAAGAGGATGTCCAGGGGAGGCAAGAGAGTGTCCTCCTCGTGGCAGGAGACTGTAAATGCTCGGAGAGGGGGGCAGTAGAAAGGAACTGCCATAGTTCAGCATAATAAATCACCACACTGTAGTTTTCTGCATAAATTGCTGCACTTGTTGAAAACAAAATCCTGAAATCTCCCCAAACACAACCGTGCAGTCCCAAATGACCACAGTGTGGGAGAAAAACCACTCAACCCCCCTGTATACCCAAGCACCAGGTGTCACAGGGAGTACCAATCCCTGCAACTAGAAAGTCCACACACACAGGCTCACCGGGAAGGGAATATCTCTTTATGAGGGGACAGAGAGCTCACTCTTCTCAACACAACACACACCATACACCACATCGGCATCCACCCACATCATCTTCCTCAAACATTCACACACTGAAAATACAACCACAACTACAACACAAAGGAAAAACAGCAGCAATAAAACAGGATTTGCTCAATTCACCCCCAGAATTCCTAGCAGGTCCTTATTGACACAGCAAATCCTTTCTGCCATCAGCCAGACCCAAGCCCAAACTGCACAGGCGTATGTCGTGCACAGGACATCTCTGTGTGACTTGTGAACAGCCCTTCCCCTGCATACGCCTTACGGGTTACTTTATACAGAGTTAAAGGTTCCTTTCTCCACAGTGCCAGCAGTCTTGTCTGTCCCCCACGAGGAGCAGCCGAGAGCGGAGGTGCCTCCAGGAAAGGAATGTCCTGGCAGCGCCCAGAGACGTCCAGAGCCCGGATGTTCTTGCTGGAGCAGGGAAGCGTTCCTGCCGCGGTCAGCAAATGAGGTGTGGAATAGAACTCCCCGCAGTTAAAGGTAGGAGGTGGTGTGTTTATTACAGCCAGGCACACGAGGAGTTGTCTCCTAAAGACATGCGTGAAGAACCACTGGCTCTCTCTCTCATCTCTACTCATCTAAAATATCTTACACATTCATATAAATCCCAAAAAACCTAACACATATTCATTAGATAACACTGCCTACCCTCCTTTGAATTAAAATGTATTATAATTGAGTCCAAAGTTCCTTCACATTTCTGCAGTCTTTCACTTCAAATGGGTTGGTGGGTTTTAAAGTAGGGAATGGTCTCCTTCTGATGAAGGCCAAGACGTCTTCCTCAATTTGACCTCTTTCCTTATGATGTGTTGGCAGGCTTTCACACCCCTTGGCTATAGTTGTAGTTTCGGGGCCCAGGTGCAGGCTACGCTCCTCTTCTTTGTCACAAAGAAATCCGCATCCCATCCCGCTTCTTTAAACATAGTAAAGACAGGCAAGTGACATATTACCCTAGCCTTAACTACCTTATCTGATAAAAATTAATTATCCCTTCTTATTTCTACTCTTCTTGCTATACTCTTTCCCCCTAACTAAATCTTGCTAAAATTTTAACTCTTCCAGTTCTTTTAAATCCTGGATTCATGGCCTCATCTCACACACCAGCCATGGGTGAGCCGATGCTGTAACTGGGAAATTCCACTCCTGAGCAGGAGATCCCAGGCCTGGTTCTGAGCTGGAAGGGTGAGAAGGATGAGATGCACGTGGTTTTGCTCCAGGGGATGTCCTGAAAGTGCACTGCCCACCTGCCCCTGCTGCCGAGCACCACGCTCCACCTCCTTCTCCTGCTCAGCAGATTTTTAGGAATCCAGGGCTTGGTATGTATTATTTGCTACTGCAACAAATAGAAAGAATTTGCTTTGCAAGCCCAGTTTTGTCCTGGCTTATTTTCTGCATGGGTCTCCTCCTGAACCTGGGGCAATGACCAGTAGGGACCTACAGGACACTCCAGTTCTCTTGTCAGTAACTTCGGAGAAGTGATTTAAGTATCAAGAAGTCAATAAGTATCAATCAATAAATGAAATCATTTGGGGGAATATTTAGCCTGTGAGTTTCAGCAAAGTATTGAATATATCTTAGATCCATGGATACAAACTAGTAAGTGAGATTGCTGGGCGTGCACGTGTTAGGGAAGTGATTCCCCACACACCCAGTGCTGAGATCAAGGATTGCCTCTCTTCTAACCCTGAGCTGGCAGCAGGAATTGGGCCCTGCTTGGTAACGTTCATTTTGAAGACTTCTGTTGAGCAGGTAAGAATGGTGAAAATGTAATCTTTTCCAGTTGTTTTCCTTTGGTTTACCTGTTTGAGGGTTAAAATTGTGTGCTGCAGGTGTGCTGGGTGTGTGCAGAGCAGTGCAGCCCCAGAAACCCCTTGGCTTGCCCACAGGTTGTCATGCCTTGTTGCCAGGTGTGCCCAGCTGTGGCAGGAGAAGGAGCCCGCAGCGCAGTGGGCACCGTGCCCTGCCCAGCCGGGGCTCTCTGGCACAGAGCAGCAGCAGCGCCAGCACCGTTCAACCCGCTCCTGCCTTGGCTTCCCCTGGCACACAGAAGCCTCTGGAAATCAGCGCCGCCAGTGGCGTTCCCAGCTGGGAGCAGCTGCTGCTGGCGGGCAGATGCTGCCAGTTCCACTGCTGCCAAAGGGGAAGAGAGGCAGAGATGTACCCGCACCGGAGCCCTGGGCATGTCCAATAAAGGTGCAAATATGTGGGGAGATTTGTTAGGAAACATTTCAGCTGTGATGCCAACAGTGGCTTCTCTCCTGGTTCTGTGTGTTCTGGACGAGTAATGCAATGGTTGGGTCTGACAATTAAGAAGCAGATGTTATGTGGATGTTCAAATGAGTAGTGATTATATTGTAATATATCCTCCCATAGTCCTCTTTCCCGTCCCCCTTGTAACAGCCTGGGCAGTCAGGGCATTTGGGGAGGGCTGGCTTGTGACCAGCAGGCAGGGTGTAACAACACCTGACCTCCAGTCGGGATGCAGGAAAGTAATCTCCACCCATGGGCAGCAGAGAAAGAGTTGACTGGAAAAACTTTTGGAGGGGCTGAGGGTATAAAAGGCAGAGCATCCTTTTTGCAGATGAGCACATGGCTGCTAGTCACAGAGACTCCCAATGATGCGACTTTTCCTTATTCAGTCCTTTGTTAAGGTTTACTAAATGTTTACAATTTTAAAAGTGAGAGTCATTTCTCACATGTGCAAAGCTGTGGGCCATTATCTTGGTCTGGTTTCCTTTGCTTGTGTCCCATCTGAGTGCTCAGTTGGGGTACAGGCTGTAGGTGCTTGGGGCACTCCTGGAGTTCCTCTTGGATCCCCTGAACAACAGGGTTTGGCCCATGAGGGGAATTTTCGGTTCTTTGTGACAGATGAGAATTTCCCAGGCTCTTTTGTGTTTTCTGTAGGGAAGGTTGGTTATTGCTTTGCATAAAGACCAACACAGAGCTGTCCCTTTGTGATGTCAGGGCATGGTTGCCCCGTCGTCATAGTGGCATCAGAAGGTTGCCTTGGTGCACGGAAGGCCTGAGTGTCAGAGCAGCCCTAGGCCTTGCTCAGATCAGGAGAACCTTCCTGGTCAAAGCATCTGTCAGTAGGCAGCTGCCCACTGACACGAGGCTTGTTTTTTAGCGTTTAGAAAAATTGCAGATATGCCAATAATTAACCATCTGGCCACTGCAGCTTTTGCTGCATATGGGATTACTTATTCCATTTATTATTTCACAAATTTTGCACGTAAGTAGAGGTTTCCCTTCTGCTTAGCTTAGGGTGTATCCTAACCTGGCTTTTGTATGTCTTCCTGCTCTTCCTTGGGGGCTGAGTTTCTGATTTTGAAACAGAAAGAGCATTAGGATGCCTCTGCTTTGGTAAAGCTCCTGTCAAGAGGTTCAGCTAAAAAGGGGGTGTCTGTAGCCACAGGGGCAGCATTTGCAGGGGAACCTGCAGGGCTTGCGTTCCCTGCACGGGAGAGTCTGTGGCAGCAGAGTCTGTCATTTCCTCAGGTTGCTGGGAGAAGCAAGACACCTTTGAAAATGTAGACTGGCAGACCTTCTTTAAGGCTTTCCAAAAACTCTGCAGTTGTTCCCAGAATTCCGAGAAAGCTTCTTTCTTTTTAAATTTTGTCATGAAAGGATTTGACTAACTTGACCTTTTACTAAATGCTAAAATAGTTGTTCCCTTTGAAAGGAAGTGCTGCTGTGCTTTTCCACAATAGAACTGCGCCACCTCTGGGGGATTTTGGGGAAGCTTTTCTGGGCAACGGTTTCCTGCAAGTTAATCAGAATCAGTGCATGACACTGAGTGAAAAAAAAAGAGTACCTGAAGGAGAAGATTTCAGAAGCTGTCTTATGTGTTTGGTAGAACAGGAGCATTGAGTGCTAAAAACACTTTGCATTTGCTTGATCATATTTGTATTCATTTCCTGGCTAAACTGGCTGCAGTGTTGGCACAACCAAGAATATTGTCCTGGTCTCTTGCTGGCTGTGTGAAAGAGATGTGTCTCCTGGAGGGATGTTGTGAAATGGGAAATCATCTCTGTTTGGGCTGACTTGTTCTGTGGGATTCAGCAGCCCAGGCAGTTTTCTGACAGCATCTGGTTCATTTTCCCTTCCCACTACAGGACACCTGAAGCGTGTATTCAGCAGCGCTGAAGATCCTGAGGTGAGTGAGAAAGGAACATTTCATGTTCCTGGTGTTTAAGACTTGTAGAGCAAGCTGAGAGCTTGGCCAGTAGCAGTAGACTGTAGAGGGCCAGCTAGGAAGGCCGAAAGAAAAACCATATTCATGCCTGTAACAAAAATAATAAAGGCAGAGATAGATATTTTTAAATTTCCTTCTCAGAGTTTGAAGAACTAAAAACCTAGTTTTGAAAAGAGAACGATGCTTGCCGACAGCAGATAGGGAAAATTTAATGAAGAGCAATTTCCTGTACAGTTGAATTAGATCATTTTAATTTAAAGAGAGGGACTTAGAATGCTATTCCTATCAAACTTGATGATATCTACTTGGAACATGAGGTGGTAGAACAGGAAGGCCATCTTGCAACGGTGCCTGCTGTATCTGAAGTGCAATGGGCACCTTTGTGGCTGGGGAGCTGCGTGGGCCCAAAGGACGCAGGGCTGGCGGCCGTGAGCAGCTGGAGATGAGGCAGCGTGGGGCCAGGGGGCCCAGAAGGCCAAGGGCACGGTGGCTGTGCCAGCAGCAGTGGGGCAGCAGGAGCAGGGCAGGGAGCGTGGCCCTGTGCTGGGCAGCGCTGCGGCCACAGCTGGAGTGCTGTGTGCAGCTGTGGGCCCTGGGGAGCAGAAAGTCATGGAGGGGCTGCAGCGTGGGCACAGAGGGACAGGGGAGATGGGCAAGGGGTGCAGCACAAGGCCAGGGAGGAGGTGCTGAGGGAGCTTTAGCCTGGACAATGGGGGCTCATGAGGGACCTTCAGGCAGACTGCCATTGATCCCTGCCTTGGATCCATAGAGCCAATGCTCAGCACGAGGGCTGTTTGCCTGCCAAACATCCCTTCACTGCATCCAAGTGCTTTAGACACTGGTGTGGGTAACGCTTTCATATTTTGTTGATTTGTTTGTTTGCTAGAAGGAGAAGCCTTGTGCAATTTCTCCTTCTCCAGGAAGCAAGGGAGCTTTTTTCTCAGTCTTTCCTACCCTTTTACAGCACTGGCAGAAATTCTGCTAGAATTTCAGTTTTCAAGGGGGCAGTTCTGGACAATGCAGTATTTTTGCACAAGAACACATCGTTTGGGGCAGGGATGTTGGTGCAGAACGAGCTGTTCTGGTGCCAGACCAGCCAGTAGGGCTTGCCCATCCTTTTCACGTAAACGGCTCCCGTGTCTTTTGGCTGCCCAGGGAATCAGTGTGTGTTGTGTTTGGGAACTGAGTAGGAAATCAATGCCCTTGCATTCCAGCTGGTGCTCAGAGATTAGAGGAGCTGGGAGGGGCTGGGCTGCATTTCTGATTCCAGCCACTTCAGCACCATCAGTGTGGGCAAGTCCAAGCGAAGAACTTGCCTGAGCACAGATGCACAAAGAGAGCCGTTCCCAGTGCAATGCTCTGGGTCTGATTGCATTCCTTAAGGACCGACATGCTCCAGATTCCCCAAGAGTGTGGGTTACTGAAGCAACAGGAGAGCAAGTTCAGGATGGCTGCTGGTTGGGGCACTGCTGCCGAGTGCTGATGTGTGTAGCGACAGAAAGGACAGGATTGATTCAGGGTGACCCCCACGTGGCGAAAAATGTGCTTTCACTCTATGATTCAGAAGTTTAAACAAATGCTTTATTAAGATATGTTATATTACATAGTACTATATTAAAACTATACTAAAGAGATATTATACTAAAAACATACGAAAGAAAAACTCGTGACTGTCTCCACACAGCCTTTTATCTAATTATCTAATCAGTCTAAACAACTATCTCTAAAATCCAATTAACAAATCACTTTCAGTAAACAATCACTATAACACATTCTTCATGTACTAAAAAACAAGAACAGCAAGTAGAGATAATAATTGTTTTCTCTCCTTCTATGAGTTTCTCACTCTCTTCCCTTAAAAAAAACCTAGGAGAGAGAATTATATCTCTCTCCATTCAAAGAATGTAAATACTACAGCACAGTAAAGAGAGATGATAAAAGTGAGATCTGTCTATCTATCGATTTTAATCTTCCTGGCTCTGCTCCAAAGCAGTGGAAGATGCAAAGGCATCTATTCAGGAGAGAAGTAGAGACAAGTTCCATTGACTGATCCTGAGCAGGCAGAGATGTTTCCCCCTCCAGAGATGGTTGTTTTTTCCCCTCATGTTTTCCTACTCCAGCCTTTTCTCACCTGAAGCCTTCATTTGTCCTTTAAATTTTTGCATGTCTTAAGGGAATGGAACTATCCCATGCTGTAGCTGGGGTCTGGTGACTCTGGTCATACATGCCATGCCATACATGACACATGGTTTCCTTCACTGGCATCCCCAGGGCTGTGTAAGTGCATTCGTTAATGGGGCCTTATGAGAAACTCTGTTACTGCTGGTCAGAATTCTCCGTTGACAAAAGAGGGAGAAGAAACACCTTGGTCCTCCTCCATATACTGAGGTGGCCATAGAGGTTCTCTGACTTCCATCAGAGATCTTTGCATGCATCCTTATCTCCTGAATGACCCGGTTTTCTAACAAGAGTGTGGATGTCAGGAAGGAGGAATGCTGGTGCAGGCCTGAAGAGAAGGTGAACTCCAGAAGTGTCTCTCACAAGGAGTGAGCTCACCCAGGAAGCCCCTGCAGAGCCAGGATGGAGCTGTGGCACAGGGCGGGGAGTCAGTCACTACTGAAAGACAAACAGGACACGGCGGAAGCAGAGGGAGGCCTTCACCAGACCCTTGAGAAATGCCACCCCTTCCCTGTCAGCTGCCTGAGAGGCTGCTGGAGCTTCAGTCCCAGATGGCCCCTGATTGTAGGGCCAGGGTCACTTTGGAATCTGTGCCTCCCCTCGGGCAGAGAACGACCCAGGAGAGCAGCAGCAGAGTGCTTTGGGAACGTGTGAGCCCAGCAGTCTGTGAGTCTTGGCCCACAAAGGGCGTATGGGAAGTTGAAACCCATCTTCTCTTGCTTTCCGTGCAGGTGCTTCTAGAGAAAGAGCAGGAGCACACTGCCTCATCTGAGCTGCCATGCCAGACTCAGGGAGAGCTGTTCCCAGCCCGAGGGCAGGAAGAGCAGCTCAGGCAGCAGGTGGAAGAGCCACAGGAGAATGGCCAGGTAAGCCTGACTGGCCAGGCCACAGAGGGAAGGGCAGGGAGAGGAGCATAAACCAGAGCTCTTGGGACTGAGGAGGCCAGGAGTCCCACAGGCAATGGAAGCACAGAGCCTTGCAATCTGCAGTGATCTGCCCTGGGACAGGAGGTTTGCAATGGAGGCAGATGTGGAGAGGGAAGCAGAAAGAAGGGGCTGAATAAATGTGATTTTGAGGCTGCAAGAGGAAAAAAGCTGAGCCTGATGGCAGCTCTCAGTCCCTTGCTCTGCTTTTGTGTGTACAGAACATCAAGGCAGAGCCACAAGCAGAGCTGCCCGAAGCTCAGAGTGACATCATGGCAGTGAAGAGAAAGAACAAGGAAGACATGGGAAGAATTCAAGAGGAGAATCTCCATCAGCAGAGGGGTGATCATCAAAACCAGGTGAGTGAAAGAGTGGCAGCCACTCCACTCATGAAATGTCCTCTCTTTTGTTTATTAGAGAACATGAAGGAACAGCTGGATGCAGAGCTTCAGACAGCTCACAGTATGATCAAGGCAAGACATAAGCGGCTGGAGGAAGAAATGAAAATCATCAGAGAGAAACTTAATCGCTTCCGTCAGTCTCTGCAAAACCAAGTGAGTGAAAGAGGGATGCAGCCACTGCAGTCACCAGTCTGGTGGTTTCTGCCCTTCTTGCCTTTCCAGTGCAGAGCAGCAGGGAGTGGGGCCATGCCTCTGAGTGCCATGCTGCTGTAGTGTGTGTATCACAGTCACTCTGAAGGACATTTCCCGGTGTGCTGAATCTCAACATCTGCCCTGGACAGTGAAACTTGTCCTTTGGCCTTTTGGCCAGCAGTCATCCAAATTGATTCCTGCTGGCCTGTTCCTGCTCTCCTTTTTTCTTGAGGTGTTTTTACAGTGGAACTTGGTGACCCAGATGGAGGATTGAAACAAGCTGTTGTATCCCCTGTCAGTCTGTTCTTTGCCTTTCCTCACAGTCGATGACTCCTGGCTGACAGGGACAAGCTGTAGTGTCTGACTGCTTTGTTCTGTTTGACTTGAGGTGCAAGTGTTGACATCTCACCGGGCAGCCTGCGAAGACTTGCAGGGAATGTGTGGCAATGAAGAACCCCAAGTTAGGAGTGAGGCACAGGAACAGTGCCCACCAGAAATGCTCCAGGTCCAGCACATCATGGGCTCTGAACCTGCTGCTGCAGCAGCATCACCTCGAGGAAGCCCTTCTGTGAAACCTGGGAACTCAGGCTGGGGCACATCCTGGGAACAGGAGATTGAGGAGGAGTACCTGGAGCTGCTGGGTACGTCTGGGGTGTTTCTTATCTGAGGGACAGTGTGTTGTGTGCAGGTGTCAGCAGAGCTGTACCAAATGCTCCTCCTGAGCTCGGTGTCACAGGGCCATTTAGGACTCCCCAGAGGCAGTGCTGTGCTCCGAGGCAGCGAGAGAGCTCTGGGTGTTCCTGCTGCCTCTGAGGGCACCTGGGACTGGCTTGGGTTTGCCTGAGCTTCCCTCTCTGCTAAAGGCTGAAGCAGGGATTGTTCTTGGATCAGCAGAAGGCTGTGACCAAGCAAATGGTCTAGGCAAGTCCTGTGTGCTAGTGGCCAAACTGAACAGAATTTTTAGCTTCCTAAATTCTCCTTAGACTCCTGACTTGCAACCAGTCATCACAGCAAAAAAACTTCACAGAAATGGACTGACTTTGGAGTTTTGTCTTTTTGGTTGGGCATTTTTTTGGGGGGTGGGGGGGTGGGGTGGGATTGCTTTTCTGTTGTTCATTTTTGGTGGGGGTTTTTTGTTGTGTTTTTCTCCATCCTGAAGGAGGCCTTCTACCCCACGTTTTACTGATGTCATTTTATGACTGTTACTGTTACCACTACTACATCTGCAGTTTATTTTCATGGGAATGCTATCTTTTTGTCAATAAGAACTACTTTGAAAGAACATCAGGTTACAGGACAAATAGAGAGCACAAGGTATTTTCCATGTGCCGCCATAGAAAAAACAGAGACTTTGATAACAAACTTTATTTAATCTTCTAGTTTTATGCTTATCAAGATGTGTCCAGGAGACACATCCAAGTGGCGTGATCAGATAAAACTGTACTGCAGGCATTTCTCAGGAGAGAGCCTCCAGCCCAGCCATGGTATATCCCTCAGATGCATGGCACTTTTCCATACCTGATTCCCACTCTTTCCCATGACTGTTAGAATCCTACCAATTGGCCCAGGCCCTGCTCAGATCAGTCTCTAGGAAAACACATCAAGCCCTTTGTGATTCTGCAGCACAACCCAATGAATCTGCTTCTTGCCCGTAACAGCTGCCAGTGCTGTGCTCTCAGATAAGAGACCTGGTGGGGCTGAGACCAGAGCCCAGTGGATTCTGTGTCTGCCATCACCTGTTGGGACAAAAAGGGCACTGATGTGTGCCTCGGTGTGGCTGATCTCAAAGCCCATCCTGTTGTGTCCTGAATGGGGGCAACAGCTTGTCTGGGGCTCAGGCTCACTCTGGCTTCTTCCCATCAGTGCCTGTCAGTGCTCATGCTGGGGCTTTGCCAGCCTTGTTGTGGTCGCTGCCCTGTCCCTGAGGGCTGGAGGGACTGCAGAGGCTGGAGCCTTCCTTAGCTGGGAGAGGGGCATCTTTGAGCTCAGCCTGCTCACAAACAGGTCAGGGTCCTGATGCTGAAAGCCCCGTCAGGATTGTTTACAGCTGGAGCTGCTCTGGTTTACAAATGGGAAGGCATTCCTTTGGCAAACTGCTGAAAGGTGGGGAAGATGTCCTCCTCTCCTGGGATTGTATGTCCCTGTGCTTTGTTTCCTGTCAAGAGAACTCTTCAAAAGACTGTACAAATCAGTCTCTGTGCTGGCCACCTGTGCTGCAGGGCTGTCTGCCTGGTTGTGGTTGTTGTTACCCAGCCGACCACAAAGGGCTCAGAGCTCCAGGCGCTGGGGCTGCCTTTTGTATCTCCTGGAAGCTGGGATCTCTGCTTTAAAGTCAGCATCTTGCATTTTGTTTCCCTCAGGGAGAATGGTGAACACCACTGAAAATCCCCTGATGAAATACACACATCTGAATTATATTGGCAGCGGGTGAGTCCAACAGCAGTTACTCCTGCACAACCGTGGGCCAGGTGTGTTTGGGGTGGAATGTCTATGCAGCGTGAAGTCAGGACAGCTGCAAAGATGATCACACACTGGGGATAGATCGTCCCGTCTCTCAATGCTGCTCAGAATTTGTGAGTGGGCTCAGAAGGCATTGTCAGAGATGCCTTGCTACCGAGGTCTTGCCTGCATCAAGCAACAGGACCTGGAAGGTCTCCTTGTCTCTCAAGTGTGGGACAGCTCTGTGTTAATTTCTTTAGCATTTTTTGTGTGTCTCAAAATCATACTGGCACACTAATGAAAAGAGAAGTAACTTGCTTGCCTGAAAAAGCAACTTATGCCCTATCAAAGCTGTGAGATAACAGTTCCCACAGTTCCCAGGAACAATTCTTTCCCCTGGTTTGAAGAGGGAAACACTCTGTGGTCAGGATAGGAACCACACTGTTTAGACAGTGAAACCCAAGAGGAAAGACTAAACTCCCTTTAGAAATTGGACCGCAGTGCTTCAGGAACAGGCCCAGTGCCCATGCACTTGAGAGGAAAATGCATCATCTCCCTTCTGGCAGAGCCCTCCTGCATCCTGCAGGTTTTGACACTTCCAGCAGAGATCTCCTGTGTGAGCTGGCTTTCACTGCAAGATCTAAACAGCTTCTCCTTTCTCTGCTTCTGTTTTTTTTCTAGGACTTTTGGAGATGTTTACAGAGCACTCGACAGTGCCACAGGAGGAGAGGTAAATGTCAACAGCCCCTGCAGGCTCTGCTGCACTCGAGGGCTTTCCCCTCTGGTGTGAGCTGTGGCTGGAGCTTTGGGCAGAGCTGTGCTGAAAAGGCACAAGAAGCACAGACTGGTGCCAGCCCACAGAACACATTTGGGACTCTGTCCTCCTCAGCTGCCGGAAGGAAGGCACGGAGGGCAGCGGTTCCTTTCAGAGAAGGACGCGCTCACTCGCTCTCCATTGCTAAAACAAAGGTGGTGCCTGCGAGCACCTCACTGCTCTTTGGGGCTACAGCTTCAGAGTCCTGAATTCTCATTTCTGGCTGCCAGCAAATCCATCTGAAAGTTCCTGGCAGTTCCTTAGCCACCTGCAGTGCTGCACTAGGGAACTGCACGTAGGGAGAGATCTGCAAGGCGTCCTTGAAAGCCCTAAGCCCTGCCCATATCACAAGATGTATCCACAGAGCATTAAGGCATGGATTCCTTCTTCCGAGTCCCAAACAAAGCAGCAGAGAGTGCGGTCAGAGGTTTGTGGGTGATAACTGAGACACCGTTGTTACCAAGTGGTCAAGGCAAAATGTCAGTGGCCCCACGTGTCCTGTAACTGGCTCCCAAGGGAGCAGAGAAATGGGCTGTTGGAATGTCAGTTCCTGATTACTGCAGTGCCTAATCACAAGGCAGTTTGGCACAGCTCAGCTGTGTCATTGCAAAATCACTCGCTCCACGTGCCTTGTGGTCTCGTGCCACCAACCCCTCAAGTTCCTGATTTTCAATGTCATTTTAGGTGGCAATAAAAAAAATAAATCTTCAAGGAGTGAGGAGGAAGGAGCTAACCTTTAATGAAATAACGATCATGAAGACGTATAGGAGTCCCAATGTTGTGAATTATTTAGACAGGTGAGAGGTCATGGTCTTATCCCATGGATGTGTGTTTACATAAAGCAAACATGAGAGGTTAAAAACCCACTTTGGTCAGTGGCAGCAAGTAAAGCTGTTAATTTTTATTTATTCATATTTCTCTACTCATCTCCAATGGATGAGAAGAGAGTGCATCTTGTCTGCATGAGTCTTCCCTGGCACACCTAGTTTGATAATTACTCCAAAATTATTCAAAACCTGGATCAGCTGTATCTTCCTAACTCAATAGCCTCAAAGTTCACTGCCTCCACATTTATTTGGGATTGATTTTTTAAAGTTTCTTAAGTGCAGATGAACCATCCTAAAGTGGATTTCCCTTGGATTGTTGCCCCTCTTTGCCATTGCTATGCATGCCAGGAAGACTAGGTGCTTATTTCCAGAAACACCATGCCTGGCATGTTTTATATCTGGGCTGTTTCTAAACTGCACTTTTCATTTGCTGCCCATCTAAGACATCTCCTTTTTCACAGATGTGTCTTTCTCTATGAGACTGCACAGATTGCAAATAATGCACAGCCAAGAGGGAATGTCTATTCCTTTGATTCTGTCCTTGTCACAAAGGCATCTGGAAATAAGAAACCTGGAAGCAAAAAATCAACGTAGCCATGCATGTTCGTCTCTACCCCCTTGTTTCCTTCTTTCAGCTACCTTCTGGGCGAGGAACTCTTGCTGGTTTTAGAGTACATGGATGGAGGTGTCCTGAGCGACATCGTCAGCCAGACCTGCCTGTCTGAAGATGAGATGGCAGCCATCAGTCGGGAGGTCAGCAATGCCATCTGTGTTTCCAAGGGCTTGGGCAGGATTGTCTGGGAAACAGGGGCTCAGAACAGGAGAGGTTTCCTGTGCCGAGCTTTGTTTCTGTGTTGCTGCTATGCTATGGGCAAGTAAAAGCATCTCAAGTGAAAGGCCTGCCAGTGCCCCTGCACTCCCTGTACTCAGTGCCAGTACTCTTATCTCCTGCTGTTGTATTCTCGCTCTGTCTCTTGTATTTGTAGTTGCTGTTCTCCTCCTTGCCTCTCTAAATGTTTGCCTGGAGTCTGTCTTCACTGCATTCCTTGCCTGTAAAAGCAAAGGTGCTGGTGGCAGGATTTGAAACAAAGAGCAAAGAAAGAAGAGAGAGACTCGTTTCTCTCAGTGCTCAGCTAAAAAGGATAGGAGTGCAGCCAGAATGCTCTTTGCTTCTGAGCACATGCGCTGCAGCAGGAGTCATCCTGGCTGGTTGGCAGGGGACAGCCTACAACAGTAGGTGCTGTTGCTCTTTCAAAAGCTGACGTGCCTTTCCTCAGAAAGGTCCTGCTCTGCAAGTGTTGGAGCAGCAAGCTCTTCCTCTCAGTGGCCATGACTGTTGTGCCATTACTCCCCATTCCCCTGGAGAGGGAATCTTTTAGATTCTTTGTTTCCTTTCTTGTGTGATGAAATCACACCACTCATTTTTGCCCTTCTGTTTCTGTTTTCTCGCTCAGTGCCTGCAAGGACTGGATTTTCTTCATGCAAACGATGTGATCCATCGAGACGTGAAGAGTGACAACATCCTTCTCAGAACGGACGGTTCTGTCAAACTGGGTCAGTATATTCTTGGTCAGGTGCAGCGTTCCAGGGATGTGGGTGTGGGGCTGCTTGGCGTGACTGCCAGCTCCCCAAAAATGGTGCTGGTGGGCGTGCAGGGACCCCTGCTGCGAGCTGAGGGCACAGTTGCAACGTGCACAGAGGTAGAAGGAGCCACAAGCAGTCAAGAGTGGCCTTGCTCTGTGTGGGTCCCTTCCAGAGGGAGGGAGTTACGAGTCTAAAGTTTCCAAAGAACAAAAGCCACTGCTAGAGACAGTGTAAAACATGGGGGGATTTTTAAAGTCGCCAATGCCAGGAGATTCAACAGAGCAATTTCAAGCTTCTACTGGGGAATTCTTTTGCTTGCTTTCCTAATTGCACAGAATTCAGATAAAACCAGTATTTTGTTTTCTCCTCAGCTGATTTTGGCCTCGCTACTCAGCTCAGCCCTGAGCAGAGCAGACGGTGCTCGGTAACCGGGACTCCTTGGTGGATGGCGCCTGAAGTGGTGACAGGTCAACCATATGGCCCCAAAGTGGACATATGGTCTTTTGGAATTGTGGGAATTGAAATGATAGAACAAGAACCTCCTTACTTGGGCGAAAGTTCTGGCACGGTAAGGAGCAAATACTGATCTCACTGTCTTTCTCACCTGTCCCATGTCCTGTGTGCCACTGGACAAAATCCCATTGCCATCTGCTGCAACTACTTCCACCAAGGTCCCCTCCTACAAATGTCCCTGCAACACATCAGCATCTGCTGTACTTTTGCTTGCATCAGTGGGGGAACTCAAGCCTTACCACCTGCAAACAAACTCCAAACAAACTCCATTCTCACTCAACACTTTCCTTCTGATTAGTGGTTCCAGTTCTTTTGTCTGTGTAGATGGCCTTAATAACAGGGGAAAAGCGTCTTAAAAGTGTTGTTATCTTTCCAGAAATGAAGGAAGGAAACCCAAACCCAACAAAGTTTCTAAAACCGTGGTCTTTAGAGAGGAACCTAACCCTGTGTGCAGTTTCTTCTCACTGGAAAACATGGGCATGAGGGTGTAATGCACAGAGTCTCTTCTGCTTCTTGTGCAGTGCTGCTGAAACACTCAGTGACCGTGTTTCTCTCCTAGCCCTAGCAACATTCTGCACGTCACCAAGCCAGAGCCTGGTGATGTGGAGAGCCTGCCAAAACCTCCTGTTTGTTTCCTGGCACTTTCTGGCATGGGCCTACCATTAATGCATTGACTTGAGCAGCCAAATGACTAGAGGGTGTCCATAGGGATGGAACCTCTCCTTCTTCTGACCTAGACAATTTTTCTTTGGCTGCAAAAATGGGAAGCTGAAATTTTCAGACTGCTGAGAGACAGAGCTGCAAGTGGCTCCTGTGTGCCCAAGCAGGCATTTTCATCCCAATACATTTGTGCAGGCATCTTAATGTGTCTGTGTTGAAGAGGAGATTGTAAATGTTTGTTTCCCTACCTGGGTATTAACTGATGGATTTCCTTTCTTTTCTTCCAATTCCCATTGTTTTCAAGAACAGCACAAAAAGCTTGATGAGTTTTGTTCTAGGGCACGTGCGCTTAAAGGACGAACAAGCACTGCAGAGATGCCTTTCATGCACAAACCCTTGAAATTAGTTAGTATAGCAAAGTCCCTCTTCCAAAAACCATCTCAAGCTGGCATGAATCCTCAGAGAAGCAAATGTCCTTTTGCTGATGTAGTTCCCACTAACTAGGTCAGGCAATGAAATCAGCTGCCAAGGCAAGATCTGCAGGATGGTGGAAAAGCTGTGGCTGCATCGGGGTTTGGGTTTTTGGTTGGTAAAGGAAAGTCATCTCTGGGTCTGTGCCAGGGCAGAAACTGCCACTGAAGAACAGAGGTTAAACAAAGGGATCTGGGAGAGCCTTAGAGATGTGAAAGCGGGAGGTGGAGCCTGGTGTCTCCTTTCTCTCCAGGCTACATACCTGATAGCCACAGTAGGGACTCCACAGCTGCGGCAGCCCAAGCTCCTCTCGGCTTTGCTGCGTGACTTCCTGAGCTGCTGCCTGCAGACAGACGAGGAGCAGCGCTGGTCTGCCAAGGAGCTCCTGCAGGTAAAATGTGAAGGGGCTGCAGGTGAAACAGGCTCTGAGGGATGGGCTCCTCCTCCACTCAAGCCCAAGGCAGCCGATGAGCCCCCTTCCTCCTCACCTCCACTCTTGCTGCTCTTCAAATGAAAATGGTGAGGAATCCTAGACTGGGCTGGGCTGGCAGGGCCCTGTAAATGTCCTCTGGTGCAAGTGTCCTGCAATGAGCAGGAACATCTTTAAAGAGATCAGGTTGCTCAGAGCCCGTTGCCACCGGAGCCGGAATGGTTGCAGGAATGGGGCACCTACAAGCTCTTGGGGCAAGCTGTGCCAGTGTGGCACCATGCTCTGAGTACACAAGTTCTTCCTTAGACCTACTCTCATTAGATGCCCTTAGTGTTTAAAAAGATTTGTCCATATCCTATTGTAACTGGCCCTGTTAAAAAAGATGTCCCGCACTTTCTTCAAAGCCACTCTGAAGTCTTGGAAAGTGGCAATAAAGTCTCCCCGGGGCCTGTCCTTCACAAAACTGAATAACTCCAGCTCCCTCTGCATTTCCTGTGAGGAGAGGTGCTCTGTCCTCTGACTGTGTCTGTTGCCCTCTTTTGTGATTTTGTGGAGTGTTCAGCTTTATCTAATGGCAAAAGAATTGAAGTAGAGCAATGCAGGGTACAGAGACATGAAATGGTGGTGGAGGAACCCAAGGAAGCCAGTCCCAGCCTAGGGGTCAGAGATTTGGCTGTGGGCAGGAGGGGCTGTGGGGGGCTCACTGTGAGCCTCTGAGGGGCCCTGGTTGGTGCCCCCCAGCCCACCCTCAGAGGTTTCTGCCATGCAAACAGGGACAGCTGGGAGGGACTTGTCCCAGCCCCATCTGCTGCCTGGCACGCTCAAGCAGACGGGAACTGTGCCAGGGTTACTGGCAGGTTGTGTGGCAGAGAGGGAACTGCAGGGCCCAGTGCCACTGGGCTGGCCCTGCTGGGAAGGAAGGTGCCATCCAGCACACGAGGGGCAGGGCATGGAAAGGCAGACACTGCTTTCTGTCCCTGTGGGAATCAGCACAGTGCCTGTCTTTCAAAGACAGGGACCTATGTGAGTCATTGGAGTTTTCTGAAAGGAAGAAAACCCAGGGACAGAAAGCGCCATTTCTAGAGCGCTGGCAGGGCAAAAATCCCAGCATGATGAAGACATCACAATAAACAGATGAGTGGGATTCTGGGCCAGGTTTGCCTGTGATGGCAAGGTCTTGCACATTGGGGTGGCTGGGGAGCAGATGGTCCCATTGCTCCTCTTTCTGGGTCTTTCCAGGAACTTGATGTATCCTGATTGAGTCCCTGAAGCAATGAGCTTGGAAAGTAATGGTTCACTGTTCTTTGTTTTTGTTTTTTTTTTTCCGGTGGACAGCATCCATTTGTAACTTCAGCCAAGCCACCATTCATCCTGGCACAAGTCATCAACTCAGTGAAGAAGACGAATAACCCTAACCCTAAACTCTAAACCTAAAACCTAACCCTAACCTTAAATGCTAACCCAAACCCTAACCCTATCCCTATCTCTATCCCTTACCCTTTCCCTTACCCTTTCCCTATCCCCAAACCTAAGCCTAAGCCAAAGCCTAAACCTAAACCCAAACCTTAACCTAAGTCTAAGCCTAAGCCTAAGACTAAGCCTAAGCCTAAGCCTAAACCTAACCCTAACCCTAGGAGACGAGAACATAGCAATCATGTCAAGATGTTATCTCTGTTACCAGTTTAGAGTAGGATTGTAGAGTAGGGTTGTTAAGAGACTTGTAGCATAGAATTATAGATTAGAGTTGTAATTAATAAAGTTTCTGAAACATCAACTCACTTGGAAGATTCTCCTCCTTCTGACCCCTTCAGAAAATTCAACATTTTTTTCTGAATTACCAATTGTTTTTTATTGGTACTAAGTCACACATATGGCTCTTTTTGTATGGTTTCATAAGTGAGGAGGGCTCTTCTTCATTCATCCTCTCCAGACCGCACTGCCTTTGGAATATGACCCACTGGCTGGTTATGGCACAGCTGTGGTATTTCTAGTTGAGGCAGAAAGGGCAATGGCATTTGAAGGCAAAACCAAAAGAAAGATTGAGGCGGCCTAAACATCGTGTGCAGATGCAGGCCTTCAGCTGTGACTGGAGAGCAATGGGGTTCCTGCCACTTGGATTTGTATCCCTAAATGCAATAATCTCTTTGGCTGGAGGAGAGCCTTGCTCAAGTGAGAAAGCAGAAAGATCAGAGAGGGTGCTCGGGAAGGTCTCCTGTGGCGCAGAGCTGTCAGCGCCTGTGAGGTGAGAGCGGGCCCGGCCTTGCCCGGGCTGGAGCCCCAGCAGAGCCCCGGCAGAGGCCGGAGCAGCCTGAGCCCCGGCAGAGGCAGGCTGGAAGGAGGCCCTTGGAGCTGCAAGAGGCAGCAGCCGGGCCCTGGGTGCCTCTTGCTGGGAGCGGGCGAATCCTCCGCTCTCAGAGCCCAGGCGGCAGCTGGCTGCTGCCGAGGGGAAGCGCAGCCGTGCTGGGCACAGCCCGGCCTGGGGGCCATGGCCGTCTGGAGCGTGCCCAGGAGCAGAGAAAGGCCAAGGGCAGCCGCGGGCCGCTGGGCTGCCTGAGGATTCCTCCTCTTCTGCCGGCTGCCCTGCGACTCCTGGCAAAGGCCAGCAGTGTGTGCAGCACTCTGGGCACCGGGGCAGGGAGCCGGGCTGCTCGGCAGGCTGGAGCACAGGGCAGCTCCTTCAGGCCCGGCACTTGTGCCAGGCAAGCGAGGCCAGCGTGAGGCAGGGACAGCTTGGCAGGGCCCATCTGCAGGAGCCAGCGCCTCACGCAGCTCTGGGAGGAAGCGCCTGCAGCCCTGCAGTTCTGCACTGAGCCAGAGCAAAGGTGTGAGATGCAGAGTGTTTGGCAGAAATATTCAGGCCCAGCAGGCCAGCCTGCTTTGTGCTCTGTGGTGCACAGCAAGCGCTGTGCAATGCAGCTCTGAGCTGCTGGGAGAGAGGCAGTCGGGGATGTGCCTGAGGTGAGTCAAGGGCTTAGCTGAAAATGTAATGAGGAAAATTGAAAAGTGCAGATCGGTCGAGGGCCCAGCTGGGAAGAGAATTGGGATAGTAGAAGATTGCATATTTTAGTTAAGATTTTAAAATGAGGTAAGAAGCTAAGTTAGTAATACAGGTAGCAGAAATCATGTGCCTTAGTTAAAGAGTACCAAATATATTAGGAACATAAAGCTAGGAGTGACAGGGATAGAGGAAGCAATTGTGAAGAAGCTGAGACCATAGAAAGACCTTGCCTTAAGAATAATTGAACAGTTAGGAGAGGCTTGGACCATGAGCAGCAGGTCAAAAGGTCTTGCCAACTGGCCATGGGAGGAGAGTTCACCATGAGGAAGACTGCTTTCTTCCTCCCATACAACCACTCCCTCATTTCAAAATCCCACCAATCCACTTAAGGGAATACAATTGCGCAGCTGTAATAGATATTCAGCTGATAAAAATGCGAAGCAGGCAGGTAATAATTATGTATTTTGGGTCCTTAGAAACCTAATGTAAATCCTTTTCTGTAGAAATAGAGAGCAGGAGTCTGCAACTCCTTGCACATGTCTCTGGAAACTAGTTCACATGTGACCAGGGCTGCAATAAATACCCTTCTTTTCTACTATAATTAGTTGAAGGGTCATCTGTCCGTGCTTCAAGGGTTATGCTGGAGTAGTGAACTGATTTGGATGGGAGCAGAAGAGTTTCAGCAGGCAATTTTTGGAAGAGATGGAAGGCTCTTTTGACTGGGAAAGAGGGTAAAGCCATTTGGAATGGAGAAATGATCCCAAAGTCCATCCAATTGTATCTTTGTGTCTGAATTGAAATCAGAATGATTATAGATAGCTTCATGTAATTTGTCTACAAATTTATCAAAGTCTTCATTCTTTCTTTGACAAATCTGTGTAAAAGACATAGTGTGTAACTTATCTGGAAGTGCAAGAAATGCATTACATGCTAGTTGTTGGCTCATCTGTAAGACTTGATCAATGCTCCTAGCCTGGGCAGTGGCAGTAGCCCCGGGCCCTTTGCCAAGTAACTGTTGTGCTGTTAAACCATACAGAGGATCACCCTGCACTCTAGCTCTTGCAGCTTCTTGAGCACACTTTTCCTCCCAGCTTTTATGAAACATCACCTGCTGATAGGGTGGCATTCTAAGTCTTATTAGGGTATGCACATCAGCTGGAATTAATGCGTTAGATGGAAAAATATACTGCAGAAGTGACTGTGCAAGTTGGCATTTTCAACCAAATTGTGAAAATGCAGCTCTCATCTTTTCTAAAATCTTCCAATCAAAAGGTTCTCAAACTCTACTTGCAGCATTAGTTACTACAAGCAAAGCTTCTACATCATTGGAGAGAAGAGTCCCTTCTACAATAGCTTCTGCAATAACTTTTTTCTACTTTTGTTTCTCTTTGGTGGAGATAAAACTTGGCCTGCAATTCCTCAGAAAGTATTAGGAGGACCATGCTAATTTGGGAAATTGACACTGTTTGCCCCTAGCATTCAACAGATGCTTGACATCAGGCACAAATTCCAACGTCCAAAATGTAGTGAGCATCTATTAGGCTCAGACTGCAAGGATAATGTAGAATTGTGGAATTGGCCTTCGGTTATCCTGGCATCACTTTTTACACCAGGATTAGCTTCATCACAGGCCCTTACATCATTCAAACGATTGGCTTGTTGGACAGGAAAACAAATTAACATTACATCTGCAATCCGGAATGAGCTTACCACTGATGTAGGTAGCATACACCACGCTGTGTTACAGGATAGGACTGCTATAAATTTTTTGTTGCTAGCACAAGGAGATGAGCATCAAGATTTTGAAGGGATGTGTTGCATGAATCTCTCTGACCACTCTGGATCTATTGACAAGAAATTGTCATTGCTTAAGGAGAATATGAAAAAGCTCACGGTGGTTGAGAATTCTTTTGATGAGTGGCTAAAGTCCTGGGGAATAACAGGCTGGCTCAAGGATTTAGTACCCTTTGGCATAATGATACTTTGTCTTCTTTTTTCAATTCTGCTTGTAGTGCCTTGCTGTGAAGAAAATAATTGAGCGTGCTTTTAAATCAGTCTGGCTTGTGCAAAAACAAAACCGGGGAACTGTTGAGAGTTTTTTGCAGATTGAGGAGTTCTGGCAAGACAAGGGCCATATTCAGCCGATGCACAATCCAACCTGCTTGTACTAATGGACAATGGACACATTCACAAACAATGGATAATGGACATATTCAGAAATGGGGTTTGTATATCCTTGAGAAAAATACAAGAAGAGTCATCAGGACTCAGCAAGTTTGACAGCAAGCTTGGGAAAGAAGGAAAAAATTGAACCATGAGTGGGCCAGAAGAGGACAGCAAGACGCATGAAAAATTAGGTGATCCAATCAGCATTCTATTTTAGATGTGTAAACAGCTAGGATTATAATCATGTATTAGCTAGAGACACGTGGACAGTAGAGATTTATTATAAATATAGTCTTTTTAGGGATAATAAATTTGGCTTCACTGGATCATATTGGTTGTGGTGTGATATCCCTGAACCTCCGCACCCCGCACAAGGGCAGCTGGGGAGGCCCAGCCCGGGCAGCAGCAGAAAGGAATTTCCCTGGCAGGGCAGGGCTGTGGTGCAGCACGTCCCCAGCAGGAGCCTGGAGCAGCCCAAGGCTCTGTGTGGGCAGGCAGGGGCAGGCAGGAGGCAGAGCTGTCAGCAAAGGAAGGGCCCAGCCAGGTGGGGCAGCCGGGGGATGCCGACAGCCTGCAGGGACAGAGGCGCAGGGCAGGGACACCGTGGGACAGCCTGAGCTGCACAGGGCACAGGGATGGGCAGCAGCTGCGAGACAGCCCTGCCAGAGCCAACATGGGCAGCACTTTGGCCATGGCTGCTGGGCCTGGGCCTGAGGCCACGATGGGACAAGTGACCCTTGCAGGCCTGGGGCCTCATTGCCTCCTCGTCCCTGCTCAGACGCCTGGCAGGGGCCGACATGACAAAACTAAGCTCACAGATGTTGCAAAAGCAGGGGAAAAAGTCAAGGAGGAAGACACAACTTTGGGGGCAAGATATGAGGGACATGGCATGGACACTTCAGAAAACAACCAAAAAAAGAAAAAAATCTTTCCCATAGTCAAAACCATCAAAATGCAGGCAGGCCATACGCCAGCAAGTGCAGGCACATGCAGCAAATCTTGCCAAAATTGGTCCCCACTGAAGGCCAAAACAGAAAAGAAGGACCTACAAACACGCTGGAATGGAGACACCATCAAAAGAAATTGCAATTGGAGGAGAGAAAAAGAAAATTTGGGAAATTTAGTGACTCTAAGAAAATGGCCCGGGATTATATCAGGTGCATTGCAAAGGACCAAAACATGCCAAAACAAAGCTCACAGAGGTCGCAAAAGCAGGGGAAAAGGTCAAGTAGGAAGACATAACTTGGAGGGGAATATATGAGGGACATGGCATGAATAATTAAAACAAAAAAAAACAAAAAAAAATCGTTCCCAAAGTCAAAGCCTCCAAAATGCAGGCAAGCCATATGTCAGCAAGTGCAGGCACATGCAGCAAAGCTTGCCAAAATTGATCCCCACTGAAGGCCAAAACAGAAAAGAACGACTTAAAACACGCTGGAATGGAGACACCATCAAAGGAATTGCAATGGGAGGAGAAAAAAAGAAAACTTGGGAAATCTAGTGACTCTAAGAAAATGGCCAGGGATTATGTCAGGTGCATTGCAAAGGACCAAAACATGCCAAAACTAAGCTCACAGATGTTGCAAAAGCAGGGGAACAAGTCAAGGAGGAAGACACAACTTAGGGGGCAAGATATGAGGGACATGGCACGGACAATTCAGAAAACAACCAAAAAACAGAAAAAAATCTTTCCCAAAGTCAAAGCCATCAAATGGAATGGCATGCCATCAAGGGCAGGGACATGCACCAAAGATTTCCTCTATTGGTTCCCATTGAAATCGCAAGATTCCTTTTCCATTCCCGTAAGGAAATTTCATTTCCTTTCGGGAAGGGAAACGGAATCTTGCGAATCCCAAAAGAAAGGCTAACAAACACTCCGGAAAGGAGATAGGTTCAAATGAAATGCAATTGCAAAAAGCAGAAACACGGGAATTTTAGTGTCTTCAAAAAATAGGCTGTGAGGAAATCAGCTGCATTGCAAAGGACCAAAACATGCCAAAACTAAGCTCACAGATGTTGCAAAAGCAGGGGAAAAAGTCAAGGAGGAAGACACAACTTAGGGGGCAAGATATGAGGGACATGGCATGGACACTTCAGAAAGCAACCAAAAAAAGAAAAAAAATCTTTCTACAGTCAAAGCCATCAAATGGCATAGCATGCCATCAAGGGCAGGGATATGCACCAAAGATTCCTCTATTGGTCCCCATTGAAATCGCAAGATTCCTTTTCGATTTTGCCAGTAGGAAACCACAGTTTTCTTCAAGAAGAAGTTTGGAACTCACTGAGCCACAGATAACAGCATTCTAGAAATCTGCAGAACAGGTTTAGAAAGACTGAATATTTTGGCTAAAGACCCCTGAAATATTTCTAGAAAGTCTGAAGTTAATGGAAAATGGATGTTGGTATCCTTCAGTGATGAACATTAGCCAACACTCTGGCTTTGTGTTGTGCACCTGAGGCCAAACAAAAGTGTTGGACTGGCTGATCTGAGCTCTTTTGATCTCAGTAAAGAATCCTTCAAGCCACAGGAAAAAGGTGGCAATGCTCCTTTTTGCTGGCCAACCCAAGGTTTCCCTGTACAGCCATTTGCCCAGGCAGCCCAGAGCAGTGGTCACAGTGCCAAGGCTGACAGAGCTCAAGAAGAGTTTGGACAATGCTCTCAAGCACATGGAGTGACTCTTGGGGTCACTGCACATGGCCAGGAGATGGAGTCGATGACCCTGATGGGCCCTTCCAACTCAGCATATTCCATGATTCTATGACCCTTATTCACACCGTGAGGTAACTTCATGTTCCCTTTAGTTTCCACTCTTGCGTGGTTTCACCTTTACAGCCAGACACAAAACGGTTTTCCTGTTTTGGGAGGTGAAATGAAGATCATTACTTGTGTCCTTGTGGCAGTCCTGAGCAAGCTTCCCTGCCACGTGTGGCAGCCTCTCAGCCCTGGGGGTGCCTGCGAGCTGGGTGACTCCAATTCTCTCCACCAGGGACAGGAGGAGTTGGGCCGCACACTCGCGCACCGGGGCGGGGCGGCTGCTGGGGAGGAGAGAGCAAACCCTGGGCACAGGGACAAGGAGCAGCGGCAGCGCCGGCCTTGGCCAGAGCTGCTCCCTGCCCTTGCTGGGGGAAGGAGCCTGGGCTCTCCCTGCACCTTCAGACACCTGCACAAGGCTCTGTCCTCAGCTAAACACAAAGGTAGCATTGCACACTAGGCCTGCCTGCACGGAAGAGGGAGGAATTCAGTCTCCCTGCACTGTCTGATACTCAGTTTCTTTCACAGTATTTACTCGGAGAAAGATTAAAGTAATAGATGACATATGAATAATTTAGCAATTAAGGACAATTGATGCTGACCCATCAGAGGGCACCCAGTACACAGAGCTACAGCAGGACTGAAGCTCTTTCCACCCATTTATCCCCAAATCTGCAGACCTTTGGAAAACAACAAATGCAGGGAAAACACGTGGTGGGCTGTGAAGTTGCAGAATATCCAGCAATGCAGCCCGTTTCTTCTGTGGGGCTTGGCAATGGATGCATCTGAATGTTTTACCCTATTGCAAAGCTGAGGAAAGGGTGGCAGGCAGTTTAGCCAGGCTGTCCTGTTCTAGAGAGTGTCTCTTGGGAACTATCAGGCCCAGCACCAACATTTAAGGCAGCATTTGCTTTAACTGTGCCATGGCTGTCAGCCTGTGGAGGTGCCTGTAAAGTGGTTCATCTTCTCAAGGCTAACATGAAACATCAGTTTGCATAGAAAGTAGAGTTCTAAGGCCAGGACAGTCATACAAGGCTCCTTTGGCAGGAGCTGCACCTGCTGTGCAGGCTGTGCCACACCCAGCAGATTGTCCCCCATGTGCTCCACGCCCCAGCAAGGACCCTCCTCATTTCCCAAGTTAGTGGCATCATGAGGAGACATGGTTTTCCCAGGGCCTCTGTGGTTAGCACTGTGAAATACCAAACATTGCTCACAGCTGCAATTGCAATTGCCCCTCTGCCCACAAAAGCACAAGGCTCTATCCTTGGCCTTTGCAGGCACTTTCCCTTCCCCATCAGTCACCACATCTAGGAAAATCTGACAGACTGGGAGAACTGCAGGAAGCAGCAGGAAGCTGAGTCAGAGGAGCTTTAGTTTGGATATCAGGAAAAAGGGTTTTCCACCCAGAGGGTGGTTGGGCACTGGAACAGGCTCCCCAGGGCAGTGGTCACAGCACCAAGCCTGACAGGGCTGAAGGAGCATTTGGACAGCAATCTCAGGCACTTGGTGTGACCCTTGGGCTGTTCTGGGCAAGGCCAGGAGCTGGACTCCATGGTCCTGATGGGCCCCTTCCAGCTCCCCATATTCTACACTTCTGTGATTCTGAGAACTGATGGGCTGCAGGAGGGCAGAAATAGGTGACGAGAGGACAGAAGTGAGGTTGGTTGGAGAATCAAGTCACTGAGTTCATAGAAGATGCAGGATACAGGACCCTTCCCTCCAACCATTCCTATTCTCTGTCTCATCCCTTCTCCCTGCCACACACACAAAGGTGAAGAATATCACTAAAAGAAGAAGAACCTACTTGACTCCCATGTCCATGAGAGCAGTCATTGCTCGTGCAGGAGTCACATTCTCCACCAGGATCCCCAGGGTCTGACTGGTTGCTTTCTGAACAAATTCTGGGGAGATGGACACCATCTGGAGAAGGACCCGAGCACCCTCATCCACCTCAGAGTCCATGTCCTTCTTCAAGGTCACAGAGAGCTCTCCCAGAGTGACAATGGCAGAGCAGGACACCTTGGAACGGAGGTTGGTCACCTGGGGAAGCCATGAGGGGAAACATAAGAATCATCTTGGAAAGAAAACCAGTTGCCTTCAGGAGAAGTCCCAGGAAATGACAACACATCCCACTGTGTCCAGGGGAACATACAAGTACAGGAAGAGCTGGAGAGCACAAGCACAGAAAGGCACTTACTCTGGCACCAATTTCTGGCCTCAGACCTGCTCACTGTGGGCCTAAAATAAAAATTTCATTCAGTGTTCTACTTAACACTTCTAAAATGTCCACAGCTTTCATTTTAGGCCCTTTTACTAGAAAATTAAAGCAAGGGCTGCATTCAAATCATCAAGGCACAAGTCATAAAGATAAAAGAGTCAGGTGCTCCTGTTCCAAAAAGCAACACCAGCAGTTGAAGCACTCAGCCAGGAAACAGAAAACACAGGCTCAGGTCTACAGAATAATTTGCAGTGTTGAATTACAGCTTGGGCAGAGACTGGGACTCTGGGAAATAACATCAGTAGCGTCTCAGTTTCTGCATTTGCACTCAAAGATGAGTGTCAGATACCCGACCTGGCAGTAAATACAGCTGCATGTGCCCACAGATCCTACAGATAGCTGACAGAAATTAGAAATCTCAGGTCTAAAACCAGAAATGAAGGCAGACCCTGAGCACACATGGAGATGAACAAGCACATACCTACTCTACACACCGTGTATGAGGTATGGGGCACAATTCAGAACAATGTTCTCACCTCGCTGGTAACTGCCAAGCAAACCTGACGGAGGCTTCAAAGCAGGACCTCTGAATGGGACCCAGCCAGGTGTTGGATGGTGAAGAGTCCCTTCTCGTTCAGCTCCCTGAAAGGCAGAAGATTGATTTTTCTCTCCACCAAGGCAGCACCCTCTGAAATGACCAGGCTGGCAGCTCAGTGAACAATGGGAGGTGCTTTTCAAGGAGTGCTTAATGAAATCGTGGAATACGTTGCCCCAGGATGCTGTGGCTGTCAAAAGCACACACAAACCCAAGAGGCAAAGAGAGGGGTTTCAGAGTGGCCTTTTGAGAAGACAGCGTTTCTGAAATCTCTGGCACATGAGCCCCTCTGTCACTGCTTCCTAGGAGCTGTGAGACCGGGCCATGCTGCTGTTTGTTGTCACCTCCCTGTACCTGTCCCTGAGACACAGTGCCACCGGGCTGTTATTGGGGCAATTTCCTTCTTTGCCAGCCCCAGCAGGCATTCAGCAGGGAGAGTCTGCACTGGCTCTCTGGAGCTGAGTTTCCACTCTATGATCTCGGCCTCTCTTTCACCCCCTCCACTCCCCCTCCCACATTCCCCAAAAAACATCAGGATGTTTGCTGGGACCACCTCAGCCTGCAGGAAGGCCAAGTGGGTCCTGGCCTCTCCTGACCCACAGCACAGCTTTTTTCATCCCAGCATGGAAATATAAAAACTGTATTATCACATCACACAGAGGGCCAGGAGCTTTTTATTTTGGCTGCAAGTGTCCACAGGGCATTGGGGAAGAGGAGAAAAAGAGTGTTTTGCAGCAAGCAACCCGGCTACTCAGGCAGGGTGGTAGGAAAAGTGTCTGGGAGCTGCTTTTTAGGACTTTGGTTGTTCTGCTGAAGCTTCTGACAGAGCTGATGGGCAGATCCCAGAGCTGTGGAGAGTTCCTGGGAAATTGGTCCTTGGATATGTCTACAAATGCTCTCCCAGCCATGAACTGCCATCTGTGTCCTGTCCATATGTTACTGCCTTGACTGTTGAGTGTCTGAGGCGCCTCTTGAGGCTGCTCTGGACCTCCTTCACCAAGGAATGCATTGTGATACAACATCCCTTTCTGCTTCTATTTGGGCACTGACAGAGCCTGGGCCACTCTGGCTGGAGCTTGGGCTCTGGCCATGCAAGATTGCCAATGAGAGCAGCTCATGGTCCTCATCTCTTCCCTGCTGCTGTGACAGACAGACATGGCCATGGGGACAGAACGGAGCTGCCCCATCTGCCAGGTCACTAAGAAGGATGTGAATTCTTCTCTGCCCTGTCACCACCAGTTCTGCCTGGGCTGCATCCTGCAGTGGGCAAAGAGAAATCCAGCGTGCCCACTCTGCAGAAGAATGATAGAAGCTGTAAGGTTTTCTGAGTAGGATTAACAGGACTACATACAATTTGCCATCAGCTCCCCCAAACAATTGCTAGAGTCCAGCACGGAGAGAGCCTGGCCACCTTGTTGAAAGCAGCCCCCCAGACCCTGTGATGGCTGCTCCATCTTCCCCACAGGGAACACTGTCCCCAGCTGAGCAGGGGCTGCAGGACCAGAGCCTATGGATGGCCTCCTGCCCAAGGTGTGGGCCGAATTTTTCAAATAACAATGTCATCTATTGGACCAACGGTGGCCCTGGCTGCAGCAGAAGCTGGAGGGAATATGCCAGCACCAGAGATGGCTGGTTAAGGAATTCATAGAACAGCATCCTGCACGCCCTCTGTGCCTATGGTCAAGTTGCCAAAATCTTGGTGCCAGTACTGCAGCTTCTCCTCTGTAGCAGTCTGAATTGCTGCTAGCATAGTCCATTGTAAAGAAGCAAAAAGGACCTTTGCATAATCTCCACAGATGTTTCATTCAGCTGTGCAGGGAGATGTTCAGCTCCCAGCACCCACACACAGAGGGTCTCACTTTGTCTCCACAGGGGCCTGGGGGCTGACCCTGATCTCGGGGCAGTACAAAGGTAAGGGGGCCGATCAGGGAATAGGGAAGGTGTGGCTCAGGAACACAGGAACAGACACAGGAACAGGGGAAGGAGACTATGGGGTCTAACAGCTTTTTGAGGGAAGCTTCTTGTGTCTCCATGGACCAGGGAATGCCCCCCAGGGTCTCCACGATTCCCCATGTTTTATATTATAAGGAAAGCTTCTCTGAAGGATCAAATGAATCAATACAAAATGACAAAAGAAATCAAAAGCACTCATAAGACAATTGTTCAAAATGCAAACAATTCTGAGTTCCCAAAGTGCCAACAGATTTCTTGGAGTGCCTTAGATCTGGCAGGAGGGATGCAGGGTTTTCTCAGCACAGTTTATCAGGAAACTGAGTCACACATACTGAACCTCTGGTCCATGGCCTCCTCAGTGCCATCGTGCAGCAAGGAGGCCCAGAGGCTGCTGTGCTCTGGGCCTGTCAGGGATGAACACAGCGGCTCTGTGGCCAGTGCCAGCTCCAGCTCCAGCAGCTCACAAGAGCAGACTCCTTCCAGAAGCTCTGCTGGCTCCAGTGTGGCAGACCAGCAGAGCCCACTGGAAGCCCCCCTCCATTGCAGCCACCCCCAGCTGCGCCCATCATCGCTGCAGAGCAGGAGCTGCCCCAGAGGAGCCGCGGCAGGAGCTCGTGGCAGTGGCAGGTCCCTGTGCCCAGGGCAGAGCCACAGAACCTCTGCTCCTGCCTGGGACAGGGGCTGCTCACCCCGGTGTCCCACCGAGAGGAGGGATCCTGGGCCCAGACTCTGCCCAGCCCTGCCAAAGGCCACCCCGCCAGCAGTGCCAGCAAGGTTCCTGCAGCCATTCAGCCAAATCAGAGGAAACAAATGTCTCTTCAGCTGACACAGTCTCTGCACACAGCTTTCTGCCCCTTCTCCTGGTGCCTTTCCCTGACTCCAACAAGAGCTGCAGGAAATGCTGTGTGAGCCATGATGATGGAAGAGCTACTGATAAAAACACTGGGGTGATGCTTTCAGAGGAGTCATGAATGGCAGACTGACCAACCTTCCAGCCAATGGTATGCCAAAAGTTTCCATTCTTGAAATAATTGACTGCAATAAATTAGTAAAAAGAAAGATACGGAACAAATCTCCCACAGCTACTGGCTTTCCTCGGGCTCCATGGTCTATGTATTGCTAGACTTACTTCATTTAGGCAGAATATGAACTGCCCTGACTTGTTGGAGACTGACCACAAGGTCTCATCTGTGGTGGGCAGTCACTAAAATTAGCTCAGCAGAGGCATCTTCAGCTTTCCCAGTGCAGCAGAAATACATATTCTCTGCTTCGTGACTGTGTGGCAGCAGCTGCTGGTGTGGATTTGTCAGCGTTGCTTCATGGATTACTCCTGAGAAGGAATTGTGTGCACAGGCACAGTGTGATGGCTTCAATCTCCTCTAATTACTCCAATTGGATGATGGCCAGAACTTTCAGGCAAAAAGCATCATGACAGAATAATTTACAATATTCTCCAAACTACTCCTATGGTTTTGATTTTCTTACTGATTAGGTCAGTGTCTGGCCTCAAGAAATCAGTCCAGAAAGAACAGGCAAACCTCAGCTTGCAAGTTAGGGTGCAAGTCTTTAATCTGCCGTTTTTGCAGCTGGTACAAAGAAATTTTCAACATATTTGTGAAAAAATTTCTTTGTTCTTGCTATACCTATCCAGAACCTGACTCTCTCCTCATTTTATTTTCATTTGAAATCCAAGCATGATTTTTTCTGGACAGGGAAGTAAGAACCAGCTGCAAATACAGACTACAAGTGTGAATCTATACTGCAGGAACTGAGCTATAGCTTGGAATTAAAGGCAAGAAGGGATGCCATGGTAAATGTGAATGTTTAGTGCTGGCATAGGAGCCTTCTGCAATGCTCCACCAACCCATGGTTCACATTGCTACAAATTCTCTTTCTGGTGTTACAAAGAGTGTTGTTGAAGAGCTGGCTGTAAGTAAAAAAAATGCCAGAATGTTAATTTTTGTTAATATGGTGTTAATTAGATATGACTATCTAATAATTCAGAGCTCATAGAAGTGAGTATTCAGATTTCCACTTAGTATGTGCTGGCAGTTTTAATTTGAAATCAACAGGTTTATCCAAATCAAGTTATCCATAGGAATTAATTTGCTCTATGATCTAACTAAAAATGCCTCATTGTCTGATAAGTTTATTAGAAATTTGCAAAGTCAACAGTCCACAGATTTTCATTTCTTGTTTAGTGGCTATTCTGCAGGAAAGCTTTCACAGAATAATCAGTTTGCATGTAATTAAAATGCCAGTACGTTTCATCTAGCCATTTTGGTATTAGAACAAAACCATATGACTGCACAGCCTTTTAAAAAATATTTTAAAATGAATTTTCAAATCAACAGTCTGAGTAGGACTCAGAATAAAAACTCTACCAAACTTCAACTCCATTGGAAGATTCCCTTGTCTCCCTGTGAATGAACTCTACATTCAGAAGATTAAAAATCCCAAATATGGTGGTTTTGGTATGCTTAGGAATTGGGGAAGGGTCTTCTTCCTTCTCAGCTCCATGCTGCAGTGCCTTTGGGATGTGGCCTGCTGGCCGTTGTTTGTGCAGCCCTGCTGTTTCTCCATGAGGCAGAAAGTGCAATTGCATTTCCAGCCCAGAGCGCGTGAGGAGTGGGGCGTGCAGAGCTGTGCCAGACCCAGCCCAGCAGCTGTGCCCCAGAGGGTTTTGGTTCCTGCCCAGGGCAGCTGGTGCATCTCTGCCGTGAGCGCCTCCCCTTCCAGGTGCCCATGGACAGCAGGTGCAGGGTTCTGCACGGGGCATGGAACAGGGTGGGGATGTCTGCTGGCAACAGAGTGCAGCGGAGAGCAAACAGTCCAGGATGGTCCTGGAGTGTGTGACAGAGAACTCCTGACACAGCTGGGGACTGAGCCAGTGAGGGAAGGCACTGCTGGGCCTGCTGTTTGTGAGGAGAGAAGGGCTGCTGGGTGACAGGAGGGCTTGGGCTCAGTGATCACAAAATGCTTGTGTTTGATTCCCAGAGAAGGAACGAGAGATGTTGGGGAAGTGTTGACATGCAAAAAATTGTGAATTTGTTAAGCTTTAACAGGCAGTGCTTAGTCGTACCTTCCCTCACACCAGTGGTTATTGTGTGCAAGTGGATGTCTTAGCCTTGAGAATAAAGACAGTGGGCCTACTGAGGAGGTAGCTGCAATGCATTCAAGGGGAAGAAGGCTCTTAACCATGGAAGGAGAATTTGAGGAATGGGATGTTCACCACATGACCACCAGAGACCCGCAAGAGACCCCTACTCTAAATGTCAGTAATTTTGGGGAAATGATTTAAACACGTCAAATACTTTGGGAGAATGTTTAGCCTGTGAGTTTGAGCAAAGTAATGAATAAAAGTAATGAAAGTAATGTCTTAGTTCCATGGATACTTAACACGTGGGTGTGCAGGTTTCAGGGGAGTGATTCTCAGGCACCCAGCACTGAAATAAAGTAATGCCTCTTTTCTTACACTGAGCTGGCAGGGTGGATCAGGCCCTGCTTGGTAGCTTTCGTTTTGGTCATTCCTATTGAAGCATAAAGAATGGTTGAAATGAAATCTTTTCCAACTGTTTCCCTTTGGTTTACCTGTTTGAGGGTTAAAATTCTGTGCTGCAGGTGTGCTGGGTGTGTGCAGAGCAGTGCAGCCCCAGACACCCCTTGGCTTGTGTTGCAGAATGAGGCCTTTGTCGGGCATGAGCCATTTGTCGGGTGCTGGGAAAACTCAGGGCTCAATATGAGTCAACAGCAAGTTCCGTTTATTGAAGAGATCATCAGACACTTATACAGCAAGTAATAAGCTTATGAATATTCTGTTAGCCAAGCGATCTATTGGTTAAACTATACCGTCAACTTTTCCTCATTCCTTTGGGCCTACATTCTCTATTTCCCACGTCTCTCTGTCTACTTGTTATCATACCCAGCTAGGCCCAAGGACACGCTATCTTGCAGGTGCAAAAACTCAAACTAGCTGTGTTCGGCACTTTCCCAGCTCCTGGTCGGCTAACAAGCGAATGTCCATGTGACCTCTGTCATGCAGCCATTTCTCCACAGGCTTGCCCACAGGTTGTCATGCCTTGTTGCCAGGTGTGCCCAGCTGTGGCAGGAGAAGGAGCCTGCAGCGCAGTGGGCACCGTGCCCTGCCCAGCCGGGGCTCTCTGGCACAGAGCAGCAGCAGCGCCAGCACCGTTCAACCCGCTCCTGCCTTGGCTTCCCCTGGCACACAGAAGCCTCTGGAAATCAGTGCCGCCAGTGGCGTTCCCAGCTGGGAGCAGCTGCTGCTGGCGGGCAGATGCTGCCAGTTCCACTGCTGCCAAAGGGGAAGAGAGGCAGAGATGTACACGCACCGGAGCCCTGGGCATGTCCAATAAAGGTGCAAATATGTGGGGAGATTTGTTAGGAAACATTTCAGCTGTGATGCCAACAGTGGCTTCTCTTCTGGTTCTGTGTGTTCTGGATGAGGAATGCAATGGTTGGCTCTGACGATTAAGAAGCAGATGTTATGTGGATGTTCAAATGAGTAGTGATTATATTGTAATATATCCTCCCATAGTCCTCTTTCCCGTCCCGCTTGTAACAGCCTGGGCAGTCAGGGCATTTGGGGAGGGCTGGCTTGTGACCAGCAGGCAGGGTGTAACAACGCCTGACCTCCAGTCGGGATGCAGGAAAGTAATCTCCACCAATGGGCAGCAGAGAAAGAGTTGACTGGAAAAACTTTTGGAGGGGCTGAGGGTATAAAAGGCAGAGCATCCTTTTTGTAGATGAGCACATGGCTGCTAATCACAGAGACTCCCAATGATGCGACTTTTCCTTATTCAGTACTTTGTTAAGGTTTACTAAACGTTTACAATTTTAAAAGTGAGAGTCCTTTCTCACACGTGCAAAGCTGTGGGCCATTATCTTGGCCTGGTTTCCTTTGCTTGTGTCCCATCCGAGTGCTCAGTTGGGGTACAGGCTGTAGGTGCTTGGGGCACCCTTGGAGTTCCTCTTGGATCCCTGAACAACAGGGTTTGGCCCATGAAGGCAATTTGTGCTGCTTTGTGACAGAGAAGAACTTCCCAGGCTCTTTTGTGTTTTCTGTAGGGAAGGTTGGTTATTGCTTTGCATAAATTCACAGACCAACATGGAGCGTTTGCTTTGTGATGTCAGGGCATGGTTGCCACCTTGTCATAGTGGCATCAGAAGGTTGCCTTGGTGCACGGAAGGCCTGAGTGTCAGAGCAGCCCTAGGCCTTGCTCAGATCAGGAGAACCTTCCTGGTCAAAGCATCTGTCAGTAGGCAGCTGCCCACTGACACGAGCCTTGTTTTTCCTAGTTTAGGAAAAACTCATACAACACTGCTACAATGTTTCATCATCTGGCTAAAGCAGCATTTGCTGCCTATGGCATTTCTTTTTCTGTGTATTACATTACACATTTTGCACGTAAGTAGAGGTTTCCATTCTACTTAGATTAGGATGTATCCTAACCTGGCTTTTGTATGTCTTCCTGCTCTTTCTTGGGGGCTGAGTTTCTGATTTTGAAACAGAAAGAGCATTAGAATGCCAGTGGTTTGCTAAAGCCCCTGTCAAGAGGTCTAGCTAAAAGGAGGGTGTCTGTAGCCACAGGGGCAGCATTTGCAGGGGAACCTGCAGGGCTTGCGTTCCCTGCACGGGAGAGTCTGTGGCAGCAGAGTCTGTCATTTCCTCAGGTTTTTGGGACAAGCAGGACACCTTTGAAAATATAGACTAGCAGAGCTTCTTGGAAGGCCTTCTAAAAACTCTTCAGTTGTTCCCAGGATTCAGAGAAAACTTATTTTCTTTTTAAATTTTGTCATGAAAAGATTTGGCTGTCTAATTTAATAACATTTTACTGTGTGCTAAAATAGTTATTACCTATGAAAGAAAATGCAAACTCTAAAGCAGTGAGTGTCTGCTCCTGAACCCTAGAGGTGCTGCTGTGCTCTTCCACAATAGAACTGTCACAGCTGAGGGGAATTTTGGGAAGCTTTTCTGGGCAATTATTTCCTGCAAGTTAATGAGAATTAGTGCATGTAACTGATTGGGGAAAAAAAAGACTACCGGAAGGAGAGGATTTCAGAAGCTGTTTTATGTGTTTGGTAGAACAGGAGCATTGAGTGTTGAAGAACAATTTGCATTTTCTTGATCATATTTGTGTTCATTTACTAGCTAAACAGGCCAAAGTGTTGGCACAACCATGAATATTGTCCTGATCTCTTGCTGGCTGTGTGAATGAGATGTGTCTCCTGGAGGGATGTTGTGAAATGGGAAATCATCTCTGCTTGGGTTGACTTGTTCTGTGGGATTCAGCAGCCCAGGCAGTTTTCTGACAGCATCTGGTTCATTTTCCCTTCCCACTACAGGACACCTGAAGCGTGTATTCAGCAGCGCTGAAGATCCTGAGGTGAGTGAGAAAGGAACATTTCATGTTCCTGGTGTTTAAGACTTGTAGAGCAAGCTGAGAGCTTGGCCAGTAGCAGTAGACTGAAGAGGGCCAGCTAGGAAGGCCGAAAGATAAACCATATTCATGCCTGTAACAAAAATAATAAAGGCAGAGATAGATATTTTTAAATTTCCTTCTCAGAGTTTGAAGAACTAAAAACCTAGTTTTGAAAAGAGAATGATGCTTGCAGACAGCAGATAGGCTAATTTTAATGAAGAGCAATTTCCTGTACAGTTGAATTAGATCATTTTAATTTAAAGAGAGGGACTTAGAATGCTATTCCTATCAAACTTGATGATATCTACTTGGAACATGAGGTGGTAGAACAGGAAGGCCATCTTGCAACGGTGCCTGCTGTATCTGAAGTGCAATGGGCACCTTTGTGGCTGGGGAGCTGCGTGGGCCCAAAGGACGCAGGGCTGGCGGCCGTGAGCAGCTGGAGATGAGGCAGCGTGGGGCCAGGGGGCCCAGAAGGCCAAGGGCACGGTGGCTGTGCCAGCAGCAGTGGGGCAGCAGGAGCAGGGCAGGGAGCGTGGCCCTGTGCTGGGCAGCGCTGCGGCCACAGCTGGAGTGCTGTGTGCAGCTGTGGGCCCTGGGGAGCAGAAAGTCATGGAGGGGCTGCAGCGTGGGCACAGAGGGACAGGGGAGCTGGGCAAGGGGTGCAGCACAAGGCCAGGGAGGAGGTGCTGAGGGAGCTTTAGCCTGGACAATGGGGGCTCATGAGGGACCTTCAGGCAGACTGCCATTGATCCCTGCCTTGGATCCATAGAGCCAATGCTCAGCACGAGGGCTGTTTCCCTGCCAAACATCCCTTCACTGCATCCAAGTGCTTTAGACACTGGTGTGGGTAACGCTTTCATATTTTGTTGATTTGTTTGTTTGCTAGAAGGAGAAGCCTTGTGCAATTTCTCCTTCTCCAGGGAGCAAGGGAGCTTTTTTCTCAGTCTTTCCTACCCTTTTACAGCACTGGCAGAAATTCTGCTAGAATTTCAGTTTTCAAGGGGGCAGTTCTGGACAATGCAGTATTTTTGCACAAGAACACATCGTTTGGGGCAGGGATGTTGGTGCAGAACGAGCTGTTCTGGTGCCAGACCAGCCAGTAGGGCTTGCCCATCCTTTTCACGTAAACGGCTCCCGTGTCTTTTGGCTGCCCAGGGAATCAGTGTGTGTTGTGTTTGGGAACTGAGTAGGAAATCAATGCCCTTGCATTCCAGCTGGTGCTCAGAGATTAGAGGAGCTGGGAGGGGCTGGGCTGCATTTCTGATTCCAGCCACTTCAGCACCATCAGTGTGGGCGAGTCCAAGCGAAGAACTTGCCTGAGCACAGATGCACAAAGAGAGCCGTTCCCAGTGCAATGCTCTGGGTCTGATTGCATTCCTTAAGGACCGACATGCTCCAGATTCCCCAAGAGTGTGGGTTACTGAAGCAGCAGGAGAGCAAGTTCAGGATGGCTGCTGGTTGGGGCACTGCTGCCGAGTGCTGATGTGTGTAGCGACAGAAAGGACAGGATTGATTCAGGGTGACCCCCACGTTGGGAAAAATGTGCTTTCACTCTATGATTTAGAAGTTTAAACAAATGCTTTATTAAGCAATGTTATATTACACTAGTACTATATTAAAACTATAAGTAAGAGATATTATACTAAAAGCATACGAAAGAAAAACTCGTGACTGTCTCCACACAGCCTTTTATCTAATTATCTAATCAGTCTAAACAACTATCACTAAAATCCAATTAACAAATCACTTTCAGTTAACAATCACTATAACACATTCTTCATGTACTCAAAAACAAGAACAGCAAGTAGGGATAATAATTGTTTTCTCTCCTTCTATGAGTTTCTCACTACCTTCCCTTAAAAAAAACCTAGGAGAGAGAATTATATCTCTCTCCATTCAAAGAATGTAAATACTACAGCACAGTAAAGAGAGATGATAAAAGTGAGATCTGTCTATCTATCTATTTTAATCTTCCTGGCTCTGCTCCAAAGCAGTGGAAGATGCAAAGGCATCTATTCAGGAGAGAAGTAGAGACAAGTTCCATTGACTGATCCTGAGCAGGCAGAGATGTTTCCCCCTCCAGAGATGGTTGTTTTTTCCCCTCATGTTTTCCTACTCCAGCCTTTTCTCACCTGAAGCCTTCATTTGTCCTTTAAATTTTTGCATGTCTTAAGGGAATGGAACTATCCCATGCTGTAGCTGGGGTCTGGTGACTCTGGTCATACATGCCATGCCATACATGGCACATGGTTTCCTTCACTGGCATCCCCAGGGCTGTGTAAGTGCATTCGTTAATGGGGCCTTATGAGAAACTCTGTTACTGCTGGTCAGAATTCTCCGTTGACAAAAGAGGGAGAAGAAACACCTTGGTCCTCCTCCATATACTGAGGTGGCCATAGAGGTTCTCTGACTTCCATCAGAGACCTTTGCATGCATCCTTATCTCCTGAATGACCCGGTTTTCTAACAAGAGTGTGGATGTCAGGAAGGAGGAATGCTGGTGCAGGCCTGAAGAGAAGGTGAACTCCAGAAGTGTCTCTCACAAGGAGTGAGCTCACCCAGGAAGCCCCTGCAGAGCCAGGATGGAGCTGTGGCACAGGGCGGGGAGTCAGTCACTACTGAAAGACAAACAGGACACGGCAGAAGCAGAGGGAGGCCCTCACCAGACCCTTGAGAAATGCCACCCCTTCCCTGTCAGCTGCCTGAGAGGCTGCTGGAGCTTCAGTCCCAGATGGCCCCTGATTGTAGGGCCAGGGTCACTTTGGAATCTGTGCCTCCCCTCGGGCAGAGAACGACCCAGGAGAGCAGCAGCACAGTGCTTTGGGAACGTGTGAGCCCAGCAGTCTGTGAGTCTTGGCCCACAAAGGGCGTATGGGAAGTTGAAACCCATCTTCTCTTGCTTTCCGTGCAGGTGCTTCTAGAGAAAGAGCAGGAGCACACTGCCTCATCTGAGCTGCCATGCCAGACTCAGGGAGAGCTGTTCCCAGCCCGAGGGCAGGAAGAGCAGCTCAGGCAGCAGGTGGAAGAGCCACAGGAGAATGGCCAGGTAAGCCTGACTGGCCAGGCCACAGAGGGAAGGGCAGGGAGAGGGGCATAAACCAGAGCTCTTGAGACTGAGGAGGCCAGGAGTCCCACAGGCAATGGAGGCACAGAGCCTTGCAATCTGCAGAGATCAGCCCTGGGACAGGAGGTTTGTAATGGAGGCAGATGTGGAGAGGGAAGCAGAAAGAAGGGGCTGAATAAATGTGATTTTGAGGCTGCAAGAGGAAAAAAGCTGAGCCTGATGGCAGCTCTCAGTCCCTTGCTCTGCTTTTGTGTGTACAGAACATCAAGGCAGAGCCACAAGCAGAGCTGCCCGAAGCTCAGAGTGACATCATGGCAGTGAAGAGAAAGAACAAGGAAGACATGGGAAGAATTCAAGAGGAGAATCTCCATCAGCAGAGGGGCGATCATCAAAACCAGGTGAGTGAAAGAGTGGCAGCCACTCCACTCATGAAATGTCCTCTCTTTTGTTTATTAGAGAACATGAAGGAACAGCTGGATGCAGAGCTTCAGACAGCTCACAGTATGATCAAGGCAAGGCATAGGCAGCTGGAGGAAGAAATGAAAATCATCAGAGAGAAACTTAATCGCTTCCGTCAGTCTCTGCAAAACCAAGTGAGTGAAAGAGGGATGCAGCCACTGCAGTCACCAATCTGGTGGTTTCTGCCCTTCTTGCCTTTCCAGTGCAGAGCAGCAGGGAGTGGGGCCATGCCTCTGAGTGCCATGCTGCTGTAGTGTGTGTGTATCACAGTCACTCTGAAGGACATTTCCTGGTGTGCTGAATCTCAACATCTGCCCTGGACAGTGAAACTTGTCCTTTGGCCTTTTGGCCAGCAGTCATCCAAATTGATTCCTGCTGGCCTGTTCCTGCTCTCCTTTTTTCTTGAGGTGTTTTTACAGTGGAACTTGGTGACCCAGATGGAGGATTGAAACAAGCTGTTGTATCCCCTGTCAGTCTGTTCTTTGCCTTTCCTCACAGTCGATGACTCCTGGCTGACAGGGACAAGCTGTAGTGTCTGACTGCTTTGTTCTGTTTGACTTGAGGTGCAAGTGTTGACATCTCACCGGGCAGCCTGCGAAGACTTGCAGGGAATGTGTGGCAATGAAGAACCCCAAGTTAGGAGTGAGGCACAGGAACAGTGCCCACCAGAAATGCTCCAGGTCCAGCACATCATGGGCTCTGAACCTGCTGCTGCAGCAGCATCACCTCGAGGAAGCCCTTCTGTGAAACCTGGGAACTCAGGCTGGGGCACATCCTGGGAACAGGAGATTGAGGAGGAGTACCTGGAGCTGCTGGGTACGTCTGGGGTGTTTCTTATCTGAGGGACAGTGTGTTGTGTGCAGGTGTCAGCAGAGATGTACCAAATGCTCCTCCTGAGCTCGGTGTCACAGGGCCATTTAGGACTCCCCAGAGGCAGTGCTGTGCTCCGAGGCAGCGAGAGAGCTCTGGGTGTTCCTGCTGCCTCTGAGGGCACCTGGGACTGGCTTGGGTTTGCCTGAGCTTCCCTCTCTGCTAAAGGCTGAAGCAGGGATTGTTCTTGGATCAGCACAAGGCTGTGACCTAGCAAATGATCTAGGCAAGTCCTGTGTGCTAGTGGCCAAACTGAACAGAATTTTTAGCTTCCTAAATTCTCCTTAGACTCCTGACTTGCAACCAGTCATCAAAGCAAAAAAACTTCACAGAAATGGACTGACTGTGGAGTTTTGTCTTTTTAGTTGGGCATTTTTTTTTTTGGGGGGGTGGGGTGGGATTGCTTTTCTGTTGTTCATTTTTGGTGGGGGTTTTTTGTTGTGTTTTTCTCCATCCTGAAGGCGCCCTTCTACCCTCAGTTTTACTGATGTCATTTTTATGACTGTTGCTGTTACCACTACTACATCTGCAGTTTATTTTCATGAGAATGCTATATTTCTGTCAAGAAGAGAATGCTATCTTTTTGTCAATAAGAACTACTTTGAAAGAACATCAGGTTACAGGACAAATAGAGAGCACAAGGTATTTTCCATGTGCCGCCATAGAAAAAACAGAGACTTTGATAACAAACTTTATTTAATCTTCTAGTTTTATGCTTATCAAGATGTGTCCAGGAGACACATCCAAGTGGCGTGATCAGATAAAACTGTACTGCAGGCATTTCTCAGGAGAGAGCCTCCAGCCCAGCCATGGTATATCCCTCAGATGCATGGCACTTTTCCATACCTGATTCCCACTCTTTCCCATGACTGTTAGAATCCTACCCATTGGCCCAGGCCCTGCTCAGATCAGTCTCTAGGAAAACACATCAAGCCCTTTGTGATTCTGCAGCACAACCCAATGAATCTGCTTCTTGCCCGTAACAGCTGCCAGTGCTGTGCTCTCAGATAAGAGACCTGGTGGGGCTGAGACCAGAGCCCAGTGGATTCTGTGTCTGCCATCACCTGTTGGGACAAAAAGGGCACTGATGTGTGCCTCGGTGTGGCTGATCTCAAAGCCCATCCTGTTGTGTCCTGAATGGGGGCAACAGCTTGTCTGGGGCTCAGGCGCACTCTGGCTTCTTCCCATCAGTGCCTGTCAGTGCTCATGCTGGGGCTTTGCCAGCCTTGTTGTGGTCGCTGCCCTGTCCCTGAGGGCTGGAGGGACTGCAGAGGCTGGAGCCTTCCTTAGCTGGGAGAGGGGCATCTTTGAGCTCAGCCTGCTCACAAACAGGTCAGGGTCCTGATGCTGAAAGCCCCGTCAGGATCGGTTACAGCTGGAGCTGCTCTGGTTTACAAATGGGAAGGCATTCCTTTGGCAAACTGCTGAAAGGTGGGGAAGATGTCCTCCTCTCCTGGGATTGTATGTCCCTGTGCTTTGTTTCCTGTCAAGAGAACTCTTCAAAAGACTGTACAAATCAGTCTCTGTGCTGGCCACCTGTGCTGCAGGGCTGTCTGCCTGGTTGTGGTTGTTGCTACCCAGCCGACCACAAAGGGCTCAGAGCTCCAGGCGCTGGGGCTGCCTTTTGTATCTCCTGGAAGCTGGGATCTCTGCTTTAAAGTCAGCATCTTGCATTTTGTTTCCCTCAGGGAGAATGGTGAACACCACTGAAAATCCCCTGATGAAATACACACATCTGAATTATATTGGCAGCGGGTGAGTCCAACAGCAGTTACTCCTGCACAACCGTGGGCCAGGTGTGTTTGGGGTGGAATGTCTATCCAGCGTGAAGTCAGGACAGCTGCAAAGATGATCACACACTGGGGATAGATCGTCCCGTCTCTCAATGCTGCTCAGAATTTGTGAGTGGGCTCAGAAGGCATTGTCAGAGATGCCTTGCTACCGAGGTCTTGCCTGCATCAAGCAACAGGACCTGGAAGGTCTCCTTGTCTCTCAAGTGTGGGACAGCTCTGTGTTAATTTCTTTAGCATTTTTTGTGTGTCTCAAAATCATACTGGCACACTAATGAAAAGAGAAGTAACTTGCTTGCCTGAAAAAGCAACTTATGCCCTATCAAAGCTGTGAGATAACAGTTCCCACAGTTCCCAGGAACAATTCTTTCCCCTGGTTTGAAGAGGGAAACACTCTGTGGTCAGGATAGGAACCACACTGTTTAGACAGTGAAACCCAAGAGGAAAGACTAAACTCCCTTTAGAAATTGGACCGCAGTGCTTCAGGAACAGGCCCAGTGCCCATGCACTTGAGAGGAAAATGCATCATCTCCCTTCTGGCAGAGCCCTCCTGCATCCTGCAGGTTTTGACACTTGCAGCAGAGATCTCCTGTGTGGGCTGGCTTTCACTGCAAGATCTAAACAGCTTCTCCTTTCTCTGCTTCTGTTTTTTTTCTAGGACTTTTGGGCATGTTTACAGAGCACTCGACAGTGCCACAGGAGGAGAGGTAAATGTCAACAGCCCCTGCAGGCTCTGCTGCACTCGAGGGCTTTCCCCTCTGGTGTGAGCTGTGGCTGGAGCTTTGGGCAGAGCTGTGCTGAAAAGGCACAAGAAGCACAGACTGGTGCCAGCCCACAGAACACATTTGGGACTCTGTCCTCCTCAGCTGCCGGAAGGAAGGCACGGAGGGCAACGGTTCCTTTCAGAGAAGGACGCGCTCACTCGCTCTCCATTGCTAAAACAAAGGTGGTGCCTGCGAGCACCTCACTGCTCTTTGGGGCTACAGCTTCAGAGTCCTGAATTCTCATTCCTGGCTGCCAGCAAATCCATCTGAAAGTTCCTGGCAGTTCCTTAGCCACCTGCAGTGCTGCACTAGGGAACTGCACGTAGGGAGAGATCTGCAAGGTGTCCTTGAAAGCCCTAAGCCCTGCCCATATCACAAGATGTATCCACAGAGTATTAAGGCATGGATTCCTTCTTCTTAGTCCCAAACAAAGCAGCAGAGAGCGCGGTCAGAGGTTTGTGGGTGATAACTGAGACACCGTTGTTACCAAGTGG